>NC_134875.1:617500-2105000 GCF_049852395.1 Peromyscus maniculatus bairdii | reverse complement strand
CCTGCAAGATGACTCATTGGGTAAAGGGGACTTACTGTCAACCCTAAAGACTTGAGTTTAACCTCTAAGGTCCACATGGAAGAAGAGAATTAACTCCTGCAAGTTGTCCCTGCACTTCCACACACGTGTTATGGCATTCACACACACACACACACACACACACACACCACACACACACACACACACACAAATCAAATGTAGAAAATAATTTTTAAAAAACTGGAAGCTGAGCATAGTGGCATATGCCTTTAATCCTAGCATTAGAGAGGCAATGGCAGGCTGATCTCTGAGTTTAAGGCCAGCCTGGTCTACAGAGCAAGTTCCAGGACAGCCAGGGCTACACAGAGAGACCTTGTCTCAAGCAAAAACAAAAAAACCAAACATGGAACTGACTATCACAGAGGAATAGAAGTTAAATTTACAACTGCCTCCAAATTCAGAGACCAAAAAAAAAAGCAATCCCCAAGTCCCATCTTTTCTTGACCCCTGTTGACTTTGTGTGTGTGTGCTAAGGATATAACCCATTCCCCATGTATGCTAAGCATGCACTCCAACACTGAGCAGCATCTGAAGATGCCTCCTGATGATGCCTCCATCTCAGACTTCTGGCCTCTAGAACTGAGAAAGAATCCAGTTCTGTTGTCAAAGGTACTAGTGACAGCTCTTATGGTAATCTAGGACAAGAATCTTGCCTTTAGGACTGGCACTCAGAGGGAAAGAGGTAGAATTCCTCAAAGCTAGATTTTTATTTTGTTTACTTTCTTCTTCTTCTTCTTCTTCTTCTTCTTCTTCTTCTTCTTCTTCTTCTTCTTCTTCTTCTTCTTCTTCTTCTTCTCCTCTTCTTTCTTTCTTCTTCTTCTTATCATTATTATTATTACTACTCATTATGTGTGTATAATGCAGTAAGGTGTACAGGTGTCACAATGCATGTGTTGAGGTCAGAAGACAACTTTATGGAGTCAGTTACCTCTCTCAACCTTTATGTGGGGCCTGGGGACCAAATTCAGGTCATCAGGCTTGTATCATCTGGCAGCAAGTGCCTTTACCTGCTGAACCTTCTGATTTGTCTGCAACTTCTCAAATTTAGAAACAGAGTGTGGAGCCAGGCATGATGGAGCATGCCTTTATTCCTAGCACTTGGGACACATAAGTAGGCAGATCTCTGTGTGAGTTTAAGGCCAGTGTGGTCTATACAACAAATTCCAGGACAACTAGAGCTGCATAGAGAGAGCCTGTCTCTAAAAACAAACAAAGAAAAAACTAAGTATGGGGGCCCAGACCTATATCTCAGTGTCTGAAGTAGTGGTAGTTGTAGCAAGCTTTGTTGTTGGCTGTCAGTTCACAAATAATGACACAGAGACTTGTTATTAATTATGAAAGCTTGGCCTTGGCTTAAGCTTGTCCCATTAGCTCTTTTAACATAAATTAACCCATTTATATTAATCTACATTTTGCCTCATGACTTTTTACTTTTCTTTCACTCTGTATGTTCGACTCCCTCCATGCCTCATTGGCATCTGATACAGACCTCAATTATCTCTCTCTGCCCAGAAGTTCCGCCTATCTCTCCTGCCTAGCTATTGGCTATTCAGCCTTTTATTACACCAACACGTATTCATACAGTGTACAAATATTCCACAACAGGTAGTGCCTAGCTAGTGCTGGGGTCACTGAGCTTGAAGAGGAACCCCTGGCTAAGCATGGTAGTATGGACCAGTAATCTCAGCATTCAGGAGGCTAAGGCAGAAGGATGGCCATAAATTTGAGGTCTGCCTAAGCTGCATAACAAGTTATTGGTAAGCCTGGGCTGCAGAATGAGATCCTGCCTCAAAAAGAAAAGGTCAGGCTGGGCGGTGGTGGCACACGCCTTTAATCCCAGCACTTAGGAGGCAGAGGCAGGTGAATCTCTGTGAGTTTGAGGCCAGCCTGGGCTACAGAGTGAGATCCAGGACAGGCTCCAAAGCTGCACAGAGAAACCCTGTCTCGGGGAGGGAAAAAAAAAAAGGTCAGACATGAGGTCATCTTTGTTTATGTGATGAATGAATTTGAGGCTAGCCTACGTTACATAGCACCTTGTCTCAAAACAAAGAAGTGGTATCCTTGGGGCTGTGAGAGGAAAGGTTAGGTGATGGCTGACTGCCATGTCTGAGCTCCAAGGAACTCAGAGCTCTGGGCAACAGTGTCAACACCTCTTCCAGGTATCTCAGAGGTTCATGCAATGTAGCCAGGTTGTCAAGTGCTGGAGCAAGCACCTTCTCCCTCTAGCTGTGTGGTCTCTTTGAAACACTCCCTACTAGAAGAGACTGAGAGAGGTCTAGATGGCAAAGCATATACATCTCTGGCCAGAGACACAAACTGGTTTGGCATGGCCACAGGTCAGCAATTCCCCTTCTAGGATATATGAATAGATCCCAGAGAAAGACTCACATGTACCTGCTATATTCATAATGGTGGAGACAAGGAACAGCTCATGTGTACTGATGGGACCATGGCTGAGTAAATTACAGTGTGTCCATACAATGGCTGTTGCTCAGCAATGCAAAGGAGAGAAGAGATACAGTCAGTAACATGGATGAGCCTCACAGACATGACAAGAATGAAAGATGCATAATTTTATTGGTGAACATGCCAACAATCAGTGAAACCCACCTACAACTTAAGGTGGTAGAAAAGGGGTCAAGTTCTGTAGTGAAGGTGGCCCCACAAAATGTTTTCAAATGTTCAATAGTTTAATGAAATGATGGTTTCATGAATGGATATACACAAGTTAAAAATCTCAAGTGTATATTTTATTTGCTCTAACCCTCAACAAGGATGTGTTCAGTGGACAGGGATGATGGGACACACTGGTAATGTTAGCACTCAAGTGAAATGTGGAAGGATCTGGAGTTCAATGTCAGATACAGAAAGTTCAAGGCCAATCTAGACTATTTGAGACCCTGTTTCAGAAGAAACCAAAAATGTGGTCAGTGAGTGTTCAGATTATCTGTTCTATATAATTCTGCAATGGTGACTGGATATCATTATTGGTCATGCACCATTAGGGTCATGAACCCTAATTAATATCAAGTATGGACTTTAGTTAGCAAGAGAATCTCATTGTGAGCTCATCAAATGTGACAGATGCAAGACGATAGGGAAATTTTTGAAGATGGAGTAAGGGGCACATAGGCACTCTCCACATTCCCCTCAAATTTTCTGTAAAGCTAAAATTGCTCTAAAAGTCACCTGTTTAAAGACATCACTGAGTGAATATGCACAAGGATCTGGGTACCATATCTAGCACTTCAAAAATAAAAATAAAACCAGGTATGGTGGTGGTGCACACCTTTAATCCCAGCACTCAGGAGGCTGAGGCAGGTGGATCTCTAAGAGTTTCAGGCCAGCTAGGGCTATATAGTGAGACCTTGGTCTCAAAACCCCCAAAATGATGATGATGATAAAATCATAAGCATATGCCCCGCCTGCAGGGCTTCAACGGGTTCTCGACCACCCTAAGGAGGGAATGTAGGGACAGGAGATACAAAGGAAAGACACCAAGTCTGGATTCTGATCAAGGTGCAACTTTATTTCCTTCCACAAAGGTTTATATAGTTCCACAGGGTTGGGGGAGCAAGAAGCTGTCATCTGCATAAGGTGGGGCAAGCTAACAGGATGTTTATGTAGGATGTTTACAGGGTGAGAGGGTCAAGGGCTCTGACTCAACGTCCTGTTGCTAGGCAACCTGACTGTAAAATAATCTAGTTCCCTGTCTTATGGGGTTCTGTATTTTTCCACTAACTAGAGATTCTGTCCTTGTCCCTGACAAGTATACACACGAAGTGTGGGATGTGGGAGTTGAGGATCAGTGGCAGAGTGCCTGTTTAGCAAGTACAAGGTTATAGAGTTGATCCCTAGCATGGGGGGAGCAGGGGAGATATGGGGATGGGGAGATGGCTCAGTATGTAAAGTGTTGGCTGCACAAGCATGAGAACCTGAATTTGAATCTTAAACACATGTAAAAAAAAAAGTAGCTAGGCAGTGGTGGTGCACACCTTTGACTTTCACACATTTTTATTGTTGAGGCAGAGGCAGGCAAATTTCTGAGTTTGAAGTCAGCCTGATCTACAGAGCAAGTTTTAGGATGGCCAGGGCTGTTACAGAGAAACCTTGTATTGAAAAACCAAAATTAATCCAGGCAGTGGTGGCGCACGCCTTTAATCCCAGGACTGGGGGAGGCAGAGCAGGTAGATCTCTGTGAGTTCAAGGCCAGCCTGGGCTACAGAGTGAGTTCCAGGACAGGCTCTAAAACTATACAGAGAAACCCTGTCTTGAAAAACCAAAAAAGAAGAAGGAGGAGGAGGAGGAGGAGGAGGAGGAGGAGGAGGAGGAGAAGGAGAAGGAGGAGAAAAATTTTAAATGTAACATGTCTGTAACATCTGCAGTCTCAGTGTTGAGGAATTAGAGACAGTTGGATCCCTGGAGCTTGTCAGTCAGCCAATCTAGCTGAATTGGTAAGTTCTGGGTTCAAGGAGAGACTCTGTCTTAAACAATAAGGTGGATAGAGATGACTGAGTGGGTAAGACACTTGCTGCAAAAACATGAGGACCTGAGTTCAAATCTCTAGCATCTACATAAAAATGCTGACCACGGTTACACACTCCTATAATCCTAGTACTGTGAGATTGCTGGGGCTTGCTGGTTGCCAGTCTAGATTCAGTGAGAGACACTGTCTCAAGGGAATAAGTGATAGAGCAGGATACCAGATCTCTTCCTCTAGCCTCTGCCTGTGCACATAAGGTCTTGTAATGTCATACACACACTGGTGTATGCCACACATTTACAGTAAATAATAAATAAATAAATAAATAAATTTTAAGGTTGAGAGTATTTGAGGAAGGTTGCTACTCTATACTTGGCATAGACCTCTGGCCTCCATACATGTGTGTGTGCATTTTTCACATGCATGAACATGTACACATTAAAAAAATGTGTTGTTTTTTTTTTTTTTAAAAACTAGCCTGAGAGGCAGCCAGACCTAGAAGCTCTCTGAATAGAGGTATAGGTTCGTTATCCTGAATATGTGACTTCTATTTGGCACTCCCTGAAGCTCCTTCTGATCTGACTGTCCTGTGTTCTGCTTCTGTAAGCAGCTAGTGGCCGCTCCCACATTCCCATGCCACAACTCACCTCTGCCTCCTTCCCATCTACCTGGCAAGTACAGAGGTTGGGGAATGTATCTTTAGTTGAGCTGTCTTGTGCCTGAACCAAAAGACTATTATTATGGGAGAGCCAGAAAACAGATTGGGAGTGGTACACAGCAGGCTGATGCTATTATAGGTAGAGATAGTGGGAACAAAGAGGACAGCCAAATCTGAGGGGGTTCTCTGTAAATAGGAGGCAAGAGCTGGGAAGCACACAGCATTAGGAGTAGGGGCTTTTGACAATAGAGGCTGTTATAGTAGGGTTTGTCTGCTGACAGGACGGATGCAATGCGGACAGCAAAACAAGAGTTACAGAAAAGCAAAGGCAAGACTTTGTAGTAAGTCACAGGGTATGGAGGGGACTTGATGCCTCAGTGAAAGAACCTGGGGCTGGGCTGGTGATGGGAACCATAAAGAAGACATTGTTTTTTCTTTTCTTTTCTTTCTTTTTTTTTTTTTTTTGAGGAGGGGTTCTAGACAGGGTTCCTCTGTGTAGCCCTGGCTGTCCTGGAACTCACTCTGTAGACCAGGCTAGCCTTGAACTCACAAATATGGGAGGATTGCACCAAGGCTGCTTGGGCTATAGAGTAAGATTCTGTTTCAGAGAGAGAGAGACAGACAGACAGACAGAGACAGAGACACACAGAGAGAACCTTGTTAGCACAGGCCTCTAATCCCAGCTACTTGAAAGGCCAAAGTAGAAGACTAACAAGCTCAAGGCCTGCCTGGATTACAAAGTGACCTCAGGACCAGTCTGCAGTCTGGGTAATTTAGTGAGACCTTATATTGAATAAAAAGTGAAAAGACACCTGGGAAGGTAACTCAGTGGCTGAGTATTGTTTGTCTAGTGTGGTGGTTTGAAAGAAAATGGCCCCTAAAGGGAGTTGCACTATTAGGAGGTGTGGCCTTGTTGGAGGAAGTGTGTCACCATGGGGGTAGGCTTTGGGGTCTCTTTTGCTCAAGCTTCCCTCAATGTGACTCTCAGTCGACTTTCTGGTCCCTGCAGGATGTAGCACTCTCAGCTCCAGCACCATGTCTGCCTGCACAACGCCATGATCCTCATCATGATGACAATGGACTGAACCTCTGAAATTATAAGCTGCCACCCAAATTAAATGTTTTCTTTTCTTCCTTTTCTTTTTTTTTTCCTTTTGGTTCTTTCTAGACAGGGTTTCTCTGTAGCCCCGGCTGTCCTGGATCTCACTCTGTAGACCAGGCTGGCCTCGAACTCACAGAGATCCACCTGCCTCTGCCTCCCGAGTGCTGGGATTAAAGGCGTGCGCCACCACCGCCCGGCTAAATGTTTTCTTGACAAGAGTTGCTGTGCTCATGGTGTCTCCTCACAGCAATAGAAACCCTAACTAAGACATCTAGCAATGCTCTAATAACCAGTACTGGGGAAAAAGTGAATGCCTGCAATCCCAACACTCAGGAGGTAAAGTCAAGATCAGGAATTCAAGGGCAGCCTTGTTACATAGTGAGTTCCAGGCCAGTCTGCACTAAATAAAATCCTGTGTGTTGGAGGTGAGCTTTTTGTTAGCTCTCCATTGGTTTAGGTGGCTGGACACTCCAAGGATGGGATGACTACACCAGGTACAACATGCTTGTTTGCCTGAACCCCAGCTTCCAAGTGGACATTTGCCAGTAGCTTTATTGGCTGTGTCCTATTGGGTAAGAAAGAGGCTCCCAGGTATGGACCAGGAGGTTGAAGACTGAGGGTTCCAAGACTTCAAGACCCTCAGCTACACTCTGCCCCAGTGTTTACCTCCTTTAAGAATGGGGGTAGTCCTAACAATTAGAGATAAAACTTGATATCAAGAAGACATCAGCAGAAAGGGGGACCTAAGGCCCACAGTGTAACAGTAACACCCAAGGGGGCAGATAACAAGGCCTGGCAGTGGGGTAGAATGCCCAAACTCTGGGAAAAATAGGGAAGGAATTGGGGCTGTGGGACAGAGCTGAGCACAGACCTCAGGGCATCCCCCGCCCAGGGATGGAGCTTTCACAGCATGGGACAGGTATAGGGGAGTAAGTGGTCACTCAATAAAATGATGAAAGAGCTTCTTCATTTCCAGATTTTTATTTGCCTGCTATAATTCTGATATTATGTACATATATATATATACTTTTGTTTTTTGTAGAGGGCTCATCAACAGACCAAGCAAAGGCATACAGGGAGGACACAGCTGCTGGGCAGGAGCACAGCAGTGCTGGGAGAACCAATCTTTGCTTTTTCCCCCCCTTTTTTGTCTGCTTTTATTTTTCCTGGAGTGGGATCATCAAAGCTAACTGCTATAAAACAGAGAAACCACCTAGAGACTCAGACATCTGCCTACACACTAGCGGCATATGGGGAAAGGGCAAGGGCACAAACTTTCAAAGTCACGGTGTATTTACATTCCCAACGCTGGGGACAGGGGAAGGGGCTGAGGACAAGAACTGGGGGCAGGCAGGGCTGCGAAGGGGTCCTGGGGTATGGTGGTGGCAGGAAGAAAGAAGCCCAGCCAGTTCCAGAAGGAAGAGGTGTGCCTATCTCTGGCAGTGACAGAGGCCACTTTGATGTTGTCTGGTGGGTACTGAAGGCAGTGTGTGTGTGTGTGTGTGTGTGTGTGTGTGTGTGTGTGTGTGTGTGTGTGTGTGCCCTGAAAGGTGGAACAGCAATGGGAGGAGGGTGTAAACCCAATGTGCTAAGGTGGGGGAGGGACTCTGCACTTTCCAGATGGCCTCTTCTATGCAGGTGGCCATCCTGATTGGAGCAAAAATGGCAAAGAAAAGGGAGCAGATGGTGGAGACAGAGTTCTGTCCCAGTCAGGCTAGCCAGGGAGTGGCTGGAGAAAGAAGAGGTGCCAATCTAGTCCTGAGGAGACCCCACCATGCCTGTTCCCAGTCAGAGAGTGAGAAGGACAGCATCTCAGAGATGCTTCAGAGGACACACTTTTGTCCTCTCCCCCAAACTGTGGCCTCTCTGCCTAAATGGGTTGGCAAGGCAGCACCTGAAGATCCCTGATATGGGAGTGAACTGCCCCAAGCTGGGGCAAAGCAGCGTATGCCCAGGAAAGGGTGCAGCTGGGTTTTGGCAATAAAGAGGGTAGTGGGTGATAAGGAGACTCGAAGCCACAGTTCCTCTCCTCTGCTCCAGTCAAGTCTTCCACGGGCTGTAGAAAGAGGAAGGGGCCTCGATCCCAAGGTCAGCAGGTCAGTGGCATGGTACATTGGCCAGGTATCTTGGCCCCTGGGCTCTCCTGCACCTCTGGCTCCAGGCCCAGCTTGGCCTGCCTCACCTGGCTGGACCTCACTATTCTAGGGATACTGCAGGGTTGATAGGAGAGGTGGCCCCAGAGCTGTCATTGCCTCCTGCTGCCTCCTTCTCTTTCTTGCCACTGTACTGGCCAATGAAGGAACCATCCTCATTGAACTGGACATCCACACTGCCCCCATAATCAGCCAGGCTGTCATCACTGCCTAGGGGTTTGATGTCTCCATTGAGAGATGGCTGGCTACTGCCAAAGGCCTTCTCTTCATTGTCACTGCAGGGATAGAGGGTGGGGTGTAAGCAGAGGTGTTGCAGGGCTCTGACAGGAGACCCCAGCACCCTGTACGTTCTTGCCCTCTTTTATTTGCCTGACCCTGCAGGAAATTCTGAGACTCATCTTGACACACTTCTGGGAAATCAGGCTGTATGCATGATGCCACAGGGCTTGTGCCTACTCCTGGGGCTTCTCTTGAGGTTAAAGGCAGCCAGGAGGGGGACAGGCAGCCCAACAAGTAGGATCTTAGCATGAGAATAGCTAGGCATATTGGCTTCTCCCCAAAAGGGTAAAAATGGGGGTCCCTCCCAGTCCCTGGGCTCTAACTGGCCATCCCCACTGTCCCACCTTACCTCTCCAGGGACCTGAAGTCACCCCGAAGCACAGAAAAGAGAGAGGGGTTGGGTAAGAAGCAAAGGTCAAGCAGAGCTGGGCCACCCCCTCCTCCTTCCCCTGCTCACCTGTACTCGCCAAAGGTCTCGTCTTTCATGGGCCGTGCCTCGGAATCCACCTGAGTGTCCTCCTTGTCTTTCACTACAGACATAACAGGAGTCAACTTCTCCTGCCCACACTCCCAGTTTCTGGGTCCCTTTGTGGTGAGAGCCCCCAGCACTGTCTTGACAGCACTTAGAAGCCTTCAGAGTGACCTACCCAACCCATGTGGGTCCAGCTGCCACTGGCATAGGCCTCTGTGGCCCCAGCCTGGGAAGAGGCAGCCTTGGCCTCTGGCCTGAACCCCACCTCTATGACTATGCTTGTCCTGCCACTCCCAAGCTTGGGCCCTTGGGGCAAGGTGGTTTTTCTCTATCCTCAGCTGTAGCACCCTACCCAGGCCTGTACATTTCCCAGAGTTACCTGAGTACTTGCCGCCCTTGCTGCGCTTGATGAAGCAGAAGATGAGCAGGATGAGGAGCAAGAGAATGATAGCACTGACAAAAGCGATGAACCAGCCCTCAGAGGCGAAGCTACCTGTGGTAGAAACTCGCACGGGGCCTGAAGGCACAGTGTGGGAAGGAGACAAAGCCCAGACCCTGGAATGAGCTATGCCGCCAAGGGCATACTACATTCCTAAGCCTGAGCAGCAGACTCTGAGTTAGGGTCTGGTGCTCAAGACTCACTTGAAGCTATAGGGGGCCCTCTGGGGCCAGAAGGTGCCACAGTAGCAGATCAGAAGGAGACAGGGAAGAGAACCCTCTGTAGATGGTGTAGGGAAAGGCACGCTGGCCAAAGCACACCCAGGTTTGGGGGAGGTAAGAGCTGTGCAATGGGTCATGGCTGCTAAGGGCTGCATGCAACAAACCCAGCAGTGGTGCCCAAGGCTTCTTGGCATTAGATGGTGGCCCCAGTGCCTCACCAGTGCCATTAGTCTTCACAGCCAGATGGTGCAGGACCACCTTTTCCTTCATTAGGTGGATCTCATACTTGGTGTCAGGCTGTAGATCCCACTGTGTATAGGAGCTCTGATTGTAACTTACATACTGAGGCTGAGGTTGGCGATCAGGGCTCACTTTTCCTTCTGCAAAGATCAGATGATCAGATAGAGTGGCAGGGGGACTTAGTTGGAAGATTGGGGACACCTTGAGGTCAGGAACAGAGCCTTGGCTCCCTGCCCCAGGGATATCTCTCTACACTCACCTGGCAAGGCTTTGAACCAGATGTGGAACCTGAAATTGCACTGGCCCTCCCGAGGGACCCAGGAGACCACACTGTAGTTTTCACCTGCTGTGGCTGAGATGTTGCCAAAATCTGGCTTGCCTGGAGAATGTAGGAGCAAAGGGGGACCACAAGGCCCTTCAAAGTCCCACTCTCCTGAGCTTAGCCTCCCAGTCAACCTCCTCCCTGGGTCAAGCACAGGGAAACCCTCAAGACTAACATCCCTCAAACCCTTGTTCCAGCTCACCAAACAGTGCCATGGTGCCTCCTTCACGCACAATGGCCTCACCAGGGCCCTGTTGGGTGGTGGCCTGAAGCTGGAAGCGGTACTGCAGATCGGGGCTAAGGTTGGTGAGATTATGAGTCCGGAGCTCTGGGTCCGAAAGGTTGAAGAACAACTGCTCCTTGCTTTCCCCATCCACTGTGGAAAGAAGCAAGGGGCTGTCTTACCAGCTCAAGAGCCTTTCTGAGTCTCCTCGCCTCCACACCAGGTACAGTGCACGTACAGGGGTGATAAGAGAGCAGGTAGCCAGTGAGCACTCCATTGCGGCTGAGCGGTGGCTGCCAGTGCAGTAGCAGGCTAGTGTCCGACTGGCACTCCAGGTGTAATGCCTCAGGGTGGCCGGGCACTGTGGAAGCACAGAAGGGTAGCAGGTTCTCACCTGAGTCCAAGGAGAAGGGGCAGGGGATGTGGGTATAGGGTGAGGTGTCAGACTCACCTCCCTCTGGGGTGCTGAAGGTCCATTCACTTGCAGGTCCCAAGCCCCGCCCATTAAAGGCCTGCACCTCCACATGATAAGAGCTGTAAGGACGCAAGCCACTGAGGACGGCACTGGTGGTGTTGGCAGGTACCACCATGTGGCTTTTGTGGACATGCCTCTTGCTGTGCTTTCTTTGACTGCCTTTCCACCAGTATGTTACCTGTACAGATGGCCAACAGACCTTATAAGGACAGAAGTCATCCACCAGAACCTCCAACACATGACCCTCACCACTCTTGTCCTAGACCCTTTTCCCCCAACCCAAGAACTTTCAGGAGAGCTGCTCACAGATGACAGACAGACTCCCCACCCTCAATCCTATCATATCCCTCTTTAGCTTTCCCCATATCCTGAGTCCTTACATTATATCCCCTGAGGTGGCCCTTAACCTGGGCCAAGTCCACAGGCCTCCACCTGACCAGCACAGTGCTTGAGTTGAAGATTGTGATGTCTTCCAGCTCAGGGCTCACCTGGGGGTCTGAAAACAGCCAGTTATTTCGAGAGACACAGGCCCTCACCTGAGCCAGCAGGCCAGATACCTTCTCACAGGAAAGTGGGCTGCATGCTACACAAGGGACTATTCAGTGAGGAATGGAGCTCTTCAAGAACAAAGCAGCAACTTACACAGAGAAATCACACAAAAAAACCTAAGTGGGTGCTCAGAATTACTGTTTAGTGATGCTCCAGACTCAAGGAAACCCACAAGGCATGGGAACTTGCTCTGGTAACTAGCTCTTAGCTGATATGCTGGGACTGAAGTGAGTTGCATTCTTTTATATTTTGGAATATTTGCATATACATAATGAGATGTTGTGAAGGTATGTTCTAAGTCTAAATCCACAAGGTTTCTCTCTGTAGTTAGGGCTGTCCTGGAACTTACTATGTATCCCAGAGTATCATCTAATTCCTGCCTCAGCTTCTGAAATTCTGGAATGATACTTTTAACTTTACACACACACACACACACACACACACTTGAGACAGTCTCCTGGAGCCCAGGCTGACCTCAAATTCTATATGTAGCTAAGGATTACAGGTATGCACCTCTATGCTTGCTTTATATGGTGTTGGGGATCCAATCCAGCCTCCATGTATGCTAGGCAAGCACTCTACCAAATGAACTGCATCCCAGCTGTATATATACTACACTATTTTTAGCAAGCCTGTGTTCTCACTGATCCAACACAAAAAATCAGTTGTGGAATTTCCCACTTAGGGTGCCATATTTCAGCTCCAATCTCAGAGTTGGGATTTTCTGATGAGGGATGCTCAGCCTATACCAAATATTCCCTGGACCAGAGAGAGGAAGTGCTGTCAAAGACAGTGCTGGTTCACTCAGCTGGAATAGTGCCTGCTATTTCTGCTAATGGCATAAATGCAGCAATTTGAGCTGTGCAGAATTTTATAACATTGCTATGGCTTTGGGAATGTATGCCCTTGCTGGTAGGAATTATACACTGAAGCACTGAGAGGTGGGAGCTGGCAATGGCAAGCGGGGAGTGAAATACACATGTGCACAAGCTGACATGCATGAGGATTCTGGCCACCACAATGCAGGCCAGGCCCACTCTAGTACTCACAGTCTTCCCCTGAGTAGCCAATGGTGACCTGGGGCTCAGGGCCCTTGCCCTGGTTGTTCACTGCCTGGACTTTGATCTCATAAGGCACAAAGGTGGAAGTGTTAGACACCACCAAGAAGGAGTCGCTCACAGTCTGTTCCTTCCAGGTCTCCTGCTTGCCCTGTGGGCGCCACTGCACACGGTACTGAATCTGGGGAGCATTCCAATCCATCCACCAGAGGGGCTGGAGAAGGCCAGCAGAAAAGAAGTCCATTGGCCAAGAGCTCCCAACTTCTGTGCCTTGTCCTCCAGGCCAGATATTCCCCAGGCATTGGCTTCCTCTTTAGCATAGTCAAGGGACAGCAAAGAGCTGGGTCCTGGCTTCATGTCCATAATGTAAATCAGGGTAGGGACCCTCACCTTCCATGTGATGACCATATTGTTGGTCTCATTCCCTTCCCCTTTCACATCCACAGGGTTCTTCTCTGGGGCTGGAAAGTAATGTGTTAACCTATCAGTGCTGCAGCAAGGACAAGGAACAAATGGTCCACTCTGGCCCCTGAAGCAATAAGACAGCAGCCCCAAGAGTGCAGCACAAGCCTCCCTGTTGCCCCTGAAAGTCTGGAAGAAGAGGGCATGGGCACAGCACCTCTCTAGGCCTTCCCCCACAGAACCCAGAGCCCAGTGACTGGTACCCCTTCCAGGTCATCTGGAAGAGGGTGCTTCCTTGGCTTACCTGCTTCAGGTGTGACCACAGTCTCAGAGACAGGGCTGGGTTCCCCAGGGCCGTATTTGTTGATGGCAGTGACCCGAAAGGTGTAGTGGACATAGGGGGACAGCTTGAGGGTGGTAGAGGTTTGATTTCCTGGCACTTTGCCCAGACTGTACCATTTCTCAGGAGCCATTTCTTTGTCCTCAAATTCAATGTCATACTCTGCCAAGAAACAAATCCACAGTGGGGTAATGAGCATATGATGTAGCTTAGTGAGGAGGGGAATAGGGAGGTAGGTGCTGTAAAGGAACACAAACCCCCTGGAAAACAAGCACGTGCCTCAGTGAGGCAGGCCATCCTGTGGCTATGGTTCTGGAAGAGAGGAGGGTCTCAGAAAGAGGGAGAGTTGTCGGGGACAGTTCAGGGGATACCACCCTCAGGTCTCTTACTCTCGATGGGAGAGTTGTGGTCTTCAGCGGGGCTCCAGGACAAGTGCACCTGGCTCTGCTTCAGCAGGTGGCGGTCAGACAGCTCCAGGCGAGGCACTGGCCCAGGGCTCCCTGAGGGCCATAGAAGGTGGATTTTCATTGAGGGTTCGCTGGTCTCCTCAAGAACCATCCACATGCCCCCAGCCCCAACTCAGAATGTCCAGCAACAGGAGCCTGGCTATGGTAGGCCAGAAGGTAGGTACCCTTTGTACCTAACACTGTATTAGGACTTACCCACCACCAAGAGCTGTGCCCTGCTCTCTACCTCGTCCAGTTCAGTGCTGACCACACAGCTATAGTTTCCCTGGTCACTGTAGTCCAGGCTCTGGATGACCAGTTGCCCATCTTCTATGAAATACCTGCAGAGGGGGCACACATGCCCCTTGGCTAGTGGCAGATGCACCACTTTTCCTGTCATTCCTGACCCTTTTCCTGTCCCACCATGTCCCACCATGTTCTCCCTCTGAGCAGGAGTGCCTCTTGCCTGGACAAGGCCAGGAGGTCTGACTCCCAGTTTTTCTCATTCTGCTCCCTTCTACCTAGCCCAGTTTGGGGCTGGGGCCCTCACTTGTCACTGTCCCCACGTTCCTGGAGGTCTCTCCCATCTCCACGCCAAGTGATGCTGGCCTGCAAAGAGGGGTCAAAGGAGGCCTGACACGTGAACGTCACCCTTGCACCTTTCTTCTCAATTGCACTTCTGGGCCCCTGTGTGATCTGGGTTGCTTCTGAGGGGAACAAAAGTGAGGGGAGGTCACTTTGATGTTCTCCACAGACTTTGTTTTGACCTTACCTCTCAGGAGGTCTAACAGTCATGTGTGGGCATCATCTAACCTTTAACCTGAAGGTTAGCTAAAATGGTCACATTGTTCTGGTCATTGGCAGCCTGGCAGAAATAGCGTCCAGTGTCGTTGGCCTGGAGGTCTCTAATACCCAGGGTTCCATTGGCATAGGGGAAAAACCGTTCGTCCTGAAGCACTGTGGTTCCTTCCTCATCCAGCCTAGAACAAGCAGAGGGCCTGTCTTGAACTAACCGGCCTGGCCTCCATGCCCTCCTGGGATCCTTAGATGAGAAGATGGCTTAGAGGCCTCTACAGGATGGGTACTCACCATTGGACACTGGGAACAGGGGCTCCAAAGGCCTTGCACAGCAGGTAAGCAGTGCTGCCCTCAACTGCCATGTATGTCTGATTGTCTTTCGTTAGGATCCTGGCTGGCAGCTCTAGGAGAAGAATAGTCTCAGGAGACAGGGTAGGTCTAGAGGTCCCAAGTATGGGAGAAGTCAGTGACTCCCCAGATGGCATACACAGACCCTTGGGAGCCATACTCATTGGCTTCCCCATTCCAGGCTGTCCCTCTCAGCCTTGGGTACATGGTCTCTTTATCCTTGCATGCACTCCAGCCACTAGGATTCTATCAATTATTGGAGACTCATAGAGAAGTCAGAGTCTTGTCCAAAGCATCCCTAATCAACCCACAATCTCTCTGAGTCTCTGTGACAGAAGTCATCAGACTATCCTGGGTTACATCTTGTCCAGGGTACATCTCTGCTCAGACATGATGACAAGACCCTGTCTATACTACAACTCCCGCTCCCAACTATTGTGAGGATGGAGGAGAAATGGGGCAAAGGCCTTATCAAGGAGCAAGGCAGGCTCAAGAAGCGATGGCCCCACCAGTTGCTAGCTGAGTAGTTTTGGTGGACTGAAGGGACAGACTGGGAGCTATGAGACAAAGATAGGCAGGTGGGTGGGAGGAAAGAAGGGACAGAGGGAGGAAAGGCAGGCAGAAGATAGGCTACACAGCCTGCTGGCACTGCACTCACGGACAACATAGATGTAGGCATTGGCTAGCAGGAGCCCGTGCTGGTTGCGGGCCTCACACTGGGTCACCATTGTGTCACTTGGCTGCACGTTACTCAGGATCAGAGACCCCTGCTCAATCCGGTACTTCTGGTCCTTGTTCACCTCTATATGCAACAAGCAGGGCCCACAGGCCCAGGTCAGAACATTGAGCTGTGCTGAGACCCCTTGTCACCCTCCTCTTCCTCCCCTTGATGTTTTCCTGTACTCCCCACACACCCGACCACTGCTGAGACCCTGCTTACTCTCCATAGACATTCCGTTGATACTCCAGGTGACCTCTGGCTGGGGCCTGCCCTGGACTTGGCAGTCTAGGCGGGCAGTCTCTCCTGGCCCATACAAATGGCTCTGGGGCTTCTGCAGCCAGTATGGGGCAGCTGAGTGAAAGGAGAGAGCCGCCTGAGCCTGAAGCCTGCTCTGGCTCTAAGTGCAGGCTCTGCCCTCTCCTGTGACAGTGGACATTGCAGGCCATCTGAAAGCCATGCTGAGGAGCCTGTGGTGGCTGGGAAAGGGTGCACCAGGCCCGTACCTTCCACAGTGACATAGTAGGTATGCCGTGCACTGCCCAGTGGGTTCTCAGCAAGGCAGGTATACTCGCCATCATCCTCCTCACCCACATTGAGTAGCTGTAGGGTCTTGTTGTGGTTTTGGTAGATAACACGATGTGCTGGCATAGGGTCACTAGGGTGCAGCCACTTGATGGTGGGTGTCGGGCTGCCCAGGGTCACAATGCCAAAGGAGAAGAGAAGGGAAAGACAACAAAGCCACTCAGTCCTGAGGCCTAAGCTTGCTGGGGCCACCCAGCCCCAGCCCTCCACCCTAGAAGCCCACACTCACAATCCCTCAGCAATGCACTCCAGAATCAATGGTTGCCCCTGCAAGGCTACTAGGTGGCTGCTGGAGTTTGTGGGGAACAGCAGGCGTGGCTTCCGGTCAATCATGCTGTTGGCTAACAGGAGAAAGGGAGTGAGTCACCAGACTTGGAGAACTCGGACATCTCAGTGGGCCCCTAGGCCTTTGTTTGCTCCTATGTTAAAAAGAATGGCTGCAATATGGCTCAGTGGTAAAAAGTTTGCCTAATGTTCAAGAGGCCCTAGGTTCCAGAAAAAAAAGGGGGGATGCCCGATGGGTGTGGTGGCCATACCTGTAATATCAACATCATTCATGAATTTGAGGCAGAAGGAATCATGAGTTGAAGGCCGGCTTGGGCTATAGAGTGAAACTATTTTTTTAAAGTGTGTCTTAGCAGCATATGGTAACACATGACTGCAATCCCAGCACCTGGGAAGCAGAAACAGGCAGATTTCCATGAGGCCATTCTGATCAACATAGCAAGTTCCAGGCCAGCATGTCCATCCCTGCCTTCACCACCTAAAAAGGGGGTCTCAGTGCAGAAAGTTGAGAGCCATGCTGCCTTTGATAATATTTGGGGTTGTGTGACCCTTTTCTTGGGGGCCAGGCTGGAAGTCAAGAAAAGAGTGGGACTCACTGGGCTTGACCCGGAGGTCAATAGGTTCCTTCTGAATGATGGTCCGGGTCCCAGGGAAGTGGGCATTGCAGATGTAGTCTGAGTGATTGTCTGAGGTAAGCACATTGGCGAAATACAGGTCTCCATTCTGGCCCATGGACACCCGCTCATCTTGTTTGATGTGCAAAATCTCTGCAGGAGAAGGGACAAGGACATAAGAGGTGAGAATCTGTCAGAGAAGACTCCCCAGCCCCCAGCCCCCAGCCCCCATGTCCCAGGCAGTAGCTCCCTGTGGCACGCACTGCTGTTCATCCAGTAGATCCTAAGTGGGGCTGCGCTGGGTGGAGGGTTGCAAGGCAGCACTACTGACTCCCCTTCCTCCACTTCCACAGGTTTTACAGTCTCCTTCGGCCACTTGGGGGCACCTAGAAAGGACAGAGGCTGGCACTCTCATCCTTGTCAAAAAAGTTGAAGACAGGAATAAGGAGGAGGGAGAACTGTCTTGGTGATTCACAGGGTGTGAAAGGGCCAAGTGGAAGTTCACATAAAGGGAAGCAAAAATTCTGGATGCCTCTGGGGCTCACAGTGGAGATGGGAACCCCACGACAAAGAGATGGTGAGCAGGAGGCCAAGTGGCCAAGAAGGGTTAATCCACAATTCTCAGCTCTCTCACCCATCCTGAGAAAGGACAAGAATGGTAGGGGAGGCTGAGGTGCAGCAGTGGGGGAGGGGAGCTGTGAAGGGATGCGGGAGTCACAGACCCTTCCATCATCTTGACACGGGAAACCATGGCAACGGTTCCCAAGGTAACTGAAGGGGCAGGGAAGAGAGAGGAAAGTGCTCAGGAGGCAGAAAGCTCAGGGAGGATGGAATGTAGAGAGAAAACCCCAGGGAAAGGGCGACACAGATAAAGACAGAGCCCTAGAGCAGGAGTCGGGAACGAGAGGGATGGAGAAGCCGAGTTAGAGATGCAGTGGAACAGAAGGAGTGGATGGCAGCAGAGACCAAAATGAGAAAGCCAAGGGAAGATGAATGGCAGAGATGGAGAGAGATGAGCTAAGAAGTGGAAGGGGAACCTAGGCAGAATCAACAGCCACAAATGCCAAGCCAAGGAGTGACTCAGACAAAGACAGGTAGGCGGACAGAAGGTCAAACACGACCCTGAGGCAGCCACACACCCATTCAACCAGTCCACAGCCCCCAGTTCACCAGGATCAATCACATGGTAGGCACTGAGAAAGACTGAGAGAAGGGAGGGGCAGTGAGGTGACTAAAAGTTCAGTGGAAAAAGAGAGGGTGAGAAGATGGAGTACACGACTAGAGAAAAGAGGAAGG
Organism: Peromyscus maniculatus bairdii; assembly: GCF_049852395.1. Classification (NCBI taxonomy): domain Eukaryota; kingdom Metazoa; phylum Chordata; class Mammalia; order Rodentia; family Cricetidae; genus Peromyscus; species Peromyscus maniculatus. Next base: position 2,086,455 of record NC_134875.1, on the reverse strand, counting down.
GGCAATAGGAACAGCTGGGGTAGGGTGAGGGCTATCAGGGTACCAGGAACTTCAATCACCACACAACCAGCCGAGATGACAGTGGTTGCCAGCTAGGCCCCCACCCAGCCCCCAGGATCTAAGGGCCTTCCTCTCAGGTACCCCAAGCCCTCCCTGGCCCTGCAGTGCCTCGCACCCTCAGCCACGAGCTGGATCTCATGGGACATGGCAGTTCCTAGCTTATTGCTGGCATAGCAGCGATAGATGCCCTGAAACCTCTGGGCAAAGCTGTTGTTTCCTTCGATGGTGAATGAGCCAGAATTGGGTGCCTCATGCACCACCACACCCAGTTCTTCCTTGGGTTTGAAGTGGATGCCATCTTTCGTCCAGCGGAACCTGTGGGCAGAGCATGGATGAGAAGTCCTGGCACCCAAAACATGCTGCAATAGGATAGGGCTGAAGGCTCATGAAGCCAGGGAACCCCAGGGGGGGGGGGCAGAGTGGGCAGGGACTCAGGGTTACAATCCAAATCTGAGGCTTCTAGACTTGGAAGTTAGGGAGGCCTGTGGGCTAGAGGCTGATGTCCGCAGTCAGAGACAGAGGCTCAGAGGGTGAGGGCCACTTACTCCACTTGGGGTCTGCCTCTGGCCTCACATTTGAGGCTTATGTCATCTGTTGGGAAGACAACCAGGCGCCGTGGAGACTGTTCTGTGATGACAGGTGGCTCCATCACTGGAAACAAAATAAGAAAAATGGGGAAATTTATGTCTGGTTGGTGCTATGGCCTCAATCTGTCTCATTCTGAGGATAGTAGGTCCCTTAAAACCCCATGGCCAATGAGGATATGGGGAGAAGAAGAAGCTAAGAGACACAAGGAGTCAGAAATACACAGGAGGGATAAAGAAAAGATAGCAATAGAAGTTAGAGAAAGGTGAAAAAAGAAGAGAGAGAGAGAGAGAGAGAGAGAGAGAGAGAGAGAGAGAGAGAGAGAGAGAGAGAAAGAGAGAGAGAGGAAGCAATCATACAAGCAACTAAGGACAACTCCAGTCCAGCTGTAGTGGTGCAAATAATTTATCCCAGCACTCAGGAGGCAGAAGTAGGCAGATCTCTGAGTTTGAGGCCAGTCTGGTCTACAGAGAGAATTCCAGGACAGGCAGGGCTACACAGAGAAACCCTGTCTTTAACCTTCCCAACACACACACACACACACACACACACACACACACACACACACAAACAAAAAACCCAGCAATTCCTAGTGTGAGAATGGCAGAAATTCCAGCAAAAGCAGAGACAGAGCAAAAATTCTAAACTCAGGTGAGAGAAGAAGCCAAGAGGAGCCTCTGGATTGAGTTAAGGGACAAGGGATCTGAGCTACAAAAAGCCCCCAACCACACCCACTTACAGCACTAAAAGAAAGCTAAGTGTCCTCCAATATGCAGAACAGAGATGTGCTGGCTCAGCCCAAGGCCCCTCCTCCTCCCTGTTTGTGGCCTTTAAGCATCTGCTCCCACTCCTCCAACTTACCATGGTGTCCTTTATCTGAGAATCCAGACAGCAAGGGAGAAAAGGGAGAGAAATGCTGAGATCAGTCTCTATAGGGCCTGACGGCAGGAGGAGAAGCAAGCTGGAGCAGACTCCCATGGAGAAGAGAAGGGGAAGAGTTACATGGTTGGTGGTAGTTATAAGAGGGCACATGCTGGACTGAGCAATGGCAGGCCAGACTCAGGGGGCACTGGACAGAATCTCTGGATGGCACAATGTGTAAGAAGAAAGAGTCCACCAGATAGAGCCCCAGTATTTGTAGGTCCAGAACTTTTGCTTTTAGTAAAGAGTGCTCAGGCAGTGGTGGTGGCGCACGCCTTTAATCCCAGCACTCCAGCACTCAGGAGGCAGAGCCAGGCGGATCTCTGTGAGTTCAAGGCCAGCCTAGTCTACAAATTGAGTTCCAGGACAGCCAGGACTGTTACACAGACAAACCCTATCTCAAAAAACCCACCCACCCACTCACCAAACAAACAAACAAGAGAGTGATATAGTCTCTGTCAAGGTTGGGTAAGTCCCACACAACTAACTTCTTCTCCCAAGATGCCTTGGAAGGTTTGGAGGCAGACAGCCTGGCAACTAGCACCCTCCCCTACTCCAGCCCACTTCCCTCCTAATCCAATTAGTGCAGCTCAGTATTTTCAATTAGGAAGGCCCAGCCTTCAGAACATGGCACCCCTCCTCCTCAAGCCCTCCCCAAAGGCCCTGCCAGCATCTGAGTCTCCATAGCCCGCAGGACCTGTGCCAAGCCTCTTTCTCTCCTTCCTTTCTCCCAGGAGGCCACCAAGCGCCCTGGGGCAGAGGAACTTCCCCAACCCCAGGATTCAACCAAGCACAAGAGAGGTGGAGGGAGGGGAGAGGAGGGAACAGGAGCACTGGGTTGTCTCTGAAAGCTTTGTCTCTACAAAAGACTTCAGCTTCAGCATAAGGCTCCCAGAAGAGAAAAAGGATCTCCCTAGGAACAGCACAGAGGTCTATGAGCTGAGAAGGAGCCAATTTGAGAGCAAGAGAATGACAGCAGTGACAGGATGAGGGGAATCAACTAAGTGGAAGAAACAAGAAGAGAGACAAAGGGGCTGGAGAGGCTGGGGAAGGAGAGGTGGAGGTCAGGTCTCAATAGGGAGGCAATATGGCTGCCTTCTGTGTCATATCAGAGTTAGTACCAAGGGCTGGTTATTGCCCAGGGGGCCTAGAGCTGCTGTGGTCTCTAGCCTAGTTATCTGTCCTCACTGCCTCCCTTTTTTTTCTAAATTCTCCCTGCCCCCACCACACAGAGACACACCCAGGCAAGAAGGACCAGCTCATCTGGCAGCAGGGAAGGCTCATATCTAGCATAAGGCTTTGGCATTTCATATTAGGAGGCAGACCTTGAAAAGCAAGTGAAAGGCAGAGAGGGAAGAAAGACCACTACATGTCTGTGAATGTGCAGAAGTTGGGGTCTGGCACATATATGGATGCCCTGGAATGTGCATGTCCAGTGTCTGCTGGTGTATGTATTAAGGCCTTAACAGAGCACACACGCAGACTTGTCTGGTGTGCTTACATCTCAATTCACAGTGCTGTGTATACAGCCCCCATGTCTGTGTACACAACTGCTCCTTTATGTCTGTGTAGATAACTGCTCCTTTAAGTGTAAATCTTCACCTGTGTGTGTTTTTGTTGGCGTGTCCCATTACATTCACATCTCTGTGCCTAGTTGGAACAAGTGTCTGGCTCATATTTCCAACTACACTTGTAAGTCCTTCAGGAACTCTGGTGGATAAGGAATGGGTGTAAGGACCTCTAAGTGAGTGCCTAAGGGAGTAGCCTCAATCTCTGTGCCACCAGTCTCTCTTCATTTCCTCCAAAGCTCACCTCTCTTGGCTCCTATCCCATTCTGGGCACAGTCTTCCCTACCCCTGCTCCGGAGCTTGTCTCTCTTTATGTCCAGACTCAGAGACAAAGACGACAAAGTGGACAGGGATTAAAGCCATATATGGTACTCTCTGAAATGTTCTTCCCTGCAGGATGACAACCACTTAGAGCAGTGTGCCCACAACTCTTGCTAAAACTTTAGAGGAAAATCCCATCACAGTAAAAATACTCCTCATATGCAAACATACTTTGCTCACCCATACACCTGTATACCTAGCCCACTACAATGAAACGTTATAGGCGAATACCTGCACATTTCCACACACTTGACGTCTAAATAAGTTAGAGTGACTCACAAACTTACTCAAATAGGAAATTAAAATCATATTCAGCAACAGTCATCTAGTCAGTCAAAATTATACACGCACAAATGCACAACCCAACTCAAAAGCTTAGCCCCGCTCTACAGTTACACTCCATAATAGCCACACACTTACCTGTGATGATCCCCAAGCCTCACAGACACACGTTCCAGCCCTTGCCCATTGCCTCCAAATAATTACACACCAAAAAGAATCCAGAAGGCAGTTGAGTTGGGACCTGGTGTTTTCAAGGTGTCTTTCCTTGTCTCAGTTAAGAGATAAGGTTACCCAGGGCTCAAGATGGGAAAGAAATGAGATCACCCATTCTCTTGGCTGCCACATCCCTGGGGTGTGTTTGGAGAGAATGGAAGGAGAGAAGAGAGTAGGCGAGGAAGGGGTGTGCATGGTAGAGGACAGCAGGGTTAAAGTTATAGAAAAGAGGTCTTTTGTACTGTCTGCTGTCCGTGGTGCTAGAAGCATGCACATCCCTGTCCACGGTACTGACACGCCCCACGCTTTCTTCCTGGTCATCCCAAAGGACCTTGTGCTAAAGGAGTGAGGGATAAAAATGGGGAGAAAGTGAAGATAAAGAAGGGCTCAGCACAGCAGTGGTAGGAGGTGCTGAAACTCCCTCCAGCTACTCACATTCCTCAGGAATCTGTATGAGCAGGCAGGGGCTGAAGAAGAGGAGAGGCCACACGTACTGCAGCAGCACAACCATCTTCCTGGTAGGGCAATGGCTCGTGCGGCACAACTGGTCGGATTCCACTCACCCTCCCGCTGGAGGGAAGGGGGCTAGTAGTTGACTTACAGTGGTAGCTGCTGACAGTGGGGGGCACTGAGAGAAGGGAGGAGGGAAGGTGGAAGAGGAGAGAGGAAGAGAGTGCATGGAACAGCCATTAGTGACTAACATCTAGGCAAGGCCCAGATTTTGGCCCCATCCTCAGTCCCACCCCCAGCTGGCAACCTTCCCCCACTTTTCCTCCTCCCCCCTCTTTACACAAGCAATTCCACCTTGGAAGGAAAAACCTGTAAGAAACCACCTCAGTTGGGACTCCAGATTCCCTCTCATTCTTTCTCTTGGTCTGTGCTTTCCTGCCTGCTGCCTCTCCAGCACCAACTTGTTGCCCAATTAACTCCCCTGTGGGTACCACAGCCATGTGTGTCTTAATATACTTGTGAACAGGTGTCCAAGGGCATGTGTGTGGATGCAGATCTGCATGTGGGGAGTATTTATGTGGCTATGCATGTGCATGCACAAGCATATGTTGTTGGTGTGTGTCTGGAGGAATCCATGTGTAGCTACTAACTTTTTGTGTGTCTGAAAGTGCCCGTGGAGGATGAATCCCCATGACTCCTACCGAGCTCACACGCATGTTTGTAAAGAACTTTGCTTGTAGTTTCATTGTTATCTTTCCAAGAGCTGACTGAGCTGGCCAGTGGTGGCGCACACCTTTAATCCCAGCCCTCGGGAGGCAGAGGCAGTTGGATCTCTGTGAGTTCGAGGCCAGCCTGGTCTACAAAGTGCGTTCCAGGACATCCAGGGCTACACAGAGAAACCCTGTCTCAAAAACCAATCAATGAACCAAAACAAACAAAATAATAATAAAGTCAACTCCTCATGGTAGAAAATATTATAAAGGATGATATGCATACATTATCCTATTGATGTCATTTTATATAAAATAAAACAAGAGCTGACTGACCCCTAAGAGCTATTTGCACCTACAAGCTGGAGGCTTGGGGAACAGGATAGGAGAAGAGGAAATAGGCCCAAGATAGCTGTATTTCATAGAATAGACTCAAGAAAAAGAAGAGAGGATGAGGAATGAAGGCCACTTTCAAGAACTTGGAGAGGAGAAAAAAAAAAGATCTTAGATAAAGAGAAGAAACCACTACCTTGCTACTCTTCAGCCCCCAGAGGGCAATAATGGGAATTATGGCCTCCTTTCTGCTACATGCTCCAGGCCAGGGTCAAGGCAGGGTCATAGAAAGCTTTGGGACATTTCTAAGACAGTGTTTCTGACATCTCTCATGTCTGGTAGTCTCAGTATCTGGTTCTTTTTTTGTTTTGTTTTGGTTGTTTTTGTTTTTGTTGTTGGTTTTTTTTTTTTTGAGTGAGTCTTCAGAGTTTAACTGCTAGATGTATCCACTTGAAGACAAAATCATTCCAAGTGTATTTCCCTAGATGCAGTGGGGCCCAGAGACTGGGAGTCCAAGACAAGGATCAGGAGAGAAAATAAACTTCCAAAAAAAAACCAGGTCACTTTGACTGACATAATAAAAGGCATGAAAGAGGCAAGGGTGTTGAACAAATGAACATGAGACAAAGGAAAAGCTGGTGTTGGGTGACTGAGCTAGAGACCCTGGACCCCAATCTGGATGCCCTCAATAAATCCATCTAACCAGGATCTTATCAAAGTAGAGGGCCTCATCTAGAACACCCAAATGTAAAAAGCAAGTAAGTGGGGCTGATAAGATGGTTCTGTGAGTAAAGATGCTTGTCAGGTAAAGCCTGATAACATGAGTTTGATCCCTAGAACCCATATAGTGGAAGGAGAGAATTGATTCCAACAAACTGTTCTCTGATTTTCAAGTAAGCATCATGGCATAAACACACATAAATTAATAAACATAAAAGAAAATTTAGAACACCCAGAAGATAGGTCAAGAGTTCTGGAATGCCATGTTAAGGCATCTGAACTACATCCGGACATGCAGTAGTCACAAATCAATTTCACACAAGGGGTGATCTGAGAGTAGCAGTCAGCTTGTAGCTTGGTCCTCCAAAGCTAGTGAAGCTGGCAGAGCACCAGAGTGGGTTAACACAAGTGTCGTGGAGGCCAAGGGAATGACTTAAACACTAGGAAGTGGAAAATGGATTATCAGTCCAAACCTGCACGAGCTGAGCGGGGGCCCAGAATGGAAGAGAACAGTGGTTTTGTTTTACCAACACCTCCCCCAACAAAGTCAGTGCTCGCAGAGCTAGGCAGCCCCAGGAAGCCTTAGTGTTGACTTCAAGGCCTGTAGGAAGCAGTAGGAGACTCAGATCAGAGAGCAAGGGATCAAACAACAGCTTTGGGAGCTAGAAGCCCTGGTCTGAGGGGTGTGTGTGTGTGTGTGTGTGTGTTGGGGCGGGGGTGGGCTGGGGTGGGGGTTGGGAACTGGAGCAAGGGAAGCTCAAAGAAGGATTGTCCTGTCTGGGAGGATGCTTTGATGCTCTGTGTGTTGGACTGGTGATTTCTACCAAGCCATTTCCTCATTTTTCTTCCAAACCTACAATCCCATAATGGAGTTTGGTAACATGCAAAGTGAGAAGCAGGGGTGGGAATATTGTATTACCCTTGCACGTGTCCCATCCTGGATTCATCTTAATAACCGCACATTCAATTTATTTTTATGTCTCCTAGTATTTGTCATCTCTCTTGCCACTGTGCTGAGCACTCAGAGACAGGCAGGAAGGAGCCAGAAGATTGAGAAGCCCTTGACAGATGGGAGGGGGCTCTCCTCTCTCCCTTCCTACTACTGCTGGGTCTCTGATCTCTCACCATTCTTCAGGCAATTACAGAGAGAGCTAAGGTTGTTAGCTCAGCAGGCCCTGATCCCCCATCAGCACAATGGAGGGCAAAGGGAATGGTAAGTGTTCCACAGATGGAGCTAAGGCCCAGTCTTCCAAGGGTGACAGACAGAGTGAGAAAGGGGCAGGAGGGAGCAGGGGAATCTGAGAAGCAGGGATAGGGGGCTGGGAACAGATGACAAAGACAGCTGTTAGAAGATTAGATAGCCAAAAGATACAAGATGGAGAAATATAGAAACAGAGACCTGGGTAGTGAGGACAGGAAAAAGGAGGAAAAAGGAGTATAAAGGGTATCAGACAGGCGCAAAAATCACTGCTGAGAAATGGCAGAGAGAGGAGAGGGATAGGTGTGTGCTCATGTGTACAGGCCACTGCTGCCCCCTCTGCAGCAGTCCCAGTTCCTAGCGGGTGGGGGGACAGTCAAGGGCCAGGGAAGGAATGACAATGAGTCTGGGTCAAGCTGAGTGGAGGAGGAGGGCTGGGAGAGTAGAGATGCTGAGCGCTGAGGCCAGAGAAACAACAAAGCACCACAGTGACAATGGTAAGCCCCTGCCCACTTGTGGCACTGGGGCAGGAGGACAGTTGTAAGACAAGATAAATGGTTCACTGTTGGCTAATGCACATGTGCCAGAGAACAGGTAGAGGTTCCAACAGAGAGGAGGGATACGAGAGAGAGAGCAGCCCCCAGAGGAGCTCAAGATTGCCACTGAGTGCACGCCAGTGCAGAATATGCAGCCGCCTGGCTGGGGAAGGTGCACACAGAATCATAGGCACAACAGTGTGTGTGTGTGTGTGTGTGTGTGTGTGTACCAATCATATGTATCTATCACCATGTACACATACCACCATGCTGTGGAGTGTAAGACAAAGGTGAGTATGCTCCTAAGTGAAGACAGCCCTGAATCATCCTATCCACCTTGTGACAAATGTCATGAGCAAGGAGGAGAAAGGGTGTGGCAAGCATTGGGAGGGGCAAGCCCAAGAGGTGAGGGTCAAGAGCACAGGTGTACAGGGCAGGGCCCAGTAACAGCTCTTGCGGAGCCTCACCTCTGCCCTCACCTTGGCCACTCTGTGCCCTGAGTTCCATGGGGAGTCCACTTGTCTATATCACACCAAGTCATTGTATCAGTACTGTGACGTCATGGAACCTGGCTGAAACCTGGGGTCATTGCTTCAATCCTGAACACACACACACACACACACACACACACACACACACACACACACACACACACGCATGTGCGCTCCAAGGATGCCCTGCAAATGCACTTGAAATACATGCCTGACCACTCTTGCACAGCCATTGCCAGTCTTTCCCAAAGGAGAAGAAACAAGAGGGTCCTTCAAAGGTGGAGCAAATAATCTGCAAGCTTCCTACTCAGTTTCTAGAGGAATAGCAGCAGGCCAGAATGGGAGCAGTACTGGGGGCTCAGTGCTCTGGGTATTATGACAGAGCCAGAATGGGTGGCAAGTCCCTGTCCCTCAGTCCTGGGAGGAAGTAGAAGATTTTTGGTACCTCGTCAATATGGTCATGAGGGTATAGGTGTCACCTAAACCCTATGCACTATGTCCCTTTAAGTTCCCCCACCCCATAGGCTGTGGCTGTGGGTTTCTATGGTGATGGAGCCTGACAGCAAAGATGGGGGAAGCCTTGTTGTAGCCTTTTGGGTTATTTAGATAATACATAAAGAAGGTTGCTTGAGGGAGCCCCCACAGATACCTAGAAGCCCAGAAGTCTTAGACTCTACCCTATATCCTCCCTAAGGGGAGACTGGAGAGAGTACACCCCATCCAGCCTCAGCCTCCCTAATCCCAGCCCCCTCATCCTACCTGAGGCTCCTGTTTCCAAGGCAACTAAGATTCACCTGTTAAGACCATTCTCCTTAAATGATGAGAAGGGAGCGGATGGAGGTTAACCCTTTGTGAGGAAGGGAGGGAGGGTCATCATAATTGACTGGTCCCACCCTACATTCCCTCAACCATGATCTCTATCAGCTCCATTTTAAGTAAACTCATAACACTTAACACCTATCAGGGACTCTTCTAAGCACTTTTCTACAGACTCATTTCATCCTCATTAGCTCCATTTGACATGCAACAAAACAGACCCAGAGCTGAACTGTGTGCAGAACTGCCATAGGTACTCAGGAATGGTGGAGTTTTAAACAGTGTAGAGGCTCCTGAAGATGTCAAAAGCTCTTCTAGCATCCTAATTTATTCCTGCTTGAATCTTAGAGAACCAGAGGCCTAGTCAAGGATGGCCTCCCAGACATTCTGTCTCATGGGGAAGGGCCTATTTGCTAGACAAATGTAAGAGGTGGAGAGTGGAGTCTTGAGAGGGTGGACATGAAGAAGTGCCATGAAAGCAACAGTATGTCTTCATGGAGCAGGCTTGACCCTCAAACAACCTACCTGTCCCTCTACTTGGGTTCCCCTCAGCCTGAAGCCCCATGGAACTCATATGACACCCTTCATCCAAGTACTCCATTTAAGAGAAGGCCAACTGCTTTTCTTGTTGGACTCAAGAACAGGCTGGGTTTCCTTATCCTCTCCCTGATAGCCAGAATCTCAGCCTGATGTTACCTGTCTTGCAACCAAAGGCTCACAAAGGTCCCTCCCTCCAGTCAGAGCTCAGAGATAGCAATGGCTCTGTTTCTGTACTAAGGGGTGGTAGAGACCAAGATCCAACCTTCCAGAGCCCTGAAGGCAGAGCTATGAAGCAACAGAAGGTATCAAGGCTCTCCTGGCCCTGGGTTTCATTTGTCAGATAGGATGAGACATACTGAGGGGCTTCAGGGGCTAGGCCGGAGGAGACAATATGGATCCATTCCTTGGGTGAGGGGCCACCAAACAAGCAGGCAATCTATGTGAGGTAGAAGAGGTTGTGAGTAAATGTGAACAGAGCAACAGCTGACTTATCTCCAGTTCCAAAATGACTCCTGGAAATGGCTCAGACATTGCCAGGCCCCAGCAGACCCTTGGGGCTTCTATTCCCAAAGGGTTAAAGGGCAGAAGAGGCACAAGAAGCCTGGGAGTGGACAATGGTGCTTCTGTGCTCCCTATAGCCTGAGCATTCCTAAGGCATGAACGAAGCCATCTGGGGAAGGGCCCAAGGGAATAGCCCCTTCCACTGAGACCAAAGCCTAGCCTGGTCAGAGGCTTTGCCCGCAAACAAGAACCAGTGTTGCATCTGTCAGCCACCACCCCATCCCACCCTCCCAATGTAGGCCTTGTTAGGGCACTGAAGAGGCCATGTAGACACAGGAGGATATGTATGTGTGCACACTATCTCTGAAGAACATACATACAAATAAACAAATGTGCACAGACAGCCAAATAGGAGCCCAGTGTAGGCAAACAAAAAATACACACATGTGACCAGATACATGAGTCTCACACATGCAAATAAAAATACTAGAACACGTACACACAGGCCCAAAGCTTCCCAGCAACCAAACTCTCCCATGCAAACCTCCACACTAGGGCTACCCTTCCCCCACCCCATTTCTCTCTGGCACTGGATGCTTTAGACTGGAGTTCTGAGGAGGGAGGGGGCTCCTAAAAAGACAGTCCTTATCCCTCAAAGGCCATCTTCAGACCAAAATTGAGACGGACTGGATCCAAAGTTCCCTATGGACAAGTGCATATTCTGCTGCCTTCCTGCCCCACCCAGTCCCTGGTTTATGCAGCTGCCCCTGCTGGATTTAGGGGCCAGGGACTGGCACAAGCTGCTGAATGGAGACTGAGGGCCTTGCAGCTTTTCAACCTCGAAAAGCTGTGGCAAGCTCCTGGGGCCTTGGATGGGGGATAGTGGACAAAGAAAAGCTTCCAAAAGGCCAGCAGAGCAGAGCCTTCTCCTGGCCAAAGAACTCCCCGCCCTCCTCTGACTCCTCCCTCTCCCTCCAACCACAGCCTTTAGGAAGCCACAAAGACCCTGTTGATATTAGGGAAGCAAGCAGGGTGGCCACCAGATGCTCCTCTCCAACCTCCAGTTCAGACAAGGTCATATGGGAGTGTCTAGGCCCAACTCGGGGGCATGGAGACGATTAAGGTACACTAAGGGTCACCCCTAATACTAGGACTGGCAACTCAGAGCCAAGCTCACAGCCATCAGGAGCTCCTGAGAGAGGGCAACACTTTAGGGGAAGTAGGAGGTGAAGCAAAGAAATAAAAGATCAGTAAAATGGCAGGCAATCAGATCGAGCAAGGGGAACCAACTGGAGGTTGAAGGGGAAGTGGGCAGGTGGAAGCAGGGAGGAGGGAAGACAGAGCAGAGGGGAGAAGGAGAGGGCTGCATCTCCACCCTCCATGGGCAAATGAGAAAGAAAGAGAATGGCCTAGTAAGAGGATGACAAGGTGGCAGCAAGGGGCCTGGGAGAGCAGAAAAGATGACCAGATTAGAGCAAGTGACAGACAGAAAGGTTACAGGGTCTAAGGGAGGGAGCCACTGAGGGCCCATCTAGTTGACCCCACACAGGGGCCCAAGCCCTGCCTTCCCCCATCATGAGAGCAGATGACAGGGCAAAGATGCTGCCAGCTTGGGACATGTCCTGGAATTCAGACCCACTCCCAGTGCCCGAACTACAGGGTACCCCCTCACACCTTGTCCACAAAGGGAGGCCTGACAGATCTCTGCATGGGACCTCAATTCTATTTCACAGCCTGGACACATGTGGTTTTGGAATGACTGGCAGTGATAGGATCATTAGACTAGGTCATTCTGCAAGGTCATGTCATCCTCACAGTCCAGAGGAGCACCTAGTTGTTACCATTTTGGGTGGTACTAGGGACCATTTGCCTTGAAAGAGACCTTGAATATAACAGTAAACCACCACCCCTCATGTGATAGCCAGCAACGCTGAAGCTCAAGTTCAGTGTGGTGGCACAGGCCTATCATCCCAGCATTCAGGAAGGCTGAGGCAGGAGGATTGCTTTGAGCTTGAGATCAGCCTTAGCTACATATTGAGTACTAGATCAGCCAGAATTACAGAGTGAAATCCTGTCTCAAAAATCAGAAAGAAATCAGGTGACAAAGGCAAGGAGATCTCTGAGTTTGAGGCCAGCATGAGCTACAGAGAGAGTTCAAGGACAGCCAGGGCTGTTACACAGAGAAACCCTGTCTCAAGAAACCAAAAACCAAACCAAACCAAACAAACAAATACCCAAAACACAAATAAAAAATTAAAAATTTACAAGAATGAAAGGGGCGAGGGCTGAAGCTCAAAATAGGTAAGGGCCTGATTGTCTCAAGTTGTTGATCTGTGCAACAGTCAGTACGGCACGCTCATCTGTCCATGTCACCATTCCTAGTCAATCATGGTCAAGTGCTTCTCATGGAAAGTGCCTATCCTTCAGTGATAGAAGAGTACGGACTTGGGGGAGGCCAAATGGGGAGCATAGCAGGGCCCCCCTGTCTGCTGGCTTTCCTTTACATTGTCTTCCTTTTTCTCTTCAAATTATCATGGAACAAAAAGAAAAGAAAAGAAAATAGAAGAGAAGGAAAGAAAAGAAAGTAAATCTGTATTTCATAGAGACAAGGATGATATTGGTGGCTGGTTACTTACATGTTCAGTCTGGCCCAAGCAGGCACTCAGCAGTGAGAATCTGTCTAGCAAATGGCTACCCACCCATGGTTGCTCAGTTCCTGGGCAGTCATTCTGTAAATAAACCCCATGCCTGGCTACCTTGTGCCATGGTACTCTGCAGAAGGCTAGGGGCTGGGCACTGGAGGAGGAGCATCTTGGGAGTAGGTGGTAGCAATCTAGGAGGGCTGAGCTGTGCTGAATACTGAATGTTTCCCTTTCCTCAGATCACCAGCAATTCCTAATTTCTTTTGTTCTTCTCTGTCTATTTAAAATGTATTTCAATAAGTTGTTCCTATATATTTCAAATATACGGTAACAAGATGTATTGCTTTGGGGATCGTATGCACAAACAAATAAATACAGAATGGGAGACATTGAGATATGGCAAGGAAGCAGAGAGGTGAAGAGTTCCCAGTTGCAGCCTTAGCATCAACTCACCATGTGCTAGGTGACAGATACTTGAGGGTGACTGAAGGCTTGGTGCCTGACAGTAAGCTTGTATACAGTGCTGCACAGACGTACAGCCAAGTGAGAGGCTAGGCTTGGCAAGTCCCACCACCTGCAGCAAGGAACCCACCAGAGGTGAGAGGCCCTGGGCAGGCCCCACCCTAGCCACCCTATTAAAGGACCATAAAGGAGGGAAGAAAGGCTGTTGGATCTTATTCACCATAAGGGCTATGTGAGTCAGCAGAGATAACATTGGGCTGCCAGCAAACCCTACCACTGGAGTTGCACTAACCAGGATCAAGGAATCTACCTGAAAGGGGTGTCAGGCCCTCAGACAGATGGTGGTCCTGCCTCCCTGAGACAGACAGTGATGGGCAGGGGTTCTACATAGTCAGAGGCAGTGGGTTATACCTGCTGTTCTTTGCAATCCCTGTCAACCGATACCCTAAAACTCTGAACCAGACAGAAGGGAATAGGGTATGGAAAGCCCTCCCCTTCTATAATTAAACAGAGACCGTAAGATATGGCAATGGCCAAAATTGCTGCAGTCTCTACATAAAGGGTCCCAGGCAGTTTGCTTCTAGAAGTCCCTGATCCTGAGCCAATGAGGCCCTTCTTCCCTTATTCCTACCTGATGGACCCATGGTCAACACCCATGTGTACTCAGAGGCACGTCTCTCCTAGTCTTTATTGGCTAAAGAACCTAAGGGAAGAGGTTCCCTGCTGCGCCTGAGAGGAGACTGGCTTTGAGAGGATTCCCGGCAGGAATTTGGAAAGGAGCAGGTGAAGAACAAAGCCCCCTCCCCACTTTGGGGCAGAGGGGCAGGCAGCGCCCCGCCCTGTTCCCTATCCTTCCCCCACTGCTGGAGGAGCTTTGCTCAATCTCTCCCACACCATTCTAGCTACTGGGTTTTTCCAGCAAATAGGACCTTAGAATGGGGATGAGGAGCAGCCACGCCCAGAGCCACACCCCACGACGGTCGACTAGGTTAGAGGGACATTCTGCTGGGTTCACATTTCTTTCCTCACACACGCACACACCCATAGGGATATGCCAACTTCAGCCCCACCTTACACACAGAACCTGTCTGACCACCCCTGTGCCCCTCCCTAAGAGTGCTTTTGGGGTGCCGCCCAGTTACCCCTCACCTGTCGGGCTTTGGGACCTAGCCACTTTCCCCTAACCTACTACAGACCGCAGTGCTCAGAGTCAAGTGCCTAATATGGGTGGGGCTCCAGTCTCCCTGCCCTCTACCGAGGCCAGCACGAAAGCTGCTCATCCCTCTGCCCGAGGCAGGGCTGGGTCTGGAACACAGAATGGTCGCTGCTTTGGCCAAGGGGATAAACCAGCCCTCCTTACCTTCGCTGCTCAGGTTGCCAGCCTAGCATCTATGTACGCCGGCCTCGGACCCGACACCCAGCACCTCCGTGATGCCGCTGCCGATGCTGCTGCTGCTGCTGCTGCTGCGGAGGCAGCGGCGGGCGGGGCGGCGTGCGTGGAGGGGAGGGTTGGGGAAGAGGAGTGCGTGGGGGGGGGAGGGAAAAGGAAGAGGGAGGAGGGGGAGTGAGATCACCTCCCCCGCAGCAGGCCCCGCCTCGCCACACCCTCTCTCCTTGTTTCATTGGAACCTAGCCGCAGAGCCCCGCGCGTGATAGGGACCCCTCGGGAGCCCTCTCCAGGAGCTCTGCAGTCCTGGAACCCCCAAGTCCAGAGTGACCCCAGCCTCACCATCAGGAATCCCCGCCACCCTGGAGACTTGGATTCGGAATCGTTGGCAGGAGTATTCTTGGGATCCCGCGGCTGGGCAGTGGGGAAAGGATCCAGGCTATAAACCAGATTGCCCCACCTCCACTTGGCCTTCGAGGGCGCTGGCCAGTGATGGGTACTCATACACAATTAGGTCTGTACTGCGCCGTTGTCATGCATTTGAACGTCTCCGTGCCCTCAGGGAAGAACCCCATATCCTCCGGCTCCTCTTCGAACCTCTGCCTATCCAGGACGCTAGGCCAGGGTCCTTCAAGGATGTGCGCATGAACCTGAGTCCCCAGCCTGTGAAGGAGGTGTGGCGGGACATGGGCTCCTGCACACCCCACAGTCGCTACCCAACCTAGCTCAGAAGCAAAAGGTCGCAGAGAGGGCATTCTCAGACCTGCAACCCCCTACTCCCACTTCCAGCCTGCTCAGTGCCTAATTTCTTTGTCCTCGGGATTGGCCGCTTCCTGACCTTTCCTGCCCTCTCCACTCCCACTTACAACCCTTTGGGGAAAGCTTCTGGAAAGAAGGAGCTCTTCCCAGTGGTGCCCCCTCCCAGGCTCACGGCTGTGACCTCCCAAGCGAGACAAAGTGGAGGGAGCTGGAATTCCAAACTAAGTCCAGCTAGCTGAAGCCTCAGGGCAAGGAAGGCCTAGGGCCCAGATGGCAGATTGCAGCAGCCCTGGTAGCTAAGGTATTTTTATGGGCATGCCTGTTACTCAGTGAAGCATTCCCTAGGCCCTCTGCTCAGCCTGCCAACACTCCCCTAGTGGTGCAGTGCCCTGTTCCCATGAAATCACTTTTGGCACTCTGGCCTGGTCTCCCTCCTCATAGGACCACCTCCTGCCAGCTTCCTTTCTCATGAAAGAAAGAAAACTTGGGGGTTCCCACCAGCGCTCTGTGAAGGTCTTGATGCCGCATTCGATGGAGTCTTTAGGAAGAAGCAGCTGAGTGAAGGTGGATGCCTAGGCAGAGAGCTCAGAGGGTACTGCACCTTCTACAGACCTGCCACTTGGCTCAGACAGATTCACAATGAAGCTGCCAGTGTACTCACGAAGTGCCACTGGTTCACGTCTTCAGGAGACAGCAGAAGAGACTGAGTCTGCCTGGGTCATGAAGCCAGAGGCCTCTTGAGCTGGGCAGAGAAGGGTATTTTCCATGAGGCACTGAGCTGAAATCAGCTTCCTGACTGCACTGATATAAGAGCGATAGGCCACAAAATTGGCCACTCCTCTCCAGCTGCTTCCTCCTCTGCCCTACTCCTAGCCTGCACCCAAGTCCCAGCTCGACCTAATCTAGGGTTGATGCTGTCCTGGAACTCACTCTATAGCCCAGGTTCGTTTTAAACCTACATCCCCCTGCCGCAGCCTGCTGGGATTATAGGTGGTGGTTCACCACACCCAGTGTTACATGCAAAACCTACACACAAATGGTTTTGTTTCACCTCTCAAAAAACTTTGTCATTTAAATATAAGCACTTGGGAGGCAGAGGCAGGTAGGTATCTTATGAGTTGGAGGCCAGCCTGGTTTACACAGCAAGTTCCTGATCAACCAACGCTATATGGTGAGAGCCTGTCTCAAAATATAATCAATTAAAAAATAAAAATCTAGCTGGGTGGTGGTGGCACACTCCTTTAATCCCAACATTCGGGAGGCAGAGCCAGGTGGATCTCTGTGAGTTCGAGGCCAGCTTGGTCTACAAAGCAGATCCAGGACAGCCACCAAAACTACACGGAGAAACCCTGTCTCGAAAAACCAAAAAAATAAATTAATTAATTAAAATAAAATAAAATAAAAATCTGCTTGCTAGACATGATAGCACATGCCTATAATCGTGGCACTGGGAGGTGAAACAGGAATATCTTAAATTTGATACCAGATTGGGCTACTTAGTGAGTTCAAGGACAGCCTGGGATGCATTGCAAGACTCCACTTAAAAAAAAAAACAAAGATTAAATTAAATAAAAATCAGCTTTAGGGCTAGGGCTGTGGCTTACTGAGAGAGTGATTGCTTAACATGTGTGAGGCCTTCAGTTTTTTTCTCAGTTCTTCCATAAAACAGAAAGAAAAAAAAAACATAAAAACTAGCCATGTTAAAATATAACTTATAGTAAAGTTGATCCTTTTGAGGCATATAGTTTCAGGAAGGTTTTTTTTATTTATTTTTTTATTCTGGTTTTTGCGTGTGTGCGTGTGTGTGTGTGTGTGTGTGTGTGTGTGTGTGTGTGTGTGTTAGTGGTGGCGTTTTTTGTTTGTTTGGTTGGTTTCTTGAGACAGGGTTTCTCTGTGTAGTTTTGGTGCCTGTCCTGGAACTCACTTGGTAGCCCAGGCTGGCCTCGAACTCACAGAGATCCGCCTGGCTCTGCCTCCCGAGTGCTGAGATTAAAGGCATGTGCCACTACTGCCCAGCTTGGTATTTTTTTTTTTTTTTTGAGACAAGGTTTCTTTGTGTAACAGCCTTAGCTGTTCTCAAACTCACAGATACCTGTTTACCTCTCCTTCCCAAGTGCTGGGTTTAACATTTGCCACCATGACTGGCTCCTTTTTTGGAGGGGTTGTTTGTTTGTTTTCTGATTTTTTTAAAAAAAAGTTTTAATCCCAGCACTTGGGATTTTTAACCTTTTAAAAAAGATTTTTAGCCTTTAATCTCGGCACTCAGGAATTCAAGGGCAGTCTCAGGTACATAAAATGATTGAACCCAGCCTGGCCGACATGAGACCTTGTCTAAAACCAAAGCTGACAGAGAGATGGCTTAGCAGTTAAGAGCACTTACTGCTCTTGCAGAGGATAAGTTCAGTTTCCTGCACCACACATCAGGCAGCTCACAACTCTCTGAGAGACCATATAATTTCTTATCTCTGGTCTGGTCTCTGCGGACAACTGCACTGACATCATACATATACATACATACATACACACACACACACACACACACACACACACAGGTAATTAAAATTTTAAATAAAATCTTTAAATAAATAAATAAAGAGGTGAGAATGAAGACCGAGAGGAGACCCAAGTACACCTTCTTGGTCATCTTGGATTAAATTTGTTATCTCCTTGCTTTGAAGCACTGTATCAATTTTATAGTAGTTACTGAAGTTACTACCATGCACTCATCTATTTATTTATTTATTTATTTATTTATTTATTTATTTATTTATTTATTTATTTATTTATTTATTTATTTATTGTTTTTCAAGACAGGGTTTGTCTGTGTAACAGCTCTGGCTGTCCTGGAACTTGCTTTGTTGACCAGGTTGGCCTCTAACACAAAGAGATCTGCCTGCCTCTGCCTCCCAAGTGCTAAGATTAAAGGTGTGCTGTAAACGGATTTTTCTTTGGGCCACCAGCTCACAAAAATGACATGGAAGCTCATTGTTAATTATGAAAGCTCAGCCGATAGCTTAGGCTTGTCTCACTAGCTCTTATAATTTAAATTAAGCCATTTCTATTCATCTGCTTGTTGCCATGTGACTCGTGGCTTTTACCTCTCCTCCTGCATAAAAGGCCTGTGACTCTGCCTTTCTTCTTCCTAGAGCTCTCTCTGTCCAGAAGTCCCTGCTATACCCCCTGCCTAGCTATTGGCCATTTAGCTTTTTTTTTTCTCCTGAGATAGGGTTTCTCTGTGTAGATTTGTGCCTTTCCTGAATCTTGCTCTGTAGACCAGGCTCAACTGGAACTCACAAAGATCCACCTGCCTCTGCCTCCCAGTGCTGGGATTAAAGGCGTGCGCCACCACCGCCCGGGGGCCATTTAGCTTTTTATTGAACCAATCACAGTGACACATCTTCACACAATGTAAAGGAATATTCCACAACAGTGTGTACCACCAACACCCAGCTATTTTTATTATTTTTTATTATTAATTATGTGCTGACCTTGAACTCACAGAGATCCACCTACCTCTGGCTCCCAAGTGCTAGCATTAGAGGTATACACCACCAACACCCAGCTTATAACATATATTATGAGATATTTGAACGCTGTGTGAAGATATATTGCTGTGATTGGTTTAATAAAGAGCTGAATGGCCAACAGCTATGCAGGAGGTATCAGTGGGATTTTCAGACAGAGAGAGAGGAAGTAGGAGATAAATCTAGGTGCATGAGATGCCATGGAGACACAGAACAAGTTGGACAAACAGAATGGGAGAGAGGTAAAAACCATGTGGTAGAACATAGATTAATAAATATGGGTTAATTTAATTTATAAGAGCTAGTGAGACAAGCCTAAGCTGAGGCTGAGCTTTCATAATTAATAATAATAAGTCTCTGTGTCATTATTTGGGAGCTGGCTGGTGGGACAGAGAAAGACTTGTTACAAACATGCATTCTTTTTTAAAATTTTTTTATTTTATGTGCATTGGTGTTTTGCCTGCATGTATGTCGATGTGAAGGTGTCAGATCTTGGAGTTACAGACAGTTGTGAGCTGCCATGTGGGTGCTGGGGGTAGAATCTGGGTGCTCTGGAAGAGCAGCCAGTGCTCTTAACTGCTGAGCCAGCGCTCCAGCCCGTAGCATGCACTCTTAACAAAGTGTAAAGTTAATCAATATCTCAGCTCTGGTGGTTAGAATGTAGGTCTACAAATTCCTTGTTACTCTTCTCTCACAAGGTGGCACCTCAAGTGTGGCAGCATATGCCTGTAATTCCAGCACTCTGGAGGCTTGGACAGGTAAATTACAAATTTGAGGCCAGCCTAGGCTGCATAAGGAGACCCTGTCTGGAAAAACAAAGAGAGGTGGTGATGTGAGACGTGGTGATGTGGCTTTGTTAGTAGAGTACTTGCCTATTCTACACAAAGCCCTAGGTTCAAGCCCCAGTACTTCATGAACCTGGTATTGTGGGGGCATGCTTATAATCCTAGAACTCAGGGTATGAAGACAAGAGGATCAGAAGTTCTTGGTTAAGTTCAAGGCCAACTGGATATATATATTTTGTCTTTCAAAAGACAAAAGAGACCAAAGAAAGAAAGAGGTGTGTGTGTGTGTGTGTGTGTGTGTGTGTGTGTGTGTGTGTGTGTGTGCAAACATAGTATGTATCTCTAGAGACTTGTTTTGTATAGATGTGTGAAGAAGGCTTTCTAGGTTTCTAATTTGTTACACAGTCAGAAAGCTAGGGAGGATCATGAAGTGCTGGTCAACCCTTCTGCTATCTTAGAATCTCCCTTTCCTGACCTCTCCTCAGAGCTGTTCCTGGTTATTGCCTGACACATAGCCTCTGTCCTGCCTTCACACTGTGCTAGGTTTCCCTGCCCTTGGTCTTAAATACTACTGCTTCAACCATTGCAAACTTCTGCACAAAGTTCTTCAGACAAATCCAACCTCTCCTTGGAATGTCAAGTGAAGCCTGAAGCCACTATCCTGAACACTTCTCCAGGGCCAGGGATTGTTGTGAAATATTAGTTTAATGATGCAAAGATGTGTTGCATTCCTTTATGTTACATTTGTTTAACTCTGTGAAGCTGTGTTACTGTGCCTGTCTAAAACACCTGATGGTCTAATAAAGAACTGAACAGCCAATAACAAGGCAGAAGAGAGGATAAGCAGGGCTGGCAGGCAGACAGAATAAATAGGAGGAGAAACCTAGGGAAGGGAGGGAGGATCGAGAAAAGAAGGAGAGAGGACTCCAGGGGTCAACTACCAAGCCACACAGCCAGCCATGGAGTAAGGAAAGAAAGATATATAGAATAAGGAAAGGTAAAAAGCCCAGAGGCAAAATGTAGTTAAAGAGAAACAGGGTCATTGAAGTTAGAAAAACTGGCTAGAAACAAGCCAAGCTAAGGTCAGGCATTCATAAGTAAGAATAAATCGAGCCAGGTGGTAGTGTGCAGTTCCTGAAGAAGTCAGAAAAGGACATCAAATCCCCTAGAACTGGAATTAGGATGGTTGTGGATGCTGAGAATTGAACCTGGGTCCTCTCCAAGAGCAGCCAATGCTCTTAACCCCTAAGCAATCTCTCTAGCCCCTTTCTTTGGCTTTTGTTTTGTTTTTGAGACAGGGTTTCACTACATAGCCCTGGCTAGCTTGGAACTTACTATGTAGACTAGGCTGAGCTCAAACTCACAGAGATTTGCCTGCCTCTGCCTGCTGTCTGTGCCCACCTCTCAATTCCCTGTGTCTGTCTGTCTGCTGGCACAATCTTTCTTTTGTTTTCTTTTATCTCTTGCTTGTTGTTTCATTTTGAGGCAGGGTCTTGTTTAGCCCAGACTAGCCTTGAACTCATCATTCTTCTGACTCAGCCTCACAAGTATAGGGACTACAGATGTGCCTACCATGCCCAGCATCCCCAAACTATGCTAACCTCACCTCAGCTTCCTCCTCCTTCTGCTTCAATTGCTCTAATCTGTTCATCTCAAATGCTTACCCTCTGTCCTTAGCCTCATGCTGTTCCTTTCCATTCCTTCTACTCCTGAGTCTGTGTATGGCCCTGGTCCCCCATTTTGGGTAGCTGTTGCCTTGCTTGCTGACCTTGACCAGATTTCCTCCCTATGCTGATTCCCTGCCGGTTTCCTTCTTACTGAATGCTCACCAAAGGTTCTTTGTTCGAGTATCCTGCATTTGGTGTAAACAGCTTAGATGCAAGAATGTAGAACTGGAACTTCTGCCCTCCGGGGATCCTCCATTGTGCTGTAAGCCTGTATTTAAGGTTTCCTCCCTCTTTCAATAAACGGCAGGCATTGGGCATTCTGCTGAGGTGAATGACTCGCTATCTCTTGTCTCTGTTTTTTGATCCACAGCCCCTCACTCAGACATGGTGAACAGGTGGTGGTAGTGCTGGCATTACCAGCTACAAGTCTGGACCAGTCCTTCAAGCACAATCTAAGGGCTAAAAGGATGCTCTATTCAGTGTTGGCCCATTTAGTTCCTTGAGTGCTAGCAACCAGCCTCAGGCATTAGCCTAAAGATCTTCCTTGGGACTAATCCCAGGACACAGGACCTGAAGACAGCACTGAGGAAGGGTGCTATAGATTACTCCTGTGAAGGTCCCTGTATTAAAAGCTTAGAAGATTAGTTTTCAACATGGGATTCTGGGAAATAGTGGTACCCAATGGGAAGTGTTTCATACATTGAAAGCACACACTCAAAAGGGAGAGAGGGCTTGGAGAGATGGCTCAGATTTAAGATCACTAGCTGTTCTTCCAGAGGACCAGGGTTTGATTCCAAGTGCCCACATGGCAGCTCACAACCATCTTTAACTCCAGTCCTAGGGACCTGAAGCCTTCTTCTGGTCTTCATGGGCTGTGCATACACATAGCACACAGATATACAAGCAGGCAAAACATCTATAAATAAATAAATGAATAAACAATAAATACATTTAAATGTTTTAAAATTACTTTTTAAAAGGGAGCGAGAAGTCCCAGACCCTTCCTCTGTTTTGCAACCAACTGTATGGTCACTGGTTTTGTCCCACCTCATGCTCCTGTGGTCTTGCCACAGGCCACAAAGCAATGGGCCAACCAATGAAGGATCAAAAGCTCTGAAACAGTGCACCTAGATAACCCTTTTGTTTTTCTAAATTCACTATCAAGTATTTGTTCCAATGATGGAAAGCTGAGTGACAGAATTCCAAGGAAACAGCCCTGCTGCAGTTTAGCTCAGGCTCTGCAAGCCCCTTCTTCCTAGAAAGCTCTTTAATGATTCTTTTTGGTTTTCTTTTCTTTCATTTTTGGTACTCAGCACTAAACCCAAGGCCTAGCACATTCTCGGCAAGTGCTTTACCACTGAGCTACATCCCCAGTCATCTTCTAAAACATTTTTACTTATTATGTGCATGGTCCAGGGCAGCACACATGCCGTAGCATGCCTATGGAGGTCAGAGGACAACTTTGTGGAGTCACTTCTCTCCTTCCACCTGTACCTGGGTTCTGGGGCTCAAACTCAGGTCATTAGACCCTTGCTGCACTCGCCCCACTGTTTTGACTATGTGTTTGCTTTTGTTTGTCTGTTTGCTTGTTTTTGTTTTTGAGACAGAGTTTCCCTGTGTCACCCTGGCTATCCAGGCTGGTTCCAAACTCCCAGAGATCCTCTTGCCCTGCCTCCAGTGTGCTGGGATTAAAGCCATTCACCATCATGCCCAGCCTCTTTTTACTATTTTATTTTGAGACAGGGGCTCTCTCACTAAGTTGCCAGGTTGGCCTTGAACTTAAGATCTTTTTGTCTTAGCCTCTTGTGGAGCTAGGTTTATAAGCCTGGGCTACCATGGCTAGCATGAGAAAATAGCCAAAGATCACCAGACTTCTGAGGAAAGCCTCTGTCCTGACAGCATGAAAGAGAAAATACAATTATAAAGATATATATTCTTTTCTGAGCCAAGCATGATAACTCACATCTCTAATCCTAGCTGCTTGGAAGCTCAGGCAGGTGCATTAGTGTAAATTTGTTTTGTTTTGTTTTGTTTTTGTTTTTCGAGACAGGGTTTCTCTGTGTAGCTTTGGACTTGTCCTGGAACTCACTCTGTAGACCAGGCTGGCCTCAAACTCACAGAGATCCACCTGCCTCTGCCTCTGCCTCCTGAGTGCTGGGATTAAAGGTGTGCACCACCACCGCCCGGCGCATTATTGTAAATTTGAGGCCACCCATATTTTATAGATTGCATACCAGGATTATATATTGAGTATCAGGCTAGCCAGAGTTATACAAAAAGATCCTCAAAAGAAAGCAAACCAAAAGGAAAACAAAACAAAACAAACCACAAACTCTGATTCCTATCTTAGTTAGGGTTACTATTGCAGTGATGAAACACCATGACCAAAAGCAACTTAGAAAAGAAAGGGTTTGTTTGGCTTATTTATCCAGAGTCACAGTTCACTGAGGTAAACCAAGACAGGAACTCAAATCTGAGAGAGCCTGGAAGCAGGTGCTGATGCAGAGACCATAGAAAGTGCTACTTACTGGCTTGCTCAACCTGCTTTGTTATTAGATCCAGGACCACCAACCTAGGGGTGGCCCAACCCAAATGGACTGTGCCTTCCCTCATTGTAGGGGTCCCAGCAAATGCCATGGCAGGCAGAGGAATGATCTGCATGAGGCAAGAAGGAAATCCTGTTCAATGTGACTTAGTTATTCGGGTTGGTTCAAACTTCTAGAGTCTAGCTGGGTCTGGTGGTGCACATCTTTAATCCTAGCACTTGGGGGGCAGAGGCAGACGGATCTCTGTGAGTTCAAGGCCAGCCTGGTCTACAGAGTGAGTTCCAGGACAACTAGGACTGTTACACAGAGAAACCCTGTCTTGAAAAACCAAAAAACAAACAAACAAACACAAAAACTTCTAGAGTCTAACCCTGAGCAGTTTATTTTTGACATATTTAAACACAGTACAACTTTGGAAAAATGTTTTCTAGTGACAATTATCACAACAAAGCTTAAGGCGTGAATTGAAACTCCTTTGCAAAGTCCCTATCTTTTGTAAAGTACTGGTGTCCTTTTCCATAAGAATGGGTTATATTGACTGAGAAGCAATGCTCAGGATAAGGGGTCAAGAGAGGAAGGGTCTGGGGGCCGGAGAGTTGGCTCAGTAGTTAAGAACACTGATTGCTCTTCCGGAGGACCTGGAACCAGCACCCACATGGCAGCTCACAACTGTCTGTAACTCCAGTTCCAGGGAACCCAACACCCATGGAAAAACACCAATGTACACAAAATAAGAATAAATAAATTTTAAAAAGAGAGAGGAAGAGTCTGGAATAAGCATAATAGTAGAAAGTATATAGGACCTCTTTCTTAAGAACAGGTTCCATTGACTAAGAAACAATGTTCAGGACTCTAGGATAAACATAGTAGTCTGGGGGATTTGGATGAGGACTGGCTCTATAGATCCAAAAGATCACCAGATTATTAACTACATCCAATCCGTTTTCAAGGCAGAAAATAGGTATAAATCATTTCCATTAAAGAGAAAAGCCTTCAAGTTTAACATTCCTGGTTTCCCTCTACACCCCTATCAATCACTAATTTAAAAAGTGCCCTACAGCCGGGCAGTGGTGGCGCATGCCTTTAATCCCAGCACTAGGGAGGCAGAGGCAGGCGGATCTCTGAGTTTGAGGCCTGCCTGGGCTACAGAGTGAGTTCCAGGACAGCCAGTGCTACACAGAGAAACCATGTCTCAAAGAACATTTTATTTTCTCCAGTCCCTGGGAGCAGGTTGCAGTCATTTCCTCCCACCCCACCCCCCTGTTTTTTGAGGTCTCTTCTCAACACCATGGTTCTCAACCTATTTAGGGGGAAATACCATGAACAAAATACAACAGGAAAAGAATCTCCACTATTCTGTTCTAAATTCATTTTTTATCCCTTGTTGTCTCAAGCTGTGGATTCACCACCACCACTGTGCTCTGTGGGAAAAAAGAAAAGCCCTTCGGCCCCTGTGTAGTAGTACATAGACTTCTAGCTTTGTTCCTTTCTCTGTATTGGGCTCAGAGATTACACTGTGTCTCTATGTGAATACAGACAGTTAGCATTTACCAACATGTATCTGTCTACTTTCTCTCGTTTAATAAAAAGAAAAAAGGAAAAGAAAAAAAGGGCAGTATAGAAGGTCAGCAAGGGTGGATTGAAGTGTCTGGTAAATGGGCATTGTGACAACATGGCTTCTTCTTTGGCATGTTGATTGTGATGTTTAAAGGACATCCTTGCAGTTTAAGATGACACCTTTAGTCCCAGCACTTGGGAGGCAGAGGCAGGCGGATCTCTGTGAGTTCGAGGCCAGCCTGGTCTACAGAGTGAAATCCAGGATAGGCTCCAAAGCTACAGAGAGAAACCTTGTCTCAAAAAAACAAACAACAACAACAACAAAATTCTCTCCTAATGAAAAACAAATAAACAAACAAAAATGCACTACAGTTCTGCTTACAGTCCAATCTTATGGAGGCATTTTCACAATTCAGGTTCTATCTTCTCAGATAACTCGAACTTGTGTCAAGCTGACATAAAACTAGCCAGCACATTTGTTAAATTGTGTCAGGTGCTATAGGCCTATAATCCCAGAATTTGGGTAGCTAAAGCAGGAGATGACCAAGAGTTCAAGGCCAGCCTGGTCTACAGAAAAAATTCAAGGCTGTCATTAACTACAGTGTGAGACTTTTGTCTTAAAATAAAATAAAATAAAATAAAATAAAATAAAATAAAATAAAATAAAATAAAATAAAATAAAATAAAATAAAATAAAATAAAACAAAACATGAAGCTGGGAGGTGGTGGCGCACATCTTTAATCCCAGCACTCAGGAGGCAGAGGCAGGTGGATCTCTGTGAGTTTGAGGCCAGCCTGGTCTACAGAGTGAGTTCCAGGACTGTAGCTAGAGTTTTCCTGCCTGGCCCACGGTCAGGACAAATCTCTCTCACCTGCCAGTCCCACAGCCGCTCAGACCCAACCGAGTAAACACACAGAGACTTATATTGCTTACAAACTGTATGGCTGTGGCAGGCTTCTTGTTATCTAGTTCTTATATTTTAAATTAACCCATTTCTATTAATCTACAAGTTGCCACGTGGCTCGTGGCTTACCAGTATCTTAACATCTTCTCATGGCAGTGAGTGGCAGCATCTCTCTGACTTAGCCTTCCTGTTCCCAGAATTCTCTTCTCTGCTTATCCTGCCTATACTTCCTGCCTGGCTACTGGCCAATCAGTGTTTTATTTACTAACCAGTCAGAGCAACACATTTAACATACAGAACATCCCACAGCACCAGGACAGCCAGAATTATGCAGAGAAACCTTGTCTTGAAAATGAACAACACAAAACAAAACAAAAACATGGAAAAAAGAGTCCTGGTATGGTGGCACATGTCTGTAATCCTAGCATTTGAAGTGTGCTGGTTTGAATGAGAATGGCCTTCATAGGCTCATATGTTTGAATGTTTGGTTGCCAGTTGGAGACTGTCTGTGAAGAATTAAGAGGTGTGGTCTTATCGAAGGAGATGTGTCTCTAGGGGCAGGCTTTGAGGTTCCAAAAGACTCATGGGATTTCCAGTATACTCTCCGACTCCTGCTTGCAGATCATGATATGAGCTCTTAGCTGTTGCTCCAGCCACATACCTATGTGACCTTGCTTTGACATCATAAATTCTATCCCCTCTGGAACCATAAACCCAATTATACTCTTTCTTTTAAAAATTTCCATAGTGATGGCATTTTATCACAGCAATAGAAAAGTAAGACCTGAAGGCAAGCAGATAAGGTGTTTAAGGTTAGCCTCTGCTACTTAGCAAGTCTGAGGTTAGCCTGATATCTCAATTTCTTTTCAATTGCTCCGACAAGACACTATGACCAAGGCAACTTATAGAAGAGAGTGTTTAATGGGGGCTTACAGTTTAAGAGGGTGGGCTCATGGCCATCATGGCAGGGAGGATGGCAATAGGCAGACAGACAGGCACAGCCCTGAAGCAGTAACTGAGAATTTACATCTGATCCACAAGCACAAGACAGAGAAAGAGAGGCAGAGAGAGATGCTAACTAGGAAATGGCACCAGCTTTTGAAACCTCAAAGCCCACTACCAGTGATATACCCTCTCCAACAAGGCCACACCTTCTAATCCTTCCCAAACAATTCCACCTACTAGGGACCAAGCATTCAAATATATGAGCCTATGGGGGCCAATCTTATTCAAACCACCACTCCAGTGCTACACGAGACTGTTTCAAAAAGAAAAAAGAAATTTTCTTGGGTGGGGGGTACTATGACTTAGTGATAGGACATTTGCATAGCATACACAAATTCAAATGATAATTAAAATGTCAATAGGGGCTGAGGATGTTGCTCAGAGATAGAACATTTGCCTACTGTGCATAAAGACCTGGGTTCAATCCTCAGCACTGCAAGATAAATAAATGAATAAATAAACAGAAATTCAATAAACAGAAAACACTCAAAGTGTAGCCGGGGTTGTGGTGGCGCATGCCTTTAATCCCAGCACTCGGGAGGCAGAGCCAGGCAGATCTCTGTGAGTTCGAGGCCAGCCTGGGCTACCAAGTGAGCTCCAGGAATGGCGCAAAGCTATGCAGAGAAACCCTGTCTCGAAAAACCAAAAAGAAAAAAAAAAAAAGAATGTCATTGATACTTAAAAAAAAAGACTCAAAGTGTCCCCCCAAAAGCCAAAGATAAATAAAAATGGATCAAACAGAGATCAGACTGTTTGACTTTTGCTGGGGGATGTAAACAAACATTTATTCACCCAAGATAGGGTGCCAATGACAAACCAAAGCAATGAGTCCATTCAAGTCTAGCATGATGAACCAATGAGTTTAATTGTTTATTTATGAGAGCTTGGGTGACTTGAAGGCATCTGAAAAGCCCACTCCAACATGGATGAGATTAAAGAAAGCTGCAACCCCGAGGCTTCCTGCACAATTCCAAGGCAGCTTCAGAAGAGAAAAAAAAAATGTCCCCATCACTTGATTACAGCTTCCATTATCCTGGAGAAGGGTCTTGTGAATCTTGTCACTGTCTGAGCTCTAAACCTCCTAAGTTTACTTAGTTTGCCTTATGGGCATCCCTCCTTCAGAAGGAATGTTTCGATTCAGAGGAACTTGCTATACAGTCAGCATCAGGTGCTAGGATAGAGCTCACCTGAGAGCAAATGGCAACAGCCAAAAAGAGGAAGCAACTAAGCCGCTATCAGCAGCCAAGTAGATAAATCCAACAAAATACTACTCAGCTGGGGATGGAGCTCAGTTGGTGGAGTACTTGCCTATCATGTACAAAGTCCTGAGTTCCATTCCCAGTACTGCACAAACCCTGTGTAACAGTGCACTCCTATAATCTCAAGTAGAGGCAGGGGGATTAAAGCTTCTGACTAGTATGACAGTAGTGATGGCTGTAAGCCCTGTGAATGCAGGCTAGAAAAATGGTTCAGCAGTTAAAAGCACTCTCTTGCAGAGGACCCAGGTTCAGTTCCTAGCACCCACACAATGGCTCACAACCATATGTACTATTGGTGAAATTATTAAGGCCACTCCACGTAGTTAAAAGGGAGATTTATTTAATGGTGTATCCTGATCTCGAGTCTTCAGGGCCCTCCCTTGGCCCCACCTTGTAGGTGTGACAGTTACAGAAGGCTCAATGGGGATTGGAACTTCCAGACCAAAGCTGGAATGGCTACCCACTACAATGTACCTCCAGTTTCAGGGGAATCAGATGCCCTCTTCTGACCTCTGTAGGAACTAGATATGAACGTGCTGCAAAAGCAGGCATGCAGGCAAAACATTTAAACACACACACACACACCAAAGCCAAAAACATTATGAAAACAATTAATACTACAGAACTGAACATTTTAAATAGTTAAAATGTCAAACTATATCTGTAATTACCCATATTATACCAGCTAAATAAATACATAAACCATAATTTTTTTCTAGTTTTTCAAGACAGGGTTTCTGTGTAGCCCTGGCTGTCCTGGAACTCACTCTGTAGACCAGGCAGGCCTTGAACTCACAGAGATCTGTCTGCCTCTGCCTCCCGAATAATGGGATTAAAGGCATGAGCCACCATTGCCCAGCAACCATAATATTTTAAAAAAGAATTTGGGAGGGGTTCACTCAAATCATTCTAGTTCTGGGTTTTTCACAAGCTTGCTGTCCAACCAGGGCTGCAGATGAAGCAAGCTAAAGCTGCCTGGGCTTGTCTCCTTTATGCTCTCTGTAAGCCCTTCTCTGTACTCTCTCCATGATGACTGCTCAGGTCTTCTCATGGGGTGGTAGGGAAGTTAGGCAGCTAACATGGTTGTGATGGGTGAGTACACAGATAATAAAGCAGAAGCCACATGTCTCAAATTTTCTGACCCAGCCTCAGAAAGCAAGCAGCACTTTTAGCAGATTATCTTAATTACATGCAACATGCAAACCTACTTGGATTGTACGGTGAGTATTAAATTTCACCTCTTGATGGGAGATGGCAAGGCTCCAGGAGAACATGTGGGATGGAGAGATTGTTGGGGCTACCTTGGAAAGCCACAATCTGCCACACACCAGTTAAAAGGCAGAGAGTGTCAACCTTAAACAAAGTAGCTATATGGTATTTCCAAGAAGCGCTTTTAAGCATAAATACATGTTGAAAGTCAAAGTATGGAAAAAGATATACCAAGCAAGCATGGAGCACAGAAAAGCTGGTGTGGCTTTATAAACACCAGATAAAGTAGAATTCAGCATAAAGAGTGTTACCAGAAGTAGGAGGGACATTGAAAAAGGGACAAATAACAAGACTTAATACCAAATCTCTCAAATACATGAAGTAAAAATTGTTCCCTCTAAAGGGTTCTAGAAATAAACAAATCTCCCAACACAGTTTGACACTATAACATGTGTTTTTCAGGAACTGATCAAATAAGAAAGAAAAAAAGGTCAGAATATAGATTTGAACAGTATTATCAGGCAAATTAATCTAATTGATATTTAGAGAGCACTACATCTCCAAGCAGGATAAACCACTGTAGTGGGTAGCCATTCCAGCTTTGATCTGGAAATTCCAACCCCCATTGAGGCTTCCATAACTGTCACACCTATAAGGTGGGGCCAAGGGAGGACCCTGGAGACCCGAGATCAAGATGCACAGCACTCTCTCTGTTCCTGGACCCTGGAAGGTGGAGGTAGACCGAGCAGAGTTCTCCAGAGAACACCATTGGACTGCAATACACCTTCCCCAGACCCCGCAACCTACCTATCCCTTCATTTGTAAGTTACCCACTAAATAAACCTCCCTTTTTAACTACGTGGAGTGGCCTTAATAATTTCACCAATAAACCACTTTTCTTTAGTGCAGATGAAAAATTCAGCAACATCAACAAACACCAATAAAGCACAAAGGACATAGATATCTCTCCACTGTGAAGTTGAATTCAACTTAATTCAACATTAATGTGAATTAATGAGTAATAATGATGGGCTGGCAAGATGGCTTAGTGGGTAAAGATGCCTGTCAGCAAACCTGGTAACCAGAGTTTGATTCCCAGGACCCACATGGTGGAAGGAGAAAAATGACTCCCACAAGTTTTCCTCTGACCTATACACACTGTGGTGTACACCCCCACTCTCACATAAATAAATGTAATAAAATAAATTTAAAAAGAAATCTACAGTGAAGTGTGGCATGGTAGTGCACATCTTTAATTCCCACACTCAGAAGACAAACACAGATGGATCTCTGAGTTCAGGACAGCCAGGTCTATGTAGAGAGACTCTATCTCAAAAAACAAAAAGCAAACAAATCAACAACAAAAACATGTAAAGCATGGTAGCACATGCCTGTCATCCCAGCACTTGGGAGGCAGAGGCAGGTGGATCTCTGTAAGTTTGAAGTCAGTCTGGTCTACATAGTAAGTTCTAGGACAGCCTGATCTACATAGAGCGACCCTGTCTCAAAAAACAAAGGAACAAACAAACAAAGCATGGTGCTGTATGTCTATAATCTGCACTTAGGAAGCAGAGGACAGAGGATCCATGCAAGTTTCAGGCCCACCTAATTTACTTAGGGAGCTCCAGGCTTACCAGAAGATCCTGTCTCAAAATAGCAAAACCCAAAGGACCCCAAAAGCATGATAAACATTCAATATATATGTGTGTGATAGTGTATATATGTGCAGTGTGTATTGGATGATGTGTGTCCCTGTGTAATATATGTGGAATGTGGAAGTCTGAACTGCATAGCATGTATGCACAAAGAATGGAGGTGTGGTGTGTGTGCATCTGTGTCTCTTAGGAAGGCATCCATCCCATGTCTCAAGGGCAGGGCGGTGCTAGAGCCCCACCAGACTCTCTAGGCAGGAAGAGGAAACCTTGACCATTGGCAAGGTCCCTGGGCCTGGACCTGGTTCACGCTAGTGCTGTTTTGGTTGCCAGCCTTGTAGGTCAAGGGAAGAAAACCAAGAAACGGACAAAAAAGAAGCTTGGCCTTGGGTGGGTGAGCAGGCAATAGCCTGAGACTAAACCAAGCTAACTTGAACAGACAGGGAGCCATAGAAGGAGGGGGAGCTGGTGAGTTACAGGTGGCAGGAGTCAGGTATGTGGGTGATGGTGATAGAAGGTCCTAAACATCTGTGTCCCTAAGTTCTTTCCTCAGGTTCTTTCACATGGGAACTTGGATCCCTGAGCCTGCTGTTTGTGCACAAATGTATGAGTCTTCGTGTTGTGAGAAGCATGTATTTGAGGGTGTGTGTATGAAGAGAGAGAGAGAAACAGGTACGTATACTGGAGATCAGTCTGAAAGGCCTTCCTCCTGGGACAGGTGGTTGCAGGTGGGGCATGAGGAAAAGGGTGGTTGCTCCTACCGGCCCCTGGGGAGGAAGCTGAATCACATAGGGGCACATTTAGCTCTGATTTACCCCTAGCCCCACTCCTTCCCTTTCTGTCCCCCATCTCTGGGCAGCCAACTCGAATTGAGGAGGAGGGGCTTGAATGGTCTTTAGAGGTTCTCCCATCCCCAGGCTTTTAGCCCTTTGTCACCAGGAAATGAAGATAAAATAAGGGGTCTGGCTTGGGTAAAGAAGGTAAGGATTTGCCATGAAAAAGTAGTGATTCTGGGTCAGGTCCAGCCATCTCCAGCCTCAGTTTCCCACTTAGTAGATGAGGTGCTGTACTAAATAGTTTCTCACAGCACTGTCATACCAGATGTTCTAGAAAGATGGACCTGTGGGGTAGGGGCAGGCAGGATGGAGGTTGCTGCTGAACCAAGATAGGGACTGGACTTGAGAAGGGTGGTCCTGGGGACTGACCTAAGAAGCCTGGGGCAGAAAAGGAAATTGGAGGCCAGGAACTTACTTCCTGGTAGATGGAGGAAGGAGGCCAGGGGAGGCGGGAGGCTAGGGGAGGCGCGTGAGGGAGAGGAGGGGGAAGTCTCCTGTTCAGGTCATTCCCTGAGGCTGGGTTGGGGCGGGGCCGACAATGGAGAGCAGTCTGAGCACTGGGCCACCTTCACGCTGCTGCCCAGCTGCCCAGAAGCCCAGGAGCTGAAGCAGGTAAGGGGCTGTAAAAAGGCTTTGAGAAGCACACTTGGTTTCTCTTGTCCAGTCCTTAGCCCTCCAATGGTGGTTCTACCCAAGCTGCTGTTTGGGCAGGGGGAATCTTAGTGTTTACCTCTGATGCCTAATCACCACAGGCTCTTGTGAACTGCCTGGATGGAACCTGGGTTTTGTGTGTTGTTCTGTCTGACTGTTCTTTATATTCCCTGCCCAGGCCTAAATACAGCCTGGACCTCCATCCTGTGAACGCACCTTCAGAGAGGTACCTGCCTCCTGGCACCTCTATCCTGTACAGTGACCCTGGAGTGGAGGCTGACTTGGCCCCCGTGACAAGTGTGCAGCCACCCCAACCATGCTCCTCGTGTCCACCATATCTGGTAAGGTTACAGCCACTGGGTTTCTGCTACCCTTGCTTGGATGAGCCAGGTGGGCTGGGTGGGTTGGATGAAGCCGAGAAGGCCCTTTTTCTAGAACCTCTTTCCCTTCTTGTGAATGGGTAGCAGGCTGTCAGGAGGGGTTGAAGGGCAAGCACTACCTGCCTCCCAAACCACACACTTCCTTAGAAGTCCCTTTTGCTGGGAGCCAGGAAATGGGCAGTAAGACCAACAAGGGGTTCAAGGTACCAGCTGCACAGGCCACCATCCCTAGCATTGGAACTTCCTCATTCTAGGGAGCATACACAGCACCCCACTAATTTGTCCCTTGTCCCTCTCACCCTTGCCTAGCTGTGCCTGGGCCTCTTTCGCCCCCTAGCTCTCCCAGCAACAGCAGCCAGGAGGAGCTACTGGATGACCGAGACCCACTGCTAGTCCGGGCTGAACTGGCCCTGCTTTCTACTGTCTTTGTGGCTGTGGCCTTGAGCAATGGCTTGGTGCTGGGAGCCCTAATACGACGGGGCCGGCGTGGACGCTGGGCACCCATGCATGTCTTCATCAGTCATCTGTGCCTAGCTGACCTGGCTGTGGCTCTGTTTCAAGTGCTGCCCCAGCTGGCCTGGGATGCCACTGACCGCTTCCATGGTCCTGATGCCCTGTGTCGGGCCGTCAAGTACCTGCAGATGGTGGGCATGTATGCCTCCTCTTATATGATCCTGGCCATGACGCTAGACCGCCACCGCGCCATCTGCCGCCCTATGCTGGCATATCGCCATGGAGGTGGAGCTCGCTGGAACCGGCCAGTGCTGGTGGCCTGGGCCTTCTCACTCCTTCTCAGCCTGCCTCAGCTCTTCATTTTTGCTCAACGAGATGTGGGAAACGGCAGTGGAGTGTTTGATTGCTGGGCCCGATTTGCAGAGCCCTGGGGCCTTCGTGCCTACGTCACCTGGATTGCCTTGATGGTGTTTATAGCACCTGCCCTGGGCATTGCTGCCTGCCAGGTTCTTATCTTCCGAGAGATTCATGCCAGTCTGGTGCCAGGGCCATCTGAGAGAGCAGGGAGGCGCCGCAGAGGGCACCGGACAGGCAGTCCCATCGAGGGAGCCCATGTGTCAGCAGCCATGGCCAAGACTGTGAGGATGACACTGGTGATTGTGATTGTCTACGTGCTGTGCTGGGCACCCTTCTTCCTTGTGCAGCTGTGGGCAGCGTGGGACCCAGAGGCTCCACTGGAAAGTGGGTGTGGGTGTGGCTAAGGCTGGGGGTGAGGGAGGTAAGGGCTTGGCCATACATATCCAAGTACTCCACTTGCTACCTTTATGCCCAACTAGTGGGTTCACATGTGGTGCCCCCATGGCTTGCTAGCGTGAGCAAGGGACACCCTGAGCTTCAACCTGGACTCTTCTCTCCTTCATAGGACCTCCCTTTGTGCTGCTCATGCTGCTGGCTAGCCTTAACAGCTGTACCAACCCCTGGATCTATGCTTCCTTCAGTAGCAGCGTCTCCTCAGAGCTACGTAGCCTGCTTTGCTGTGCTCAGAGGCACATCACACCCAGCCTGGGACATCAAGATGAGTCCTGTGCCACGGCCAGCTCTTCTCTGACCAAGGATACACCCTTCTGAGCATTCACTGGGCTCTTTCCATCCAAAGGCTCACTGTAGCTCGAATGTCTGGAGTTGGCCCTGGGGGCACCAAGAGAGGGGTACCTTGGCTGTTCTTGGTCCTCCCTAGGTCTCATTGTCCCCAGGTATGCAAGAAGGAATGTTCCAGGACTACAAGGAAACCCTTAAGTTGGCTCCTTTGTGCCAGACATGGGACAAAGGACATGGGACAAACTGGGGCAGAGGCTTCAAGATCTAGGAGGGGAACAGTAACAGAGGTGCTTGTGCGTCTTATCCTGGCAATACCCTGTGGGTGAAGAGGAGTCCCAGGGAGCTGAAGGAAGGACCAGGATGGGGCTAGTAGAACTTCCTGTTATTCCTTCTGCCTATCTTCCTAATAAAAGTTGCAATTCATTTTCCACATGGAAAAGGTTTCCTCAGACCAGGTAAATGGTGGGTACAGAGGCTGCAATAAAGACAAGGACCCCCACAACTATAGATATACACATGGTTGGAAACCTGTGATATGAGCAACCAAGATTGCACTTTTGTGAGCAGTCCCTAAATGACAACAGGCCGAGCCATGTCAGAGGGCCCTCTTTCCCAAGAGAAGCTGCTGAAGCTGTTCAACCTTCTGTCTTGGCATCTGGCCTCTAGCAATGTAGGCTCTCAGAGCTGTACTGCACCTGACCTGTTTAGCCCCACAAAACAGAGTGTAGGTTATTACAACAGCAACCAGTGCATGGGTCTTTATGAATTGCTGCAACTTCCATCTTCCAAGATTTCCACAGCCCAAGATTTCCCAGAAAAGGCACAGAAGGGTTTATCTCTAGCCTCCTTCCTTTGTTACTTCTCAAAGAGGCCTAGAGCAGGGCTGTGGAGAGGCAACAGGCCTAGGGGATGTGGTCTGGTGACTGCTGGAGGGAAGCTGCCTCAGAGCGCCTTGCGAGTTGAGTCTGGACCCTGGGGATTGGAGACTGAGGGGGAAACTGGAGCCCCGGGGCCCCGGGAGAAAACTTTGTTTTTGCCAAAGCTGCTGCAGGCCAGGGGCTTCAGATTTCGGGTTCCTAGACTGGGGGGTGCTGTAGATGCTAGCCCATGTCCCTGGCGGACAGCAGCTTTTCCCAAGAGCTCCTTAAACACAGCGTCCATGTTCTGGGCCACAGCCTAGCAGAAAGGAAAAATGGAGGGCACAGTGAGTTTCCCCAAACTGAGACCTTGGTTACCACATCGCAGCCGCAGCCAGGCTCTCTTCTCCAGGGGACATGGGAGAGACTGCCTGAGCCTCCAGGCCACCTCCCCGACTCCATTCCAACTATGTTCCTCCAGTCACTTTGAGTGTTGCTTGTCAGACAGTAACTTCTTGGTCTGGCTCTGAAGAGAAGGCCCCTCTGAGCCCTGGGTTCCCCCTCTTCTCACCCATACTCTTTCTCTGGCTGACATCACAGCTTCCATTATGGTCTCTGGGGCTGTCAACATGCTGGGGACTCCTGGGTCAGTGTCTTCCCCTGGGTCTCCCAGCTGCCAGGCTTTAGTTCCTGTGTGTTTACCAGCCTTCCCTAGTCTCCCTAGGCCGAGGAGTGGGGACACTCTTCCTAAGACTTAGCAACTGTCTTCAAGGATTTCCTGCTTAGTTCATAGGGGCTCAAAGGATCCACTGTATAAAGGGGACTCCCCAAGTTGTGGCATTCATCAGAGCCTTGTTCTGAGACTATTTTGCTTCCTCAGTCAGCTGTCCTTTCACTCTCCCTGGCTTGCTAAGCAACTAAGCCTAGCTCTAGGTGCCAGCCTTGAAGTCTATCCTGGAGCCTCTAGCCCACACCAACCTAAACAATCTGGCTTCTCTCTAGCTCAAGAGTGTTGTGAGTTCCATACCACAACTGGGCTGATGATCTACTGCTCTCTCATCTCTGCTTCTGTGCCCCTAACCCTGTCCCACCCACCCCGCCTCTTCCCCCTTGTCCCCATGCCCCTCCCTAGATTGTGAGTTGACTTGCTGGCACCAGGTGCCCCTGGATTGGGACCAAGGACAATAACAGTGAGCTTCACCTTGGGGAGGTCAGAGACCATGTAGAAGAGGCACCCCTTCCCGGCCCCATAGTCAGTCCTGGCTCTTACCTTATCCATCTCCACATGTTGCTCAGGGGAGATGGGGACCAAACAGTGTCGTCTGTGCCCAGAGGGGCTCACAGCCTCAGGTGGGGTGCCTAATTCCAGCCTACAAGGCATAGATAAGAAGATTGGCAATGACCCTGGGAAATCCTTGACCTAAGCTGGCAGTGCCCATCTTTTAGGTATGGCCAAGGAAAGAGGTGAGCCTCCATGGTCCCCAAATTCCTCTAGAACCTCTTCCAGCCACAAATAAGGATGACTCTGTTCTGTCCACACTTAGTGTCCTTTTTTTTTTTTTTTTTTTTTTTTTTTTTTTTGGTTTTTCGAGACAGGGTTTCTCTGTGTAGCTTTGCGCCTTTCCTAGAACTCGCTTTGGAGACCAGGCTGGCCTCGAACTCACAGAGATCCACCTGGCTCTGCCTCCCAAGTGCTGGGATTAAAGGCGTGCGCCACCACCGCCCGGCCACACTTAGTGTCCTTTATGCAACAACTCCCCCAATCACATGTGGCCAAAGCCTGAGCCCACATCCTCAAGCTTAACAGTGCAGGTAGCCTCTGACCCATGGTGCTTGCTATTTCTAACAGCACACATGGGCTGAGGGGTCTTTCCAAAGGCCTGTCTTCTCCTGGCTCACCGATTGGTAAACTCCGAGGTCAGGAAGCCCTCTGGATGGCTCACAGATTCTGCTGTGGCCTGCACACCAGCTGTCTGCTTCTCATCCCTGGGAAGGGAAAAGACTGGCTTGCTTTGGAATCCTTCCTGGCTGGAGCTTGGAGGTCAATGTCCCCTTCCTCCATCAAAGGAGTTGGGAATAGTTGTTCTTGGGTGCAACCCAGGCCTATAGACTCTGTTTTAGGGTTGGGGAGGGCAGCAACCTTGGTTAGAACAAGTCCTATTTAATCATGTCAGAATGACAGTGGCTACTTCCAGAAAGAAGGCCTGGAGACTCTATGCTCAGGATGGGCTAAAAAGCAACTATGAACATCACAGGCCAGGGGATCCAAGGCAGATACAATGTGACCCTCCCCAGGGCTACAGCTCACTCACCCCTCAGGCAGTGTGATGTACTTATGGGGAATGAGTCCCTGCACACCAGCATGCTCCCCTCGCCACCAGTCACTTGATGCCCGAGCATACAGCCGTAGCACATCACCTCGCTGGAATGTCAGCTCCTGGGCTGTCCGGCCAGTGTAGGCAAAGCAGGCCACAGCCTCCACAACTCCTTCCTGGTCTGTCAGGAAAAGACGGTCAGGCTGAGGGTAGAGTGGGTACACAGGTAAAGGATGGGGTAGAGCCTCCCTGCTTGATCCCTCCTCACCATCCTCCTGAGCTGTGGTCCCAGCTTCCAACTCCAGCTCCCCAACAAGGTTCTCCAATTGGCCATCCCTGATGTTTCAAGCAGAGTAAGGCAGGCTTTCCTCCACTAAATTCCCTCTCCCCCAAGAAGCCCCCAAAGCATACCCCAGGCAGCTGGCAGAAGGTGGTGCCATGCACTTCTCATAGATGGGGCCTGGCAACATAGTCAGGGGTGGGAAAACTCGAGCTGGTTGAAGGATAAGAGTCTGCACCAGCTGGTTCACCCGGCCCTGCAAGGCTACAGGGTCCTGCCCAGCAGGCACAGGCAACAGTGTGGGCCCAAAGCATACAGCCAGGTTGTAGGAGTCCATCATGTTCTCATCGCTGTACTGGGTCAGGCTGGAGAAATGCACAGGTCATAGGCAGGGAGCTACAGCACTAGTGACCCCTTCACCCCCAACAGCCAACTGGCTCCCCAGAAGTACTCACTGGTTGAGGAAGGTGAAAAGATATCGCAGGACTACTAGCACGGGTCTGGGCAGTCTGGACAGCAGTTGGCTCACAGGCTCCACCCGCTCACCCACAGCCTCCAGTTCTGTGGTCAAGGCAGCCCAAGAGAGCAGACTGAGTAAAGTTGTAGCCACTAGCATTAGTGGGTGGTCCTCCTACCCAGCTGGCCTCAGGCCTCACCTGCTGAGGCCAGCAGCTCGTTAAACATGTCCAAGGGGAAGAGTGGGGGCTCCAGGCTCCGGAAGTACAGCTTCAGTACCCCAGCCACTGAGTCTAGGTCATGAGCAGTACAACCTTCCTTCAGAGGATCCTCCCCTGTGGAGAGTAACATGGTAAAATGAAGAGGTTACCCGTGCCTACTGTAGCCACTGCCACACTTATCCATTGGTCCTCACCTCTTTCAAAGGCATCTCGGATCTCAGAGATCCGGGCCTGGGCACCTGATACCCGGAAGATGCCTTCATGCTGCAGGCCTATGGAAGACAAGGAGCTGATAGGCAGAATCCCTTCTCTCACAAATACCCAGTGCCAGGGTGGCAGAAGATAGGCTACACTTACCATGGACGTTAATGAAACGGATACAGCTCTCCACCACAGCGGGCACAGGTTGGCCTGAGCTCTGGGGAGAGAGACCACATTTATTTCACTAGGACACAGCAAGTCCTATGGTCATTCTATCACTTTTCTCCTAATAGTGTTATAGTGTAGTTTATTGGAATCTCCATGAAGAAACTGATTTGCTGGTGCCATCACTTTACCTTTTATTTGTAAATTGTTGCAACTGTAATAAGGCAATCAAAATCCAGGTGTTGACTTTCAGTCAAAACACTGCAAAACTTATATCTGCTCATTTAAATGGTCTGATTCTTATGAATACTCTAGGTACATAATGGCACAATTGCAAATGATACTGTTATTTTGCTTCCCTTCTGTCTGAGACAGCACCTCATTAACCCCAGGTTGGCCTAAAACTTGCTATGTAGCTGAGGCTAGCTTTGATCTCCTGATCCTCCTGCCTCCAACCATTAAGTGCTAGATTACAGGCTGCACCGCCACACCTGGCTCTTTCAGATCTCCACTGCATTCCTTTTTTTGCTGTTTAGAATTGTCAAGGCCATACGGGCTAGAAGTATGGCCTATAAGCATCTTGTGCTGATCCTAATCACAGGGGGGGAACTCTGGACATCTTATCCCTAAAAATGTTGCAGCCCCAGGTTTTCTTTTCTTTTTTTCTTTTCAAGTATGTATTTAATTTTTAAAGATTTTATGTGCATTGGTGTTTTGCCTGCATTCATGTCTGTGTGAAGGTGTCGGATCCCCTGGAACTGGAGGTACAGACAGTTATGAGCTGCCATGTGAGTACTGGGAATTGAACCCAATTCCTGGAGCTCCAGGTTTTCTGAGTTTAAGAGTTCCCTTTAAAGCTAGGTGGTGGTGGCACATGTCTTTAGTCCCAGCACTTGGGAGACAGAGGCAGGCAGGTCTCTGTGAGTTTGGGGCCAGCCTGTTCTACAGAGTGAGAATCTGTCTTAAAAACCAAAAAGCAAACAACAGTAACAAAAAAAAAAATAGTTCCCTTTAATTGTGTACAGGACACTGGGAAGCCCAGGGAGACCTCAGCGGCACTGGCAAATGGCCTGCATAGGAAGAGGCACTTGAGCTCCACCCAGGAAGGTTGGGACTAGAGAACACTGGGATTAGGCAGTTGCTTGGGCCACCAAAGCTAGAGAAAGACCAGAAGGGACAGGGATGGCCTCCAATGAGTTGGAGTGTGGGGCAAAGCAAATACCCGGATAAACTTCTCCAGATCACCTCCAAAGAGTCTCTGGTTACACTGGGAGCTAGGAAGGGGATGGACGCTCTTGTGGAATTTTCTCTCTGTGCACTGGGTCCTGAAAAGAATGGGAACTTCCTCTTAGGGGAACAAGCCATGGAGAAGTCTTCCCATCCCTAAGCCAGCCAGGTCACAGGGTGCTGGCAGTAGAGCTAGAGCTAGACAGTAAGAATAGGGAGATGGGGACCTCTATATATTCCAGTACCTCATCAAGGACTCACCAAGATGTTTTTCGCCCTTCCTTGTTACCTGGAAAGGAGAAAATATTGGTCTGTCTCTCAGGCTAGGGATCTTCAATTAACCCCAGAGAGAGGAGGCTTGGACTGAAAGCTCAGGATGGTAAAAGGATCAAGGGGTAGAAGAGAAGTCAGTACCTATGCTTGGTTAGTCCCTGCATGCCAAACAACCTCTCTGGTCAAGGAGGAGCATGGATCAGATCAGAGGGAGGAGGACAGGGGCAGCTTTGGGTCCTAGAGAGGGTGTACCTGGAGCAGGACCCACCTCGTTGTATGGCTTCCTGCAGCTTTTCATGCTTGGCCTGCAGCTTGGCAAGAATGCTCCGACCACTCAGATACTCCTGCAGCTTCTGGAAAACCCAAAGAAGAGTCTCTAGTTTGAACCTCAACTCAGCCTCCTTTCTGCTGCCCTTTGTGGCCTTGTTCCACCTGTCCAGCCCCACCGTAATGTAGAAGGTCTCTGTCTCCTGCTGCTGGCTCCGTCTTCGGCCTGTCTGTCGGGTGCCCGGGTCTGAGTTTGTGGACTTGAGGGACTCAGTGGAGGGGCTGGCCTGCAAAGAGTCCAGCATGTCCCCATCCTCTGATGCCACCACCTCTAGCAGAGCCTGAAGTGTTGCCTTCAGTGTCTTATTCACCTGAGGGGACAGTGCCAGGGCAGTGAGTAGAGGACAGTGTGAGAGGAAAGGAGCCTAAATCTGCAGAAAGAGGAAAGAAAAGCTACTGCCAACTAGGAAGGAACTGTCAGGGCAGCAGAAGCTGAAAAAAGCTCTAAGGCCTGTTCCCACCCCAGGCTTGGCCATTCATGCCTCTTCTGTCTCGATGGTCTTTTGGTCCAGGCGACTCTGGATGTTTTGGGCTCTGGGCAAAATCTCATCCCGAAGTTCCATCTCAACCTGGATCTCAGCCACCTGCAGAGGGTAGTACCAGGGACTAGGCCAGGGCACAGAACTCAGACAAGGCATTAAGGATAGGCATGAGGAAACATGGTACATCTCTGTTGCTTGCCTCCAACTCCTGAGTGCTAGGATGAGAGGCATTTGCCACCATGCCAGGTTTATGAAGTGCTGGGAATAGAACCAAGGGCTTCTTCATGCATGCTAGGTAAGCACTCTACTCTAAAAGTTTATGAGATGAGGACAGATGTCAGGTTAGAAATGATGCTGTATGCCTGATGTGGTGGTGCACACCTTTAATCTCAGCAGTCAGGAGGCAGAGGCAGGCAGATCTCTGTGAATTCAAGGCCAGCTTGATCTACAGAGAGAGTTCCAGAACAGCCAGGGCTACACAGAGAAACTCTGTCTTGAAAACCAAAAAGAAAGAAAGAAAGAAAGGAAGAAAGAAGGAAGGAAGGAAGGAAGGAAGGAAGGAAGGAAGGAAAGAAAGAAAGAAAGAAAGAAAGAAAGAAAGAAAGAAAGAAAGAAAGAAGTGATGCCGTATGCCAGGTGGTGGTGGTGCACGCCTTTAACCCCAGCACTTGGGAGGCAGAGGCAGGCAGATCTCTGAGTGCGAGGCCAGCCTGGTCTACAAAGCAAGTTCCAGGACAGCCAGGCTGTTACATAAAGAAACCCTGCCGGGCAGTGGTGGTGGTGGTGGTGGTGGTGGTGGTGGTGGTGGTGGTGGTGGTGGTGGTGGTGGTGGTGGTGGTGGTGGTGCACACCTTTAATCCCAGCACTTGGGAGGCAGAGCCAGGAGGATCTTTGTGAGTTTGAGGCCAGTCTGGTCTACAGAGCGAGATCCAGGAAAGGTGCAAAGCTACACAGAGAAACCTTGTCTTGAAAAAAAACAAAACAAAACAAAACAAAACAAAGCAACCCTGTCTTGAAAAATCAAAAAAACAAAACAAAACAAAAACATCCAAAGGAAGGAAAGAAGAAATTATTCTGCATGCTATATTTCCTCCCAAGTGTTTATTATGAAATTTGTTGGTGGTGGTGTCAGTTTGTCTGTTTGTTGACAGGTTTTTACACTGAAGCCCAAGCTGTGGGTTTCATTATGTAGTCCAGGCTAGCCTTAAACTTAGGGTAATCCTTTTGCCTTCATTTCCCCAGTGCTAGGATGACTGACATGCACTACCATATATGGCTACAAAGAGTTTTCAACGAATAGTGTATGGACAGCCATCTGGACTGCTGTGGTTGCACTGTGTTTGATGGCAGCCCCCTAAGTGAACTGCCACAGCAAACTGTTCTAATGGGCCAGAGGCCATGCATTAAAGAGCTGAGAAATAAGGACCTTCAGCATCCTAGAATTTCTTGTTTGTTTTGTTTTAGCAAAGTGTAAATTATGTGACTGACCCACATTAGCATTAAGTCCAGAGAATGTGAAGCCCTTCGAAATCATGCTTGGGCTTTAAGGATAGCAGGAGTAGGGGGTGGAATAAACTAACCCTCACCTCATCACCTTCATGGGGCTGGTAGTCAAAGTGTGGATCGGGACAGAAGGCCCTGGCATGAACCTCAACCACCTTGGCCTTGTCCCCTGGAGGATCTAGGGCCTCCAGGGCCTCTTCCAGGCTGCCCAATCCCTGCATCTGGGAGGCTTGGGTGCGGTTCTCAGCAGCTGTGTAGCTCCGGAGGGCCTGCCCCAAGGCCAAGTGGAAACCTGTGTCACAGCACTGGGAAGAAGCAAACAGACACTGTTGTGGGCCTGAAGCCAGAGCCAACGGCTCCAAGCATTTAAGCTCCAATACCAAGGTCCACTTGCCTGCCCACACAGGACTTACATCCATGAGGTCCAAGATATCATGCAAGTAGTAGTTGCTGACAGCGGCATTGACACTGGCCAGGCTGAGCAGGTACTCGTTTCGGGCCTTAGTGCAGTTAAGTTTGTGCTCCAAGAACTTGGCCTGACGCTGCTCAAGACACCAAGGCACACCAGGGTCACCCATATGGAGCCCACTCTTATCTCTACTTTTTCACATTCCTTCTGCCAACAAGCATGCCCAATGTGCCACAGTCCCTCATACTTAACTTGACACGCACTTCTTTATGCTGCCACACACCAACCCTTGGTGCACCCTCAGTGCTCAGTGCTACTGTGAAGAGTCTCCTACACAACTCCCAGAACCTGTCTTGACTCCCTAGGTCTTAACTGGCTACTTTTGATCTCTTGGCAAGGGCTGATCCCCTCACCCCCGCCCTTACCTTGGTTTGAGTCCCCAACATGCCTCACCGTCATTCTCCAAAGAAGTAGAAGTAGGACACATAGAAACAGATGGCTAAATAAAAGGCATTCATATTCAGACCCTGTGACAGAGGTATGAACTAGGAAAAAGTATGAGAAAGCCACTTAGGCTCCACATGGGGGTGGCACAAAACAAAAGCCATTGCTCTAAGCCCCACTTAGCTTGGAGCCTCTCCATTCTTTCCATGGGGTCCCCTTGAATGCTTCTCCCGGAATGGCACCCAGTCTTACTCATCCCGAGTTCTTGTGTTCCTAAAAACTCCTAAAAGCTAGCTAGGAAAAAGTCATCCAGGCTTAGAGTACTACAGCTCTGTGCTCTAGCA
The DNA here is from genome assembly GCF_049852395.1 of Peromyscus maniculatus bairdii. Classification (NCBI taxonomy): domain Eukaryota; kingdom Metazoa; phylum Chordata; class Mammalia; order Rodentia; family Cricetidae; genus Peromyscus; species Peromyscus maniculatus. The sequence goes on along the minus strand of NC_134875.1, from coordinate 2,041,929 downwards.
GGGCTGTGGGACAACATGCTTGGAGCATAATGTGATAGAATCAATCTTTCACTGTGTCTTTCTTTCCCTATCTTTCAGGTCTGTTGAAGTCTCTGTAGCATTGTCTTTCTACATCTCAGAGCTATCAGGTCTGACCAGGAAGAAAAAAAATCTTGCTAGAGGCCTATGGTTCTTCCCCCACACTTTTGCCCCAGGGACAGCCAAGAGCTTATAGAAAGAAAGGCCCCCTGGACAAAGGCCAGAGCCGTCCGAGCTGGACAGAGAGGGGGCCCATAGCTTTCCAGGCCCACCTTCTCCACTAGCCGCCCTCCTTTCTTGAGAGAGCTCTTTCGTAGGGGCCCTGTCTCAGTGGTGGTGACAGTAGTCGTGGTGCTGGCAGAGGCAGCAGTGCTGGTGGACAGGGCATTCCGGCCTGATCGCTTCTCCTCCTGCCGCTCAGCTTCCCGGAGTTTGCTCTCAGCATTCATGCTCTCCAAGTGGTACACATGATACGTCTTCTTGGTCTGCAGGGAAGCCCAGGAAAGGAAGCCCTGCTGAAGGTCATGACCAGGAACAGTACCCCTTAGCGCCCCTGGGATTCAGATCTGAGGGTTGGGCCATTTCACCTAAGTATGTTGTCATCTAACCACTCTGTCCCCAGAGCATAGAGGCCTGCTGTGTCCGTTGCCGCCCCCCCCCCCCCCCCCCCCCCCGCAGGGCTCAGGTCATCATCCCTGAGCACCCATTCTCTTGAGCCTCACTGGGAGATGCAATGGCATGGGACTGTTCCTGCTTCCCCCTGATCAGCACACAGTGGGTCCTGCTTACTGTCTGGAGTTCTGAGACCATCTCCAGGAGCTCATCCTGAAGCTGCTGCACCAGGTCCTTACTCTAGAGATGAAGGGGTATGTGTGACCATAGCATTGCCTCCCACCATCCTGTGACAACCCATCCCACCTGAGATTGGTACAAGCCAACCTTGAGCTGCAACTTCCACCTGGCCCCCCATGCCTCTTAACCACAGTACCTCCAGATAGATCCCCATGGGCTTTGTTACATCCTGAGGCCCTCCACAACTTGTGTTACCCTACCTTTTTGACTATGCGTCCCACATCCTCAGCAATATGACTCAGGCGCTGAGCCAGGGGCCCAGCCAGCACCTCGCTGAGGGCGGCACTTTCTCGACTCTGCTGCCGTGTGTGCTCCAGCAACACAGACCAGCAGTGCAAGGGTGACAGGAGAGTCGGCTCCTTCCTGTAGCAGAGGAATACTCAGACCAGGGAGCCTAGGTCTTAGGCCCTGCAAGGCACTGCTGCCAGTGTGGTACCTACCGGAAGCTTTGCTGCTCCCGGCTGCTGCCCCCCAGGCGACCACTGCGGCTGGCAAAGCGTTCAGCCAACTTGTCCAGGCCCCGAGAGTACTCCAGCTCCACCTCTGCCCGGCGCCGCATGAACTCAGCTAGCTCCTGCAGCAAATCTCGCCGCAGCTCTCCCTGAAGCTCCAGGCAACGGAGCTGCTCACTCAACTGTGAGCGCATCTCTGTAAGGGGACCTCGGTTCAGGCCTGGCCGATATGCACGGTGTGAACCAACCAGGCCAGTAAGAGGTAAGGGAGGCAAAGACAGACAGACAGACAGACAGTCATCCTGTCCACACCAAAGGTTCCTTGGCACCTGACTGAGCTAAAATCTGGAACTAAATGCAGAAGAAAGAAGGGTGCCCTGAAGCAAGGTACCCAGGCTCAGCAGCCCTTGTGCACTTGGGAAGGGCCCTGAGGCAGAAAACTCTGCTGTGGCTTCTAAACAGAGACAAGAAGCTGCTCAGGGGCAGGACTGCTGTGGCACTCTGCCAAGCTTTCAGGGACTTCAGGCCAGGTCAAACTGGTCCCATAGTGTTCTGGTAAAGGTTGATAAAGTGAAGGGACAGAGGAGCTGGACTAAGTTTTCTGTTTGTTGTTTTCTACTGGCAGTTACCCACCCCAGAGTTTTTCCCTCTATCTTACAGGGGAGTCATAGCTGAGGGCCCCACACCACCACAGGCCTTTTGACATCTTATCTCTGGCTTGATTTAGCAATACTTCCCTCACCCATATCTCAAGCAAAAGCTGCCTGTCTTGCAAGCTGCTAGCAACATTATGCCCCACATCCCCAGACCAAAGACCCAGATGAGCACCACAACCCACGTATCAATACATCAAACAAAAAGACACACTGTCTTGGCATCTAGAAAGCAGGATGTCCACAGATAGGTCTTCAGCCATATCCTTAGAGCAGAACACTAATTGATTTCTTCATTTAGTGGAATGGTGACTTCACATCTATTTCATTCCAGGCATATTCTAGACACAGTGCCTGCTCCGTTGGAGTTGGGACCATAGTGGGGGACAGATAGCACGGGAAAAGAGCCATGGTAGATTGGGAAGAGAGCCATGGTAGAATGACCAGGAGCAATGATTGGTACTTATAAGATGCACACACAGGCCAAGTGTGGTGGTGCACATCAGTAATACCAATACTCAGAAAGTACAAGCAGGAATATCCAAAATTCAAGATCATCTTTGGCTACATCTTTGAGGCTTGCCTGGGCTACAGGAGACACTGCCTTAAAAAAAGTATACAAGGGCTGGAGAGATGGCTCAGGGGTTAAGAGTGCTAACTCTTCTTCCAGAGGACCCGAGTTCAATTCCCAGCAACTGCATGGCAGCTCACACCTGTCTGTAACTCCAGTTTCAGGGGACTCCGACACCCATGGCAAGACCACAAATGTACATAAAATAAAATAAAATAAAATAAAATAAATAAAATAAAATATATTTTTAAAAAAGTATATGCCGGGCGGTGGTGGCGTACACCTTTAATCCCAGCACTCGGGAGGCAGAGCCAGGCGGATCTCTGTGAGTTCGAGGCCAGCCTGGGCTACCAAGTGAGTTCCAGGAAAGGCGCAAAGCTACACAGAGAAACCCTGTCTCAAAAACAAAAACAAAAACAAAAACAAAAGTATACAAAAAGCAAGGGGGAGCCAGGCAGTGGTGGTACACACCTCTAATCCCAGCACTCGGGAGGCAGAGACAGGGGGATCTTTATGAGTTTGAGGCCAGCCTTGTCTATAGAGCTAGTTCTAGGACAGCCAGAGCTGTTACAACAGAGAAACCCTGTCTCAAAAACAAACAAACAAACAAACAAACAAACAAAGCAAGGGGGAGGAATCTGGAAGGAGGGGAGGGGAGCAGATGACCAAAAACTTGTGGTCCAGGATTCCAGCTGAATGCCCAGGAAAAGGCAAGCCAGGGGGTAGAGCCCTGTGGACTCGTTTCATTTTCAGGGTCCCTCTGGCTACTGTGTAGAGCCCAAGGGGCAGCTACTACACTTGTCTAAGGAAAATATGGTGGGTACTGGGAGCCAGTCTGAAAGGCAAGCCCCAGAGATAGCTGTTCAATAGAAATACACTGTGACGAGATCAAAATGGGTGGACTTTTGTCTTGACAGTGACTTTCCTAGGGCTATGAGATGAAAGGCCTCCTTAGGTATCTCCTGCCCAGACCTCCCCATGTCCCCTTCTCATTTCCTTTCTCAGTATGTTCCCTGCCTGCTCTCAGACTTCTTTTCCTGAGTCCAGGTGCTCCAGATCCAGCTGCCTGCATGACCTACTCATCAGCCTTCTACCCTACACACTGGACTCTCTTGGGGTGTGCTTCTTAACCTGGTCACTGGAATTGCTAAATTTCTACCATGGGGACAAGTCAGGCAGAAGGGAGTGTGTGTATGTGTGTGTGTGTGCGCGCGCGCGCAAATCCCCAACACTGAAGCCAAAGCAAAGCCCACAATACCAAGTGTCGCTGTCACCAGCCTCCTGTGGTTGAAGTGGTGTATGCCAGCCAGCCACTCATTAGGATGAGTGTTAATGCTGCTGACTTCAATTAGGGGAGTCTCTATTAAATGAGACTAAAGGTTTTGAAGAATGGCAATTTAAGTTCATTCCAAGCAGGGTCTCAAGAGTCCCCAGCAAGGCCTTCCTTGTAGGTTGACCTGCCCTCCAAAAAGGATGTGCTGCCAAGGAGGGACCTATTACAGCTGCACAATGCTAAGTGCATCAGCAGACCACAGTATTGTATGGGTTCTTCACCAGTAGCAATAGCACTTCCGGTCTGAACATGCACACCAGCCGGTGTCACAGAGCTATAGATTGCAAGCCAATTGCATCTGAGGTCCACAAAAGGCAGGAAACTGCTGCCCCAAGACTCCAGGCTGTGCCATGGCAGAGCTTTCAGATCTCAGCTCAAAGAGATCTCTACCAAACTAGCTCTGGCCCTTGTCTAGCCCCCATGTGCTCTTGGCACCTTGGCTGTCCTTTGCAGTAGTTATCATCATACATGAAATCAACTGTGTACAATTTTTCTCTCCTCAGGCCTATGAACCACCAAGAAGGACTGCTTCTCTTTTATACAATAAAGTATTCCCAGAGTCTAGAGCAAAACATGTTAAAAAAAAAAAAATCTGGCAGCTGAGTGTGGTGGCACAGGCTTGCCATCCCAGCCCTGGAAGGTTGAGGCAGAGGATGCTGCAAGTTACAGACCAGCTTGAGTAAAATAATGAGTTCAAGACTAGCCTGAGCTACAAACCAAGCTCCAGTCCCGCCCACCCAAACAAACAAACAAAAGAACTGCTGGCAAAAACGAGTGAGAAATCCTGCATATTTGCATTGCAAAGCTGGGACCCAGGCCCCTCCAGCACTTCCTGTGAGTCAGGCATTCACTCTCACTTCTGCTGACCAGTGGAGTAGAATAGATGGCCTCCAAACCGCGACTATGCTGACCTTTCAGAATTTAAAGTCTGAAGACAGTGCTCCTGTTCCAGCATAATCGGAAGACCTTTTTTCCTTTCTTTGAGGGAGGGCCATGAGAAATAAAAGCCACAAAAGCTAGACACTCTGAATGAGCAAGGGCTATCTTAAAGACAGTCTTGTGCCAAACTTCAGTTTCTTGGTGAGAACTAACTGACGTGTGTTTGCTGATTGAAGTGATTGAAGACTTTTCAAGGTCCTTGGGCTTCATGACAATGTTGTTTTTTTGTTTGTGTTGTGTTTTTTTTTTTTTTTTTGATACAGGGTTTCTCTGTAGCCCTGGCTGTCCTGGAACTCACTCTTTAGAACAGGCTAGCCTTGAACTCAGAGATCCACCTGCCTCTGTCTCCCAGAGTGCTGGGATTATAAGGCATGCACCACTACCTCCCAGCTGCTTCTCAACATTTTGAGGAAGTAGGATAGGATCTTTGTCTCCACCTGCTGGCTCACCCTCTGCAGTCACCTCAAGCTGGCTCTGGACACCAAGATGAGGACTGGGTCAAACTTTCAAAGGCAGCTATGCTCACCACTATAGCAGCAACACATCACTAAGGCACACTTTGGTATAAGTTGCTTGCACCAAATAAGAACATTGGAATTGCACCTACAGGTTGGAAAACTCCAATGGTCATTTTATTCCTCTTCTTGGGAGCTGTTGTGCTATGTGACACTGCTTCTCTGAGCTTGTATCCACAACAGGTTAAAAAAAAGAGTGGTAATGGGCGTCAAGATATCAGGAGGCAACAAGAAACTGGGGGAGGGGCAGTTAGATGCTGCCTCCTTTCCTGTGCAAGAGTTACCTACCACACCCTGAAGAAATGAAGCTGTCAGCTAAGAACTTACAAAGCTTATTTGCATGTGATTTGCATCGACCTGTTTGCCAGAATCCAGAGGTCTAATATCCTAAGGCTGTAAAGTCAGTCCAGCTGAATTTCTCTAACCCACATTCAGTCTTTCAACTTGACCCAGGGCCAACAACCCTAATCCGCAAGCAATTTAAGTGCCAAAGGGAGGTGAAGGTGCTAAGGCTTCATGGATTCTAGTGGTGTTAAGAGTGAGGTGTCAGGCCACCAGCAAAGTCAAGGCGGCCCATTACATCCAGCTAGAAAGCCACCCTCTCAGTCTGCCCTTCCCTCAGGCTACCAGAGTCATTGCTGCCTGAGTGAGCAGCAGGCGAGCCAAGTTGAGTACAGAGGCGGGAGGAAGGGCATGGGCAGGCAGTTGAGGCCAAAGGCTCCAAGAAGCAGGGCCTGTGCTCCCTCCTCCACCCCGTTCCGGGGATATCTGAGGTTCAGCAGCGGGCACTCGGGGGTCTACGCGGTAAACCAGGCCTGAAGCGCCCTCTCACCTTTGACTTGTGCCTCATACTCAGCCTGCGGCCCCCGCTCCCGCCGCAGCTTCCCGTGCGCCGCCATGGTCGAGGGCTCAGTGCGCCTTCGAGTCCCGATGCTTCCACGCGGCGGCAAAGCGAGACCGCGGAGCACAGGGACCAGGGGCGCCAAGGCCAGCACAGTCCGCCAGCTCCGCCCTGCCCCGTCTCGCCCCGCCCCCAGCACGGTCCCCCGGAGGGGCGGGGCGACCAGGACCAAGCGCTGCCTGCTGCTTGAGTGGGCCTCTTAAGGACAAGGCGCCCCTTCCCAACACACGGCTCTTGAGGCAGGCTGTCTTGCTCTGCTCCTCTACATAGATCACCTTGAGCCCTAAGATTCAGCATCAAGCAGCCAAAGCAAGAGAGCCCCATCATGCCTGGGGCCACCTATTGCTGTTCCTCACCATCTGCACAAAGCTATCTGTGGTCCCCAAAGTCAGACCACACCCCTGTGCCCACTGGCCCTCAATACTAGTGGACATTGGCGCCATAGCTGCTCCAGTCCCAAGACTGCCCCTAGATGGCCTCACTCCCCCAGCCTCCCTGAACATCAGATGCCATCCTCCTTCCCGGAGTCACAGCCCTGACTGAGGCCTAAGGGAGCCCTGATAGCTAATGGGAAGTTCCCCAGAGAACTGCAGGCCTGTGTTCCTTCTGGGCCCCGAGGGGGAGGAATAGTGTTCAGCTACAGTTCCCCTTCTACTTAGCACCAAAGGAAAGAACTAGCCTCATTTCCCCATAGGTAGTTACCACTTCCTGCTGCCGGAAGAGACTCTTTTTGTCTCTTTTCCCTTGCATCTTGCACCTGTAGGGACCTATACTCTGAGACAGCCTTGGAGCAATTCCTATTGCCTCTTTTATCTATGGATAAAGGGGATTTGCCCCACCCCCACCAACTCTAAGCCAGAGGGCAAAACCTACTCATCAGTCAATTTGTGATGTTTTGTATTACAAGTTTTGAGATAGGGTCTCATTCATAGGGCTTCACTCTGTAGCCTTGGTTGGCCTGGTACTCCTTACACAATCCAGGCTGGCTTCAAACTTGAGGCAATCTTTCTGCCTCTGCCAAGTACAAGAATTACAGGTATGTACAATCACACTAGGCTTTTCTACTCAGTTGTGAAGGCAGGAGGCAGATGACAATCCACCTGTCTTCAGTTCAATGGAGAGAAGGCCCTGGGTGGGGCATACAGATAGTAAGAGAAAGGCAAGGAACTTAGGTACTAAAATACAAAAGGAGTCCAGACCTGTACATGCACAAATGGATATCAAAGTGCATGTGAACACATATGACACTGACCTGGAGTTCTGGCAGGAGGGGGAGACTATTCTGGCTCTTCAATTGTGTGCAATCAACTTTCTTGGCCAGAAAGAATACTTACTCCCTAAGTTCTTGGTCTCTACTTGCTCTTAGTAACGAAGCCTTTCTCTAAGATGCTGCCAGGTGCTCACAGAGCCTTGAAGAAAAGGCCTGGAAGCTAGCTAGAAGTTGACAGGCCCAAGTCTTGGACTTCCAGAAGCTGGTATCAGAAGTAGCAATGTTGGAATCCTCCATCAAGTCAAGCAAGCTTGTATGTCTTCTCACAACACATGAATGGGCATGCATCCATGTGAGCTGCTTTGTCAGGAGACACATTCCAACAGTGCCTCACACAAGTCCCCTTATTTGTCAAAGCAACCCACCCTACCTGCCTTCCATTCTATCTGAGCCTTGACTAATCCTCAGAAGTCCTTCATCCACCCAGCAGAGCCCAGCCAGGGCAGGATTCAGAAATCAGGCACATAAGAAATGGCCACTGAACTGACCTTCCAATGTTCTCAGTCCTTCCTCCAGGAATCTGAATGGTGCCCCATTCAGTCCCTTGGCATGAAACTGAATGAAAGGCAAAATAGAAAAGTTGAGTGATTGCCCTGGCTCTTAGGACACTTGTTTGGCATCTAAAGCCATGAGTGAAACTGCTTTTTGTATCTTTAGCTCATGTTCCCCCTTTTTTGTTTTTTTTGAGACAGGGTCTCACTCTGTAGCCCTGGCTGTCCTGGAACTCACCATGTAGACCAGGCTGGCTTTGAACTCACAGTAATTAGCCTGCCTCTGCCTCCTGAGTGCTGGGATTAAAGGCATGTGCCAGCACACCTGGCCTATTCCTTTTTGGCTTAAAAAAATCTTATTAGATTTATATTCACTTAATTTTATGTATTTTGCTTTTATATGTGCAATGTGTGTGGGGGGGGGGGAGGCACGCGCGCTTGGTGCCCATGGAGACCAGAAGGTCTCAGATACTAGATACTGGAATTACAGATGATTGTGAACCTCCAAGTGGGTGCTGGGAATTGAATTGATCCTCTGAAAAACAAGTGCTCTTAACCACTGAACCTTCTCCTCAGCTCCCTTCTTTTTGGCTTTTTGAGACAGGATCTCATTCATTTGCTGTGGTCAGACTGGAACTTGCTATGTAGACCAGACTGGCCTTGAATTCATAGAGATCTGCTTGCTTCTGCCTCCCAGTGCTGAGTCTAAAGGCATGCACCACCACCTCACCTGGCTAGCTCCTGCTTTAAGACTCCAAAACCTGCAGGGCAGGGTGAGAGTTGGTGAGTGGTGGTTCAGAGGCAAGCCAGGGTTGCAGGGTGACTTCCAGGCCAGCCCTTATAAGCTACAGAATGAAACCCTATCTCAAAAATGAGATAAGCTGGGTGAGGTGATGCTCACCTAGAGGCAGAGATCAGGGTTATATATGGAGACTTTGTCAAAACAAACAAAAATAAAACCCAAAAAAGATAGGCAATGGAGATGGTTCCAAAGTAGTTAAGAGCTCTTCCAGAGGACAAAGTTCTTAGATTCCAAAGGCAGCTCACAACTATGTAATACTTCACTTCTAGGGGATCTAATGCCCTCTTCTGTACTCTGAGGGAACACACACACACAAACACACATAGACACAAAAATAAAAATAAATATTTAAAAAGAGAGCTCTTAAATATTTTTTAAAGGGGCTGGAGAGATGGCTCAGCGGTTAAGAGCACCGTCTGCTCTTCCAAAGGTCCTGAGTTCAATTCCCAGCAACCACATGGTGGCTCACAGCAATCTATAATGAGATCTGGTGCCCTCTTCAGGCCTACAGGGATACGTGCAGACAGAACACTGTATACATAATAAATAAATAAATCTAAAAAAAAAAACCAAAACTCTAAAAAAATATTTTTTTTAAAAAGCTAGATCTACAGGATTATTTCTGGCAGGGTGTCACTATGCAGACCAGTCAGAAATCCAACTGTTTATATTCAACATGAAACCATAATGGTCAACATATTTGACTTTATGCACTTATCAGAACCTATAGAAAAAATAAAATACTCAGAGCTGCCAGATGGTAGCAGAGAGAGGGAGAGGGAGAGGGAGAGGGAGAGGGAGAGGGGGGGAGAGGGAGAGGGAGGGGGAGGGGGAGAGGGAGAGGGGAGAGGGAGAGAGGGGGGAGAGGGAGAGGGAGGGGGAGGGGGAGAGAGGGGGAGGGGAGGGGGAGGGGGAGAGGGGAGAGGAGAGGAGGGGAGAGGAGGGGAGGGGAGGGGAGGGGGGAGGGGAGAAGGGGAGGGGAGGAGAGGGGAGGGGAGGAGAGGAGAGGAGAGGAGAGACACTCTGTCTCAAAAAACAAAACAACAAAATCACAAAGAAACCCAAAACACAAACCACTCAGAGCTGCCTGCCTCTGTCTTCCGGAGTGCTGGGAGCCCTTTCTGTTTTGTTTTGTTTTGTTTTTAAATTTTTATCTTATGTGCATTGGTATTTTGCCTGCATGTATGTGTCTGTGTGAGTGACGGTGTCAGATCCACTGTAAGTGGAGTTAAAGACAGTTGTGAACAGCTATGTGGGTGCTGGGAATTGAACCTAGGTCATCTGGAAGAGCAACAAGTGTTCTTAACCATTGACCCATTTCTCCAACTCCGCAAAACCGTTAAAAAAAAAAGACCTTTTTAAATACATGGAAAAATGTACACTTGGTCCTGAGGGATGACCACACGGCTGATGTAATCAGACTGCTTGGCTACTGTGGACAGAGGGAGATGACACGAACCCTAAGGACAGTGGGGCTCCAGAGAGAAAAAAATGATTAGGCAGTGAGGGTACATTCTGGAGCAGCGTCCCTAGAGTCAATCCCAGCCACCCCACCCTCTGCCTTCCAGCCTCAGCTCACAAAAGCACCTAAGCCGGTGCTTCCAAGAGACGGATGCCACTGAAACAAAGGAAGTGCTGGGCCCCCAGGCCTAGCAGGCCTGCGGTTTCCCCCTCCACCGCTCCTCCCTCCGCCCAGGAAACCTAACCAACTAGGGGCGGAGCGGACAGCAGAACTTCAACCGGCCGCCAATGACACCCAGGGGAGAGGGTGGGCTTCCGCAAGAGCCTTAGGAAAATTGGCGCGCTCCCTCCCACCAACTCTGGGGCGCCGCCGAGCCCGCCCGCATGTTCAACTGGGCGTTTATTTTGTTGTTGTAAAACCAATCAGAGCCTGGGAACTAAGAACGTCACCGGTTTATGAACCGGAAGAGAATGAGCCTCAGACTCGTACAAAGGAAGTACAATCAGAACGCAGTTTCGCTTGAACTAGAGGGGGGACGGGGACGGGGGACGGGACGGACGGACAGCCATGCGCAGGCGCAACTTTTCTTCACAGGCTCTGCCCTTCAGCTTTCTCGGTTTCTGAAGGATCACTTATACAGCCAAAAGAAGAACTAAGCTCCAGGACAAATTATTCAACCTAGCGACAGACCGCTGTGTCACTTGCGGGAGCAGGGAAATTGTTAGTATAGTGACAGCTCAGATGTTAGGTGCTCTTGGGTCACCCCTGATGGTTTAAAAGCCAGAAAGCACATTTAGGAGTAAGGGTGGGGTTGTGACAAACCGTTTGGTAGTGAGGTTGACTCACCTTTTCCCTTTTTTTGCTTAAAAAAAAAAAAAAAAAAGCTGGGAATGGTGACTCACACCTGAAATCTCAGCACTTGGAAGACTAAAACAAGAGGATTAGGATGTAAGGCCAGACTTGGCTACGTAGTACATTAGTTCACGACCACCCTGAAATACTTGAGACCCTGTAAAAGAAGGGAAGAGCCATGTGGTGGCGCACACCTTTAATCCCAGCACTGGGGAGGCAGAGGCAGGTGATCTTTCTGTGAGTTTGAGGTCAGCCTGGGCTACAAGCAAGTTCCAGGACAGAAAGGACTGTTACATAGAGAAACCCTGTCTTATGCACTTACCAGAACTGTCTCAGCATAGCAACAAATACAGAATATTCATGGGGCAGCTGGCTGGGATGGCTCACACTTGTAATCCCAGTACTTTGGAGCCTGAGGCAGGAGAATTACCACAAGTTTGAGGCCAGCTGGAGTACATAATAAGTTCCGGGCCAGTTTGGGCTAAGGAGATCCTGACTCAAAAAGATGAATAAGGGACTGGAGAGATGGCTTAGTGGTTAAGAGCACTGGCTACTCTTCCAGAAGACCTGGGTTCAATTCCCAGCACCCACATGGCAGCTCACAGCTGTTTGTAATTCCAGTTCCAGGGGGATCTGATTCCTTCACGCACATAAAATAAAGTTAAAGATGAATAAACAAAATAAAGGAAATGAAGCTGGTAATGGTGAATGTCAGTATGCAAAGGACATGCAAAGAACACCTTAGAGGATCAGGACTTTGAGGCCAACAATTAGTACTAGGAATGTGGTTCAGTTGGTAGAGTGCTTGTCTAACATCCAAGAGGCCCCCGAGTTAGATCTCCAGCACTGTATGAACTGAGTGTAGTGGCACAAAGACCCAGCCTAGCTAAAATTAAAAAAATATATATGTATTAATGTGATTGAACCCACAGGACCTAATGACTGTTGGGATGGTATGGAGGAAAGAATTATGGATAATGAAGAAGGAAAAGCCTGAGCAACTGGGTAGCTAAATAGGCCATGATCCGGCTAGGACATCTGCAGATGAGAGCAAGTATGACCAGGAGAAAGGGCTAAAAGTGGGACATTAAGAGGGCAAAACAGCGCAGCAAAGAGTATCATGATGGGAAAGTTGCCTCTGAAATGCAAGGCTGACTAGAACCAAGAAGTCATTTAGTTCAGCCCTAGAAAATTTTTAAGGAAGTCAATGAGGCCTGCAGGCCAGGAAGGTGACAGCAGAATAGGGCACCCAAGTCAGTTTATCTGCCAACCCCAACTCAGTTGCTGAAGGTGGCCAGATTCTCCAAATCCGTTTGACTTGTGAGCTGAGTAGGCTCTGGTTTGTGAAGATGATACCCCTGCCATAAAGGAGCTGGAAAGAAGCACACCCCACCATGCACATTCACAAATTCCCCAAGGCCACAGGGTGACATTTATTGTAAAAGCACATGGGGTGAGGCTTGAACCAGGTGGGGCAGGGTCTAGGAGGCAGAGTCAGAGGCCTCTGAGCTGTCTTTGACATCTGTGCTCTCTGTGGTCTCACTGACCTCGCTGAGGTCCTTGCTGTCCCCACCACTATCCTCAGCAGCCAGGCCCTTCTCACGACAGGCCTCTCCCGAGCTCAGAAGCATGTTGCCTTTGCTCTCCGCCTTGTTCTCCATGGCCGCCAGCACCATGTGCCTGCCCTTTTCCTTCAGCTCCAGGTGCCGTCTCAGCTGCCGCCGGGAGCCCAGAGGGAAGCGGGTGGAAAGAGACAGGGCCTAAGTCTCCAGACAGGAGACAAGAGCCAGGCCCTGGGGCTGGCTGGGGGAAGGGACACAGTGAGAAGTGGTAGGGCCAAGGCAGGAAATAGGACTGGATAGAGATGTAGTTCAATCCTAGCTCTGCCCTTAAGCCTGTTTCCTCATCTGTAAAATGACAAGGGTCCAGCTGCACTCAAATGGGCTTCTGGGGAGCTCCCAAGACACAGTAGTGCCCCATAAATTGCCCTACCCCAGGAGGCTTGGTCAGGGACCCTTTCTCCCCAGCTCAATTTGGTCCTAGATCTGAGCAGGCTGGCCATGACTGCCCCAACCCTAGTAGTCCCAATCCCTCTGTAGAAAAATCTTTTACTACTGTCTCTATTCCACCTCCAGGCTTCTTCCCCCAGAGAACATCCCATGGCCTCTTCTACAGTCAACCAAGGCCATGCCTATATTTGTTGGCTTAGGAAGTGAGGGAAAGAGGGACTCTGACTCCTAGCTCTATATCTACAAGGGCTGCCATTCAACCTTGGTCTTACTTCCAGCCACCACTGCCCCAACTTGCAGCTCTTAAGTAGCCAACTTTCCCAAATGCAGAATCCTCTCTAATGCTGGAATTGCTGCCCTGACCTGGCTGAACTCTTACCTCATCAGCCATCTGTGTAAGGTCCCGCTTCATTGCATATGCATCTTCCCCATCTGCATAGTATTTGGGCTCCACTTCACTGATCCTGGGGGTAGGATGAAGACATACGCCTGGGGGCAAATTCTCCTGGTTCTTAGGCTACTGGGGTGGGTATCATCTCCCCCTGCAGGGGGTGAGGCAAAAGGCCAGGCTGAATGGATTCCTTTTTTGTTTTTCATTTGAGTGGACTCTTTCAACAGCCATGATAGCTTTCTCTGCTCTCTCCAGTGAAGCCAAGCAGCATGTAGCATCCAGGATACTTTCCATCCCTGGACTTGCCACCACTCTGCCCATAGCCTGACTAGCAAGGACTTGTGTCTTTTGAATTGAAGCCCTTAATTCTGCCTCTTCCTCTCTCTGACCTGCTCCCTGTCATTTACTGAACATATAGCTAATTCCTCTGCTAGGAAAGAGGGACACTGTACCTGCATATAGGTGGCCATCACAGACAACCTGGCTACTGCTGAGGGGAGATGTGTGTGAACACTCGAGTAGCCCTGACACTTGAAGGGAAGCCATTTGATGGCCTAGAAAGTTATTTGTCAGCCTAAGACATTAAAGATGAGAATTGGGGTGTGTGTGTGTGTGTGTGCACGTACATGCTCATGTGTGCATGTGGAGGCCAGTGGTATATGTTGGGTATCTTCCTCAATTGCTTCCCACCTTATTTTTTTCAAAATAGGATCTCTCACTGAATCTGGACCTTGCCCATTCAACTGGGCTGGTTGGTTAGTGTACCCAAGGATTCTCTTGTCTTAACCTTCTCAGCACTAGGATAACAGGTGCAGGACACTGTGGCTTTTATACATGGGTGCCAGGGATCAAACTCAGGTCCTCACAAATAAGCTATCTCCTTGGCACCCCCCTCTTGAGATAGGGTTTTGCCGTGTGGCTGAGACTGAGCTGGAACTCCCTATGCCAGGCTCCTAACCCACAGTCCTGCACCTTCTGAGTACAGAAATTGAGGCATATATCACCACATCTAGTGGTGGGAAGTGCTGACTTAGCATGTGAAGCAGTTCTCACCAGAGGCATCCTTAACTAGGTCAAAGATCCCTCCCTGAATCTGGGTATTGAATCCAGAAAAGCCTGAAAGCCACTGCCCTGTCCCAATGGTCTCATATCCACTCTACGCCCTCAAAGCCTAGTGTGACTCAATGGGTCCTCCAATCAGTTCATTCCAGTCCCCTTTTATGTGGCAGTAGGTCCTCTCTTCAATGCTAGTCTCATGGAGATGCCCATGTCTTGAGTAGACCTGCCCTCAGCCATCAGGACATCCAGAGCTATAGGTCCCTCATGGCTTTTGCTCAAGGCCCCTTTTCTCTGCAATCCCCTTTCATCTGCTCTCACCTGCTGCTTTCTGGTGCTAGTCACTTCTCAGCCTTTGCTCATGCCCCTAGCCTATCTCTCTTTACTCCTAGACCAGCACTAAGAAGCCTTGTGTGTTCTTTACCACACTGCCCTTCTTCACCAGCCTCACTAGTACCAAGCCATTCTTCCTCCACCCAGTAAGATGTGTTGGACCCCTGCTCTACCACACACAGAGGAAGCAGGTGTCTTCTCCATGTCAGCTTGCCAGTGAACAGCCACTGAGTATACAGAAGGCCTCCTAGCAATGTCTGGAGTCCCTCCACCCCTTTCTCAGCCCACCCCAGTCAAATGGATGGATCATGCCACTTAAAAAAAAAATCTTGATCTACTTACTGAAAGTTGAGAGTGTTGGAATAGAGATGCAGGGCAGCCCGGTTACTGCAGGGGAATAAGGCACTTCTGAGCTTCACAAACTTGGCCAGGCAGGTTGGCAGGCCATATCCAGGTCCTACCTTTCCCAGTCCTCCTTTCCCACTAATGCTACTTCCCATCTTCTTCTGAAGGTAGTAAACCCCAGAGCCCCTATCAATCGGGTACCTCTTCCTCCCCACTCCCCAACATTGCCCTTTCCCCCAGCTTGGCTTCCACCTCTTTCTGACATGCAGGGAGACATATTTGGCATTGAAGTTCTCTATCATGGCTCGAGAGGCCTGGTCCATCAGCTTCTGAGCAAGGCCAAGGCGCCGGTGGGAACGCTTCACAGCCTGAAGGAAGAAGAATGGGTAGAGTGGAGCCTTGGGAGGCTACCTTCAATTACCTCCAGTCCACCTCTGCCAAACCCTCAGAAGCTCTACTCACCAGTGAGGTGATATGTCCATGGGGTACATCATCTGGATCCTCTTCCCTAGAGGAGAAAGCTAGAAAGGAGCCTGGTACAGGTGCAGTCTATCTGGGACACCTGTGCATAGCAAGTGTGTAGACTTTGTAGTGGACCCTATAGCACCCCAGATCCAGGCAGAGGAGAACTAGGAACTTCTGAATCAGAATAACCAATCACACCCTCCTCAAAGCCCCATGCTACACCCACCAGAAATGTGCAGTGTCAACAGAACATTGCCCTATGATTGACCAAAAGAAAAAAAGTCAGCTGTTAAGCCACAAAAAGAGTAGTGCTGAATGATGCAAAGCACTAAGTGAAGGGATCCAGTTTGAAAGAGCTATCAGTTCCTATTCCAACTCTGCAACGTTCTGAAAACGTGACCTTGTTGTTGGAGGTTGTGAGAAGTATGGAATACCCTAAAGGTGGACAGACACTCTTCAACTGTCCCACTCCAGAGGGCGTGCAACACAGACAGAAGCTCAACAATGAAAACACGAATGTAAACAAAATCTGTGTTGGTTTCTCACTTCTAATAAGTGTACCATATATGGTAGTGAGAGAACAAATATGGAGGAGGGGTGTATGGAAATACTCAGTACCTTCTGCTCAATTTTTTCTGTCAACTTAGAGCTACCCTACAAACAACCTGTTAATTTAAAAAAAAAAAATCCACAGCAAACTGGGCATATTTAATTCCAGCATTCAGGAAGCTTAGCACGAAGACTGCTATAAATTTGAGGCCAATCTGGGCAAAAGAATGAGAACCCCTCTAAAACTAATCCATAGCAGCATTCACCAGACATGGGAGGTATTGGTTTCCCAATCCCTTCTCCAAAGCTTTTCCCCCAGCTCATCAACACCCAGTCTTAGCATTAAGCTCCTTTCTTCCTCCTTGGTGACTCACATTTTGGCCAAGACGTACCCCACAATCTTCCCATTCTCATCCTCAGCAATGTAAGAGAGCTGGTAACAGACAAGAAAAGGAAGTCAGGCAGAGCAGGCAACAGGTTAGAGCTCATCACCAGCCTCCTGCTTTGTGTAAGTTAGTAGGAAGCTGCAAAAATTGTTGAGTTGTGACAACTGGTGACCTGGAATGCAAGGGGCCCAGTTTCCCTACTCCACACTTGTGGCCCCTCTTGGAAGGGCACAGGCACAAGTGGGAATCCCATCTCCAACCTGTGTCTAGCTTACAGTTCCTACATACACCTTTTCAATTTGCCAGGCATCCCCATCAGCCAGGGCCTCACTGTATGTACCAAGGCACTGTACCTCACTGCCCACTGCTTTTAGCCCACTCAGATCCATGTTTCCCTCCTGTTGTCCCTTACTCCCCTACAAAACGCAAATGCTGCCTACCTGGGGCCACGACAGGCCGTGGTAGAAGTAGTACTTCATCTGGTAGTTCTCCGGCAGGCAGAGCAGGTTGCAGTGCTGCATGTTCATCAGGTCCTCGGGCTGCGTGACAGTGGGGACACGGTTAGTCCAGGACTTCAGTGACTAAGAAGGCCTTACGCACTCGAGACCCCTGTTCTCTGTTATCTCTGGACCTCCCCTTCCCCCAGGCAGGGCAGGGTTGTGACTATCTATCTGACTTTGCACAAGCCTGGTTTCAATGCGCTGTGCAAAACACGCCAGGTTCCAGGATCAAGTAGCAGCGCCTGGAAGTTGTGGAGCCCTGACATCAGGCAAACGCGGGATACTATAATCCCAAGATGTCTAAAGCAGGTTGCAGCAACTTTAAGGTCCAGCAGCCGCAGACGTTCGGGGGCCACAGCACCAGGTCCCTCAATAGCATGCGCACGTGGTCATCAGGCAAGGAGCCCACGCGGTGCGAACAGGCTGGCTCCCCATCACCTCACCCTAGCATTGCGGATGTTCATCACGGCGGCGGAGCTCGCGGGTCCTCGTGGGTTGTGAACGCGCACGCTCAGCGGCCACTCAGAAGCACGGCACGGACGTTAGGGGCCGGGGCTGGGACAAGGGCCAAACTCCCAGGAGGCGGTGGCGGAAGAGACGAGCTGCTCCGACTAGTCTGCAGCGGAAGTGCACGGCTACAGGATCCGCCTCCAAACCTCAGAGTTAGTGAGCGCTCACGGAGCCAATGGGCTCGGTGGAACCGCGGTGAGGTGGCGCCTTCGAGGCCGCCATGAAGGCCCGGCAAACCTGGCAGTGTGGAGAGTAGCTATTCCCTCCCACATGGCCCACAGAGGTGCGCACACAAGCAGGTGGAACAGGATCAGATTTATTTGGAGCCTCCGAGGCTGGGGACGGGGGTGGGTCCGAGGCGACGGAGCAGGGCTTCCAGAATCTGCTCACACATGGCCAGGCACCGTGACACATGGAAGCAGCCTGTGAGGAGAATGGATGCTGTTGTTGGGAGGGTCCGGGGAACCACAAACCCTTGCAGTCTCACCTGTTCCCCGCTCACCTTTAAACGGACCTCCCTTGATGGTGAGGGCCACCTTTCCCTCTCGGTTCAGATAGCCAAACCATTCCCCGAACTCAGGATCACGAAACTAGAATAAGTAGACAATGACAGCTAATATCTGGCAGGACCCACCCGAATGTCACCGGCTGAGGAAGGGGCACCCCTTTGCAGTGCTACCAGTGGTCAGAGTTCAAATGGCGTGATTTCAGTACTTTTAACAAACCACGTCCTGGAAAAAGATGAAAGCTGAGGATGGTAGGCAGTAGGCCTTCTCAGCCTGTAACCCAGTGGGGAAGGGGCTGCAGGGGGGTGTGCTGAAACGCTAAGAGAACGGGCTCTCTATATTTGATTGGTATGTTACCTAACACTTTGAATTGAATACTTTAGAAACAAACATTTTACCTCATTTAAGTTAAAAAAGAAAGAAAGAAAGAAAGAAAGAAAGAAAGAAAGAAAGAAAGAAAGAAAGAAAGAAAGAAAGAAAGAAAGAAAGAAAGAGGGAGGGAGGGAGGGAGGGAGGGAGGGAGGGAGGGAGGGAGGGAGGGAGGGAGGAAGGAAGGAAGGAAGGAAGGAAGGAAGGAAGGAAGGAAGGAAGGAAGGAAGGAAGGAAGGAAGGAAGACTCTTGCCAGCAAACTTTCCAACAAGTGACTTCTCTGCAGTTCATGGTCTCTACTTCACAGGCATTTGGTCCAAAAGATCTTTGGATTATCAAACAGAGACACATTAGTCCTATCCTTGTCTACTGAGGTTTTTATAACAGGGTCTCAGACTTTCCTCTAACCCTGTGTGGTGGGGCATGCCTTTCCTTAGCCCCAGCCCTCAGGATGTAGAGGCTGACACATTTCTGTAAGTTTCAGGCCAAGCTGGTCTTCTGCACGCCTTCATCATGGATTCTGACCCTGTCCAGTGGATCTGATGCTTTAGATATGGGGTCCAGCATCTGAGCTGCTGGACAGACCCTTTGTATACCCTATCCCATACCTGTCTTACTGAGGCTTTTTCAGTTCCCCAAAATGTATCCCAAGTCCTTATCCAAGGCCCTTCCCATTTTGTTCTCAATGATAAAATAGTTAAGTAGAACCCCTTCTTAGAAGGCATTAAAGTTTACCATCAAAATGCTCCCTTTAAATTGTGACATATGAAGCTAGGCAGTGGTGGTGCACGTCTTTGATCCCAGCACTCGGGAGGCAGAGACAGGTGGATCTCTGTGAGTTTGAGGCCAGCCTGGTCTACAGAATGAGTTCTAGGACAGCCAGGGCTACACTGAGAAACCCTGTCTCAAAAAAATATTGTGACATATGACTTGTGAATTTTAAGCTGTGTAATGATTCATGTCTGTAATCTCAGCACTCAGGAGGCTGAGGCAGGAGAATTGCCTCAAGTCCAAAGCCAGTCCAGATTCTGTCTCAGAAAGAGTGGTGGTGGTGTATTCAAGAGAGGTATAAGCAGTTCTGTATCTAATCATAACTTTTGAGTAGTCTTGTCCTTATGTATTTATTTTTGAGAAGGAGTCTCACTTTGTATTCCTGACTACCCTAGAACTTGCTATGTGGCTCAGGCTGGCTTGGAACTCAGTTGAAATCTTCTTACCTCCACCTCCCCAGTGTTGGAACTAAAGGCATGGACCCAAACTGGCTCATGTTCTTTTTTTTTTTTTTTTTTTTTAAGTTTCTTTGAAACAGGATTTATCTTTGTAGCCTTAGCTGCCCTGGAACTCACTTCCCTCTGCTTCCCAAGTGCTGGGATTAAAGGTGTAATAATAAGTGTCTGTGTAATTTATTTGGGAGCTGGGTGGCAGGCCCCCAAAAGAGCAAAGAGCGAAAACAACCAACAACAGCCTCAGAAACTCATCTGCTGGGCCAAGAGTCAGTAAAATACCTTGTAAACTAGTTTGGCAGTGGTGATGAACACCTTTAAACTCAGCTCTTGGGAGGCAGAGGCAGGCTTATCTCTGAGTTGGAAGCCAGCCTGATCTACAGAGTGAGTTTCAGGACAGCCCAACCATTGCTACACAGAGAAGCCCTGTCTTGAAAAACCAAAAAAAAAGTGCCTTGCAAACATGAGAACCTGAGTTTGGTCTCAGAACCCATATGAAAAAAAGACAAGGATAGCACGCTTGTATTCCCACCACTGGAGAAACAGAGATAGGATGATCCCAAGGGTACGCCTACTAGTCAACATAGCTAGTGAGTGACTGTCTCAACAAAAAGGTATGTAGTACCTGAGAAACACCACCTGAAGGTGTCCTCTGACCTACCTATACTCTCTGTCTCTGTCTCTGTCTCTGTCTCTGTCTCTGTCTCTCTCTCTCTCTCTCACACACACACACACACACACACACACACACACACACACACACACACACACACACACACACACTTGGGGGAGGTTCCAACTGCTGATTCACCAGCCTGACATACTAGCTGTTGGATTCCCTGTCAAGGCTCAGGCTGCTGGACCTGGCAGATCAAGGATGTTCCTGCTACATGGAGCTCATCTGGCTGGACCCTCCTAGGTTCCCTTCTGTCAAACAGACATACCCTGCCCTCCACTGCTTTGGATCCTTGCTCATAAGGTCTTCTCTGATCCCTCTATAAGAAAGTTCTGGCCGGACAGTGATGGTGCACGCCTTTAATCCCAGCACTTGTGGGAGGCAGAAGCAGGTGGATCTCTGTGAGTTTGAGGCCAGCCTGATCTACAGAATGAGTTAGAGGACAGCCAGAACAGTTTTCCACAGAGAAACTCTGTCTTGAAAAACCAAAGTGAAAAAAAAAAAAAAAGAAAGTTCTGTATCATTTGCCATCTGCTTTGTTTCCCACAGCTCATTGGTCTCTACATCTGCTTGTTTACTTGATTAGAATCTGACCACCTAGAAAGATGAGTTCCTTGAGGCAGGGCTTCTTGTTTTACCAAACAAAAGGCACTCTTGGTACCCTCAGAGCAGCTGAGGGTAACACCTGATGAATAGGCTAGGAGTGGCTGAGGGAAAGCCTACTGGACCCTCTTATATAGCCCATTTCTTCCTTTCCTGCTGTCTGTCATATCCTTCAAACCTGAACTGGGCTTCCAGGAAGCAAGGAGATAGCACTTACATGGCAGAAGGTGTACTCAGCCACCTGATTGAAGATCTTTAGCAAGGTAGGGTCCCCACTGTCACTGTAACCCATGAGGAAGGCAATCATGGCTTCACAGTGTGGCCACCACAGCTTCATGTCCCACTCCAGCTGAGAAGAGAGCAGAGATAGGCAGCTAAGGTCCTTGTTGACTTTAGGACACTCATATCCTCTGTTCTGACTCAGTCTGTCTGGCTCAGGACTTGGTTCTTAATCATGAGACATGGGGGATAGAGTTAGATTAGTCCTTAAGAGTAGAGCTAGCCTTCTGACCTGAATGTACCCCAAGCAGCTCCTTAAAAGGACAAGTACTGGGACAGACTCCCTTTATCCCTTAAGGTGGAATGCTGTCTGCCTTGTCATGTCATCTTTAAGCCTCTCGGACATTGCTGCTACCCATGGCTGGTAGCGTACCCTCAGCAGATCTCCAGCAGGATCAGGACACAACTGATCAGAAGAACAATTTCACTCCTGTCTGCCACCAAGTGGGAAAGTGAGAATCACCCAAGAACCCTTCAAGCCACTGGCACCAGACGAAGGGGATGTGTGTCTTGGCATCAGCATTTGCACACTCTCTCTTCTCTAATGGCTTTCACGGGATATATGACGGGGAAAACTGGACTCTGGGTTCAAATTTTTTTGTTGTTATTGTATTTTCAGATAGGATCTCTTTACCTTGTCCTGGCTGTCCTGAACCTCACTATGTAGACCAGGCTGGCCTCGAGTTCACAGAGATGCTTCTGATCTGGCCCCCAAGTGCTGGGATTAAAGACATGTGCCACTACACCTGGCTCTGAGTTCCCCTATTACATGCCAGGCTTCCAGCAAGTTGCTCTGGGCATTCCCACCTGGGTGGGGCAGAAACCATCAGCATCCTGGAAGTAGAAGAGGCCTCCGTGCTCAGGGTCCCATCCAGAGTAGAAAGGCAACAAGAGAAACTTGTCAATGATGTGCATTCGAAGTTTGATGTCACCTTTCCTGCGGGCATACTGGAGCAGGAACCAGCCAGCTTCTATTGCGTGGCCTAGTGAGGGTTGAAAGAAAGTTAAGGCAGGAATTAATTCCCTTCCCAAGCATCTGAGGGCTTGAGTTCCTGGAACCTCCCTTCCTCCTCATGGGTGAAAGATGCTTGAACTCTGTCACAGGATACCCTGCCTTTCTGCCTGGACTCCATTCCCTGAAAAAAAAGGCCCCCCCAAAAGACACTTAAGTTCCTTCAGCCAATGCCCAGTCCTGGGCAGACTTTCCCCTTCCTCTACCTGGTCTTTGGTGGAGGGAGGAGGGCAGCCCCTCCCATAGGAGACCCCAAACTGAAAGCTGAGTTCTTTTTCCTGATATGCCAGCACACCTGGGTTCTGATGTCTTCCAAGGCAACCAGGAAGTTCTTTGCCATCCTCTGATATATTCTCTAGCACAGCTTTCCCATCCCTCTGCCAGAAAAGGAACAAAAGACAGATGTTTCCATTCCCTCTCATCTAACCAGAAAGATCTAACTTCAAAAATCTCTCCTGCTGGGCATGGTGGCCCACTCCTTTAATCCCAGCACTGGGGAGGCAGAGGCAGGCAGATCTCTGTGAGTTCAAGGCCAGCCTGGTATACATAGTGAGTTCCAGGACAGCCAGGACTGTTACATAGAGCCCTTTCTTGAAAAAATGGAAAAAACTTTCCTTCCTCCACCCTTGGTACCAGCCATCCACCTACTCAGTAGACCCAAAGGGGGCATTTTTGGTTGTTGTGTGTTTTGAAACAGTCTTGAGTAACCCAGGCTAGTCTCAAACTTAGTATACATGCAAGGCTGACCTTGAACTCTAGATTCTCCTGCTTCTACCTCTGGAGTTCTGGAATTATAGAAGAACATTTTTGGAATGGCTGATTGTCTCCCATGGGCCTATAGGTTCTGATCCTTGCTTTAGATCTGGATCTCTCAAGCAGAGAGCATAAAACACTGAATGAGGAGGCAAGATAGAGTTGGATGTCCACAGAGGCTGAGGAGGAACATAGATCAAGGTCTCAGGATGTGCTTGGGGCTCTGGCCTCTTTTTTCTGCCTTAGGACCCACTCATCTCTGCCCCAGCATGCCAGGCTCCACCTTCCTGAGGACCCTGGGCTATATTTCAAATGAATGTGCTTCCTTAGATCTACCTGTCTAGAAAGCTGAAGAACATATTTCAGGTAGAGGGCCCTTGCAGAGTGGGAGAATAGGGTTCACTCCGTCCCTCTCTCTGTGCCTACCTGGACGTGCTGCAGAATCCTGTGGGCACACCAGTCCCCTAGTTCTGCGTACTTGCTGGTCAGTGCCTTATCTTCCTCTCCAAGCTGCTCCACCAGGTGGAGCAGCATCATGGGCACTGCCAAAGCCTCTGCCGCAGGGGTCCCTGAGAGCCTAGTCTGGCCTAGATCAGATGAGTCCACCTGCACCCAGTGGACGATCTGATCCATCATCTCCATAGCTTCATTCTGTGGGGAGACAAGGCAGAGGCTGCATACCTTGTCCCATTTCTCTCCCCGAGGAAGGACCTAGGATTCAGCTTGTTCTCCAAGGATACCTGCTCTTTCTGCAGCTCTCCAGGGCCAGCCCTACATACAGCCAAGTACCAGAGGCCAAGTGGATCCACCCAACATTGCTTGTGGGGTGAGGGGGAAGCTCTGGGATTCAGGCAGGAGGGCCCAGGGAGGAAAAAGGACCTCTTCTACATGGACACAGGGCATTGACTGATAGATCCCTGTTTGCTCAGGGTTCCTATGGTGGTACAGGAATTGGGAGAGAGCTGAGGAGAGAAGGTAGTCACAAAATGGTAGGACAGGAGTGAATGGGAGTTGTGGCAAGCTCTCAGGTCTCTCTTCAGAGTGAATTCATACCCAACAGCCTGTGGCCATCCTTCCCACACACCTGATAATGTGTTTCCCCTGTTACTTTCCAAAGCTCATTCATGGCCATGGTGTAGAAACATTCGCTGAAAATGGTCCGCTGCACCTTCACTGGATGGCCATCCCGAGTCAACACGAAGGCACACTTCTTGGCAGGTGGTGCCACGCGGGCATGACGCAGCAAAAACTCACCACCTGGTGGTTGGGGAGTATGCATGCTAGGTAAGGGCTCATAATATACTGTCTCTTGGAACATACCAGTCCCTTTTCTTTACCCCTTTAGATCCACTGAATAAATGACCCACTGAAGCTCCTGAGGAGATGGGGGTAGGAGAGGGTACCTGCTTTTGCTGCATCCAGAAGCTCAGCACGGCGGAAACGCTCAAAACTGCGGTACAAGTGACAATACATCCATACCTGTGAGGGAAGAGTTTGAAGAGGAGCAGCTGGGGTGGGGGGGGGATCTTAAGTATCCCTGGGTATATCCAATTGTGTGACAGCCTTAAGTGTGCAAACTGACCTGCCTCCCCTGCAGCCAGACATATTTGAGGTGATCATAGACCTGCCCATTGCGGCCAAGACATGTGAGGAAGCCCCTGTGAGACATATTGTATTGTTAGAAAAAGAGGAGACTTGCACCCTTCTCCAATAGCTTCACTATTCTCCTGAAGCCAGTAGATCTGTGAGTCGCCACAGAGTGAAGTAGGGGTTTGGGAGGGGCAAAAGCCCTGGGAGGATCATCGAGGGGTAGCTAACCCGTGTTCCTGGTCATGGGAATGCTCCATCCAGAAAGCGACCACATTATCGAGCTCCTGTCCCACACGTTCCTTCCAGATCTGCAGTGTCTCTCGTTCCTTCTCCATATCCTGTGAAGTGATTCAGGTCAGGGCATGCATGGAGGCACAGCTCTTCACAGGGACTTCCTGAACCAGCTCAAGTGGGCCCCAGAGCTGTTTGATCGCACCCCATCCCCATAGGGCCTTGAGCCAAGGATCCCTCTCGCCTTTGCGACGGGCTTCTGACCTCACCGTTTGCTGGGACCCTCCAGAACAGCACCTCTCCTGCCAAAGAGACCACTGACTTTTAACACTCAGTCCATTTATTAGCTCTCCTCCAGGAAACCAGAGTTGGTCAAATCCCGTGACCGTCACTCAGCTGACCGAGCAGTGCCCCACCCACCTGATCCTCTTCAGGGTTCGGACGGGGCCGAGGTGGGGGCGGGGCAGAGGGCGGGGTTTGAAACCCCACCTCCTGCCCATCAAGGCCCAGGGTGAGCGCACTCTTGCTCTAGATTCTCCTGGTGGGAAGTGGCTGAGGACAGTCTTGTCACATGGAGAGGAAGTAGGGAGGAGACTGAATTGTGCCTGGCAGCTGAGGTTGGTGATCCCAACAGATGTGTGGGGTTGGGGTGCCCCTGGAAATGCCTGAATCCTGAGACCATATAGTGGGCAAGTCTTCTCTGCCAATTTGGTCCTTTAGCTTCGTAAACTGTCAGTATCCAGTAATTTACAACCATTGGCCTTGGTTGCCAGTTCCTGGATACTTCACCCCAAAGGCTGCTTCTGGGAAAACAGGTGGTAACCATGCAAA
Organism: Peromyscus maniculatus bairdii; assembly: GCF_049852395.1. Lineage (NCBI taxonomy): Eukaryota > Metazoa > Chordata > Mammalia > Rodentia > Cricetidae > Peromyscus > Peromyscus maniculatus. The sequence continues at coordinate 2,016,200 of NC_134875.1, read as the reverse complement.
GCAGAGTGGGCATCCTCTAGATCTCTGGGCCTGCCTTCTAGCTACCCAGTATTGGTTGGCTCTGGGACAGGCTGGTTGATCTGTTCCTCCCATTTTTGTTACCCACTGGGCACCCTCATTGATCAGCAGAATTCTGTGGAGGGAGAATTGCAGCCAGAATTTCTGAGGTACTTTGGGGAGCTTGAATATGTTCTGAATCTTTTTGTCCCCATTTTATTTTATGTGTATTGGTGTTTGCCTCTGTGTATGTCTGTACACCACATGCATTTAGTATCCTCAGAGGCCAGAAAAGGGCACTGGGATCCTCTGGGGCTGGAGTTACAGATGGTTGTGAGTCTCCATGTGGGTGCTGGAAATCGAACCTGGACCCTCTGGAAGAAAAGATAGTGCACTTAACTGCTGAGTCATCACTCTAGTTCTTTGAATATGTCCTTAAGGATAGACTGCAACCCAGGAGTGTAAAGTAACTAGACCTTCTGCCTCATCAATGCTGCTCTGGGAGTTGGTTAGTAAAAAGAATCCAGTTCCTGGGCATGGTGATGTTCTTGTGCCACTCCATCCCCCAGCTGTGTTCTGACCTTTGATTTCACAATGACTGCTACCTTCCAGGCTATGGCTGCTGGTTAGCTCTGCAGGTTGGAGTGGTTCTTTTAGCCTGAAACACTTCACCTTTGTGGTGCTTGGAGTGAGCCTTGTCCCCATGTATGTTAGGTAGGTGTCTACTGCAGCTGCTCTGTGTTCATATTTACCCTCAGCTTAGCTCATACCCAGGGGACCCTAGACCTGTATCCAGGAAGGCTTGTGTGCCATTATTTAAACTGTATTTATCTATGTCCGTCTTCTCCCCCGCCTCCCTTGCACACATACCATCTCCCTCAAGCTCAGCCAAGGACAAGCCTTGGTATGATACTATAGGTGATTCCCTGGCCCTGGACCTCATGGGAGGAGTGTTAGGCAAGGCTGTAATGCCTCTTTCTGCCCTCAAGCTCAGTTTGCTTGTTTGCAACAGGGTCTCATGTATCCCAGGCTAGCCTTGTACTCTCACTAGTAGGCAAGGATGGTTTTGAAGTCCTGATCTTATTGCCTCCACTTCTCAAGAACTGGGACTACAGGTGTGTTACATCACACCCAGCTTCAAGCTCAGTATTTGTTTTTGTTTTCACTGTGTAGTTCCTACTTTCCTGGAACTCACTCTGTAGACCAGGCTGGTCTTGAACTCATAGAGATCTGCCTGCCTCTGCATCCCCAGAGCTGGGATTAAAGGCGTGCACCACCACCACCACCACCACCACCACCACCACCACCACCACCACCACCACCACCACCACCACCCAGCTCAAGCTCAGCATTTTGAGATCTGTGCCAAAGCACTTCTGGTATAAATCCTTAAAAAAAAAAGATTAATTTTTAATTATGTGTGTGTCTGTGTGAGTGAGGTGACCATGGAAGTCTGCTCAGCAAAGATGCTAGAAACTAAACTCTGGTCCACTGAGCTATTTTTCCAGCCCTGTATATTCCTTGAGTTCCAGAGTGGTATGAGAAGCTCAGCACAGGGGAGGAGGGAGGGTAGACCCATAGGTAATGGCTATAAGAATAGTGTGTTGCTGGGCGGTGGTGGCGCACGCCTTTAATCCCAGCACTCGGGAGGCAGAGGCAGGCGGATCTCTGTGAGTTCAAGGCCAGCCTGGTCTACAGAGTGAGTTCCAGGAAAGGCAAAGCTACGCAGAGAAAAACCCTGTCTCGAAAAAAAAAAAAAATAGTGAGGGAAGAACCTTTGCACTTCTGCCAGGCTAAGTGTCTACATGTTAACAAATCTTCACAAACCTCTCCACTCGACAATTCACCTCTGCTGATCCATGTCTTCTCATCCTTGGACATTGCTCCCACAGCTCCTATCTGGAGGGCAATTTATTGTTCCTCTCCTGGGCCTGAGGCAGGCTAGTGGAACTTTTTTTTTTTTTTTGGTTTTTCGAGACAGGGTTTCTCTGTGTAACAGTCCTGGCTGTCCTGGAACTCACTATGCAGACCAGGCTGGCCTTGAACTCACTGAGATCAGCCTGCTTCTGCCTCCCAAGTGCTGGGATTAAAGACGGGCGCCACCACCGGCGGCTGCCAGTGGAACTTTCACTTGCTCTCTTTATTGGCAGGATACCCTCAACAAACCAGAAGCCTTGGAGGTTGTGGACCCAGTGAGGCTGTGCTCCCTGTCCCAAGTTGTCCTTGAGCTGGCCTGGGCTGGGCTCCATCTGGGGCAGGGAACAGTCTGGGTGGGAAGACATAAGGATGTCACATGCTAGGAGGTGCTGCTTTGGAGCCGAATGGTTGTGTGAGCACCAAGAAAATGGCTTCTCAGAGGCCCTCTACACTGGGCCTGCACTCAGGCATCAGCATGCACTGAGTGCACACATCTAGGTGCACATCAGCACTGGCTTCATAGGAGGCCACTTTTGGTACCAAAATGACTGAGAGAAATAGAGGGCTGGAGAGATAGCCCAGTGAGTGGTTAAGAGTGTGTATTGCTCTTACAAAGCACCCAAGTTGGTCAGCTCACAGCTGCCTTTAACTCCAGCTCCAGAGGACCATGTCTTTGGTGTCTGAGGAAACCTGCACATACTTATCCACCCACCCACCTACATATAATTAAAAATAATAGAAAGTTGGGTATAGTAGCCTGTAATCCAGCACTTGGGAAGCAGAGGCAGATTTCTGAGTTTGAGGCCTGCCTGGTCTACACAGTGAGTACCAGGGATACACAGTGAGACTATCTCAAAAAATAAATCTAAATAAAGGTAGTAGCAGCGGAGATATCAGAAAGGAGATGCTGAGGAAACATATACCCACACCCCTTCTTTCTCTAGCTCAAGCACCAGGGGCCTGGAGATGCATGGAGGTGGTATGCTTGCTACTCTCAGCCTGCTGGCACCTAGACCTGCCATCACTGAGCTCTGGCTATAGGCCAGGGCTGCCTTATTTCTAGGGTGTCTTTAGCCTTCTGCCCAGATAGCACCACTCAACTGGCTGTTAGACTGCCAAGGTCAGTAATTCTGCCTCTCTGTTTGGAGGCTTGGCTTGTACATAAAGCTAGAGGACTTGGTCCTACCACATTGAGTATCCATCACATGTCAGACACACCTGTTGTGCCCGAGCTGACACCCTGGAGTCTCCTGAGCTTATGTTGGGGAGAATATAGAGGCTGTGGTTCACTCACATGTCTGCAAATGGCCAGCCAGGCTTTTACCTTAGTCTGTCCCTTAGTGGGAGAACAGGTGATCTGGCTTCCAAATGCAGAATCAACAGCAAGTACTCAAGAGGCCCCTCAGCCTTGGGCCTATAAGGTAGCATGGCTCTAGAGAGGCCCCAGTGGTGTACTTTGCTCTGAAGCCTTCTTAGAAGGGCAATTGAGAATCGCTCACCTATGGTTCCTGGTAACAAAAGGCCTCCAGTGGCTCAAGTGAACCTTGGGCAGGTCCCAGCTTCCCCTTTCCAAAGGTCGAAAGATACTCTTGACATGAGTAGACAGACACCAGACAGTTATTTCAAAAAAAGTCTTTTAATTGTTCAAAATAGCACAAAACAACATCGCACTATGGTAATATTGAGTCACAGGGTTACTCTACAATAGATGAACGGGGTAGTACTGTTCTCAGAAGAGAAATCAAAGGGTGCTTGGGAGAAGGGATAGGGAAAACAAAGGGACCAGGCGAGTGGGCTCCAACTTGACTAAACATGACAGTTTTCCACAGAGAAATATGATACAATACACTAGAGGCTCCAGGGGGTATGGGCCTGAGCAGCTGAACACATTGGCTGTCCATTTTTAAATCCTTCAGTAACTTTCTTGCAAGTATTACTCACCGCCTAAAACTTGGGTCCCGGAGAGAAAAATCCAGAGCTTGGGGACAATGCTATGAAATTAATTACTGAGTTTGTGTCATGTACCTACTCCCAACCTCTGTGGGATATATAGCATACCCCACACACTTGGGGCTGCCTTCAAGGTGTCCAGGTCCCACCTGTTCCCTGCCCCTGCTGTTTTGTTCAGGGTCAGTCCTCTGCAAGTGATGCTAATGAAGATGTAGAAGCCCAAGCCTCTACATGTTAAGTGCTAACCCACAGGGAATAAAGGTCAATGTCTCACACTGTTCCAAAAGCAGGTAGGGGCTAGCAACAGGAAATTAGGCAGTGTCTATCAGGTCCTACCCAGGACACTCTCTCTCCTGCCCTAGCTGCTCTCTCAGCTTTTTCCCCAGAAAGATCCTTGCCAATGATTAGCCAAGAGGGGGGAAAATGGAAGAAAAAAAAAATACGATACACATTCTGTACACAGCTAACAAAAAGGGATAAACCCCCACACGCTAAGGCTAAAATTACAATAAAAATGTTATACTTCATTAATTTCAACTTAAAAAATACAACAAATGCAGCAGTTGGTGATGTGTCCCCCAGGCTCAAGCAAGGTGGGCCAAAGCCAGGATCACTGGGGGCCACTCTGTGCCCAATAGGATTTCACAGCCACTGCTCAGACCACCCAAGGCTCCTTTTCCCTCATCTTTTTTGTAAAGAGGAAGGGAGAGGTGTTAAGTGGTAGCACAAAGGCCTCTGAGATGTGTTCTGCTTCTGGTGGGTTTGCTGGACAAGACAGATTCTACGAAGCCTGAATAAGGGATGGGACGTGGCTGGAAATAAAAGGTGGCTGGAAACAAAACAAAAATAGAACCAGACAGACACCCAGGATGGGGTACCTGCTGGGGAAAGCCTCTGAAAGAACTCGGGGGATACTCCTCCCCACTCCAGCCCTTGGCTGCCTCTCAGGCCAAGGGTGATGAACTACAAACAAGTGCAGGCTTAAGTGTGGGTGCTATCTCCTTTGTTTTTTAGTTTTTATTTCTCTTCCCAAAGTCTCTGAACTGTCCAGTTGTACTCAGCTCAGGGAGGTCACCAGGTAGGGAAAAGAAAGGAGCACAACTTGTGCTCATTTGTTTACTCGCCGGTCTTTCCAATCTGCCTTCTGCTTCCTCCCAACAGCAATGGTAAAGTGTGCTTTCTTTATTGTAAAAACAGAGGGAAAGGGGGAGACTGAATGGTAGCCAGGTCCTGGTGAGGGTGAAGTGCAAAGGCTGGGTAGGCAGGGTGGGAGGGTGGGCCCTATAGGGCGTTCCTGAAGCAGAGGGGTCTGGAGGATCCAGATGCTGGCCAGCTTCCTCACTGACCATCAGCCTTAGACTTCTTTGGAGCAGATTTCCTTATGTAAGAAAGAGAGGAGGAACAGTTACAGAGGATCCCAAGAGCATCACAAAAACACTGACTCAGGACCCTATGTAAATATAGTTCCAAGCAGCTGATGAGAGGTGAGGCCTATTTCAACTCTAAGTAGCCCCCAGAAGATTCCTGAAAGAGACTCTCTGCTTACATTTCTGGAGACGACATGGGCCTCTTGCTGGCTGGCTTGGTGCCCGAGTTGTCTTTACTGGTTTCTGAAAGGAATGGGATAGATGGTGAGCAACCCAACAAAAGGCAGGGAACACTTGGGTTTACCCTACTTGTCATGGTCCTGATTGCCCATGTCATCCTTCAGGTCTCTGATCTTGGCAGGATAGGAGTCAGGAATCCTTTTGGCCCAGCTCCTGCCCTCAATGCCCCCGAGACAGATGCTTCCTAGAAGCTGGCCTCAGCTTAGGCTCCCCATCTTAATGGCCCTGAGATATGCTGTTCTTGGGCCTAACAGCTTTTGCTTTCTTTAGACCTCTAACCTTTCTTACTTTTAGACACCCCAGGGTATCTTCTATGCACCCAAGAGCACGAGAGGCTCCTCTCTCTATAGCATCCTACACCCGTATATCCCAATCTGAAGCCCTCCTAGTCTACCTAGGTTAGGTATCTCTGCTCTCCCGTGCCTTCCCTAAAAATTGCCCCAAGAGGCTTATGAATACTTACTTACCTTGCAACCACCTCACTTGTGTAGCAGGGCCATAGCCCTTTTCATTGCGGGCAGCAATGCGGAAGATGATGGCAGGCTTGGTGGTGTAGTCAATGTGGGCATTGGAGAGGCTGGAGGACTGCACGAGGCAGGAAGGGCTAGGCCCACAGTACACTCGCATGAAGGCTAGCTGGGCTGGGGTGGAGCTCTTGGGCTCACCACCAGCCTGTGAGCTCTGGATGGCCAGGTACACAGAATACTCGATGATCTTGCCGGAGGTCACAGATGGTGGCTCCCAGGTGAGGTGAGCACCATCTGGGCTCTAGAACCCAGGACATAAAGTCAACCCTTGTCTTCTTCAGCCACTGTGGATTCAGCCCACCCTGCCTGTGCCCAGAGCAAGAAGGCTAGAAGTTTCTAAGGACTGCTAATTACCCCCATAAACAATCTCCCCCAACACAACAGATAATCCAAGGGCTGGTGAGATGGCTCAGCAGTATGGTAAAGGTGCCTGCTGACTGAGTTGATCTCCCCTTCCCACATGACCTCCTTTGACCTTCACATGAGCAACACACACACACACACACACACACAAATAAATAAAAATTAATACAAAATTAACCAAAACAACCCAGATAGTCCACACCAAATTTCAAAGGACTGTAAGAGAGCCTTTTAACACCCCCAACTCATTACCTAACTCATAACTTGTCACTTAGCTTCTTGGTGCCTCAGTTTCTGCATTTGAGAATAGGACTAACAGAACCCAGACCCCCTTGGGATTTTCAGGATTAGACAAAAGATTTATCAGTGAAGAACCTGGCACATCACCTCTGTCTACTAAGGGTGAGTGTGGCTACTTTGCCCTTATCTGGTACACTCTCGGTCCAGCCACCCCCTGGGGCTCTGTTCATATGTACCTCCTTAGAGCAGAGACAGCAGACCAATAGGGAACAGAAAGGCAGCCCATAGAAAAGACTCACCTTGCTGATTTTAATGGCACAAGGAGCCCCTGGGAAACCAGGCAAACAGGTCTTAAAGGCTGAGATCTCACTAAAGGGCCCCCGGCCACAAGCATTGATTCCAGCAACACGAAATTTATAGGCAGTGCCTGGCTGTAGCTCCTGCTTCTTCAGCTGGTTATAGTCTGGGACCATGCCTGAGTCATCCTAGGGCAAGAAGTGGAATACCAAGGAGGAAGAAGAAAATGGCACAAGGCCTACAGTCAAAAAGAATGCTATAGAAACTAGGGGCAGTTCAGGGCTATAGTGCTTGTCTAGAATGGCCAACGTCCTAGGGGGACCATGGAACCCAGACTTCTGTTCAGTGATGGCTGTCCCTATAGCAAGGCCCTAGGGACATGGTGAGGTTCACTTGGTGCTATCAGGAAAGAATCAAGTTTTTACTTTCTTACTCTCTGAGAAGAAGGTCTCCATCTGGCTGTCCTCTCATTTCTTAATTGTTCAAAAGTGGCACAAAGGTGGGATTCTCCTGTGAGCCCCCTTGCAAAGTTGTAAAGCTAAGTTTATTTCTATGATAGTTGTCTCACAGGCAGGGCAGGATCCACCCCATCACCCAAAGGTGCCAATTACTGGGTATACTTACATCTGACTGAACAGCATCATCTGGTGGCAGAAAATAGTGTGTCACCATTACACTGGTACCCTTAATGACCCCCACATCAAACCACTGGTTCTCCTTTTTCACAGGGGCTTTGCTGGGTGGGGGTGGCAAGTCTGGTTTCTGGAGAACAGAAATGAGATGACATCAAGTCCTTGGGGCCCAAAAGCAGTGCTGTTCCTATCCCCTGGGGCCCACTGCACTGGACTCACCACACCCAGGGACTCGATGCCATTGGCCACTTCAGTTAGGGTAGCTGCAGCCTGCATCTTTGCTGGGCTGGCTACAACAACAGGCTGGGGAGCCACAAATGTGTTGGATGGAGCCAGGCCTGGGAAGAAACAAAGTTATCAGTCGGGAGACAGTTCTGTGTTGAGCCAGAACCTCCTGGAACCTCCATGCCACCCTTGCCACAGTGTCCATCTCCCACCAGTTCAACTCTATTAACAATTTACCCCTGCCAAAAAGCAGCCCAGCTTACTCTCAGTGGCTGTTGAGGGTAGCAAGGCCACAGTGCTAGGGACGGCACTAGCTAGCTCGTTGAGGCAGTTGCTCTCGATGGATGGATCATTGAGACTGTCAGCTGGGGCCAGAGCCTCAGTAGGGAGGTGGTGCTGCTGCTGGGCTTGAGCTTGAGCCTCCTGGAGCTGCTGCTGCTGTTGCACCAGGGCTGCAAGCTCCTGCTGTGTCAGCACAATGGGTATGGTGGTGGCCTGACCTTCTTGGCCCTCAGCTGAAAGGTGACCCAGCTCTGCTTGTGTCACTGCTGCTGCTGCTTCAGATGTATCCATGGGTTCCCCAGTGCCTGCTCCAGGACCAAAAAAACCCTACTATTCAAAAGAATACTAATGTGCCTGGCCCAACAGACAGCAATGGTGTTCCTGAGATCTTGTTTTCCTTAGCTTTTATCCTGCTCACACTTTACTATACCCTCACCACTGGGCCCTGTGTCTCCTTTCTAGGACCACCTGTCCTACACAGGCCTCCCTTGAGGCACTCTATGTACTCTCATAGGAAGCATGTCTTCTCATCTCAAGTTGTCCCCATATAGTGCCTTAGCCCTCCCTATTAGGCTGTCACTCATCCCAAGGGGCCTATCCCTCAAAGCTCTCAGTTGATACTTACCCATGACAGCTTGCTGTGCAGCCTGGAGCACAGCCTGGATGGCCAAGGCTTGAGCTTCTTCAGTAGCTGCAGCTTGGGCAGCTGCTTCAGCAGCAGCAGTCACAGCTAGCTCCTCTGGGGTGAGCCCTGTTACCATAAGGGTGGTGGTGCCTGCCTGGGCCTCAGCCATCAGTTCTTGGGGAAGTGATAACTGGTCTACTTCAGACTGTGAAGGTGGAGGTGGCTGGACCACCACAGTGGCCACAACAGCAGAGCTGGCAGGCTCCTGGACTGAAGATGGGTCCCCAGTGCTGCTCAGATCCACGGCGGCCTGGAGTTCAGGGGTCTGGGAGGCTGACAGGACCTCAGCGGACTCCCCCATCAGAGGGGTAGAGGCAGACTGAAGGAGTTGCCGTGGTGGCAGCTGCTGGCGAGGCCCTGGTGAGACCTGGAGTTCCTCTGGGGGCTGCAGGATGTCAACAGCAGAGAAGGGCATGTCAGAAGTTTCTGTGTTGGCTATGGTCACTGTTATCGTGGCTGGGATGGGGACTTCGGAAGTCAGAGCCCCTGGGGTAGTCTCAGTCAGTGATGAGATGTTCTAGAAAGGGAGAGAAGCCCCCGTCAGAGGGAGAGGGGAGGAGACGGAGGCTAGTACTAGGTAGTGGGGATGGAAAACAAGATGACCTTTATTTTTTCCTGTAGGCCTATGGTATCAACCATGACAGGCTGGCTACCTTTAACCCCATGCTAAATGTAGATGGGGAAGGTGGGTAAAAGAGCAGCTTGAAGGGTGTCAAGTTTCAACTCATGCTCAGAGAGGTTTCACTGTAGAGACAAATTATGGAAAACAGCCAAGATGGAAACCAGCATCAGAGACAAAGTACCCAGATACCAAGACTGCCCTTTTATGGTCTGGAAGAACCAAGGAGCAATGCCATGTCTGGTATAATAGCGCCATCTGGTGTCCATCTCTGGAACAGCACAAATAAAAGGCATAGTGGGCAAAAGACCACAGAAGGGACCCTTTGGGAAGCTTACCGGCACAGAGGGACCTGGGACTGGTGTAGACTGTGTCACAGTGGTCACTGCTCGTGGCAGTGTGGAGGACACTGTTGTTGTGATACCACTGGCGCTGGTGATGTTTGTGCTGTCACCTTGGGTGCTCACCACCTCTCCCTGGTCACTGGCAGCTGGTGGAGGGTCTGTGGGTGTCAAAGGGGGGACCAGTTGACTTCCACTTGCTTTTACCACCACAGGTTTCCTAGAAATTGCCACCCCCCACTATAGCTAATATAGCCAGAATATCTGTACCCTACTATATTAGGCACTTTTCACTCACCTTGGTTTGAGCTCATGTTAGAGGTGACAGTGGTAGCTGTGTGTGTGGTGCCTGTCTCGTGGGTCTCGCAAGGAGGGTTGGAGCACACCCTCTGTGTTGAGAAAGAAGCCAGCAATGTGGCACCAGCCTGGGAGGTGACGGTGGGCACTGCTACAACCTCTAAGCCAGACTCCAGGGTTCCATGAGCAGGAGTAGCATCAGGAAGCAGGGCATCCACACTGACTGACATAGTGGTGCCAGTGGAAGTTGTCTGGTGTGTCTCACAGGGACGGCCACCGGCAGGCTGTTGTCCACCCTCAGGCTGGCCTGCACTTCCATTTGATGTGGCAGTAGTGGCTGTGTGTGTGGTTCCAGTCTCATGAGTCTCACAAGGCGGGTTGGAGCATACCCTCTGGGCACTGCCCGCATTGGAGGTAGTGGCAGTGTTGGTGGTGCCCGTCTCATGGGTCTCACACGGTGGGTTGGAGCAGACTTGGGTCACGGTAGCTGAAGGGCACAATAGTGCCTCTAGGGCTGTCATAGTCATGGTGCTGCTGGGAGAGCTTGCCTGGAGGCTCTCATATGTAGATGTGGGGACCACCCGAGTTGCACCAAGCTCCCCAGCACCCATAATCGAGAGGGCTGTGGTTGGGGTATTGGTTGTATAAGTATGATATGTCTCCAGCTGGTGCCCTGTGGGCATGTCCTTGTTGCTAGGGCCACTTGGCCCAACTCTAACATTTGGAAGGGCTAGCTGCACAAAGGCAGGGCTGTGGCTCCCAGCCTCCAGTGCTACACTTGGCCTGAGCAGTGGGCTAGCTGGGCATGGAGCTCCGGTGGCCTGCACAGTCATGGTGGTGCTGGTCATGTTGGTCTGCTGTGTTTGGCACTGAGGCTTCATAGTACTCTGGGCTCTCTCCAATGCCCCAGGAGCCACAGTGATCCGCACTACAGTGGGGGTGCTAGAGGCATGACGAGTGTCTCGCTGCTGCCCAGTGCCAATGCTGGACATTGCTGTAGTAGCAGTGCTGGTGGTACCTGTCTCATGAGTCTCACAAGGGGGGTTTGAGCAGCCATGCTGACCAGCCATGTTGGATGTGGCTGTTGTGGCAGTGTTGGTGGTGCCTGTCTCATGGGTCTCACAGGGGGGGTTTGAACAGACACGGACCACATTACCATTCTGTTGTCCCACAGCTGAGGACACAAGAGAAGCAGCTGCCTCCTGTCTGTCACAAACAAACTGCACCTGGGTAGGCTGAGGATGTCCCCCAAGGTTAGCCACAACAGTGGTGGTGGCTGTGTTGGTGGTGCCTGTTTCATGGGTTTCACAGGGTGGGTTGGAGCACACCAGTGTCACAGTGCCAGGCTGTACATCACCCTGGCCCGAGTCAGCGATGGTGACTGTTGCTGTGGGCTGCTCTGTAGTAGGTGAGGCCAAAATGGACACAGGAAGGTCATGTACAGGCTGGGCCTCAACCCCACTGGGTGCTGTGATCAGAGTAACCTGGGTAGGCTGGGAGACAGGCTGGGGGACACAGTAGAACAGAGGAGTTAGTGTCTGAACTATGTGATTTCTCATTTGACTCTCCTACTAGTCTATGCTTGTCCATTCTGGCTGGGACCACCAACTCTGCTAACTAGCCCAGGCAAATCTAAGACTCACTTGCCCCATGATCTCAAAACAATGACTTATTCAGACTAAGATGGAGGGGCCATGAGGCAGAGCTGGGGCAGGAGAGGGGGCTGGCCTATTTGCTGATACAAAGGCCAGCATTAGATCTCTTACCAGTTCTTGTCTAGTTTGAGAGAAAAAAAAAAAAACATGTCAGGAGGACAAATACTATATGCACACACAATACATTATGAGATCCTACTGTCTGCAAACGAAATAGCTCAAATAAGATATGTCACTGGAAAAGACTAAAACAGAGATCACACACACCACGTGTGGAAAAACTCACAGCTGCACAGGGCTGCAGAACAGCACCTGGAAAGGGGCGAAAAGACGAAGTGCCTCCTACTTTGATGTGGGAGTACTGCTGTATGGTGGTACATCGTTGGAACTCACTTACCTGCATTGTGATTGTGGGTGTAGTAAGCCCACCAGCAGCTGTCAGTGTGGTCTGTGCAGCTGATACTGTGATGGCAGTAGGGTTGATCACCTGGCTTGAGAGAGTGGCAATGGTGCCCAAGGTGGTGATAGGTGTGGCCAGGGAGGCACTGGTGCTATGGGCCCCAGCTCCTGCAAGGCTAGTAGAGACAGTGCCTGTCACTGTGCCTAGGGTTGTGACACCTAACAGGAGGAAGAGGCAGAAGTAGAATGAAGCTTATTGCTATCACTTTCTATATAGTAGCATGTCTCTGGAAAGGGCTGGGGAATGGGAGCTTTGCCACCAAGGACAGAAGGCTCTGGAGAGAGCACCTGTCATCCTCCCCCAGCCAGACTAGAGGTTATGTCCAGAAGAAGACTGGAGGGAGAGCCCAGTCACTGCCAAGGACCTGGCCTGTGGGCTACACACCTGTGGTGCCCTTCACAACCAATGTGGTGACAGCTGGCTTGACAGCGGAGACGGTGACAGGGGTGACCAGGCGAACGCCGCCCATGGGCACTGTGCGGAGGATGGTGCCTGGCTGTCCAGGGGCCCCCTTTAGCACCACCTGGAACACCAGAGCAAAGTGCCACCAATGTCACTTTCAGGCTGACTGGACTATGCTGCCCCTCTCAGGCCTGTTAGGAGGACACATGTGGTCTGCACTAGAATGAGGTGAAAAGGAGCCTCTTGTGCCTCACCTGGGTCACTCCTTGCTGTCCATGGCCAGTAGCAATCTTGGGGACAGCAGTGATGATTTTGGCAGGTGCTCCTGTTCCAGAAGTCATCACCTTGGTGGTGATAATTGTGATGGGGGACTTAATGCCAGGACTGCTGGTAACACCTGCATTGGGGAAGGGTCCAGAGAAAATAAGCTCTGTGAAAGCTTCCTATCTTCTTCCTGAATTACACTCACCAGCAAGGGCCTTTTGAAAGCTGTATGTTTACCTGTGGCGCCTGCCTGGGTGATAATGGCTGACATGGGAATGGTCTTGATAATGGTAGTCGTGCCAGGTTTGGTGGTGCTGGGAGAGACACTACTGATGCCCAGGATCGTAGGCTTGGTCCCTGCTCCACTAGCCTGTGTGGTGGTGATGATGGTTGTGGGCTTGCCATCTGCTGATGTTACCAGCTTCAGGATAGTCCCCGCTGGCAGAGGCCCTTTGGTCTGAAAGGGAAAAGCTGTGAGTGAACAGGAACTACTGCCAAAAAGCAACAATAGGTGTAGCTACTCTAACTCAGAATATTCTGATTATTGTGGGTGCTATGGTATCAGCAGGCCTTTGAGCTACTTGTGCTTATGGGACCTTCTGTCCTTATTTCTCAGTGCCCATTCATCCCTATAGGCCTGGAGTTTAGGGATGACTTCTGGGGAGACAGTGAGAGCTCACCTGGATGATCTGAGTCACAGGGCCTGTAGAGGCTTGGCCTGTGACTGCTGAAGTCTGAACTGGTTTGGTCTGGACCACTGACATCACTTTTCCCAGATTGGAAATCTAAAAAGGAAAGAATGGAGCAGGAGTGATCTGGAACCAAACAAGGGCATGGCCTGGGCTAGGACTATACTGGAGTTAGCCCATGACAGTAAGTCACCAGTGGCATTCACCATAGCCTGGCAGCTGTCACACACAGCCAGATGGTGCCTGTCACTCACCAGAGCACTGCCTCCTGGGACAGAGATGGGGCTCTTCACTAGGGTGATGGTTTTGGTGACTCCGCCTACCACTGTGGTCACCACCTGGGCTTGCTGGGCCACTGTCACAGTGCCCGATTTGTGTACCGTGATGATAGGACGGGTAGACGTGTTGGCAGCAGAGGACACAGATGTCCCCACTTGGGCAGCTGCAGTCTTTAGCATGCGAGTGGCTGGGTTGCTCACCTGGAGAAGCAGAGATAAATGATGAGAATAGTGGCAACATAATGGCTCTATCTCTGATGACCACCTGTCCACCTAACTTGGTTGGCTGAGCACCAAAAGAGCAGCCTGAACTCCCCACCGGTCTAACCCAAGGCTGCACACGATTAAAGTAACTACATATTCCATAGCCCATGCCAGTACCAATTATAAACCAATGGCCTGAAGGGTTGGTCCAAAGCCTGGAACACATGGCCACTGCTTGTTCGATCACAGTGACCAGAAGTCACCAGCCCCAGGGCTACAGGCTCAGAACCAGACCCAGAAGATAAATGCTCACCATGACAGGGGAGGAGGCCACCTTCACAGTGGCTGGAAGAGTGGTTGTGCCAGGTGTCACAGCCACTGTCTTGACAATGGTGGTGCCTGCTGGGACACTCAGCACTGTGGGTGCTGAGGAAGGAGGGATTTTCTGTGTGGCAGCGGCAGCAGCAGCCAATGCAGCCATTCCACTCATCTGCGGGTTGCTGCCAATCACCTGTGGTAGGCACAAAGCATGTGAGCTACAAGGGTTCTGTCTGACCTGCCTCCCAAACTCCATGACCCTTTCAGAATCTGTGGGGGAGGGGAGCCTCAGTAGCATCCCTTGGTTTTTCCTAATGTTGGATCCTCTCTCCTAGTGCAAACAACAAGTAGGCAGGTGCTTGCCAAGTGCCTTTTTTTTTTTTTTTTTTTTTGGAGAAAGGGTTTCATTGTAGCTCAGACTATTCTCAAACTCATGAAGATGACCTTCAACTTCTGATCTTACTTCCACCTCTCAAATGTTGGGATTACTGATATGTAATACCACATACTTGGCTTATGCAGTGTGACGAACTGAATCTAGAGCTTCGTGCATGCTAGGCAAGCACTCCACTAATTGAGCTATACCCCTACAGCCCCAGAGAAGATTTTTAATCAAACAGTATAGTCAAGCTAGCCCTGGGGCACAATGCTTGTAGTACCAGCTACTCAGGAAGCTGAAGCCGAAAGATCACAGCTCACAGCAGTCAGTATTTGAAATACTTCCCTAACAGGGTTCTGTCCCCAGTACTGCAGAGATAAAGAAACAGACCAGAGCCAAAACTGTAGATGTATTTCAGTACAAGAACATGTGCTGAGCACACAGGCAGTAATGAGTTTCACATACAACACCCATCAATACTACCACTGCTGCTGCCGGGTGTGATGGTTCATATGCTTATAACTCCAACACTTGGAAGGCTGAGGCATGATAATCTCTCTAAGTGGTAGATAGCCTGGGCTACAGAATTACTCTGTCAAAACCCAAAATGAAACAAATACAACCCTTGAGTTAGATACAGCTCATTCTTATAGGCCTGGGTCAAACCCAGCTAAACAGATTTTCCCCTTGGCCTTCCAAATCAGGAAGTTCACACTGAAAATGCCCCCAAGGAATACATGGAGCATTAGGCCCCCTTGAGGCATTATTTTCAATGCAACAGCACCTTACAAACAACAAAGGCATATGATGTCCAGTGTGGGAGATGGTGGACTTCATGCATGCTAGTCAAGCATTCTATCAACTAAGTTACATCCCCAATCCCAGAGCAGTTATATTTTTTTAAAGATCACACAAGAACTCTGTTTATGCTATTGGGTTACCACAAAACCCCACTCAGTAACAGATCCTCACCGCCCCCTGGGCACTCTGTGTGGGTACAACCATTCGCACACTAGCAGGCAGAGAGGTCACAGTGACAGGGGCTTTTCCAGACTGGCTGGCAGGTCTCATGGTGACCAGTGGGGTTCCTGTTGTAGCCTGAGGACCAGTCACTTTGAGAACAGCAGGAACACCTGATAAGAAAAGAAGGTTGATCATCAGGAGGTCCTCTTCCACAGTTATCCTGCCACTCTGCCAAGTTTAAGGCAGACTTGAGCTACTTACTCCTTGACCTGCCTATTCTTTATGTGTGGCTCTTCTATGTCCTCAACACAGTCCCTGCCAGCAAGAGCGCGCACTCTTATCCTCTAATCCTCAATAAGCCTGAAGCTAAAATCTACCAATCAACAAAGCAGCAGCTACGACTCAAGAAATGATTGTCTCCAGTGACTAGGCCCTACTCCAAATACCTTTAGTCCTTGTGGCTTACCTTGAGTCCTGGCTGCAGTGGGCACAGAAATGGAGCTGCCTGGCACTGTCGGCAAGACCTGGATTGTGGTAGTGCTTGGGGGAGCAGTGGCAGCCTGGGGCACAAGTGTGATGCCTACTTGGGTCAGTGGCTGCACAGCAGGTGCAGCTGCTGCAGGCGCAGGGCTCTTGGGAGGGTTGGCAGGCACAGATGGGACTGGATTGGGAGTGGGGGAGGTAGCCGTAGCAGCCGTGGCAGGAATGTCATATTTCTGGAGCTGCAGAAGGTAACTGTCGGCTGTTGCCACTGCACCCCAGCTAACCTCCAGTGAATTGGTGTTGGCTCGTACTAGTTGTACTCGGGCTGGGGGTGGTGGCTTTTCTGTAATACAACAATACAACTGTTAAAATAGGGAGTGAAGAGGCCTCAGCATGTGGAACTACCAGTGGCCTAGCACTTACCTGTCTCCAGATACCACAGGTCCTTGCAGCAGACCTGGTTGTTCCAGGCTTTGCGGTAGCCATCACGGCCACTCCAAATATACAAGCGAGTATTGATGGCAACAGCACAGTGACCAGCTCGAGCTCGAGGAATGTTGTCTTCCAGTGTATCCATTAGGATGGTTTCCCAGGCCATGGTATCTAGAGGTACACAAGTGTTGGAGGTCACACAAGACAAAAACCAACCAACCAACCAACCAACCACCCCCCCAAGCCCCCATACAAATGTCCCCACCCCTAATTCCCAAGTTTTTCTCTATTCTTCTTTCACTGTTGGGGATGGTAAAGTTATTGGAGTAACAAATTAAAAGTAAACAAAAATAAGGCAAAAACAACATAAAAATTATGGTGGGAAAATTAGGAGGCAGAGGTAGATGGATCTCTGAGTTCAAGGCCAGCCTGGTCTACAGAGTGAGTTCCCAGGACAGCCAGGGCTACAAAGAGAAACCCTGATTTGAGAGAAGAAAAAAAAAAAAAAAAAAAGAAGGAAGCAAGGAAAAAATTAAGCCATAAACTTGGGAAGTATTCTGAAGATATAGCCAAAGGTTTAACTCCTTGCACATAAAGTAATACAATCCTAAGAAAGAGGAAAAGAGAAACAATATATGGAAAAATGAAGTAAAGATCTTAAGAAAATGCATGCATCGTCAGTCAAAATAAGAGCAACTCAAATTTTTTGTTTTTGTTTTTGATATGGGGGTTTCACTATGAAAGACGGGACTAGTCTCAAACTCAAGAGATCCATCTACCTCTGCCTCATGAGTGCTAGGATTAAAGTCATACGCCATAGTAAAAAAAATGTGATACTCATCGTGCAGGGATATGAAATGATCGCCAAGATATAGTAAGGGAAAAGGGCCACTTGGCCCTGTGTATGGCAGGCTAAGGTCCTAGAGCTACTGCCTGTATAGAAGAGTCCCTGCAATGGGGTATCAGAAACATATCCTCTTCACTGTATGTGCTTTTGCACTTGTGGATGTCAGGCACATATGAAGAATCTATCCAAACTAAAAGGAGTGCTGCCTGAGAGTTCTCTACCTATCGGATACTTCTGGGTGAATTCTAGAAAGATCCATGAGCCCAGGTTTGCTCCTATACACTGTAAAAATCTCCCAGTACCACTCCCAAACCACCCCACACCACCCCTGGCCACTCTAAGCCAGAGGAGGCCATACCCAGGTTGAGACAAGCCAGCGTGTTGGTACACTTCCACTCCTTCTCGTGTGTGGCCACTTTGACATCGTCCATGACAAGAGGCACCCAGCCACCAAATACATACATTCTGGGAGGGTGAAGGAAAAGCAAGAGAGTTTTGAAGAAGAAGTACCAAGCTAGAGGCTACCTCTTTTACCCAGAAAGTTCTGAATATGCTCAGTTCTCTAGAAGGTCCCAGGAGTCCCTGAAGATTCATGAAGCAATTTAATATTGCACTGCCTACCTAATGGTTCAACTCTTACGAAGAACTATCATTTATATAGCAGGAGAGTATTGTTTGGCTTATCTAAGGTGTACCTGAATCTCTATGGACCCTAGACCTTGGCATTCACAATGCTATTTGTGTGAGGAGCTACAGCAGTCTTACTGGCCAAGAAATGGTCTCAGGTTGAGTTACATGCAGTTCTTTCCACCCTAAATCTGCCTTCTCTATGTTATAATAAGGTGGGTATGGGGCAGCCAAACGTCAGACCTGCCAGAAAGAAGTCTCCTTGGGATTGAAGGACAGTTGACAAAACTGACTTGAGAACTCTTCAGGCGCCAGGGGCAGCTCAGGTCAGGGAAGAGCAGAGCAGATACTTACTTGTTTCCTATAGTGGTTGCAGAATGGAGGCTTCGAGGAAGGGGTGCCACCCCGCTAAGGCTGGGCTTATTCCATGTCAGTGTCTCTGCAGAGATGGAGAGAAAGGGATTACCTATGCTGGATCAAACACCATAGTTCAGGACTTGGGCCAAATGGAGCCTAAGCCAATGTAAAAACTGCATTCCTGTTGCCCTAAATCCCTCAGCAGGCCCTCCAATTTATTGCCCTAACAGATAGGTTTCAGCATTTCTAAAGCTGTTTGTATGATTTGGGCAAGGTTTCTTCCCAAATGTACTGGGCACCTGCTATAAGGCAGTAGAGCTCTCAGGGATGGCACAGGGGTGTCAAGCTCACCCTAGCTTCTCCTTTACACTTCTACTCCCTGCAGAACACATTTACCCCCAGGCCATTTTAGTAGTGGACAGGACCACACTTTAGAAAACATCGCTACTCAAGTTTTGCTTATGTTCAAATACTTGGGTGCTCTGATCCACGGGGCAATATAACCAAGATCTACGCCCCCGCCCCCCAATCCATCAACCACTTCACAGACAAAGTAAAAGGTATAATTAATTGGTCTATGGGTAAAATTGGTCAATTTTACTGTGTTAGACATATCACAATACACCAATCCACAAAGAGACTGTCCACTGAAGAGTTAGTAGGGACTCTGCCCAATTTGAGAGAATTCCATTCTAAAATGATTGTACTCTCTCCCTATTCTCCAGACAAGCCCAACTGAGCCTTACTGTTTCCTATCCACTGACAAGGTCAAGAAGGACACTAGCTCCCCATGAGCCCCACCTCACCAGTCACTCAAGGCCAGCTACCCAGAAAACTAGCTTTATTCTGAAGCTACTGGAACTGTAGCAGCTTCTTACCGATGTCTAGAGTCCAAAGGTCCCCTAGCCTGCAGCCACTCATCCCTCCATAGATCACCAGCTTGGATTTCTTGTTATCTTTTTCAGTGTAGACCACGGCAGTATGTGACTCCCGAGGTGGAGGCAGGACTCCGTAAGTGATGGGGATGTCCCAAGCTACCACTCCAGAGCCTGGCCGTAGTTCGAGGATATATAAGTCATTCAGGTACCTGAGGAAGATAATTTATAGCAAGCCTTGAGCATACGCACCACAGGCTTTACTGGGTGTCTCAGAAAGCAGTAGATTCGTTAGAACATAAGAGCAAAGGCCAGGACCAGGCGTGGTAGTGGTGCACGCCTTTAATCCCAGTACCCAGGAGGCAGAGGCAGAGGCAGGTGGAACTCTGTTGAGTTTGAAGCCAGCCTGGTCTACAAAGTGAGTTCCAGGACAGCCAGAGCTGTTACACAGAGAAACCCAGTCTTGAAAAACAAAACAAAACAAACAAATGGAGCAAAGACCATGGAATCTTTGTTCCTGAAGAGGGGACTGACTGCCAGAAGCTTACCAGGTAAGTACAATTGGAGCAACGGAAGGGGTGTATGTGTGAAGCTATGATGGCAGCCTTAAGTTCAGACTCAGTGGCAGGTCCCTTCAGGATGTATACAATGTCAGACATTATACCTGGGCCTCTCTAGAGCAAGAGGCCTTAGTCAAGCTTAGAACTACCTCCAGACAGTAAGGCCTTTGGCTAAAGGCCTTAGAAAATGCCCATACAGGAAATGTATAAGCAGCAAAAGCTGCAAAGGAAGCAACCAGGTCTAATTTGGTCTGAGGGATAGGGACTAGTCTAAGGTAAAGCAGACTTCTACCTCTTGCCCAGCTTTCTCCTATAAGACCTACCCAGGGGTTCAGATTCAACGCTGGGAACTTCTTAAAAGGGCACTGAATGCATTCTCTCATTGACAACCCAGCAAAGGAGAGAAACATGGCTCTGTACCTGGAGCAAGTAGACCCACCCTGGTGGTATTCTCTAAAAAAAAGGACAAAGTCTCACCTCGGAATGTTGTTCTTGGGGTCCTCACTATCATTGGCCAGACCCCCAAAAAGGTAGCATTTGTTGCCCACAAGGGAGAAGCTGTGTCCAAGTCGAGGACACGGAGGAGGTCCATTTTTGGGCGTCTTTGCTTTCAGTCTCTTCCATTCCCAGCGACTGGCCTGCAAAATCAAGACTTAAGAGAATGACTACCAAGATGAGAAGGCCACTGGTAGGGGGCCTAGGGCAATTTGTGGCATAAGGAGAAGGTGGTCTTGAGTGAGGGAGCATATTGCTGGAACATGCAAGTCCTAAGGAATTTGGTCCTGTTCTCTCCTCTGATACTGTTCAAGATGATAACAGCCTTGGCAGACTCTTAACTGATCCCTTCCACTGCCTCTCCTGTCTTAACCCTCAAACACTATAAGGAACACTATGGAGAGTTCCATGTGGGCTGAGGCGGTGTATTAACCCAGGCCCAAAGGGGCTCTATGTTATTACCTGAAGTTCATAGAGGTCGTTGCTGTATTTTCCATACTCCACCATCCCACCAAACACCAGTAGACGAGTACCATCACACACAAAGCCATAGGCTGCACACCCTGGAGGGATATCCCCTCTCACAGCTGGGATAAACCACTGGTTGGTTGCTGAAGAACAAAAGGAAACAGTAGTCAAAACATTCAGGAGCTTCTTAGAACCTGAGCCCTTTTCTGCTTCTTCTTATTCTTTAAGTCTTATACTCTCCAACTCCTAGTCTTCAAATGTAACCAAGAGAGGAGAGGCTAGGCCAGTTTACTGTCCCTTAAGAATACCATCACCCCAAATCTCTAGTCACTCTAGCCAAGCCATCTGCAGAGCCCTGGCTTTCAAATTGCTGCACCACTGCCTGCTTCTCATCAAGGTCACCTCAGAAGACAGTTAAGTCACCAAAGATAATTCATCAGCCTCTGGGAATCTAGTAGTCGTTGACTTCCTTCCCCTACTGCTCACATGATTATCACAAACTTCTATACCCCAAATGCCCTCTAGGGCTTATGTTCTCCTCTTCAGAGCCCATTGCTGCAGTTTTAGGTGGTCCTAGAAACATCAACTGTTACAGGCTGATGCCTTCCCTCCAAGTAGGCAGTTAACAGGGAACAGAGGTCATAGCTTACTGGCTCAGAAGAGCATGAGGCAAGAATCAGTCTCTGCTAACCTCCTAGGCCTAGCTATCTCTGCTTTGACTTCTCTACTGGCTTGTGTCCTAAGTGATGGTCCACAGGTTCCATGGCAGTGCCCCCCCCCCATGCCCGCACAAGTCCAGAATATTCTCAAGCCTGAGGTGGCAACTGCCGTAGAGTTTCTGTGACAGAAATTTCTCAGGAGCCCCTCATACTTCTAGCAGGGGGTGAGGTGGGGAAGTCACCAAGAAAGGGCACCTCCTTGCTCCCTTAGGATGATACAAGATGATGGTTAAGCCTTCAGCTGGGACAGAGCCTTCCCTAGCTTGCCTGGCAGTTTGTTCTTTCACCTAGGCTCCTGTGTTCTTCACATCAGCAGTGGCAAGGTTTCTGGGAATGTTACAGGCAAGTATGTTTTTCTGCCATGTCATATATTTAAAGGATAAGCCACTTTCTCTCCAAAATCTCCAAGACTGGGGCCCAGAGGCAGACCTGCCACATGTACATGTCAGTCAGGTGAGATCTGAGAGGGCTGTAGCTGCTGTAGGGAAGGACTTCAAAGTCAAGACCAGTCTCCCTCCTGGGAGCTGATGGGAGGTCAGGTTATGTTTTGGAGGAAGTGACACAGGAGGCATTTGTGGACCAGTCTAGACTGTTCATCTGCTTCTTAGCCATACTGTTCACACAGGGAGGCAGGCATACTACTACAAGTTAAGAAATAGATGTTCGATTTGGAGACCAATGTCTGAGAAAAAGAGGGAAAATGCTTGTTTTGCTTCCCCAGCCTTTATTCAGATGTATTTGAGATCCCCCCCCCCCCGCCATTTATAAATTCCTGTGTTCTCAATTCTAAGGCTCTATAAGCAACAATTGCACCCTGCTTTGCCTTAGGGGGGAAAGTCTTCCCAGGTGCCCCCAGCACAGCTATTGGACTCCTCGGGGGTTTAGGTGAGTCACTGAAATAGGTTGCCTAGGCCCCATCCTCTCTGCCATTTTCCTGTTGGAGTGATGAACTGCTTGTGCACATGCATTCATGTGTCCACACACCCAAATGTTGGCTCTTGACCTCATTTCTCATTCCTAGTGCAAACACGAACCAAGAAATGTAGGAGTTTTCAATACTGAGGCAAATCAACCTTACATAAGTTGAAAGAGATGGTGTTAAACAATCTGTGGAAGGAGTTTTTCATCCAAGTTACAAAGGTAAAGCCAACAGGAACCTCTGAGGAAGAACCAATCCAGCTCTCAGTTAAAGAAAAGAGCCCAGAGCATGCCTGTAATTCCAGCACTTCAAAGACAGAAGTAGGAGGATCAGTCAGGGTTAGCCTGGGCTATAAGAGATCTTGTCTCAAAACAAAAACAGTCACAAACAAAAGACTCCAGAGCCCAAGAAAGGAAACTCACCTGAAGTCAGAGTAAAACCCAACAGGGGCATGAACCTGATTCACTGTCTATCTCATGTCTCTCACTTTGCTGAGAACCCTTGTGTTGACAGCATATAGGTAGTGAGTCATGAGACAAGGCTTAGGTGAAAGCTAAATGGCAAACGGGATTGACTTACAGCTTTCCCATCATGCTGATTCACTGACCCAGCTGGCCAGGCAGATGTTAGCTAGGATGTTCCTGGCCTCCCAGATCATCAGCTTCTCCTATGAGACCTAAGAGGTACTAATTTGGTTCTAGAATGTTTCTTCTGGCAAGAAGCCCTTCCCAACTCCCACCAGGAGTATATCAGGGAGCAAAGTTCCTGGTATGAAGATTAACATCACCTCTCCTTATCTCTTCTACGAATCCTTGTTTTAGAGTGCAAATATGTGAATTCCTCTCTCCATCTTACAAATCTAACAGCTGTTCTCCCTTGCCCTCAAACACCCAGTGGGGTATCATGTAACCTAATCCCTGGGTCCCTCATTCTTGATATGCCCTGGCATGTCCCTGGCTATTTCCTAATCAGAAAAACTAACAGGCCAATCAGGAAGTGAGCCTGCTAAGAAGTAAAGAGGGCCTGAAAAAGATGGGAGAACAGAAATGATACCCATCTGACTTAGTGAAATTTAGGTATAGGGACAGAGGAAAAGGGGTATGTTTCTAAGATGATGGTTTTCAGACTATGAACTGAATTAAGAAATAAGTGGTACAGCCGGGTGGTGGTGGTGCACATGTTTAATCCCAGCACTCAGGAGGCAGAGGCTGCTGTATCTCTGTAAGTTTGAGGCCAGCCTGGTCTACAGAGCAAGTCACAGGACAGCTAGGATGGTTACACAGAGAAACCTTATCTTGAAAACACACACACACGAGAAAAGAAATAAGTGGTACAGCAGTCCCCATAAAGGTTCACACTCTGGCCCACTTCTACCAATAGCTAGTGCAGTGTCCCTGGATTTGACACTTCCCCTCTTGGATTCCAATTTCCTTATGTGTAGGAAGTCCCTTTAAATATTTTCTTTTTTCTTTCTTTCTTTCTTTTTTTCTTTTTTTTTTCCGAGACACGGTTTCTCTGTGTAGCTTTGTGCCTTTCCTGGAGCTCACTTGGTAGCCCAGGCTGGCCTCAAACTCACAGAGATCCACCTGCCTCTGCCTCCCAAGTGCTGGGATTAAAGGCGTGCGCCACCACCGCCCGGAAAATATTTTCTACCACCAACTCTCAAGAGTCTATTGTAGGACTGGAGATGTGGCTCAGGGGTATAGCACTTGCTCAAAGCAATGTTCCACACCCAACCTTGGGGGGTTGTGGGGGGAAGGTTGGTGACATCCAATATCCAATGAGGCAAAAGCAGCCTGGGAGAGGGAACAATCACACACACCCAGCTTCAGCACAACACAATCCACCCCAGACTCTGGATCCTTGAGCTTGAGGCCTCTTGAATAATCTGAATTGCCTCATGGAAATAAAATTTCTCCATGGACAATTGCAACCATAAGACCTATCAAAAGACAGTAAAGGGGCTCTCAGACCGTGGTGACTGCCACTAAATGGGGAAACCCATGCATGTGTGCACTCTCTAGAACACACAAACCCGATTATTCCACTGGGTAACCCCTGGGTGAATTATACTCCATCCCCCACAAACTGAAGAGTTGAACAAGACAGCCAACTACACATACACCATGGAAAAGAGAAATGTTTCCAGATCAGCCTATTCTATAAAGGGGTAAAGACCAATCCCACAAAAGCAAAGGGATACAGGCAGAGGCATGAACACATTATGAACTCAGGCTTCTTTGGAAACAAAACCACGGTAAGAAGAGGCATCTGTTGGGAGGGATGAGCAGCAAGGGCAGCATCAGGACTGCTAGAACTTGGGAGCTTGCCAAATACATGACACACCCAGAGCCCATCAAAACAAGGGGTACACCTTTTAAGGTGAAGAACAGGGTAACAGGGCCAGCTAGATGCTTTCTCAAGTCACCTAAAAATGATCAGGACAATTTGAAAACTGTTACTCTTGGAGGATTTCAGGCCTTTGCTGTAAGCTGACTTGTAGAAGGCTGGTTACCTACACAACCTCTTTGCAAAATGATAACAAATTAATACCAAAGTAGTCAATTGGTTTCAATAAACTAATGAATATGTAGAGATCCCAGGAAGCCATGACAGAGGCCTGCAGTGGACTTTGGTGCTGACTGTAATTAGGCCCCTGTCCTACTTTCTAAAATTGTATTTTCCTGCCAGAAAGTCTGCTCCAGGCCTTAGTAGAAGAAAGGCGTTCCAGGGTAGGGAGAAGGTGCTGCTGCTCCTGTAGAGGGCATCTCTAAAAACAGCTCCACAAGTTGCATCCCTGCCCTTGTCCTTACCTTACTGGGCTAATTCTTGCTACCACAGCTGTCTGGGCTGGCACAAACATCACCAATCCCGCCCCCCCTTTCTGAGGGGGCCCTGAGAAAAGCCCTGCTCCCTAGAGGCAACAGGTGCTGAGAGGCAAGGAACTCAGAGCGTCATGAACCACTCACCCATCAACTTGGAAGGGGGAATAATTCAGAGGTGCTGAGGCAGGCCTGCACACACAGCCTGGTGGGGGAGGTGCTGGGGAGCTGTGAGAAGTCTGGCTTCAACCCCCACTCCATGAACTACCTCAGACCACGATCTCCTGCCTGCTTCCTACCTTATCAGGCCAAGGAGGCAAGGGGGTAGGGGTGGGTTGTCAATAGAATGGCCTTGCTGCACACTTGGTCCCGCCCTCACATGAAGAAAAGGTGCCTGGGATGGTAGGGGCCCAGAAAAGATGAAGGTATATGGAAGAGGGAGGCTAAAGAGCTGACAAGGGAGGAAGCATTGCAGGCTGCACCTCCTGCAAAAGAGGGAAGCTTCCATTCTACCACAGGCAAGGGGGGCTGGCTCTGTCTGGCTACACTAGTATTCCAGGCTCTCACCTAGACACAACTGGTACATATTTCCGGCCTTAGCAAGTCCCAGTTCTCTCCCTTAGGGCAAGGCAAAGGTCTTAGAGGCCTTTGGGCAGTCAACCGACAACTAAGGACAATCCCATGTACTAGATGTGCAGAAAGTACTGCCACAGGGGAAGGATTCGACAAAGCTTTCTGCCCTAGAGGCAGAGCAAGGGAAACAAGCAAGGAACAACATGTGGCTTCCATAAGGGAGGGGGCAGAGGCCAGCCTGCAGATCAGCCATACCTGTAGACAGAGAGGCTCCTCCCAATTTGCAAAGGTTTTGGGGAGGGAGGTATTAGAAAGGACTGGTTAACCCCTTCAACCTCACAGGAAAGGAGGCACTGAGCTCTCCGGCCTGCTATCGCGGAGGGGGGGCGTTTAGAAGAACCTCAGCTGTTAAGGCACAGGAAAAGAAACAGTTTGAAGGGAAAAAAAAAACCACAAAAATCCACAACTCGTACAAGTAAATACCTCCAACTGTGTGTGGGGGGGTGGGGGTGGGGTGGGGAGGAGACAGCATAGCCATCCTGCCGTCGGCACTTGCCACAGGGTCGCATTAAACTATTAAAAGTCTGCCCCTTAAGGGTGCTTCCCTCTTTCTGGGTGCATAGAACGGATCTGTGATGTAGAAATTGTCTTTTCTCCTGAACGAGCATGGGCGCTGGAGATGAGGACGAGCGCAGGATGGGGGAGGATTCCGCCTGCGCCAAAAGAACACATCCGCTGCCGCGCCAGCCCCAGCCCGCCGGGTAACGGTGTACGTCTGAAGTCACCATCACAGGCGACATCCCCTCCCCCTCACAAGTCAGACTAGAGGGTTTCTCTAAGTACCAAATGCAATCTTTAAACAGAGGAGAGTCCGGGGGTGTAGAACGGGGGTTGAAAAACCAGGGAAAAGCAAAGATGGCAAGCAGAGCAAAGAAGGAGGAAAGGACAGCAGGGGAATGAGAGAGGGAAGGAAAGAGGGGAGAAGATTGCGACGAGTGAAGGAGAGTGAGAGGAGATGAGAAGGCTTTGAGAACCCAGCGGGCTTACACTCACCAGTGTTGTACACGTGTAGTTCGTCCACTATCCCTTCGTTGCCGCCGCCAAACACCACTATGAGCTCCTTGATAGCCACGGCACGGTGGCCGTGGCGGGGTCGGGGCACGGGACCCGACCAACCCACCACTCGCTTCCAGCGGGGCTGCAGAAGCACCGCTGGCAAGCTGGCAGGAGACACAGCCGAAGCCATAGTTCCGGTTAAGAATGCAGTGGGAAGAAGTCACTGAGCGGGAGGGAGACCCTTAATTCTTCACACACCCCTTTTCGTCTAAGGTAGCTCTCACGGAGAAGCGGCTCCTTACACAGCGGTGGACGACTCCATGGAGGCCGCCATCTTAACTATCCTCCTTCCCTTTGGCTCTTCCCCCCTTCTCACTCGGCTCGTCTCCTTTAAAGCTTCTCAAAACTGCAGAGGACTTACTCCCGAGAAGCTGGAGGCCACTGAGCACTGCCGCTCTAACTATTTGCCCGGGTGCTCCCGCTTAGAACCTCGGGCAGGAGGCTCTGGGAGCCGCCATCTTGAGACGCCTCTCTCTCCTCCCTTCCTCAGTCGTAGCCCTCCCCCGCCGGAAATGGCGGAGCCCCGGCCCGGTTCCCACACCCCCCAGTCCTCAGCACTGGCTGGCTTCCGGGGCGGGTGGAAAAGAGCCACAAATGCCGCGGTTGTCTAAACCCCGTCGGCAGTCAGACCACAATTGTGGAAGCCGCCATCTTGAGACCGTCCTGCTTCACCGCCCAGTACTTAGTACAGCAGCCGATCGCAAAACAACCCCAACGTTCCTTAAAAAGGCGCGTCAGAGCCTGGCAAAACCGGCTTGAACTGTTGGGGGCCCCGCGCCGTACAGCTCGTGAGGTTTCGCACCTCTCCCTTGAGTCCGCCTCTGCTGTTCAGGCTGTGCCTGCCGCTCTGGGAGCCGCCATCTTGAGACTAGCTTCCCCTTCCCCCTACTCTCTTCTTCCTGGACAGTTCTTCCACAGCAAACCAAAAGCAAGGCAGCGTCCAATCCTCGCTTCCTTTCTTATGACTTTCCCACAGGAGCTGCTCGAAAGAGCAGGAGTTAGGCCCTGAAGTGACAACTGTACGGCAGAAGAAGCGGTAACGGCAGGGCGCTCATGCCTCCTCCCTGGGAGCCGCCATCTTGTGTGAAGAAGTAACAACTAAACATGGCGGCGGTCGGGCGAGGGGGCGGAGTCAGGAGACGTCACCGCTCTCTCACGTCTTCATCTCTGGGCTCAAGCGTCTTAAATGACTCAAGGCTCATAAAGAATTAAAGCTTCTTAAAAGTGCAATATGCTGTCTGGTTGCGGGCGAGTTGGCGATGCTGCGCAGTAGTCTAGAGAAACAGCAGAACTCGGGTCAGGTGCAGTAGCGCCCCGCCCTGCGTCCCCCCTTAGCTCTCCTCCACGCCTCCTCCCTGGGAGCCGCCATCTTGCCACTTCCCCACGCCGGCTGTCTGCAGGCGTCAATAGCGACTTTCAGCACAAAACAAAGATGGCCGCAGCACCCGGGAATGCCCGGATGAAAATGTAACTCTCCCTAGACTCGCTTGGCCACGCCCCCCTGGGAACGGTCTCCCGGGTCGCTGAAGGGACTGAAACCCGAGAAACAGCCTTAAACTAGCTGTGGAGATAGGGCACATGGTGGTTAAGGGTGGTAGAGAGGACACACTGCGATTGCACCCCTGGGTGAGAAGCGGCTGTTTTCCCGCCCCGAATACTCAGCAGACAGCCAGAGCCCCGCCACAGTGGGGAGCTGGAGGCGGGGCGAAGTCGAAGGTGACGCCATGAGCACACAGGGGCGGAGCTACTGCCCGCTCCCAGGCCCGCCAGCACCACCCCGGGGCGCTGCCGCCTCCGCCGGGCCTCCGAACGAGCCCAGGTGCGTGCTCCAATTCGCAACGCGCCAGGCCACCCTCCCACACCGGCCCAACGGCACAGCACCGGAGTCAAGCCAGCGCGGGTGCAGCGCGCCACTCGCGTCACTTCGCGTCATCTGCCCCGCCTGCTTCCCAGGGCTCCTCGCCCCGCCCTTGCGCAGGCGTATAGCAGCTTTACGGGTCCGCCCTTTTTCGAGATTTGAATTTTCCCTAGCAAACCCAGAGAAGCAAAATACCCGGATGTGAACGCTGTCCTTTTCGCGCCAATATAGTAAATTCACACAACAACTTTGACAAGGGAACGTTACCGTCTTTATTTCTACGTTCTAAGTCTCCCAGCAGGCCAGTTAGGCATTGCAATATCATCATTATCATAAGCAAGCACAATGGTCCTAAACTGATGTCCCAGAGCCTAGACCAAGAACAGATTATTTCTCCACGTTAGTTTCCCCTAATTTCATCCTTATTTTAACTAACTTCTGGTGGAAATTTGGCATTTCCAGTAATTACAAATATAGAAAGCAGAACATAAAGAGTATCACACACCTGTGACTTTGTCATCAAAGGACATGTACAGATCATTACAAGTCCTGTAGCTGCTTTGTACAGATCTAAAAATTAAATTACAAGCTCTACCGGCAGTCTGAATTGTAGCATGAATCTCTAAAGGGTCTTATTAATAAAAACAAACTTGGAGGCAGGTATTGGGGTGAACACTGGAAGATCAGAGAAACAGAACAAGCCACAGCCACTTCACCTTGTCAATTCCTCAGCTGATCCTGTTTCCTCAGACTGGAAGCCTCTGAGCCCTCATCCAGAATGAATCTCAGCTAAACTGCTGCTAAAAGCCTAAAAGCTTAATCAGCCTAGTTCCTGGTTTTCACACCTTATATACCTTTGTGCTTCCTGCTATCACTTCCTGGGATTAAAGGTGTGAGTCACCATGTCTGGCTATTTTCAGTGTGGCTTTAAACTCACAGAGATCCGTATGGATCTCTGTCTCCCAAGTGCTAGGATTAAAGGTGTGAGTGCCACCATTTTCTGGCCTCTATGTCTATCTAATGGCTCGTCTGTTCTCTGACCCCAGATAAATTTATTAGTATGCAAAATATATTGGGGGACATATATCACCACACTGAATAATTTTAACTTTGATGTTACTGTATTGAGCCTGCCAGTAGAACTTGTAATTTGTTAGCAATAAGGCATGCAAATTACCTTGTCACTTTATAAATAATGTGTGTAACAATCCTGTTTTCATGTATTAAATGTATTTATTAATTCTCGGTTTTAGTTTATCCAGTTGCAAGTACTCATTTCGCAAAGGCCAGAGATGAGCCCCTGCTTATATGGTTGTACCACCAATAGCTATGTGACCCTGACCAATCTCTTTTATAGTCCCAGGTCCTCCCTGCAAAATAAGGGAGCTGACCTGCTGGTCTCCCAGGGCCTTGACTGAATTTAGCATGTTTTGCTCTCAAATTCAGAAACTATTTGGTTCCTCTGGGGTTTGTGAGCTTATGAATGGCTAAGGTCATTCAAATATTTGGTAAGTGTCTCATGCTATGCCTTCATATCTTCAGAAAGATCGAAAATGACAGTTCTGGGGCCCAACAGAATGTTCTCATTAATGCTGCAGGCCAAAATACCACCTCTGTTCCACTGTCTGGAGGTGACAGTGGCTGCTGCTTAAATCCATACAGCCACAGGAAAAAAGCAAGTGTAAGGAACACAAATTTTTTCTTTCTTTTTTTTTTTTGTTTAAAAAATTTTAAAATTCATTTTGCATACCAACCACAGATCCTCCTCTCATCCCTCCTCATGCTTCCCTATGCCCCCAACCTGTGGTGATATATTGGGTACCCTAATAAAATTTGACTGAAGATCAGAGAACAGAACAAGCCACTAGATTAAACATAGAGGCCAGACAGTGGTGGCACACACCTTTAATCCTAGCACTTGGGAGGCAGAGATTCGTCTGGATCTCTGTGAGCTCAAAGCCACCCTGGACTACATGAGATTGATTCAGTCTAGGAGAGAAACAGCCAGGTAGTGGTGGCATACACCTTTAATCCCATCACTTGAAATTCATACCTTTAATCCCAGTATTTGGGAGGCACACAAGCAATTAATCCCAGCACTAGGAAAGAAGTGATGTCTGGGTAGAGAAAGGTATATAAGGCATGAAGAGACAGGAACTAAGGATTTCTGGCTGAGGAAACTCATTCAGCTAGAGGCCTATTGGCTGAGGCTTTTTCAGGCTGAGGAGTTGGTGAGGTAAGAGGTGGTGGCTGTGGCTGGCTCTGCTTCATTGATCTTCAGGCAAATTTTATTAGGGTACACAATATATCACCACACCCACCCACTCCCCATCCCCTCCTCCTTAATGGTAGGAACACGAATTTTTGAAGGAAGCTCCTTAGCTTGGAAATTGTTACACTTACATGGACATGGTGGTGGAAATATCAAGCCAATGCCTGCTATATAGCTAGTTCTGTAGAAAAGTAGAGGGAGGGAGAGGCAAAATACATTGTCATGCTTTGCAGGATGTTCCCAAAATACCCAAGAACCCTGTCAGTTGCTAGGGGGAAGCTCTGAAGATCTGTTCAACCTGGAACAAGGATCATAGCAGTTCAAGAGTACAGGGGAGTTAAGGTACAATGTAACCAGCCTGGTTTTCCTGGCAAATTTGGGCAACTGGTTTCATTGTATGTGACTTTCATATTGGACCCAGGTAGACTTTGATCCCATTGCAGGAAGCTTTATCTATACCCTTCCTGGATGTCAACTGTGGTGATATATTGTGTAACCTAATAAACTTGCCTTAGGATCAGAGGACAGAGCCAGCCACTAGATTAGACATAGAGGTCAGGCAGTGGTGGCACACACCTTTAATCCCAGGAAGTAATATGATAGGGCAGAGAAGTGTATATATGGTGTGAGGAAACAGGAACTCACTCTCTTTAGGCTGAGGATTTTGTAGAGATAAGAACTAGTTGCTGGCTGTTCTGCTTCTCTGATCTTTCAGCTTTCACCTTGATATCTGGCTCTGGATTTTTTATTGTAAGACTGTTTAAGATTCAAACAACAATTGGCCTTTATTCAGTTGATAGGATCTGACTAATGTCCCCAGTTCACCATTATTTTTGCTGGAAGATAGAAGAGTCAGTCTAATATGGGTGTCATTGAGCTATGGGTACAGGGAAGGATGTAGAGACACCGGGTAGGGCCTCAGCTTGTGTCCCAGATGAAGCCTTTTCAGGGATACATGTGGATGGCACTTTGAGTCCAGCCAAAAGGTTGGCTAGAAGAAATACGATGAGATCCAAGTGTACTTAAGGAAGATTCAGGGCCTTTAAATACAGACCATGTTAACCCTGGCTTGGAGGTAAGAATCCCAGAGCAGAGGTGGCCCCCAAACAAGGAGACAAATTCAAGATGAAAGCTTCAGTTCCCCGGTGGTGGTAATGAGTTTGGGAGAACAGTGGGACCCACACACTAGACCTAGTGGTACTTCTTAGCAACAGATACTGAAGGCAAGCAAGCCTCATAATTAAGCCCAGCAGCCCAGAATCCAGGCGACTCCAGGGCATATCTGAGAAGACAAAGAGGAAATGGGTCTAGTGAGAGGGTAAGGGAAGAGAGTAGAAGCCAACTAAACTTCAGGAAGGGAGTTGGATATTTGGCCTTGAAACTAAACAATACTTCCTTGTGCCTGTAATTCCAGGACTTGGGCGGTTGAGGCAAGAGGATGGGAATGGTAAGCAAGACAGGCTGGACTACAGTAGGAGAGTCTGTCTTAGAAACAAACAACAAATATATAATGTTGGTAAGTAGTCTGGTATATAATAGCCCATTCTTGGGCTGAAAGTGAAGCTCTGTTGTAGAGCCCTTGCTTACCTAGCAGTCATGCATAAGGCTCTGGGTTCCATCCTCAGTAGTATAAAACAAAAACAAAAAACAAACAACAACAAACAAGCAAACAAAAAAAACAGCAGAAGAAGCAGAAACAGAACCAGTTCTATATAAATAATTCTGTGGCTTCCACGTTTTATTGTTTATTTTTATTTTTATACCACTGAGAATATTATCCAGGGCCTCATATATTCTAGGCAAGTATCCTATCAGTGAGCTATATCCTCAGCCATTTTTAACTTTTTGAGTCAGGATTTCATTCAAGCAGGCTTCCCTTAAATTTTTAATCTTCCTGCCTCAGCCTCCCTATCAGCTAGGATTACAGATATGAGCCATGAAGCCACACTTTTTTTTTTTTGGTAGCAGGCTTTTTCGGACTGCCAGCCCCCAAATCATGACATGGAGACTTATTATTAGTTATGAATGCTCAGCCTTAGCTTAGCTTGCTTCTAGCTAGCTTTTTAAATTATCCCATTTCTCTTCATCTACGTTTTGTCTTGGGGCCTTTTACCTTTCTTTCATTCTGTGTGTTCTACTTTCCTATTTCCTCTGTGGCTGGCTGGCCGCTGCCTGGATGGCTAGCCCCTGGCATCACTCCCTTCCCCCATATTCCTCCTCTTACTTATTTTCTCTGCCCACCAGCCCTGCCCATCCTGTCATCTGCCTAGCTATTGGCAATTCAGCTTTTTATTAGACCAATAACGTGCTTTAGGCAGGCAAGGTAAAACAGCAACACATCTTTACATAATTGAACAAATGCAGCACATCTTTACATAGTTGAAGTAATATTCTACACCATAAACAAATGTAACACATCTCTACGTAGTTAAACAAATGCAACATACCTTTACACAGTTAAAGTAATATCCCACAACATTAACAAATGGAACACATCTTTATATAGTTAAAGTAATATTCCACAACATTTTTTCTTCAAGTTGAGCGTTTTTGCTTGTTTTAAAATATTTATTTTTAGGCATTTAGGCAGTGGGACCAAGTCCTGTGCTCATTCCATGAGTTGGCTGTTTGAAACCAGGAACTTATGCAGGGACACTTGGCTCAGTCTGGGAGGAAGGGACTGGACCTCCCTGGACTGAGTCTACCAAGTCGATCACAGTCCTCGGGGGAGGACTTGTCCTGGAGGAGATGGGAATGGAGGGTGGGCTGGGGGTAAGGGGAGGGCGTGGGAGGGGGGAGAATAGGGGAACCCATGGCTGATATGTAGAACTGAATGGTATTGTAAAATAAAAAATATATATCACAAAAAAAAAAACACAAGTCACACAAGGAAAAAAAAAAAAAAAAAAAAGTCCAATTTGCAAGGCCAAGTATGGTGGTGCATGCCTTTAATCTCAGCACTCAGGAAGCAGATACAGGTGGATCCATGTGAATTTGAGGCCAGCCTGGTCTACATAGTGAATTTTAGGCCAGCCAGGACTATAGTAAGATCCTATCTCAAAACAACAACAACAACAACAACAGAAAACTCACCCCTAAAAACAAAAACAAACCAACAAACAAAAAACTCAATCAAATTGCAAATGAGAAAACAGGGATGTCAATTACCCAGTGTGATAAAGCCTGTAAGAATGAGTTTACTCATCAAAGTAGTTGTATATTCTAAGAGAAAAGTTAGCAAAAAAAAAAAAAATATTTATTTTTAATTTATATGTATAGCTGTTTAACCTGTATGTATGCCAGTGCATGGCACACATGGAGTGTCAGGCCAGAAGAGGGCATTGGATCCCCTGGAATTGTGGTTATAGCTGGTTGTGAGCTGCTTTGTGAATGCTGAGACTCAAACTCCAATCCTCTGGAAGAGCAGTCAGTGCTCTTAACTGCTGAGGCATTTCTCCAGCCTAAGTTGAGAGTTTGTTAAATAGATAAGAGATAGCCCTGAATTGCAGAGTTGAGGGCCAGGGTAGAGGAGGTTACACTTGTAACTGTTAGGAAAAGGACAGTAATAAACTGAGTATAGCATAAGTGAATTCCAGCACTCAGGAAGCTGAGAGAGGAGGAGGACTTCTGCGAGTTTGAAGCCAGCAGCCTGGGCTATGTAGTGAGATTCTGTCTCAAAGAAAATAAGTATAAAGGTTTTTCGAGACAGGATCTCTCCGTGTAGTTTTGGTGCCTGTCCTGGATCTCACTCTGTAGACCAGGCTGGCCTTGAACTCTCAGAGATTCACCTGCCTCTGCCTCCCGAGTGCTGGGATTAAAGGAGTGTGTTACTGCCACCCGGATAAAAATATATTTTTTAAAAATTAAAAAACCTGGGTGTGGTGGCTTATGCCTGTAATTGCAGGAGGCCAGAGGATGAAGCAGGCAGATTATCACCTGTTTGAGGTCAGCCTGGATTATAAATTGAATTCTAGAACAGCCTGGACTACAGAAAGAAACCCTATTTCAAAGGAAAAAGAGAATACTATGCACCGAAGACATGGGTGCAGGCTTCAAGAAAGAGCTGCCAATTTCCACATTTTATGGGTAAGCAAACTTGTTCTGGTCCAAGGTCATACTGCCGAGGAAAAGCCAGGGCTGGGAGGCACATAGCTTGGCATTAGAGTATAGAGAGCTTGAGGCCTCTCCTTGTGTTCTCTCCCTCATCTCTTCCACCTCTTGGCTGTGATTGGCTGTGTGTCATTTTCAGAGCATTGAGCTGAGCCTATTCTCCCTTCAATGATAACGAATACATTTCTCACTGGGAGCGGTGGGACATGCCTCTAATCCCAACACTTGACAGGTAGAGGCAGGAGTAAGTTTATTAAGTCAGCCTGGGCTATAATGTGAGACTGTCCCTTCCTGCCCCCTACCCCCACAAAGAAAGCAAGGACCTGTGGATTTGATTGAGATATACTGTAACTGTATACATGTATTGAAAGTATCAAAGAATAATAAAAGATTAAAAAAACCCAAGTGCTGTGGAACAATCCTTTTCTACACTATGAATATATATTACTCTAATTGGTTAATAAAAAGCTGACAGGCCAGAATGGCTACGATCAAAAACACCAATGACAGTCAATGTTGGAGAGGATGTGGAGCAAAGGGAACACTACTTCACTGTTGGTGGGAATGTAAACTTGTACAACCACTGTGGAAATCAGTATGGTGGTTTCTCAGAAAATTAGGAATCGAACTACCTCAAGACCCAGCCATCCCACTCTTGGGCATATACCCAAGGAATGCTGATTCATACCATAAAGATACATGCCCAGCTATGTTCATAGCAGCACTATTTGTAATAGCCAGAAGCTGGAAACAACCTAGATACCCATCAACGGAAGAATGGATGGAAAAATTGTGGTACATATACACAATGGGGTACTACTCAACAGAGAAAAACAATGAAAGCATGAAATTTGCAGGCAAATGGATGGAACTAGAACAAAATCATCCTGAGTGAGGTAACCCAAAC
Source organism: Peromyscus maniculatus bairdii (assembly GCF_049852395.1). Lineage (NCBI taxonomy): Eukaryota > Metazoa > Chordata > Mammalia > Rodentia > Cricetidae > Peromyscus > Peromyscus maniculatus. The sequence goes on along the minus strand of NC_134875.1, from coordinate 1,980,169 downwards.
CCAGAAAGACAGTCATGGTATGTACTCACTCATAAGTGGATTCTAGATATAAAATAAAGAACAATCAGACCACAACCCATAGAACCATGGAGGCTATATATATATAGCATGGAGGTCCCTAGGACGACTGTGGCTTATAATAAATTTTGGTTTTGCTCAATTATTGAAAAAAAATAGCCAAATGAATGGAAACACATGAACTATGAACCAAAGGCTGAGGGGGCCCCAGCTGGATCAGGCCCTCTGAATAGGTGAGACAGTTGATTGGCTTGATCAGTTTGGAGGCAACTAAGCAGTGGGACCAAGTCCTGTGCTCATTGCATGAGTTGGCTGTTTGAAACCTGGAGCTTATGCAGGGACACTTGGCTCAGTCTGGGAGGAAGGGACTGGACCTGCCTGGACTGAGTCTACCAGGTTGATCTGTCCTCGGGGGAGAATTTGCCCTGGAGGAGGTGGGAATGGGGGGTGGGCTGGGGGTAAGGGGAGGGGGTGGGAGGGGGGAGAATAGGGGAACCCGTGGCTGATATGTAGAACTGAATGGTATTGTAAAATATAAATAAATAAATAAATAAATAAATAAATAAATAAATAAATAAAGCTGACAGGCAGGTAGCTGGGCAGGAAGTTAGGTGGGAAAGCCAAACCGAGAATGATGGGAGGAAGGAGGGCAGAGTTAGGAGAGATGCCAGCCAGTCAGGTGCTGAGCAAGCAGGATGTATAAAAAAAAAAAAAAATGGAATAACATGCCATGAGCCACGTGGCAAGCATAAATAAAAATATGGATTAATTTAAGTGTAAGAGTTAGCTAGTAACAATCCTGAGCTAGTGACCAAGCATTTATAAGTAATAGTAAGCCTCTGTGTAGTAATTTGGGACCAGACAATTGGGACAGGAAACGTGTTTACAAACAAGGATCTAGCAGGGTGTGATGGTATACCTCTTTAATCTCGGCTCTCTGAAGGAAAAGAAGGTGGGCTTCTGTGATTTAGTTTCAGGACAATCAAGGATACACAGTGAAATCTTGTGGCAAAAAAAAAAAGACTCAAGATAATTTATGATTAGGAAGTAAAAGTGCTTGTTGTGGAATATTATTTTAAGATGTGTTACATTCGTTTATGCTGTGGAATATTTGTTTTAATGATGCAAAGATGTGTTGCATTCCTTTATGCTGCATTTGTTTAACTCTGTGAAGCTGTGTTACTGTGCCTGTCTAAAACACCTGATTGGTCTAATAAAGAACTGAACAGCCAATAGCTAGGCAAGAGAAAGGATAGGTGGGGCTGGAAGGCAGAGAAAATAAATAGTTGGAGAAATCAGGGGAAAAAGATTGAGGAGCAAGAAAAGGAGGAGAGGAGGACCTCAGGGGCCAGTCACTCAGCTACACAACCAGCAACAAAGTAAGAAAGAAAAAAAGGTATATAGAACAGAGAAAGATAAAAGCCCAAAGGCAAAAGAAAGATGGGATAATTTAATTTAAGAAAAGCTGGCTAGAAATAAGCTAAGCCAAGGTGGGGGCATTCATAAGAAAGAATAAGCCTCCATGTGTTTATTTGGGAGCTGGGAGGCAGCCCCCCATCAAAGAGCAAAGCATCAAAACAGGAAGTGTAAAAAGTAAACAACACCCCCCCCCCAAAAAAAAACTAACAACAAGCGCTAGCCACCAAGCTGATGACCTGAATTAAATAGCTCTATGAGACCCACTCAATGGAAGGAGAAAACTGACTTTTGCATGTTGATTCTCTGGCTCTAAATGTATGTGTATACATGATAATATAAACACACATGTAAATTTAATATTTTTTTAAATTAAAAAAGTATGCCTTTGCTGAGTGTGGTGGTGCATGCCTTTGATCCCAGTTCTCAGAAGTCAGAGGCAGGAGGATTGTGGTGATATATTGCTTGTAATAAAACTTACCTGAAGACCAGAGGGCAGAGCTCGACACAGAGTTAGCCATAGAGGTCAGGCAGTGCTGGCACACACCTTTAATCCTAGTATTCAGGAGGCAGAGGCAGAGATCCATCTGTAATTCTGTGAGTTCAAGGCTTCATTGAGCTACACGAGATTAATCCAGTCTAAAGGAGAAACAGAGCCAGGCAGTGGTGGCACACACCACTTTAATCCCAGTGATATGGCTGGGCAGAGAAAGGAATATAAGGTTGGAGGAGACAGAAACTAAGGCTCTTTCAGGCTGAGGAGTTGGTCAGGTAAGAGGTGGTGGCTGTGGCTTGCTCTGCTTCTCTGATCTTTCAGCTTTCACCCTGATATCTGGCTCCGGGTTTTCATTATAAGACCATTTAGGATTTGTGCAACAGTGGATCTCTGTGAGTGTGAGGCCAGCCTGGTCTATGTAGCAAGTTCCAGCACCATCCAGGGCTCTATAGATCCTGTCTCAAAAAACCAAAATAATAATAATGTTCCAAAGGAAAATCTAGACTACAAGATAGATTTGAAGAAGTCCAGCTTTCCTGGCCCCATCCAACTCAATTGTTTCCTTCCCTGTTTTCCTTACAAACTTTTTGCCTGGGAGTTCACTTTTGCTACCTTTCTCTTGCTAATCTCTTTATGAATCCCGTTCTACTACTTTCAAGCAGGAGGGACAGGCTGCTCTGGTGTCATTGCTAGAGGCTCTGGTCCCCCTCCTTGACTGCTGCCTGGTCCTAGCTAGTCCTTACCCACCTTTGTCAGTGCTCTGCCTGGTTTGGAGTCTATCATCTGGAAAGGGTGCTGGCTTAGAATCTGTGACATTCAATTGCTCTAACCTCTTTGCTTGTCTATAAACCAGAGGTTCCAAATACCACCAGTTCCCCCTGCTCTGCTCCAGTTCACCTGCTGTACTTTCTCAGGGGAGATACATTGACAGTCTGAGGGTTCTCTGTTCTGGGGTCTATTAAAAGGCCCCAATTGTTGTTGGTTTTTTATCTTACTCTTTTGGCTCTTTGGAGGCCTGCCACCCAGCTCCTAAATAAATCACACACATGGAGATTTATTCTTTCTTATGAATGCCTGACCTTAGCTTGGTGTGGTGATATATTGTGTCCCTCAATATATTGTGCATCCTAATAAACTTATCTGGGGTCAGAGAACAGAACAGCCACTAGATAGACATAGAGGCCAGAAAATGGTGGCACTCACACCTTTAATCCTATCACTTGGGAGGCAGAGATCCATCTGGATCTCTGTGAGTTCAAAGCCACCCTGGAAACAGCCATGCATGGTGACTCATGCCTTTAATCCCAGGAAGTGATGGCACAAAGCAGAAAGATATAGAAGGCATGAGGACCAGGAACTAGACCTGGTTAAGCTTTTAGGCTTTGAGCAGCACAGTTCAGCTGAGATTCATTTGGATGAGGACTCAGAGGCTTCCAGACTGAGGAAACAGGATCAGCTGAGGAACTGGCAAGGTGAGGTGGCTGTGGCTTGTTCTGTTTCTCTGACCTTCCAGCGTTCACCTCAATACCTGGCTCCAGGTTTGATTTTATTAATAAGACCTTCTAACAATTCGTGCTATAGCTTGTCTTGTTTCTAGCTAGCTTTTCACAAATTATTCCATGTGAGTTATTACCTTTATTATGCCTCTGGGTTTTTACCTTTCTCTATTTCTGTATATCTTTGCTTTCCTTTTTATTCCATGTCTGGCTGTGTGGCTAGGTGGCTGGACCCTAGCATCCTCCTCTCCTTTTCTTGTTCCTTGATCTCTCTTGCTTCCTGACTCCTCTTTTTCTCCTTCTATTATTCTCTCTGCCTGCCAGTCCCATCTATCCTTTCTGTGCCCAGCTATCAGCCGTTCAGTTCTTTATTAGACTATCAGGTGTTTTAGACAGGCAAAGTAACACAGCTTCAGAGTTAAACAAATGCAGCATGAAAGAATGCAACACGCAGGCGCACGCCTTTAATCCCAGCACTCCGGAGGCAGAGCCAGGCGGATCTCTGTAAGTTCTAGGCCAGTCTGGTCTACAGAGCGAGATCCAGGAAAGACGCAAAGCTACACAGAGAAACCCTGTCTCGAAAAACCAAAACAACAACAAAAACGCAACACGCAGGGCAGCAGTGGCACATGCCTTTAAGAATCCCAGCACTCAGGATGCTGGGATTAAAGGCACTACTACCACCGGGCTCAAAAGTTATATTCTTAATGGAAAGCTGCATGTGGGTCTACCATCAGGTGTGGTTTAATACCCTTAGAGGCTTAGGCCACCTAAGGGTCATGAGTCTGTTACCATTGGAGAGACCTAGAATTTGCAAGTGTCAGGATTTTTATCGCTATTGTTTATTTCTAAGTTTTATTCATGAATTCATAGAGAATATTCCAGATTGATAAGAGTTTGACTCCTCTTCCTCCAATTGTTTCTCTTGGTTAAAGTGGAAGTGTCATCTGTTGTGATTCTCTTTGTTGTTAGAGATTATGTATAACCAATCACATAGATGATTATTTGTGGTGATATTTTGTTTGTGCTCTAACAAATAAAGCTTGCCTGGAGATCAGAGTATGGTGCAAGCCACTAGTTAGCCACAGAGGTCAGGTAGTGGTGGCACACTTTTTTAATCCCAGCACTTGGGAGGAGGAAACAGGAAGTGATAAGGTGGGCAGAGACCAGAGCTCAGCCCCCTTTCAGTCTGAGGATTCCTAGAGGGAAGAAATCTTTCTAGTTGCTGGCTGCTCTGCTTCTCTGATCTTTCAGCTTTCACCCTGATATCTGGCTCTGGGTCCTCAACCATATTTTGGAGCAGTCGTGTTCTCATTTCATTTGCCCACAAGCCCTTACCTTGTTTTTTGAGACAGAGTCTCAAAATGGCCTGTCCAGCAAACTTGAGGAATCCTCCTGTCTCTGCCTCCCCAGCCCTGGGATTACAAGTGTACAGCACTACACCTGGCCTTTTACTCGGGTCTTCATGCTCTCACAGTAAGTTCTTTACTGACTGAGCTATCTCTCTAGCCTCCCTTCTTTTTCTTTTGATTTTTTGAGACAGGGCTTCATGTATCCCAGGCTGGTCTCAAATGTACTATGTAGCTGAGGATGACATTAAACTTCTGATCTTCTTCTTCCACCTTCCAAGTACTGGGATTAAGGATGTGTATGCTACTGTGCTTGGTCACTGAATATTGAGAAACCTTTTACTGTTGCCAAATTTTTGAGACTGCCACATTTGGTTAATTAACTCCATATGGGGTCATGACCCACAGTTTTAAAAAAATCGTGCCCTAGAAAAAGAAGGCTTGTGGGCAACCCCAGGAAATCACCCCATCTCAGATCTTAGGGAAGGTGAAGTTGTGCCTCCTTGGTGGCTCACAGACAGGTTCCCAGGGCAAGAGAACCTAAGTCTTTGTGAATTAAGTAAGCTCTTCATCTAGGATCTAGGAACCCCCCCCCCCCCATCAGAAGCTGTCAGGGGGTGAGTCTGCTGAGAACTGTGAGGCCTTATTTATTCCACACCTTTGAGTTGCAAGGACAAAGAACAAGTACCACTATTTCATTCTACTTTTCATTGTTACTAATATATATTCAATAATTCTGAGAAACTTCTGGTTTTCATTTAGCTCCTGTGTCAGGCAGAGTCCTCATCAGAAACAGGTGGCATGCTGAGATTTGGATGACTCGAGGCAGGCAGTTGCACAGAGAACTACTGGGTAGACACACACATACACACATGGAAACCACACGGGGCCTTAACTACTCTAGGACCCTGAGGGGTGTGTAGCCACAAAAAGAGGGAAGGTCAGAGGTCTTGGGATAATCATCCCTTCTCCTCTCTCTGTTTTCTAGATTATATGCAGGCTTGATGAGTAACATTTTATCATGTATCTCAAGGATTACAGGAAACATATTGAAAAATTCTTCAGTGCCTATCTGGGCTCTCCTGTATTTTATTTTCTTTATTTTTGCTAAAGCTAACAACCCTACAGTGAGCCAATTCAAACACAGCTATAAGCCCTAGAGCCTATGTAGACTGAGCAGAAGGGCTGAAAGGGCTCTGGTAGACCAGGGCCTGGAATCCCCACTCCATTTTGATTGTAGTTTTTCCAGGTATGATCTGCTTTAGCCATGATGCTTCCTTCATTCCTCCTAAGCCAGTGGGCCTGTCCCAGATCCTGTAACTGAGACCTCAGAGTGCCTCAGTCAGCCCTGGCCTGGAACCAGTAGGTCCCAAAGAGCTGGAGAAAGAGAGCTTCTGGCTAAGCCTCCCTTGGCCTGTCTTCAGCCCTCCATCCATAGTACCTCCACCGGGCTCATCTTTGCTGTAGGAAGGGGTTGTTGCTGAGTCCTCTTGACTATTGATTTCTGTCTTGCTGTTCCATGTGCCCCCTATACAGCTGGGGAGCCAATGGTTGGTTGCCAGATAGGGCCTCTCCCATCTTTGACCTGACAGTATAGAGGTTCCTAAGCTAGTGGGGGGATATCTCAGAAGACATCTGCAAAAATTTCTTACTTCACAGAATAAGAAACTGAAACTAGAGTGCTTGAAAAACACAGCCCAGACTATCCGAAGGCCAGGTGTCTAGCATCAGGGCCAACAATCTCTGCCTGGAAAAGTGCTTTTAGGTGTTATTGCTGAATATTTTCTCCCTAGTGGAAAGAAATGTTTTCTTGGCTGGGCATGGTGGCACACATGCTTGGAATCCTAGCCCTCAGGAGGATTTGAATCCAGCCAGAACCACATAGCAAAACCCTGTCTTAAAAAGAAAAACAAACCAAATTGTATTGTTTCTGCTCTAATTATGTGGGTGATTGTTGTAGTATATTATTTTAAGATGTATTATATTTGTTTGTGCTGTGGAACATTTGTTTTAATAATGCAAAGATGTGTTGCATTCCTTTATGTTGCATTTGTTTAACTCTGTGAAGCTGTGTTACTGTGCCTGTCTAAAACACCTGATGGTCTAATAAAGAACTGAACAGCCAATAACAAGGCAGGAGAGAGGATAGGCAGGGTTGGCAGGCAGAGAGAATTGATAGAAGGAGAAATCTGGGAGGAAAAGAAAAAAGAGCAAGAGAACAAGGAGACAGGGATGCTAGGGGCCAGGTGATACAGGCTCATAGGGCAAGGAAGTGAACAACATAGAATTTAAACATTACCCACAACCACCTAAAATTACTTCCAGGATTCTGACCACTTCTTCACACACATCATTCACAGTTGACTGGTATGCATGCAGTCTTAAGGAGCATACAGGGTCTTTGTTGCTGACTCAAAGGATCCCACATTGCCTTGCAACTGTGCCTCTAATCTCAATTAGCCTTAAAGACACATGGTGCTGGAAATTGCGCGTATCACCTCTGTATTCTGTATGTAGTACCACTTCCTTGAGTACAAGGAGGCAGATAGCAGGTGGGTGGACAAGTAATTATGTTTCTGATCCATGTATCACTTTTCCCAGTGACTTTCACAATTCACATTTCTACCAGCAACTTTAGGCATTACTTCTGGCTCTTACCCAATAGCAAAGGTTTGAGGCTCTTTTCATGCTATGCCAATCTCAGGGAGTTTGATTTGATTGTGACTAATAGCCCACACATGAAGATTGTGGAATATGTCTTTACAATGTGTCACTATGATTGGTTCAATAAAAAGCTAGGCAGGAGGTATTGGTAGGACTTCTGGATGGAGAGAGCTCTGGGAAGAAGAAAGGAGGAGTCCCCAGTCAGACGTTGAGAAAGCGGGATGGGCAATACAGAGTAAAGGTAACCGAGCCATATAAAAGATCATAGATTAAAAGATATGGGTTAATTTAAATAAGTTATAAGAGCTAGTGGGACAAGCTTAAACCATTGTCTGAGCTTTCATAGTTAATAATAAGTCTCTGTGTCATTTTTTGTGTGTGTGAGCTGGTGGCCCAAAGAAAAATCCATTTACACTGGTGTGTGTACATTTGCCTGTTTCCAGTTTGTTTTTTTTCTGGAAATGTTCTTAGTGGGGAGTGTTTGTTTGTTTTTGTTTTTCTTCTGTTATCAATTTGCAGGCATTCTTTTTGTTTATTTTGAGGCAGGGTCCCATGTAATCCAGGTTGGCACAGAACTCACTATATAGCTGAGGATGACCTTGGACTTCTTGTCTTCTTACCTCCACTTCTTGTATGCTGAGATTATGGGTGTTCACCACACCTCTGTCTTGGTGCTGGGAATGGAACACAGGACTCCATGCATGCTGGGCAAACCACTCATGATGGATCCTTTTCTATCCCTTTCCTACCAACTGATGTATGTTCTGAGCCCCAGGAGCTCTTTTTATATTATAGACATTAAGCTCTTATCTCCTATACGATAACAAATGTGTTCTTTTTAATATCTATTTTAATTTTAATTATGTGTATGAGACTGTGTGGGTATGTGCACATGAGTGTTGGCCAACAGAGGCCAGAAGTTTTAGATTCTCTGGAATGTAGTTATAGGTAGTTGAACCACCAACATAGATGCTGGGGATTTGAACTTGGGTCCTCTGGAAGAGCAGTATGTGCTCTCAACTTTGGAGCCATCTTTCCAGCCCAAATGTGTTTTAAAAATCTATTGCTTGTTATTTGGCTTTGTAGGCATCTCTGTTTGTTTTTGAGATATGGTCTCACTAAGTTACCCATGCTGGCTTGGATCTCACTGTGAGGCACTAGCAGGCCTTGAACTACTGATCTTTCTGGATCAGCTTCCTGAGTGATTACAGATGTGTGACATCATGTTCAGCTGTGAGTATCTTAAAGCAAAGTGGTTGAAACTTTACATCCTCATGTTTACCTTTTTCATTATAATTTGTAGGTTACTAGCCTTGTTTAGTTTCTTTCCTTCTCTCTCTCTCTCTCTCTCTCTCTCTCTCTCTCTCTCTCTCTCTCTCTCTCTCTCTCTTTGTTTTTTGAGACAGGGTTTCTCTTTGTAACAGTCCTGGCTGTCCTGGAACTCCCTCTGTAGCCCAGGCTGGCCTCAAAGGTGTGCACTAGCCTTGGTTTAGTTTGTTGGGTGGCTAGGTGGTACTTGCCTACACCTCAGCTACTTTTGTTAAAATCAGCATGTCCTCTACCGGTTGCCTAATACTTTCCAGCATAAGTGTTAAGTATAAAGTTAGTCTTGAGGCTGGTGAGATGGCTCAGGCGTTGGAAAGTATTTTCTGCTCTTCCAGAGGACCAGAGTTTGGTTCACCCCTATCAGGTAGCTCTCAAACATGTAACTCTAGCTTTAGGGGATCAGATGCCTCTAACATCCAAGGGCACCTGCACTCATGTGTACATAACTACATATAGTCACACTGTGGACAAATTGCTAAATGGTCTTAATAAAAACACGGAGCCAGAAATTGGGGTTAAAGCTGAGAGATCAGAGAAACAGGAGAAGCCACAAGTCAACCTCACATCACCGAACTTCAATCTCCAAAGAGACCTACTTCCTGTATACCCACACCTATATGCCTTTCTGTTTTGCCTAGCTACATCACTTCCTATATGTCTGTACAGACCTTTATGGTTAACTGGTGTTGGAATTTAAGGCATGTGCCACCACACCTGGCTTTGTTCCCAGTGTGGCCTTGAACTCACAAAGATCCAGACAGATCCCTGCCAAGTGATAGGATTCTTAATGTGCTGCCACTGCCTGACTTCTATGTCTAATATAGTGTCTGGCTTTTTCCTCTGATCCTCAGATAAACTTTATTGGGGACACAGATAAAATATCACCGCATCACACATCCCTACACATAATTTAAAATAATAAAAACAGAGGGCTAGAGAGAATTTTCAGTAGTTAAAAGTACTTGCTGCTATTCCAGAGGACCTGGGTTTAGTTTTCAGCACCTATATGGTAGCTCACAACCATCTATAACTCCAGTTCCATAAGGCCCAATGCCACCTTCTGACCTCTTTGGGTGCCAGGCACACACATGTTACACATACATACATGTAGGCAAAATACTCATACACATTAAGTGAAAATAACACCCCCCAGGCAGTGGTAGTACATGCCTTTAATCCCAGCACTTGGGAGGCAAAGGCAAGTGGAACTCTGTGAGCTCAAGGCCAGCCTGATCTACAAAGCAAGTTCCAGGACAGCCAGGGCTGTTATACAGAAAAACCCTGTCTCCAAAAACAAAAATAAGTAAGTAAATAAAGAAATCTATGGCCGGGGCGGTGGTGGCGCACGCCTTTAATCCCAGCACTCGGGAGGCAGAGCCAGGCGGATCTCTGTGAGTTCGAGGCCAGCCTGGGCTACCAAGTGAGTTCCAGGACAGGCACAAAGCTACACAGAGAAACCCTGTCTCGAAAACGGAAAAAAAAAAAAAAAGAAATCTAAAGATGAAAGTAGAAATAAATCTTTTTAAAAATATCATTATTCTCAGGGCTGAGCTCCCTCTGAGTATACTCCTCAGGAGGCCCTGTGTTTCATCTCAGCACTGAAACAATTTTTCTCAAACAGTAATTGTTCCAAAGGAGTCACTATCACTGTTGTCTTGAGATCGTGTTTCACAGGAAAAATGAGATAGGTACACACTACACCACAGCCTGGGAGGACAAGGGAGGTGTTTCTGCCCTTAAAGCCAGGCACATCAACCAGGTATGTAAGGCCTTGCCCTCCCTTTGAAGGTCTCTAATGGTAGAAACCCCAGATAATATAAACAAGGCAGTTTCTGCCCTCAAGCAAGTCCCTAAATAGTTGTGTGTTTGGGGAACACTTCTTTCTTGTCACCACAGGTTTCAGCCCAGGTGTCTCCTCAGCTTTGATCTATTTTTACATTCCTGGCATTCTGTGCTGGTAAGCATCCTCTATTCTGGGTGGCACGTCTCTGCTAAGTGACTCTGTAGCTAGTATGCTTGTGGCCATCTTGATGCCAGTACTGGACCTCTGTAGGTCTGAAGAATCAGGGGCCTGGTGGGTGTGGTGGCAAGCCTAGTCATTTTTTTTAATTTGAGATATGGTTTCTCTGTGTAGCCCTGGCTGTCCTGAAACTTGCTCTGTAGACCAGGCTGGCCTCAAACTCAGAAATCTGTCTGCCTCTGCCTCCCAGGTGCTAAGATTAAAGGTTTGTTCCACAACCACCTGACATGTCTAGTCTTTTTAATCTTCTTGTATTTTTCTGGTAGTTTCTTCCATTGCCACCTTCTCTTTTGATTTTTGCCCTCTGTTTCTCTCCAGAGCCTGACTGCTGTGGAATAATCCTTCTGTACACTGTGAATATATATTACTCTCATTGCTTAATAAAAAGCTGACAGGCCAGTAGCCAGGCAGGAAGTATAGGCGGGCCAGCCAGACACAGAAGACTCTGGGAAGAAGAAGGGTGGAGTCAGGGGAGATGCCAGCCAGCCAGCTAGCCAGCCACAGAGAAAGTAGGATGTGTAGAAAATGAGGCATCAAGCCATGAGCCACTTGGCAAAGCATAAATAGAAATATGGGTTAATTTAAGTATAAGAGTTAGCTAGTAACAAGCCTGAGCTATTGGCCAAACATTCATAATTAATATTAAGAATCTGAGTGATTATTTAAGAGCACCTGTGGGACAGGAAATCTCTGCCTGCACCTGACTTCAAGATTTACTTTGCTGCTTCTTTCTATGGTGCACCTGACTTCCAGCAGGGTCTCAGCTAGCGTGTCTACAGTTACCACCACCTCAGCCAGATCAGATTCCTTTTCTTGAAAGACACTGTGTTAGTTAGGTCATGCTGTGATAAAACACCATGACCAAAGCACATTGAGGAAGAAAGGGTTTATTTGGCTTATGCTTCCCCATCACAGGAAGTCAGGACAGGAAGTCAAACAGGGAAGGGCCCTGTAGGAAGGAACTGATGCAGAGGCCATGGAGGGATGCTGCTTACTGGCTTGCTTCCCATGGCTTGTTCAGCCTGTTTTTTATAGAACCCAGGACCATCAGCCCAGGGAAGGTACCACCCAAAGTGGTCTGGGCTCTCCACCATCAACCACTAATTAAAAAAAAATGCCTTCCAGGCAGATTTTATGGAGGCATTCTCACAATTGAGGTTCCTTCCTCTCAGATGACTTTAGGTTGTGTCAAGTTGACATAAAACTATCCGGTACAGACATGAATCTATGTGCAAGGCCCTGGGTTCTATTCCTAGCACCAAATAAACCAAGAGTAGTGGCATACACATGAAATCCTAGCACTCTGGAGATAGAGACAGGAGGATCAAAAGTTCAAGGTTATCCTCAGCTACATAGCCAGTTTGAGGCTAGCCTGGGACACATAAGCTTCTGTCTTAAAGTAAATAAATTGATAAAAAAATAACATCTGGACAGTGATGGTGTAAGACTTTAGTCCTAGCACTAGGGAGGCAGAGGCAAGCAGATCTCTGTGAGTTTGAGGCCAGCCTGGGCTACAGAGTGAGTTCCAGGACAGCCAGGGCTACACAGAGAAATCCTATCTTGAAAAACCAAAACTCAGTCAATAAACAACAAAAAAGAAAGACATGAATCCTTGCAGATTCAGTACTCAAACTTATCCTCCCAACATATAGTGACCCAACATACCTCCCTTCTTGCCCCCTTCTCACCTGTAATATAAACTCTGGTGTTCACCATGTCAATATCTTCTATGTGTGTTTCCCAGCTCTTTATTTGCCACTGCTGTTCAAGCAGCATCCCTGGGTCCATTCGCTTGCCTACCTGGTGCTTATGGGTGAGAGTACTGAAGTTTAGGCAGAAGATGCCAAGCCCCTTTCCAAAGGGCTTACTGAAATGACTGCCTCCAAATTTCTAGCCCTGGTGTGGCTACAGGATTTACCATGTACTGAGGTGGTGGGGGTAACCTCAAATTGCCTTTTGTTCTTTTTTTTTTTTTTTTTTTGGTTTTTGGCTTTTTGAGACAGGGTTTCTCTGTGTAGCTTTGCACCTTTCCTGGATCTCGCTCTGTAGACCAGGCTGGCCTCGAACTCACAGAGATCCTCCTGCCTCTGCCTCCCGAGTGCTGGGATTAAAGGTGTGCACCACCACCGCCCAGCTGCCTTTCGTTCTTGTTTGACTGTCTCAGCTTTAAATCAAGGTAATAGTAATAATGTGCCCTGATAATTAGTTTCTCTGCCAACGCACTAAGCCAGGTCAAGCCAAGTTGAAAAAGTATAACAACAGGTTTATTTGAGCAAAGCAACTCCTAGGGTTCTCCAGTCCCAGAGATTGAGGCTGGAGAAGCTGCACCCACAAACGAAAGCAGGGAGACTTTATAGGTTGTAGACAAGGGGGGATGATGTATCTGCCACAAGCTTGGTCATATTTGTGCCCAAGTATGGTCAAAAGTGGAGCACTTTAGGCGAGGACTTGGGCAGCTGGTAACTCCAGGGGAGGAAGTTGCAGTAGACACCAAGAATGTGGAACCAGGCTTTTAGCACCCATCCTTTGTTCAGAGGCTCTCTGAGTGGGTGGGGTTTAGGGAGAGAGAGATAGGAATGGGGCTTTCTGGATCATGCAGGAGTGAGCTGCAGGTTCCAACTGAACACAAGGCTGCCCCCCAAAATTAATAATGTGCCCCATGATATAGCAATCCCACTTCTGAGAAATTTCCTGAAAGACTTTCTCTGTCCCTTTAAGATTGGGACTTCTCACAACAGGGATGACCCTTAAGGACACCATGCTCAGTGAAATCAGTCAGGCACAAAAGGACAAATACTGTTCTGATACTGCTTCTGGAGATCCCCAGAGCACTCAGATTGAGACACACAGAGTGGTAGGTGGCAGAGATTGGAAGGAGAGCTGAGGAGAATCATGATTAATGGGCAGAGTTTCAGTTTTGCAAGATGGACAAGATCAAGTTGGATGTGCTGACTCACACTTAGAATCTCAATTTTTTTTTTAACTCTTACTCTTGAGGGACCCACCACCAAGCTCCCAAATAAAAAGACATGGAGACTTATTACTTATAAATTCCCAGCCTTAGCTTGGCTTATTTCTAGCCAGCTTTTCTTAACTTAAATTATCCCATCTATCTTTTGCCTCTGGGCTTTTATCTTTCTCTATTTCTGTATCCCTTTCTTTACTTCTTACTCTATGGCTTGCTGTGTAGCTGGGTGGCTGGCCCCTGATGTCCTCCTTTCCTCCTTCTCTGGCCCCTTGATCTCCCTCTCCCCAGATTTCTCCTCCTATTTTATTCTCTCTGCCTGCCAGCCCCACCTATCCTTTCTCCTGCCTCACTATTGACCATTCAGCTCTTTGTTAGACCATCAGATGTTTTTTTTTTTGTTTTTTTTGTTTTTTGTTTTTTTTTTTTTTTTTGGTTTTTTCGAGACAGGGTTTCTCTGTGTAGTTTTGCGCCTTTCCTGGAACTCACTTGGTAGTCCAGGCTGGCCTCGAACTCACAGAGATCCGCCTGGCTCTGCCTCCCGAGTGCTGGGATTAAAGGCGTGCGCCACCACCGCCCGGCTAACCATCAGATGTTTTAAACAGGCACAGTAACACAGCTTCACAGAGTAAAACAAATGCAACATAAAGGAATGCAACACATCTTTGCATTATTAAAACAAATATTCCATAGCATACACTAATGTAACACATCTTAAACTAATATTCTGTAACATCTCAGTCCTCAGGAGGCTGAGATAGGAGGATTGCCATGAGTTTAAGGCCAGACTGGACTTCATAGTGAGATTGAGTCCAAACTGAACTCCAGAGTAAGGTCCTGTCTCAAAAACCTAGAAAAAGAAAAGGAAGATGAAAAAGCTCTCTAGATGGTGGTGGTAACTGCACAGTACTGTGAATATAATTCATGCCATCAAACTATATGCACACTTCCAAGGGTTAGGATGGCAAATTCATGCTATGTGTATTTAGCCTCAGCACTGGATGTTGAACCTAGGAGGTTTCAAATGCTAAACAAACATTCTATCACTGACTTAACATCCCTAGTCCCATTAACGATCTTTTTATAAAAGTTGAGATGTGGGCGAGTGAGGTGGCCTGGTAGGGAAAGGGGTAATGCCAAGGCTGACAACATGAGTTCAGTCCCTGAGATTCATGACACCAATTTGTGTTCTGACCTCCACACATGTACCATGGAATGTAAGTGCCACTCCAATAAATGTAATGAAACAATTGAGACTAATCTCTGCTATTCAGTAATAAGAGGTGTTAGGTGAGCTTCCTGAGAACTCAGAGCCTCACTTTCCTCTTTTTGTGGGGTACCATCTAGAAGTGTGTAGATAGTTTAATAAAAGTGTACACTAAGCTGGGTGGGGTAGCACACACCTTTAATTCCAGCATTCGGAGGCAGAGGCAAGTGGGTCTCTGAGTTCAAGGCTACCCTGGTCTACAGAGTGAGATCCAGAACAGCCAGGGCTACATAGTGAGACCTTGTCTCAAACAAACAAAATTTGACACTAAGGCAGTCCTTCCTATCCCACTTCTGCCTCTTGTGAGGAGGAAGGCCATTCCACTTTTGTTGGCTCTATGACTGATGAGGGGACCCAAGTCATGCTGGTAGCAGCTTACAGTGATTGGGGACTTAATATCAAAGAAAATAAGTTTAGAGAAGCTGAGTGACCTTCAACTTCATAGAGGTAGGAAGAGGCCAGGATGAGGTTTACCTTGGGGCTTTGGACTTCTATCTCTGTCACTTTTGTTTTCCATTATATCCCAGAGAGTACTTGTTGCAATATCCTTGGGTTTAAATTTCACTTGAAAAAAATTTTTTTTCAGTGCTGGGAATTGAACTTGGTGCCTCATGAATGTTAGATAATTGCTATACCCCTAGGCCTAGAAAATACATTTCCAAAATAAAATACAACATAAAACTTCAAAGCTAGCCAGGTGGTGGTGACGCACATCTTTAATCCCAGAACTTAGGAGGCAGAGGCAGGTGGATCTCTGAGTTCCAAGCCAGCCTGGTTTGCAAAGTGAGTTCCAGGACAACCCAGACTAAACAGAGAAACCCTGTCTCTAAAAAAAAACCCAAAAAAACCAAAACCAAAACAAAAAACAACTTCAAAGATGAGTGGTGGTGGTGCACACCTTTGAATCTAGCACTCGGGAGGCAGAGGCACGTGAATCTCTGTGAGTTCGAGGCCAGCCTGGTCTACAGAGCCAAGTTCCAGGACAGCTAGGGCAGCACAGTGAGAGCCTGTCTCAGAAAACAAAACAAAACTGTTTGGGGATATTTGTTTACACTGTATGAAGATGTGTCATTGTGATTGGTTTAATATAGAGCTGAATAGCCAATAGCTATGCAGGAGGGAATAGGTGGGATTTCTGGGTAGAGAGAAGAATGTTGGGGAAGAAGAAAGGTGGAATTTCACCAGTGAGACACAGAGGAAGTCAGACATTCAGAATGGAGGAGAAGTAAAGAGCCATGTGGCAGAACATAGATTAATAGAAACAGATTAATTTAAGTTATAAGAGCTAGTTGGGGGACTGGAGAGATGGCTCAGAGGTTAAGAGCATTGGCTGCTCCTCCAGAAGACCCAGGTTCAATTCTCAGCAACCACATGGTGGCTCACAACCATCTATAATGAGATCTGGTGCCCTCTTCTTGCCTGCAGGTGTACATGCAGGCAGAACACTGTATACATAATAAATAAATAAATCTTTAAAGAAAAAGCTAATTGGGAACAAGCCTAAGCTAAAGGCCAAGTTTTCATAATAAGACTCCATGTCATTATTCGGGGGCTGGCAGTCCAAAGAAAGTTCAACTACACAAAACAAAACAAAAACAAAAAACTTCATCACTGTGACAAAAATGCATCTGAAAAATAAGAGAAGAATCTGGACATGGTGGTTGCTGTCTGTAATGTAATTCCCACTTTTGAGAGGTGGAGACAGGAGGATCAGAAGTACAAGGACGTCCTTGGTTTTTGAGTTTGTGGCTAACTTCAGATACATGAGATGCTGTCTGGAAAAAAGGAGAAAAAAAAAAGACATGATAGGCAACAGGTAACCAGCTGGCTCAGCTATCTGTATTAACATCAGATAGAATGAATGCTGAGACAAAACAAAAACATCTTAGGGATTGTTAAAATAAACTCAAAATAGCTCAAGCAAAGCTGGGTGTGGTGGTACGTCTTTAGTTCCAGCACTTTGGAGACAGAAGTAGCTCTGTGAGTTCAAGGCCATCCTGGTCTACAAAAGAGAGTTCCAGGACAGCTTGGACTGTTATACAGAAAAACCCTATATCGAAAAACCAAAATCAAACCAACCAACCAACCAACCAACCAACCAACCAACCAAACAAACAAACAAACAAAAAGCTCAAGCAAAAACTGACAGGCTGCCAGGAAGAAACAGACAAATCTGGCCTGGAAGAAGCAGAACGATAGCTACAAGCTACATCTGGTGAAGCAGACAACTGCTCTGACTAGAGGTTTCTGCCAGGCAGCTACAGAGCTCACCTCTCACATCTATGGGTTGTACCTACACACAATGGCAGCATCTAAAGCCGCAAAGTGAAAAAAGACTACCCCCTGCAACTGTAGGGTATGAGAGCATATTGTGTGACTCCAGGACTTGGAAGGTGGATGCAGGAGGGTCTGAAGTACAAGGCCAGCCTCCCTCCTGAGTGTGGTAACAGAAAGCACCTGGTCACTTAGCTAGAGTCTGTAATACCTTCTCCATACATCACAAAAAATAAAAAAAAGGAATTAAAATACTCTCAGGTTCTGGGGCTGGGGCTCAGTGGTAGAGGTGTTGCCTGACATACCTAGCATCCTAGGTTCAACCCCCAATACTACAAACAAACTAACCAAGTAAACAAACTCTGTAAGCAGCGCTCCTCCAAGGTCTGCTTCAGTTCCTGCCTCCAGGTTCCTACCTGCTCGACTGTCAGCTTTGGCTTCCCTCAATGATGGATTGTGATGGGGGACAAGTAAGCCAAATAAACCCTTTCCTCCCCAAGTTAAACAACCACAGAAGTACATTAATAAAATATATACTTGAAAAATATATGAATAACAGTAAAAAGAGGTCTTTCAATGAAATTCATATTTTTAAAAAATTCCACAGATGAAATTTTTATTCTTCTATAAAATATGGGCCAGCAAAGTGTTCACATATTAAGTATATAATTTAAATTTGTCATATATGTGGTGATATATTGTATACCCTAATAAACTTTGACTGAAGATCAGAGGACAGAGCCAGTCACTAGATTAAACATAGAGTCCAGACAGTGGTGGCACACACCTTTAATCCTAGCACTCGGGAGGCAGAGATCTGTCTGGATTTCTGTGAGTTCAAGGCCACCCTGGAGTCCATGAGATTGAGTCAGTCTAGGAGAGAAACAGAGCCAGGCTGTGGTGGCACACACCTTTAATCCCAATACTTGGGAGTCACATGCCTTTAGTCCCAGCACTTGAGATACCATGCCTTTGCTTGGGAAGCACACACGCCTTTAATACCAGCACTAAGAAGGAGGTGATATGGTGGGTGGAGAAAGGTATATAAGGTGTGAGGAGACAGGAACTAAGGCTTTTCAGCTGAGGAAGCTCATTCAGCTAGAGGCCTATTGGCTGAAGCTATTTCAGGCTGAGGAGTTGGTGAGGTAAGAGGTGGTGGCTGTGGCTTGCTCTGCTTCTCTGTTCTTTCAGCTTTCACCCCAATATCTGGTTCTGGTTTTTTTTTTTTAATTAAAAGACCATTTAGCATTCGAGCTACATATATACACATGGTAGTACAAACCCAGCCCCCAAAGATGAGTGCTAGGACAATCTTTCCCAAATGATCTTTCACTGCAGATTGGTTTTGTATGTTCTAGAACTTCATAGAAACCATTGTGTATGACACGCATCTCTCAGGTCTGATATCACTCATTCACTATCTTGTTTTGTGATTCAGCTCATGCCCACATTTTTTTTCATGTCTGAGCAATATCCCATGTAATAAGGAGTCATATTTTTGCTTACCTGTTCATCTTGGGGTTTTGTTCTTTTTTGAGACAAGGTTTCACTATGTAACCCTAGCTAAGATGGAACTCATACAGAGATCCACCTGCTTCTGCCTCCTGAGTGCTGGAATTGCAGGTGTGTGTGTATCTGGTTTCCATGTGCTATCATTCCTGGCTTCAGTTCCTTTGTTGCCAGCCATTCAGTCTGTGTCTATTGTTGTAATAAAATATTATGATCAAGGCAACTTATGAAAGGTTTTATTTGGGCTTATGCTTCCATATGGATAAGAATACATTACCATTATGGTGGAAAAGTGTGGCAACAAGCACCAGGTATGGTGGCAGGAGCATCTGTTGAACTGCAAGTACCAAGCAGAGAGAGTGAACCAGAAATGGTGTGTTGCTTTGAAACCTCAAAGTGAAGTGTTTATCTAATTATTCTTTGTCAATAAAAAATTTGGGAGTCAGATATTGGGGTAAGAACTTGAATGATAGGAGAAGTGACAGAAAAGCCACCAGTGATCTCCTATCTCTTCCATCCCTCAATCCAAAAGGGTTGAGATCCTCTCTCAGCCCTGCCTTAGTACTTCCTGTCTTCTATCCTCAGTCCTACAAGATCTCTATGGTTAATTTTGGTCAGCTAGTGGCTAGCTCTGCCCTCTGAACTCAAAGCAAACTTTGTTGTCAGAATGTAATCAAAATATCACACATCAAAGCCCACCCTTAGTGACACACTTCCTCCAGCAAGTTTACACATTCTAAGGCTCCCCAAACTGGGAATCAAGATTCAAATGCCCAAGAATGTAGGGGACATCTCATTCAAACCACCACAGTCTGTTTCTAGTTCCTGGCTTGTGTTAGTACTTTTGCATAGCTATGAGAAGAATTTTAAGAAGAGAATATTATTTTAGCTTATTTCAGTCTGAGTAGTCCTCGGCTTTGTTTATTTTGTCGAAGTGGTGAGAGCAAGGAAGGGTGCTGCTGCTCATCTCATGGCAGACAGGAAACAAAGAATGAAGAAGGGACTGCAGACCAGGTGTGGCTATTAAGAGTGTACCACCATGAACTTTGGGACTTAAGTAATATACTTGTTCCCATAGTGAGGGGGAGACAAAAGTGGCAAAAGACAGGCCAAGTAAATTCTCATATGAATTATTTCCAGACTTTAAAGTAACAGATAGCTGGGTGGTGGCGCATGCCTCTAATCCCAGCCCTTGGGAGGCACAGGCAGGTGAACCTCTGTGAGTTTGAGGCCAGCCTGGTTGCCAGGACAGCCAAGGCTACACAGAGAAACTCTTTCTTGAAAAAAAAAATAAAGTGACAGGTAAAGTATGGCCTAATGGCATAGTCTTGTAATCACAGCTACCTAGGAGTGTGAAGCAGGAAGTCACAGTTATCAGGCCACCTCAGACTACAGAATGCATTCAAGACCAGACTGAGAAATTTAATGAGACCCTGTCTCAAAAGTTCATAAAGATGTTAGGGGTAGATCTCATGGGTAGAGTGCTTGTAAGCATGAGGTCTTGGGTACAGCAGTGTACACTTATATTCCCAGCACATGAGAGATGGAGGCAGAAGGATCAGGAGTTCCAGGATAGTGTAAATTACATAGCAAGTTCAAGACTAGCCCGAGCTGCAGAAGATTATGGTGGTATTCTAATTGTACTGAAATGTGATTTTGATTGTATGTTAATAAATAAAGTTACCCGGGGGTCAGAGCTATTAGAGCCATAGAAAGAGTGTGGCGGTGGTGGCGCACGCCTTTAATCCCATAGATCTCTGTGTGTTCAGGGATACAGCCAGCATTGGAGACACACGCCTTTAAGACCTGGGGGGTTGTACATACAGGCAGTGATGAGGCAGTCACGTGTTTGGGTTTACAACCAATGGGAAGGCAGAACAAAAAACTATGAAATGACGTACACACAGGGAAATAGCTCTCTTTCCGGAAGCTAGGACCACCGCAGGAGGAAGGGTGAGATTTTAGCTCTGAGCTCTGACCTCTTGGCTTTCTCTTTTACATTGGTTCTGTGTTTCTTATTTAATAAGATGGTTGGTTACATCAACAGAAGATCCTGCCTCAAAAGAGCTGATAAGATGGATTAGTGGATAAAGGTGATTGCTTTCAAACCTAATGGTTTGAGCTTGATCCCATTGTGGAAAGAGAGAAATGACTCTCAGTTTGTCTAGCTTTTTGTTGGAGCCCACTAGGTTTCATAATGGCTATACCCAGCAGGATTGCATAAGAGGTTGATTGGACCACAGACCTGGGTACCAGGTGTTTGGAAGGGTCTAACTAGCAAGGGGGAGGTCTTCTGCTCCACCCCTTGGCATTGTTATAAATAGACCTTTGGAAGAAAGTTCTGGCCCGGTAGATAAGGATCCAGGACCACCTGAGTCTATCCTGTGTTTTCTCTCTGTTTTTCTTCTATTTCTAACTAAGTCTATTATCCCTCATTCCTCAAGAGTTCTTGGGGTAAATAAGTGTGGGTGCTGGTCTGCCCCATCTTTTGCTTAAAAAAAGGATTAATTTTTATTTTTTGTGTATAAGTGTTTGCATGCATAAGTATCACATGTGTGCTTAGTGCCTGTGGAGAACAGAAGAGGGTATGAGACCCCCTAGTACTAGAGTTAGAGATGATTATGAGCTGCCATGTGGATGTTGGGAGCCAAACCCAGATTCTCTGAAGAGTAACAAGTACTTCTTAACCTCTGAGCCACCTCTCTAGCCTCCCCAAAGTTGTTCTTTGACCTCCAAACGTGCACCAAGAAAGAATGCAGATGGTTCAACTAGTAAAGTCATTATTGTAAACAACAATAATGTCCCAAAGGAGGAAAATGATATCAGTAGATTGTCAATGATATCTGAAGCCACTGCACTTCTAGATATAAATGTGTAAGAGTTGAAAGCAGGACTAAATCATGATTTTTGTATACTCTGTTCATAGCAGCAGTAGACATTGTATTATTCAGTTTATTTTTATCTCTGTGACAAAATATTGGGGAAAAAAGACAGCTTAAAAGAGGGATGATTTAATTAATTATTACATAATAATTATCTAGAAACAGGGTCTCACTAGCTGGTCTGGGACTTGTTATCTAGACCAGGCTGCCCTCAAATTCAGAGATTTGCCTGCTTCTGCTTCCCTAGTGCTGGGATTACTGGTGTGTGCTACCATCCCCAGCTTTACAAATACTTTTTTAGAGGCCAAATGGGGTAGTGTGCATCTTTAATCTCAGCACTCCTATGGTGAGATGGGAGGAAGAGACAGGATAATCTCCTGGAAGCTTGTGGGCCACAAAACATCAAGAGGACTGGAAGGATGGCTCAGTAGTTAAGAACACCTGCTATTTTTGCAGAGGATCCAAGTTCAGGTCCCAGCACCCACATGGTGGCTCACAACTGTATGTAACTTCAGTTCCAAGGGATTCCACGCCCTTTTCTGGTCTTTGGGCACCAGGTATACAAGCAAATACAGAGAGGGGGGGGGGTGGACAGGGGAGAGGGGAGAGGGAGAAATGTAACATATTGGAAAGAAAGAACTGATTCCTGAAAGTTGTCCTCAGCTCATCATGGCACTTGGTACTTGCACACCCTTATTCACATGCCACACATCATGAACACAAAAACAATCATAAAAGGTGGAAGAAGTCTGGTGTGTGTAGCAGGCTTTCTTTTGGGCCACCAACCAGCTCCCAAGTCATGATATGAACACTTTTTATTGATTATGAATGCTCGGCCTTATCTTATGCTTGTCTCACTAGCTCTTATAACTTAATTTAATCTGTTTCTCTTCATCTACATTTTGCCTCAGGACCTTTTACCTTTCTTTCATTCTGTATGTCTTATTCTATGTCTAGCTGGCTGGCGACTGCCTGACTCACTGGACACTAGCTGGCTGGCTGGCTCCCTTTTTCCTCTTTGCCCACCAGCTCCACCTATCCCTTTTCTGCCTGGTTATTGGCCATTCAGCTTTTTATTAGACCAAACAGGTGCCTTAAGAAGGCAAGGTGAAACAACAACACATCTTTACATAGTTAAACAAATGCAGCATAAACAAAAGCAACACACCTTTATATAAACAAATGCAACACATCTTTACATAGTTAAACAATTCTGCAACACAAATGTAGCACATCTTTACTTAGTTAAACAAATATTCTATTGTAGGCAGTTTTCCCATTCCAGGAGCCATTTCCAAATTACCACACAGAAACTTAAATTAGTTGTAAATGCTCAGCCACTAGCTCAGACTTATTATTAACTATCTCTTACATTTAAAGTTAGCCCATCTTATTTTTGCTCTGCCACATGGCAGTACCTTCATTAGCATGGCACATTCATCTGGTGCTCCCTCTGCAGCTGGCTGGCCTCTCTTCTGACTCTGCCCTTCATTCTCAGTTTGGTTTTTCCACCTAACTTTATCCTGTTTAGCTATTGGTCACTCAGTTTGTTCATTAAACCAATCATAGTGACATATATTCACACAGTGTACAGAAGGATTATTCCACAGCAATATATTCCACAATAGGTGTGTGCTACTGTGTGGATGACCTGAGACCATACTGTATGCAGGGAAATGAGTCTATCTCCAAAAGCAAATACTGCATGATTCCACTTATAAGAGGTCCCTAGAACAACCAAATTCATAGAAAATTAAAAAATGCTGTCAGGGGATTGGGGAAAGGAAACAGATTTATTGTTTAATAGGTATAAATTTCTATTGGGAGAAATTAAGAGGTTCTGGAAATGGATGATGGTGATGGTTGTATAGTAGTGAACATACAACATACAAAGAATGCTCTGGTTGTGGTGACACACACCTTTAATCCCAGCTCTCAGCAGGCAGAGGAAGGCAGATCTCTGTAAATCTGAAGCCAGCCTAATGTACATAGTGACTTCCAGGTCAACCAGAGCTACACAATGAGACCCTATCTCAGAAAAAAAAAATGCTCCTGAACTGTACAATATTCCAAATAGCATAGTAAATTTTTCTTTGTTATTTTGAGACAGGGTTTAATTATGCAGCCCAAGCTGGCCTGGAACTCACAGTCTTCCTACCTTAAGACTCCCAAGTGCTGGGATTTGTAAGTGGCATGGACCAGCATGCCAGGTAAACAGACATTTTTTTGGTTTTGTTTTTTATGTTTTCCAAGATAGGGCTTCTCTGTGTAGCCCTGGCTGTCCTGGAACTCGATTCGTAGACCAGGCAGACCTCAAACTCACAGAGATCTACCTGCCACTGCCTCCTGAATGCTGGGATTAAAGGTATGTAACACCACAGCCTGGCTTAGATGGAAATTTTTTTTAATTTAAGTTTTTTTTCTTCATTTTACATACCAACTATTGGAGAAATTATTTTGGCCACTCCACGTAGTTAAAAGGATATTTATTTAATGGCGTCACTCACAAATTAAGTAATAGGTAGGTCGCAGGGTCTGGGAAAGGTGTATTGCAGCCAAGCGGTGTTCTCTGGAGCTCTGCTCAGTCAACCTCCACCAGTCAGCGTCCCGGCACCGAGAGAGCGCTGGCCCATCCAGATCTCGGGTCTCCGGCGCCTCCCCTGGTCCCGCCTCGTAGGCGTGACAGTTGCCAGAGTCTCAATGGGGGTTGGAACTTCCAGATCCAAGCTGGAATGGCTACCCACTACAACCAACCACAGTTTTCTCTTCCTCCCCTCCTCTTGCTCCCCCCAATCCACTCCTCAGAGAGGGTAAGGTCTCCCATGGGGAGTCAACAAAGTCTGGCATACTAAGTTGAGGCAGGACCAAGCCCCTTCCCCCTGTATCAAGGATGAGCAAGGTGTCCCTCTGTAGGGAATGGGCTCACAAAAGCCAGTTCATGCACTAGTGATAAATCCTGATCCCACTGACAGGGGACTCACAAACAGACCAAGCTACACAACTTTCACCCACATGCAGAGGGCCTAGTTTGGTCCCATGCAGGTTCCCCAGCTGTCAGTCCAGAGTCTGAGTTCCCACTAGCTCGGGTCAGCTGTCTCTGTGGGTTTCCCATCATGACCTTGACCCCCCCTTGCTCTTATAATTTCTTCTCCCTATCTTTGATTGGACCCTCACAGCTCTGCCCAGTGCTTAGCTGTGAATCTCTGCATCTGCTTCCATCAGTTACTGAATGAGGGTTCTATGATGACAGTTAGGGTATTATTCACTGGTCTGATTACTGGGGGGTAGGCCAGCTCAGGCCCCCTCTCTATTATTGCTAGTAGTCTAAGCTGGGGTCATCCTTATGGATTCCTGGGAATTTCCCTAGCACCAGGTTTCTCCCTATCCCCATGATGTCTCCCTCTATCAAGGTATCTCTTTCATTGCTCTCCCACTCCGTCCCTGTTCCAGCTCGACTATACCATTCCCTCATGTTCTCATCCCCTCTCCCCCTCCCCTCCCCCTTCCCCTCCTCCCTTTCTCTCCCCTCCTATGCTCCCAGTTTACACAGGAGATCTTACCTCTTTTCCCTAGGGAATTTTTTTTAATGGAAAAATTCTGACAATAATTGAAAGTATTTATGAGAACTGGGCAGTGGTGGAGCATGCCTTTAATCCCAGCACTTGGGAGGCAGAGGCAAGTGGATGTCTGTGAGTTTGAGGCCAGCCTGGTTTATAGAATAAGATCCAGGACAGATACACAACATAGTGAAACCCTTTCTTGAAAAAAATTATGAAGCTGGGCATGGTAGTACATGCCTTTAATCCCAGCACTTGGGAAGCCCAAAGATCTCTGTGAGGACAGCCTGGTCTACATACTGTGTTCCAGGACAGCTAGAACTATACAGTGAGACCCTATCTCAAACAAAACAACAATAACAACAACAAAAATAGTACAACATGATTTTTATTTTGAGACAGGGTCTCATATATGCCACACTGTCTTCAGACTCACTGTGTAGCCGAGGATGACCATGAACTCCTGATCCTCCTGCCACTACTTCCCAAGTGCTGAGATTACAGGTATGGGCCACCACTCCCAGCCAACAAGACATTTTGACATAAGTATAAATTGTGAAATAGTTAAATTAAGATATGAGGAACCAGCTCACATACTTTGAATTTTTTTTTTTTTTTTTTGGTTTTTCGAGACAGGGTTTCTCTGTGTAGCTTTGCGCCTTTCCTGGAGCTCACTTGGTAGCCCAGGCTGGCCTCGAACTCACAGAGATCCGCCTGGCTCTGCCTCCCTAGTGCTGGGATTAAAGGCGTGCGCCACCACCGCCCGGCGAATTTTTAATATTGAAAACATTTAAAATCCAGGTCTTAGTACCTTTCAAGTACAGGACACATCGTTACTACTAAGTGCAGTCACAAAGTTCTACAATAGAGCTCTTATACTTACAACATCCAACTGTCATTCTAAGCCCTCTTCCTAATGTCTCAATCACCCCTCATTGTAGCTGAAGTTTTCCTGTGGCCCAGCCAGCCAGCAGTCAGGACAAATCTCTCCCACTCATGTCCCACAAGTAAACACACAGAGGCTTATATTAATTACGAACTGTATGGCCATTAGCTGAGGCTTATTACTGACTAGCTTATTAACCATAATTCTTATCTATGTTTAGCCATGTGGCTTGGTACCTTTTTTCAGTTCTTCCTTATCATCTTGCTTCCTCTGTGTCTGGCTGGCATCTCCTGATTCTGCTCTTCCTCTTCCCAGAATTCTCCTCTTCTGCTTATCCCACCTATACTTCCTGCCTGGCTACTGGCCAATCAGCATTTTATTTATCAACCAATCAGATCAACACACATTCACAGCCCACAGAATGACATTCCACAGCACTTCCCCTTTTCTGTCTAATCAAAAAAGGACGGTTTTAACTTTAACATAGTAAAATTACAGATAACAAAACAGTTATCAAGCAAGAATTACAGTTACAATATCTAGTCTATTTGTATTTGGCAGAATTAAAGAAAATATTCTATCTATCCTATATTTGTGAGTCTAAAGTTTAATATCTAATTTATCATTTATCATGACTAAGAAAAACTATAATTATAATTCTCCTGTCATATCTGTATCCTATATTTCCATATTATATCCCCCTTTCTTCTTTTAGAAAGATATTGATTATGACCAATTACAATTTGTAACCAACAACCTAAACAAAGATAAACATCCATAATCCAGTTTTTGGGAATGTGGGCATAGTGTTCTAGGCTACTTCCTGCTGATAAATGGTACTGTATTTTTATGGGGATCCTGAGAAAATTAAGAATTATGGTCAAGTCCTGACTGGAATAGTCTGTGATGTATTTTTTGAACCAGTTGCCTTGAAGCTGTTTGGATATTGGAACATCTGGAAACTTCTCAGGAGGTCTTCCTTGATCAAACCATATTAGCCTGGAAGCAATCCATAGGTTCTCATCTTCTGAGGAAACAAAAGCAGAACCTCTTTTCCAAAGCACTGTATCCTTAGACATTAATTTTGAAATCAAGATACTATATATATATATATATATATATATATATATATATATATATATATATATATATATCATGGCAGTTTTACAATCAAATGTCTTTCTGCAGTTAAAAATCCCAAAAACAACACAATCCAGACTCTGCGTGTGATTTCCATCTTTATGTATGTTGTGCCCAGTTTGCAACACCCCAGAGAGCCCAGAGAGATCACTGAAGACGAGCATGCCAGAATGCAAAAGCAAGGTTTAATTCTGGATATCCAAAAGCAATACAAGCCTAGGCAGGGACTTTGTCCAACAGATCCAACGCAGTGGAGGCTGGAGGAAGTGCCCGCCTCTCTGCAAGCTCAGTTTTTAAAGGCAAAACCCACAAGGTTACATCATTTAGGGGTGCTAGTATGGGTACAATTTTGATTGGCTCACTTCTAGGGACTTTCTAGAAATCATGGCTTAATCTTATTTCTAAGTGGGTGGTTGCCTGCCACCATTTCTCATTGGCTGCCCTCAGGTGGGGACATTTTTATGGTCAGTTACCCTGGAAACCAGGGTCGGAACATTCTTTGGTCAAACAGTTACCTAGGGAACCAGGGAGAGGACATTGCATAGTCCAGCAGTCATTACCTCTTGACTACCTTGTGACTCTGTATTTTTACACTTCCTGATTTCTGGAATCTGGACTGACTGGTCTCAGTAACTCATGGCCTATTCCAGTAACTCATGGCCTGTACCTAAAAGGAAAAATCTTAGGCCTTAGTTTTAGGGTGAAAGCATTTTGTTCTTATTTCTAAGATGGCTCATTTTGGTCTCACAATGTGGTTTATTTTTTATATTACTTTTACTGTCTCTTTAAAGGACTCTATTTTTTAAAACTATTTCTTTATATAACTGTCTGTATTCATTTTCCCCTGTCTTCCAAGCCTATGTACATTTTTACACACATTGTAAACTGTTTAGGTTTTATTTCATCTGAATCAGTTTTATTGTGAATCTATTGTTTTAAACTGCAGGGTGGTTAGAACAGAAGCAGCAGCCTTGGTTGTTGACTCTGCCCACCTCAGCTTTTCAACATGGTGGTGGTACATTTACCACCAGCTCTGGGAGACATGTGTACCACCAACTCTTGGAAGCAGTGAGTCTATGCCTCCATTAAAGCACCATGTAGCCCAGAAATCTTTTTTTTGTCTGTATTAGCAAAAACTATATCCACCATACATCATGCTGTGCACCTTGCAGATGCCACTATGTACCACTGTGGGAATCTGCCATGCTGCAGGTCAAACCCACACGCTGCTGTGAACCTGCCATACTGTAGCTCATGGCTTGCCTGAGAGACACAACTAGGAAGCTGTTTTTAGCTCCATTTTAGAATTTTTAAAAAAAGCTTTCTCAGCTTTTAGGTGGAAACTCTTGCCCCACGTCTGGGTGCCATTTGTAGCTGAAGTTTTCCTGTGTCCCAGCTGGCCAGTGGTCAGAACAAATGTCTCCCACTCATGTCCCCCAAGTAAGCACACAGAGGCTGATATTAATTATGACTGCTCGGCCACTAGCTCAGGCTTATTACTGACTAGCTCTTACACTTAAATTAACCCATAATTCTTATCTATATTTAGCCACGTGGCTTGGTACCTTTTCTCAGTTCTGCCTTGTCATCTTGCTTCCTCTGTGTCTGGCTGGCAACTCCTGACTCTGCTCTTCCTCTTCCCAGAATTCTCCTCTTCTGCTTATCCCACCTATACTTCCTGCCTGGCTACTGGCCAGTCAGCATTTTATTAAACCGATTGGAGTGACAAATCTTTACAGTGTATGAGAACATTATCCCACAGCATTTCCCCTTTTTTTTTGTCTAATTAAAAAGGAAGGTTTTAACTTTAACATAATAAGATTATATATAACAAAAACAGTTATTAGGTAAGAATTACAGTAACACTATTTAATCCATTTGCATTTGGCAAAATTAGAGAAAATACTTAATTATTTTATCTTGGTGAGTCTAAAGTTTTGTATCTAATTTACTTTCTATTATAACTAAGAAAAATTATAATTATAACTATTTTGTCTTCAATTCTATCAAAGACCCCAGAAGGGTGAAATGTTACCTAATGACAATGACAGGGACCTCAAGCTGTCTGGACAGTCACCCAAAGTTCCTCTGTAACATTGGGGCATCCATCTTTGGCCTACAGGCCTAGCATGTTTGACAGACTTATCTGTGAAGCAAGATTTTTGAAAGACTGTCCCACCTTGTCTTGGTAAAGTTCTGCAGTCACTTTCTTTTGTGTCCTGCTTGTCCAATTTAGACAGCATACTGTCAGCAGTTGAAGGAAGGGTACTTTCTCTGCGCACATGGCTAGCTTTTGCCATAAAGAAAACAAACTCCATATGGAGTTTCTTCGATGCCCATCATCCTCTTTGAAGTAATTGGTGCTGCCAGGAGCAGGTGTGTCTCACTGTCAAGAAAAGTCTAAATTTGCCGGGCAGTGGTGGCACATGCCTTTAATCCCAGCACTCAGGAGGCAGAGCCAGGCGGATCTTTGTGAGTTCAAAGCCAGCCTGGGCTACCAAGTGAGTTCCAGGAAAAGGTGCAAAGCTACACAGAGAAACCCTGTCTCGAAAAACCAAAAAAAAAAGAAAAAGAAAAAAAAAAGAAGAAAAGTCTAAATTCTCAAAACATTTTAAGTGCCATATTCTGTAGGTCTTTAAAGTGTTGGAAGATTGTATATCTATCTGAAATATATCTCTGTATGACCTTGAAAAGATATCTAACATGACTATAAATTTGCTATTAGAGATTACTATTAATCTGTATTTCTTAATTATATATTACATATATATATATTTTTGGTTTTTCGAGACAGGGTTTCTCTGTGTAGCTTTGCGCCTTTCCTAGATCTTGCTCTGTAGCCCAGGCTGGCCTCGAACTCACAGAGATCCGCCTGGCTCTGCCTCCCGAGTGCTGGGATTAAAGGCGTGTGCCACCACCACCCGGCTTATATATTACATTTTTAAATGAGCTGCATAAATATAATACCTAAACAAGAGTAGAAATATATATACAGTATAATAAAATTAACTTTAAATTTGTATCAATAAACTGTGGTGATATTGTGCTCCCCAAAATATTGTGCACCCTAATAAACTTATCTGGGGTCAGAGAACAGAACAGCCATAATATTAAACATAGAGGATAGGCAGTGGTAGCACATTCCTTTAATCCTAGCATTCTAGAGGCAGAGATCCCTCTGGATCTCTGTGAGTTCAAAGCCACACTGCAAACAGTCAGGCATGGTAACAAGAGCCTTTAGTCCCAGGAAGTGATGTCAGGAAGTAGAAAGGTATAAAAGGCATGAAAACCAGGAACTAGCCTGGTTAAGCTTTCAGGCTTTTGAGAAGCAGTTCAGCTGAGATGAGGACATAGAGTCTTCAGTCTGAGGAAACAAGATCAGCTGAGGAACTGGCAAGGTGAGATAGCTGTGGCTGGTTCTGCTTCTCTGATCTTCCAGTGTTCACCCCAGTACCTAACTCCAGGTTTGCTTTTATTAATAAGACCCTCTAACATTTGTGCTTCAATAAACCAAAATCCATACTTTTGTAAGATTAATAGTTGTTTTTTGAATTAAAGTAGATTCAATAATCTACCCTTTTCCCCCATCATTTCTATAACATATCTCCCTTTCTTCTTTTAGAAAGAGATTGGCTATGACCAATAATAATTTGTAACCAAACCCGTAAACAAAGACAAGCATTCATAATTCATTTTTGGGGAATGTGGGTGTAGTTTTCTAGGCTACTTCCAGCTGATTGGGGGTGCTGATGATCTTATGGGGACCCTGAGAAAATTTAGGATTATGGTCAAGTCCTGACTAGAGTAGTCTGTGAGGTTGGATCATCTCAGCAAGCAGCTCTGAAGTTTTTCTGGATGCAGAACTCAAATGAAACTGCAACAGAAGTACTCTGAAACATTGGATCCTCTAGGCCATTTTTCCCATTAGAGATTTTTCAGGGAGTCTTCTTTGGTCAAATCTGATTTTTCTTAACACAGAGTGAATCCACAGCCTCTCATTTCCTGTGGAAATAAAAGCATAACCCCTTCTTCAAAGAAACATATCTTTGACTTAAATTTTGAAGTCAAGGTATTTTCAAAATATATAGGTTGCATTAATCCAGCAACATTTATAATCAAATGTCTCTTAGCAGCTGTTGCTCCTTCCTCAGCTGTCAAATAATTCAAAGACAACACAATAACATACAGTATCCAGGTTCTCTGTGTATTTTCCATCTTTACATGGCTTTTTTATATTACTTTACTCCCTTTTTAAGAACTTTACTTTTTTATTTTAAAACTATATATTTCTTTTATGTGACTGTCTATACCTTCTCTTTACTCTCCAAAGCCTATATATATTTTTAAGCACACTGTAACCCGCTTAGAGCTTTTTTTTTTTAATCTGTCTTTCCTGTGTATCTCTATCTTTTTCTGACCACATAAGCATTTGAGCTGCTAAGTGGACTTGGCTTTGAGGCTGGCTCCACCCCAATCCTTGTTTCCTTGAGAAGCTAGTCTCATAGCAGAAGCATATTTACTGCCAGCTCTGAAAGCCATGTTTACTGCTCCAACTCTGAGAAGTTTTTGGGTCCACACTGTCACCAAGTAGTATGCCATGTTTGGTAGTAGGGCCTTTTAAAAGAGCCGTGGAGTTTTTGCCACTAACGCTGAGTCAGGAAGCCATCTCTCAAAGGGGCCGTGCCTCTGCTTGCTGCCAGCAAACAGAGCCTATTGGAGAAAAGGCGGCTACCAAGAAGCTTCATTTGACTCCATTTTTGTGTGTTTAGAATCCTTTTTAAAGCTTTCTCAGGTTTTATGTGGAAATTCTTGCCAAACATTTGGGCACCACATGTATGTGGAATGTTTCTCTCCCACCTGCCTGTTCCCAAATAATTGATTTGGAGGCTTATAATATTACTTATAGATGCTCAGATGGTAGCTCAGGCTTATTACTAACTAGCTCTTACACTTAACTCATAATTCTAACCTATGTTTAGCCATGTGGCTTGGTACCTTTTTTTAGCACAGAATTCTCAATTTGCTTCCTCTGCACCTGGCTGGTGACTCCTCACTCTGCCCTTCTTCTTCCCAGCACTCTTAGTTTGGTTGCCCTGCCTGTACTTCCTGCCTGGCTACTGGTCAATCAGTGTTTTATTAAACCAATGTGAGTGACAAATCTTTACAGTATACAAGAGAATTATTCCACAGCAGGGAACTGGGTACAACTCAGTGCAAAGGGCAGTTATTGAAAAATAATAAAAAACAATTTGCTCTAAGTGGCAGTGGTGCAGGCCTTTAATCTTAGCACTCAGGAGGCTGAGGCAGGTGGATCTGTGAGTGTGAGGCCAGCCTGGTCTACAGTGTGAGTCCCAGGACAACCAGGGCCTCACAGAGAAGCCCTGTCTTGAAAATAAACAGTTTGTGCCTAGACTCCTAAAGAGTTGTGACTGCCAGATATGACAGATTGTATCTATAATCTCATCACTCAGGAAGCAGAGGGCTACATGGCAAGATCTTGTTGAAGAGAGGAGGAGGAGGAAGAAGAAGATATAATGGTAAGCCAGAGTTGAGACTAAAATAAAAACTAGTTACAGAAATGATCCCTAAGAATGAACTCAAGACCAAAGAGAGCCAAGAAGCATGGTGACACATACCTGTAATCCCAGTATTTGGCAGGTGGAAGCAGGAGGATCAGGAGTTCAAGGTCATCATGGGCTATAATGAGACTCTGTCAATGAAAAAGATGGAGAGAAAGAAAGAAAGAAAGAAAGAAAGAAAGAAAGAAAGAAAGAAAGAAAGAAAGAAAGGAAGAAAGAAAGAAAGAAAAGAAGAAAGGAGTAAAGGAAGGAAGGAAAAGATTGCTCACTAGAAACAAGCCAAGCTAAGGCCAGGCATTTATAATTAAGAATAAGCCTCCATATGTGTGATTTATTTGGGAGCTGGGTGACTGGCTCCCAAAAAGAGTAAAGAGTAAAAAGTAAACATCAATACCTGATCTTTATGGAGGTCAGAAGATGATGTCAGATCTCCTGAAAATGAAGATATAGGACAGTTGTGAGCCACTTTGTAGATGCTGGGGACTGAACCCAGGTCCTCCACGAGAGCAACAAGTACTCTGCTGTGGGATGTCTTTCTGTATGCTGTGAATATGTGCTGCTCTGATTGGTTGATCAATAAAGTTGTTTGGCCAATGGTGAGGCAGAATAAGGTTAGGCAGTACATTCGAACTGGAAAGAGGAGAAAAAAGGAGAGTGAGGCAGATGTTGTGAGCCACCACCAGGAGAAGCCAGATGTAAAAGTATCAGTAAACCATGAAGCCATGTGGCAATGCATAGATTAATAGAAATGGGCTGATTTAAGTTGTAAGAGCTAGCGATCAAGAAGTCTAAACCATTAGGCCATACAGTTTGTAAGTAATATAAGCTTCTGTGTATTTACTTGGGTCTGAGTGTCTGCAGGACCAGGCAGAACACAGGAAAACTTCCAACTACAATACTCTTAACCATCATTGTAATTCTGGAATAGACCCTTCTTGGTCTCCTATCACAACTGGGTGTGGTGGTGAAAGCTTATAATCTCAGCTCTTCATTTTAGTTTCATGGCATAGGATCCTTAAATAGTTGTGAACTGCCAAATGGGTGCTGAGAGCTGAACCTGGATCCACTGTAAGAGCAACAAATGCTCTTAACCACTGATCCATCTCTCTATCCTCTATTTTTACATAGAAAGCCACTGTTGTATAGTATAATCTTGTAATCATCCTTTGACAACTTATTAATTTTGGAGTTTTGTGGTGCTGAGGATCAAACCTAGTGCCTCAGTCATGCAATAGCCCTCTACCACAGAGCACATCTTCAGCTCTAGTGATTTTATTTATTTATTTATTTATTTATTTATTTATTTATTTATTTACTTACTTACTTACTTATTTATAGACAAAATTGTAGGGAGTCATTCTCTGTCCCACCAGCCAGCTCCCAAATAACCACATGGAGACATAATTATGAAAGCTCAGCTGATAGCTTGGGCTTGTTTCTAACTAGCTCTTATAACTTAAATTAACCCATTTATATTAATTCATGTGCTGCCACATGACTCATGGCTTGTTACCTCATCTCCTACATGTCATGCTTCCTCCATGTCTCTTCGAGACTGCACCCTTCTTCTTCCCAGCATCCTCTGTGCCTGGAAAATTTGCCTAGCTATTGGCCATTCAGCTTTTTATTAAACCAGTCACAGTGACATAGTTCACACAGTATAAAGAAATATTTCACAACACAGGGTCTTGATGTATAGCCCAGTGTGACCTAAAACTCAAGATCCTCCTGCAAGCTTCCCAAGAGCTGAGATTATAAGCTTTTACCACCATGCCCAGTTTTGGGGGCACCAACCCCAGTGCAGTAAAAAATCCATTTATTCACTCATTTTAATGTTTTTTGAGACATTGTTAAATATTACTTTTAAAAAAGAGAGAGATCACATGTAGCCCCAGCTGGACTTGAACTCTTGCATGGCTAAAGATGACTTTGAACTCCTGCTCCTCCTGCCTCTAGGTTGGTATTAATTCTGAGTGCTGAGATTACAGATATGATGCTACATGCCTGGGGATAAGAAATACGGGTTAATTTAACTGTGAAGGAGAAGTGAATGAGATCTACATGAGCAGACTGGGTGTGTGTGTGTGTGTGTGTGGCAGAGGGTGAGGTGTGGGGGATGAGAACATAGGGAAATGGGAGGGTAAAGCTGGAGCAGGGACAGAGTGGGAGGGCATGGAGGAAGATATCATGATATATGAGGATAGCATGGGAATAGGAAGAGGCAGGGTACTGGGGAGGCTCTTAGGAATCCACAAGGTTGACCCCAACTTGGTCCAGAGGGTTCCTGGACTGGTCTACTCTGGTGATCAGCCTAGCAAACAACCTAGCTGTCACCATAGAGCCTTTGTCCAGTGACTGATGGAGGCAGATACAGAGATTCACAGCCAGACACCAGGCTGAGCTCCAGGAATCCAATTGGTGAGAGAGAGGAGGGATTCGGCAGGCAAGGGACATTGAGATCATGATGGGAGGATGTGCTGAGATGACCAGCCACACTAGTGGAAGTCCATGAACTGTGGACTAGTGGCTGTAGAGCCCCCATGTGACTGGACTAGGCCCTCTGGATACGGAAGATGGTTGTTTGGCTCAAACTGTTTGGGGGGCACCCAGGCAGGGGGATTGGGATCTGTCCCTGGTGCATGGGCAGGCTTCTGGGAATCTGTTGCCTGTGGTGTGACACCTTGCACAGACTTGGTGCAGTGGGAAGGGGCTTGGAGCTGCCTAGGCTCAGTGTGCTGGGCTTTGCTGACTCCCCATGGGAGACCTTGATTTGGGGGATGTGGTGATGTGGGGTGGCTTGGGAAAGAGGGCTGGGTGTGGAAGGATGCAGGAGGGGGGAATCTGTGGATAGTATGTGGAGTGAGTAGAAAATTCAGAGCCAGGTGGATCTCTGTGAGTTTGAGACCAGCCTGGTCTCCAAAGTGAGTTCCAGGAAAGGTGCAAAGCTACACAGAGAAACCCTGTCTCAAAAAACCAAAAAAATTTTTTCTTAATAAAGAAATAATGAAAAAATGGAATTTGGTTTAATTAATTTAAATGTAAGAATTAGTAAGAAGCCTGAGCTATTGGCCAAGCATTTATAATTAATAATAAGCCTCAGAGTGGTTATTTGGAGAGCAGCTGGTTAGACGGAAAAGTCTGCCTACAAATGGTGTTCCAACATGGGGCTGGAATTTCCACGTAAGACCTAACTAAGCTTGAAAAAAGATTCTAAGCACAACTTCCCAGAGCTGGGGCAGTAAACATGGCTTCCACTGGTACCTGTACCACAAGGCTAAACTCTCAGGGAATGAAAGAGGGAGGAGCCAGCTGCCAATGCCATACACCAACTCATGCTCTAAGCTGAGCTATGCCAGCAACTAACAGCAGTTTAAGATTCATCTCATGCAATCAAAGAACAATACAGATGTGTAGCACAAATTCTAATTAGTCTTAGTAATAAAAACCCAGAGCCAGATATCAGGGTAAATGCTTAAAGATCAGAGAAGTAAAGGAGCCAGTCACTAGAGGGACTTTTTACCTCTACCAAATCCTCAGACCAAAAGGGTCCTGTCTTCCTCATGCCTTATATTCCTCTTTCCATCCAGCCATATCACTTCCTGTTTCCTCTTCTGTAGTTGAATATTATTTTTAAAGTGTGTTACTTCTGTTTATGTTGCATTTGTTTAATTCTGTGAAGCTGTGTTACTGTGCCTGTCTAAAACACCTGATGGTCTAATAAAGAGCTGAACAGTCAGTAGTGAGGCAGGAGAGAGAAATAGGCAGATCTGGCAGGCAGAGAGGATAAATAGAAGGAGAAATCTGAGAGAAAAAAGAACTAGCAAGGAAAAGAGGTGGACTCAAGGGGGCAGCCACCCAGCTACACAGCAAGCCATGGAGTAAGAGTAAGATTTACAGAAGTAAGAGAACAGGAAAAGCCCAGAGGCACAAAGTAGATGGGATAATTCAAGTTAAGATAAGCTGGCTATAAATAAGCCAAGCTAAGGCTGGGAATTTATAATTAAGAATAAACCTCTATGAGTAATTTATTAGGGAACTGGGTGGTGGGCCCCCACAAAAGTTGTAAAAAAAATCCAACAACACTCCTCCCAAGTGCTGGGATTAAAGGCATGAGATCCCAAGTGCTGAGATTAAAGTTTTGTACCACCATGGCCTGGCCTCTATGGTTAACTAGTGGCTAGCTCTGCCCTCTGATCTCCAGGCAAGCTTTATTTGTTAGAGCACAAACAAAATATTACCACACAGATGCTCAGTAAAGACAGGTCCAGACAGAAAAAAAAAACCACTAAATGGGTTGCACTGTACTTAAAAATATACATAGGCTTGGGGGAGTAAAGAAAAAGAGTATATACAGTCATAGAATTAATAAATAGTTTAAAAATAGAGTGGGAGATCCTAGCTGGATCAAGAAAAGAGAGGGAGAACAAGGAATAGGAGACCATGGTAAATGAAGACCACATGAGAAGGTGAGAAGGGGAGGAAGCAGAGAGCTAGGGAGGCCCATGGAGATCCACAAAGATACCCCCGCAAAAGACTGATGGCAATGGTCGCGAGACAGCAGGAACTGACCTACTCTGGTGATGGGATGGCCAGACACCCTGATAGTTGTGCCATAAACCCCATCCAAGGACTGAGGAATCTGAATGCAGAGATCCAAGGCTGGGCCCCTGGTGGAGCACTGGGAGTCTAATTAGTGAGAAAGAGGAGGGTTTATATGAGTGAGAATTGTTGAAGCCAAGGTTGGATAAAGCACCGGGACAAATAACCAAATGAATGGAAGCACAGGATCTATGAACCAAAGGCTGAGGGGCCGCCAACTGGATCAGGCCCCCTGAATGTGTGAGACAGTCATTTGGCTTGATCTGTTTGGGAGGCAGCTGTGCATTGGTGCCGGGTCCTGGGCTCGTTGCATGAGTTGGCTGTTTGAATCCTGGGACTTATGCAGGGACACTTGGCTCGGTCTGGGAGGGGGGGAATGGACCTGCCTGGACTGAGTCTACCAGGTCGACCCCGGTCCTCGGGGGAGACCTTGATCTGGAGGAGGTGGGAATGGGGGGTGGGCTGGGGGGAGGGGGGGCGAGAGGGGGAGAACAGGGGAATCTGTGGCTATTATGATGAACTGAATGGTGTTGTAAAATAATTTAAAAAATGCATATACAAAAAAAACAAAAAAAAAAACAAAAAAATAATTAAGTCCTCAAAAAAGGAATAAAGTAGTAAAAATATAATAAACCACATAATGATGGGATATACACAGAGAGTCTGGATTCTGTATATTATTGTATTGTCTTTAGAGTTTCTGATTTCTAATAATGAAACAGCAGCTGCTAAGACACATTGGATTATGAAAACTGCTGGATTAAACCAATGTATG
Source organism: Peromyscus maniculatus bairdii (assembly GCF_049852395.1). Taxonomy (NCBI): domain Eukaryota; kingdom Metazoa; phylum Chordata; class Mammalia; order Rodentia; family Cricetidae; genus Peromyscus; species Peromyscus maniculatus. The sequence continues at coordinate 1,941,951 of NC_134875.1, read as the reverse complement.
GAAGTTAAAAGATATGTTACTTTGGGGAAGAAGTTATGCTTTTATTTCCACAGGATATAAGAAGCTGTGGATTCATTCCAAGTTGATATGGATAGGTTTGATAGGTGAAGACCCCCTGAAAACCCTGGCTACAGACATAAAGAAATAAACTTAGAAGAACTAGAAGACACACGATGTAAATTTTACCTGCTCAAACATAAAACAAAAAAGCATCTTTGGCTGGCTTGTGTACAATGCACAGTCTATACTTGTATTAATACAGATATGTATGTTACTTTTAGAAGTTTATATATTCTCAGTACAAGGGGACCAGACACCAATAAAAACGGATGGCCCAGGTGATCCAGCATCCAAAATAACTTCCAGGCTGCTGGCTGAGGTGATCCAGCATCACAGAAAACTCCAGTCAGGATTTGACCATAATCCTAAATTTTCTAAGGTTTCCTCAAAGATTCCAGTGCCCCTAGACAACAGGAAGCTATCTAGAGAACTATGCCCACATTCCCAAAAGATGGGTTATGGATGTTTGTTATCATTTAAGGGCAGTTGGTTACAAGCTCTTATTCATCATAGTCAGTAAAAAAGCTAGTCAATGCCGGGCGGTGGTGGCGCACGCCTTTAATCCCAGCACTTGGGAGGCAGAGCCAGGCGGATCTCTGTGAGTTCGAGGTCAGCCTGGGCTACCAAGTGAGTTCCAGGAAAAGGCACAAAGCTACACAGAGAAACCCTGTCTCGAAAAACAAAACAAAACAAAAAAAAAAACAAAAAACAAAACAAAACAAAAAAAAAAAACAAAAAGCTAGTCAAAGGAGTTATATTCAAAGATCTCTTTCTAAAGGAAAAAGGGGAAATATAGGAATGATAGGAAAAAAGGTAGATTATTGAATCTACTTTAATCCAAAAAACAACTATTAATCTCAAATTATTTTACATTGGTATTGATTTTGGCTTATTGATACAAATTTAAAGTTAATTTTGTTATACTCTATGTTTCTACTCTTTTTTGAGGTATTATGTTTATGCAGCTCATTTAAAAGTGTAATGTATAATTAAGAAATACAGGTTCGTAGTCATCTATAATAGTCAAACTTTTTATAATAGTCAAACTTATAGTCATGTTAGGTATGTTTTCAGGATCATACATAGATATATTTAGATAGATAGATTTTTTCAAACACTTCAGAGATCTACAGAATATGGCATTTAAGACGTTTTAATAATAAAGAGGCTTTTTTTGACAATGAGACATGTCTGCTCCTGGCAGCACCAATCTACTTCAGAGAAGATGATGGGCATCGAAGAAACTCCATATGGAGTTTATTTTCTTTGTTGCAAAAGTTAGCCACTGGGCAAGAAACTGCTCTTACCTCAACTGCTGACAGTATGCTGTCCAAATTGGACAAGCAGGACACAAAAGAAAGCAACTGTCAAACTTTGCCAAGACAACGTAGGACAGTCCTTCAAAATTCCTGCTTCACAGAAAAGTCTATCAGATATTCTAGGCCTGTATGCCAAAGATGGATGCCCCAATGTGACTGTCCAGGCAGCCAGATGTCCCTGTTGTTAGGTAACAATACACCCTTCTGGGGTCTTTGATGGAGTTAAAGACTAAATAATTAGACTTAAATTTTTCTTTAGTTACGATAAAAGGTAAATTTGAACTTTAGAATCACAAAGATAAGTTATAGAATATTTTCTCTAATTTTGCCAAATAAAAATGGACTGGATATTGTAACTGTTTCATTCCCAGAATCATGATGGAAATTGTATACTTAGAAGTAGAGCTGGAGTTCACAGTTTAAACACACGTTCCAGTATCAGCTATAAGGAGAACTTTCCAAGATGTGTTCTTTGTATTTCTTCCAGTAAGTATTAGCCCATGCAACTGGTGGGGTTAAGGTAGCTCAATGGCAGAGCTTTTGTCTATATTTGTGAGACCCTGGATTCACAGCTTAAAAAAGATATAATGACTGGTATGGGCATAAAGAGAGACACTTGTCTTTATTACTAGCACTTGGGAATAAGGCAGAAGCCAGCAAATAACTGAGTTCCAGGCCAAATAGATCTATACAATGAGAGTCTGTCTTAAGTTAAAAAAAGAAGAGAGAGAGAGAGAGAAAGAGAGAGAGAGAGAGAGAGAGAGAGAGAGAGAACGATGATGATGATGATGATGATGATGATGACAGTGAGATGATCATGGGGATGTTGTTTAATGCTTCACTAGAGCAGATACTCCAGAGACCCACTAGAGCACTGGTCTGCTTTTATGGCTTGAGATATAAGCATGAAGCTTTCAGGTTGCACTGTCTAAAAATGGCTACATTAATATTTCCATCTCACTTATTCTTCCAAAACATTGGAAGTGGTGGAGGCTCTTTTGTTTTTCTGATTCTTCTGCTTCTAACTCCCAAGTGCTGGTATAAGACAAATTGCTAAACTGTCTTATTAATAAAAAAAACCAGGAGCCAGATATTGGGGTGAAAGTCAAGAGATCAGAGGAACAGAACAAGCCACAGCCACAAGTTCTTACCTTAGGAAATCCTCAGCCCAAGAGAGAGCTCCTTCCTGTATACTCACTCCTATATACCTTCCTGTGCCCTGCCATCTTACTTCCTCTCTCTGCCCATCTATATCATTTCCTCTTTCCACCCAGCTCTATCACTTCCTGTCTGTTTGAACTGACCTCCAGACCTCTATGGTTAACTAGTGCTGGGATTAAAGATGTGTGACACCATGCCTGGTTCTGAATCTCTGCCTCCTGAATGCTAGGATTAAGGGCGTGTGCTACCACTGCTTTATGGTGATATTTTATTTGTACTAAAATGTGATTTGTATGTTAATAAATAAAGTTGCCTGGGGGTCAGAGCTAATAGCAAGCCTTAGCAGAAGCTGGGTGGTGGTGGTGGTGGTGGTGGTGCACACCTTTAATCCCATCTCTTGGGAGGCAGAGCTAAGTGGATCTCTGTGTGTTCAAGGATACAGCCAGCATAGAGACATATGCCTTTAATCTCAATACCAACCATAGAAGACCTGGAGGTCTGTACAGACAGGCAGTGATGTGGAGGTCATGTGGTTGGGTTTACAACCAATGAGAAGGCAGAACAGAAAGTCTATAAAAAGACAGACACACAGGAAGTAGGTCTCTTTTGGAGAGGTAGTGCAACAGCGACAGTGAAGGGTAATGTTTTTAACTCTCAGCTATTGCTCTGACCTCGTGGCTTTCATCTATGTATTGGCTCTGTGCTTCTTATTTAATAAGATGGTTACATCTACACTGCCTGATCTCTATGTTTAATATAGTGGCTGGCTTTTTCCTCTGATCTCCAAGTAAGCTTTATTTATTAGAGCACAAATAAAATATCACCACATGCTGGGATTACAGGTATGTACCCCACACCAGCTTGTTGCTGTTTTTGTTTGTTTGTTTTTGAGACAGGCTTCATACTCCCTATGTAACTAGAGATAACCTTGAACTCCCCATCTTCCTACCTCTACCTCCCAAATGTACCACATCCAACTCAACTCGTGTGTGTGTGTGTGTGTGTGTGTGTGTGTGTGTGTGTGTGTGTTTGTGTGTGTCTATGAAATAAAACAGTTAATCTACCAGAAGGGAATAGCATGGTATTTACCAGGTGCTGTGGGATGTCGTTCTGCATGCTGTGAATGTGTGTTGCTCTGATTGCTTGGTAAATAAAATGCTGACTGGCCAGTAGCCAGGCAGGAAGTATAGGTGGGATAAGCAGAAGAGGAGAATTCTGGGAAGAGGAAGAGCAGAGTCAGGAGTTGCCAGCCAGACACAGAGGAAGCAAGATGACAAGGCAGAACTGAGAAAAGGTACCAAGCCATGTGGCTAAACATAAATAAGAATTATGGGTTAACTTAAGTGTAAGAGCTAGTCAGTAATAAGCTTGAGCTAATATTAAGCCTCCGAGTCAATTATATGGGAAGCAGCTGGCTGGGTATTTGGGAGTTGCTGGTCAGACACAGAAATTTCCAGTCTATAGTTCCTCTGAAACTATTATTTTGAAAGTTATTCATATTTTCTGTCTCAGTTTGGTTTACAAACACAATGAGGGTCATTCCAACCATTAGGATCAGTGAAAAGCACTCTGTGCCTAGCCATTCATCTGCCTTGGCCTCTAATTCTGCCTGCTCCCTTATCCCTGGGCAGGTAGCTTCCTGCACCTCTATGTCCTGGACATCTTCTTATCTGCTGGCCTGTTAGTGAGAGATCCTCAAGTCCAGGCCAGTGATATAGCTAAAGTTCACTCCAACATTGAGCTATATCCCAGTGGGTGAGCAGCAGCTACAGCTTAGCACCTCACCCCCTTTTTTTTTTTTTTTTGAGACAGGGTCTCTACATAGCCCTGGCTGTCCTAGAACTCGCTCTGTAGATGAGGCTGGCCATGAATTCAAAGATCTGCCTCTGAGTACTGGGATTAAAGGCATGGACCACCACCACCCTGCTTCAGACACATTCAAATGAGGTAGAAATGGAAGATTCCAGCAACTTGTTTTCTAAACAGTATGTGGGTACTGGGGATTGAAGTCAACACCATGTGTGTGCTAGACAAACACTCTACCACTGAGCTACATTCTTGGCCAAAAACATGGTTTTTTTTTTTTAAAAGATTTATTTATTTATTATATATACAGTATTCTGTTTGCATGTGGATACATCCAGAAGAGGGCGCCAGATCTCATTACAGATGGTTGTGAGCCACCATGTGGGTGCTGGGAATTGAACTCAGGAAGAACAGCCAGTGTTTTTAACCTCTGAGCCATCTCTCCAGCCCCATGGTATTTTTTTTTTAAGAATTGGCTTTTAGATTTATTTTATATACACAAATGTTTTGCCTGCATCTATGTACATGCACCATGGCTGTGCTTGATGCCCATGGAGGTCGGAAAAGAGTATCAGATACCCTGGAACTGGAGTTAAAGGTGGTTATGAGTCACCATGTGGGTTCTGGGAATGGAACCTAGGTCCTTGACAAGTAGAGCAAGTGCTCTTAACTGCTTAGCCATCTTCCCAGCCCAACATGGCAATTTACTTCAGAATATGAGCTACTGTAGTTAGAGAAAAGCTGACTTTTCCTATTTGATTCTCTGCATGAACATGACTACTGTTCCAGGAAATTCTTGTCTAGGAAGAGGAAGCTGTAAATAACTTCCTGAAAATAAATTCATTCATCCAAACATCATTCATCTCATCTTTATCTGGGTAACAACATCCTGCTCAGAAGAGACTGTTCTTTATGGCTTTTTAAGGTGATCTTCAAAGTGGTCACCTTGCTGTATCTCATATCTCCTAACTAAAAGACCTATCCTAAATTGCATCTGAAAACCCTATTAAAAATAGTCATACTGGGAAAAGATATATACACACACATATACATATACAATTTTTAAAAAGGGGCTGCAGAGATGGCTCAGCAGTTATGAACACTTGCTGCTCTTGCTGAGGACCTGGGTTCTATTGCCAAAACCCACATGGCAGCTCACAATCAGTTCCAGTAACTCTGATTCCAGGGGATCTGATGCCTTCTTTTGACCTTTTTGGGCACTATATACACGACACGTGGTACACATACATACATGCAAACAAAACCACTCATAAGAATTTTAAAAATTAAAATACCATCTTTTTTAAGTTGGAGTCTTTAGCTCACCCCTGCATGGTCCAGGAAGCCCCATTCCTCTCTCTCTCCAAACCTCTTCTGTTCAGAGAGTCTCTGAACAAAGGAAAGGCACCAAAAGTCCAGTTCCACATTTTTGGTGGCTACTGCAGCTTCCTCCCCTGAAGCCACCAGCCACCCAAGTCCCCACCCAAGCACTCAGCTTTTGACCATACTTGAGCACAAACCCAGCTTGTGGCAGACACATTATCACTCCTCACCTACAGTCTATAAAACTCCCCTGCCTTAGCTCAGGTATGTGACTTCTTTGGCCCTGATCTCTGAGACCAGTGAACCCACTCAGTAGTTGCTTTGCCCTCAATAAACCTGTTGTTATACTTTTTCAATTTGGCTTGATCTACCTTACTGTGGTCAGCAGAGACACTTATTATGGGATAGAGGGCAGAAAACCTATTACTTTTACAATGTAAAAAGAGGGCTAGGGATGTAGGTTAGAGGTAGAGTACTTTCCTAGCATGCTTGAGGTCCTCAGTTCAAACCTCAGTATTACAAAAGAAAATAAAAGTACAAACCCCTGACCAGCCAGACTTAGCTTCACTCTTCCTATAAACTCCTTAGGGTCTTGGCAAAGTATATTACATGTAGCAATGACCTTGGCTTTCCTTGAATAATAGGTAACCTTGGTGGCTTTATCAGGCAGTGGGAGTAAAAGGTGGCCTATTGTTCTCATCTGGAGATCTTAGTGTTTTGTTTTTTGAATTTTTAATTACATTTTTATTCATTTGTGTGTGCATGTGTGAGTATACACAGTCAGAGGAGAACTTGTGAGAGTTGGTTATATACTTTCTGCCATGTAGGTCCAGGGGACCAAACTCAGGTCATCAAACTTGGAGGCAAGGACCTTTACCTAGTGAGACATCTTCCCTGGCTTGTTTTTGTTCTTTGTTTTTTCCCCCCTTTTTTGAGACAGGGTTATATAGCCCAGGTTGACATTGAACTCTATTTATCTGAAGATGACCTTGAACTTCTTTCCCCACTGTCTCTATCTCTCCAGTGCTAAGATTTCAAGTGTCCCCAGCATATCTGAATTTAGGTTTTTGTTTCATTGTTGTTTTTGTTTGTTTGTTTTTCAGAGACAGGGTCTCACTATGTAGCTGTGGCTGTCCTGGAACTCATTCTGTAGCCCAGGCTGGCCTCGAACTCACAGAGATCTTCATGCCTCTGCCTCCTGAGTGCTGGGATTAAAAGGGTGAGACACCATGCCCAGCCAAGGTACTTAGTTTTATAATCCGAAACCAACATCATTTCCTAGCCCTGTGTTTAACAATACTGGGATCAAATATGTCTTTCTCTTCCCACAATCTACAATTCCGGGAACTGGTAAACTTTCCCTTTTCTGATGGACCAGCCTGACTCCATTTTAAGATTAGAAGCCATATTATTTCAAGGTCAAAATAAGTTCATTCCTGTTTTCTGCAAAACTTAAATTTGATCAGGTCTTGATCAATTTTCTGAAATTTCATGTTCCACACCCTATACTCTAACCTCCACCCTGATAAGATGTTCTGCCAAATGATTTTGAAATGTTCTGCCAAGTTTCTGTAACCAAAAAAACCCTTGAAAACCCCTACCCTTGCAGTTTTGGGGTTAATATAAACCCCACTTTCTCCTGTGTTTAATGCTATTTTCTAGGACCCCACTTTAGGGAGATAGCTCTGTCTGACAAAAATAAAGCTTGCATAATTTGATCAAAGAATTTAGGTAAAGGTCTTTACTCTTGTTTGGTGTTCTATACTCTGAGAACTAGCAAATTAGCTTCTGGGGACAGGAAATTCTTGCCTGGAAAGATAAGGCTTAGATGGACCAATCCAAAGCAGTCCTGTTAGAAGTTTTACCTCCCTTAGGTCTCACTAACCTCAAAATCCCACCTACTTCTCAAAGGCTCCTGGGTAGTTCCTAGCATGATTTCTTCAGTTTTAAACACTGTTTTTCCCTGTGGATGTGAGTCTAATAAACTGACTACTTGGCTTCATTTGTAAATATTTCTGATGGTCATTTTGGAGAGTCTATACTCAAGACCTCAGTTGGGAGAAGGGGATTGGGTGGATCCTCCTCAGCACCTCTTAGTGGCTTTGCTGGCTGCTGATAGATTCACAGAATAGGGTCCAAAGCTATGTGGACATGAAGCAGGGGTAGATGCAGCACATGGCCTCTCAGGAATAGGGGAGATCCATCTCTTCTCACAGAGCTTGCTTAAGTGAAAGCTGTCATTATCTCATGTAAGGTGAGAACAATCTGTTCTTCAAGCTCATGCCTCTAACCCCAGCACCTAAAGAGGTTTAGGCATGGTTGTCCAAGACTTTGAGACCAGCTTTCATGGGATGCATAATGAGACTCTGTCTCAAAAAAAAAAAAAAAGCAAGCAAACAAAAAAGGTGCCTGTTAATTTCCTTCTTAACCCAAGAATCTTTTATAAGGAGAATTTTTGATTTGTTTTGTTTTCAGTAGGTTTTCCAGGGAGAGGCTATTTATTACCTTCTCTTGGTTAATCTGTTTTCCTTAAATTGTGGTCAGGAATATTATCTAGTTTCCACTTTTTAAAAATTCATTGGCCTTTTCTTTGTGGTCTACTACATGGTTGTTTCCTGTTTCATGTATGTTTGAAAAGATTGTGTATCCTGTTAGATATTAGACATCGTTCTTTATGTGTATCTGACAGCTTCATGCTGTTCTTCAGCAGTTAAAAAACACTTACTGCTTTTGCAGAAGACCCAGATTCAGTTCCCAGCACCCACATGGTGGTCCACAACTGTCTATAACTCCACTTCTAGGTGATCTGACATTCTCTTATGGCCTCTGCAGGCACTAGTCATAAATGTGGCACACATACATACACATAAAATAAAAATAAATTAATTGAAAAGAAAGAGATAAAATAATCATGATGTATATAAAAGCTTTTTAAGCCTGATGTGCAGGTCAGAGCTGTTAAAAATTAGTCAGTTTCTCTGTAGAAAGTATCAAACCAGAATAATGTTACCAACCAGAAGAGAATATTTCAACATAAATGCATAGACCAGGATTATAGACATGAAAATGTGCAAAGAACTGGTTCCACTATTAAGAAGAAAGTGCACACTAAGGAAAATCAGACTAAGGGTTAAGTGTGTGAAATAAAAGGTCAGTGAAGACAATGAAGGGGACATGGGAAGGTAGCTCAATTCAGAAAGTGCTTACCTAGTATCTTCACAAGGCCCTGGGTTCAATCCCCAGCACCATACAAACCAGGTGTGGCAACACAAAGCACTCCTGAGGAGGCATCAGAACTTCAAGGTCACCCTAAACTCCATAGGGAGCTGGAGACCAGCCTGGGCTACAAGGGAACCTTGCCCCAAAACAGCAACCAAATAGGCAAGGATATATGAGAATGCCACAAGGAAACCTGATTTTTTTGTGTGTTGTTTTGTTTGGTTTTCTGAGACAGGGTTTCTCTATGTAGTTCTGGGTGTCCTGGAACTCACTCTGTAGACCAGGCTGGCCTCAAACTCACAGATCCACCTGACTGCCTCTGCCTCCTGAGTGCTGGGATCATTATGCCCACTGAAACTTACTATTTTATAAACTGATTAAAAGAGAAGAGGTGGGAGAGGGAGCGAGGGAAGGAGGAAGAGAGAGATGCCCAAACCTCTGACAACATGCAAATAAAGAACAAGAATGTGCTTTTTAACTTTCTAGATTTGCAAAGGTGATCCTTTTGCTACTGCCTAATGTTTTGGAGGTCACTATAACTGCATCTACTAAGAGCCAACATTCTCTTTCCTAGGAGTTTAGGTAAGGCTGGACAGTAAAAAGAAAGCAGACAACATGGTGGCAGCCTGGGAGCGGCTTCTGACCCGAAGCTGGCTTCACTGCTGGCTTGCTCAATGGTTGCCTTAGAAACAAGCTGGAGAAAGGAGGAGTCGGTTATCTCCTGTGGCCATTAAGACAGTGACTCAGCAGAAAACCCAACCCAAGAGGGAGGCCTCCGCTCACTGCTTTTGCCTGACTTTAATTCTCTCTGAGACAAACAACAGTGAGGGCATATTTCCAGTGTGACATCTGCTGTCTTGTCGAGATGACTTTTTAAAATGAATAAAGGAAAGATTCCAGCCTTTCCTTGTAGTTTCTAAATGAACTGAATCACTTCCCTCTTTTGTCCCCTAGTTTACAGCACCTTCCAGGGCCAGGATGTCCTTATCTCTGCTTAATATGCAGCCTCTGACTGCAGCTTCATTCGAGGCCCTCCTGCTGACAGTGCGAAACCAGCTTCCTTTTACAAGGGCTTGTTCAAGACTGCTCCAGCAACTGGTGTCCTATAGATCACAGTATGGCTCTAACAGATTTTTAGGAGAAAAAAGAGGAGGAGGAGGAAGATTAGAAGAAAGAAATGAAACCAAAAATTACTATCCCTGTTGCTGAGTCTCAATCATATTTAAAGTGAGAAAGCCAGGCAGGTGATGCCTGCCAATAATCCTAGCATTTAGGAAGTGGAGGCAGGAGGATCAGGAGTTTGAGGCCAGCTCTGGCCAACCCTGTCTCAAACAAAAACAACTAAACCCTAGGAATAAACAATTCAACTGAGAGAAACTAAGGGACACAGATTTGATTCCATGTCCTTCTGGTTTGACTGGGGCCAGATCTGTCAGTTGAATTGTTTATTCCTAGGGTTTCAAAGGGAAAGTTTAACATCTGAGATTGAAAGGACAAAGACTAGTTTTGGGAAGTGACCCTTGTTTCATATTCATATTCAAGTGTGACATGAGCCACTGCCACCTCCCATCAGAGAGACCATGTGGCCCAGAGGTGCAGGCCTCAGAGATTTGAGAATTTTTTTTTTTTCCGAGACAGGGTTTCTCTTGTGTAGCTTTGCACCTTTCCTGGAACTCACTTGGTAGCCCAGGCTGGCCTCAAACTCACAGAGATCCGCCTGGCTCTGCCTCCCGAGTGCTGGGATTAAAGGCGTGCGCCACCACCGCCCGGCGAGATTTGAGAATTTAATGGGAGAAATAAAGCATTTGGAAGAAAATAAAATGTGAATGTATTACTTCTGTTGTTGTCAGGTGTACAAAACACCTGACAAAAATCAATTTAAGGAGGCAGGGTTTTATTTGGCTCATGGTTTAAGGATGCAATCTATCATAGAAGAGAAGATATGTTGGCACAAGCATGAAGCAGCTGGTCACATTGAGTCCCAAATCGGAGAGCACAAAGAGGTGAATTCTGTTGCTCAGCTAGTGCTGGCTGCTCTGTTTCTCTCCCTCCCTCCCTCCCTCCCTCCCTCCCTCCCTCCCTCCCTCCCTCCCTCCCTCTCCTCCTCTTTCTCTCCCTCTTCTCCCTTCCCTTTTCACTCAGTCTAGGACCTCAGTTCATGGAATGGTGCCACCTCCATCCAGGTGTCTTCTCTCCTTAATTAAACTTCTGTGGCAATGCCATTATAGATACTTCCAGAAGTGTAATTCTTACATGATTTTAAACCCTGTCAAGCTGACAATCAGGATTAATCATCACAAGAAATGTACTGGTTATATGGTGTTGGAATTTCAGTAACTTCTAGAGACTTTTTTTTCTTTTTGCTTTAGGAGTTCAAACCCAGGGCCTTATACAAGCTTTACCATTGTGTTGCACTCCCAAACTGGAACTTCGGATTCTGGACATGCTGTAGTACTTTACACCAGTCTGACACTGAAAAAGTTATAGGTGTTGTTTTTATAAATGATAAGCAGCGCCGGTTACCGTTCAGAAAGGTCATGAGGCACGAGCCATGACAAAACCCAGTATCAGAGGTTTATTAGGAGGAGCGGGGACAAAAGAACCAGGACTGGGGAAGAAGCACATGCAGAGAATAGAGGGGGAGGGGGGGGAGGGGAGGGGAGGGCAGGGCAGGGCAGGGCAGGGGAGGGGAGGAGTCTGTGCCTGGCTTTTTAAGGCTTCCTGTGAACATTCTCAGGTGGGCTTACAAAGCTACCCCTCACATGTGCAGATTGCATGACCATGCCACGTGCAAGTAATCACCAGTGCTCACTGATGACGTAAGACGCAGTCAGTCCCCTTGCTTAGCTCCTGAACTGCATATATGCGGTCATGCACCTGGAGTGGGGGGCAGAATCCTAACATTTCAGACTTTTTGCTTATTATGAAAAAGCAGGTGAACAGGAATAGGGGCGTTGTTTCTCCCAGAAAAACTACTTCCAGCTGACTTGGTGGGTGTCGGTTGACTCTTGGGGGGGGGGTAGGGAAGGGGGCTTCTGAGGTAGCAAGCTGTCCTGGGGTCATCTGCTGCTTTTGGGTGCTGTCCAGGTGGATCCAAGCTGGTTCTGGAGCTTGCTGACCTGTCCAGGTGGATTTTCTAGAGCTCGGAAAAATTTTGAACATATTAAGAAGCTGGTGACCGGTGGTGTTTAGTACTCTGCTTATATTGGTTAGTGTTAATGAGAAAGAGAGGTTGAAACTTGTTCTTAATTTTTATCTGAGATAAGCTTTATCAGAGACAGGTTATTTTAAGGCACCTGTTTCCCTTATTGGGTTTAGCATCCAGGAGACACAGGTGATCAACTGCTGAGAGCATTTAACAGTAATAGATTGTTATATTAAAGTCTATTTTTGCAGAGCCCAGACACTTTTCGGTCTAGGGGTGTAAATACCTTTTAATTGTTACTGTTCCTTTACCACCTGGGTATATATTTGATGGTCCTTGGATTCCGGAGCTATGGTGATCCTGTAACAATTAGCTGAGTAGTTAATTAAAAGAGGGAAACAGGAAGAAAAAAGCTTGTGGGGTGAGACCTCATTCTTCTGGAATTGGTGACAAGGGGTCCTCTGGAACTTGTGAGAGATCAGGGCCCTGTCTGTGTCACTGTGCATGGTAAGCACTGCTGACAGGTCTGGAGTGAGGCACATGGAGGGAGCAATGAAATGGAAGCTCCTACCTTAGCTGGGAAATCTCTTCACATTAAGTAACCCTGAAAGTACAATTAAGTCTAGTGAGGTAGGTAAGGCTATCCCTCTACCCCAACAATAGGGAAATGTGAAGGAGAGGTGGGACCCCAAAACTCCCTCAGGACTGAGTAAGTGGCTCTGGTGTCCAGAAGGAAGATGTGTGGTGGTATTGTGTTCCCCAAAATATTTTCACTCTAATAAACTTATCTGGGGTCAGAGACAGAACAGTCACAATATTAAACATAAAGGATAGGCAGTGATAGCACACCTTTAATCCTCACATTCCAGAGGCAGAGATCTACCTGGATATCTGTGTGTTCAAGGATACAGCCAAGCATGGTGACTCATGCCTTTAATCCCAGAAAGTGAGCCTTTTATCCCAGGGAGTGATGGCAGAAAGCAGAAAGGTATATATGGCATGAGGACCAGGAACTAGGCTGGTTAAGATTTTAGGCTTTGGAACAGCAGTTCAGCTGAGATCCATTTAGATGAGGACTCAGAGGCTTCCAGTCTGAGGAAACAGGATGAGCTGAGGAACTGGCGAGGTGAGGTAGCTGTGGCTTGTTCTGCTTCTCTCATCTTCCAGTGTTCACCCTAATAACTGGCCTCAGGTTTGATTTTATTAATAAGACCATCTAAGATTCCTGCTACAGAGATGGGTTTCCCAGATATTATTATTACTACCCTGGGTTCCCTGTATGAGATGGGAGAGGCTAGGCTGGGCTGGGAACCAGCCAGCTTCAGTCGTCACTGAAGGCCAAGCCTAGGAAGTCAGCCGGAGGGTGGTCCTGATCTGCCATTCCCATGCTGCTAGGTGCACTGGGGCAGTCAGCTGACCAGTGGCCCTTCCGGCAGCACTTTGGACAAGGCCCTATTGGTGCCCCCCACCCCCCACCCCCCGTGGGGCAGTGGTGCAAGCCCGAGCCCCATGGCTTTCTTTCCCACACTTAAAACGGGGACCCAGTGGCTTTTGGAGAGCCGGTTGGATAGCCTGTGTCAGCATTTGGCAGTTTCTTTTTTGGGCTTTTTCATCTCTCCCATGCTACACTTTGAACACCACCATTAACAGTCCTGCCTGTGGGGTCAGGAGCCTTGCTCTCCAGATGGTCAGATGGTTAAGTTTTAGCCCTCATGTCAAGGAGCTCTGGGAGACGAGAGATAGATTTTATTCCATGTCTTGAATTTTTTTTTATTTATAATTTGGTGGCTTGAGGACAGCTTTAGGAAGACCTGCCAGGAGGCAGGCTGTAAACTGATCTCTGGCTAAAGAGCCATCCATATTATTGTGATCCCCATGTGGGTCCTGATTGTAAACTTATCTGCATGCATCCTAGCCTGCTTCCAGACCTGTCCATGCTTAGCAACCCGCCTGGTACTGGAGAACAGAGTGAAGAACAAAAAAGATAAGGTTCTTTGAAGTCAGAGATTCCTTAGGTTCAGGAATGCACATAGGCAGGAGTGAGAGAATCAGAAAAGGAGGGTTTAGAGCTTAGGTAAAAGCATGGGGATAAGGTAACTCTTCTCATTCGTCCCTTTGCTGGCAGAAGTTAAATAATTCCCGTGAAATATCAGGGTTCAAGCAGCTGTTATGTGGCCAAACTTACTGGTATCTATCTGGGGATATTTAAGGCATTTTTAAGAGGAGTGGAACCACGAGGAGGAAGCCTCCATGTCCCATGACTGCAGCCGAGAGAAAAAAAATAAAAAATTAAAATAACAAACAGGATCCCAGGCTTCTATCTCAAGCATCCTTGAGGATATGTAGTCTGTGGACCAGCACTAACAGCACGTTACCTGAACCATCATGGAAGGTGCAAGGGCTGGGGGGCATATGTACTGGAGGACTCCCTGGGAGTCCAGACAGCATTCAATACTTCTTCAAGAGAGAATGTGTCATGGTATGCAGCCGAGGACCCCCTGGGGGTCTGGCGAGAGGAATATATCTCAGGCTACAGTTGCGGGAAATCTGGTTAGCAGGTGTATTGTGCAGAGCACTCAGGCAGCTGGGCAAATGAAAAAAGCGGAGCGGGCAGTCGCAGCTCCAATAAACCTCGGTTCAGGACCCCAGACGCAGAGCCCCAGACGCAGGGCACCAGGAGAGCCTGTCTCATCACAGCATCAATGTTGTTTTTTAAAAATGTTAAGCGGCACTGTTTACCGTGTGGAAAGGTCATGAGGCATGAGCCACAACAAAACCCAGTATCAGAGGTTTATTAGGAGTGAGGACAAAAGAACCAGGCCTGTGGAAGAAGCATGTGGAGGTGGAGAGAGAGACAGAGACAGAGAAGAGATGGTGGGGGGAGGAGAGAACAGAGAAGAGAGAGGAGTCTGTGTCCAGCTTTTTAAAGGATTCCTATGAACATGTGCAGGTGGGCTTATAGAGCTACGCCACACATGAGCAGATTGTGTCACCATGCCGCACACATGTAATCACCTGCGCACACTGATGATGTAAGACGTAAGACCCCTTGCTTAGCTCCTGAACTGTGCATGTGCGGTCATGTAGCTGGAGTGGGGGCAGAATCCTAACAATAGGATTGTTTCTCTTTCCTTTGGGTGTGTGAGGGGTTGCTGACATAGGATTTTGTTGTATAATGGGATGGTCTTGAACTCCAGCAATTCTTCTGCCTCAACCTCCAAGGCATAAGCTACTTGTCTGGCAGGGCACTGGGGTTTTTGTTGCTGTTTTGTTTCAAAACAAGGTCTCATGAAGTTTAGGGTGCCCTCAAACTGGTTTTGTAGCCAAGGATGACCTTGAGCTCCTTCCAGAACTTCCACCTCCCAAGAGTTAGGATTTCAAGTGTGTGTCACCTCACCAAGCCTGGCCAGGATATTCTCTTTTGAACTGAGGGCACTAGATAACAATATGAACAGGATTTAAAGTGCGTATTCCCCCAAAGGCAGAAGGAAAAGACAGAAACAGTATTTGTAGAGATACTTGTTGAGAATTTCCTCAAACCCATTAAAAACTTATCAAAATACAGATTACAACTACTAAGTAAAATAAATATGAGAACCACACTTAGTAACATCATGGTTTACTGAAAATCAAAGACAAGAAACTATTTAAAGAAGCAAGAAGGAAAGAATCTAACTTTTCAAGAGAAATAATGGAAGGTAATATAAGTCTTTAAACATTGTGAAAAACTGCCAAAAGACCCTTTAAAAATGAAGGCAAGCAGAAACCCCATCCAAGGACTGAGGAATCTGGATGCAGACATCCAAGGCTAGGCCCCGGGTGGAGCTCCAGGAGTCTAATTAGTGAGAAAGAGGAGGGTTTATATGAGCGAGAATTGTTGAAACCAAGGTTGGATAAAGCACAGGGACAAATAGCCAGACGAATGGAAACACATGAACTATGAACCAAAAGCTGAGGGGCCCCCAACTGGATCAGGCCCTCTGAATAGGTGAGACAGTTGATTGGCTTGATCTGTTTGGGAGACATCCAGGCAGTGGGACCGGGTCCTGTGCTCATTGCATGAGTTGGCTGTTTGAAACCTGGGACTTATACAGGGACGCTTGGCTCAATCTGGGAGGAGGGGACTGGACCTGCCTGGACTGAGTCTACCAGGTTGATCTCAGTCCTTGGGGGAGACCTTGATCTGGAGGAGGTGGGAATGGGGGGTGGGCTGGGGGGAAGGGGAGGGGGGCAGGAAGGGAGAGAACAAGGGAATCTGTGGCTGTTATGTAGAGCTGAATGGTATTGTAAAATAAAATAAATTAAAAAAATGAAGGCAAGATTACTGTGACTCACACTTATAATCTTGGCACTCCAAAGGCTGAAGGAGAAGGTTCAGGAGTTCAAGGTCAGCCTCCACTATCTAAGTAGTACAAAGCCAGATTAAGTTACTTGAGACCCCATCTCAAATAAAAACAAAAACAACCAAAAAGTTAGTAAATTAAATACATTTTCACAGTTGTTGGGGTTAACATATTGCCAGTCTTCCTATAAAATAAGAAAAAAATTAAAGATATTTAATTTAGCTGCTCAGTTTTAAATTTTTCTGTTCTTTTTTAAAAGATTTATTCATTTTTATGTATGTTGGTATTTTGCCTACATGTATGTCTGTGCAAGGACTTCATATCCCTTGGAACTGGAGTTATAGATGGTTGTGAGCTGTCATGTGGGTTCTGAATGGATCCTCTGAAAGAGCAGCCAGTGCTCTCAACCACTGAGCCATCTTTTCAGCCCTTCTTTTTCTTTTTTTGAGACAGTCTGTGTAGCCCTGGCTGTCCTGAAACTATGTAGACAAAGCTCGTCTTAAATTCAAAGATCTACTTCTGCCTCCAAAATGCTGGGATTAAAGCTCTACTCCAACACACCTGGCTCAAATGCTTTATTATTATTTATTTACTTATTTATTTAATTTGTGTGTGTGTGGGGGGTGATGAGTGTGTATGCTTCTGTCGTGGTACACATGTGAAGGTCAGAGGACAACCTTTGGGAATCAGTTCTTTCCTTCCACTGTGGGATCAAACAGTTTGATCTGGAGATCAAACTCAAGTCATCAGACAATATGACAAACACTTTTACCTTCTGAGTCATCTTGCCAACTCAAGAAAAAAAAACTTCTTTTGAGACAGGGTCTTACTATATAGCCCTGGTTGGTCTGGAACTCACCTTATACACAAGGCTGGCATTAAACTGCAGTGATCCTTCTGCCTCTGCCTCCCAAGTGTTGGGATGAGAGGTATGTGCTACACATGACTAAAATAAGCAACACTACAAGTCATTCTTCAAGCTAAAGATAAATGATCCCATATGTGCAAAGATGCTCAGGTCATTAAGCATGAAGGAAATGCAAACAAAACTACAAGTATGGCCAGGTATGGTATGGTCAAGTATGGTGGACTATGCCTTTAATCCCAGGATTTGGGAGGCAGAGGCAGATGGATCTCTGTGAGTTGGAGACCAGCCTGGTCTACATAGTGAGTTCCAGAACAGCCAGGGCTACATAGTGAGACTCTGTCTCAAAAAAGCAAAAACAAATCCAAAACAGAATGAAAAAAAAAAAAAAAGAAAACCAAAACAGGAAGTATCTGGGCATGGAAGCATGTTCTGTAGTTCCCGGTATTCCACAGGTAGAAGCAAGAGGATTGCTTGAACCCAAGAGTATTTATTTATTCACTTATTATTTTTCTATCTGTGTGAGTATATGCTGCCGGTATATAGGTAGCTAAGAAACCAGAAGAAGGTGTCAGATTCCTTGGAGTTATATGTGGTTGTAAGTAGCCTAACATGGATGCTGGGATCCAAAGTCAGGTCCTCTGGAAGTGTAGCAGGGTCTCTTAATTGCTTCGATCTCTCTAACCCTTAAACCCAAGAGTTTGAGGCTATCCTGGGCAAAACAGTGAGATCTTGTTTCAAAACCTTAAAATATATCAATAGCCAACTAAACAAACAAAAACTAAGCAATAATAACATACCCACTAGAATGGGCATAATCCAAAGGTGTTATAATCACATGTGTGTTGCCACTTTGGAGCTAGTTTGAAAGAACTGCAAGGTATTTCATGTATATCCTGTAAGTACTAAGATAGGTATGCACCAGTTTATAGGTATGCACCAGTTTATGTGGTGCTGAGGAATGAACTCAAAGCCCTGAACACTAGGTAAGCACTCTACCAATGGAGCTACATCCCTAGCCTTCATACTTGAGTAAATCTACATTGACAGAAAGATTAGTGACGACTCTGGTTGGAAGGGAAAACAGGGTACCTGGGAGTTACTATTAAAAGATAGGGTGTTCAAACTAGGTCTGATGTTGCAGGACTGTAACCCCAGCTATTAGATCTACCACTGTAGGGCAATTAGCCACCACCTTCTGCAGTTTCTCTCTCATCTTGGGCCCAAGCCAATCAGAGCTACAGTTTTATATTCTATCTAGTGCCTTTTCTAAACTGCTAGATTCCTAGCACTTAACAGCCCCAGGGTAGGACAAGGCAATAGGTCCAAGGCAACCTGAGTCAAAGTCTTACAGCCTATTTAGGGCCTTCTCCAAACTGCTGTCAGAAAACCTCTCCTTTAAAAGTCTACAAAAGGACCAGGCATGGTGGGAAAGGACTTTTATCCTAGTACTGGGGAGGCAGAGCCAGAAGCAGGAGGATCTCTGTGAGTTCAAGCCCATCTTGGCCTAGATAGCATGTTCCAGGCTAGCTTTTTATTAAACCAATTCGAGTGACAAATCTTCACAGTGTGTATGGAAGGATTATTCCACAGCAGACAAGCTTGGTGACAAGGGCCTTTAAAGATTCAGGGTACTGTTTGCAGTGTCCTTAAAATTGCTGAGAATGGGTGTCATTCTCATGAGGTGGTTATTATAAAGCTTCAATATTTCTAATGTGATCATCTGGTTATTTTCTTAACTTTATTTTCTGCCAGGAAATAAAGTAATTTGAGACTGTGAAGGACAAGGAGAAGGAGGAGAAGGAGAGGCAGGTCTTAGATGAAAGGATAGGTGTGCAAGGAGTCATGGATGTCAGGTTTCAAACCTGGGCCAAAGACTGAGGTGCCTATTTAATGCATCAAAGCTGATGTTGGCTGCCAGGTTCTCCCTGCATCCCTCAGACCCTACCAGTTACAGGACCCTCCTGGCTGGCATACCCTGCTCCCTACCCTGAATTCTCCAGTCCAGGAGCTGTACTGGGCTGCCCTTCCCCTAGCTGCCCTTCCCTATATAATCCAGACATTTTGGTTACCTGGTCCTTCTTTCTTGTCTAGTAATTTTTGGGTCTCCTGGCTGTTGTACCTGGTTCCCCTCCTTCCTCTTCTCACATGGCCCAGCTCAGTCTGGCCATGTCCACTCAGGACTCTCCCAGATGTCCCTACCTCTGGTTATGCTTTCCCACAAATTTATAATAAGTTTTCTTTTCTTTTTTTCATTCAATGGAAAGTCCTAGAAAGAGTATATATGAGGGGAAATGTAAGTTAAAGCAGACTTCAAAATACAACTATCTTTGGTATTTAAAATAAATTTGAGTACCAGAGTGTGTTTTTGTGGAAGGTTCTCGATATTCCGACACTTAAAGAACTCAGGGTATAATAAAGCGGGTTTCTCAGCTGGCTTCAGCTGTGGGTTTGACACGAGTTATCTGAGGGAGTTTCAGCTGGGGCATTGCCTTGATTGGATTGGCCTGGGGGGCATTTTCTTGATTGGTGATTGATTCCACCACTAGGCTGGTAGTCTTGAGTTGTATAAGCAAGCAAGCTGAAGCCCAGCAATGGTGGTGTATATCTTTAGTTCCATCACTCAGGAGGCAGAGGCAGGCAGATCTCTGAGTTTGAGGCTAGCCTGGTCTACAGAGTAGGTTCCAGGACAGCCAGGACTACACAGAGAAACCCTGTCTCAAAAGAAGAAGAAGAAGAAGGAGGAGGAGGAGGAGGAGGAGGAGGAGGAGAAGAAGAAGGAGGAGAAGAAGAAGGAGGAGAAGCAGCTAAACAGGATCATGGTTAATATGGTTGGGCCTGTTCGTGCAGGTTTACAATCCCAGCACTCAGAAGGTGGGGAGGCCAACCTGAGCTATATGTGAGACCCTTTCTGAATCTCATGGGCAGTGGGCAAGTGTTCCATCAGTGAGCTAACTCTTAGCCCATGAATGATCTTCAGTCCCTTCCTTTTAAACATATATATGTATCTATGTATTTTTAAAATTATGTTTATTTGGTGTGTGTGTGTGAGTGTGTGAGCTTGTATATTAGTGTTCTACAGCATGCTTGTGAAGGTCAGAGGACAAGTTGTAGGGTTTGCTTTTTTCCTTTACCATATGCGTCCCAGGGATCAAACTTAGGTTGGTAGCCTTGGTGGCAAGGAGCTTACCTGCTGAGCCATCTCAATAACCCTGTTTTTTGTCTTTTTTGTTATTATTTTATTTCATTGTTCTTGGTTGTCCTGGAACTCCAACTCAAAGAGATCCTCCTGCCACTGTCTACTAAGTGCAGGGATTAAAGAAATGCACCACCATGCCTGGCTATTATGTTTTTTTTTGAGTCAAGGGTTATCTGTGCAGTTTAGGCTGACCTTGAACTCCTGATATGTCCGAACACAGTCCAGGGATGGACTGTGAGTAGAATTCTGAGTGCTTGTGACAATACTCCAAGAAAACAAGAGTCTTGTGACCTCAGTTTCTTCAAAACATGGAACTGTTCTTGGAATGTGGTTTCGTGCTCCTCCCAGGTGTAGCAGACAGGAATGAGTTTACTTCAGATTACTCATTCTTTTTGGGGGGTATTTTTCAAGACAGGGTTTCTCTGTGTGGCTTTGGAGCCTGTAGCTAGTTTTCTCCAGTCCTGCCAGGGCAATCAGGTACATTTTGGACTTACCAAAATAGGATAGACAATGGAATATTTTCTCTGAGTTTGTCAAATGCAAATGGACTAGACATTGTTGAGGTATTTATTGCTTGTATATATTGTAGTTATTGTATATAGTTATTGTATTTATTGCATATAGCTTTTCTTATATTAGTTATAACTTTTTTCTTTTTATTAGAATAAAAAGGAGAAATGTGGTGATATTTTATTTGTGCTGAAATGTGATATTTTATTTGTATGTTAATAAATAAAGTTGCCTGGAGATCAGAGGCTATAGCAAGCCATAAACAGAAGTTGGCAGTGGTAGCACATGCCCTTAATATGATCACATGGTAGGCAGAGTCTCTGTGTGTTCAAGGACACAGCCAAGCATGGTGACACACGCCTTTAATCCCAGTACCAACCATAGAGACCTGGAGGTCTGTATAGACAGGCAGTGATGAGGAAGTCATGTGGCTGGGCTTACAGCCAATGAAAAGGCACAACAGGAAGGCAATAAAAACACAGGTCAGACACAAAAAAATTCTTTGTGGAAGCTACTGCTGGTGGTAAGCTAAGGCTAGTCGTGGCTATTCGCTCTGATCTCTTTGGCTATTACCTCTGTATTTGGCCTGTGTTTCTTATTTAATAAGACTGTTTAGAAATTCATCTATAGGAGCCTTTCCTGGAACTCACTCTGTAGCCCAGGCTGGCCTTGAACTCACAGAGATCTGCCTGCTTCTGCCCCCTGAGTGCTGGGATTAAAGGCATGCGCCACCACTGCCCAGCCCAGATTACTCATTATTGCTTGCTGATGTTATTCAATTGAATGTTTAAACTATCCTTTACATGCCTCTATGGAGAAACATATTTTGTCACGTGTGCTTGTGACTGTATACAATTTGAACTGTTAAGAACTTTACTCCAAGTGACCTTTCTTAATTCTGAGTATAAATTGTCAGAGGCTCTGAATAAAGTTGGCTATTGCATAAGTCTTTAGTCTACCTCATTTATCTGTTTATCTGCTCCATTCTCCCAATCCCCCTGCATCCAACTCTAATGCTTGGCTTAAATTTTTTTTTTTTTTTCGAGACAGGGTTTCTCTGTGTAGTTTTGCGCCTTTCCTGGATCTCGCTCTGTAGACCAGGCTGGCCTCGAACTCACAGAGATCCGCCTGCCTCTGCCTCCCGAGTGCTGGGATTAAAGGCGTGGGCCGCCGCCGCCGCCGCCGCCGCCGCCGCCGCCCAGCTTAAAATTTTTTTTAATTTGATTTTATGTGTATGGGTGTTTTGCCTACATGTACCCTCATTGCAGGCCTGGTGCCTTCAGAGGCCAGAAGAAGGCATTTGATCCCCTGGGACTGGAGTTAAAGATGATTTTGATCCCTTAGAATTGAACCCTTATTCTCTGGAAGAATAACCAGAGCCATCTCTCTGGCTCTGTTTTTTTTTTTTTTTAGAAACAAGTCTCACACTGTAGCCTAGCCTCACCTTGAACTGATGGCAATCATTCTTCCTTAACCTCTCAAGTGTTGAGATTACAGGTGTGAGCCACCATGCTTGGCCATAAATGGTTTTAAATGTAAGACAAAAAAACATTAAAATATGGAAAAAGTTATACCATGAAAAAAAAAACCTATGTCTAAGAAAGCTAGAGTGGCTATATTCATGCCAGATAAAGCCAACTTCTGAAGGGACATTACTAGTGACAGAAGGGTACTTCATAAGAATAAAAAGGTAAATTAAGAATAAATGTATTCAATGACAGCTACAAAATACCTACAACAAAATCTGACAGAGCTGAAGAAAGAAACATGAATCCATAATTACAGTTGAACATTGCAATAACTTTCTCAGTCTGCAAGACAAGAATGGGGAGATGGGAAATCATTGAGGATATTGAGACTTGTATTGCACTAACAAGTACTTTGACCTACTTGACACAGAACTCTGTACTCAACTACAGAATATGGAATACACAGGGCACATTGCAAAGTTAACCATATGCTAGGCCTTAAGACAAGTCTCAATAAATTCAGAAGAAATTAATAAACTGTCACTACAATGGAATCATATGAAAAACCAATAGCAAAAAGATAATCTGTAAAACATTATAGTTGGCTTTCTGTATTTATAGTTCCATATCTATGGATCCAATCAACCAACCAACATTTCTTTTGAAGCTTGAGGATAATTTTATAATATAATTGTATTAGAGTTTAAAAAAGTCCAGGACAGGCAAGCAATAAATCTTAGCAGCTGCACAGAGGAGAAGAGAGAAGGAAAATTAGCTATTTCAGTTGAGTTAAGCTGACATGGAAGTTAACCATATGGTGGACAGATAGCCACTCGGCCAGAATGGGAGCCTTCGAGAAAAACTAAAGGAGCACAAAGTACCAGAAAAAAACTTATGGAGGCTCTGGCTAGCATTCAAAAGTAAGAGACAGAAAAAGAGAACTTATGGCTTGGACTCAGAAAGGTGGGCAAGCCCAACAGAGTTGCAGCCTGTAGGGTCTGTGCTTAGAAAATATTTTTCTGGGGCTGGAGAGATGGCTCAATGGTTAAGAGCACTGACTGCTCTTTCAGAGGGCCGGGGTTCAATTCCCAGCACCCACATGGCAGCACATGACTGTCTGTAACTCCAGTTCCAGGGACCTGACACCCTCACACAATGCACATGAAATAAATTTAAATAATTTATTAAAAAATATTTGTCTAATTCAATATATACTAGATACAAATTTCCCTCCTTGCTATTATTCTCTAAACAACACAATGTAAATAGTATTTTATAGCATTTACATTGTACTAGAAACATGAGCAATTAAAGATGATTTCAATTGTGAAGGAGCATTGCTAAGTTACCCATGGAACAGAAAATAACTTTCACCAGTGCTCATGCAGGCAATCCTCAGTAAGCCCAGTGGGGCATAAAAAGCCAACAAAACAAAACAAAAAGCGAGACAAGAAAGTAGCATGCTGGGGATGCTATGAATGTGTTGCTTTGATTGATTGATAAATAAAGTGCTGATTGGCCAGTAGCCAGGCAGGAAGTATAGGTGGGACAAGCAGAAAAGAGAATTCTGGGAACAGGAAGGCTGAGTCAGGAGTCACCAGCCAGACACAGAGGAAAGCAAGACATAAAAGTACTGGTAAGCCACAAGCCACATGGCAATATACAGATTAATAGAAATGGGTTAATTTAAAATGTAAGAGCTAGTTAATAGTTAGTCTGAGCTAATGGCCGAGCAATTTTAATTAATATGAGCTTCTGAGTAATTATTTTATAAGTGGGCTGCAGAACTGGGTGGGGGGCATTGGGACTGGAGAAAATTCCAGCTACAGTAGCAGGGTAGGATTCTACTCTGGGTCCCCTCCCCTGTCAAGACTACTTTCACTTTGGCTTGGCAAACCTTTCCTGCCTTTTTTAAAACAAGGAAGTCACAGAGGAACTTCATGGGAAGAAATTCAGCAGCAGTGGGAGGCAGAAGAGAGGGAAATGTGGGTGAAATGACAAAATTACGTTATAAACATGTATGAAACTGCCAAGGAATAAAACAACAACAACAAAAAATGCAGATTGTTAATTAAGATAATAAAGTCAGCCAGGAAGTGGTGGCACATGCCTTTAATTGCACTACTTGGGATGCAGAGGCAGGCAGATTTGAGTTTGAGGCCAGCCTGGTCTACAGAAAGTTTCAGGACAGCCAGGGCTACACAGAGAAACCTTGTCTTGAAAAACCAAGCAACCAATCAACCAACCAACCAAACAAACAAAATAATAGTGAAGTCTGTGGAATAATTCTTTTGTACACTGTGAATATGTATTGATCTTATTGGTTTAATACTAACTGTCCAATGGCTAGGCAGGAAGAGGTTAGGGGGAGAGCCAAACTGGGAGAATGTTGGAAGAAAGGCGGGGTCACCAGCTAGACGCAGAGGAAGCAGATGAACATGCTGTACTAAAAAAGGTACTGCCGTGTGATAGAGTAACCCATAAGAAATATGGGCTAATTTAAGTTGAAATAACTAGTTAGTAACAAGCTTAAGCTATTGACCAAATAATTAATAATAAGTCTCTGTGTGGTTATTTGGGGAGGTGGCTCGTAGGAAAGAGCTGACTGGCAGGTCAGAAAAAGTCTGCCTATAAAAGTCAACTCCTCATGGTAAAAAATATTGTAAAGGATGATGTGCATACATTATATGCCGATTTGTGCCATTTTATACATGGGCATTTTTTTTTTGAGACAGGGTATCATGTATTCCAGATTGGCTTCAAATTCAACTACATAGCTGAGGATAACCTTAAATTTCTGATCTTCCTGCTTCCATGCTTCAAGTACTGGGATTACAGGTGTATACCACCAGGCCCCATTTATGCAGTGCTCAGGATGGGACCCAGGACTTTGTGAATGCTGGGAAAATACTCTACCAACTAAGCTCTATCTTTGTATAAGGGACTTCAGCATCCATGATTTTCCTAGACATAGAGGGTCCTGGAACCAATTTCCTTTGGATAACAAACAAGGACTATACTTGTGAATTAAACAAAATGCTTCTAAGTAAGTTATTGGTTAAATGAGAAATTAGAAAATATTTCTGCCGGGTGGTAGTGGCGCAGGCCTTTAATCCCAGCACTTGGGAGGCAGAGGCAGGCGGATCTCTGTGAGTTCGAGGCCAGCCTGGGCTACAGAGCGAGATCCAGGACAGGCACCAAAACTACACGGAGAAACCTTGTCTGGAAATACCCTCCCCCGCCCCCAAAAAAAAGAAAAGAAAAAGAAAAGAAAGAGAAAAAGAAAATATTTCAAAGTGAAAAACAAAAACAGAACACATTTAAATGTATAGAAGATAGCTGAAGCTATGCTGAAAGTAAAAGGTCTAGCTTTAAATGCTTACATGAGAAAAGAAGCTGCTGTGGGAGTACACAGATACAAACTCACCTAATTGGGAGACTGAGATGGCAGGGTTGTTTGAGTTTGAGATCAGCTTAGGCAATATAACAAGATTTTGTCTCAAAAACAAAAACAGAACAGAACAAAATAGTTTTAAGGCCGGGTATGGTGGTCTATGCCTTTAATCTTAGCACTCTGGAGGTAGAGGCAAGTAGATCTGTTTGAGGTCAGCTTGGTCTACATAGCAAGTTCCAGGCCAGCCAGGACTACATAGAGAGATGCTGTCTCAAACAAACAAACAAACAAACAAAGAGTTTTAAGGGGCTGGTAAGATGGCCTAGAGCAGCAGCAGTTCTCAACTGGTAGGTTGCAACCCTTTTGGAGGATTAACAATCCCTTCACAGGGGTCAAATATCAGATATTTATATTATGATTCATAACAATAGCAAAATTACAATTCTGAAATAGCAATGAAAACAATTTTTAGGTGGGAGTCATCACAACATGAAGAACTGTATTAAAGGGTCGCAGCTGCTGTGGGATGTTCTGTATGTCAAATTGCTCTGATTGGCCAATAAATAAAACACTGATTGGCCAGTAGCCAGGCAGGAAGTATAGGCAGGACTAACAGAGAGGAGAATTGAGAGAACAGGAAGGCGGAAGGAGTCACTGCCAGCCACCGCCATGACAAGCATCATGTGAAGACACCGGTAAGCCACAAACCACCTGGCAAGATATAGATTTATGGAAATGAATTAATTTAAGCTATAAAAACAGTTAGCAAGAAGCCTGCCACGGCCATACAGTTTGTAAGCAATATAAGTCTCTGTGTTTACTTGGTTGGGTCTGAGCGGCTGTGGGACTGGCAGGTGACAAAGATTTGTCCTGACTGTGGGCAAGGGAGGAAAACTCTAGATACACGCAGCATTAGGAAGGTTGAGAACCACTGGCCTAGAGGGTAAAGATGCTTAGCACCAAAGCCTGATGACCCAAGTTTAATCCTCAGAACTGACATTAAGGAAGGAGAGAACTGACTCCCACAAGCAGTCCTCTGATTTCAGTACATGTGCTGTGACACATACAGAAACACCCACCACCACCACCACCACCACCACCAAACAACCCAAGCAGTGGGCTGAAGAGAAGGTTCAGTGGTTAAGAGTGCATACTACTTTTGTAGAAGAGCTGAGTTTAGTTCCTAGCACCCATATCAGGTGGCTCAGAACTGCCTCTAACTCCAGGAGGATCCAATGCCTCTGGCCTCCGAGGGCACCTGCATTTACATGCACATACTAACATATAGACACTCACAAGTATACATAATTAAAAATGTAAAAATAGGGCTGGAGAGATGGCTTTGCACTTAAGAGTACTTGTTTCAAGTTTTTTCAATTGGATCCCAGAATCTACATGATGGCTTACAACTCTCTGTAACTCCAGTTCTAGGGGTTCCAATGCCACATTTTGGTCTCTGCCGGCCCTACGCAAAAACATGGTGCACATACATGCATTCAGGCACTCATATACATAAAATAAGGATAATTTATGAAAAACAATAGTAAAAATAAAATCTCAAAACCATAGCATTTTAAAATAATTTATTTTTATTTTATGTGCATTGGTGTTTTGTCTGCATGCATGTCTGTATGAGGATGTCAGATCGTAGGGTTATAGACAGTTGTTAGCAGCCATGTGGGTGCTGGGAATTGAACCTGGGTCCTTTGGAAGAACAGTCAGTGCTCTTAACTGCTGAGCTATCTCTCCAGCCCCCAACCATAAGCATTTTTAAAATTAGTGAGGCTATACCCAAGTTAACTGGAAAAAGATGACCAAATTATAATACAAAAATAAACAAAAGGAAGGAAATTGTTAGGAGTGGAAATGGACAAAATAGAAAATGGACAAAATAATTCAGAAAAATTAATGAAATACCCAAAATTAGTTATTTAAAAATTATCATTAAAATTGATAAGCCTTTATCCTAAGATGACCAAGAAAATAAGGAAGATAGGGAGAGATTGGGTTAAGAGGACTGCTTGTGCCCAGAAAAAGAAAAAAAGAAAAAGGAAAAGAAACATAACCAGTACTTGGAATAATAGCTATCATAACAGAGCCTATAGATGTTAAAAGTATGAGTTGGTATGATTTTCATTAAATAAAGGGGTATGTTAACTTAATTGAGATGGACAAATTCCTAAAAGAGGTTAAGTACACATATGATCAACATTGTCTCAAACAACAACAACAAAAATTCTAAATGGACAAATATCTAATTTAAAGACATTGAATTTTTTTATTGTTTTATTGTTTTTAGACAGGGTCTCCCTATGTAGCCCTGGCTGTCCTGGATCAGAGATCCCAATGCCTCTGCCACCAGGCTGGCCTCAACTAACAGAGATCTGTCTGCCCCTTCCTCCTGAATGCTAGGATTAAAGGTGTGAGAAACACCACTCCAGGCTGACACTGAATTTCCAATTAAAGCTTTTTGAGACAGGTGTTAAGAGCTTCCTGTTAGAGTCCATGAAGTCCTGGGCTCAATACCCAGCACTTTAAAAATCCAAAATCAGACCACCAAAATAAACAAAATGATCAAACCAATCAACCAACCAATCAACCAACCAACCAACCAACCAACCAACAAAACAAACCAACTAAACAACAAGAAATGTACTCTAGCTAGGTGTGGTGGCGCACACCTTTAATCCCAGCCCTCAGGAGGCAGAGGTAGGCAGATCTCTGAGTTTGTGGCCAGCCTGGTCTACAAAGTGAGTTCCAGGACAGCCAGGGCTATTATGCAGAGAAACCCTGCGTCAAAAATAAAACAAAACAAAACAACACCCAGACTGAATCAAAATTAAAGAACATTCCAGGTTCAAATGGCTTCCCTAGTTAACCTATGAAATACATAAAACAATATCAAGTATGTTCACTCTTTAACAAAAGGAGGACAGAATATTTTCCAATTTATTTTTTGATGTTCAATGACCAAAATCAGAAAAAAATATTATCAGAAAACTGCAGTACAATTATCTGTCATGAATATAGGTACAAAAATTGAACATACAGGTTGGTGAGATGGTTGAAAGTTGTACACACACACACACATAGAGAGAGAGAGAGAGAGAGAGAGAGAGAGAGAGAGAGAGAGAGAGAGAGAGAGAGAGAGAGAGAGAGAGAGAGAAGACAAAGAGAGAGAGACACACACATGCCTTTAATCCCAGCACTCAGGAGGCAGGGGCAGGTAGATAGATCTTGGTGAGTTTGAGGCCAGCCTGGTCCACAGGTCAGGGAAGGCTACATATTGAGGCCCTGCCTCCAAAAAAAAAAAAGAAAAGAAAAGAAAGAAAGACAAACAAATAAACAAAAAACAAAAACCTTGAAGATGTTAGTAAATGGGATTCAGAAAAACAAAAGGAAGGACGTCCTGTAACCAAGCAAGGATGTGAATCCAGTTTAACATTCAAAATCAGTGTGATCGCTGCATGAACAGAATGGACAGAAATTCCATGTTTATGTCAATAGACTCAGAAGTATCATTTGAAACATTCTGTAACTCCTCTTACAATTTAGCCTTTAGAAGAAAAATTCTGACAGCTAGGATAAGCTTAAAAAATACATTTATGACAACCTTCACAGCTAATGTCACATTTAATGGTAATGAGGTGGTATTGTGTTCCCCAAAATATTGTGCATCCTAATAAACTTATCTGGGGTCAGAGACAGAACAGCCACAATATTAAACATAGAGGATAGGCAGTGGTAGCACACGCCTTTAATCCCAGCACTTGGGAGGCAGAGCTAGGCAGAAATCCATGTGTTCAAGGATATAGCCAAGCATGGTGACTCACACCTTTAATCCCCCCCCCCAAAAAAAACCACGAGCCTTTAATCCCAGGGAGTGATGGTAGAAAGCAGAAAGATATATAAGGCATGAGGACCAGGAACTACAAGCATTTGGCCTGATTAAGCATTTGGTTGGGTAAGCTTTTAGGTTTTAAGCAGCACAGTTCAGCTGAGAGCCATTGGGATGAGGACACAGAAGCTTCCAGTCTGAGGAAACAAGACCAGCTGAGAAGTTGGCCAGGTGAGGTTAGCTGTGGCTTGTTCTGTCTTTCTGATCTTCCAGCTTCACCCCAATACCTGGCTCAGGTTTGATTTTATTAATAAGAACTTTTAAGATTCATGCTACATGGTAAGACATTAAATTCTATCTACGATGGAGAACAAGGATGTCTAATTTCACCACTTTCTTTCTTTTTAAATAGAGCAAACATAGATATGTTAAAGAAAAGTGAGAAAGAACTCCTAAAATGCCGGGTGGTGGTAGCACACACCTTTAATCCCAGTACTCAGAAGGCAGAGGTAGGCAAGTTTCAAGGCCAGCCTGGTCTACAGAGCTAGCCCAGAACAGCCATGTCTACACAAAGAAACCCTGTCTTAAAAAACAAACAAAAAAGAACTCCTAAGAGTGGGAGGGGTTCCCCATTTGTATTCAAAATTTATAGGCCCTAGCCAGTGCAATAAGTGAAGAAAGAAATAAAAAGGCAGTTGGGCATGGTAGTGCATGCCTTGGCAGAGGCAGATAGATCTCTATTGGGTACTATGGGGGTCCAGCCCCTCGATAGTCCCCTCCCAGGGTCCAGGAATAATCTACAATCAGCTGATAATTTAATCTTTGATGATATGAAATGAATCTACTTATATGAAACCCCTTAGTCCATACACTTTATTATTCTGAGTCAGTTCTCTCTCTACAAGCTTCTATTCTGCTCTTGTGCCTAGGTTCTTTCTTGCCTGATTTCTCTCTACCTGTATCTGCTGTTCTCTCTAAGTTCTATCTTAATTCTCTCATCTCAGTTCTGCCCCATCTAGGTTCTCATCTATCTAGTTCCTTCCCATCTTAGCTCTTCTCTCATCTCCTTCTCTCTCATCTTGTTCTTTCCCATCTGGCTCTTCCTCATCTTCCATCTTGTTCCTCTAGTACTCTCTTCTAGCCCTTCAATCTAGTTCTTCCCATCTTGTCCTTTTCTCTCCAGTTCTTACCCATCTAGTTCTTCCATTCTCTTTTCTCTTCTCTGTCTCGTCCTCAAGTTCTATATCTAATAATACTCTTATATACCCCTCAGTTCTCATTAAGTCTCTAGGGTATTCAGTTATAAACCCAAGCAATAGCAATCCTCCCCCTCCAGCCAGGTCACCAGGCTTGAATTCCTACAGGGTCATAAAGGCAGATAAGAATTTTCCTCAGGCAGTGACACATAAGGCTTTCTTTTACAACCCAAAAAGGGAGTGGTTAAAGGAGGAGGTCAATTGAGAGCTAATGATTGGTTAGTATATCAAGAAGGGGATCTGTGTGCTCAGTCTACATTCCTAGAAGTGGTTAGGTAAGAAGTTAGGGGTCTATAATGTTAGTAATAGGAAAGGAGGGTCTCAGCACAAGAAATAAAGCTATCCATCTGACATAGGGAGCAGGCGTCGTTTCCACCTTAGTTCAGGAGATCGTTTGGCCTTGGATGCTTTATAGGTATTTTAGATAAATACACTGTTAGGAGTTCTTGGAAGCACTCATATAGCATTACAAGAAAATCACTGTAGGAACCAGCTAATATATCTAATATATATAAAAGCTAAAATATCACCAAGACTTCTTAAGGCATGGCTTGACCTTTGGACAAGTCCTTGACATTTCCAAGTAGTAGCTTTTGTGATAGTAGCTGAATTCCATTACATTTTCCTGCGGCTTGCGGCAGATCTCCTGAGTTTGAGGCCAGCCTGGTCTACATATCGAAATCCAGGACAGTCAGGACTATATAGTGAGATCTTGTCTACAAAGAAAAGAAAACTAAAAATCATATAGATTGGCAAAGAAGAAGTAAAATTGTCTTTATTTTTAGATGGGAAGATTGTATACACTCGATCCCAGAATAGTCATTCCCAAACAAGTGGAACTAGTAAGTGCATTTCAGTATGGTCACAGAACAAAGATCAGAGGCAAAACGTAATTATATTTCTATATATAATTGATGAATAATTAGGACATGAAAGTTTCATTTCTAATAGCATTAATACCATTTCTAATAGCATTAATATCTATGAGAAAAAACTTAATGGCACATGAAAGCAAGGGTAGCAGCACTGGGGATCTATCCCTAGTCTGGATGTGGCAAGAGAATGGAAAAGCTGCTGGGGGCCTGAGTTTTGGCTGGATACCCAAGAACCAAAGAATTAGAAAAGCACAAAGCTTTTAGTGCAACAAACTACAAGTTTAACCAGACAGTGAAATGCACACTTTTATTATTCAAGGACAAACTGGATGTTACCAGTGCTTCACAGGGGCATGTAGTGTGACTTGTGACTCGAACATAGAATCACTGTAAGCCTGGGCTATAACCCTGGGTTACTTCTGAAGACACTTGGTGACACAAAAACTTGCTTCTTAAAATGGAGCCTTCCTCCCTCTTCAAATAATTTCTGCTTTGCTCTCAGTTTCTGATTTTTGGGCTTCTCACTGTCTGGGTACCACAAAGCTTGGCTTTGCTAGACCTTTCTGCCACAACCAGTACCTTGGTCTACAGCTCAATCTGGGGCATCCACACCTCATCTGCAGGGTCTTGGGATAATCTGCCTAGTAGGCAATCACATGAAACCAGCTCACAGGTATTTGGTAAGACCTGCACATACCCACCCAAGATTGGGAGGGGCTTCTACTGGACTCTTGGGAGAACCTCAGAGTGCTCACTTCCAGCTAGTGGACTGAACTGTAAGACACTCATTTTTGCAATTTACAAGCACAATAGCTACTTTCTCTTTGGGCTCTAGGGAAGTTCAGAGGGATGGACTAACAGTTATTGCAGGCCTAGGCTGCAGATACCTTGTCTAGCTCTCAAGGGAGCCAGCTCCCACCATACAAATAGCCCCACTTGTCTCCATGGGGCCTGTGTAACTAGTAGTCTTCTGTCACCCTTTAGGTGTTCTGCTTGCCTTGCTCCCAAATGCTGGCCTGAGATGGCCTGCCCTATCAGCTTCTAGCAGACTCTTCAGTTGGCCCTGCATGTGCTCACACCCTGAGAACAGCAGGTCCACCACTCTTTCTCCTTCGCCAGGGTAGGCCCCACACCTGATGCCTTTGGGCTACTGAGGAGGTTGCACATCATGAGAACTTCCAACCATGAGAACTTTGACATCTGAGTCTGAGGGATTTGCCTGGGTGAATAAATCAGCTCTGAAATTCGTCACTTTCTTCAGGCCCCTGTCTGTTTTTAGGTTCTAAATCCAAGCCTATGGAAGAGAAAATACCTCTTAGCAAGTTGGGGACAATTCATCTTTCAAACGCCCTGGCTTTGAAGGCTAAACCATGACTACAGAACTTACAGGGCACTCTTTTTTTTCTGTTTGTTTTTGTCTGAGACAGGGTTTCTCTGTGTAGCCCTGGCTGTCCTGGAACTCACTGTGTAGACCAGGCTGGCCTCAAACTCACAGAGATCCACCTGCACCTACCAAGTGCTAGGATTAAAGGTGTGAGTCACTACTGCCCAGCTCAGGGTACTCTTTGGAACCAAGTTTTTTTTTTTGTTAGTTCCCTTTTTGAAAATAAGATATTTATTTTTATATGTGTGTATGTGTTTGTGTGTCTGAGTGAGTTTTATGTGCACCATATGTACACAGGTGTCTGTGGAGGCCAGAAGAGGGACTCAGATCCCCTGGGACTGGAGTTATAAGTGGTTGCGAACTACCTAATGTGAATTCTGGAGACTGAAGCCAGGTCATCTGTAAAAGCGGTACATGTCCTTAACCCACTGAAGAATCTCTCCAGCCTGCTAGTTTGTTTTATTGAGATAAGGTCTCGTATATCCTGGCTTGGCCTCAAACTTTCTATGTAGCCAAGGATGACCTTTACAGGCACACTATCATGCCCAGGTAAGGCTTTTTCTAAATAGCAGCTTTTCATATAGTACCTGGAGTGGAAAATTCCTGCTGGGACTTCACATTTTCTGGGAGCATGAGGTAGGAGACTGGTACTCTCAGATGGAAGGAATGTGCTGTTGGTGTGGAGTAAGGAATGGAGTCAGGTATCTCTCGACAGATGTTGAGTGCAAGCTGGTTGCCAACAACCATTAGAGGGAATGGCCTGCCTTTCCTACATTCTTGGAGAGTGGGGACCTTAATTGTGCTGCCAGAACAAATGTTCTGCTGTTGAGGGTTGGCACAAGGAAGTATGCCTGTGTTTCCTGGAGCTGCAGTGTATGAGCTTATGTACATGTATGTATGACAGAGGTGGGAGGCTCTTCTGGGGGCCCACTCTTTAGGAATCAGAGCTGGGGTTTCACCAGGTACCTGGGAAAGAGCCTGATGACAGCAGCTGCAGGCTATCCAAGACTCCCTCCTCATACAGGGCCAGCTTCTGTACCATCTTCTGTCGGGCTGGGTTGATGATGATCTGTGGTGGCTCTGATGACAGTGAGGAGGAGCTGCTCCTGGATGTGCCTGGACAGAGACAGAAACCTCTTAGTTGTCCCTGACAACCCTGAGTGATACTCTAGCCTCCAGAGTCTTCCTAGGCCCCACTGCCAGTGATGTTGGCTGCAGGGCAGAATTCCAGAGAGGCCCAGGCTGGGAGGGGGAATCACACTACAGATGAGGCTCCCATGCTGCCTGGGCAGAGCCTTTTTTACTTCAGGCATGGGGTGGGGAGAAGGACTAAGAAGGGAGTTCCTAGTTCTTTTCACCCATGTGGGGAGGATGGCCCAGGGAGGGGAAAACAGATAGTACCAAGCCACTTTCTGTGGCCCTTTCCATGACCTTGAGCTTGCTAAGGACACAGTGGGCCAAACATTTGGCCCTAGATCCCTCTGCCCAGAAGACATGGGTGGGGAATAAATAGGTTATTATCAAAGGAGATCCTTGTCCCACCTCTGAATACCCATCCCCAGAGTTACCTTCCTTGGTTGTGGGCCAGAAGCCTGGGCCACTCCTCAAACTTGATTCTCTAGTGGTGCTCCCCTGGGTACAGCCAGCCTCCCCGAAGGATGATGGGCTTGGGTGGCAATCTGGAGTCAAGTGCCAAGAGTGCAGGGCAGCAGAGAGGCCGGGAACACTATCATCACTCTCCACTGGCTGGTTGGGGCTTTTCTGGAGTTGCTGGGCAGTTTGGTCTGGGGCTCTTGTGGGCACTACCAGAGGCTGCCATGGTTCACCCCCACTCTGGACACAGCCAGTGGTGGACATGTAGGAGTTCTCCTGTGGGGAAGGGGGGCCATGGCCAGCAACCTCTAGCTCCCAAGGAGGCCCTGCCTGTAGCCCCTCTAGCCTCTTGTACACCTGTGTGGAGAGAGAGGCTCTCAGAATGGGCAGAGCTGGGGCTCCTAGTTGGGCAGGGCAGCCCAGATGTGACACCCTGTGGTCAAACTACAGAGCTGACGTAAAAAGTAAGAGGTAAAAAGTAAGAGAAAAAGACAAAGGTAGTGGCACAGCACCCCCATGAGGCAAGAGCTCTTTCCTTCTACCTGTGACTGGGATCTGAGCCCCATCCAGCAAAGCAGCAGCCCTTCACCACTTAGTTCTGCAGAGTAAAACAGAGCCAGAGGGCAAGCAAGGAATGTTGGGAGTTTTGCCTCTGTAAAGAGATCAGGCAGTGTAGCTTGTGCTATCAAGCAGCATAAGAATCTGAGGTTTCTTTCTGGCCACTATGTCTCCATTGATAGCTGGCTTCACCAGGGCTACCTGGGTCATGGGAGGCCTCTTCTTGGCCCGACGGTGCATGCAGCAACAAGCTAGTTGAGCCAGGGCCAGGCCCAATTGTGGTGGGCAGGGTCCAGGTCTGGAGTCCAGGTGCTTCTTGTAGATCTGGGCAGCGATTGGAGCAGCCCAAGCATCTGTGGCCACACCCACCTGTAGAGTGGGGTGGGTGCTTTTCAGGGCCACTCCAGCCTCTTCAGCCTCATCTTCAATCAGGTCTTTCTGTAGGACAAATACTGTGAGCATGGCTCTGCCAAATCTTCCAGACCACTGCCATTCATTCCTATGGTCTTTTTTCACTGGGTTCATTAAACACCCACTGTGTGCCCAATGCTGTCTGGGGATTTACTGAAAACAGCAGCAAACCAAACACTCTGGGCCTTGTTTTACAGACCTGACATTCCATTGCAGTGGGGGAAACAGATGCCAACAAACTTATTAGTCTGTTAGCTAGGCCCATAGGGCCTGAGAAATGGCATTTGAGCTAGGGTGTGTTAATGGATACAGAAGATTAAAGGAAGGAGGTATGGGTACAGTCTGGTTCATAGTTTGTTGGTTGGGTTAAATCCTCCGCTGAGCCCAACAGTGGACAAAAATAGACCCATCTAAGAGAAGCAATGGGAGATGTACAACTTTGTAAAAGGTGAAGACCCAGCATTAGCCAAGCATGTTCTGGGTCCAGGAATTGCTGAAACAGTGCTTATGTGTTAGTGTCTATTTTCTATATGGGAACCTGAGGCTCAATGAAAAGCAGACTTTGATCCATGGCCACTATCAAGATGTGACTAAAACCCAGGTTTCTTGTCTCTTCTTTGTATGTTTGTTTATCTGAGACAGGGTCCCATGTAGCTCAGACTAGTCTTGAACTTACTATGTAACTGAGGGTAACTTTGAATTCCTGATCCTCTTGCTTCTGCCTCCCAAGTACTAGGATTATAGGCATGTGCCACCATAATCAACTAATTGTGTTGTTTTTGATAGAGGGTCGTGCTATATAGCTCCAGCTCCCAGCAATCCTTCTGCCTCAGACTCTTGAATGTTGGGACTAAAAGCATGTGCTCAGATGCTAGGCTTTAAGTCTCTTATTTCTTAGCCTCATCACAGTGCACAGCAAGGCAGACAGGAATGTAGGAGTATGGGTCAGGATAGCTTGGAGCTATCTGTACAAAAGCCTGACTAACTCTTTCCCATTGCCTTTCCTAGGCCCTGCCTTTTCTGAGTTCCACTGCAGCTTTGGTCCTAGGGTATCAGGAATGTCCCTTTCTTTGTCCCCAGCCCAGGGCAGAGGGGGAACCTGTTAAGGTTCTTTTTTCCCCCCCGCCTTTGATGGGGATGGAACCCAGGGCCTTGCACATAAGGTAATCACTCTACCTCTGAGGTTATATCCCTAGCCCCAAGGCCCATGTACAGAAGAAAGACAGGTTTTTCCAAGCAAGGTAAAAGAAACTGCTTGGAGACTCACCCACTTCCAAAGATGAGCCAGCAGTGGCAGGCTACTGTGGGGCACTGCAAAGGATGTGTATCATTCCACCCTCTGGGGCTGTACCCACTGGTTGCTGCTGTCCCTCTCTCCCTCCCTCCATCTCTCCCTCCATGCACCACCTCAGGAGTCTCACCAGATACTTGGTCCTGGTACCTTGTGTCCTCACAGCCCTCTGGCCAGCAAGGGTCTCCAGTATTACCTAGAGAGGGTAGAATGGAGAGCATCACCCTAGGTCTTAGCAGGGAGGTATTATGTGCAGAAAAGAGGACTGTAGAGTGGGGAATGGATTAGGACTGATAGGAGAGCAGCCCTGGGACAGGCAGGTAAAGACTACCTCCTAGCAAGAACAGAGTTATGTTATAGGACCAATGCTTAAGCAATTAAGAGTGGCTATATGAAGCAAAAGGATGCAAAATTACAAACACAATTTAGTGCAAGGGAGGAGGCAGCTGTATGAGGTAGGGTAGGCCCTGGGGCCAAAGTTATGCTAGCTTCTCACTGACCTAAGCCTAGAATTCTCTAGGCTTTTCTGCCTTTACTTACTGGTGATTTTCCCTCCCCAAGCCAACAGAAGGGCTGGTGGCTCACCACCCCAAAGCTGAAGGTATCTGTGTCCACAGCCAGCCGGCCTGTCTTGATGTACTCCTCAGGCAGGTAGGCGAGGGTACCCCGTACTGTGCAAGTCCGGGCTACAGTACTGCTCTGGCTTGGCTTGGCCCCTGCAAAGCGGCTGAAACGAGCCAGGCCAAAGTCTCCCAGCTTGGGCATCAGTCTTTCATCCAGAAGCACATTAGAACTTGGAGAGAGAAGAATGGCACCAATTTAGGATGGTCCTAGCCTTCTCTGTCCCCCATACCTGAGTGGCCTTGATAAACTAAACTAAAGGCTACCAGCCTGGCACACTGAATATGAAAAGTGGCTGACACTGCATCCCAGCTGTCTGAGGGCTAGCTGTCCCAGGGTCCCAGCACATAGTTTGGCTTCTGCTCACAACTGAGGCCTATTACTGGCTTCATTTCCATACCTGCACAATGCAGGGGTGCTCAGAGCCCTAAGTACTTTTAGCTCTGAGGTCTCAGGCAGCGTTTGTCCCCATATCCACAGGACTGGGCAGGAGGACTCTCAAATCTCACAGAGCACTCAGAACAGGACTGCTCATTGAGCAGGGGTCACTGTTCTCCTAGCTATACCTACAGTTCTTCTGAGCCCCTCCTCACCTCTTGATGTCTCCATGGATGAGGCTGGGGCTGTCCTGATGTAAAAACTGAATAGCCCGGGCTGTGCCCAGAAGAATGTCCAGTCGTTGAGGCCAGGAGAGCGGGGAGCAGGCCTGGGTCTGGAGTGACAAAGATGGAGGCACAGGGGCAGCTGGGGGCATCTGTTCTTTGATTCCCAACCTTCCCCTCACCTGTTGCTCTGTGGCTTGGAGCAAGCTATCCACTTTATTCTCTGAGCCTCAGTTTTCCTTTCTGGAGAATGAGGAGCAAGACTGTCCATGACCTAATTCATGAGCAAGTGGTAACCAAAACTATTCCCAAGGCTTTGGCAAGCATTCTACAGCTGGAATAATAGCTAGGGAATATTTCTCAGCACTCAGGGCAGAATCCAAAGGGTTCGGGTTTACCTGAGTGCACAGAAAGTACTGATGCCCTTCTCCCTACCCTTCCCTAACACAGCTTAACTGAGAAGTAAGGAAGCTCTTGCCCTGTATGTATGGTGGCTTGTGAGTATGACACTCAGGCATGGCTCAACCTGGGGTTCAGTTAGACAGTCTGTCTCTACTAATCCCCATTCCTCAAAAGCTATGTGGACTAAATCCTTTATCTATTCTGCTTACAAAGCCAATAACCCCGTCTTTAGAGGAACAGCTGGGGAGAGGCCAGAGGGAAGAGTTGTATGGAAAATCCAGGGCCAAGATGGGTATAATGGTACATGCCTATAATTCTAGCACAGAGATGGTTGAGGCAGGAGAATTGCCAGTTTGAGGCCAGCCTGGGCTGGGTAGTGAGGCATTGTTTCAAACAAACAAACAAATAAATAAAAAGGAAGAAAGAAACCTTCAATTTGAGGGGGAGCCAGAAACCCAGGTCCTGTCTGACATAGACTAAGGGACCAGGCTAGTAAAGATGCCAAACCAGCTGGGACTACCTGAAGGTGGAGTTGATCCTCCAAGGAGCCATTGGGCAGGAAGCCATAAACAAGGCAGTAGAAGCCACTTTCTGCACAGTAGCCAGCAAAGTCTACGATATTTGGGTGACGAAACCTGTTATGAGGAGTGGAGTCTGAGTTCTCTTTTGTTGTTGTTTTTCCAAGACAGGATTTGTCTGTGTAGCATTGGCTGTCCTGAATCTCACTGTGTAGACCAGGCTGACCTCAAACTCACAGAGATCTGCCTGCCTCTGCCTCCCGAGTGCTGGGATTAAAGGCGTGTGCCACCACCACTGGGCAGAGTCTGAGTTCTTTAGTTGTCTTTTCATTAGGCCAGGCTGGGTGGGCAGCCTTTGATGTTCCCTCACCTGGGCCTGGCAAGGCCTTGAGGGCCCAAGGGAGCCAGGTGTTGTGCTGTGCAGTTCTAGAGACAGATAAGGCCCCGGTGTGGCTCTCTCCTTTTGTCCCCAGACCGGAGGGACCCCCAAGGCTCACCTTGACAGCTGCTCCACCTCTGTTAGGAAGCTCTGTTTCACCACAGTCCACTCTAGGTCAGCCTCCTGCAGCCCCAGACACGATGGGGTAAGAGGCAGGGAAAGGAGGCAGCATGAGCCAAGCTTGCCAGCTGTTTCCAGGCCCATAACAATGGAAGGCTTGGGGTCCTTGAACTGGAATCAGAGGACTGAAGGAATTGCTTGGGGAGGCTGGAGGCAAGGGACTGCAGAAGTGAGGGTGGATGGAGGGAGAAACTGGACAAACAAGGATTAATGGATTGTTTTCAAGGTGGCTACCCCACTGTTACACTTACCTCCTTCAGTCTCTTCACAGCATATGTGGTATTTCTCATTACTGCCCGGTACACGCACCCAAAACCACCCTCTCCAATCCTGAGCTCTTCAGAGAAGTTGCAGGTGCCTTGAGAAATCTCACAGAAGGGCCAGCAAAATGGGGAGGGATGTGTCCTTTGGAGGCCAGACACTGGGCTCTCTGAGCTTGGCTGTTGGAAGAGACCATGGATCAGGTGAGGACCCTGTCTATTCCCCTTGGTCCAGGCTGCAAGCTCCCCTCAACCCTGCTTGTCTCTCAGATGACCTGGCTGTGCTGTTGTGGGCTCTGTGGTACACCAAAGGCTGAGTTTCTTCCTCCTTGTCTGGAATTTTCCCTGGGGGTTAAAGGACACCTACCTTGGTAGAGGAAGGGGCTGAAGATGGCAGTGGTGGCTTGAAGGAAGCAGGGACTGGAACCGGGAGGAACTCTAGCTCAGAATAGGTCTGGGAGCCTGGAAAAGCTTCATAAAGATGCCAGTGAGAGGCAGAGGCCAGTAGCAGTCTACAGCCATGTTAACAGTCATGGTGACCTTTTCCTCAGGCCTATCAAGCCCAACACCCAGGTTCTTTTTACCTGGGGAGAGGAAGGTGGAGGAAGAGGACTGCAGTTTCTGGAGGCCCCAGTCCTCAGCCTCGGAGCCTGCAGAGATGCTGCTGGGCCTTGGAGCAGCGGTGCTTGGGGGTAGAACAGGGGCAGGAGGGTGCCCTGGAATAACAAGGAAGGAAAGGAGGACTGTGACTCAGGTCTGTCTCTGTCTGCCTGTCTGTCTGTCTCTCTCTCTCTCTGTGTAGGGAGGGGTTCCCATATGATTTCTTGTCTCGGGCGGCTCTGTACCCGTCACCTCCCGTGAGTTCCCATCCCTAATGTCCCTGGGGCCACGCTCGCTCACAGGCTGTGATGATGTCCCGCGCACGCAGCAGCTGCAGGTGCGTGAGGATGTGAACGAGGTCAGCCACGCGCGCGTTGCGGTTGATCCAGGGCCACAGGACGCTAGCTGTGCGCTGCTCGGCGCGCTCGCACAGCCGCAGCTCTGTCTGGTCGCGCACAATCAAGGCCGCTGCGGGGCGGGGGAACGTCAGGCTCTAGCGCCAGAAGCCCGGATCCCCTGCCCCACGCCGGCCTGCCGTCACCCACCGAACTGGCACCAGTCGGCGGGCTCCAGGGCGTCCATCACTTTGTAGAAGCGGCACATAACCCAGGGTGGCACCTCGTACAAGAAGTGCTGGGCGCCGGGAACCACAGGCTCCCCGGGGCCCGGCCCCCCGGCCATGGCTGCCGCCGCCGCCGCCGGGCCGGGGCCTCTTGGGGCCTCGGCGGGCGCGGGCCTAAGCCGGCCGGGTCCGCGGACACTGACTCACTTCCCCTTCAAGCCGGCCTCGTGCGACGCCCAGCAGGGCGGAAGAGGCGGCGCTCGGGACCGCCGCCATCTTGCCCTCAGCGGCCTTCGGCCACACGGGGGCGTCCCGCGCCGCCCTCGACCCGGGAAAGGGTCTATGCTAGGCAGAAGGGCGTCCCCCGCGAAAGAACCGAGGACTGTGGTCCTACACAAGGGTGGGCTTCCAGCAGTGGGAACCGTCTGAATAGGGCTGAGCAGGATGAAGAACGACTTCCAGTTGTGGAGACAAAGGGCACAGGAAACATATGATGTTCTACAAAGGCAATTTATATCAAGCCTGGTGAAAGTCACGGAAAGGCTCCCTTTGGCTTTATTTGGGGGGGGGCAGTGGAGAGTCAGCTGAAATGTTGGTGGGACACGGTCAAATGTGGGTCACAAAACGGCCCTCTGGCTCACTCTAGTCATCTGGTCAGAGAATGGTCTGAAGATCGCACACCACGTCACAGTCACCGCCTGTGTGCTAGATCCCACCCTTCCACCCCCATCCCCGCCTCCAGGAACGTGCCTGCAGCTGGGCAAGTGTTAGATCTTCACAGTATCTGCTTGTGCAGGCTCCTCACTAGCTCGCCAGCCAACACATTTATGTCTCTTAACAGGGCCTTGCTCTGTCCCCATGTGCATAATGTCCAGCTCTTGCCATCTCTTTCCTTTTTCTGTCACACTTTTGGCTTAGTTTGCACTTCTCATGAGGACACTAGAAGTCTAGCAGCTTCCCCTACTCTTTTCTAGAGCAGTGGACAGTGACACCACCTGTTGTGACCGTTTTGCCACAGGAGTGTCTCTTGCCCACTCCTCTAATGTTCTCCATTCAGGGATTTCTTTGGCTTTTTTAGTCACTCTATGGCCTACACCTCAGTGCACACTACTTTCCCATGGTCTCACTTTACTCTCTGAAGTCCTCTTCCCATGAGTCCACTTCTCTTAGCATTAGCCAATACCACTTACCTGCATGAACTTTATGGCTCTGATAGGGCTCACTGCTCATGTGGTCTTTCTTGGGCACAAATCACCAAATCACTTTCTTATAGAAGACCTTCCCAAAGTTCCATAGCCCTCCTATAGAGTCCCAGCTCTTTATGGCTGTTTGGAAGATGGCATAGCCAGCCTCTGCCCACCCACCTGAACTTACATACAACAGCCTTAAGCCATTAAGAACTCCTTGATGTTGGGCTTGGTGGTACACACCTTCAATCCCAGCACTTGGAAACAATGGCAGGTGGATCTCTGTGAATTTGAGGCTTGGTCTAAATAGTGAGTTCCAGGTCAGCCAGGGATACAAGACCATGACCACTCCCCCGCCCCCCCCCCCAAAAAAAAACCCTCTTTAGTTAGATTTTCTAAAAAGCACTTATTCTGTCTCTGAAGTTGAGTTTGCATATACCCCTGCTATAGCCCTTCCTGACAAGATTGAGCATAAAAAGCTGTGGGGAAAGCTTCCTAAACCCCACGTAACTCTTCTCTTGGGCACATCTTGAGCTTGCTGGAGTTCTATACCTCTGAACTTTTCCATAGGCAGCAACTTGGCCTTCCTTGTTTCTCCAGCTGAAAGCATGTTTGTAAAGCAACAGCTTTCTTCTGACCAGTTTCTCTAACAGACTCTCTTGTCATATCAATCCTAACTGGTAAGAGTTCCCTCTCAGTAGCCTGTCCTCTTAGAAACTTAGAGTATGTTTCCAAAAAGGTCTACCTAAGGCCCATGGCTGGCTCCCACTCTGGCCTCTTCTCTGAAACCACAGCCATTTTGGCCACTCTCAAGATGAGGTCAAACTAGGTGTTGTGGTGCATTCCTGTAATTCAAGGCCAGCTTGGTTCCAGGCCAGCCAGAGCCACACAGTGAGACCCTCTCATAAATAAAACAAAGCTGGGCATGGTGCCTCACACCTGTAATTCCAACATTTGGGAGGCTGGAGCAGATCACCCATCACACTCGATCCAGGTCAGCCTAGACTACAAGTTGGACCCTGCCAAACAAACAAACAACTCAAGAGGTCAACCATATGCTGAGCCTCCAGTGGTTTCTCATGGGTCAGTCATTATCGAGATGCACCAAATTCAGTACTCAAAATTATTGTGTGCATATGTTAAGCTCTAGGGGCAGGGATTTGGTCCTTTTTATGTACTGGGGACTATCAGTGTCTGGTATAGGCCTGGCACACAGTAGATGTTCCATATCTGCATGTTGAATCTTCAACCCTTTCATTTAACATTCAAGGCCAGGACTTCATGGTAGCTTTTAGTAGGTGTGCCCACAATTGCATGTGACAAACCATTATCCTCTCCTCAAGCCCAGATCAGCCTAAGGGGACAGATATAATGAGTGGGCAACTGCAGAAGGTTCATATTCTTATAGGAAGCCAGTGACACAAGGAATCCCTTAGGGCAGTTCCTCAGCATGCCCTAGCCTGGTCAGGAAGGCAAGTTAGCCACTCACAGAAGTCATGCAGAAGGTCTTAGCTGCTATTGGCCACA
This sequence comes from Peromyscus maniculatus bairdii, assembly GCF_049852395.1. Lineage (NCBI taxonomy): Eukaryota > Metazoa > Chordata > Mammalia > Rodentia > Cricetidae > Peromyscus > Peromyscus maniculatus. The sequence goes on along the minus strand of NC_134875.1, from coordinate 1,898,094 downwards.
GGAGTTAGAGTTGAGGAGAAAGGTGTTAAAAAAAAAAAAAAAACACTGTGGCACACCAGGACCTGCTAGCTGCCACTGCCACAACTGGTCAGAAGTTGTGCTCTGGTGCAGTGTGCCTGGAAAGCACTGACAGCAAACTGAGGAGGATGCCAGGGAGGCCAGCATATGAAGTCAGGCTTCCCTTCCCCCACACTCCAATCCTGAGAGAGGCTATTGGGGTTCAGGGACAGCTGGATCAAACACACCATCAGGTGAGCTGGAAGGGACTGCTGACTTATAATGAAAGCCCAGACCTTGAGTCACTTTCACAGAGAGATTTATCGAGAATGCTAACAGCACAGGATACAGTACTTCCCAACAAAAGGTGCAAACGCATCACTTAGAAAGGCATGCTGAGTATTCTTTGCTTTCACATGTATTAAAAAACTTACAAAAATAAAATAAAACCACGTGCTGCCCATCTTTTCAAATAGTAAAAGAACCTTATGAAAAACCACTTGATTTTACAACAAAAGACACAAACGGACATTTTTATGTAAATTTATAAGGCAAACTCTTTATATAATAAATAGGTTACAGGGGTTCAGTGGGGGGTGTTTTTGAAACGTATACAGGTACATTCAGACAGGTTTACTGAAATGGTACAAATTTCCTTAATAAATTGCCTTTTGTTTTTAAATATATCAGTGCTTTCAGTCATTTGGCTATACACAAAGAACCTTTTTTTTTGAACACTACAAAAAAGCAATCAATATTTTGTTTTTAAAACGACCTACTTATTTTCTAAAGTAATTGTCCCAAAACACAAAAACTGAAGGTGAATGCGACAGAGGGCTTTTCAAGACTGACCCCTCCAGCTATGTCTGTCCTGGATCTCTCTGTGCCTTGTGTGCCTGCTCCCAACCTCAGATAGGCTTTTTGAGCTGATGCCAACATCTTCCAATACAGGGTGGCCTGTCATTGGCTGCACTGTCCTACAGATCTTGCCCTTCAGGCTGGCAGAGGGGAGCGTAGCATGGATTTAGGGGGTGCATGTACCCTGTTAGTTCTTCCAGCTACTAAATGCCATGGCCAACTGGTCACTACAGGTAGCACTATCTTCATAAGAGTCTCTAAAGGAACACAGGTCTGTTCCTCTTCTATGAGCCTGGAACAATCTGTAACGAGGATAACGGCTTTACTGAAGATGTTTGTCATGGAAAGAGAAGGTGGTATCTTACACCCAGATTTTTTTGGGAATCAGATGACACTGAAAGAGAGAACCCTCTACCATTATTTTATTCCCCAGGTATGGTGGGGAGCCAAGATATCAGATTAACACTATGCACTAGGGGACAGCATGGGGTGTGACAGAAGTGTCCTGACTAGTCATGTCCCCCTGAAACATGCTTTGGAGACAATAATGCCCACTGTCTCGGCTTATCCAGGAACAGCTATTTCAGACAGAGAGTGGATAATCCATTTTTTGTCTCCTCCCTAACCTGTTTCTTCAGTGGGGCATCCTCCTGCCCAGCCTTTCCCTACTCAGTGAACTCAGCTCTGCTCTTACATCCCCTCCCCTCCTGGCACTCCTGGAAGGAGCTGACCTTGTCTTTTTTTAAATTAACAATAGTAGTAATAATCTGGGAAGGGGAAGCAAAAAATCAACCAAGTGGAACAAAATCTGGTTTTGTTCTGACTTTGAAAATGGCAACACATTAACTTCAGTCGCTTGACTTGGAATGGGAATCCAGTGCTTAACTTCTTGGTGGCTTCTGGCTGATCTGGGCAGGGGTCATCTCTTCAGATTGCCCCTCTTGTCTTAGTCACCAATTCCCTCCCTTCAAATGCTTTGTTTGTTACGAAAAGGTGTCTAGAAGCATTTGTCTCTGGAACAATTACTTTAAACATAGTTACAATACAGACTTCAGTTCAAACACAGAAGAGATTTACTTAGCAAAGTTCCTTTCACCCACCAAAAATTACACAAACAGAAGCCTCAACACCACAGTTAAAGAGGACCATTAGAGAGAACCTTATGTTTGGAACACAAAAGGAAGAATAAAACCAAACCAAACCCAAACAGAAAAACCCCAGAAAGACAAGAAAAGGGCAAGGAAGAGGAAGGAGAGCAAACACAGCACACGTTACAGTGTCCAGGTACACAGGGAGCCCAGCACAAAGAAAGGGCTCGGCACACATTGAGTAACAGTCCTGGTGATATTTGGTCATATATTCATCAACTACTGACTCTGGAGCGGCTGTTATTGATTGAAGCAGTAAAAAATCAAATGGAAAAGGAGGCCATGGTAGCAAGGTAAGGAGCAGGCTTCAAGTTCTGCAAGCCTTTTGCACTCCAATGTCCAAGCTGCCCAGAAACATTGAACCGGATGGCCTGCTCCATCCAGGCAGGGCTAGAGGTCACCAGGTGAAGCTAACTTGGGTGCTGATCTCACATCAGCCATAAAGCACTCATATGGACACACATGGTCACCCACCTGTCAGTGGCCAAGTATCAGTGGTAACAACCCTCTGGCCCCTTCTGCCTCCATCCCATGCTGACTGGGGAATAATGTTGTGATGCTCTCCTAATACTGATTGCTCATTAAAGCAAGGCCCTAGGATAGGGTCTCAGAGGTTTCTCCAGTCCATCTTCCAAGCGGCACAAGGGTAGCCCAGCCACCCAAAGGGCCTACAAATATCTCTGCTATATTTTGGCTTCAGAAGAAGCAATGATGAGGGGGTGAGGTGGAGGTGTAGGACAGATTTTGGCCTTGGTGATTATAATGCTCTCTGCTTTGAAAGAACAAGGTTCTGGATTTATTTTTTTTTGGGGGGGAGGGCATGTGTTTTTAATTACTTAGGAATGATCCTTTTGCAAAAAGAACTGTTACGGCTAAACTTTCTAGCAGATATTGCTCATCAAGAATTATAGAAGCAAATGCAGTTACTCATGGGAGCAGGGAGAAGAGAGGGATGTTTCTGGAGTCTTCACTACTTTCTGAAGGAGACCCACTGGACTGTTGGATGTGATTCTGGGGTCTCTGGCATTCTACCTAGTACAGCTAAAAGGTTTGGAGACAGGTCAAGCCTCCTATCTCCTCTCCAGCTCCTGGACTCAGCAAAGTGAGGAGGGTTTTGAAATGCTCCAAGCCCTGCTAATTGAGGGAAGCCTGCCAGACTTACTAGACACAGGCTCTCCTTGGCCAAGGAAAGGGTAGAGGGAGTTGAGCCACCCCATGCATGCCAGCTCCCCACTCCTAGAGGTGGGGACAGGGCTGTGCTCACTAAGTTCTGGACTTCAGCAGGTATAGGGAGTGCGCCTACCCCCTCCCCCAATGCTGAAATGAACTATCCTGCACCCAGAATCATGGGGCCCCTTTCACAGCAGAGAAACAAAGTACAAAACCTGGGTGCAGCCTGGAGCTTCCTTCACTTAGCACAGGGAAGCCTTTGAAAGAAGCGAGGAAAGATCACAGGTCTGCTTGGACTGAAGAAGTGACCAGCAGACAGATGTCTTTTTTTTCTCTTGTCCTACTCTATGGTTATCAGAAATATTGTAATTAAGCAATAGGTATAATTTTAAAAGGTCTTTTCTTGTGTGTGTGGCGCCACAAGCAAAATGAGTTTATAATTGTGCAATATACATATACATATATACACACACACACACACACATATATATATGTATATATATATATATTCAACTGCTTTGTGTGTCTAGTTGGTGCATAAAATAAAAAGAATAGGAAAGCTAAAAGCAAAACTGAAAAGTAAGTCAAAAGCCTGGAATAGAAAAGACAAAGCAGACCTATGCATATAGTCTATAAGTTACTGGATATAATCAGGGTCACCAGGAAGAACAGCTTTGCCACTTGACACACAAATACTGCAGGGAGAGGAGCCTATCAGTGGGCAGGAGCCAAACCTCTGCCTTTTCACCGCATTTTCTCTCAGTGTTAAGCAGGACCTGATAAAAGGTGAGAGGGGAGAGCAAGGAGCAAACGTCATTTGCAAGTTGCCCAAATGTTCTTAAACTAAAAGATGACACTTAGTTCCATGAGGGGCTGAGCCCTGCTTGTACAAAGCCTGGGGGCCTGTACAAGGCCCCTTCCTTCCTCCTAGAGCCTTTCTACTGCCTGCCTGCTTGCCCTCCCTTCTCCACTCTATAGGCTCTCATGCCTCCCCAGTAGGCAGGCAGGCTGGCTTAAAGAGGCAGGGAGAGGCACTGGGTAAGTTTAGGAGGGCATGCCAAAGTACTTGCCACACAGCCATTTCATCTGTGCCAAGATCCTGAGGGTGGGGTAGGCAGATTGCAAAAGATAGGAGGCCCCAGGGAGGGATGCTCTTTAGGCAGAAGACCCTCCCTAGTTTATGCAGTAGTGCTGGGACAGGCTCAGTTAAGATGAGAAGAGAGCAGACACTTTGTGATGGGCCTTCTGGGTCACTGATGAGTGTTTTACTTGATGCACCAAGAGCTGGTCTCATGCAGCTTTGGCATCTGGCAGGCCACTAACCTCCACACCACCAAAGGACAAGGTCAGAAGTGGTGTCTTGGGGTCAGCTACCCAAAGAGGCTTTCCAATAATAAAAAGCCTCGATCGCAAGAGTCTCCTACTTCCACCTCCTCAGATGTAGGAAGCTTTAGCCTGGAGTTCCCTTTGCCCAGATCACTCACCAGATATCTCAGGCCAAGAACTAAGTATTTTTAGATCAACACTTTTTTTTTTTTGCAAAAGCCTCCTCTTATTCAGAAACATCGAAATGTATTATTATTATTATTATTATTGCCAAATGTTCTAAAGGTTTTCCTTCTAAATTGTTGAGAACTGGTTTCAGCTCAAATTTTCCCCTTTAGCATGTAATTTTAGACCCTGGGAGAGGCAGTATCCTAGCGATTTATAACAATTAGACTAAGCCTTTTTTAAAGATTGATATAGTACCTAAAAAACATCCAAAATGGAGAGAATCAACAAATCTCTTCAGAGTTGGGCTGGTTCACTCAAGCAGAGAGCAGGAAGAAAGAGCCAGAAGAGGATATGGATGGAGCAGAGGGCTTGGTCCAGGCATGGGGCATTGATGCATCTGCCCTAGCCCCCTTCAACTTGGGACTTTTCTATGCCATGGTCCGCAGGGGCTCTAGAAACTTTTTTCTCTGAGTCTTGGCCATCCGTCCTAGAATCTGTAGTGTGAACCCAAATCAGCAAACATTGTGGGACAAAGATACAGGTTATGAACTGATGCACAAAGGTCTTCTTGAAGAACTGGCACCTGTGATCTCTCCTTAGCCCAGAGAGCCTGGCTGGAATGTTCTCTGTAGTTAGAGAAGTGCTGTAGAGCTCAGGCAGCTGGAGTCCACTTGGGCTGCATGAACTCTAGCTGGTCTCATCTGGTCAGTTCCAACCCTTTTGTTCTTTCTTGGGTGGGCTTGAGCCACTTATTACAATTTATTTAAAATTCAGAGGTCCTGTCAGCTATGGAAACTCCTTTCCCTACCAAACTTGGCAGTCAGTTTCTGGTTATTGCCCTCTTTTATCATTGTCACAGCAAGAGCAAGCTGGGTGAAGCAACAACAATTTGGGCTGCTCTGGTTCCCATTTCCAAAGTTTGTGGCCTCTAGTCTGTTGTGACAGCACTGAACAGAGTTCTCTGTACCCATGCTGGGATCACAGGCTAGTTTGGCACTGATGGACTGGGGGAGGTGGTACTTCTAGATCTCCCCTGTGCCTTTTGATATGGGAATACAACACCAGCAGAAGGGAGCTGTACTAGAGTCTGGCTGTGACCAAGAGTTCTCAACTCACTGCACTTTGAAGAGCAGCAGTTCCACTGGTTAAGACAGACCCAAGAATGGGCAGGACTGGGCCAGGATGAACATAGTTGGAGAATATACACCAATCTATCTGGGAGAGGTAGTAACTAACAACTAGAGCAGGGTAGGAAAGACTGGATGTGACCTTAATGACCTAGTCTCAGGTATCTGAAAGCTATAGGTCAGTTCTTGTATTCTTCATATATTCAGTGAAAGATGCCACCCAATCTTTACAATGTTCAAATACAACAAAATCAAGGTCACATTCCAGGTCTGAGCCAGACACAGCTGGTAAGAATCCCATGGCTTAAGGCTTTTCCCTCCAACCTCCTGTCAACCTGACTGCAAGGCAGGGGCAGCCTGAGAGCCTATACAGAGTCCCTGGCTGCCAGGGCAAAACCCAATCAAAGCTGCCTGCTTAAAGGACACTGACTCATGATGTCCTTATTTGGGGATGAGGGGATGGGGAAAAAAAAGCAGGAAGCAAAACAAAACAAAACAAAAAACCCTCAGAAGCTGCAGGCACCACCACCTGCAGTTTTGAAACCAGCTCTAAGGGAAAGCTGGGGAGTGAGGAGGCTGCAGATGGGGCTCAAATTAAAGAAAATGGCACCCAAAGTGCTGCAATCCCAACTGTGAATGTCTAATCAGCCTAGGTTATCTTCCAAGGATGAGGGATCCTTAGCCTAGGAGTCACATTTCATTGGACTAATTAAGTATAACAGGCAAACCCCCAAACAGACCACAATAAAACAACTTGATGTCAATCTGGCTAGGTGCTGTGAGGGTACAGAAAGGTATCCTTGGGGAGTGTGAGGCCACTGCAGGGGTGGGGTGAGGTGGGCCTTTTGTCCTTGGAGGAAGCAGGAGTTAAGAAGGATACATCCTGGACCTTCCATAGTCCCTCTTCTGAGACCTCTTCCCTTCCTGGGGAAGAATCAGAACCATGGCTGAGGATCAACAGCAGAGCAGGCAAAATGAGTGCTTGACGGGAAGCTGGTTGCAGGGTCTGCATTTGTAGCACAAGGAAATGGATACAAATATGCTAGAAAGCCCAACTATGACTCTGCAATCCGAATGGGGCAAAAATCTCTCACTTAGTTCTAGCCATTCCAGAAGAGACAAACATGGTTTTATCTTAAGCTATCAATTAGAACTGTCAACTATGGTTCCTGATCACTAAAGACTGGCAAGGAAGTGCTAAATGATTTCTATGATGTTTCACTCTTCCATGATTACACTGCAATAAGGAAGCTTAGGGAACAGTAATGAAAATACACAAGACAACACACACTTGACAGTTCATGGCAGCAGTTCACATGGGACGTGCCTGTGGGTGTTTCTGGAAGCATAAGACTGCTGTCTCATTTGCTACTTTGATAAGGTACTCCTCAGTTGGACAGATTTAGATATGAGACATCTCTGTAAACACAGAAAAGGATATACCAATATGATGAAGATATGCAGCTAGATAAGGACTTCCTGAACAGAGGCTAAAACTTTGGGATCCCAAATAAAAATTGACCAATTAAAACCCCATAGCAAAGCCAAGCCTGTAAAATTCACCATTACACTTATGGAGCAGAGATTGAAATATGGGGTGTGCTGGCCCCACCCAGTCCCCAGTGAGCAAAAGGGAAAGCATTCCACTAGAAAAAGACTTGTCAGAAGAAGAGCAAGGGGCCCTGGTGTCACTCCCTGCTCAAATCTGCATCTGTCCTGACAGGTGCCCTGCCACACCATGCTTGACATCAGACTTCTGAGTGGGGTCAAGGGTAGTGGGCATGGTGGCCCTCTTGGGCCACTCAGTGATCCTGGCAGAACACAGGGGCCTCTATATCTCTTTCAGCTACCACATGTGGCCCAGTTTCTCCAGCCCATTTTTCTAGAGCAGAAGGTGAAAAGGCTCATTGTTTAGGATCTGAAAAGCCTTTTGACTTTTTTCTTAGCAAGGAAGAGGGGACTATCTAAGGGAGTAAGGGCTTACTGCCCTCTTGTTCTTCAAAGAGGCTAGGGAGGACTCAGCAGAGCCCAGCACTTGCTCAGGGTTAAACATGATAGCTGGCACTGGCAATGAGAAGTCAAAGGGCAGGGAGAATCCTAGGACTGTGGTTGAATGCTGTCAGGTAAGCATGTGGTTGGGCACTGCAGTTGTCTGGAACAGAAGAGACAACTAGGAGCTAGGGAAAGGAGGATGGGGAAGAAATGAAAGCATGAAATGAAGGAAGGCAGAAATGGAAAGACAAAAGAGAAAGCAATCAGGAAGTCCTTATAAAATTGCAGCAAACACTTAGAGTTTCGGAGCTTCGTGGGAACCCTATGTGCTGAGCCCACTTTAAAACAAGCGCAGGTATATACAGATCCAGGTAGTTCTGAACACTGCCATGTCTGGTGGCTTGTGGGACAAAGTATCACCATTTCAAGCCAGTTTACTTTCAGAGCATCTGTTTGTTTTGAAGTGGGAACATGAAGACTCACTCAATAGTGCAAATAATTCTAAGCTGTCCCTAAAGGAGAACTGGAAAGTAATTGGAAGAATATTTTTTTCTTCCCCTTTGCCCCTTGTCCCATCCACTAAATTCCTAACCACTAGTCACAGACTGCTCTCTTGTTCTGTGGCACTAGGCTTGGCTTGACCCTGCCTGTGCCTTGTCCTGCTGTCTCCATGGCACCTCTTTAGCATTATTCTCTAGGGGAGCATGCCTTGTGAACAGGTGATGACACTTCACCCTGGGCTATCCTATTCTGTGGTTCAGGCCAGTCTATAATCCAGCAGTTCAGGGCTCGCTTCTAGCTATGCCAGAGCTGGATCAGACAGGTACCACTTTCCTGTTTTTCAAAATATTCTTGTCAGTTTTGGATTGGGGTGGGTGTGGGGCCAGACTTGTGCCACCACAGTTCTAATCACTGGGCCACAATTACTGGCCACCTCAGTCTTCTCTAAAGAATCCAATGGTTTTTCCTGCCTCACACCTCCCGGCCCCTCAGATTGGGAGATGGGATGGTGGAAGAGTCAGGGAAGCTATGGACAGGGCACCAATGGCACCAAAAATGGGAGTGTCCTCTCAACTGCTGTCTCTAATAAGCACACTGGGGGGGGGTGTTGGGGGTGCCTGGTCAACAGCTTGTCTGGTCAGTAGTATCTGCAGCAAGCCTTGTTGAAGGAGCCTAGTTTAGAAAAGTGCAAAGCTACTTCTGGCCCTGGTTAGGTCTTCAACCTGACTGTGCTTGTCGGTAAGAAAAACATCCCAATGCTCCAACTACTCCCACCCTGAAGCCACGAAACTCTAAGTTTACTGAAAGAAAAAAAAATATTTTTTATTTCAGTTAATCGGGAAGCTTTGTCAGAGCCCTACCCATAAGGAGAAGAGACAACAGCTGCCTTTATTCTTGTTGGGTTGCTTTGCAATCCACTCTGTGTAAAGTCAGCTAACTCTCTCGGTCACGGGCGTCCGGCTGTCCACAGGTTCCTCTCTGTTTGGCCTTGGCATGGAGGATGAAACAATGTCTTTGCGCTCTCCCTCCCCTCGGTGTTTGTACTTTTCTGCAACTGTGGCGGTGGTTGCTGAGACCATGGGCTGAGTCTTAGCTGGCTCCTTGGGGCAGCCATCGCTCTCCAGCGAGCCTCCTCGGGGCATCTTCTCCTCTTTGCAGATGCTGCTACTCAAGTCCTGGGGCTCAGGGGGGCTGATGGGGTCCTCAGAGCTCTCAGGCTCAGGTGGGGGTGGGGGTGGGGGTGGGAGCAGTGGCATGGGGGCCTTTGGGGACTCTGAATGGTGGTGGTGATGATGATGCTCCTTCTTAGGGGGTGAGGAGGCGCTGCTGCTGCTGCTGCGCCCCTTGGGGCTGCTCTCCTTGCTTTTTCGGCCAGGGCTCTTGCAGGTCTTCAGTCCCTTCCCACTCTTCTCACCAAGGGTGGACACCAGCAGGGGCTTTACCACTTCCTTGACTTCAATGCTGACTGTCTCCCGAGTTTTGCGCTTCTTGATGGGGAGCACGGTCTCATGCACAGACCGTATAGAAGACTCTTTCACGGCTTTCTTTTTGGCCTCTGTGGTAGCAGCTGCCACCACACTCCCAGGCTTTCTGCCCCGTTTCTTAGGAATGGCCTGGGGGTCAGCTTCAGCTTTTCGCTTTCTGCCAGGGCGTTTAATCACCATGACCTGGGCAGAAGTGGTAGCCCCACCTCCTTCACCCTTGCCCCCAGGTGATGCTTGGAAAGGCATCTTGACGAGAAGTTTCCCAGGGCTCTTCTCTAGGACCCTTTTCACTTGAACACCTTCTGATGCTGCTGCCTTGGGTCTCCCAGTGCCGCTCCCTTTGGGGCGTCCCCGACCCCTGCCAGTTCCTGGAGCTTTGGGAGATTTGGGCTTCTTAGGTGGTTTCTGCTCTCTCCGGGAGGGGCTCCCTCTCCCAGTTACCGTGAAGTCAAAATCATTAGGGTCCAAGGAGGTGTCGCCTACCTTCTCAAAGTATGCAATCAATTCCACTTTAGAGCGAAAGGCTTTTCCCTGGGGACTGTGGAGACAAACAGAGAGATACAAAGGAATGTCAGAAGCTTTTTATGACAACTTAGAGACTGAGGTAGAGGAGATGGTACTGATAAGCTTTCTTATAAGACATTGTAAGTGAACAAGGGTCAAACTGAAGAAGAACAGCAATGACCTAAAACTGAAGAGCACAGCCAGGCCAGATGCAATGCACTGATGCATGGGTAGAAATCATATTACCAGGGATAGTGGGTACCTATACAGCTTGCTCAGGAGCCAGAACAGCTGGGTCTGAAAGCCTCAGAGGACCTGTCTACCTCTAAGTCCACTCCTCTGTACTCCTTGGCTTCTCCACAATCCAGAAACCAAAGGGGTCAGGCCTAGTACTAGAGGACCATTGGGCTGGGCCAATTCTGTTGGTTGGTGCCTAGACCTAATCTACCATCAAAACATTCCTGCATCTAAACCAAGGCATGGTATCCAGCCTCTTTGGGAATCCATTCCAGTGCAATAAAGCTTTCCTCACCCTTCTTAGAGTTGAAGATTAAATAAAACTACCCATAAATACTGGGAAAATTGCTAGCCTTTCTGGGATGAGCTGATATACTTAGCTGCTCCTCTAAACCTCTGGCTCTGGAAGTTATTCTGCTTTAACAGAAAACACTAAGGTCAGTCCAAAGCTGGACAAATGCACAAGGAGCAGTAGGAAAGGCACACAAAATCTGTTTGTGTCCCTTTCCAGAGGCCCCGTTAAACAGCAAACATTTCCTAACACTGATTTAGAGGCAAATAGAAAGAACTTGTCATGTGGCATAGGTAAAAGACTCACTACTCTGAAGCAGAGCAACAGGGTAGGGACCCCTGTAGTACTTTCTGAATGTATCTAGTGTTGATGTTATTTTTTAAGCATCCTACAGGTGGCAGATATATTTCCCCAGAGCTACAGTTTCAATGGATCCTTTTATCTAGCTCTCCCACCCATCAGGCCTTTCCTGATCTATAGACACAGGACTTGCTCTTACTTACTTGATCAAATATACATCATACTTTCCAGCAGAGCGGCCAGACTTCCTTTGCTTAAGCTTTCGTGTCCAACCTTCAGGCAAGGTGGGGTCATCATACATGGGTCCCCGGTCACGAATGATAGAACGCCGCTGTTTCGGGGAAGCAGAGGCTTCTGGCACTGCTGGGGCAGAGCCTGAGCTTTCTGACGTCTCTGCTTTGCCTGCCTCTGCCGGCTCGGCAGAATGGTGGGCTGAAGGCTGTAGTGGCTCATGTTTGCCCTCTTTGTCTTCCTTCTTGTCTTTCTTCACCTTCTTAAACTTCAGGGGCTTGTCTTTGAGGCCCTGGAGATCCTGGTCTTCTGACTTTTCCTCCCTGAAGTATTAAACAAATATGTAAGTATCACAGAGAACACAGTTGCATGCAGAGTAGTGAGCACAGGCAAGCTTGGGTGCCATACATGAGACACCTAGCTGCTGCATAATCAGATCTTGGTAACTTCCCTGGGACGACGCATCCTTAGGCCAAGCTGAGGCCCAAAGGTTTCTTTAGCGGCTCTGGGTTGCTGGTACCGTTGGTCAAATGCACTTGACTTTTATCATACTACTCCAAACCCTAGTTCTATTGCCGTGAAAGTGGCATATGTTTTACTCTTGGATTTAAACACTGTAGGGTTGGCTTCTCAACATATCACTAGCAGAGGTCAGTTTATAAGTTGCATCTGATGGCCCCTGGGCTTGTCGCATGACAAAAGGCTCTCCATTGCTAGAAAGGAAACTGCCTACCACAACTTTTTTAGGAGCTCCAACCCCCTGGAAGGAGATATACAGTACAGTCATGAAAAGAACATACAAAATTGGAATTGGCCAACCTGACCTCCAATTCTGACTTTGTCATTTTCTTTTATTTATTGTGTATTTTGTCTGCATGTATGTCTGTGTACCACATGAGTTCCAAATGCCTGTGGAGGCCAAAAGAGGGAATTGGGTCCCCTGGGAGTAAAGTTACAGATAGTTGTGATCCACCAGGTGGGTGCTGGGAATTGAATCTAGGTCCTTGGGAAGAACAGCCAGTGCTCTTAACTTCTAGGCCATTGCTCCAGCTTCCCGACTTTGCCATTCTCAAAACAAGGACCCTAGCAAGTGATTTCAGCAGTCTACGCTTCAGTTTCTTCATCCCAATAGTAGCTAATCTCATCCCCAGAGGCATACTTTCTATGAGAATTATGGACAAAAAGGTCCCAAGGCACTGTATTGCTAATTCAGGCAAACAGCAACTGCTGCCTAGGGTTCCAGTATTAGAAAAAAAAAAAGGATCCTGGGTCACAAGGGTCTTTACCACAAGATATTCCTTACCCAAAACAAGCAAACAAGCAAGCAAACAAGCAAGCAAGCAATCACTTTATCCTCAGCAGAAACAGAGGAAAGAGAAAGGTTTGTAATAATAGAACAGTCTATGAAATATGGCAACAGCCATATTCCAGGACAGGACACCTGCCTGTGGACAGAGGGAGTTCCTTCTACAGGTTTTGGTTTTTCTTGGTGGGGTCCCTTCATGTACTATAGGGTTCAAAGCCTGTCTCTGATGCGCTAGTGACCATTGTAGGGAGACACAGTGAGTATCCCTATGACTACAGAATCTAGCCACATTGCACTGCTTGCACCTCTGAGCTACAGGTCAGACTATGGAAGGTTTGGAAAGAAGTAGCAGCTGCCTATTGGTCTAAGACTAGGAGAATTGGAAAGTAAGCCCATGGGCTGTGAGGTGCATCAGGAAGCATTGTGGTGCTTCAGGACTGGCTTATATGGAAGCTCCCAGTGACAGAGGAAAGTAGGGGTACTCACTAGCAGAGCTGGCAAGAAAAAGGACAAAGTGGTATACAGCAGGTACTTATCACTTGCATGTAACTCCACAAAGGTTCCTTTTGAACACCAGGGTTGCTCCCCTGATTCTGAACATTCCTTGAGTTTGAGAAAACCACTAGACTAACAGGATAAGTTGGCTTCTTTAGAATTCTCACTTGTATTCTGAAATGTTAACCACCACAAGATCAAATACAAGCCACATGAGCAAAGGAACACCTTTCTAGAAATGTACCCTGAGGAGATACCTCTGGAAATGCCTAACAACACAGGCATGACAATTTTCACTAAAACTTTATTTTCACTAGCTAAGACTGCAGGCCTGTCCAGTCCTCATCACCAAGGAGACCTGGTGAATAAACCATGGGATGCTTACATACTGTAAGGCTGTGTAGTTAGGAAGGATGAGTTTCATGACTTTTGAAGTAAAAGAACAAACTGAAGACATGATTACCATATGGATCTGGTGTGCAGGATTGTAGACTAGTCTAGGGTAGGTAAGAAAGAGCCCTTGCTAAACACTTCTTGGAATATAATTGTGTCTAACGAATCATGTAAATATGAACATAACTAAAAATAAAACAAAAAGTAACAGAACTATGCTATTATAATGCATGCAAACAGGAACAAAGGAGCTTAAGTATATTAACAACATAACATACTATACAAAAAAGATTCCAACTTCTGACCATAGTGTTCCTGGAGTGGGATATATTCCAACACCAACAATAATATCCCAGGGGTAGTACATACATTAGACCAGCTCAAAGGTAAAATGGGTGACTCTGGTTCTGGAGCATCCTGTGGTACCTGTAAAGCTGGGGATGGGAATACAAAAACAGAGCAGGGGGAAGTCAAGAAAAATGTTTTAGCAATAGCCTAGGCATGGCCAAGGATGTAGGCAATAAAGGATTTAGGATCTGTTTAGGGGAGAATCAACAGAGCTCAATGGCAGACAGGGCAGAAGTAAGTTAAGAATTGTGTCAAAGTCTGAGAAGTCAGCAGTGCCAGTGACTGAGAAAGGAAGTCTGGGTGAGGAACAGGCACTGAACAGCATTTCCGCAGCTACTAGCTACAAATGGGGAAGCCCCGGTTATATTTTATCAACTGAACTATATCCTTAACCCTCAAGTTCTTTCAAACTGAGAACATTTGTAGCAAATAACTATATGGTGCTTTTTAACTCTGCATACCAAAAGAAAGGCACACAGTTTGGGATTATATTTTCTCACTGCTAATTAAGGGGGAGGGGAAAAAGGGAGGGAAAGTACTGAGATTGGTCCATTGGTGGATCACTCTGAAACTAAGGCCAGACCCTGACCTCAATGTTCTCCAGTTCTGGGATTATAAGCATGTTCCACCATGCCAGCTAATTTTCTATTTAAAAACAAGTAACAGCTGGAGATATGGCTCAGTGGTTAAGAACACTAACTGCTCTTGCAGAGGAACCATGTTTGGTGCCCAGCTTCCCAGCACCCATATGACTACGTTCCAGGGGACATGACACACCTTGATGGCCTCTGTGGGATCTACATGCATGTGGTACACATACAGACAAACAGGAACACATCATGTACAGATAAATTTTTTTTTTTTTTTTTGGTTTTTCGAGACAGTGTTTCTCTGTGTAGCTTTGCGCCTTTTCTGGAACTCACTTGGTAGTCCAGGCTGACCTCAAACTCACAGAGATCCACCTAGCTCTGCCTCCCGAGTGCTGGGATTAAAGGCATGAAACCACCGCCCGGCATAAGCTTGAATTCTTTCTGGATGTGGAGTGAAGGTAAAAAGGATACAAATGATATAATCCCCAAGAGCCGACATTTGTCGAAGGGCCTGTTCAGTCCTGGGGGTGGGGGTGGTGTGGGACGAATGGTCATCACTACAGAATCCAAGAGAGGAGAGGCTAGGCTGGGATACCAGATAACTTCCCAAGGTTGCCCTCCAAGAGGGTCTGTGATGTTTAGTGAAAAATATTTCCTAAGAAACCAAATACCCTTTCATCCTCCCTTTCATCAGACCATACATGTGTTTCTTTTGCTATTCTCTAGCCCCATCCCCCAATTTCCTGTCCCTTTGTCTTTTCCATGATTACTAGGAGAACCAAGTACCTAGTTTATATGTTCATACAGTTCAAAGTTGGAAGTATTGTCAGAAAACCAGTATGTTCACCTTTGGAATGTCACAGATGAAGGAAAAAGGAAGCTCAACTACACAAAGGAACTTGTCTGAGGTCACTGTCGAGTTTATGGCCAGTTAAGAGGACTTACAATGGATGGATTTATTATCATTACAAACATGTATGTGTGTTCATCAACTGCCTTTGCTATTGTGTCTATACTATTAACCACTGTGATGCCCTTTCCCAGAAGGAAAAGTAACCCATTGATATCTCTGTTGCATGAATCCTAAATGGTCTTATAATAAAAACCCAGAGCCAGATATTGGGGTAAATGCTGGAAGATCAGAGGAAACAAGCCACAGCCACTTCTCACACTTCGCCAACTCCTTAGCCTAAAGGGGGAAGGTCCTGTCTCCAAGAATCCTCAGATTGAATGCCTCTGAGTCCTCGGCTAAAAGGGCACTGAACTCCTGTCTCCTCCTGCCTTATATTCCATTCTCTGCCTAGCCATATGACCTCCTGTCTCAACCTTCTTAGTGCTGTGATTAAAGGTGTGTGACTCCCAAGTACTGGGATTAAAGGTGTGTGCCACCACTGCCTGGTTCTGTTTCTCTTTTAGATTGTATTAATCTTGTGTAGTCCAGGGTGGCTTTGAACTCACAGATCCAGACAGATCTCTACCTCCCAAGTGCTAGAATTAAAGGTGTATGCCACCACTGCCTGGCTTCTATGTTTAATCTAGTGGCTGGCTCTGTCCTCTGATCTTCAGGCAAATTTTATTTGTTAGAGTACAAACAAAATATTACCATATTTCCCCTTTTTTGTCTAAAATAATAAAAGGTTATAACTAATATAAGAAAAACGATATGCAATAAGTACAATAAGTATATACAATATATATAGTCAAGAATTACATTTAAATGTCCAGTCCATTAACATTTGACAGATTCAGAGAAAATACTCCATTATTTATCCTATTTTGGTGAGTCCAAAATGTTATACCTAATTTATTTTCTATCCTAACTTGTATTACCTACCAAAAACTATCATTTGATGTCTTTCAAACTTACACATTTTACACCTCTTCAGTGAGTTTCTTTTCTGAAATTTGTTAACAAGGAAAAATATAACTAGTTTTTAACTCCATCAGAGACTCAAGAAGGAAATAATATTAACTGAGTAAGCAGAAAGTGCAAACAAATGACTTCCAAAAAATGTGAGAAATGACAGAGACAGCTGGCTGCCTGGACAGTCACCCAAGGTTCCTCTGCAATGTTAGAGCATCTATCTTCAGCCTACAGACCTAGCATATCTGACAGACTCCTCTGTGAAGCAGGATTTTCTGAAGGGCCTTCCTACCTTGTCTTGGCAAGGTTTGGTAGTCCTTTCTTTTATGTACTGCTTGTCCCATTTGGACAGCATACTGTCAGCAGTCAAGGCAAGGGCACTCTCTTGCCCAGTGGCTAACTTTTGCCACAAAGAAAGTAAACTCCATATGGAGTTTCTTTGATGCCCATCATCTTCTCTGAAGTAGATTGGTGCTGCCAGGAGCAGACATGTCTCATTGTCATTAAAAAAAAAAAAGAATCTATGTTATTAAAACATATTAAACGCCATATTCTATAGATCTCTTAAGTGTTTGAAGACTACCTAAAATATATCTATTTGATCTTGAAACTATACCTAACATGACTACAAGTTTGAATGTAATAGGTAACTAACTACTAACCTGCATTTCTCTATATCCTAATTAGTTTGTAAAAATAACTTTCTCTTTTACTTATTTTTTATTTTTTAAAGATTTATTTATTTATTATGTATACAGTGCTTTGCCTGCATATATGCCTGCAGGTCAGAAGAGGGCACCAGATCTCATTACAGATGGTTGTGAGCCACCATGTGGTTGCTGGGAATTGAACTCAGAACCTTTGGAAGAGCAGCCAGTGCTTTTAACCGCTGAGCCATCTCTCCAGCCCTGTAATAGTAACTTTCAAGGACTAGAAAATTACATTACATTGTTAAATGAGCTGTATAGGTACAATACCTTGAAGAAGAGTACAAATATATGTACAGTATGTTCCAACAAAAATAATCTCAACTTTGTATCAATATACACAATTTGTATATAATATTCAAAAATCCAACCCAATGTATAATATTTAAAATCAGTAGTTGCTTTTTAAAAGTCGATTCAACAATCTACCTTTTTTATCTTATCATATCCATCCATCCTTTCCCTTTTTTCTTTTCAGAGTAGATTCAATTATCTACCCTCTCATCCTATCATTTCTATATCTTTTTTCCCTTTTTTTTCTAACAAGAACCCTGAATCTAATCTCCTTTGTTTAGCTTTTTTTCTGACAATTATCAATAACAACTTGGAACCAACCACCTTAAACAATGAGAATTATCCATAACCCACTGAATGACCAAAAACCACCCACCCCATCTCTTGGGAATGTGGGCATCGTGTTTACTTTCTGCTGTCTAGGGGTGAAGGCATTTTTAGGGGACCCTGGAAAGAAAATTTTGGGTTAATTGTCAAATCCTGGGAGAGGTAGCCGTATCATTTGTTGTCCAATCTATGCATAATAGAAAAATGCAGGGCTTGTCTCAAGTCCCGGCTAGTCTGTGAGACTGGATCATCTCAGCTAGCCATCTCAAAATTGTCCTGAGCCATTTGTAGTCCAAAGCTGATCTTTTGGTGGTGGTTGTCAGCTTAGTGGTGTTATCTTTGTGGGGCCCCACCATACTTTTGGAGACTTCAAAGGTCACTGTTAAGCATGGTCATGATTCACTGCAGAAAACTGATAGTCAAACCCAAAATCATGTACAGGAAGATAGATGAAGCCTTTTTCTAGAATTAGTTAGTACTCTATATGACCATTAATATCATGAAAAAAGTTTAAAATATATATGTAAATCTTATAAATTTTGATATAAAATTCATATCTTAAGAAAAGCTTTAAAGAGTCAAAATAAAACTAAAGGATTATGAGATTAGTAGCAATAAAATAGTTCCTTAATTTTGGTTTTTCTTCTGTCCCATATCTGGTGGCTCTTCTGACATGACATAGACATTTTGCATTTTCCTTTAACAAGCATGCTGGGGTTTAGAGAAGAAGTAGCCACACTCCAACTCCAAAGCCAGCTTTAATTTTTAATTGAACTGGGACTACAAAAAGACCATTTGCATTATATGTCTGTAGAAAAAAGCAGAAACAAACATTTGGGAAGATTTATGAAATTTTATCCTGTTGGAGATGTGATATACTAATAGACCAATTTACTCTTTTTCTAGAGGCATTTTTTTTTCTGGATGATTTGTCCTTTTTCTTCAGATGTCTTACTTGTCCAGTGGTCTTCAGATTCCTTAGCTGGATGCCTTTATTAACCCTGCTCCAACCCTAACTTTGGGAAGGGTTCCCTTTTGGCAAGTTATATCTGATCGAATGAGAAGCATTTGTTAAAGTTAATTTAAATTGAATGGTCACACTGGTTGATGAACTATCATTACTCTTCTAATTAAGAAGTCTCTCTTGTTCAAATCAAACTTTTATCAATTTTGATGGTATTCATAACTTTTCTTCTCCTGAGGAAACAAAAACAAAACCTTGTCCCCAATGTAACACATATCCTGGTTTCTCTTCTGAGGTCAGCACATCTTTAAAGTATATAGGCTGATTTAATTCCATATTTTTTTCCTATTATCCAATGTCTCTCCACAGCTGTCATTCCTTTCTCATTAGCACTGAGAAAATTCAAAGTTAATAAAGCATTATGTAATCTGTTTCTGAGGGGTTTTATTACCCCTTTCTGTTTATTTAGCATACCTCCCTGTATCAACAGCAGCTCTGGGCCTGCTCTTCCTTTGCCTCTTCATTTGGATATCTTTCATCATGTAGGTTAAGGTGACACTTCTCAGAGGCCTTCCCTGCTCCTGCCTCTCTCCTCCCCTGTGCCCTGGAAGTAGAATATACTATTTCCCACTCTCCATGAGCATAAAATATACCACTGTACACACCAATTCCTGTCTCCCTGCTCAAGACTCAGTGCCTGACAAAAGAGTAACACTTAATAAACATATGCCATGTGAACAGTTAGGATGCTGACAATGTGCTGCATCTGCTTCTTTTGATGTCTGTATCTCTGACCAGAGGCTACATTAGTGCTGAAAGTAGATAGGCTTTGAGTAAATGAACAAAGGTGAGCTTAGGAACTAGTAGTAGCGTGTTGGACATCACTAGGTTGGAATTGGCAGAAGATGAGGTTGAAGAGGTCACTGAGGGTCCCAGAGTCACAGGACAGTAATATAAAAGATGATTACAACAGCAGGACTGCTAAGTTTCCAGTTAATGTGGCACACAACCCTCCTGTTGAAACACTTAAAAATGTTGAATGAAACAAATATCTTAGAGAAGACATCACAGACTGTCTTAAACATACCTATATGGAAGGAAGGAACACACAGACTAAAGAGTAAGAAGACTGAGGAGACAGAACATCTGAATGCAATGCACAACCCTGGATTGGATTCTAGTTTTAAAGGCACTAAAGACATTAATGGGACATTCAGGGAAATGTGAATAAGGCTCTACATTAGCTCATTGCTAAACTTCCAGAGTGTTGTAACTGTGCTGTCTGCACTTAGGAAAGCCAGGTTAACGTATTTATAGCTGAACATCATGACAACTTCCAACTTTCAAAGGGGAAATGATTCAGGGGTGGAAGGAATATGTATAGTGTCAATGTGATAACTTGTTTCAAGAGGAAATGACATCAATATCATCAGAAACTCTACTGGTTTATGGCAATTTTTAAAAATATTTTTTGAGACATAGTCTATTATGTGGCTCTGTCTCCTGAGTGCTGGGATTAAAGTGTACACCACCAGACTTGGCCTGATGGCAATTTTTTAAAATGGTTATGCTAGGTAGTACTCTACCACTGAGCCATATCCTCAGCTCCAAGAGTAGTATTTTGAAGTAGTAACAAGCAAGCTTCTTTGTTTTTTTGAGACAGGGTTTCTCAGTGTAGCCCTGGTTGTCCTGGAACTCACTTTGTAGACCAGGCTGGCGTCCAACTCACAGAGATTCACCTGCTTCTGCTTCCCGAGTGCTGGGACTAAAGGCGTGCGCCACCACCACCCTGCACAAGCACGCTTCTTAACAAAGAGAATGCCTTTGTGTTACACAGAGACAATAAGAGAAACGAGTGGACTTAGAAAGCAGAGACAGGAAGATCACTGCAAGTTCTAGGTCAGGATGCATATAACATACATGGTGAGTTTTAGGCTAGCCAGCACTACATATCCATACCCTGTTTTTTTTTTTTTTTTTTTTTTTTTCCCAAGACAGGGTCTCACTATGTAGCTTTGGCTGTCCTGGAACTCAATATGTAGACCAGACTGGCCTTGAATTCACACAGATCCACTTGCCTCTGCATTAGAGTTTTGGCATTAGAGGCCCACAAATCTTATTTTTTTTTTTTAAAGAAAAACAAAAGAAACACCTAGAATCCTTGTTGAATCACTTTGTCTTAGTAGCTCAAACAGCCACAACACTACAATGTATATGGTGAAGCTGCCACATGGGAATGAAATAGATGTAAACCTACAGCCTTCATGTTTAAGACAAAAGCACTGCCAGGCTGGAGAGATGGCTCAGAGGTTAAGAGCACTGACTGCTCTTCCAGAGGCCCTGAGTTCAATTCCCAGCAACCACATGGTGGCTCACAACCATCTGTAATGAGATCTGGTACCCTCTTCTGTATACACAATAAATAAATCTTTAAAAAAGAAAAAGAAAAAAGCACTGCCAAAGGTGGCCTAATCTAGGCTTCCAGAAACTTGCTTGTACAGGAGCTAATGACATCCAGGACCTTCTGAAGTAGTCTGAGAAAGCATGAAGGCTGGTTATGGTGAGAAGAGATGGCTGAAGTATGCTATAGTATCACAGTAACCAGATCTCTCCCCTCCAGATAGGGTCTCACAAAGTCTTGATTCCCTAAATGCTGAGATTATAGGTGTGTAGCACGTTCAGCTTTGTAACCAGAGTTTGCTTGTTTGTTTATTTATTTTGGTTTTTTGAGACAAGATTTCTCTGTGTAGTCCTGGCTGTCCTGGAACCCACTCTGTAGATCCGATTGGCCTCGAACTCAGACATCTGCCTGCCTCTGCCTCCCGAAAGCTGGGATTTAAGACGTGCACCATCAATGCCTGGCTAGAGTTTTATATTTTTTATGCTTGTATGTGCTGGTATATGTGTGTGCACATAAATGTGGAGGCCATAAGATAATCTTGAGTGTCATCGTCAAAAATGTCACCCACCTCATTTGAAGCAGGATCTCTTACTGGCCTAATACTTGTCAGGGTACTCTGGCTAGCCACTGAGCCCCAGGGATCATCTTCTTTTCATCTTCCTAGTGCTGGGATTTCAAGTGTGTAGCATCACATCCAGCTTTGTATATGGCTTCTTGAGAATCAAACTCAGGTTCTTATAATTACGAGGCAATTACTTTACAGACCAAGCTATCTCCTAGTCTCTGTAAGCAGCATTTTTAATGGTTTCATTAGTGAGCTCTGGTTACCAAGGCACATATATTTGCAGTGGTTCTACCCTAGCTTTTCCTTTAAGAACTTATCTTTTTGAGCTGTGGATGTAGCTCAGTGGTAAAATACTGGCCTTTTATGTGTGATGTCCCTGGTTTAATTTCCAGCACTGAAATAAAAAGAACTACCCCTCCCAAATGTACATACCACATTGGAACAGGAAGACCATTACAGATCTTAAATATTAAAGTACAAGGCAGTGTTCTTGGATAATAAAACAACATTCAATGACTCCACAGCTAAGATGTAAACATTAGGTCAAAGCCTTCACTGGATGCAACAAAGGAAAATTAAGAGTTAGAGAAATCTTGTTGCACTAGGAGGCCAAATCATTATATCCAGAGGAGATGGGCAGTGAGAATTACCTGCATTTTTATAGTGACAGTTATCTATACTAACCCTATTTAGAGGCCCTGAAGGCAGTACCAGGAGGCTATGTTCTGCACTCAGCAAGTTAACAGGGGCAGTCCTACTTATAACCCCTAAGGCTTTTAAATTTAAAAATAGGGGAGGAAGCTGGGCATAGTAGTGCACACCTTTGATTCCAGCATTAGGGAAGCTGTGAGTTCAAGGCCAGCCTGGTCTACAGAGTTCCAGGACAGCCAGGGCTTTATACAGAGAAAACCTGTTTCAAACAACAAGAACAAGAATAACAACAATAAAATGGGGGATAAGGGTTGGGGTTAGAGGTATGTTTCAGTAGCCTAGTGGAGTGCTTGTCTAACATTCATCTGTCTGCTCTGGGTTCTATCTGTAGTACTACAAGAAACAATGGAGCTAAGTATGGTGGTGAACATTTTGTAATTTCAGTATTCAGGAAGCTGATTCAGAAGGACTGCAAATTTAAGGTTGACTTGGATTATGCAGAGACACTCTGTTTCAAAGAAAACAAGGAAGATATGCTGCTTAGTTTTATGTCAACTTGACACAGCTAGAGTCATTTGGGAAGAGATTGAGAAAATGCCTCCTTCGAAAGACTGGCCTGGCTGGGTGGTGGTGGCACACGCCTTTAATCCCAGCACTCCGGAGGCAGAGGCAGGTGGATCTCTGAGTTTGATGCCAGTCTAGGCTACAGAGTGAGTTCCAGGACAGGCTCCAAAGCTACACAGAGAAACCCTGTCTCAAAAAACAAAAAAACAAAAACAAAAACAAAAAAAAGACTGGCTTGTAGAACATTTTCTTAACTAGTGATTAATCTGGGAGGGCCCAGGTCACTGTAGGTGTGGCTACCAATGGGCTGGTGGTCCTGGGCAGTTTAAGAAAGCAGGCTGAGTAAGCCATGAGGAGCAAGCCAGTAAGCAGCTCCCCTCCATGGCCTCTATATCAGTTCCTGCCTTCAGGTCCTTGCTCTGAATTCCTGCCCTGGCTTCCCTCAGTAATGAACTTTTAAGTTGTTAAGGTAAAATAAATCCTTTCCTCCCTAGGTTGCTTTTGGTTGTAGTGTATTATCACAGCAATAGAAACCCTAACTAAGAAGAGTACTAAAGTGCCAGGTGAAACCAGCATCTGAAATATTTTTACTTGAATTGGAACTCAGCATAATTCTTGCTTTCTCTTGTATGAGCCCTTGGATAATTTCAGCAATTTAGCAACATTCTAGGTTTTTCTAATTTCACTTATGTGTGCACTAGGCTGATTTTAGGAGAGAGTGTTTCTCAGCACCTTTCATTTCTAGTTATCTCATGGAGTGACAGAGTTAAAACACCACACAAGGTCATCATGGACTTAGGGCAGGGTAGAGGCCACTTCCCCACAGAATGGTCTGGGGCCAGAGAACAAGATTCGTTTCCTTACACCATTTGCTTCCATCCTACAGTGTGATTCAATTATTTTGCTCAGTCCTTTCTACTTTCAGTATCTGTTGTAGAATCTCTGATTCATGGAGGCTTCTCCACATGAAGTAATATAAAGGAAGCAGCAATTTGAAATGGCAGCTTCAGCTGTTTAAATATCCATGAAATCAAACTGGCACTGGGAATGTCTTATTGGTCTCTAAGGAAGAGGGGAAGAGTTTCAGCTTGAAGGCTACAATGGTAGAGCTTAAGCTTCAGCTGCCTGAATTGCTCTAAATTCACTATGCATTTTAAAGTCTCTTCTATTGAGAAGATACAAGAAACAACCTGTCTTGAAAAGTCAAAAGAAATATAATGAAAGATTTAAATCTTTCCACATTAGTAAAATTTAGCCAGATGAAACTGAGTTGAGTGGACAGAAGTCCTTGTATATATGATGTATGGTATGAGTCTAAGAGAGTTGTCTTTAAATGTATTTAAGTGACTATTAAAGACTATTATATTCAAATATATATTTTCAAATATATTTCAAATATTCAACTATAGAGACTATTATATTCAAGTTGGATAAATGTGATGTGATTATTTGGTATACATATACATTATATAATAAAGGATAGACTTGAACCTGGAAAAGGAAAACCACTAAAAGAAAAAAACAGTTCTTGTGAAACAAATCAGGTCCCTCCCCAAATAAAGGCAACCAATTCTTACAGTACATATCATTTTTAGAGGTGTATAAAATGAAAACCTGAACACAAATCTACCACACCAGTTAAAAAGCAACAATAACAAAACCCCAATCTTAGCAGTGAGTGGTGACATGCACGAGGCAGAAGGACCAGAAGTTGAAGACAATTCTTGGCTATACAGTGAGTTTGAGATCAGCCTATCTCAAACAAACAAAAATGAAACAAGGAATACAAAAATTTCTGCAGTAAAAGTCTTGACAATGTTTCAAAATATTAAATATGGAGTTCCTATGATCTAGCAATTCCATTTTGAAGTACAGATCCTAAAGAACTGAGAATAGGCCCACAGATACTTATATGCTAATGTTTGCAGCTGCCTGACCCCGAAGAGCCAAAAGGTAGAAGCAATCCAAGTGTCTACTGATGGATGAATGGAGAATAATCTCTTAAAACAATGCAATGTTATCTAACCTTAAAATAGAAGGGAATTCTGACACACAGTATAACATGGATGAGCCTCGAGAAAACATTCTGGGAAAGAAGTCAGACACAAAAGGCTACATGGTGTGATACTACTCACATAAAATGTCTGCACAAGCAAATCCACAGTAATAGCCACTTGTAGGGGCTGTGGGTAATAAGGAGTGATTACTAATGGATAATGAGGGGTTTTTTCTAGGTAGGGTGGGGTGATGAAAATGTTTGGGAATTACTATAGATGATGGCTCCACAATACTGTGAATATACTTGATGCCATTGAATTGTATACCATATTCTTTTTTTTCCTTCAATATTGGGTATTGAACCAGGGCTTTATGCATGTTAGGTAAGAGCTCCACCAATAGCTATATCCCTAGCTCTTTTTTTAAAAATTTTATTTTGAGATAGGCTCTCACAATTTTTTAATGTATGAATTCTTTGTCTGCATCTGTGCCTGCATGCCAGAAAAGGGCATCAGACCCCATTATAGATAGTTGCGAGCCACCATGTGGTTGCTGGGAATTGAACTTGGAACTTCTGGAAGAGCAGCCAGTGCTCTTAACTGCTGACCCATCTCTCTAGCCCCACAAAAAAATTTTGAATGCAGGTTTTGAATGCAATCTGTAACTCAGGAAGGCCCTGAATGTGCAACTCTTCTGCTTCAGCCTCCAGAGTATCTGGGATTACTGACCTATGCCACTAGGCTCAGTTTGAACTATACTTTTATGTATGTGTGCATATAATTTATGATGACCCTGAATTTCTCATCCTCTTGCCTCCATGCCCCATTTATATGGTGCTGGGGATTGAACTCAGGACTTCATGTATGCCAGGCAAGCACTCCACCAACTGTGCCATATCCTCAATCTCATTTTTTTCTGAGACAGGATTTCTTTGTGTAGCCCTGGCCTGTTCTGGAACTCAATCTGTAGACCAAGCTGGCCTCGAACTCAGAGATCCACCTGCCTCTGCCTCCTGAGTGCTGGGATTAAAAGCATGCGCCACCACTGCCCACCCAATTTTTTTTTTTTTTTTAAAGACAGATTCTTGCTACGTAGTTCAGGCTAACCTCAAACTTACAATCATCCTGCTTCTGCCTCACAAGTGCTGATAAAATAGGTACATACCGCTGGGCAGTGGCGGTGCACGCCTTTAATCCCAGCACTCGGGAGGCAGAGTCAGGCGGATCTCTGTGAGTTTGAGGCCGGCCTGGTCTATAGAGTGAGATCCAGGACAGGCACCAAAATTTCAGAGAGACCCTGTCTTGGGGGAAAAAAAGGTATGTACCACCACTGCCAAGGCCCTTCAGAAAGGAATTTAGTTCAAGAAGTTTAATAACTAGGGGTTTTGATTAGGTTGAAGATTATTAGCTAAATATCCTTCAGGGTAGTTCATCATCATAAACACTGTGGTAAAATAAACACAGACATAAAACTTACCATTAGTGGCATTTAACAATCATTACTACTATCCAGTTCCTGAACATTCTGATAACTCGCAAGGGAAACCCTGTACCCATAAGCAGTTGTTAAGTATTCTAATTCCTTTCAGCCTCTGACAACTGCTAATCTGTCTCCTATAAACATAAAACAGCCTATTATGTGCATTCACTATTAGTGGTATCATAAGCTTTGTGGCCTTTTGTGGCTCTTTTCCTCCATATAACATAATGTCTTCAAAGTAGCATGGATCAGAATTTTATTCATTTTTATGGCACAATAATTTCTTATAGAAATACCACTTTGTGGGTCTGGGAAGATAGTTCAGTGAGTAAAAGTACTTGCTCCACAAGACAAGCATTAGAATCTGAGTTCAAAACTCTGGTACCCATGTAAAATGCTGGGCATGTCTATACATCTGAGTAACCCCAGGGATAGTGAATGGTGGTAGGCAGACCCAGGAAGCTCACTGAAAAATCATGCTTCAAGGGAGTAAGGCAAAGAGAGACAGCAGGACACCTGACATTCTCTTCTAGCCTCCACACATGCACTCAGGGGCACAGACATGCATGCCTACATGAATATACACTCATACACCATATACATACACACACCATTAAAAAAGTTTCATGACTATTCATTGATGGACATAGAGGTTCTCTTCATCCTTTGACTATTATGAATAGTGTTTCTATGAACACTCACATACAAGTTTTATGTGAACATAGATTTTCATTCTCTTATATCTACAAACCTAGTGGTTGCTAGGGCATATGGTTACTCTATGTTTAACCTTCTGAGAAGCTGCCAGACTGCTTTTTATGGGATTTCCTTTAAAGGTACTTAAAATGTTCTGGAATTAGATAGAAGTAAAGTGGGGTGGTGGCAGAAATCCTTCTAGAATGCTTAGAAGCTAGTGGATGGTTTAAATAGAAGTCGTACATGCCATTAGAGTAAGACTGCCAAGAATGGTATGTGTTGCTCCATCTCACTTAACTCACTTGCTCATGCATTACTCAATGTCTCTCAAACATCTATATGTCTTGTCCATGCCACACTTGGGCCAAGACTCTCTACGTGCATGAAGCATCTGCTGCTGCTCTTTCCTGGTATGGATGGTGTTTCACAATAGCATCTTTGATGAACATAAAAGATCGATATCAGGAGCTAGGTAAGACTAATCAAGTACCCAGGAAAGTTCCACAACAGGAATACTATGACTACTCTGGGACCCACTGGGAATGAAGAAATAACCGGGTCAAGGTCACAAACCTGGTAAGATAAGAATCAAGGGATCCAGGTAGGATGTCTTTACTACTGACTGTCCCCATAAATGAGATAAGAGAGAAAAAGCCAGACCCACTGCTTAATACAGAGATTTTCATTCAGTGTCTCATTTCTTCCTCTGAGAAGCCTGTATCTTTAGCAACTTCTGTTTCTGTACTTTCCCTTGGACTTTTAACTGTGTTCTAGCAGGGTTCTCCTCCTCTTCTGGTAGTTAATTTAAAAAATGTATTTATGTATATGTCTGTGTTTGGGTTTATGCATGTGTGTGCAGGTGCCTGCAGAGGCCAAAAACTGGCACTGGATTACCTGGAGCAGGGGTTACAGGAAATTGTAAACTGCCCAATGTGGGTGCTAGAAAATGAAGTCTGGTCCTCTGTAAGAGCAGCAAGCTCTCTTAACTACTAAGCCATCTCTCCAGCCTTCTTTTTGGTATTTTTAAGACACAGTCTCCCTCATCCTAACACTAACCCTAAAATTGGTCCCTGAGCAGACACAGGCAAATGATGAAAAAAAACAAGACTGGGCTGCTCCCATTGATGTGGTGCAATCAGGCTACAGCAAAGTTCTGGGGAAGGGGAAGCTCCCTAATCAGCCTGTCACTACTTAAGGCTAAATTCTTCAGCAGAACTGAGGAGGTAAAGGGTTTTAGGAGTACCTCTGTCCAGGTCCCTTGAATCCACACAGGGAGGTTCATTAAATGCTAACATTCTTTTAAAAAAATGTGGTTAAGGTAGCTGAGACAGGGTTCAGCTCTGGCTGCTTTGAACTTGTGATCCTCAGGCCTTCATCTCCCAAGTGTTAGCATAGGCACACTCCATTGTTATGTATATATTTGGGCACAATTAAAGAAAAAATCCCCAGTCAATTGTGGTGTACTCCTGTCTACCAAAGCACTAAGGAGGCTAAAGCAGGAGGACTACATGTTTAAGGCCAGCCAAGGTAAAAGAATAAGATCTTGTCTCAAAAAAAAAAAAATCACACACACACACACCAAATCAAATCAAATCAAAACAAGCTAAATAAACAAAAATCACCCTAGGATGCCTCCCAGACCCAAACAAGTGCCACAAACTAAAAAAAAGTAACTTAAGTTCAAAATGGATACTGGGTGGTCAGAGAATTCCTAGAGGTTGGAGGAACAGGTTTGGGTCCAGTTGGCCAAGAACACTCTAGATCTTTCTGCCAATGTGGCCCACAGCAGCTGGCATTGTCTCTGCAACTCTGCCCGAAGAAAACATTGGCCACCACTGTGGCCATTTTGGCTCTGGAGCTCATCTGTCCTACATCCCTGGCGGCATATTCCTCTATCAGGTGAAGGTCACTGGCAGAGCCTAATTCATATCCTTGCACAAGGCCCAGGAGCTTTTTTATTCTTTCTGTGAAGGGCCAGATAGTAAATGTTTTCCACTTTGACAGCTACACAGGCTCTATCACAACCACTCAACTTAAGAGTTGTAGCAGGGCCACAGCCAAAAACAACACATGAAGAAATGGTTGAGCTGAGTTCCAGTAGAATTTTATATGTAAAAGCAAGCAGTGGAAGCCAGGTATGGTGACACATAACTATAATTTCAGCACTCTAGAGACTGAAGCAGCAGGATCAGAATTTGGAGGCCAATCTGGGCTAAACAGTAAGACCTTGTCACAAATGAACCAAACCAAATCAAGCAGTGAGCCAGAGCTAACTCTTGGGATGTGGTTCAACAGCTGCTGCCTTAACTGAAAAGCTAGGTAAACAAGCAACTGGCATTTTTTTTTTTTTGGATTATAGAGGTTAGTTGGCCGCCCATCAAACTCCTAAGGTGGGGTGAGAAGTCCTCCAAACACATAATGGTATCTGGAGACTGTGAAGTCCCAGAAGAGGAATAAGGAAACAGTTTTGTAAAGGACTGAACACAATGCCAGGAAGGAAAAGGATTTGCCACTGTCCATAACACTGTGAAATTCTGCTGGAGACTGGTAAGGCCACTTCATGGAACACAGGGAAATAAGCCTTTATACAGTGGACTATACAGGAGGTGAGGGAAGGGTCTATGAGCAGAGAACTCTGGGAAGAGTTTGACTAAAAGGGGAAGCAGAGACTGGACAGAGGCTGAAGAGGGTGTGCATGGCTAAAGAGGAAATTCCAAAACATATTTTTATGGTGATAAGCATGATTCATGAAAGGAGGGAAGACAAATGAAGTCCCAGGGACATGGGACAGCATGTACACGGGATAGGAGACAATCAATGAGCAATTGTTGGAAGAGGATGAGGTGTGGGTGCACAGAGATGGAGGAATCTAACCAGGATAGGGATTAGGGAAAAGGCTAGAAAGAAAGGCGAGGATCACATTAAGGGTCTTGATGTCATTCAAAGTCAGGTAGATATATATATATAGCACTTGGGTTTAAAGCAGGAGAGAGAGATCTGACTACAGAGATAGTGTGAAATTGTAGGGAAGCTTAAAAGATCACAGGACTCCTCAAGAAGAGGTCTGATCCAGGATATTGATAGAAGTTAAGGGAAAGGTGGGAAAAAGAAAGGGGCAGTGTGGCACAGCCTGGTAACTCCCTGGATGCTGATATTGTAGGGAAGGACAGAAGATGCTTGGGTCTCGGCTTGGGGGACTGTAAGCAGAACATATGTCATGGCTGTATGGTTTTCTTATTTACCTAGCTTGTTTCGAAGAAGGCTCATGGGTGGCAGGGCAGGCAGTGAGTTGAGAAGAGGAGGAAGAAAAAGTAGAAAACAAAATAACCCCCAAACCAGAAATCCTTCAGGGACTAAACTTTGGGCCAAGGAAGGGCACAAGGGGGAGGGGAGAAATGAGAAGGTGTAGATGTAACCAATCGTCTTTTTAAAATAAGAAACACAGAGCCAATGTAAAAGAGAAAGCCGAGAGGTCAGAGCTCAGAGATAAAATCTTACCTCCTGCAGTGCTCCTAGCTTCCCCGAGAGAGAGCTACTTCCTGTTTGTCTGTGTTTAAATAGTCTTTCTGTTCTGCCTTCTCATTGGTTCTAAACCCAACCACATGACTGCCTCATCACTGCCCGTAAGTACTGCCCTCCAGGTCTTAAAGGCATGTGTCTCCAATGCTGGCTGTATCCCTGAACACACAGAGATCTACCTAGCTCTTCTATAACCATCACGCTCTTGCTATGGCTCTAATAGCTCTGACCCCATGGCAACTTTATTTATTAACATAAAATTAAAATTACATTTCAGTACAAATAAAATATCACCATAAGAAGGTAATGGGGGAAGGGGAGAACAGGCACACAACATATGCCTATATGAAAATATCAGAAGGAAACCTCGTTATTTTGTAAAATTAATACACACTATTAAAAATATTGGTAAAATCTGACCAAATGCATTCTTCATGTAAGTCCCATCCTACCATAAAGCCAAACAACTTTTACTTCCATTGTATTTCCTTTTAGTGTTCTCTATCACCACCTAATGGGGTATCAGCTGAAACCCAAGCCTCACCCAGGAACTGACTCTGACAAGAGGCTGAGGATGGCAGCCAGGCCCAAACCTGTTTTATGTAGTCACAAAGCAGTTATCAACCAATAGCAAGGACTGGTGTCACTACACCAAGTTCTCTGACCATGATGCTACTGAGCTACTAAATGTTGGTAAGGATATATGGAGAAAGGAACCCTTCCTTTCCATACACTTGTCATAATTGGGGTTTCTACTGCTGAAGTTTATTATATCATGTTACTCAATGTTAAGAGTAAGATGTCTTTTTTATAACAATTCCTAAAAGTATGATAGAGATTTAATGAGTTAATTCATCAGAATGGTAATTTCTTCTAGAATGTCTTAGGTTCTTAAAAAGAGATGTAAATGTTAATCAGTTTAGTTAAAAAAAAAAAAGACAATTCCTGTAAAAATAAACTTTCCCCACATTAATACAAGCAGGTGCAAGAAAAATAAAAATGTTTATATATGCCTGTACATACATGTAACACCACAAAAAACAAGTCAGATTCTGGAAGCAGCTGCTGCTACCTGCAAGGGTATGGTGTGTGTGTGTGTGTGTGTGTGTGTGTGTGTGTGTGTGTGTGTGTGTCACTTTTGCCCGTCTAGAAAGATGGGTGCAAATGGCTACAATACCGATGGCCATCTTACAGCTATGATATTATGCTAGGGATGGAATACACTCACTGAGGGGCCTTAGATAGTGCATGCACAAAAAGTTACTAGTGGCTTAGGAAATCTATCTCAAGATATCATGGTACATGAAAGACAAGTACAATATGAGGTCCTAATCCTGTCTTTAGACTAAGAAAAAAAATGGGGGGTGCTTTAAAGATTTATCTTTAATTATATGTACCTTTTTGTTGTTTTTCTTTTCTTTTCTTTTTGAGACAGGGTCTCTACAGTCCTATCCTGGAACTTTTTATATAGACCAGGGTGGTCTCTAATTCATGGAGATCCACCTGCCTGACTCTCCAGTGCTGGAATTAAAGGCATACAGCACCACACTTGGCAATATGTATATCCGTGTGGGGTATATGCAAGTAAGTACAGGTATCCATGGAGGCCAGAGGCATCAACTGCCCCTTGCCTCTAGCTGGAGTTATAGGAAGTTGTAAGCCACCCAGCATAGTGTTTAGAATCAAACTCAGATACTCTGAAAGAACAGCAAGTACTTTAATGACTGAGCCATCATCTGTCTTAGCTACTTTTATATTACCATGACAAAACACTACGAACAATGCAACTTATAAAATAAAGTGTTTAGTTGGCTTACAGTTTCAGAAGATTAGAGTCCATGATGGTGGAGCAGGACACAGTGCAGGAACATCTGAGTGCTTAATATCTTATTCCACAAATTGGAGGCAGGGAAGACTCTAGCCCCCTAAAACCATAAGTTCCAAATTACAATGCTTTCTTTTGCTGTGGGATGGTCTGTATGTGCTCTGATTGGTCAATAAATAAAACACTGATTGGCCAGTGGCCAGGCAGGAAGTATAGGCGGGACTAACAGAGAGGAGAAAAGAAAGAACAGGAAGGCAGAAGGAGTCACTGCCAGCCGCCGCCATGACAAGCAGCATGCAAAGATGCCAGTAAGCCACAAGCCACGTGGCAAGGTATAGATTTATAGAAATGGATTAATTTAAGATGTAAGAACTAGATAGCTAGAAGCCTGAGTCATTAGGCCAAACAGTTTAAATAATATAAGTCTCTGTGTTTACTTGGTTGAGTCTGAGCGGCTGTGGGACTGGCAGGTGACAGAGATTTGTCCTGACTGTGGGCAAGGCAGGAAAACTCTAGCTACATTCTTTTATAAGCTGCCTTGGGCCTGGTGTTTTATCACAGCAATAGAAAAGTAAAACACAATCTCTCTAGCCACCCCTACCCCACCTTTTGAGACAGGGTCTCAGTATTTAGCATTAGCTGGCCTAGAACTATGTAGACTAGGCTGGCTTTGAACTCACAAATATCCACTTGCCTCTTGAGTGCTGAATTAAAGGCATGTACTACCAGGCCCAGCAAGAGAATTCTTTAAAAATTAATGTGTAGGGGTATTTTGCTTGCATATGTGTCTGTGCACCATGGGCATGCAGTGTCTGAGGAGGCCAGAAGAGGGCACAAAATCTTCTAGAACTGGGGCTGCAGATAGTTGTTAGGTGCCATGTGGGTGCTAGGAACTGAACCTGGGCCCTCCACAAGAGCTCTTGACCACTGAGCCATCTCTCCAGCCCCAAGGAGATTCTTACAATACAAATGGGATATTAAGATGAAGAGAAACAAACAAACAAGTGAGGTTTATTTGAGATACTGCTTTTCCACTAAGATATCACAATCACCATGTAACTCAACCCATTGAAAAAAATTACAAGTGGGATTGGCTCAGTGGTTAAAAATACTTGCCATTCTTTTAGAGTTCAGTTCCCAGCATCCATGTTGGATGGCTCATAACTATCTGTAACTCCAGCACCAGTGGTTCTGATGGCTTCTCTGACTTCTGTGAGCACCCCATTCATGTGGAGTATACTCACATAGACACATACACATAAATGAAAACAAAAAAAGAAAAAAATGACAAAGTTAAGGGTTTTCCTTCAATGTGTTATCAAAAAAAATTAGCCTTGAATTGGTTCTAAGTGAATTTGAGAAACAAAACAAACCTAGATATTTCAGACTGTACTGAATACAAATTATGTCTCCTAGGTAGCATCATTTATTCAAAGAAAACATACCTTATTGTAAAACTATAAAAAACTTAAAAGATAAGTAATTACACAACACACTACTTCCTACAATAGCAGACTCTTCCTTTTCAATCTTACTAGAACAAAAACTACACGTTTAAATTGCTGAGACCCAGAAAGCTCAGTTGGCCACGGCAAAGAAAACACACTCCCAAGCTAAGGCAGTCACCTAGCAGTAAAGGAAGCAGCTGAAGTCTTGTGAGTGAACCTGGGCAGCAAGCATGGGTGTCACACTTGCTCAGATGCAATGGTTAGATTTTAAGGAATAAGCCTTTCCTGTTCCCCTAGACATCCAGGAAGACTCTATTGAACACTCTCTTTTCGTTGACCAGTTGTTGGGTGCCTCAACACATAGGGTGCCCTCCTATATAGGGGAAGAAGCGAAGGGAAGTCAGCTGTGGACTTCTGTGCTTGAGGTGCTCATTAACCATAAGGGTAGAACAATGTGCCAGGAAGGGATAGTGACAGATGCCTACAGGGGTTGGCCAGGGCCCTGGGGCTGGAGATGGGGGTAGTGCCAGTCTCTGTGTATTCATCAGCTCCTAAGGTTCCCTCTAGTGAAACAGAAAACCACAGAGGCCATTCTCATGGGTACTTTAAGTAGTACATATGTTGGCAAAACACAAATATTGTTATACAAATATGAAGCCACAGATTGCAGAGGCACCTGACAGCCTTTAAAATTTATGTATCCTGTTTTGCAAAATTGAGCTGAGAAACTGTGCTGGTAAATCATACACTTACGTTTAAAAGAAGGAAGAATGTGTGGGTGCTATTTGGACTCTCATTGAATTTATTCTGTTTTGGTGACTACAACTCCCCCAAAGTAACTCCAAATCCATATATCTTCCCTTTCTGTATACCTCTGACTCACAGCTATGGGTTTAATTAGCTCACGAACAATAGTGTCTCTGTTAGCCACACTGAAGTTGATGAACTAACAGCAGTGCAGGCTGTGTTCTATTCTGTCCTGCTTATTTTAAGACAAAGCCCTTAGGGCAAGGTCCCTATTCAGCCATTCAATAATTATTCCCGATTCTAGGTACTGGAGATAAAGCAGTATCAATATACCCCAACCCTCCTGCCTTCATGGGGTTCAGACTGTAGTGTAGGGAGGAGCGCAAAAACAAAAATATTCAGTTTGTGACAAGTGTTAGTTAGGCTTGGCAGTGAAGGGGTAGAGGAAGAAGACTGATCTAGAAGGATGTGGCTACTCAGAGTCATAGTAGAAAAGTTATCCTTGAACAGACTTGAAGAAAACCACAAAGGGAGCTAGCTGTGTGATACCAGGAACAGATGACAGAACAGGGGCCAATGTCCTGAAACAGGGGTGTGTCATGGTGAATCTAGGAAGCCCCTGTTTCTCCCCTGACCCCAATGCGGCAGACAAATGGCCACTAGGCCTTACAACAAGACATTGTAAGGACTCTGGCCTGACTCTCTGAAGGTACCCTATGGAGGATTTTTAAACAGAAAACCATCCATGTCTTGAAGAACTGAGCAGAGACAAGGAGGCAGGATGCTTGGACCAAGAAGAGGTGGTGGAAGTAGGAGAACTTGTCAGATGCTAAAACTATGTTGTCAAGATAGAATGAGTGAGACTTGTGGACAAATAGGACAGACAACTAGCACAAGATTTCTCCTCCTCTGTGGAGGATGGAGTTTCCTGACTACAAAGGATATCAGGGCAAGAAGAGTCATGGGAATGGGAGGTTCTGTGACTTGGTCAGTCTGGAGATGCAAATTTGGAAATCAATGGTTTACAAACAGGTGGGGAGTCATGAATCTGGGGAAACTTTGGGAGTGAGGGTAGAGAGATCTGGGCCCAAAGCCCTTCCATGTTATACAGGGAACAGAAGAAGATGAAGGAAGGGATATTGATACATTTGCCCAGGGCTTCTGGAGGACCCATGGACACCAGGCACTGTTCTAGCTTTATCTTGGGCCACATCAGGAATCAAGTGGACAACCCTGTCTTGTACAACATATGCTACAATGGGCTGACTGTAAAAATAAGCATTGTCAGTTATATACTGTTAAAAAGGGACAAAAGCTGTGGTTGGAGTGGGGAAAAAAAGCATAGCCAGGGTAGTCCCCATGAGAAAGTGTACATTAGTGCAGATACTCACAGAAAGAAGGGGCTGACTTCTATAGATAACAGGATCAATGATGCTGAAATGTCCTAGAACAGGATAAGCAACAACTGGACCTATATTGAACAATATGAAGGTCATTACCAGGGATACCTTACCATATATAGCCTGGCTTAGCTGTGGCAGCAAAGAGGTCAGGAAAGCATGGAGAGAGACAGAGCTCACTGGAAAGGAAAAGGTAAGTTGTAAATCTGGAAGGGAGCAAGTCAGAAGCAGTGCCACTGAAGTGGAAGAAGTAGGAACAGGTTTCTAGGGAATTGAGGGGAAGAGTCTGATACCAGAGAGCTCTGGAGACAAGTTCTGAAACAGAAGAGAGAGTGCAGGGAGATTGGGGAGGGGCAATGCTGGTCTGTGGACATTCTCTTTGGACTGCTGCCCTGCTCTCTGGAAACTAACAGAACAGTTACCAGGTGAAAGGAGGTATGACAGCCTATTATAATTGATAGGAAGTACTCCTTTCTCCATCCTTACCTCTCCACCTCTGGCCAAAGGATCCCCAGCTGGTGGATTCAATCACTGAGAGGTGACTGAACCACAAGGGCTCTGATGGACACATAATTTAACAGCATTATTGAGAGGTGGTAGAAATGTTATTAGGTAGATCTAGCTAGAAGAAATAGGTCACTGAGGGCATGCCTTGGAGGAATGTATTTTGTCCCCTACTCTGAGCTTTCCCCTGCTTCCTGGCCACCATGAAGTAAGCAGCTCTTCTCTAACTCCTTTCTGTCATGATACTCTCTATACCACAGGTCCAGAAACAATGTAGCCAGCTGACTATAAAGGGAGACCTTGGAAGCAGAGCCAAAATGCATTTTCTCCCTTTAAGTTTTCTTCAGGTATTTGTCACAGTGACATCTAATACATGGTCAAAGGAGGTAGAGCAAACAGTAACATGGGAGAACTGTAGTATGCTGGCTAATATGAGGTTCACATGGAGGTTTTTTGTTTGTTTTTGGTTTTTCGAGACAGAATTTCCTTGTGTAGCCCTGGCTGTTCTAGAACTAGCTCTGTAGACTAAGTTGGCCTTGAAACTCAGAGTTCCGCCTGCCTCTGCCTCCTAAGTGCTGGGATTAAAGGTGTGAGCCACCACCACCTGGCACATATTGAAGAGGCACCATATTCAGTATGTATGGAGTAGACTGGAGAAAGGTAGATGACTGAATTTTATGAGAGTTGGTGCTTTGTTGACTGAGTACAAACAACTGGCCATGGCATTGAAACTGGGAAGATAAGTGGGAAGCACAGCCAGATTAAAGATGGAAGCAAATATGGATTATAAGTGCTCCCAAGGTAATGAGAGTACTGGAGTTGGGTACTATAGGCGGTAAATTTGAAACATAAGAGTTCTGCTTTTGCAGATACAAGATTTAAGGGCCAGTACAACGGATCAGCAGGTAAAGAAAGCACTTGGTGTAGCACATGTACATATATGAACAAACAAAATAAAACTATGTGGGGGAAAAAAAAGAAAAATAACATGATCTGGACTAAATTTTCTGGTATTAGAACTAGCACTAGCCACTGTGAATGCTTGAGCAAAAATAAAAAGATGTGGTTAACCTTCAGAGCAAACACAGCTTTAAAAAGTCTTTGACAGGGTTGAAGGGATGGCTCACTGGTTAAGAGGACTTGTTGCTCTTGCCGAGGACCTGGGTTCAATTCTCAGCAATTTCATGGTGGATCACAAGCATCCATTAACTCCAGTTTCAGGAGATCCTATGCCTTCTTCTGACCTCCACAGGCATCAGGCAGAGACATGGTTCATATACATATTGTTAGGTCTCAGGCAGTCCATGTCTAGAAATGAGTTCAAGATGGACTACAGACAGATTTCTGGTAGTTAGATAAAAATCTAGCATTCCTCAGGAACTTGTGAAATAGTTTCCCATGCCCCCAAAGGAGTCATTTCCCTTGTGTGATGGTTTGAATAAGAAAGCCCCCCCTCCAAAAAAAAAAGAAAGAAAGGCCCCTATAGGCTCACATATTTGAATGTTTAAGAAGGATTAGGTGTGGCCTTGTTGGAGGAAGTGTGTTGTTGGGGGTGAGCTTTGAGGTTTAAAAGCCCTGGCAGGCTAGGTCCAGTCTTTCTTTTGGCCTATAGATTAGGATGAAGGTCTTAGCTACTTCTTTAGCACCACAACTGCCTGCAGCCACACTCTCTGCCACCATGATAATGGACTAAGATGCTAAAACTATAAGCACGCTCCCAATTAGATGCTTTCCTATATGAGTTGCCCTGGTCACAGTGTCTTGTTACAGCAAGAGAACAATGACTAATACACCTTGCCTTTAGCAGAAGGGACATAGCTCTCCATTGGCATATACCTGTGGTTGCATATCAAAGCCCATGGTGACCTCCAGGCTCCTCAGTCCCCATTCACAAGTACTTGTTATACATTTCATGTCTGTTCTCTTTGTCTCTGCTCTGGACTCTTTCAGATGCTTCTGGCTCTTCTCTCTTTCTTTTTTTTTTTTTTTTTTTTTTTGGTTTTTTTTTTTGGTTTTTTTCGAGACAGGGTTTCTTTGTGTAGCTTTGCGCCTTTCCTGGGACTCACTTGGTAGTCCAGGCTGGCCTCGAACTCACAGAGATCCACCTGGCTCTGCCTCCCGAGTGCTGGGATTAAAGGCGTGCGCCACCACCGCCCGGCTCTTCTCTCTTTCTTACCTACAATAAAAACCTTACCATAATGGAACAGCCACTTAGGCAGTTTCTTTACTGTGCCCCTTCACGTACATATACATACAGGCAATACTCAGCACAAACGTAAAATAAGTTTAAAAAAAGTTGTCTTCAAGGGTGTGCCTGTAAAGTACTGTTACTTTTTAATGTTCTGTTCCCTTCTGCAGTCACAGACCATGGTACAGAGAAGTATGAGAGCATTCTAGGGAATGGTTGTCCTGTTTTATAGCTTCTAAATGCTGGCAACCACATGAGATCCCTATATCACCACCTCAAGCCAGGAGAAGACACGGATGCCAAGAAGGTCATTTGACAAAGCAGAATGGAATGATATGATCACAAGCCAAGGAAAGTTTGTTTGGCAGTTACCAGAAGCTAGTAGAGGCCAGGAAAGTTCCCCTGCTGGAGCTTCTAGAGCAAATGGGTCACTGCCACACACTGGTTTCAGACCGGCACCCAGACTATTCAAGAATGTGTTGCTGTTGGCACAAGCTACAGAGTTTGGAGTGCTTTGCTTTGACTGGCCGACAAATACAGCAGTATCTACTCTAATTCTCATAAAATGTCTAGGCCCTGTATTTACATCTTTAGGAACACAGAAGGGAGTCTGCTTCAAACCAACTCCAGCTAGCTCCTCTGAATGCTACTTTTTCTCTCACACAATGTCTCTGATCTGTAGATGTAACCAACCGTCTTATTAAATAAGAAACACAGAAACAATGTAAAAGAGAAAGCCGAGAGGTCAGAGCTCAGAGCTAAAATCTCACCCTTCCTCCTGCTGTCCCAGCTTCGCGAAAAAGGGCTACTTCCTGTCTGTACGCCTTTTTTATAGTATTATTGTTCTGCCTTCTCATTGGTTGTAAACCCAAACATGTGACGGCCTCGTCACTGTCTGAATGTACAGCCCCCTAGGTCTTAAAGGCATATGTCTCCAATGCTGGCTATATCCCTGAACACACAGAGATCTATGGGATTAAAGGCGTGTGCCACCACCGCCACACTCTTGCTATGGCTCTAATAGCTCTGACCCCCGGACAACTTTATTTATTAACATACAATCAAAATCACATTTCAGTACAATTAGATTACCACCACACTGATCCTTCAGGTCCCAGTCCTCTTTATGCAATCTTTGATCCTGGGTTATTCATAATGATCTAGACATGCTTCCATATCCACTCATCTCAAAAGACCTATGAAATCCTACAGTACCATCCACTCTATCCCTAGTTCTTTGGACCTCATCACAACAAAACTTTTATTTTTTGGAGATAGCCTTGAACTCACAATCTTCCTGCCTCATTCTTTCCAGTCTTGAGATTATAATAAACTTCTTTTCTTGTATGTAGTGTTGGAGAAATCAAAGCAAAACTACGCCCTTTATTTTTTTGAGACAGTTTCATCTGTAGCCCAGGCTGGTCTGGAACTCATCATGTAGGTCAGGCGGCCATGAACTTGTAACAATCTTCCTACCTTAGCTTCCTAAGTGCTGGATTATACGTATACACCACCATGTCTGGATAATACCAAAACTTCTTAAACAAAGTTGTTGATACTGGATCTCTTCTCCCTCACCCATACACTCTAATCTAGCTTCTGACTCCATTAACATTAACTCCAACTAAATTTACTGTACCACAGGTAAGATTCCTGCAAATTTTTATATGTAAGTAGATTTTTGTTATTTCAACCTTAAAATCTTTCACTAAAGGACAGCCAACTGTGTGAGGTCCTTCAAATCACTAAGAAATACAAGCACAGACACAAAAGGACAAAACCTCTAACAAAGATAGTAAGAGACTGACAAACTATCAAGAAAAGTATGTTTAGCAAACTTCCATACACTGCAAGTAGGAAGGAAAAACTACTTAACATAACAGAATAAAAGATATTACAGGGAGGTATTGGGCGGTAGTGGCCTACACTTTTATTCCCAGCACTTGGGAGGCAGAGGCAGGCACATCAGAGTTTGAGGCCAGCCTGGGCTACAGAGTGAGTTCTAGGACAGCCAGGGTTACACAGAGAAACCCTGTCTGAAAAAACAACAACAACAATAAAATAAAATAAAATGAATGGTGCCTGCACCCCTGCCAAAGGCCAGAGGCTCTCAGATCAGACCAGACTAGAACAAATAAGGCAGAAGTGTCTCTCAGACTCTCATGCTCATACAAATAGGCCAGGCCTATTGTTTGTTAGGCCCTAATTCATAAAATTTGGTGTACAGTGCCAATTGTGAGGCTGATACTACTGAAGTTAGTCAGTTCTTCCCTTCCCAAGACATCAATGCTTAGACAGAAGCTTCCTTTCCTCCACATGAAGCCCATCTCTTTTGGCCTCTGTGGATCAACTAGACTGCTTTCTCCTAAATCCTCTTTTAAGTTGAGTGTGCCTGTCAACCTGCCATGCCCTCCACAAAACTCCTGCCTCCAGATTCCCTCTGAAGAGAGACCATGCAGACTGCATACTCCAACCCCAGAGGCTCTTCAGGGCAGGGGATGGGAGCTCAGAGAACCAGTATCATATAGACTCCAATTTTGTCCCTAGAGAAAGTAGACAGTATTTCAGAGAAATCCTACAAGGGAATCATCCATAAACAACAAGGAAACAGATAAGGATTCAGAAATTAAAATAGGTTAGTACAAACACAAAACAACGCATGTACTGTACAGTGTTTTCCAGTATGGCATCATTTCCCAAAAGAGAAGTCTGTAATGACCCAAATGCCCATTCACAGGAAACTGCCAGACTGAAAAAGCATTGTTCATCTATACAAGGAAGTCAGCAATGGGAAGAATGAAGACATAGCTGTATGTAGCCTGAAGAAAAGAAGATCACTATGCTGAAGGGGTGTGATCTCCAGGAAAGAGTAAGTGAAAGTGAACTGAAAAAAAAAGACTGAGCCAGCAACTAGCATGGGTACAACATGCTAATCTTTTATATAAGAAACAAGGGAAATGGATCAGAAGGACAGAATAATTTAGGAGTGATTTCTTTGAAAGAAATTTATATTTATGAATGATTTGCCTGCTTGTATGTATGTGTGCCATGTGTGTGCCTTGTATCCTTAGAGGCCAGAAGAAGGCATCAGATCACCTAGAAGTGGAATGACAGGTGGTTAGGTGGTTGTGAGCCAATATATGGGTGCTGGAAAATAAATCCTGGTCCCCCTAAGAGCAACAAGTGTTCTTAACTACCAAGCCATCTCTTCAGGTCCAGGCTTGACTTCATAATCATCAAAATGTTTTAATCTAAAAAGTAAAGAGAAAGCTGGGTTGGTATTGTACCCATGTAATCCCAACCATCAGAAGGCTGAGACAAGAAGCGTCTAATCTCCAGGCCATTCTGGGCTATGAAGGGAAATTCTGTTAAAAAAAAAAAAGAAAGAAAGAAAGAGAGAGAGAGAGAGAGAGAGAGAGAGAGAGAGAGAGAGAGAAAGAAAGAAAAAGAAAGAAAGAGAAAGAAAGAAAGAAAAAGAAAGAAAGAGAAAGAAAGAAAGAAAGAAAGAAAGAAGAAAGAAAGAAAGAGAAAGAAAGAAAGAAAGAAAGAAAGAAAGAAAGAAAGAAAGAAAGAAAGAAAAAGAAAGAAACCACCAAAACTTTTTAAAACGTCATTATTTCAAGTGATTTCTAACATACTATACAGAAAATCTTCAAATATGTAAGAAAACCAAAAACAATACAAAAATATCTGTATATTCATTATCTCCACTGTCCCAATGTCAACAGCATCCACCCATCCATCAATCCATAAGATTATTTTTCTGTAGCCTTGGAGGTTGAACTCAGGGTCTCATATATGCAATTCAATTTTTTTGTTTGTTTTTTGAGACAGGGTTTCTCTGTTTAATAGCTCTGGCTGTCCTAGAACTTGTTTTGTAGACCAGGCTGGCCTCAAATTCACAGAGCTCCACCGGCCTCTGCCTCCCTATTAGTGGGATTAAAAGTGTGCACCACCACCACCACCCAGCTCCACTTTGTTTTTAATGCATCTCAAAAATTACTTCATCCTTGTCCTGGCTAGTTTTGTGTGTCAACTTGACACAAGCTACAGTTATCAGAAAGAAGCCTCAATTGAGGAATTGCCTCCATGAGATCCAGCTGTAAGGCATTTTCTCAATTAGTGACCAATGTGGGAGGGCACAGTTCATTGTGGATGGTGCTATTCCCTGGGCTGATAGTCCTGGGTTCTATAGGAAAGCAGGCTGAGCAAGGCACGGGAAGCCAGCCAGTAAACAGCACCCCTCTGCATCAGCTCCTGCCTACAGGTTCCTGGCCTGTTTGAGTTCCTGTCCTGACTTCATTTGATGATAGAGTATGATGTGTAAATGTAAGCCAAATAAACCCTTTCTTCCCCAACTTGCTTTTTTGTCACAGTGTTTCATTGCAGCAACAGAAACCCTAAGACAATCCACAAACACTTTGGAATTCATGTCATTAAACTGAAAAATCTTATACCCACTGAAGTGTATAAATCTTAAGTGTACCATCTGATGACTGCTGTGGAACAATCTTTGTACACTGTAAATATGTACTGCTCTCACTGTTAATAAATGATTGGCTGATAGCTAGGCAGAATTTTTGGGGCAGAGAGAATGCTGGGAAGGAGGGTGGAGCCTGAGGAGATGCAGAACAAGTAGGATGGGAAGTACGTAATGAGGTAAACAAGCCTTAGGGTAGCACATAGATTAATAAAAATGTGTTAATTTAAGTTATAAGAGCTAGCTAAAAATGCCTAAGCTATCAGCCAAGCCTTTATAATTAATATTAAGTCTCTGTGTGGTTACTTGGGAGTGGCTGCCGGGACACAGAGAAATTCTGCCTACATGTGGCATCCAAATGTCTGGCACCTACATCCAAATAAAACCTGAGAAAGGTTTAAAAAGGTTCTAAACACATAAATTGGAGCCAAACACACTTGTAGCTCTTATGCTGGCCGTAGTGCTGAGACACATTTCCCTGCAGCTGGAGCCAGGCACCAGCTACCATGCACTAAGCTAAGCTACACTGCTGGTGGCTGACATAGCAGTTTAAGATTCATCTTATGTGATCAAAAAAACAATAAAGATGCTCAGTAAAGACAGATCCAGATGGAAAAAACTTCTAAACAGGTTATAGTGTGTTAAAAAATATACCTAGGCTTGGGAGAGAAAAGAGAAAGAGACAGTCATAGATTAAAAATAGTTTAAAAATAACAAAGTCCTTAAAAAGGAATAGAGTAAAAAAAGTAATAAGACACATAAAGATGAGGAATACAC
Source organism: Peromyscus maniculatus bairdii (assembly GCF_049852395.1). NCBI lineage: Eukaryota > Metazoa > Chordata > Mammalia > Rodentia > Cricetidae > Peromyscus > Peromyscus maniculatus. The sequence goes on along the minus strand of NC_134875.1, from coordinate 1,854,229 downwards.
CGAGAGTCTGTATTTTATATGTTATTGTGTTGTCTTTAGATTTTCTAATTGCTAATAAAGAAATGATAGCTGCTAAGACACAATGGATTATGAAAACTGCTGGATTAATCCAACCTATATATTTTAAAAATGTCTTGACTTCAAAATGGAAGTCAAAAGATATGTTACCATGGGGAAGAGGTTATGCCTTTATTTCTACAGGAGATGAGAGGCTGGGGATTCGTTTAAGGTTAAAGATGATCAGGTTTGATCAAGGAAGACCCCCTGAAAATCCTGACTGCAAACATAAAGAAAATAAACTTAGAAGAACTACAAGACATGTGATGTATATTTTACCTGCTCAAACATAAAACAAAAATAATCTTTGGCTGACTTGTGTACAATGCATCATCTATACTTGTATTAATAGAGACATGTATGTTACCTTTAAACATTTATGTATATTTTCAAGGTCATAGATATATTTAGATAGATGTCTTCAAACTCCTCAAAGACCTATAGAATATGGCATTTAATATGTTTAATAACCTAAGGCTTTTCATGACAGTGAGATACTCCTGCTCCTGGCAGCACCAATCCACTTCAGAGAAGATGATGGGCATTGAAGAAACTCTTAATGAAGTTTGCTTTTCTTTATGGCAAAACCTAACCATTTGGGCAAAGACACTGCCCTTGCCTCAACTGCTGACAGTATACTGTCCAAACTGGACTATGAGGATACAAAAAAAAAAAAAACAACTGCCAAATTTTGCCAAGACAAGGTAGGAGAGACAATCCTTCAAATTCCCTGCTTCACAGAAAAGTCTGTCAGATATTCTAGGCCTGTAGGCCAAAGATGGATACCCCAAAATAACAGAAGAACTTTGGGTGACTGTCTAGGCAGCCAGACGTCCTCATCATTAGATAATATTACATCCTTCTGGGGTCTTTGATGGCGTTAAAGACTAAATAATTAGAGTTAAAGTTTTCTTAGTTATGATAAAAAGGTAAACTAGATATAAAACTTTAGACTCACAAAGATATAGTATTTTCTCTAAAAATTTGCCAAATACAAATGTATTATAACTAATTTTTACTTGATAAATGTTTTGGTTGTATATAATTTTACTATGTTAAAGTTAAAACCTTCCTTTTTTATTTAGACAAAAGGAGGAAATAGGGAATATTCTTTTACACTGTGTAAATATACATCATTATCATTGGTTTAATAAAGAAGCTTACTGGTCAACAGATGGACAGGATAAGCTTAGGTGGGAGAGCCAGACTAAGGACAATGAGAAGAAGGATGGAGTCAGGAGTGGCTATTCAGACACAGAGAAGAAACAGGAGGTGCAAGATGAAAGAGAAGTAATGTCATGTGGCAGAATGTAGATTAATATAAATGGGTTAATTTAAAAGAGCTAGCTAGGAAAAAAAAGCCTAAGCTATCGATCGGCTGAGCATTTATAATTAATATTAAGCCTCTGTGTGGTTATTTGGGAGCAGCTGCCTTGGACACAGAGAAACTCTGCCTATAGATGAGTTTTGCTGCAAGACATAAACACAGCAATGGTTAAGTTCCCTGGCATCCTTCCTAGTCAGTCCCACTGTATATTATCAGCAATATTTGGTGCTGTCAGGGATTTTTGTTTGTTTGGGAATCAAACCTATCGCCTCACACATGCCAGTCCAGCATACCACTAAGCAAAACCCTAGCCCTTGTTATCAGTTTTTAATTTTGGCCATTTCAGTGGCGGTGCAGTGGCATCTCAGTGTGGTTGTAATTTGCATTTCACTAATGTCAATGTCAAGATTCAAATAATCTTCCCTTCATGAAGTATCCATTAAAATAGTCTCCCTTTGGAGACTGGAAAGATGGTTCAGTGGATAACCATTTGCCATGTCTGCCATGAAAGTAAGCAATGACCAGAGTTTACATTCACAGAAACCCACATGTCAAATGGGTGTGTTAGCTTACCTGTAATTCCAACCTTGGAAGTAGATCCCTGAAGCAAGATGGCTAGCTAGACTAGCTATATTGGCAAGCTTTGGATTTGATTGAGAGACCCTGCCTCAATGAATAGGTGGAAGAGGACGATTCCCCACATCAACCTCAGGCCTCCACCATACACTTGCACACTCACACAAACACACACCACACAAAAAATGGAAAAAGAAAGAAGTTTAATTGTATAAAAATTAGGTTATCTTCTTCTTATTGAATTATAGAAATTAATCATATATTTTGGACAGAAATCCTTTATTAAATATATAATCTTCTATTTTTTTTCTATTAACTGCCCTACTTTAACAGTAACTTTAATTTCACAATTGCTCCCATTCTTACACCATATTGGAAGCTGAATCCACTCAGTGCCCTGTGTATACTAGGCAAGTATTCTACCACAAAGCTACATCCTAAGCTTGCCTGGACTGGCCTCAAACTTGAGATCCTTCTATCTCAGTATCTTGAATGCTGGGATTACAGACCTGTGACACAATTTGTTGTGGGATAATATTTGAAAACTCAATCAAGTAGTAACTCCACTTGCAGCTGTTGTACCGGATATGGCATCCTTAATTGAACAGATCAACACATCTGGTACATGTTATGCAGTTATTGATCTAGCAAATGCTTTTTTTCTCAGTACTTGCCCATAAGAACCACCAGAAGCAATTTGCTTTCAGTTGGCAAGACCAACAGTATACTTTTACAGTTTTACCTTAAGGATATATTTACTCTACAGCCCCGTGTCATAACTTAGAAGAGATCTTGACTGTCTGTCTCTTCCATAAAATACCACACTGTTTTACTATATAAATGGCATTATGCTGATTGGACCAAGTGAGGAAGAGGTAGCAACTTTTGGACCTGTTGGTAACACATATGTGCATCAAAGAATGAGAAATAAATCCAACCAAAATTCAAGGGCCTTATACCTCAGAGAAATTCTTAGAAGTCCAGTGGTGTGGGTATTCAGAGATATTACTTCCAAGGTGAAAGATAAGTTATTACACATGATAAAATTATTACACCACTGATAAAGAAGCATACTTCTTAGTGGGTCTATTTGGATTTTGGAGATAACACATTGCTCACTTGGGTGTGTTACTCCAGCCCATATAACAAGTGACTCAGAAAGATGTTAGCTCTGAGTGGAGCCTGGAATAGAAGACTCTTTAACAGGTCCAGGTTGCTGGGCAGGCTGTTCTTCCACTTGCACCAGGATCCAGCAGACCTGATAGTACTAGAGGTGTCAGTGGCAGATTGGGATGCTGTTTAGAGCCTTTATATGAGGTCCCTATTGGTGAATCACAAAAGACACTTTTGGGGTTTTGGAGCAAGAATCTACCATCATCTGTAGACAACTATTCTTCCTTTGAAAGACAGCTCTTGGCCTGCTATTGGGCCTTAGTGGAAACTGAACATTTGACAACGGGCCACCAAGTTCCCATGTGATCTGAGCTGCCCATCATTAGCTGGGTGTTATATAACCTACCAAGTGATAAAGTAGGATGTGTACAGCAGCAATCCATTATCAAATGGAAATATATATGTGATCAGGTCCTTGCGGGTCTTGAGTCACATGCAAGTTACATGAAGAAGTTGCCCAAATGCCTATTGTTTTTACTGCCATTACAATGCTTTCTGCTGCCAAGTGTGTACCTATAGCCTCATGGGGTGTGCTCTATGATCAGTTGACTGAGGAAGAGAAGACTGTAGTGGCCTGGTTTACTGATTGTTCTGCACATTATTCGGGAATCACCCAGAAGTGCAGCATTGCAGTCCCTTTCTGAGACAACCCTGAAAGACACCAGTGAAGGGAAATCTTCACAGTGGGCAAAACTTTGGGCACTACACATGTCCATACATTTTGTTTGGAAGGAGAAATTGCCAGATGTGCGATTATTCACTGATTAATGGACTATAGCTGATAGACTAGTCAGCACTTGCCAGCAGTTGGAGGGCAGCGTCTAGCCTGGGCCAAGAAGAGCAGGTACCTAGGAAGGTAGAAGAGCTGGGCTCCCACCCGGCTCATACAGGAAAAGCAGCAGGTGTACCTGCTCAGGGGCTTGGGGAGCCTTTGACCCCTTGTCTGGTCTCCCTGGCCGTTGACTAGTATGAGACAGCAGGCGGGAAGGATGCTAGCACCTTGGTAGAATGCACCACACCTCCAGGCTATGCAGGAATGCAGCCCAGGTCTTGAGTTGAGCTCCTTGTTCAACCAAGGACCACAGAAGGTATTGAAGAGAAGTGATTCTCAGGCCTCACGTTTGTGGCTGCTGGCCACCACTCCTCCTCAGAGCATCCAGCCTCATTGAGGCCTACCTTTTGGCTAGCTGGCACTCTAGTCCCTCATCTGTAAAACTGAAGGATGACATGAGACCCACCTGACAGGAAGTCTGCAAATGACAGATGCTAAAGCCACAGATGCAGGACTCACTACCCTCCAGGGCACATAGTGGGTACCCAGCATGCCAGCTTCGTGGTGGCAAGACACTGCCAGCAGCACTTTGCACTCTGATGACCTCAAAGCACTTTTCTGGCTGCCTTCCAGCAGAGCATTGTCTCTGCATGGGCACAAGCAGGCCAGGGGATGGGGAAGGGACTGTCTTGACCCGTCATCCACACAGGCTTGACCATCTCAAGCCTCCTTCAGATTTAAGATGAGCACCTCCACCCCCCACTGTCCTAGCCAGGCTTTTCCTGGCGGGGCCTGGAGTAGCTGCTTAGGACTCATGTAGCATTAAGTTAACTGTGAATCATTGTGGGGAGGGGCGCAGAGACCCCCTCCTCTGGAAAAGCTCACCCCCACCCCCAGCCAGCCAGGATAGCTTCCTCCCAGCTATCTGCAAGGAGCCAGGCTGCTCCTGGCCCCAGCAGAGGAAGAACTGCAGCCAGCGCCGCATTCGGGGTGTACCTGAGCTCTGTAAGCAATAAAGTTTGGGGTGATGATTGGGTGTTTATAAAAAAAATGGGGGGGCTAGAGAGATGGCTCAGAGGTTAAGAGCACTTGCTTGCTCTTCCAAAGGTCCTGAGTTCAATTCCCAGCAACCACATGGTGGCTCACAACCATCTGTAATGAGATCTGATGCCCTCTTCTGGCTTGCAGGGATATGTGCAGACAGAACACTGTATACATAATAAATAAATAAATCTTTAAAAAAAATGATTGGAAAATAGGTAAGAACTAGAATATGTGGATGATCTCTCCAAGTGGAAGAAGGATGTGAAGATACTTGTGTCCCATGTAAATGCTCATCAAAAGGTGAGCAAAGGAGGAGATTAGTAATCAAGTAGATAGGATGGGCTGTTCTATGAACATTCAGCCTCTTTTGCCAGCCATCCTGTCACTGCCCAATGTGCCCACAAACAAAGTGGTCACAGTGGCAGAGATAAAGGTTATATACTGGCTAGATAGCATGGACTTCCATTCACCAAGGCTAACCTGGCTACAGCTGCTGCCTGAGGGCCAGATCTTACAAGAGCAAAGACCAACACTGAGCCCCAGACATGGCACCATTCCTGGGGTGATCAGCCAATGACCTGGTTGCAGGCTGACTACATTGGAGCACTTCTTCCGTGGAAAGGACAACACTTTTTCCTTACTGAAGTTGATGCTAATTCTGGTTATGGATTTGCCTTTACTGTAGGTAATGCTTCTGCCAAAACCATCATCTGTAGACTTACAGAATGTCTTATCCATCATCACAATATTCCACACAGTACTGCTTCTGACCAAGGAACACACTTCATAGCTAGAAGTTTAACAGTGGGCTCATGTTCATAAAATCCATAGGTCCAGGAATCAAGGGATGGAAAAGGGAATAGTTTGACCATCACCCCTAGTGACCCACTAGGAAAATTTTTGCTTCCCACGATATTAAGTTCTGATGACCTAGAAGTTTTGATTCCAGGGGGAAGAGGGCTCTTGCCTAGAGACATAACAAACATTCCATTAAAATGAAGCTCAGACTCCCATTGGTCACTTTGGGCTTCTGATGCCCTTAAGCCATCAGGCTAAGGAATAACAGTATTGGGAGGGGTGTTTGATCAGATTAGCAAAGGAAAACTGTATTGTGTCTCTCCAATGGAGGTAAGAAAGGTTATGTCTGGAGTGCATGAGATCCCTTAGGGTATCTCTTGGTACTACCATGTTCTATGATTAAAGTCCATGGGAGACTACAACAGTGTAATCCAGGAACAAGAGGAAAGGGCACAGTCCCTTCAGGAATGAGGATATAGGTCACTCCTCCAAGGAAAAAGAGCCAAGACCTGCTGAGGTGCTTGCTGAAGGTGGAAGAAATACAGAATGGGTAGTAGAGAAAGGTAGTTATAAATACCAGCTAAGACCTCATGACCAGTTGCAGAAACAAGGATTATAACTGACACGAGTGTTTATGTCAAATTTTGTTAAGAATGTATTTATACAGGAATTACATTTTCTTTACTCTATTTCTTTATAATGTAATATAACATCAATTAAGAGAATATTAGTGGTTACCATGTTTAAGTTTGAGATATTAAAAGAATGTCTCTCAAGGGACATTATCACCTATTCTAAAATTTATAATGCATTTGGGGTTTTACAAAGAGATAGTTATATCATATTAGATGTAATTATGACCTGGTTATTGTTTTCATTTGGAAATTAAGCAAGGCTTAAAGAGATACGACGGAGTGTCAAAGTGATAAGGGGTAGATTTGTGATGGCTATTCTTAGTTGTCAACTTGACTACATTTGGAATTAACTAAAACCCAAGTGGCTGGGTTTACCCATGAGGGATTTCTTTCTTAATTAAATCATTTGAAGTGGGAAGACCCATCTTTAATCTGGGCCACACCTTCTGCTAGCAGCCTGTATAAAGGACAGGAAAGAAGGAAACTTGCTCGCTCTCTCTCTCTCTCTCTCTCTCTCTCTCTCTCTCTCTCTTTTGCTTGCTGTTTTCTCATTCTCACTGACAAGTCCATTCCTTCAATGTTATTAGAACCTACTTCTTTGGGATTCTGGCATATATTGAAGACTAGCTGAGACATCCACCCTCATGAATTGAACTACTGGATTCTTTGGACCTTCTGTTGGTAGACAGCCATTGTTGGACTAGCTGGATTATAGCCTGTAAGCCATTCTAATAAATCACTCACATACATACATACATACATACATAATACGTATATGGGATTCAATGACCAAATTCAGAATAATTTGATCATAAAACAATGACTAGATGAATTCTAAATTTTTTCTTTCTAGAGAGGATTTCTCTGTATAGCCCTGATTGTCCTCAAAGTCAGAGATCTGCCTGCCTCTGCCTCCTGAGTGTTGAGATTAAAGATGTGTACCACCATGGACCAGCTGAATTCTAAAAGTTCTAATAAATAAAATTTAATGAGTACACAACATGAAAAACACAACAAATATTTTGTTACCACCAAAGGTGATTATTTCACTAACTCTTTGTTCTAAAATTTAGTAATTAATCCAGTAATTAAAGGCAAAGATTAAGAATCTATACCTTTTGGGGAGGAAATATAGTTCCTCCTTAGTTGATAGGAAAATTCTTTACAGAGGGATGGCAATTGAAAGATGACAGAATTTCAGCACTCAGGAGGCAGAGCCAGGTAGATCTCTGTGAGTTTGAAGCCAGCCTGATCTGCAGAGTGAGACCCAGGACAGGCACCAAAACTACACAGTGAAACCACGTCTTGAAAAACCAAAAAAAGAAAGATGACGGAATTTTAAAAAACTGTAATTTTGCAGCCCATAATAAAATAATGAATTCAGGCAAAGAGCATCAATGAATGCTAAAGTCATTAAGTAAATAACTGTTGGGAAAGAAGATATTTGTGTGGTGCCAAACCTCATAGATCAAGAGAAAAATTGTACATTTATAATGAAGAAATTTGGCAGTGACCATCTATCTACCTTTAGTATGTATACGCACAGTGTGTACCCTTGTGTTTTGCTTGTTTTGAGATAGGAGCTCAGGCTAACTTGAAGTGATGATACTATCTATAAGTGCTAGCTAGGATTACAGGTTGTCAACCACACCTGACTAGTTAGCTCATTTAACTACTTAGCCACTTAGTAAAGTGTGGGTAGCATCATACACCACATAAGACAAGCCACTAAGTGATTCCTAATTTGATGTGGGATGAAGTATCCAGCACTTCCGGTGAGAGATTCTTGCTGTGAAGGTTTAACCCAGACAAGCCTGCCAACTTAACTTCCAGACAAGCCTGCCAACCTAACTTCTCATTCACAATTAATGTAACAGATAAAAGTTAAATCCCAAAAACCAAAAAAAAAAAAGAAAGAAAGAAAAAAAAGTTAAATCCCATATTAATAGATTTCTAAAATGTGAGTTGCCTGGGATGATTATTTCAAGTCAGTGTTGGGGGCTGGAGAGATGACTTTGCAGTTAAAGAGTAATTGTTGCTCTTGCAGAGCACCCGGCACTTGCAGAATTCCCAGCACTCACAGGGTAGCTCACAACCATTCTGAACTCTAGTTCTAGGGGATACAACACCCTCTTCTGACCTCTGGTGACACAAAGCACACACCTGTGAAACATTCAAGCAAAATAGTTATACATATAAAATAAAATAAATCTAAAACAACAATAACATTTTTTTAAAGACTTGTTGTTAAAGGTAAAGTGGGGGGGGGATGTTCCTGTCAAAATAGACAAAGCAAGAAAAACCTGAATGCAATGCAAATATGTAAAATTTAATTGCTTTGCAGCCCAACTCACAGCAATAAGAGGCATTTGAAGGGAATTTGAAATTGGAGTGGGTGTAGTTTAGATGTGACCCAGGGCGTTGTGCTTAAACTAGAAAATAAGATGATTTTTAGGAGATGTACTTAAGAGTAAAATGCCATCATGTCTGTGAATTCCTTTCAAATGATCAGCAAAGAAGTATAAAAATGTACCAATCTATACAGACCAGGCAAATATGCCAGTATGTTAACAACTGTCAAATCTAGTCAGTGGACATATAGGATTCAAAGTAAAGAAAAAAAGGGTAAAATTAAATAAAGCATTTAACAGAGGCTCAGAAAATCAGGGGATGGTTCAAAGTTCAGTACATCCCCCAATAAATGGAAATTGAAAAAAAAAAGAGACAGGAGCAATGCACGGTTCCAAAATTAAAAACAAAGGAACAGAATATTTATTTGTTTTTATTTTATATGCACAACTGTCTTGTCTCCATGTAATTGTACCACATGCATGCAGTGCTCATAAAGGCCAGCAGAAGACATTAGATCCCCCCCAGAACTGGAGTTACAGATTGTGAATTGCCATGTGAGTGCTGGGAATAGAACCTGGGTCCCCTGCAAGAGCTACAAGTGCTCTTCACTACTGAGCTATCTCTCTGGCCCAAGATGTTAATTTTTTAAAAACATGACAACATACAAAAGTGTTCTGACTGAGCAATCCCTAGAACAATGAATGAAAAGAGAGCTTCAGACACAGCCTCTTTAAATTTCAGAACACAGAAGAAAAAGAAGATTCTAAAAATCTAGGGAAGGAAAGACAAAAGGAAGGCCACTTATATGATGAGAACCAAAGTAAGCCAGACTCAGAAAGACAAATACCTGCCATGGTAGTACACATCTGAAATTCCAGTAATTTGGAAAAGGTGGATTTGAAGGTCATCTTTGGCTACATAGCAAATTTGAAGCCAGGCCCTGAGTACATGAGACTCTGTCTCAAAAAATTAAAATATAAAGAAAGACAAATGCCACGTTTTCTCTCCTAAGTGGAAGCTTAAAAGATGACAAATTAGAAGGGGGACTTTCAGGGAATAAGAAGACAACCAGCAAAAGAGGTAACTGTGGGTAACAAGGCAGTTAATATGACCAAATTATACATATGAAAATGTCATAATTAAACCTACTATTTTGTAAATTAAGCCTCAAACCCCAACAAACTTAACCTTCCAAGTTTCCTACCATTCTGTTATCAACATCCAAAATCTGCATGGTCCAGTTGCTGTCAATCTCTCTGACCATTCATTGCCATTTCCCATACTTTACTCTGTTGTAGAATAGTATTTTAAGGTATATTACATTCATTTATGTTGTGGAATATTTGTTTAATGATGCAAAGATGTGTTGCATTCTTTTATGTTACATTTGTTTAACTCTGTGAAGCTGTGTTACTTTGCCTGTCTAAAACACCTGGTGGTCTAATAAAGAGCTGAATGACCAATAGTGAGACAGGAGAAAGTGCTATGGGATGTTCTGTATTTCCTATGGAAACCCGTTCTTGGGTTCCTCATGGCTTTACCCAGCAGGTCTGCATAGAGGATGATTAGGACCACGGGCCTGAGTGCAGGTGTCTGAGATGGTCTGCACTTGGCTGTGCTGGGGGGATGTTCTGTATGTCAAGTTGCTCTGATTGGTTAGTAAATAAAACACTGATTGGCCTGTGGCTAGGCAGGAAGTATAGGTGGGACTATCAGAGAGGAGAAATAAAAGAACAGGAAGGCAGGAGTCACTGCCAGCCACCACCCTGACAAGCAGCATGTAAAGTACCAGTAAGCCACGAGCTGCATGGCAGGGTACAGATTTGTGGAAATGGACTAATTTTTTTAATTTAATTTAATTAAATTTTACAATACCATTCAGTTCTACATAACAGCCACAGATTCCCTTGTTCTCCCCCTTCCTGGCCCCCTCCCCTTCCCCCCCAGCCCACCCCCCCATTCCTACCTCCTCCAGGGCAAAGCCTCCCCCGAGGACTGAGATCGACCTGATAGACTCAGTCCAGGCAGGTCCAGGAAATGGACTAATTTAAGCTATAAGAACAGTTAGCAAGAAGCCTGCCACGGCCATACAGTTTGTAAGCAATATAAGTCTCTGTGTTCACTTGGTTGGGTCTGAGCGACTGTGGGACTGGCGGGTGACAAAGATTGGTCCTGACTGTGGGCAAGGCAGGAAAACCCTAGCTACAAGAAAGGATACGTGGGGCTGGCACACAGAGTGAATATATAGAAGGAGAAATCTGGTAGGAAGAAAGAAGTAGCCAGAGAAGAAGGAGGACTTCAGGGGCCAGCCACCCAACTAAACAGCCAGACATGGAGTAAGAATAAAAGAAAAGATACACAGGAATAGAGAATTATCCCCAAGACCAAAGAGAGACGGGATTTTAAGTTAAGAAAAGTTGGCTAGAAACAAGTCAAGCTAAGGCCAGACATTCATAATTAAGAATAAGTCTCCGTGTGTGATTTATGTGGGAGCTGGGTGGGAGCCCCCCAAAAGAGCATAAACAAACAACATTTTGGTGTATCAACATGGGCTGAATTTTCACTGAGGGTTTAAGAAAGCTGAGAAAAATAAAAAAAGATTCGGCTCTTTTAAGAGTTTCTGCCTGCTAGCAAGCCCTTGAGCAGCCAGCATGTTAAGTAGGAACAAAAAACTAAATAAAAATGCCTACCACAGTACATCAGCATTCTAGAGCTCTAGGAAGGCTGAATGCAGACGAACCTCTGACCGGATGTGATTTTTAGGCTTGGCTTTCATGACCCACTTTGGGCGGAGCCAGCCAAGAAAGATACACGGAGGATTCAGGTGTGCCTTGGCAGTTTAAAGTTTGCTCACATGGTCAAAAAGGCTAAGAGGTATGCAGTAAAAACAGATCCAGACAGAAAAAAACCTCTAAACAGGTTAGAAAAAAAACCTCTAAACAGGTTACAGTGTGTTTAACAATGTACATAGGCTTAAGAAAAGAAAAAGGGTATAGTCACAGAAAAAAGGAATAGTTTAAAAATAAAGTCTTTAAAGAGAGAAGTAAAGAAATTTAAAAAAAGCCATGCAGAGATAGGAAACACATAGGGAATCTGGATTCTGTATGTTATTGTGTTGATTGTCAATTTTTTGATTGTTAAGAAGCAAATGACCGCTGCTAAGAGACACAGGACTGTGAACTGAACTGTAAAAATGAACCAATCTACCTACTTTAGGAATGCCTTAACTTTAAAAAAGAAGTCAATGGGGGCTGGAGAGATGGCTCAGAGGTTAAGAGCACTGACTGCTCTTCCAGAGGTCCTGAGTTCAATTCCCAGCACCCACATGGTGGCTCACAACCATCTGTAATGAGATCTGGTGCCCTCCTCTGGCCTGCAGTCATACATGCTGTATACATAATAAATAAAAAAAAAAAAAGTCAAAAAATATATTTGTCAAGTGGAAATCAAAAATGTTTTGAGTTTTGTTTCCACAGGAAACAAGAGGCTGTGTATTCCTTCAGGAATAATATAGATCAGGGGAGACCTCCTGAATCTTGACAGGTGATATCTATAAACAAAAGTTACTAATGGTCTTCCCAGGACTTGGCCATTACCTAAAAATTTTCTCAGGGACCCTAAAGATACTTCATCCACAGACAGCAGGAAGCAGTATGGAGAAAACTACACCCACATTCCCAAGGGTTAGGGAGTGTGGGTGGTTTTGGTTATTTGGTGGGATATGGATGTTTGTTATCACTTAGAGGAATATAGGATAAAAAGACAACTATTAATCTCAGATATTTTACACTGGCATGGATTTTGGTATATTGATACAAATTTAATGTTAATTTTGTTGCACTGAATATGTTTCTAATCTTGTTTAAAGGATTTTTGTATACTGATAAAAATATAAGCTAATTTTTGTTACAACATATTGCATGTATATTTCTATTTTTGTTTGAGGTATTGTGCTTATGCAGTTCATTTGGAAATGTAGGGTGAAATTCTAGTTTTTGAAAGCTATTATTATAAACTATATAGGATAATCAGGAAACATAGGTTAGTGGCCAGTCATTTATAACAATCAAAATTGTAGCTATGTTAGGTATGCTTTCCAGATCATATAGATATATTTTAGATAGACAGATGGTCTTCAAACCTTTTGAAGACCTATAGAATAAGGCATTTAAAATATTTTGTTAACTTAGGGCTTTTCATGACAATGAGACACATCTGCTCCTAACAGCACCAATTTACTTCAGAAATGATGGGCATTGAAGAAACTCCTTATGAAGTTTGCTTTCAATGTAGCAGGGCTAGCCATTTGGGCAAGAAGCTGCTCTTGCCTGGACTGATTGACAGTATGTTGTATAAACTGGACATGCAGGACCCACAGGAAAGTGACTGCTGAACTTTGCCAAAACAAGGCAGAATGGTCCTTCAGGGTTCCTGCTTCACAGAACAAACTGCCAGACATTCTGCAGGACACAGAGGAAAGTGACTGACAAACTTTGCCAATATAGGCAGGATAGTCATTCAAATTTTCTGCTGCACTGAAAAGTCTGCCAGACACTATGGGTTTGTAGGCTGAAGATGGATGCCCCAATGTTGCAGAGGAACTTTTTGAGTGACTGTCCAGGCAGTCAGACATGTCTGTCATTTCTAGAGTTTTTGGAAGTTGTTTGCAATACACATTTTGTTTACTTAAATAATATTATATCCTTCTGTGGTCTTTGATGGAGTTGAAGATTAGATAGTTATAGTTGCAGTTTTCCTTAGATATGATAAAAGTAAATTAGGTATAAAATTTTGGATTTACTAAGATAAGACAGATTATGAAGTATTTTCTTTAAATTTACCAGACACAAATGAATTGGAATTCAGTACAATGTGAATGTAACCTTTACTTGATAATTGTTCTTATTGTGTAAAACCTTACTGTTAAAGTTAAAACCTTTCATTTTTGTTTAAAAAGAAGAGGTGGGGAATGTTGGGGAATATTATTTTAAGTGTGTTTTGTTGCTGGAGGGCTTCTCTCCAGGTTCCACCAAGCCCCACAGTCCCACAATCCATGTATAAAATAATCACTCAGATGCTTATATTACTTATAAACTATTTGACCGGCAGTATGGCGGGAATGAGGTGTCTGCCAGCGGCACATTACGCTGTGTGGTAGATTTAGTCTTTATTAGTATTTAAAAAAAAAAAAAAAAGAGGTTTCTGGGCTACACGCTGCTTTGATAAAAGTGTAGACCCACTATTTCTGAGACTTGATGACTCCCAGAGCTGGAGAAAACATACCACCGCCATGTTTAAAAGCTGAAGGGGCGGAGCCAACAGCCACAGCACCGTTTTAGGCTTAGAAGGCTACAGTTTAAAGCAATAGGTTTGCAATAAGACTGATTCAGATGAAATAGTTTGTAATGCATGTAAAAATGTATGTAGGCTTAAAAGAGAAAAAAATACCGTTATATAAACAAATAATATCTAAAAATAAAATGTTTAAAAAAAACAGTAAAGGTAATAAGCCACGTAAAGATGGCTATCACACAGAAAATCTGGATTATGTTGTCTTTGATATTCATAACTAAAGAAAAACATTTGATTGTAAAAGCTGTTCAGTTATGCCAAAATGTAAATTTTAAAGGTACCTTGACTTCAAAATTTGGATATAAGGATATGTTACTTTGGAAAAGAGGTTCTGCTTTTGTTTCCACAGAAAGCCAGAGGCTATGGGTTTCTTCCAGATTAAGATACATCAGGTTTGACCAGCCAAGACCCCCTGAAAGATCTCCAATGACACCATGGCCCAGATGATCCAACACCCAGAACGGTTTCAAGGCAACTGGCTCCCACAATACAACCTCAAGGACTACCCCATAGGCCTAAAATTTTCTTTGCGTCCCCATAAGATACAGCACCCCCCTCCAGCAGGAAGTAGTAAGAAATGCTATGCCCAAATTCCCAAATATACCAAGCTGGCTTTAGAGGTGGAATTGGCTCACTCTCCCTTTAAACCCAGACATATTGCTTTAAAAAATGGTTAAGAGATTCTTGTGTCCCAAATCAGGAGAGCCCTCTGATGTGGGACACAAAAAAACCAATATTTTTATTTAAAACAGGTTGATTATAAATGTGATCTCTTTCTAAAAAAGAAAAGGGGATATGATATAGATATATAGGAGGATATAGAGATGGTAAGATAAAAGGGTAGATTAATGAACCTACTTTTAAAGAACAACTTGTTTAAAATGTTTTACATTGCTATAGATTTTAGTTTATGTCTAAAATGTTTTACATTGGTATAAATTTTAGTTTATTGATAAAAAATTGAAGTTAATTTTGTTATACTGTATATATATTTCTATTCTTGTTTGGAGTATTATGTTTATGTAACTCATTTAAAATTGTAGTGGATAATTAAAAAATAGATTAATAATTAGTCATCTATGATAATCATATTTATAGCCATGTTAGATAAGTCTTCTAGGTATACATAGATATATTTCAGATAGATAGGTAGTCTTCAAACACTTCAAAGACCTACAGAATATGACATATAAAATGTTTTAAAAATTTAGATGTTCTGGACAGTGAGACATGTCTGCTCCTGGTAGCACTGGATTTACTTCGGAGAGGAGGATGGGCAATGAAGATACTCCATATGGAGTTTATCTTCACCTTGACAAAGATAGCCATTTGGGCAAGAAACTGTTCTTGCCTGGACTGCTTGATCGACTGGACATGCAAGACCCATGGAAGGATGACCACTAAACTTTGCTTGACAAGATGGTCCTTCAGGTTCCTGCTTCGCAGAGAAAACTGCCAGACATTCTACGGGACACTAAAAAAAAATGGCAAAAAGACTCTAGCCCTGTAAGCTAAAGACAGATGCCCTAAATTTACAAAGGAACATTAGATGACTGTCCAGGCTGTCAGCTGTCTCTGTCTACCCTGTAAGACTCCCAAAAGTTGCTTACATCCTTCTCCCATTTCTCAGGTAATATTATATCCTTCTGAGGTCTTTGATGTGGTTGAAGACTAGATAGCTGTAATTTCCTCAGTTATGATAAAAGATAAGTTAGATATAAAACCTTAAACTCACAAATATAAGATACATAGGACATCTTCTTTAATATTGTAACTGTAATTCTTGCTCGATAATTGTTTTGGTATATGTAATTTTACCAAGTTAAAGTTAAAACTTTCCTTTTTAAAAAAGGAAGAAAAGGGGAAGTGCTGTGGATATTGCTCTATATAAATAAAACACTGATGGCCAGTGACCAGACAGGAAGTATAGGCAGAACAAGGAGAGAGGAGAATTGGGGAAACATGAAGAAGGGGAGGGAGACACTGTAGCCACTGCCAGGAGAAGCAACATGTAAAGACACCGGTAAGCCACCAGCCACGTGGCAAGGTATAGATTTATAAAAATGGGTTAATTTAAGATATAAGAACAGTTAACAAGAAGCCTGCCACGGCCATACAGTTTATAAGTAATATAAGCGTCTGAGTGATTATTTTATATGTGGATTGTGGGACTGCGGGGCTTGGTGGAACCTGGAGAGAAGCCCTCCAGCAACAGTGTTACTTTTGTTTATGTTGCATTTGTTTAACTCTGGAAGCTGTGTTACTGTGCCTGTGTAAAACACCTGATGATCTAATAGAGAGCTGAATGGCCAATGGTGAGGCAGGAGAGAGAAATAGGTGGGGCTGGCAGGCAGACAGAATATATAGAAGGAGAAATGTGGGAGGAAGAAAGTAGCCAAAGAAGGACTTCAGGAGTTAGCCAACCAGCTAAACAGCTAGTCTTGGAGTAAGAAGAAAAGAAAAGGTATACAGGAATAGAAAAAGATAAAAGCCCCAAGACCAAAGATAGATGGTATAATTTAAGTTAAGAAAAGCTTCCTAGAAACAAGCCAAGCTAAGGCTAGACATTTACAAGTAATAACAAGCCTCTGTGTGTGATTTATTTGGGAGCTGGATGGCAGGCTCCCCAAAAGAGCAAAAACAAACAACACTTAATAGTAATTAATAAATAGACATATACAAAAAACCCAATTCTGTTCTATTACACTCTGCATATCTATAAACTACTCATATGTGTTAATAAATTTTAGGTTTAATTAAGATGAACTTGAGCTGGGTACAGTGACACATACCTACAATCCTAGGATTTGGAAATGTGAGGCAAGAGGATTGTAGATGTAACCAACCGTCTTATTAAATAATAAACACAGATCCAATGCAAAGAAGAAAGCCAAGAGGTCAGAGCTAAGAGCTTACCCTTACCCTTCCTCTCATGGTGGTCCCACCTCTCCAAAAGAGACCTACTTCCTGTGTGTCTGTCTTTTTTTATAGAGTTTCTGTTCTGCCTTCTCATTGGTTGTAAACCTAACCACATGACCTGCTAGTCACTGCCTGTCTGTACAGACCTCCAGATCTTCTATGGTTGGTATTGAGATTAAAGGCATGTGTCTCCAATGCTGGCTGTATCCTTGAACACACAGAGATCTACCTAGCTCTGCCTACCAAGTGCTGGGATTAAAGGCGAGCACCACCACGGCCCAACTTTCCTATGGCTTGCTATTAGCTCTGACCCCCGGGCAACTTTATTTATTAACATACAAATAACATTTTCGTTCAAATAAAATATCATAGAGGATGATGAATTTGAGGACATCTTGAGCTACATAGTGAGACACTAACTCAAAATGGAAAATTCAAATTTCATTTTGTATCTTTTAAAAATATTTATTTTTAAAATTATCTTTATGGGTTATGGGGTAAAGGTAGTATGCACATATGAGTGAGGGTATCCACAGAGGAGAGAAGAAAGCATTGGATCCCCTGAAGATTGATTTTTTTTTTTTTTGGTTTTTTCGAGACAGGGTTTCTCTGTGTAGCTTTGTGCCTTTCCTGGAGCTCACTTGGTAGCCCAGGCTGGCCTCGAACTCACAGAGATCCGCCTGGCTCTGCCTCCCGAGTGCTGGGATTAAAGGCGTGCGCCACCACGCCCGGCCCCTGAAGATTGATTTAAAGGCAGTTGTGACTCACCCAACATAGTTGCTGAGAACCAAACTCAGGACTCTGCAAGAGTAATATGTGCATTTAACTGCTGAGATATCTCTCTAGTTCCTTTGTCTACTTTTAGTATACCTGTGCTTTATCCTATATAAGTGCCTAGTTGAGTACTGATACCTTAACTTATTTGTTTTTGTTTTTCGAGACAGGGTTTCTCTGTGTAGTTTTGGTGCTTGTCCTGGACCTCACTCTGTAGCCCAGGCTGGCCTCGAACTCACAGAGATCCACCTGGCTCTGCCTCCCAAGTGCTGAGATTAAAGGCGTATGCCACCACCACCCGGCAATACCTTAATTGTTTTATAAAGATTTATTTTTTAATTTTTTTTTTGTTTTTTCAAGACAGGGTTTCTCTGAGTAGCTTTGCGCCTTTCCTGGATCTTGCTCTGTAGACCAGGCTGGCCTCGAACTCACAAGTGCTGGGATTAAAGGCGTGTGCCACCACCGCCCTGCTAAAGATTTATTTTTAAGTGTGTGTAGAGTGCCAAGTGCCCATGGAAGCTAGAGGTGTAGGATCCCCCAGAGCTGGAGTTACAGGTTGTTGTGAGCCACCTAACATGGGTGCTGAGAATCAAACTTAGGTCCTCTGTAAGAGCTATGGGCTGCTCCTAACTGCTGAACCATATCTCTAGTCCAGTGATAACTTATTTTATTTACTTATTTAGTGTGGGTGCACATGTGCACGTCCATGTGTGCACATACAGAAGTGAGAGGTTGGCAGGTAGTGTCTTCCTCAATTTTTTCCTGCTTATTTTATTATTTTTAAGGGATTTGTTATTTTATGTATATGTGTGTATGTACATGCAACATGGATGTGCAGGTGCTCAAGGAGGTCAGAAGAAGGTAACAGATATCTTGGTTCTGGAGTCACAGTTGTGAGCTGCTGTAGATGTTGGGAACTGAACCAAGTCCTCTGCAAGAGTAGTAAACACTCTTAACCATTGAGAATTTTAACCAGCTTCCCCACCTTATATTTTGAGAAAAGGTTTCTCACTGAACCTGAACCTTATAGGTTGACTAGACTGGCTGGCCAGAGAGCCCCTGGGATCCTCTTGTTTTTATCTCTGCCACATCTATTTATTTGTTTAAACATGGTGCCGGTGATCATAACTCACAATTCTCATGCTTGTTTAAGAAGTACTTTACCCAGGGATACATCTTCCCAGCTCCTATTTTAAAGTTTACTTTGGTTATTTTTCAAATCGACTGGTCACTTACTTATTTTTTTTTTTTTTGAGACAGGGTTTCTGTGTAGCTTTGTGCCTTTCCTGAAACTCACTCTGTAGACCAGGCTGGCCTCGAACTCACAGAGATCTGCCTGGCTCTGCCTCCCCGAGTGCTGGGATTAAAGGCCTGAGCCACCACTACCCGGTCACTTACTTATTTACTTATGATGGTGTCCCAAGTGCTGGGTTATAGGTACGTATCACCAAGCCAGACATGATGTATTTTTTAATTTACTGTTGCACGGAATAATAAACAACAGAGATCTCTCCCGACTCCACCTCCAAGGTCTTGGTACTAAACTCAGGACCTCACAAATGCGAGGCAAGCATCCTACCAATAAGCTATACTTTCAGCCAACAGATGGGCATTCATAACCTTTTTTTTTTGTCACAAACTTGTTTTGGTTTCTAGATTCCTCCTCAGGAAATGGTTTGAAATACATAAAATAAAATACGCAGAAAATTATTTATGATTTTTTGAGAATTGGTGCTAAAATAACATGTGCTTCTTTGGTAAAACATTAATCAGATCCAGAAGTAGATCTAACTATAAAAATTAGAGCCGGGCAGTAGTGGTGCATGCCTTTAATCCCAGCATTCAGGAGGCAGAGGCAGGTGGATCTCTGTGAGTTCAAGGCCTTCCTGGGCTACAGAGTGAGTTCCAGGAAAGGCACAAAGATACACAGAGAAACCCTGTCTCGAAAAAAAAAAATTAGAAGCAGTAATGAACACATATGATATTTCATGTATCTACAATAAATACAATGTAATCTGAAAAGATTTTTATTTTCTACTGGTGATAGTCACATACTTTCTTGGTACTAAAGACCAAATCCAGGGCCTTACACATGCCAAATATGTGCTCTACCACTGAGCTACATGCCGAGGCCAAAGCTACTCCCAATATTACCACGAATGACCTATTGTCTACAACTGTCAGTGAACAAAAATGGAATGTTTTTCCCAACAGAGGTCACAAATCCCTGAATTGTCAATCTGAGAGTCAAAACCCTTAATTTAGAGATCTAAAAAGATATAATTCCTTGAGGTACTGGGACTGAACTCAGGTCTGCAAACATGTTAGCATTCTACTACTGAGCTACAACCTTATCTCTGAAACACACAAATAGTAAAAGCAATTTACAATTGCCTGGTGAATTATCAGAATGTTTTTTAACTTGTTGTTGTTTTGTTTTGTTTTTTTGAGACAGGATTTCCTCTGTGTAGTCCTGGCTGTCCTGGAACTCACTCTGTATACCAGACTGGCCTTGAACTCAAAGATCTGCCTTGTCTCTGCCACCTGAGTTCTAGGATTAAAGGCATGCAGAATTTTTTTTTCTTTTTGGTTTTTTGGAACAGGGTTTTTCTGTGTAGTTTTGGTGCCTGTCCTCTGTAGACCAGGCTGGCCTCAAACTCACAAAGATCCTCCTGGCTCTGCCTCCCAGTGCTGGGATTAAAGATGTACACCACCACCATCTGGTGTTTTTGAACTTTTAATCTTTGTACCTATATGTATTTTCTAAGTTTCTTACTGTAACAGTATTTGCATAATTAAAAAAGAGCTCTGCTTGGTGGGGTGATGTCTACCTGCGATCCCAAAACTTGTAAGGTGGAAGCAAAGGTCATCCTCAGCTATATGAGGAGTCTGAGACCAGTCTGGGGTACATGACACATTGTCTTAAAAAAAAAACCAAAGCCCAAAAAGCTTAAGGATAACATATTTCTGGGGCTGGAGAGATGGCTCAGCAGTTAAGAGCACTGGTTGCTCTTCTAAAGGACCCAGGGTTCAATTGTCAGCACCCACATGGCAGCTCACAACTGTCTGTAACTCAGTTCCAGGGGATCCAACAACCTCACACAGATACACATGCAGGCAAAATACCAATGCACATAAAAAAAGATATCATATTTGATTGTTTTGTCTTACTCTGGAAGAACTTCTAAGGAATACTATACAAGTACTTAAAAGCTACATTTTTAATAAGGTAGCATCACTTTAAAATACACTTTTGGGGCTGGAGATGATTCAGTGGTTAAGAGCATTGGCTTCTCTTTCAGAGGACCCCAGTTCAATTGCCAGCACCCACATGGCAGTTACAACTGTTACTCCAGTCGCAGAGGATCTTAAGCCTTCTTCTCGCCTCCTCAGAAACCAAGACTGCACATTTCATACAGATATACACATGCAGGCAAAACACCCATATACATAAAAATAAATAACTATTTTTAAAAAACACTTCCAACTGTCCTAACTACTTGGGTTTTATAATTTAAATCATTCCCATGATTTTACAAGCCAAAAAAAAATCCACTAGATTTATTTATCTTGGAATTTAAAAGAACAAAAAGCAAATGTCACAACTTGCAGACGTTTGTCTATTTTTTTTTGCCAAGTATAATTCCAAAAACAGCTAAAAATATTAGAGCAAATTAGTCCTTAATATGCTCTAATACCTTCTGCTGTTTACAAAAACACAAAACCTAGAAACACATGGAAATTTGTATTTTAAAAATGAATTACTAAATATGTGTAGGAACAATCAGAATATAACACATCAAAGCAATGTCAATACATACCTCAAGCAATGGAATTTTCCCTTAGTAGTTTGGTATACTGAATCTGTTCATTTATAAAGGATATCTCTTTCATTGGTAGAAACTAATGAAGATTTGGGATTATCAGGAATTGGACACAGATGAACAACTTTCAACAACTAGGCAAGTAAACATAAGGAACACTAATATATATATATACACACACACATACATATATGTTTATGTTTATATATATATATATATATATATATTTAAATCATTTATAAAAATGCTAGGCATGCTGGTACACACCTTTAATCCCAGCACTCAGGAGGCAGAGGCAGGCGGAACTCTGTGAGTTCAAGGACAGCCAGGGATACTACACACAGAGAAAAAACAAAAAATAAAAGAATCGGATACAGTCCCAAATTGGGGGAGAACACCCAGGAGTATTAAAAGCCCCAAACAAGCCAAAATATTTTAAGATTTTCAAAATCAACTCACATGAAGAAAATTAAGATCATGATGCAAAAGTATTAAATCCATGGTTTAGTAGAAATATGGAAGGTTACAAAGGAGAGAGGAAGCCTAGGTACAGATGCCATCTTTTTATGTAGAAAGATTTTACAAACACAGAGATGCAACAACTTCTTGGTTAATAGAACTAAAGGATGTAAACATAAATCAAATGCCAATCCTTGTTTCTAATTCCATTCACAGTCAAGACTCTGGTTAGCTAGGCTTCTGTTGCAAAAATGTTCCCACAGCAAAAGGAGACACAAATGAACAAGGTTTGCAAAGATCAATGCAACCATACCTTAAAAAAAAGAAACAGAGAGCCGGGCGGTGGTGGCGCACGCCTTTAATCCCAGCACTTGGGAGGCAGAGGTAGGCGGATCTCTGTGAGTTCGAGGCCAGCCTGGGCTACAGATCGAGATCCAGGAAAGGTACAAAGCTACACAGAGAAACCCTGTCTCGAAAAACAGAGAGAGAGAGAGAGAGAGAGAGAGAGAGAGAGAGAGAGAGAGAGAGAGAGAGAGAGAGAGAAAGAAAGAAAGAAAGAAAAGGAGTTGCATACAGCAGCATCTTGCAAATTTGCTAAGCACTGTAAAATATACTATGCTGTACGTATCATTTAGTACCATAGATAGCTTCTGCTCCTGTGGAAGTCTGGACCTCACAGGCTGGCACTATTGAGCATTACTATGTTAACAGAAAATAAACTATGTTGGAAGGAAAAGCCCTGTCCTAGTTAATGTCTGTCAGTCTCCTGGGGCAAAACTGTAGGGGAAGGAGGTTCTGTGAAGATATCTACAATGTGAGCCCTGGAGGCCCAACAGGTAGAATGGGAAGGTGACAGAAGTTGGCCTAAGAGTAGATCCCCTCCAGAACAAATTCAGTGTGGAAATGGGACAGGATGGATGGACAGGGAACTGCTTGTTGCCTCTGATGGTAAGAGTAATAATATCTTAAGAATATGATGTAGCTTGTAAGGAAAGCTGAGCCTGCCTGGCATACCTGGTATACAGCTGCCTGAACATCTGTACTACATGCCTGAAAACACAAGAGTTCCCATTCACAGGCTCCAGCTTGCCACTCACACCTGCCTATTTGATGTACCAAGCCAGCCACTCTGAGCCAGCCCCACATATTCTCTTATGCCTCAGGTACCAGGCATCTGGTCTATCCTTAAGACTCATTTTTTTCCTACTGATGCTTTCTCCTGGACTCAGCTAAGTTTCCTTACTATTCAGGTATTGACTGCCATTTAAAACAAAGAAAACCCATTCTCTGCCTCCATTCCCCAAATCTAACCCTTTATGTGCTCCCTCAGTGGCACACACTTTTCACAATCATAGCGGTCAACCCCTTGGAAAGTCACAGCCCATTTGCCCATCTGTACCTATATTAGGCCGGGATTAAGGACAGTCCCCAGTAGCTAGCAATTACCCTACACAACAGAAGTTCAAGCAGTAGAGGTTATATGAACAAAGTATTGCTATATATACTAAATAGTCATAGAGAAATGAAGCAATAGCAATCAGTTCCAAATACTTACAGGATAGTCTTTATGCAAATTAAAACAGGAAAGAGGCAGAAGGTCCAGCATCTGAGGGATACTTTTCAGCCAGGCATCCAAAGAAGCTACCACAACTTAGAATGATTCAAAATAAAAAACATTTCATTTTCTTCAAGATTCACAAAGAGGAACAAGCCGAAATTCTTCTCAGGTAAAATGTCTTGCCTGAAATGCCCTGCTCACATGAGGGGCATTTTATGAAATGGAAGCTTCCAAAGTTTTGTTTTCTAGCACTAACTGCTAAAAACAACTTCCTCCTAGCCCAATTACACTCTAATCTTTAAAAATAGTACTGTAGTCATAAATTTGTGTTTATCTACTCACAGTTTTCCCCCTAAAAGTCTACAACCAAATGGCCACCCCTTTGTTTACAATATTTTGAAATTTAAAAATGCATATATCCTTTGACCCAGCAAGTTCCACTTCTAGAACTTTCTCTTACAGATAAACTTATCACTGAGCTAAATAGTATCTACAAGGAAGAATGTATAGCATTAGCATTCTTGGGAAGACAGGATTTTGCTATATAGCTCTGAATGGTCTGGAACCCACTATGTAGAGCAGGCTGGCTCCAAATTTGCAATGATCCTATTGCCTCTGCCTACCAAGTACTGAGATTACAGGTGTGTGCCACCATACTGAGCTAGGATTAATGAAATTTTAACAATTAGAAACACAAACACCCATTAATAGAAAACCAGTTAAATGAATTATAGCACATCCCATAAATAGACTATATAATCCCAATAGTTAAAAAGAATGAGATGGTTCTTTATGAACTAATTCCAAACAATTTCTAAGATACAGTAACTAGAAAGCAAGCTTTGCAACTATGTACCATATTTTATAGTTCAGGTAAAAGATACATTCCCACACACTCTTGTGTGTAAGCAGACACAAAATACATAAAAACACACATGCATAAACATTCAGAGTAAGGCACTAGACTAGTCAAATTGGCAGCCAGCAGGATTGTGGTATAGCAAAAGATGGGAACGAAGGAAGAAAGTGAAAATTAGTGTTCACTGAGCACAGAACTGCAGCTTTATTTTTAAAAAAAGAGATCTGGATATGGATTGCAATAATAGGTGTACAACAATCTCAACACACTAAATGGCATGGTAACCATTTTAACATAAAAGTTAATATTAATATGGTAACTTTTATGTGTATTTTGACTAAAACAAATTTAATATATGCTGGGGCTTGTGGTACATGTCTGTCAGTCTAGTAACTTGGAAAGGTTAAGGCAGGAAGACTACAAGTTTAAGGCCAGCTTGGGCAATTTTGTGAGACTTTGTCTCAAAATACAGTTAAAATTTTAAGATTTACTGGTTTTATTTTATGTGTATGAATGTTTTGCCTGCATGTATGTATGTGTACCACATGCATGTCTGGTACCCACAGAGGTCAGTAAAGATTCCCTGAAACTGGAATTATGGATGGTTATGGATGCTAAGAACTAAACCTGGATCCTCTGCAAGAGCAACAAGTGCTCTTAATAACTGAGTAATCTCTCCGGCCTCTTTAAACACACTTTTTTAAAAAAGCCAGAGCCCTTATAGCCTTAGTTGGCCTAAAGATCTGTCTGCCTCTGCCTCCCAAGTGCTGGGACTAAAGGTGTGTACCACTACACCTGGCTCTTTGAAAAATTCAATACAGACTCTTCTGAACTCTTACCATTTTATCAAAAATCTGCTTTTGTGAAGATCTGCTGTGTTCAAGTCTTGTGGAAGCACTGTAGCCCACATCTACCAAGTCAAGGAGAAAATGCCAGGTCCAGGCCTTAGCACTGCCCCTAGCTCAAAGCAGGTACTCAAAGCAGGTGAATGAATGAATGTTGGCTAACAGGACCACCATCAAACTCCCCAAATTTCAGGAAAAACAAAACACAACTTTACAGAGAAAATAGGAAAAATGATTAAGAGATACTTTGTTTTATCTAAAGAAGACAGCATTTGATAAATTTGAAAATTTAATGACTAGCTCACCAAATGGCTAAGACAAAACCAAGTGTTTTCTAGACATCATCCCACGCCAAAATTAAACACAAAAATCAGTATTTGGGAAAACACAGAGCAAACTTAAGGGGGAAATGGTTAATAGAACACATATGACATGAAACCAGAAAGTGGGGGAGAGAGGACTAGCAGAACAAGGCAGGGGAACAGAAAAGGGACTGGGGAAGAATGAGCAACAGAACAGAATACATATGAAAATACCATAATGAAACCATCATTTTGTAAGCTAATTTAAAAAACTACAAGGGCTAGAGAGACATAAATAGGCATGACACCAAGCCTAACGATCCCTTAGTCTAACACACACACACAGAAATTTAAAAAATGAATTTATAAAAGAATTTGGAACAAACATGAACTTATGATGTACATTAAATATGTATATATTATAAATATATCAATCTTTTCAGAAAGAAAATAAAAGTGAAAATCAACTAACTCTTAGTAGAAAAAGACTTTCTTTTATAAAAAAATTAATTTTATGTGTGTTCTGCCTGTATGTATGTTTATTCCCATGTGCATGCCTGATGCCTGTGGAGGCCAGAAGAGAGTGTTGGATCCCCTAGAACAGGAGTTACACCCAATTGTGGGTTCTAGGAACTGAATCCAGACCCTTTGCAAGAGCAGTAAGTGCTCTTTTTCTTTTGGTTTTTCTTTTCTGTCTTTTTTTTTTTTTTTTTTTTTTTTGGTTTTTCGAGACAGGGTTTCTCTGTGTAGCTTTGCGCTGTTTCCTGGAACTCACTTGGTAGCCCAGGTTGGCCTCAAACTCACAGAGATCCACCTGGCTCTGCCTCCCTAGTGCTGGGATTAAAGGCATGCGCCACCACCACCCGGGTTTCTCTATGTGTCCCTGGCTGCCCTGGAACTTGCTCTGTAGATCAAACTCACAGAGATCCACCTGCCTCTGCCTCCCGAGTGCTGGACTATAAGGTGTGTACCACCACTGCCATGCAACAAGTGTCCTTATGTTCTTAACCACTAACCATCTCTCTAGCCCCCAGAAAACATTTTCTAAAAACAAAAGAAATCCTAACATTTTTTTTTTTTTGGTTTTTGGAGACAGGGTTTCTCTGTGTAGCTTTGTGCTTTTCCTGGGACTCACTTGGTAGCCCAGGCTGGCCTCGAACTCACAGAGATCCACCTGGCTCTGCCTCCCGAGTGCTGGGATTAAAGGCGTGCGCCACCACGGCCCGGCTCTAACATTTTTTTAATGAATACATATTACACATGTGTGTACTACAGTGCATATGTGTAGGTCCAAGTACAACTTGTGGGAATCAAAAACTTACAGGAGATGGTTCTCTTCTAATATATGGCTTCTGGGGATCAAATTTAGGTCATTAGGTTTGGTAGAAGTATCTTTAACCCACTAAGCCAATCACTGGGCTGTCTGAGATTTTATATAGTAGAAAGACAAGCAGTATCAAAAAATGACAGAGTAGGAAAAATATCTGCACCATGACAAAGAGTCAAAATTCTTAATATATTAAGAGTTCTTACAAAGGTTAGGTATTCAATTCAGTGGCTCTAGAAAGTACAAGGCCCTAGCTTGTTATAGATCCACTTAAAAAGAAGTACCTTGGGGGTCTAGAGAGATGGCTTAGCAGTTAAGAGCACTTGCTGCTCATGCAGAGGACCCGAGTTCCGTTTTCAGCACTCATGTGAGGTGTCTTACAACTGTCCATATCTATAGCTCCAAGAGGATCTACCTCTAGCCTCTACAGGTATCTGCATTCATATGCATACACACCCCTAAAGACAGACAGAAAGACACACTCACACACAGAATTAAAAAATTATTCTGATGGAAATGGCCAATGATTACTGAGGTTCAACTTCAGTAATAATGAAAAGAGAACTGATTTAAAACATAGCTATCTAATTATGAAGCCCCAGGAACTAAGACAGCCATTTGGAAAGGCGATGTGCCAATACCTACCAGTACTTCCAAGTCTAGGCAGCCATTCTTCAAAATGACTGGCTTATGAAGAAGTTCTACTTCAAAGTTTTATTCTTTTGGGTTTTTTTTTTTTTTTGAGACAGGGTCTTGTTATGTAGCCATGTCTGGCCTGGAAATTGCTATGTAAACTAGGCTGGCCTCTAACTCACAAAGATCCATCCACCTGTCTCTGCCTCCCAAGTGCTGAGATTAAAGTTATACACCACCATGCCTGGCAATTTTTTAAAAGGAGAAAAGATATGATACATTTTACAAGTAAAGACAAATTCTATTGTTTGAAATCAAATGGTTATGTTTTTTCTTATTTGTAAGTAGTAAGATTTTTTTCTAAAAAAAATTATCCATCTTTTCTATATTTCTTTGGAGAAACATGTAGTGTCATTACTACCTTTTTCATAAAGGCATTTGTAAACTAAGAAAAATACTATAAAAAACACAAACCACTTCCAGCTCAACATCTATCAGAAGAAACTCATCTTTGTTCCTATTACATTTATTCCACGGAATTCCTGAGATAAAGCACTAGCTATATAACTCCCACCAGTATAAATATGTAGAACACAAAGAACAGTCAGCCAGGTCTGGAGCACTCCCCATCACATTAAGGAGAATGACAACTAAAGTCACAGGATCAAGAGCAGAGCCAAACTTGGGACCTGGAGGCAGTGCTATGGTCTTCATTTCCTTCTATTCTCCTCTACTTAAAACTTACTCCCACAGATAAATAGGCTATTGGGGGTGGGGGTAATGTGCATGTACACAATAGCTTTATGAGGCGTAATAAATACTAGATACAGAGAAAATGCTCTTTGGGGGTCTCAACTGGAATTACAATGCAGCATGTGTGAACAGTCAACATTTTCTTCTGTAGAAAATGGAAAAATTCCATTGGAATTATCTGTTTTATCACACAGAAATCCAGGTGACAAAATAGCAAATGTGGAATAACCATTTAAAAAAAAAAGCTTGAGAGGTTTGAGTCTGATAAAAGATGAGAAATTACAGAACAATTCACCCTTATAAAACTAAAGTCGATAAAATAGTACCACACAGTGGTACCCACTGCAGCAGATCTGTCACCTAAATGTCAGGTCTACAATGACTTGGCTCTCCAGCTTTTCCAAAAGCCCTTATTCTGCTCTAGAATCCCAAGAGCTGCACATGTGTCTGAGTGTACTCCATCACTGGAGTACAGCAAGCAAGTACCATTAGCCATAGTCTCCAGAACTGTTCTGTGACATTTTCAGAAGGGTGTCCTTCTAGGGGACCACATACCAGTTCCTGTATCTACTTTTTGCTAACATTGACCAGTAAGTCATTTAGCCCAAACCAAAGCAAAGAAAGCATCATGCTGAAGACCACTAGGTAAGAGCAGCAGCATAAGTGAAGAGCTCAGGACAAGCACTCTCCTGCTTCAAGGTGAACTGAAGCTGCAGATCACCAGTTCCAGCTCTAATCTGACACCCACCCCCAGATCACATTGTGACTACCAAGTAACTCTGCCCAAACTGAACTGACCTTTCAGGGCTCAGGGAAGTGACTTTTTTTTATTATATGGCACAGTTTGGCCAGGTTATGTTTTTCATCTTGGGGGTACTTTTATACTGTCCAAGAGTAATATATCTTTTTTTTCCTTTTTTTTGTTTTAAAAACAGATGGCCAAACCAGGACATATACTAAAAAAAAAAAAAGGAAGGTTACTTACCTGAGCCCTAACATCCCAGCTACCATGGAATCCTGTTGGAGCTGGTCTACAGAAGCAAGGTGTATTCTGGGGAGTCACATGTCACATCAAAGCAGGAACTGGTGAGTCTGTATTTTTATGGAGCCTAAAACAAAGAAAATCGTAAGTTGAAAGTCCCCATTGAGCTGCACCTTTTTCCCAAGGCTTTTTGGGACATTTTGAAGATAAACACAGACAAAGTACTATGTTACTTCCCAGCTCATCTAGTTAGAAGCAAAGAATAAATTACTGCCACATGACAGAATGCTAAAATAAAAACAAGATTTATGCTTGTCAAAATCGAAATTCAGAGGTCTTGACACCTCTGAGGAACACTTTGAAACTACAATGCATACCACAAGTGGTGGTTTCTGATAAGATTTTTTCTACCAAGTCACACAGAAAAAGGGAAGACTAGAATATGTTCAAGAGTGCATGCAACATCAAAACATCACCTCAAAAAGAACACACCAAATCCAGAAGCCAAGTCTCCCTTCTGCTTCCAGCAGTCAAAGCTGCAAGGAACTGCTCTAACATCACACAAAGGGGCTTTCACCTTGAGATAAAAGACAAAAAGCACCAGGAGAGCCAAAGCCATCACCCAAAATATAGAAGTCCATCTCTAACAAATTACTTTAAGCCTCTCAAATCAGTAAATCTCAATGTCTATAAAACATTGAACTGATGGGTCTTTTGACTTTTTTGTTATTTTTCTTTAAACAATTTGAGATTTTATTTATTGTTATTTTATATGTATGAGCATTTGTCTGAACGCATGTTCACCACCTACATGCAGTGCCTGCTGAAGCCAGTAGAGGCCATCAGATCCCCTGGGACTGGAGTTATAGACCACTGTGAGCCTCTATGAAGGAAGTTGAAATTGAACATAGGTCTTCTGGAAGAGCAGCCAGTGTTCTTAACCACTGAGCCATCTCTCCAGCCTTGCTACTTTTTTAAGCAGTTCAGGATGTCCTCAAATTCAGATCATTCTGCTTCAGCCTCTTTTGTTTTTGAACATATTTTCAAATAAGGATGTTGCCATCAAGATACCATCATTTCCTTGTTAAAACCTAAATTGCTCCATATTAGCTAATTTCAGATACCTGGCTCTCCCAGCAATAATAATTTTATCTTTAGACTAAGAGAAAAGCTTACATTATACAACTTAAGACTATTAGAGTCACTCATTGGGTCAAATCCAGATGAAGGGCAACAGCAACCAAGTCCTTGGCAGCTGACTGCCAGTTCCCTAGATGATGCCTATAGTTATCTTTTAAGGCTCAGTAAAACCTCTTAATTCCCATAATTTCCTTAAGTCATAGAATTAAGTCATGGGACACTTTGAAATCCCAAAGTTAATATTTTTTGACACTTGCCTAATAAAAACCAAACCAATACCTTGTTTGGGAGGGCCTGCAAAGTCACAAGTTCTCAAGACCACAATTTTATCTATATGCAATTTTACTGTTTTATTTTTTGCAGTACTGGAACTGAAATCAGTGCCCTGCATGTGCAAGGCAAACATTTTACTACTGACTAAGCCACTTCAGCCCTTGTTTCATTGAGAGCTGAACTAAGCTTTATTCTAAGCTCTTAAAGAGTTTGAGATCTTTAATTAACTCACGATTTCATAGGGAAAAAGCTAAAAATGAGTACAGTTAGGTAAAAATCCAACAAAAATGTTCATGCTATACCTCCAGCTCTTAGGAAAGGAAGATAAGCACACTTTTACTAAGGTTTGGCCAATAATAAGAGTCCAGACATCCACAATACTGGCTGGTAAAGAGCTACACTAGGTGAGCAGACATCCACATGCTAGCAGAGTGCCCAGAAGTAAAAAGGCCAATGTTTACTCTGGTCATACTGCCCCTTTTAACATGGGAATAGTCATGTCTGTCTTCTCTCAGAGTCTTGCTACCACTCAGTCATCCCACATATTATATTTACCATGAAAGTGGTCTTTTCAAGTATTTAAGCCACCACACACAAATCAAAGTTTCAATGAAAAATGTTCCTTGGAAGAGAAAAGCAGAAGAAAATTGTGGAAAGCAGAAGAGCACACACACTTTCTGTATAAACAAGCCCCAGAAGAAGGAAACCACTGACATTGGTCCTCCCTGAAATGATGAGTAGGTACAGTTCTCTGATTAGACAACAGCAGTGACTACAAAAGGCAGCGATGAGTACTGAGGACTTATTATGCCCTTCCCTTGGAAGAACAATAATGTTCTCTACCCAACAAAAAGATTGTTTCTGTCAGCCACATGGCCTGGTCTGCACGGATGTTACCAGAGCAGGTGATGAAAATGAGGTATTTTGCCACATTCCCTGGAATTCTACAGTCTAGGCTGTGCTTAAAACATTGGTTACTACAATGTCATTGTCCATGATTCTGTTTCCCAGAGATATAACTCAGACAGCCTGGTGATAAAATACTCTTTGCCAATTAAAAGATTCTTACTGACAGTCACCTTTAGAAAAGACAAAAGGTTCCAGGATACATAGTTTACCATGCAAACAAGCTAACAATTTTACCACTGCTGTTCTTTATTCTAGGTTAAAGAAACAAACTTCTCAGGAGTGACTGGGTGGAGTTGGGGCACTGGCATATGGGACTGTAGTCAGTTTTTCTTTCAAACTCCATAGCTTTGCCTCCCTCCCCCCAAGTAGATTAGGCCTCATAGAAACAGATTAGGCAGAGGGAACAACTCTATCTGGAAAAAGAAACACCGATTGCAAAAATGGATCATAACCTTCCAAAATCTTTGTGGTCTATGTAGTGCCCCAGATGTACCTCAGGATTCAAACCTCGTGAAAGAAAGAGTAAAAAGCTAGGGATGTAGCTCAGTGGAGTGGGGTGATTACCTAGCATGCACAAGGTCCTGGATTTGACCACCAGTACAACAACAACAATAACAAAAAGAAATTAAAAAATTCTCAGAGTACAAGTGACTACATGATACTTTCTTCCTAAGTGTAACAAGGATCTGCTACTGTAGGTTTAAAACACTTAAGGCTCATTCTCATGGAAAGGAAATAGGAATATGTGATAGATCAATATTAGCAAGAATGCCATACAGTTTCTTTAAACTCTTAGGACACACTAACTCAATTCTCAGGACACATTAACTTCAGATTTCACCAGGCACTTTGAAAAGAAACTGTATTCCAGAAGTTGCTTACATTGTTTAGAGAGCTAGGGGTACAACAAATAGCTAACTGGAAGGGTACCTGAAGGAAGCAAACACATTGCAGAATATGAAAATTAACTAAAGATTCCAACTCTGAGCTCAGGCTCAAATGAGCAAACCTTGGAATCTTTGACAAGCAAGGCTTGGGTGTGTTTATGAAAGTGAGAATGCGATCTGTTGATCAGCCACTTGGCTGCCCTGCCATGAATGGGTCATGTGCATCAACTCATTTTAGATAATTTGTACTTCTAAACTGTTTGGATTCTTTAAGGTTCTGACATACCCAGGTTAAAAAAAAAAGCAAGTGTTTCCTAGGCTTTGTAAGATTTGAAGTTAAAACAAACAAAATCTGAAGTTAAAAACAAACAAAAAACCAAAAGCCCATAAATAAATGTATTTTTCCAAACCCTTGGTGGAAATTCCCCAAAGACCTAAACAATCCAGACTTCATCTTTTTATAGAGATCTGGCATATTTCAAAGGAACCAAGAGGTCAGTTTAATCATGTTATTAATTGAAACTGCTGAGATTCACATGACAATTCCAACCACAAACCCAAAGTTCTCCTCTACAGTAATAATTACCTATTAGTACAATTTTACTACCCAGGCCCAATTTGGCTTCATTTATATAGTATAATAAAATACCTAGAACTTGTGAAAGTCCTACAACATCTCAGCCACCTAGCACTATAAATTAGTCCATTATGTTTCATGATCATCACCAACAACTCAGTATTTGATCCTATTGTCTCATTATTTGGGTTAATGATTCCGAACACTGGAGATAACATGCAAATGGCTCAACGGAACCCACTTGTATTCCTGGAAAAATAACCAGAAGCACCTATCTGCCTGACAATGAGTCAGGAATATCAATTTTGTGGTGAAGCCCATTTTTGCTGTGATTAACCCATACCCGAACACACAAGGAACTAGCACAGAATTACTCCCTAGCAAGCTTTGCCCTTCAGGGGGTCCATACTTAGTAATGTCATACAGGGTCTTTCTTGTGAGAGCAATCTTTTTAGACTCCATAATGTCTTTAAACCTTCAGTGCAAAAACCTCAGAAACATTGCCACATAAAAGTCACCTGTGTTTTATTTTAAGTTATTTGGCCATAACCAAACTAAAAAGAGAATGAACTTTCAGAGATAATCCAGGAGTCAGAGCGATGTGATGAACTTGCCCCATCTGGTACTGGCGATCCTGAGCGCTCCAGGACGAAGAGAGCCCGTTACATACAATGTCCCATTCCACTTATGTAACTGGATGATCGCTGGCGAAGGAGGGGGGTTGGGTGGGTAGACGATCATATTCCGAAGCCACAGCACAGCACCCCCAAAGAACCAGAGCACCCTGAGGGCATGGTCTCACGGAAGAGCTTCAGGTGCTGAGGAACGCACAGTCCCCTTCCCACGGTTCCTGACGAGAACTATAACCATCTCTTTATGATGAGTTTTGGGACCCAGAACATAATGTCTAGTCCTTTATGTGGGTGGACAATAACCCCCACCTACTTGTTCCTGCCAAATGGGGAATGGAGCTGGAGGACCGACTCA
The DNA here is from genome assembly GCF_049852395.1 of Peromyscus maniculatus bairdii. Lineage (NCBI taxonomy): Eukaryota > Metazoa > Chordata > Mammalia > Rodentia > Cricetidae > Peromyscus > Peromyscus maniculatus. The sequence goes on along the minus strand of NC_134875.1, from coordinate 1,820,135 downwards.
CTTGCAGTGGGGGCAAAAAGTCATGGAATGGGTGAAGAGGAGGGGTAAGCAAAGCCCAGAGATGGGGGTGAGAGCTCAGGAGCCCTTGTGGCGCACTCTCCCAACGGGAGATGGACTGCGCACGCGCGCAGTGTGAGTGTGTGTTGGGGGGGAGCGAGTAACGGGAGAGGGGGCGCGCGAGGGAGAGGGGACAGCGCGATCCAGGGAGAGGCCGGGACCACGGGCTCACGACACTACCGTGGCCCAAAGCCCCAAGAAGGGCAGGAGCGCGCACAGGCCCAAGTGGCGAAGCCCAGACGACAAGGGCGCCCGCACGGCCGAGGCCCAGGATGCGCACAGAAGGGGCGGGCAGCGGGAGGGCGTCATTCGAAGGTGGCTCCAGGGAGATCGTGCTGAGGACGGTCGCTCGGGACTGCGGGTGACGAGTGGAGGAGAAAACCGCCACCGGCAGCAGAGGGAGGGGGAGGGTAGAGAGGAGGGACGCCATCCGCCAGCCTTGTCGCCCGACCCCGTGGGCCCCTCCCGCGCCACGTCCCGCCCCTACCCCTCCGCCCCCCGGCAAGGGTCCCCGCCCGCGGCCTTGGCGGTCCCACTCACAGTCTCTCTTCCTCGCCTCCTCCTCCGCTCGGCGCGGCGGCGGCGGTGGCGGCGGCGGCGGCGGTGGCGGCGGCGGCGGCGGCGGCGGCCATTTTCCGAACGGCTTTTACCACAGCCCTCTCTCCGAGAGGAGGGAGCGCGCGCGCAACCGATGCCGGGACCCCGCACGGCCGACGTCGCGCCCCGCCCTCCCGGCCAGAATGTGCGCTGCTGCACCTGCGCGCCCGTGCCCCACCTCCGGCACTTCGTCAAACCTACCCTCCATTGGCTGTAGCGCCAGGCTGGGGCGGAGCCTTAGGAGTGAAACCCCCAATTGGCAGGAGGTCCTGTCTGTTTAGGTCAGGGAAAAGGGGGCGGACCCCATTCAGTTGCGGATTGGTGATGGTCCACTGTCATTTGGAGAAAAGAGGCGGCTAGGGCATGGAGGGGCTGGTTTTGTGGGCGGCTTTTGATGCTAAAGATTAATGGGGCCCAAGTGGATGCAGGCGCTTAAGAAAGCCGAGGCTCTGGGCTTCTATTAGCTCCGCCCTGCTGAGCCGTTGACTCTCTATCTGCAAGCGCATCTAGTACTGCACCAGCATTTTCTTAGTATCATTTTCACTAGAAGCAACAAAGTTGCCTGCTGAGAAGCCTGACATTGTTCCAAGCAAAGGGACTGGTTTTAAAGGGCCTATCCATGTAGTATTCCACTTAATTTCCAGATGTCACACTCTTAGGGCTGGCAGTAAACTCAACATATCAAACCCTGGTTTTTGCAGACTTCTATGGTGGGAAGATGGTGCGTGCCAAGCCCATATGAGATCTGTCATTGTTGATCAGATGCCTAGGTGGAAGTATGTATAAAAGGCAGTGAGCCCAAAGGAAGCAGCACTGCTTTGAAGATGTAATTTGGGACCTGAGACCCAGTAATCTGAATTTAAGAGTATGGGGGGAGGTTTAGGTGATAGGGTGTCAGGCAAGAGTGTCAAAGCAACCTTACCCTGATATCAGTCATCATCCAATGCTTCTTTTGCTAATCTTATGCTCAACAAGAGACTTTCTGATTCAAATTTGGCTCCCTGCTCCATTCATTTATTTGCTAGGCACTGTTTTAGTACTGAACAAGGAAACAAACTAGAGTCTTGGTAAGGAAGAATCATCACTAAACATACAAGTAAGTAGAACTTAAATATTTACAAAGAAATAAAGACTTTGAAATAGATAAGGCAATGGTGAAAGGAGTGCAATTTAGATACTCTGGCTTTTGCCTTCATGTTATCCCCCAATATGTGTAACTGAGGAAAACATTCTAGGCAAGTTTAAAGACCCTAAGGAAGGACTATGCCTGACTTACCAAGGAGACCATGTGACTGGAGAGAAGTAAGAGAAGTAGCCTAGGCCACCAGGAGAACTGGGAGATTATTTTGAGATGAGAAGCCTGCTGTGGGATGTCTTCTGTACACTGTGAATATGTTGTCCCCATTAGTTAATAAATAAGCTGCTTTAGCCTTTAGCAAGGTAGCTTAGAGGCAGATGGGAAGTCCAAGCAGAGATACAGGAAAGAGATAAGTGGGAAGAGGAGATGCCAGCCTGCAACAAGATGCCCAAAGACTGGTAACGCTACAGTCACATGGCAAAACATAGATGAACAGAAATGGGTTAATTTAAGATGAAAGAGCTAGCTAACAAGAAGCCTGAGCCATAGGCCATAGAGTTTGTAATTAATATAAGTATGTGTTTACTTGGGATTGAGCAGCTATGGGACCAGGTGTGACACAGGAAAACTTCCATCTACGGAAGCCCTTGATAGATATTTGAATCAGTAGCTGACATCTTGAAACCTATGTTGCAGGTGGGGAATGGAGGTGGACACTAGGACTAAGACCAAGAGGCCAGTCCAGAGGTTCTGGCAACAGTCGAAGAGAGAGATGATGGTGGCTCTAACTAGGGCAGTAGCAGCTGAATTGTGATATTTAAGATGTATGTTCAAAATTAAGCCAAAAGTATTTGATGTCAGATGGAAAGAAAGAAAAAAAAAGGATGATAGCTGACTTTGGGGCAGGATCACCCAAGTGAATGTTTTGTTTTGTTTTACCACAATGGGGAAAACTAGAGGATTCTCAGCACCCAGACAGCCACTCGAAACCAACTGTAATTTTAGTCTCAGGAGATCCGATGCCCTCTTCTGATCACAATGAGCACCAGGCACACACATGGTACATATACATACACACACAGGCAAAACACTAATACACACAAAATAGTAAAATAGATAAATGTAAAAAATTTAAGTGAATGTGGTCACAGAGTGGCAGAGACTGCATGTGTATGTGTGACTATGATGTATGTGACTGTGATATGTGTGTGAGTTATGAGCATGCATGTTGGAGTATAAGCATGCAGGTATTTGCATATGCAGAGGCCAGAGGAGGATGTAGAGTGTTATGTTCTATCACTCTCTACCTATTTCTTTCAGAAAATGTCTCCCACTGAAACTGGAAGTACACTGATAGCCAACATGGCCCAGCAATCCTCCTGTCCCTGTTCCCCACAGTACTAGGGTTTCATGTTTATGTGTGGCCACTTGGATTTTTTTTAATTTTTTAATTTGATTTAATTTTACATATCAGCCACGGATTCCCCTGTCCTCCCTCCTCCCACCCCCCCACCTTCCCCCCAGCCCACCCCCCATTCCCATCTCCTCCAGGGCAAGGACTCCCCTGGGGATTCAGCTCAACCTGGTAGATTCAGTCCAGGCAGGCCCAGTCCCCTCCTCCCAGGCAGAGTAAAGTGTCCCTGCATAGGCCCCAGGCTCCAAACAGCCAGCTCATGCCCTAAGGACAGGTCCTGGTCCCACTGCCTGGATGCCTCCCAAACAGTTCAAGCTAATCAACTGTCTCACTTATCCAGAGGGCCCGACCTAGTTGGGGGCCCCTCAGCTATTGGTTCACAGTTCATATGTTTCCACTATTTTGGCTATTTGTCCCTGTGCCTTTTCCAATCTTGGTCTCAACAGTTCTCGCTCATTATAATCCCTCCTCTTTCTCGCCGATTGGATTCCTGGAGCTCCACCTGGGCCCTGGCCATGGATCTCTGCATCTGCTTCCATCAGTCATTGGATGAGATTTCTAGCACAACAATTAGGGTGTTTGGCCATCCTATCACCAGAGTAGGTCAGTTGGGGCTTTCTCTTGACCATTGCCAGCAGTCTATTGTGGAGGTATCTTTGTGGATTTCTGGGGACCTCTCTAGCACTTTGCTTCTTCCTATTCTCATGTGGTCTTCATTTATCATGGTCTCTTATTCCTTGTTCTCCCTCTCTGTTCTTGATCCAGCTGGGATCTCCCGCTCCCCCAAGCTCTCTTTCCCTCGACCCTTGTCCTTCATTACCTCCACTCAAGTCCAGGCTGTTCATGTAGATCTCATCCATTTCTCTGTCATTGGGCCATCCCTGTGTCTTCCTTAGGGTCCTGTTTTCTAGGTAGCCTCCATGGAGTTGTGAGTAGCAGTCCAGTCATCCTTGTTCCACATCTAGTATCCATCTATGAGTGAGTACATACCATGTTTGTCTTTTTGAATCTGGGTTACCTCACTCAGGGTGATTTTTCTAGATCCATCCATTTGCCTGCAAACCTCATGATGTCATTGTTTTTCTCTGCTGAGTAGTACTCCGTTGTGTATATGTACCACATTTTATTGATCCATTCTTCAGTTGAAGGGCATCTAGGTTGTTTAAATTTGTAAAGATATGTTGCATTTGTTTCACCTTGCCTGCCTAAGGCACCTGATTGGTCTAATAAAAAGCTAAACTGCCAATAGGTAGGAAGGAGAGGGATAGGTGGAGCTGGAAGGCAGAGAAAATAAGTAGGAGAAGAAGGAGAGAATGAGGGAAAAAGACAGGGGCACGCCCAAGGCCAGAAGCCAGGCAGCTGCCAGCCAGCCATGGAGACAGCAGGAAATTACAATATATACAGAAAGAGAGAAAGGTAAAAAGCCCTGGGGCAAAACATAGATAAAGAAAAACAGATTAAAATAAGAGCTAAGCTAAGGCCCAGCATTCAAAACTAATAATAAATCTCTGTGTCATGATTTGGGAGCTGTTTGGTGACCCAAAAGAAAAACCCTGGTACATAGGATGGCCTTGAACTTCTGAGTATCCTGCTTTCACTTCTCTGGTGCTAAGGTTATAGGCTTGCACAACCACATCCATTTTATGCAGTGCAAGGGATTGAACCCAGTGAGGCTTCATGAATGCTAGGCAACTGAGCTACACCCCCAATCCAGCTTTGGTAATTTTTTTTATGCCTAAACATCATGATATACAAAATACACACACACACACACACACACACACACACACACACACACACACACTGTAATGACAACATTTAGAACTAGTAGCTAATGTAACAATTCATTCCAAATGCTCAAGGGGGAAAACATTTCCAAATTAGAACTCTATGTGGCTGTTGAGCTCAGGCTATGCCCTACTCTAAGTTGCACTATATTGTATAAAAATATTTTTTAGGCTACGCCTTGCCTTAGGAAACTCCATTTGAGAAGTAGCTTTTAACTCGATTTTGAGGGAGAGGGATGACTAGATTCCCTGGGTGGACACAGAAACTGCATCATCTGTTGGTAGCCCCATCTTGCACAGAATGAAGAATGGCTTTTTCCTCTGATTAGAAAGAGAGCCACCCTGCAAGTGTAGGGAGAACTGAGACTGTGGGGACACACGGGCATATTCACATCAGGGAAAGCAGGCCCAAGAATTTATCAGACACATCAGAGCAAGGAAATGGTATAAATCCCTCACCTGAGACCATATAATGGGATGTACACCTTATAATTCGATGGCATGGCCCTACACCTACCTATCCTCTAATACTTTGTGGTGGTATTGTATTCCCCAAAATATTGTGCATCCTAATAAACTTATCTGGGGTCAGAGAACAGAACAGCCACTAGATAGACATAGAGGCCAGAAAATGGTGGTACACATACCTTTAATTCTATCACTTTGTAGGCAGAGATCCATCCGGATCTCTGTGAGTTTAAAGCCACACGGGAAACAGCCAGGCATGGTGACTCACGCCTTTAATCCCAGGGAGTGATGTCAGAAAGCAGAAAGGTATATAAGGTGTAAAAACCGGGAACTAGAAGCTTTTGGCCTGGTTAAGCTTTTAGGCTCTGAGCAACAGTTCAGCTGAGACCCATTCTGGATGAGGACTGAGAGGCTTCCAGTCTGAGGAAACAGGATCAACTGAGGAACTGGCGAGGTGAGGTAGCTGTGGCTTGTTCTGCTTCTGTGATCTTCCAGCATTTACCCCAAAAACTGGCCTCAGGTTTTATTTTATTAATAAGAACTTTTAAGATTCCTGCTACTATACTTGATGTGTATGTCAAAGACATATGAGCAGAGGACTATCTCTGGAGCTTCAGCTCAGCTCAATCTCTCACTGTTAACACAGCAACACAGCCTATATGACTATCAGGCCATTCACCTGTTCACCTATTTGGACTTGGACCTGAACCCACTACTGAAAGACCCCCGCTCCATTATGAGGACATGGGGCTTTGGGCCAATGAAATGCTCCCCCCCATAACTTAGCCTAAGAAACGCCATTCTGCAGGAATCAGAAAAACAGGAGTTCACAGCCATAGCCAGCTACCCGGCCTTGACAGAGATAGCTATGGCCAGCCTTGAAAAAGATAACTGTGGTCAGCAGCCTTGGGAGTAAGACAGTTGATATTTTATGGCGGGCCCCTGGCCTTGAAGAATAAGCAGCTGGCCTGGACAAGGCCAAATCAGCCACACACATGCGACCCCAAGTTCACCCTGGCCTTCTTTGAAACAACCAATAGGGACCCTGTAACTATGCTTCTCGCTTCTGTAACCGCGCCTCTGCCCCTGGGATCCCATAAAAAGTCCCCCTTGCCCTAAGAAGGTGCGCAAGTCCTCCAAGAGACTTCGCCCCAGGTACCTGGTCTAAATAAACCCTCTTGCTTTTGCATCTGATCTGTGGTTTCGGTGTGTTCCCTGGGTTTGGGGTCTCTCCCGGAGAAAGATCTCAGCCGGGGGTCTTTCATTTGGTGGCCCGTACGGGGATTGAGACCCCTCCCTGGGACCACCGACCCACCATCAGGAGGTAAGCCGGCCGGCCTTGATTTATGTCATCCCTGTCCAGTCTGAGGGTTGTCTGTTTGTCTGAGTGTTAAATGTTGTTTGTTTGTCTCCGCGCCTGCGTCTGATAATCTGTCTGTGTCAGTGGATCTGAAAGGGGGGACCGACGGGTCTGGACTTCGCCACTGAACCCTGGGAGACGTCCTAGGGGAATCTGGGAACCTGGAAGACGTTCCACGGTTCATCTGAAGTGCCCTCTGTGGCACGGTCTGAAGACCCCTCTGGGGGCACGGTTTTTCTGGTTTTGCTTTCGGTTTGGAACCGAAGCCGCGCAGCGAGTGTTAGTCTTATTTATATTGGTCTGTCGTTTTTTGTTTTCTGTTTAACCGTTCTCCTCCTAGAAACAGCCATAGGACAGACTGTCACCACCCCCTTGAGCCTCATGCTTAAACACTGGTCAGACGTAAAGACACGAGCCAACAACGAAGGAGTCGTAATCAAAAAAAAAAAAAAATAGATATAAGATGGCCTCATCAGGGAACCTTTAACCTCAGTCTTATTTCACAGGTGGAGAAAAAAAAGTTTTTGCTTCCAGTCCCCATGGCCACCCGGACCAGGTCCCATACATTGCCATGTAGAGACTCCTGACAACAGAACCTCCCCCATGGGTTAAGCCGTTTCTCTTCCCCTCTGCCCCCCCCCCGGCGGCAGCAGCGCTCGCCGAATCCCGGGGCCGAGGAAGCCAGATCGGCGGATCCCTCCCACTCCCTGTTCCTCCCTAACCCCACACCAGCAAGTCTTTTCCTCTCCCCGCAGGCCGCTGCTCCGGCGCAGGCGGGCGCGCGGGCAGGCTTGCAAGCGGGTGCGGGAGAAGAGAACGCGCAGGCGGGTGCGCAGGTGGCAGCAGGTTATGGCGCCGACGCGCAGGCGGGGCCGCCGGGAAGCTAGGGCGCCGGGACGCCCCCTGCCCAGTCCCCGCAGGCCGTCAGCGGTGATGGCGGTGGCGGCGGCGGGTGCCGGAGCTCCCCGCGCCTCCTCCCGTCCGCGCGGCCGCGGTGCGGTCGCGGGGGTCCGGGGCGGCGCTGGGGGGGGCTCCCCTCACTCCCCGCTCTCCCCGGCTGTCCATGTCTCCCGTGCGGGCGGAGGAGTCCGCCCCGCCGGGCCATGGTTTTCCGCGTGGCGCCTAACAGCCGACTTAGAGCTGGTGCAGACCAGGGGAATCTGGTCGCGGGGACCCGCGGCGGCGCAGGCGGGGCCAGGGGCGGGGCCGGCGACCAGCCGCCATGGAGCGCGGCGGCCCCCGGCGCGGCTGGCCGGACCCGGGCGGCGGAGGCCCGCGGCGGCACAGGCGGGGCCAGGGGCGGGGCCGGCGACCAGCCGGACCCGGGTGGCGGGGAGCCTGCGGCGGCGCAGGCGGCCTCGGTCCCGGCAACGCCCCACAGCCGCTCGCTCGGAGGGGCGGTGGATAGCGCGGAGGGCGGCCGAGCGGCGCAGTCGGCAGCGGCGGCGCAGGCGGACATGGGATGTAGCAGGGGCACGCAGGCGGGGCCGGGGATGGGGTCGGCGAGGGACCGCCCCCTGGCCGGCGACCCGCAGCGATGTGCCACGACCGGCTCCGGCCCAATATGAAAAAGGTGACTAGGGGGCGGCGTCACCCATGGACGCCGAGTCACCCCGCCCCGAGTGTTACAACCCCCCCGACAGCGCCGGAGGGACCGGCGGCTCCTGCAGCGGCCCCCAAACAGCGGAGGATGAGTTCCTGCTTCCTCCCCAATTGCTGGTCGCCTACGAGGAAGGCGGGACAAAGCAGCGAAGGTAGAGAACGCCTACATCTCTATGGCCAGTTGCTCTTAGCGGGTCTCCAGGGGCTCTAACCCCCTACCGATTGGGCTCAGGTTACCAGAAAGAGACGCCGGCAGCGCGTTTTTAAAAAAGACTTAGAGAGACATGGAGGGAGAGGAAAAACAAACAAAAAAGTCCTGGCCACTGTAATGTCTCAGGGACAGGTCAGAGAGGGAGTTAAGACGTTAGGACGGGAGACTTAAAAAGGACACTGCTTGACAAAGACAAAGTGCTTACTGTAAACAGAGAGGACATTGGGCTCGTGACTGATCAAAAAAAAAAAAAAAAAAAGCCTCAAGGGTCTCGGAGACCTAAGCCAAGGGTCCTCAATCTGGAAGATTGGGAAGGTCACGGCCAGGAGCGCCCCCCCCCCAGCCCAGACTAACTCTCAAGATGGGGGGGCAGCCAGTGACCTTCCTAGTGGACACCGGGGCTCAACATTCAGTCCTGACCCATACCGGAAGCTCTCTCAGTGACCGCACAGCTTTGGTCCAGGGGGCCACAGGTAACAGGAGGTATCAAAGGACCACCGAGAAAAAGGTTCAGCTGGCATCTGGACAGGACCCAAAGGGACCCCCCTACAAGTCCTAGCCCTTTGAACTGTTCGTGGACGAGAACTCAGGCTTTGCAAAAGGAATGCTGGTACAGAGATTGGGGCCATAAAAGCCCGGTAGCTGCAGGATGGCCCGCCCCCCTGTCTGCGTGGGGAAGCCGCTATTGCTGTTTTGCTCAAGGATGCAGGGAAACTGACTTTGGGACAGCCATTAACTGTGTTATCCTCCCATGCGGTAAAAGCTCTGGTCCAGCAGCCCCCAGACCGAGTGATGTTCAGACCAGTTGTCTCCCTCAACCCCGCAACCCTGCTGCCTGGTACACGGATGGGAGCAGCTTCCTCCAAGAAGGAAAACGGAGGGCCGGAGCAGCCGTCACCACCGAATCGGAGATAGTTTGGACCTCACCACTGCCACCTGGAACATCGGCCCAAAAGGCAGAGCTGATCGCGCTGACCCAGGCCCTCCGGATGGCGGAAGCCCGGAGGACCAGGAACTAACAAAAAAAATGGGGGCGGAATGGAGCCCCGAGCGACAAGCTTACATCATAGATGGACAGAGGCCTTGCCTACCAAGAAAAAAGACCGCTAACGTGGTAACCAAGAAATTCCTGGATGACATCTTTCCCAGGTATGAAATACCCCAGATATTGGGGTCAGACAATGGGCCCACCTTTGTCTCCCAGGTAAGTCAGGAGGTGGCCAGGCTACTGGGGATTGATTGGAAACTTCATTGTGCATACAGCCCCCAGAGCTTAGGACAGGTAGAACGTACAAATAAAACCATTAAGGAGACTTTAACCAAATTAACGCTTACAACTGGCACTAGAGATTGGGTGCTCCTACTCCCCCTAGCCCTTTACCGAGCCCGGAACACTCCTGGGCCTCATGGCCTAACCCCGTTCGAGATCATGTATGGGGCTCCCCCACCAATTGTAAATTTCCTTTACTCTGATATCTCCTCTTTTGCCACTAGCCCTCCAACTGATGCAAAAGACGGTGTAAAAACCCCTGCCTGCCGGGAACAACTGAACCGCCCGGTGGTGCCTCACCCATTCAAGATTGGGGACTCTGTCTGGGTCCGACGCCATCAATCTAGGAACCTAGAGCCGAGGTTGACGGGACAGCGGCTTGGGTCCACACGTCGCATGTAAAGGCTGCCAAGGAACCCGACGAAGCTGAGGGCACCGAGACATCTAGTTCAACGCTCTCCAAACCCACTAAAGATAAAACTCACCCGGGGGTCCCCTTGATCCCCCTAATAGTCCTCCTGACATTGGGAGGGGCATCACCAGAGAGCCTGTTTCCCTGACGCTGGCCCTGTTACTGAAAAAAATTACCATGGGCGGAATAGCTGCTGGGGTAGATACAAGACTGCAGCCCTTATAGAGACCGGCCAATTCAGACAGCTCCAAGTAGCCATGCTCAACAGAAAAGATTTAAAAGATAGTTCCAAAGGTCACCATGGTTTACGACCCTTGTCTCCACCATTATGGGCCCCCTAATCGTCCTCCTGCTCATTTTATTGTTTGGGTCATACATCCTCAACAGATTGGTGCAATTCATCAAGGATAAGGTTTCTGTTGCCCAGGCTTTGATCCTAACCCAGCAATATCAGAGGCTCAGACAGTCAGAGATAGAGTTAACCCCTTATTCTCCATCCTAAAATGAAAGATTTCATTTGGTACAAAAGAAAATGGGGGAATGAAAGACCCCCGCTCCATTATGAGGACATGGGGCTTTGGGCCAATGAAATGCTCCCCCCCATAACTTAGCCTAAGAAACGCCATTCTGCAGGAATCAGAAAAACAGGAGTTCACAGCCATAGCCAGCTACCCGGCCTTGACAGAGATAGCTATGGCCAGCCTTACTTCCTGTTCTTGGACCCTGGTTTAGCCTTTCACCTGGAAACTGGAATGGATCAATGTAGTTCTCAAACCCTGACTCCAGCAGCTCCAGCAGCAGCTCCCTCCGCAATGGTCTGATTCATTATCTTATCAATACAGACTCTTTCTTGGCCCACTTTTGAAACCTCTTGAAATCTGCTGCAGTCTCTTTAACTTGTATTTGTTCTGTAAACTACTTTGTGGAAACTGTTCTCTTCTTCCATCTTTACATAGGTTCTAGGTATTGGTCTCAAGACTGGCACAAGAGGTGCCTTTAGCTATGAGCCATCTCCCCAGCCTGCTTTTGTCAGTTTTACCTCCATGAACTCAATCAGATTTTCACTTATTTTTTTCTGAGACAGGTTTTCTCTAGAAACCCTGGCTGTCCTAGAACTTGCTTTCTGGACCAGGCTGGCCTTAAACTCAGAGATCTGCCTACATCTGCCTCCCAAGTGCTGGGATTAAAGGCATGTGCCACCACCAACCATGATATTCACATTAAATATCAAAGAAAAATACTTCTGGCAGGGGGAGAGGAAGGGAAGCCATCCTGAACCCGTCACAACAGACTTCTCATAAACAATGCAAACAAGAAGAGGAAAAAATCCATCAACCTAGAATTCTTTGCTCCCACGAAACTATGTCTTTACTTATTGCTATATATTGTAGGGGTTTTTAAAAATTATTCTTTTCTCATTTAATACATCTCAACTGCAGTTTTCCCTCCTCCAGTCCCCCCACACACACACACCTCCCCTCTCCCCCAAATTCACTCCTCGGTTTCCCTTCAGATTTTAAGACTGAAGGAGAGCATTTGAAACATGGCTCAATGATTAAGAGTATATGCCAGGGACTGTCTCTGATTCTGTTGCCTGCTTTTGGGACCCTCTCCTTCTACCAGATTGCCTTTACTAAGGATCCAGCCTTAATAGAAGAGAAGGTGCCTATTCTCATTGCAACTTGACATACCATGGCTGGTTGATATCTATGGGAGTCCTCCCGTTTCTGAAGAGAAACAGAGGTGGAAGAGTGTATGGGGAGAAGTGGAGGCAGAAATTGGGAAGGGATGAGGGAAGTGAAACTTTGGTCGAGATGTAAAAACAAAAAAAAATGAATAAACAAACAAAAAGAGTATGAGCTGCTCTTGCAAAAGAACAGAGTTTGATTCCCAGCATCCATGTGGTGGCTCACAACCATCCAAAACTCAAATTCCAGGAGATCCACAGCATACTCTGGCCTCCACAAACAGTAGACACACCTATGGTACACATACCTACACCCCTACACATAAAACAGCAACAATAATAATAAAAGGTAGACTATATATAAGAAGTGGAGTATATCTTAACAAAATTCAAAAGAACAGCTGGGCGGTGGTGGTGGTGGTGCATGCCTTTAATCCCAGCACTCCAGAGGTAGATCTCTGAGTTCAAGGCCAGGTTGGTCTACAGAAGTAGTTCCAGGACAGCCAAGGCTACACAGAGAAACTCTGTCTTGAAAAAACAAAAATAAAAAAAAATAAACATAAAAGAACATAGTTTAACATATTCAAACAACTAAATTCCTTAACAATCTTAAAGGAATAGATTAGACAATTTCAGACAACGACTTCTCTCGGACCATAGTGAAATTAAAGGTCAATAATACATGGAGATGAAAGCCAGGCCAGGGTGGCACACATCTTTAATCCTAGCACTCAGGAGGCAGAGGCAGGTGACTCTTTGAGTTCGAGACCAGCCTGGCCTAAAGAGTGAGTTCCAGGGAAGCCAGGGCTACACGGAGAAATCCTGTCTTGAAAACAAAACAAAATTAATACATGTAGATAAAACTACATGGGTTCCAAAAGAAATATCAAGAGAAATGCCAAAAATATTTTGAACTAGCCAAGTATGATGGTGTATACTTTTAATCCCAGCACTTAAGAGGCAGAGGCAGGTGGATTTCTGTGAGTTCAAAGCCAATTTGGCCTGCAAAGAGAGTTCCAGAACAGCCAGAGCTACAGAAGGAGACCCTGTCTCAAAATTTAAAATGAAAAAATGAAATGAAAATGAGAAAAGGAAGAAACAAAGAGCTAGAGAGGCCCACAGAAATCCACAAAGACACCCCCACAATAGACTGCTGGCAATGGTCGAGAGACAGCCGGAACTGACCTACTCTGGTGATAGGATGGCCAAACACCCTAATAGTCGTGCCAGAAACCCCATCCAATGACTGAGGAATCTGGATGCAGAGATCCACGGCTAGGCCCCGGGTGGAGCTCCGGGAGTCTAATTAGCGAGAAAGAGGAGGGTTTATATGAGCGAGAATTGTTGAAACCAAGGTTGGATAAAGCACAGGGACAAATAGCTAAATGAATGGAAACACATGAACTATGAACCAAAGGCTGAGGGGCCCCCAACTGGATCAGGCTCTCTGAATAGGTGAGACAGTTGATCTGTTTGGGAGGCATCTAGGCAGTGGTACCAGGTCCTGTGCTCATTGCATGAGTTGGCTGTTTGAAACCTGAGGCTTATGCAGGGACACTTGGCTCAGTCTGGGAGGAGGGGACTGGACCTGCCTGGACTGAGTCTACCAGGTTGATCTCAGTCCTCGGGGGGAGGCTTTACCCTGGAGGAGGTGGGAATGGGGGGTGGGCTGGGGGGAAGGGGAGGGGGCAGGAGGGGGGAGAACAAGGGAATCCGAGGCTGATATGTAGAACTGAATTGTATTGTGAAATAAAATAAAAGGAAAAAGAAAAAGAAAAAAGAAAGGAAAAGGAAAAAAAGAGAGAAGGTTTGGGGTATGTAGCTCCGCTCATAAAATGCTTGCTATATAAAAATGAGTTCAGGCTCCAGAATACAGGTAAAACCTAAACCAACCAACCAACCAACCAACCAAACAAACAAACAAACAAACAAACAGGAGTCTCCTAGGGCTTCCTGGCTAGCTAGCCTAGATTACTTGATGTATTCCAAGTCAGAGAGACTTTTTCAAAAGAAGAATTTAAAAGGTAGGTAGGGCCTAAAAGATGAAACCTGAAGTTGTCCTCTGGCCCATGTACACATGCCAGCATATATCTGTCTACCTGCACATACACAAACATACATATACACACAAAGAATGAAAGAGAAGAAGCCCATCTATGCCTGGCACTTTCTGTCTTAGAAAGTTATTATTACTTTCATTTCTTTAATAGATATAGGGCTACCCAGGTTATTCCTCCAGGGGTGAGTTTGGGCAGATTGCATCTTTTAGGGAATTATTCATTTGATAACAACTGTGTGAGCATAGTTGTTCATGGTCTGTCATTTCAGAGGCTGATACAGGAGAATCAAAAGTTTGAGGCGAGCTTGAGCTACATAGTGAGCTCTCAGACAGCCTGGACTACTATAGTGAGACTATTGAACAAAATAAAACCCCCAAAATACATTTCTAGAAAATTTCAAACCAATTTTTTCTAGCATGAAGAGACAGGCTATAGAATGGGAGAAAATCTTTGCTAACTATACATCAGTGGTTAAATATTATTATCTAGAACATGTAAAGAAGAAATGCATGAATTAAACACCAAAAGCAATTCATTAAATCAATAAGAATACTGTTACATTTAATAGACAGCACTCAAGACAACTCCTGGACATATTATCCAAAGATCTCTAAGTCTTACCACAAAAGTACTTGCACATCCATGTTTATTGTTTCACTATTCATAATAGTCAGGAAACAGAAATAACTTAGATGTCCATCAACAGATGAATGAGCAAAGAAAATATGGTCCATATACATAACAATTTTATTCACCTGTAAAGAAAAATAAAATAAAATCAAGCACATGCAGAAAAAAATGAATGGAACTCAAAATCATTATGTTTAGGGAATTAGGTCAAACTCACAGAGACAAATACTAGCAGGAAGTGGTGGTACAAGCCTTTAATCCCAGCACTTGGGAGACCGAGACAGGTGGATTTCTATAGGTTTGGGGCCAGCCTGGTCTACAGAATGAGCTCCAGGACAACCAGAGCTACATAATGATACCCTGTCTTAAAAAACAAAAACAAAGCCGGGCGGTGGTGGCGCACGCCTTTAATCCCAGCACTCGGGAGGCAGAGCCAGGTGGATCTCTGTGAGTTCGAGGCCAGCCTGGGCTACCAAGTGAGCTCCAGGAAAGGCACAAAGCTACGCAGAGAAACCCTGTCTCGAAAAAAACCAAAAAAAAAAAAAAAAACAAAAACAAGCTGGGCAGTGTGGTGAATGTCTTTAATCCCAGCACAGGGAGGCAGAGGCAGATGGATCTCTGTGAGTTTGAGGCCAGCCTGGTCTACAGAGCGAGTTTCAGGACAGCCAGGGCTACACAGAGGATCCTGTCTTGAAAAATAAAACAAACAACAAAAAAGTAAGACGAACATTGTGTATTTTCTCTCATATGTGGGACCTAAATTTAAATTTGAATACATATGCACACATGTATGTGTGTGTGTGTGTGTGTGTGTGTGTGTGTATGTGTGTGTATGATGAAACTAGAAAGGTGACAAAAAGAGGAGAAGAAATCCTAATTCTCTTGTTTTATTTTGACTCTTTAAAACTTTTCTTAAGGTATCAATATTATCTTAAAATTTATAAAATTAATATATATATTTTAAACTTTTTGTCATGATATTAATGGTCATATAGAGTAATAGGTTTTTTGTAGGTTTCTCCACCAACACAGTAAGCCAGATCAAGCCGAAATGAAAAATTAAAAGAACAGATTTCTTTTGAGCAAAGCAACTCCTGGGTGAGTTCTCCAGCCCCCAGAGACTGAGGCAGAAGAAGAGGCAGAAGAAGTCACATGACCAAACTAAAGCAGGGAGCTTAAATACCCTGTAGGCGAGGGGTGATGACATGTCCTCCATAAGCTGGGTTTATGCCCAAGTATGGTATGCTTTTAGGTGGGGTCTTGGGCTACTGGCAACTTCAGGGGAGGAGCTACTGTAGCCATCAAAAATGGGGAATTGGGTTTTTGGCACCTTCTCATTGTTGGATGTTTCTGAGAGGGCAGAGTTTGGAGGGGAGGACTTTCCAGACAAAGCAGGACTGAGCTGGAGATTTCCAACCAAACATCCCGACCTTTTGGGGTATATGGGTGCCTGTTCAAATCTGGCTACTTCCTGTTGGCATGGGACAACATGGGGAAAGGGAGTTGGGAGTCAGTGGGCTCACACTCAGCAGAAGGTATGGGTGAAGAAGCATTCAGTTAACTGCCATCCTGGAGACCCCAGGAATCTGTTCCTGGAGGAAGTGGAGAAGGCAAGTTGCTAGGAGAAAAAAATAGATTATTACCACTGACTACATGAAAGGGGTTAGCCATGGGAAGAGTGAAGATTGCCAGTAAGAATGGAAGGGAGATGTGCCTTGGTTGTACAAAAGAGACAAAGGTGAATGAGCAAGACACAAGAGCACATTGGGACATTCTGGGAAACTGGAGAGTGGAGGGTCCCAGTTCCTGGACAGACCATTAATCCTGGGTAGGTGCCCACTTGAGCCTGGAGAGAGAGTACCAGCATTGATGTCTCAGGAGCTTGGCAGCTGAAGGAATACTGAAGATCACAGTGTAGGGTCCAGTCCACTGGTGCTCTATAGACTTAGGAGATAACCATTTGAGGAGTACCTGGTCCCCCGGGGAGAGTGCGGAGGGCTCAGGAGCAGTTGGGTCCATTGCTGTGGGGGTGGGGAGATAGCAGAAAGCATGTGAATGAGAAGGACCCTCAGAAGGGAGATGTAGGGGAGATACTCGGCCAGTGGAGGGGTCCTGAGCTAGGAGGTGGTGGTTAAGGAGGAATGGTCTTCTGTAAAGGATCTTAAAAGGGCTTAGGCCTGTAGGAGAGCATGGGGTGGCCCAGAGGCGGGTAAGGGCAATGAAGAGGAGAGAGGGCCAAGATAACCTGAATTCAATGGAGAGTTTGGTGAGCTGTTGTTTGATGAGTCCATTGGCCCTCTCAACCTTTCCTGAGGATTGTGGGTGGTAGGGGATATGGAGTTTTCAGGAGATGCTGAGGGCTTCAAACCCAAACTCAATGCTCCTGGAAGTGAAAGCTGGGCTATTGTCCACTTGGATGGTCTTTGGCACACCAAATTGTGGGATGATGTGTTCAAAGAGTACCTGAGCCATCACATCTGCTGGAGGTGGGGAATGCCTCTCTCCATCCTGTAAAGGTGTCAACAAGAGTTAGGAGATAGTGGAGTTTTTTTTATGAGTGGGCATGTGGGTGAAGTCAACCTGCCAGTCCTCTCCTGGTTGGTGTCCTCAGAGCTGGTGCAAGGGGTCACATATCTGGAGGGCCCCCTGTGGGTTGGCTTGGCACATGTCTAGCAGAGAGAGTGGACCTGTAAAATACGGGCTCGAAGATGGGTGGGATCAAAGAGAGTGTCTAAGAAATGGAACAAAGTTTTGGGGCCTATATGTAAGTTCTGGTGGATGTCTGAAATGATGGACAGTGCCTAGTCCTGAGGAAGGATGAGGCAGTTATTTAAGTAAAACCATCCATCCTTTCTCTGTGTGGCCCCTTTTTTCAGGTGTTTGTCCCTCTCCTCTGGTTGATAACAGGGTTGATAGGAGGGTGCCAAAAACAAAATATGTTCTGTTGATCCAGTGGAGCTGGAGGCTACTGAGTCAGCCCTTGCATTGCCTAAGGTCACTGGGTCATTGGAGGACTGATGTCCCCAGAGGTGGATTATAGCTACCTCTGCAGGGAGCTGGAGAGCCTCCAAGAGCTTGGCTGTTAGGGGTCCATTGACAATGGGAATGCCCTTGGTAGTCAGGAAGCCCCTTTCCTTCCAAAGGACAGAATGGATATGGGCTATGAAAAAGGTATGTTTAGAGTCAGTATAGATGTTTGCCCTTTGATCCCTGGCTATTTGGAGCACTCTAGTCAAGGTGATTAATTTGGCCTTTTGTGAAGAGGTCCCCACTGGCAGGTGGGCTGCTTCAGCCATTTTAGAGGAAGTGACCACTGCATAAGCCGCCTGGCGGTTTCCTGATCTGTCTATAAGAGAGCTTTAATCAACAAAGAGGGTGAGTTGGGGGTTTGTGAAATGTGGGTCTAGGAGACCAGGCTGGTGTGAATAGAAGGCCTCCATAGCCTCTGGGCAAGAGTGAGGGGGTCATCAGAGGAGGAAGGGATAGGAAGGAGGGTTGCAGGGTTTAGGACAAGACTGGAGGCCAAGGTAATCTGGGGGTTTTCTAGTAGCAGTAAATAAAAGACCTGGACCCGTGAGGACCCAAGGAGGGAAAGAGAAGGCGTGAGCGGTGGAGGGTGGAGTATACAGTGATTGGCTGAAACAGGGTGACCTTGAGGGCCTTCTGGGTGAGTTCAGCTGCTGCTGCTAGGGCTCTAAAACATGGCTGCCATCCACACATGGTGGGGTCTAGTAGTTTGGACAGAAAAGCAACAGTCCAATTAGAAGGCCCAACTGGTTGTCCTAGAACTTCGGTGGAAACTCCCAACTTTTTATCTGTAAAGAGGTGGTAGGGACAGGTAGAGTCTGGGGAACCTAGGGTGGGGGCAATTAGGAGGGCATCCTGCAGTAAAGAGAAGTGGCTGCAACTGGTGGCAAGGTGAGTGAGAGGCCCCATAGGGGTCTCTCTGGCTGCCTGGTACAGGGGCTTGGCAATGATGGCAAAGTTAGGGATCCAGTGATGGAAGAATCCCATCAGGCCCCAAAATGAGAGAATCTGGTCCACTGTGGCTGGGGGCCATAAATCCTGCAGGGCTTGGACTTGATTAGAGGTGAGGGTCTTAGACCCAGGCTGAGTTGAACACCCAAATACACCACAGTGGGAGAGCATAGCTGAGCCTTAGATGGGGAAACACGGTATCCCAGGGAGCTGAGGTAATTCAGGAGTGAAGAGGTGGCCCCATTGGGACAGAGACAGGGAAGGACTACAAAGTAGGAGGTTATCTACATACTGGAGAAGTGTGCTGGGACTGGGGTCTAAGGTGGAAAGATCCTGAGCCAAGGCTTGGCCAAAGAAATTGGGGCTAGCCCAAAATCCTTGACGGGAACAGTCCATGTGAGCTGTCTGGAGGACTATGTATCAAGGTCCTCCCAAGTGAAGGCAAAGAGAAGATATGAGTTAGGTTGTAGAAGGACAGTAAAAGGGCATCTTTTAGGTCCATGACAGTGAAGTGTGAAGTTGTAGGAGGAACGTCAGGAAGAAGGGTGCAAGGGTTGCTAATCACTGAGTGGGTCAGGATAGCTGCCTCATTAATGAGGCAGAAGTCTTGAACTAAGTGGTAAGCCCTGGAGGGCTTACACATGGGGAGAATGAGAGTGTTGCAGGATGAGTTAATAGGGATTAACAGTCCCTGAGATAAGAGGTGGGTAATAATGGGTTTGAGGCCTTGGTTTCAGAAACAGGAAACTGGGGTCAGGAAGAGGAGGAGGCAAACTAGCACTGGCTGGTGGTGAGTAGCAACTACTGGGGTGGAGATATCCCATACATGGGGGTTGACTGGATCTGGGAGGGTAGGGACAGGGCAGTCTGGGGTAGGGACCTGTGAGGCAATTAAGGGAAGAATAAGGCAGGAGTCAGAAGAGAGTATGTGGGCCAAGGAGAAGGTGGCAGCTGAGGATATCACGGTCAAGTGAAGGTACCAGACAAATGGATATGACTAGAAATGAGTGTGAGAAGAATCACCCTGCAAGAAGGCAGGGAAGAGGCAGGGTCTTAAGTGGAAACGAGGGGGTCCCATCCACACTCATGACAAAAATTGGCGAGGGAATTGTGAGACCTGAGTGAGAGGTCAAGACAGAAAAGGTAGTAGCTCCCATGCCCACCAGAAAGGTGATGGACTTACCTGCTACCTAGAGCATTACCCTAGCCTCAGCGAGGGTAATGGGAGTCATCAAGTCCAGGCTCCATCAGTCCTCCACCAGGCTGAGGAGCTTGAAGGCTGGCAGAGTGTCAGATGCCTGTGCTGGTGGAACTGGACCTCTGAAGTGTAGCATAGAGAATGAGCCTGCATTCAGGCATCCCGACTTCCAGTGGCCAGGCTGCCAGCAGACACATGGCCTTGTTGGCAGCCAAGTGTTAGGGCAGCATTGGGACCAATGGCCTTCCTGGCCACATTTGACACAGGCCCCTGGTGGAGTTGACTTTGGCTGGACTCTGGCAGGATAGAGCCTTGTGGACTTCCCTGTTCCCTTTGCAGGAATGCAGCTGACCTCAGGGCAGCTGCCAAGGTGTGAGCATGGAGCATAGCCTTCTGTTGCTGCCGAGCCTGTCAGGAAGACTCAGCTGCCTCCTCTGGGTCGTTAAAACATTAAAAGCTATTTTCACCAATTCCTGTATGGGGGTTTGGGGACCTTCCTCAGCCTTTTAAAATTTCTTTATAATATCTAGTGATGACTGAGAAATGGAATGGGTAGCCAGGACCATGGCTCCCCCTCTGGGGAGGCTGGATCAAGGCAGGTGGTAGAGCAGGCAGGTAGGATTCTGGCATGGTAGGGTGGAAGATCAGACAGAAATAAAACAGGGAGAAGGCCAGACCAAATGCCAGGAGAGCCTAGTGAGTAAAAAAGGCCAAGTGGGTACCTTTCAGCAGGCTCTGCCAAGGTGTGCCACTAAGAGAACACAGCATGAACAGAGTTAGTGCAAGAGGTTTATTGGGAGATGGGGAGAGTGAAACAGCAAAAGGCCATCTTGGAGTAGAGACACAGGAGAGGCAGGTGGACAGACAAACAGAACAGGGAAGAGACAAGAGGAAGAAGAGAGGTGGGGGGGTGCCAGTAACTCAGGCAGCCCAGTTGGGGGCAGTCCCTGGGTGAAAAGGCCCCTGGGGCCACCACAACCTTGGCCAACAAAACCCAGGCCATTGAGCACTGGCTACAGAGGGAGGAGCAGGATTGGAGACTCAAAAACCCTGGATAAGGGAACACAAACCATTTTTCATGTTATGAGACAACCCCAATTTGGATAAATTTCATAGCAGACACCTCATGGGTGACTGAGGATTGGTTTTAGACCTGGGGTTGCCCATTTCCAAGACTGTGCTGGAGATTGAAGACTAGGGTGAGGTGTCCCCACAATAGCCTGAGGTTAAACAGTAGGAGTGAGGGTAGACTTTCAGTAGGATGTCTCCTCAAAAAAGGCCCCCTAGAACAAAGACTGTCTTTGCTCCAGTAATAGATTGAACTTGCCCTGGAACAGCCATGGCTTGCTAGGAATCCTGAAGGTCTTGGCCCAGAAGAGGTCTTGACCTGGAAGAGGTGCCTGGTACCTCTTTTAGGCAGTGGCTGTGAAATGGGTGACTTACCCTGAGTCAAAAGTCAGTCATGTCTAGTAGAGAGAAAGATAAATAGAGAGGAGTGGTGCCCCATGTGGCCAGGGGGACCTGGTCCACCCAGTGGGGAAGGCTCAATTTCTCCCCGGTTTTAGCACCAAGATAATAGGTTTTCTGTACCTCAATAGTAGGTTTCTTCACTGATGCAGAAGCCAGATCAAGCTGAACTGAAAAAGTAAAAGAGCAGGTTTATTTTGAACAAAGCAACTCCTGGGTGAGTTCTCCAGCCCCCAAGGACTGCAGCAGAAGACACAGGAGAAGTCACATGACCAAACTAAAGCAGGGAGTTTAAATACCCTGTAGGTGAGGAGTGATGACATGTCCTACAGAAGTTGGGTTTGTGCCCAAGTATGGTATGCTTTCAAGTGAGGTCTTGGGCTGCTGGCAACTTCAGGGGAGGAGCCACTGCCACAGCAGTCAAGAATGTGGGGTTTTTGGCACCTTCTCTTTGTTGGAGATTTTCTGAGATGGCAGGATTTGGAGGGGGGGGGTTCTGGATAAAACAACAGTGAGCTGGAGATTTCCAGCCAAACATAGAGTACTAACTAATTCTAGAAAAAGACTTCATATAGCTTCCTGTACATGATTGAGTTTGAGTCTCTATCAGATAACTAGGAATTAAATTTTTGTACTCTGGATGTATATAACAAATTATGGTCCTTTAACTGTAGATGTAACCAACTGTCTTATTAAATAAGAAACACAGAACCAATGCAAAGAAGAAAGCCAAGAGATCAGAGCTAAGACCCTTACCCATCTGCTGCAGCTAGCCTCTTCAGCCAAAAGACCTACTTCCTGTGTTTTTGTTTTTATATAGACTTTCTGTTCTGCCTTCTTGTAAACCCAACCACATGACTGCCTTGTCACTGCCTGTCTGTACAGACCTCCAGGTCTTCTATGGTTGGTATTGAGATTAAAGGCATGTGTCTCCAATGCTGGCTGTATCCTTGAACACACAGAGATCTACCTAGCTCTGCCTACCAAGTGCTGAGATTAAAGGCTTGCACCACCATTGCCCAGCTTTTGCTATGGCTCTAATAGTTCTGACCCCTGGGCAACTTTATTTATTAACATACAAATCACATTTTAGTACAAATAAAATATCACTATATTTAACCTCCTCGAGATCTGCTGCATATGACATTTAAAATGTTTAAGTTTTCTGCAGTAAACCATGACCATTCCTAATAGTGACCTTTGAAGTCTCCAAAAGGAGGATGGGTCCCCACAACAACGATTCCACCTGGATTGTGGTAACACCACTAAGCACTAATCTGACAAATACCACATACTCAGGACAATTTTGAGATGGCTAGCTGAGATGGTCCAGCTTCACAGACTTCTCTAGCCAGAACTTGAGACAAGCCCTGCACTTTCTCATTACACAGAGACTAGACAACAAATGATACTGCTAGCTCTCACAGGACTTGACAATTATCTCAATTTTAAGGGCCCCCTAAACATGCATTGCCCCCGCACAACAGGAAGTAATTTTAAGAACACAATGCCCACATTCCCAAGAGGTGGGGTAGGTGGTTTTTGGTCCTTCAGTTGGTTATGGATATTTATTATCATTTAAGGAGTGTTGGTTACAAGTTGCTATGGGTAACGGTCAGGAAAAAAGCTGAACAGAGGAAATTAGATTCAAGGATCTCTTTTTTATTCTTTTTTTTTAACTAAGAAATTTTCTATTCATTTTACCAACCACAGATCCCCTCCCCTCCCACCTTCCACCCCCAGCCTTTCCCCCTTCCCAACTCCCATTCCCACCTCCTTCAAGGCAAGGCCTTCCATGGGGATTCTACAGAGCCTGGTACACTCAGTTGAGGCAGGTCCAAGCCCCTCCCCCTGTACCAAGGCTGTGTAAGGTGTCCCACCATAGGCAGTGGGCTCCAAAAAGCCCATTCATGTCCTAGGGATTGATTCTGATCCCACTGCCAGGAGGCCCCTTAAGCAGATCAAGCTACATAACTGTTTTGCCTATGCAGAGGGCCTAGTCAAGTACCATGGGGACTCCTCAGCTATTGGTCACAGTTCATGAGTTCGCACTAGTTTGGTTTGGTTGTCTCTGTACATTTCCCCATCATGATGTCGATACTCCTTGCTCATAGAATCCCTCTTCTCTCGCTTCGACTGGACTCCTGGAGCTTGGCCTGGTGTTTGGCTGTAGATCTCTGTATCTGCTTCCATCAGTTATTGGATGAAGGCTCTATGATGACAGTGTATTCACTAATCTGATTACCAGGGTAGGCTACTTCAGTCACTATTGGTGAAATTATTAAGGCCACTCCACGTAGTTTAAAAGGAGGTTTATTTGTGGGGTAACTCACAAATGAAGGGATAGGCTACAGGGTCTGGGGAAGACATAGCACAGTTCAGCGGTGTTCTCTGGAGAACTCTATTCAGTCTACTTCTAGCCTCCAGGGTCCAGGAACCAAGAGAAGGCAGCGCATCCAGATCTCTGGTCTTCAGGGCCCTCTCTTGGCCCCGCCTTGTAGGCATGATAGTTACCAAAGCCTCAGTGGGGGTTGGAACTTCCAGACCAAAGCTGGCATGGCTACTCACTACAAGTCACCCTCTCCACTATAGCCAGTAGTCTAAGGTGGGGTAATCCTTGTGGATTCCTGGGAATTTCCCTAGCGCCCAGTTTCTCCCTATCCCCATGATGTCTCCCTCTATCATGGTATCTCTTTCATTGCTTTTTCATCTTTCATCCCATCCTTGTTCCAGCTCTACTACGCTGTTTCCTTATGTTCTCATCCCCCATCCCCTACCCTCCATTGTCCCCCTTACCCCCAGTTTACTAATAGCGATCTGTGGTGGTATTGTGTTCCCCAAAATATTGTGTACCCTAATAAACTTATCTGGGGTCAGAGAACAGAAAAGCCACTAGATACTTAGGATAGGCAGTGGTAGCACATGCCTTTAATCCTAGCATTCCAGAGGCAGAAATCCATGTGTTCAAGGATACAGCCAAGCATGGTGACTCACACCTTTAATCCCAGAAAGCGAGCCTTTAATCCCAGGGAGTGGTGGTAGAAAGCAGAAAGGTATATAAGGCGTGAGGACCAGAAACTAGAAGCATTTGGTCTGGTTAAGCATTTGGCTGGTTAAGCTTCAGGCTTTCAAGCAGCAGTTCAGCTGAGAGCCATTCTGGATGAGGACTCAGAGGCCTCCAGTTTGAGGAAACAAGACCAGCTGAGGATCCGGCAAGGTGAGGTGGCTGTGGCTTGTTCTGGTTCTCTGATCTTCCAGTTTACCCCAATACCTGGCTCAGGTTTAATTTTATTAATAAGAACTTTTAAGATTCCTGCTACAGAGATCTCATCCATTTCCCCTTCCCAGGGTGATCCATGCATCCCTCTTTAGGTCCTCCTTGTTTAATAGCTTCTCTGGAGCTGTGGGTTGCAGTCTGGTTATCCTTTGCTTTACATCTAGTATCCACTTATGAGTGAGTACATACCAGGTTTGTCCTTCTGAGGGTTACCTCACTCAGGATGATATTTTATAGTTCCATTTACCTGCAAATGTTAATGATGTCATTGTTTTTCTTTGCTGAGTAGTACTCCATTATGTATATGTGCCACATTTTTTTATCCATTCTTCAGTTGAGGGGCATCTAGGTTGTTTTCAGAAGACCACTTCCTAAATATAACACTAGTAGCACAGACACTAAGAGCAACAATTAATAAACGGGACCTCCTGAAACTGAGAAGCTTCTGTACGGCAAAGGACACAGTGAATAAGACAAAGCGACAGCCTACAGAATGGTAAAAGATCTTCTTCACCAACCCCACATCTGACAGAGGGCTGATCTCCAGAATATATAAAGAACTCAAGAAACTAAATGTCAAAATACTGAACAATTCAATTAAAAATGGGCTACAGAGCTAAACAGAGAATTCTCAATGGAAGAATCTCAAATGGCTGAAAGACATTTAAGGAATTGCTCAACATCCTTAGTCATCAGGGAAATGCAAATCAAAACAACTCTGAGATACCATCTTATACCTGTCAGAATGGCTATGATCAAAAACACTAAAGACAGCTTATGCTGGAGAGGATGTGGAACAAGGAGAACACTCCTCCACTGTTGGTGGGAGTGCAAACTTGTACAGCCACTTTGGAAATCAGTATGGCAATTTCTCAGAAAATAGGGAATCAATCTACCTCAGGACCCAGCAATACCACTCTTGGGCATATACCCAAGGGATGCTCAATCACACCACAAGGACACATGATCAACTATATTCAAGGATCTCTTTCTGAAAAGAAAAATGAGGCATATAGAAATGATAGGATAAAAGGGTAAATTATTGAATCTACTTTTAAATCAAAAAAGCAACTACTGGTCTAAAATATTTTACATTGATATGGATTTTTTATATTGATACAAATTTAAAGTTAATTTTGTTATCTGTATGTATATTTCTATTCTTGTTTGGAGTATTGTGTTTATGCAGCTCATTTAAAAATGTAATTGTATAATTAAGAAATACAGATTAGCCGGGCGGTGGTGGCACACGCCTTTAATCCCAGCACTCGGGAGGCAGAGCCAGGTGGATCTCTGTGAGTTCGAGGCCAGCCTGGACTACCAAGGGAGTCCCAGGAAAGACGCAAAGCTACACAGAGAAACCCTGTCTCGAAAAAACCAAAAAAAAAAGAAAAAAGAAATACAGATTAATTGTCATCTATAATAGTCAAACCTATAGTCATATTAGGTATGTTTTCAAGGTCATACTCAGATATATTTAGATAGATGATCTTGAAACACTTCAAAGACCTACAGAATATGGCATTTAAAATAACTTAAGACTTTTCATGACCGTGAGACATGTCTGTTCCTGGCTGCACCAATCTACTTCAAAGAAGATGATGGACATTGAAGAAATTCTGTGTGGAGTTTGTTTTCTTTATGGAAAAAGCTAAACATTTGGGCAAGGAAACTGCCCTTCCCTCAATTATTGACAGTATGTCCAAGCTGGACCTACAGGACACACAAGAAAATGACTGCCAAACTTTGCCAAGGCAAGATAGGACAGTCCTTCAAAATCCCCTGCTTCTCAGAATGTCTGTCAGATATGCTAGGCCTGTAGGTCAAGTTGGATGCCCCAAAATTACAAAAGAACTTTAGGTGACTGTCCAGGCAGTGAGATGTCCCCATTGTTAGGTAACCTTTCATCTTTCTGGAGTTTTTGATAGAGTTGAAGACTAGATAGTCATAGTTATAGTTTTCATTAGTTATTATAGAAGGTAAATTAGATATAAAACTTTAGACTGACAAGGATAAAATAGATAATAGAATATTTTCTCTAATTCTTGTCAAATACAAATGGACTAGATATTGTAATTGTAATCTTACTTAATAACTGTTTTTGTTATATATAGTTTTACTATGTTAAGGTTAAAACCTTCCTTTTTAATTAGACAAAAAAGGGAAAATGCCGTGAAACAATCTTTGTACACTGTAAATATGTATTGCTCTCATTGCTAATAAAAAGCTGATTGACCAATAGCTGAACAGGAAGTATAGGTAGGACAGCCAGACTAAGAGGATACTGGGAGTAAGAAGGGTGGAGTCAGGAGTTGCCAGAAGATGCAGAGAGAAGCACGATGGACATGCCATACTCAGAAAAGGCACCAAGCCACATTGATAAGAAATAAGGGTTAATTT
The DNA here is from genome assembly GCF_049852395.1 of Peromyscus maniculatus bairdii. Classification (NCBI taxonomy): domain Eukaryota; kingdom Metazoa; phylum Chordata; class Mammalia; order Rodentia; family Cricetidae; genus Peromyscus; species Peromyscus maniculatus. The sequence goes on along the minus strand of NC_134875.1, from coordinate 1,793,182 downwards.
AAATGTGAGAGTTGGCTAGTAACAAGCCTGAGATATTGGCTAAGCATTTATAATTAATATAAGCCTCAGTGTGTTTATTTGGGAGCTGCTGGCAGGACAGAAACTTCCATCTACACAGAGGCAGGCAGATCTCTGTGAGTTCAAGGCCAGCCTGGTCTACAGAGCTAGTCCAGGACAGTCAAGGCTACATAAAGAGACTCTGTCTTGAAAAATAGTAAAATAAAATAAAATAACTAATCAGCATAATGTGTGATATGACAACATAAAGAAGGCAGCATTGAAAATAGGGGAGGGGATAAATTATAATCAGTGCAAATCATATATGAAAATACCACAATAACTGGGCATCAGGGTCCATGTCTGACACCTCCAAACATGGGAGGTGAGGGTTGGAGGTTTAGGAGTTCAAGGTCATCAATGTCTACACAGAAAATTTGAGACCAACCTATGACACAAAATGGAGCCAGGTATGGTAGCAAGGCCAGATTATGCTATACTGAATTCTCTCTCTCTCTCTCTCTCTCTCTCTCTCTCTCTCTCTCTCTCTCTCTCTCTCTCTCTCTGTCTGTCTCTCTTTTTCAAGGGAATGGAGCTGTAAGATGACTCCAAAGGTAAAAGCACTTACCTTGCAAACCTGATGGCTTGAATTCAATCCCCCGCGTCCACACAGTGGGATGAGAAAACCAGTTCCCACAAGTTGTCCTCTAACCTCCACATGCACATGCCCACATACACAAATAATAGGAATGATAAAAACATTTAATTTTACTTAGTTTAAAATACAACCAAAATATACAAATAATTCAACAAAAAGTCAACAACAAGAAAGCAAAAATCAAAAATATTAACAGACACCTTGACCAACAAAGGCACACAGATAACAAACATACATGAAGATATATTCCCCATCATGTGTCAGCATGAAAATACAAATTAAAATCATGACATCTACTATACACCCACTAGAATGGCCACCATCCAGATCCCTGACCACACCAAATGCTTTAGAAGGTGTGGAACAACAGGGATTCAAGTTCCTTGCTGTCAGGAATGCCATTCTGAAAGGCAATTTGGCAGTTTCTTACAAAACGAAACATACTCATACTTCTTGGTATTTACCTAAGAGAGTTGAAAACTTAAGTTCACACAAAAATTTACATGTGGATGCTTATAAAAGCTTTATCTAGCTGGGCAGTGGTGGCGCACGCCTTTAATCCCAGCACTCAGGAGGCAGAGCCAGGCGGATCTCTGTGAGTTCGAGGCCAGCCTGGTCCACCAAGTGAGCTCCAGGAAAGGCGCAAAGCTACGCAGAGAAACCCTGTCTCAAAAAAACAAAAACAAACAAACAAAAAAAAGCTTTATCTGTAATTGCTCAAACTTGGAAGCAACCAATAGTAAGTGAAGAGAAAATTAAACTGTGATATGTTCCCTTGATGGTCTATTACTCATTGCTAAAAAGAAATGAGTATTAAGGGCAATTTTTAAGGTGGGGTTTGGAGAGATTGTTCAGTGATTAAGAGCACTTACTGCTCTTGTAGAGAATCTGGATTTGGTTCCCAGCACCAATATGGTAGCTCACAACCTCCAATGACTCCAGTTCCAGATGATACAACACATTTTTCTGACCTTTTTGGGGTCCCCTACACACTTATGACACACACACACATACTCAAGCATACATATAAAATACATATTTGTCTTAGTTAGGGTTACGATTGCTGTGATGAAACACCATGACCAAAAGCAACCTGGAGAAGAAAGGGTTTGTTTCTCTCACAGTCCCACATCATTATTCATCATCAAAAGCAGTGAGGGCAAGAATTCAAGCAGGGCAGGGACGTGGAGGCAGGAGCTGATGCAGAGGCCATGGAAGAGTGGACATTCTCCTCATGGTTTGCTGAGCAGGCTTTGTTATAGAACTCAGAACAAGATGGCTCCACTCACAATGCCCTGCAGACTTGCCTGCAGCTGGATCTTATGGAGGTATTTTTTCAATTAGGCTCCCTTCACCTTGATGACTATAGCTTGTGTCAAGACATAAAACTAGACAGAACACACACACACACACACACACACACACACACACACACACACACACACACACTTGAAAAACAGTGCTCTGCAATGGATTCTGGGTGATAATGATGTGTCAGTGTAGTTCATTAAGTATATGGAAGTCCCACTCTGGTAGGTGTCAATAATGAGCAAACTATGCATGTTGTGGGCAGCAAGTATATGGGAATTTTTTAGTAACCTTTTCTCAATTTTGGTGTGAACATACTTCTGCTCTAAAAATAAATATAAAAATAAAATAAAATAAGCCTCCAAATCTATGTAGCCAAGGATGACCTTGAATTTCTGATCCACCTGCCTCCACCACCAGAGTCCTGTGATTATATGAGTGTACCACAACTCCCTGTTTATGTGGTGGTAGGGACCAAACCCAGGCCTTTGTGTGTGGTAGGCAAGCACCTTACCCACTGAGCTACATTCCCAGTCTCAAATAAAGACTCTAAAAATCCATCCTTCCCTTCTCTCAGATCCTGCAAGGGTGGCCTGACAAATAGCTATTTAGAACCCTTACTAGAGAGCAGACTCTGTCTATCATAGCGGCAAGAGGGCTCATGGAAGAGGCAGTGACCAATATTAAGCCCCCCAAAAGACCCTCAAGAGGTCTCAAAAGATAGAAAATAAACAATAAATTCTTGAAATAGAAATTTAATGACAAGGGGGTCTACTTAAGGATTTAGAATTAGATTTAAACTTCAGTTGAAAAAAAATCAATGTTTGAAAATATGTACAAAACAGGAACTATGAGAGCAGAGGAAGTACCAAGTCAGAGCACAGAAAGACAAGACAATTAATGCCAAACATGGTTCTTTGAAGACACAGAATGAAGATAGAAAGAAAAAACAGCAGTCAACCTAAGCAAGAGAAAAAAACAAGAGAAAGTAACATTTAAACCAAAGCTGGGAAATAACAGTTATTGATGAAATCTCTAATCTCACAAGACCTCAAAAACTGACCCTTGGTGGCTGGCTGACATATGGCCAGACATCTCATGCCTTTTTCAGGCTCACCCTGATTAGAAGGAGCAAAACAATTGCAGCTTCCCAGAATCCCCTGGTCTACTCCCTCTCTCATCTCATTGGTCAGAACTAGGTCATGAGCCACATTTCTGTGAATTAAGGAAATGAGTGTCGAGGGAATAGAAGCAGGGCTGAACAACAAGCTGTTCGAGCTGTTCACACTGTGCTTTGAGAAACCATTTTTTTTTAATAGTTGTCTGTTTTGACAGCAAACCTGCATTTGTTCCATCACTGTCTTTACATAGCATCTTGAATTACCTAGTTAAATGAAGGTTTCCCGTCTTGGCTGAACTTGCATGTGTTTACTGAAGAACTTACAAATCAGAGATTCTTGGCTGAACTTGTGTGTGTTTGCTTATTAAGTTCCACTACAACTCAGTGGGAAATTTGGTATCATTTATCTGGCAGGGTCCCTCAAACCCCATTACACTTTTGTTCCACTCTTCTGTCTGTCCTTTGGTGATTATCTTCTCGTGTTTCTTAAATATTAACCCCACCAATATATAATTAAAGTGTAGCTGGTAAAAAAATGGTCAAAGATAATATCACTATTGAAAGTTAGTGGCATAAGAAATTAAAAAGTGGTAGACTCAGTCCAGGCAGGTCCAGTCTCCCCCTCCCAGATTGAGCCAAGCATCCCTGCATAAGCTCCAGGTTTCAAACCGCTAACTCATGCAATGAGCACAGGACCCGGTACCACTGCCTAGATGCCTCCCAAACTGATCAAGCCAATCAACTGTCTCACCTATTCAGAGGGCCTGATCCAGCTGGGGGCCCCCTCAGCCTTTGGTTCATAGTTCATGTGTTTCCATTCATTTGGCTATTGTTCTCAATAATTGAGTAAAACCGAAATTTATTATAAGCCACAGTCGTCCTAGGGACCTCCATGCTATATATATAGCCTTCATGGTTCTATGAGTTGTGGTCTGATTGTTCTTTATTTTATATCTAGAATCCACTTATGAGTGAATACATACCATGACTGTCTTTCTGGGTTTGGGCTACCTCACTCAGGATGATTTTTTCTAGTTCCATCCATTTGCCTGCAAATTTCATGCTTTCATTGTTTTTCTCTGCTGAGTAGTACTCCATTGTGTATATGTACCACATTTTTTTCATCCTTTGACCTGGAGGAGGTGGGAATGGGGGGTGGGCTGGGGGTAAGGGGAGGGCATGGGAGGGGGAGAATAGGGGAACCCATGGCTGATATGTAGAACTGAATGGTATTGTAAAATAAAATAAATAAAATTTTTAAAAATCAGGAAACAAGTTGTCTCTAAGTTAAAAATGTTTTGTATGAGGGTCAGGAGTAGAGCTCAGTAGTAGAGCGTGCAGTAAGCAAACACAGGCTCTGGGTTCACTCTCAGCATCAAAACACAGGGATGGGGTATAAAAAAGAGAGAGATCATATAAATGCTCATTCTATAAAATAAAAAAATAAGAAAAAAAGAAATTAAAATGTGTTGTTTAAGTTTACCAACAACTAAAGATAACCACATAAAGCTGGGCATAGTGGCTGATGCCTATAATCTCAACACTTGGGAGACTGAGGTAAAAGCATTGATGTCAATTTGAGACCAACCATTCTAGGCTACAGACTGAGATCCTGTCTCAAAGAACCAAAAGAGGGAGATGGAGATGGAAGAGGAGGAAGAGACATGCTAGAGTCGTATTTCATTCTTATGAGTCTAATATGATGACTCCTGGACCATTTAAAAAGAGAAGTTTTCTACCATGAATGTCCCAATGCACTTTCTTTTTTAACATACCACCAATTAGGATAGAAAGTGAATTAGGTATATTTTGGACTTACCAAAATAGGATAGATAATGGAATTATTTTCTCTGAATTTGTCAAATACAAATGGATTAGACATTGTTTAGGTATTTATTAATTGTATACATGGTATATAGTTATTGTACTTTTGTATATAGTTTTTCTTACATTAGTTACAACTTTTTTCCTTTTTTCTTTTTATTAAAATAGAAAGGGGAAATATGGTGATATTTTATTTGTACTAAAATGTGATTTGTTTGTTAATAAATAAAGTTGCCTGGGGGTCAGAGCTAATAGCAAGTCTTAGCAGAAGCTTGCCAGTGGTGGTGCATGCCTTTAATCCCAGCTCTTGGGAGGCAGAGCTAAGCAGATCTCTGTGTGTTCAAGGATACAGCCAGCATTGGAGACACACGCCTTTAATCTCAATACCAACCAGAGAAGTCCTGGAGGTCTGTACAGACAGGCAGTGGCTAGGAGGTCATGTGGTTGGGTTTACAACCAATGAGAAGCCAGAACAGAAACACTATGAAAAGACAGACACACAGGAAGTAGGTCTCTTTCGGAGAGGTAGGGCAACAGCAACAGTGAAGGGTAAGGTTTTTAGCTCTTAGCTATTGCTCTGACCTCTTGGCTTCCATCTCTGTATTGGCTCTGTGTTTCTTATTTAATAAGACGGTTGGTTACATCTACATGAGCATTCCTTGGGTATATGCCCAAGAGTGGTATAGCTGGGTGTTGAGGAAGATTGATTCCCAATATTCTGAGAAATTGCCATACTGATTTCCGAAGTGGCTGTACAAGTTTGCATTCTCACCAACAGTGGAGGAGTGTTCCCCTTGTTCCACATCCTCTCCAGCATAAGCTGTCTTTAGTGTTTTTGATCTTAGCCATTCTGACAGGTGTAAGATGGTATCTCAGAGTCGTTTTGATTTGCATTTCCCTGATGACTAAGGATGTTGAGCAATTCCTTAAATTCAGCCATTTGAGATTCTTCCATTGAGAATTCTCTGTTTAGCTCTGTAGCCCATTTTTTAATTGAACTGTTAGGTATTTTAATGTCTAGTTTCTTGAGTTCTTTATACATTCTGGAGATCAGCCCTCTGTCAGATGTGGGGTTGGTGAAGATCTTCTCTCATTCTGTAGGCTATCGCTTTGTCTTATTGACTGTTCTTTACCCTGCAAAAACTTCTCAGTTTCAAGGGGTCCCATTTATTAATTGTCACTCTCAGTGTCTGTGCTACTAGTGTTATTCGTAGGAAGCGATCTCCAGTGTCAATGTGTTCAAGACTACTACTTCCTAATTTCTCTTCAATCAGGTTCAGGGTAACTGGATCTATGTTGAGGTCTTTGATCCACTTGGACTTAAGTTTTATACATGGTGATAGATATGGATCTATTGGCAATCTTCTACATGTTGACATCCAGTTATACCAGCACCATTTGTTGAAGATGCTTTCTTTTTTCCATTGTACAGTTTTGGTCATCTTTGTCAAAAATTAGGTGTTCATACATGTGTGAATTAATGTCAGGGTCTTCAATTTGATTCCATTGGTCCACATGGCAGTTTTTATGCCAGTACCAAGCTGTTTTTATTACTGTAGCTCTATAATAGAGCTTGAAGTCAGGGATCATGATGCCTCCAGAGGTTGATTTATTATACAAGATTCTTTTAGGTATCCTGGGTTTTTTGTTTTTGCATATGAAGTTGAGTATTGTTCTTTCCAGGTCTGTGAAGAATTGTGTTGCTACTTTGATGTGGATTGCATTGAATCTGTAGATTGCTTTTGGTAACATTGCCATTTTTACTATGTTAATTCTACCTATCCATGAGCATGGGAAGTATTTCCATTTTCTAATTAATATGTTCTTCAATTTCTTTCTTTAGAGACTCAAAATTTTTGTCATACAGGTCCTTCACTTGCTTAGTTAGAGTTACCCCAAGGTATTTTGTATTATTTGTGGCTATTATAAATGGCAATGTTTCTCTGATTTCTTTCTCAGCTCTTTTATCATTTGTATATAGAAGGGCTACTGAATTTTTGAGTTAATCTTGTATCCTGGCACATTACTGAAGGAGTTTATCAGCTGTAGGAGTTCCCTGGTAGAATTTTTGGGGTCTCTTATGTACACTATCATATCATTTGCAAATAATGAAAGTTTGACTTTTTCCTTTCCAATTTTTATCCCTTTGATCTCCTTTTGTTTTATTGCTCTGGCTAGAACTTCAAGTACTATATTGAATAAATATGGGGAGAGTAGACAGCCTTGTCTTGTTCCTGATTTTAGTGGAATCACTTTGAGTTTCTCTCCATTTAATTTGATGTTGGCTGTTGGCTTGTTGTAAATTGCCTTTATTATGTCAGGTATGTTCCTTGTATTCCTGATCACTCGAGGACTTTTATCATGAAGAGGTGTTGGATTTTTTTCAAAGGCTTTTTCAGTATCTAATGAGATGATCATTTGTTTTTTTTCTTTCAGTTTGTTTATGTGGTGTATTACATTGACAGATTTTTGTATGTTGAACCATCCTTGCATCCCTGGGATGAAGCCTACTTGCTCATGATGGATAATTTTTTTGATGTGTTCCTGGATTCAGTTAGACAGTATTTTATTGAGTATTTTTGCATCAATGTTCATGAGGGAGATTGGTCTGTAATTCTCTTTCTTTGTTGCATCTTTGTGTGGTTTGGGTATCAGGGTAACTGTAGCCTCATAAGAAGAGTTTGATAATGTTCCTTCTGTTTCTATTGTGTGGAACAATTTGAAGAGTATTGGAATTCACTCTTCGTAGAAATTCTGGTAGAATTCTGTGCTGAAACCATCTGGTCCTGTACTTTTTTTGGTTGGGAGACTTTTAATGACTATTTCTATTTCCTTATGGGTTATTTAAATAGTTTATCTCATCTTGATTTAACTTAGGTATGTGGTACCTATCCAGAAAATTATCCATTTCTTTCAGATTTTCCAATTTTGTGGAGTAGAGGTTTTTGAAATATGACCTGATGATTCTCTGTATTTCCTCATTGTCTGTTGTTATATCCCCCTTTTCGTTTCTGATTTTGTTGATTTGGATTCTCTCTCTCTCTCTCTCTCTCTCTCTCTCTCTCTCTCTCTCTCTCTCTCTCTCTCTCTCTCTGCCTTTTGGTTAATTTGGATAAGGGCTTGTCTATCTTGTTGATTTTCTCAAAGAACCAACTCTTTGTTTTATTGATTCTTTGTATTGTTCTCTTTGTTTCTATTTTATTGATTTTAGTCCTCAATTTGATTATTTCTTGGCATCGATTCCTCCTGTGTGAGTTTGCTTCTTTTTGTTCTAGAGCTTTCAGGTATGCTGTTAAGTCACTTGTGTGAGATTTCTCCATCTTCTTTATGTGGGTATTTAGTGCTATGAATTTTCCTCTTAACACTGCTTTCATTATGTCCCATAAGTTTGGGTATGTTGTACTTTCATTTTCATTTAATTCTAGGAAATCTTTAATTTCTTTATTTCTTCCTTGACCAATTGGTGATTCATTTGGGCATTGTTCAGATTGTAGGCTTTCTGTAAATTTTGTTGTTGTTGAAATCTAACTTTAAGCCATGGTGGTCTGATAAAATACAGGAGGTTATTCCAATTATTTTGTATCTGTTGAGATTTGCTTTGTGACCGAGCATGTGGTCAATTTTAGAGGTTCCATGGGGTACTGAGAAGAAGGTATATTCTTTTGTGTTAGGGTGGAATATTCTGTAGATATCTATTAAGTCCATTTGAGTCATAACATCTGTTAGGTCCTTTATGTCTTTGTTAAGTTTCTGTCTGGCAGACCTGTCCATTGGTGAGAGTGTGTGGAGTTTGATGTGTGATTTAAGCTTTTGTAATGTTTCTTTTACAAATATGGGTGCCCTTGTATTTGGGGTATAAATGTTCAGAATTGAGACTTCATTTTGGTGGATTTTCCCTGTGATAAGTATGTAATGTCTTTCCCAATCTCCTTCAATTTGATTTTAGTTTTTAAGTCTATTTTATTAGATATTAGGATAGCTACACCAGCTTGCTTCTTAAGTCCATTTGATTGGAAAGTCTTTTCCCAGCCTTTTACTCTGGGATAGTGTCTGTCTTTAAAGTTGAGGTGTGTTTCTTGTATGCAGCAGAAGGATGGATCCTGTTTTTGTATCCATTCTGTTAGCCTGTGTCTTTTTATAGGCGAATTGAGACCATTGATATTAATAGATATTAATGACCAGTTATTGTTAATTCCTCTTATTTTTTGTTGGTATTGTTGTGTGTGTGTTTCTCTTCTTTGGTATTTGTTGGTGTGGGATTATCTATTGCCTGTGTTTTCATGGTTGTATCTAACTTCCTTAGGTTGGATTTTTCCTTTTAGTGCTTTCTGTAGGGCTGGATTTGTGGATAGGTATTGTTTAAACCTGGTTTTATCATGGATTATTTCTTTTACTGCATCTATGGAGATTGAGAGTTTTGATAGATATAATAGTCTGGGTTGACATCCATGGTCTCTTAGTGTCTGTATAACGTCTGTCCAGGATCTTCTGGCTTTCAGAGTCTCCATTGAGAAGTCAGGTGTTATTCTGATGGATCTGCCTTTATATGTTCTTGGCCTTTATCCTTTGCAGCTCCTAATATTTTTTCTTTATTCTGTATGTTTAGTGGTTTGATTGTTATGTGGTGAGGGGTCTTTTTTTTTTTTGGATCCAGTCTATTTGGTCTTCTGTAAACTTCTTGTACCTTCATAGGCATTTCCTTCTTTAAGTTGGGAAAGTTTTCTTCTATGATCTTGTTGAATATATTTTCTGTGCCTTTGAGTTGGTATTCTTCTCCTTCTTCTATCCCTATTATTCTTAGTTTTGGTCTTTTCATGGTGTCCCAAATTTCCTGGATGTTTTGTCTTATGACTTTTTTGGCTTTAGTGTTTTCTTTGATTGATGAATCTGTTTCCTCTATTGTATCTTCAATGCCAGAGATTCTCTTTCATCTCCTACATCCTGTTGGTTATGCTGGAACCTGTAGTCCCTGTTCATTTACTCAGATTTTCCATTTCCAGCCTTCCCTCAGTTTGTGTCTTCTATTGTCTCTTTTTCAGTTTTCAAATCTTGGACTGTTTCATTCACCTGTTTAATTGCTTTTTCTCAGCTTTCTTTAAAAGATATATTGATTTCTTCCAACTTTTTTGTTTGTCTTTTCTTTGAATTCTTTAAGGGTAGTTTTCATTTCCTCTTTAAAGGTTTCTCTCATCTTCTTAAAGTCATTTTTAAGGTCTATTTCTTCTGCTTCTTCTGCTTTGGGATGTTCAGGTCTTGCTGATGTAGCACCACTAGGTTCTGATGGTGCCATATTGGTCTTTATGTTGTTGACTGTATTTTTGCACTGACATCTACCCATCTCTTCCTGAACTCCATACAAGTGCTGCCTGTGTCTGAGGGAGCCTCTTTTGGTCCAATTGACATTCTTGGGAGCCCTTGGTCTAATCCGGGCTCTTGGTCCAATCGGTGCTGATGGGCTCTGTGTCCAAGGGAGCAGATCTTAGTCCAATGGGCACCAGTGGGCTCTGTCTCGGGGAGCAGCTATTCCCAATTGGTGCATTGTAGGACCTGTTTTCTGTTCCCAATTGGTGCATGGTGGGCTTATGTCTCCGGTTTTTACTGGTGTTACAGGGGGCTGTTTTCTTGGCAGGGAGTGGTGGAATGGGCAGCTGGCCAGTTCCTGGGGCTCCAATGGATCATAATTTTTTATACAGCTCTTTTTTGTTGATGCTTCTAATTACAATTTCTTTTCTGTTTCTTGTACAATTGATTATCTTTCTTTCTCCTTCTTATGTTAGGGTGTTTTGGAGACAGGGTCTGTTGTATTCCAGGCTGACTTAGAATTTGGTATATAGCTGAGGAAGACTTTGAACTTCTGATCCTCCTACTTTCACATCCTTAGTGCTGTATTATTCAGGAATGTACTATCACCTCCAGTTTATGTGGTGCTGGGGATCAATATCAATTTTTTTGTATGCTAGGCAAGCAGTCTACTAACCAAACTACATCCCCAACCCACATCCAGCTTCTTCAAACTCCTAATAACACCTTTTAACATATTGAATTCACGAACATATAGATAATTTGTTTTTAATTCTTGGACTACTCTTTCTCAGAGCTTGCTATTCTCCACTTCAAGGACTTCTGCCCAGTTGGCGTCCCTGGGATCATCTGTGACTGCTTTCCTGGCATAGATTCACTATCTTGTGGATCCCAACACTTCCTTCTTGGCTTACAACTTTCTCTTGCTTCAGAACATCCTTAAGTAGCTTCCTATGAAAATGTATTTGAGAGAGAAATTTTATTAACTCATATATCTCTACAACTCTTTATTTCATTGTCACACTTGATGGTTATTTTGGCGTGTACATGATGCTATTACTGACAATTATTTTCCTTTAGAATTTTTTGGCAAGCAAGGTTTCATTGAAAAATAGCCTCCCACATCAGAAAGGGGTCCCTTGTGGTGATATATTGTGGACCCTAATAAAATGTGCCTGAAGATCAGAGAACAGAACAAGCTACTATATTAAACATAGAGGCCAGACAGTGGTAGAACACACCTTTAATCCTAGCACTCAGGAGGCAGAGATCCATCTGGATCTTTGTGAGTTCAAAGACACCCTGGACTACATGAGATTGACTCAGTCTAGGAGAGAAACAGAGCCAGGCAGTGGTGGCACACATCTTTAATCCAAGTACTGGGAACCACATGCCTTTAATACCAGGAAGTGATCACTGAGCAGAGAAAGGTACATAAGGTGTGAAGAAACAGGAACTAAAGCCTTTTTGGCTGAGGAAGCTTATTTGGCTAGAGGCCTATTGGCTGAGGAGTTGGTGAGGTAAGAGGTGGTGGCTGTGGCTTGCTCTACTTCTCTGATCTTTCAGCTTCCACCCCAATATCTGGTACCGGGTTTTTTATTTAAAGACCAATTAGCAATTTGTGTTACAGTCCCTAACAATGGCTTTTCTATTTTCTTGTTGCCCACTTATCTTTTGTCACCCAATGTTCTTAGGAAGTCTAGAGCTATTCTCACAACTATTGTTTTTTCTCAATTTTTAGTTTTCAAATTCTTGTTAGGCACTGGACTTCCTAGAACACCCCTCAAAGTTCACATTTTTCTCCCTCTCTTTTTTAAAATTTTATTTCCATCATAGTTTTGTCTTTGCTGTTTCACTGTTTTCTGAGAAACATCTAGAATCTTCTCCTTAATATTCATATGGGAATTTGAATTTAAATAACCTTAACTTTTTGTTGTGCTAGAGATTGAATCTGGGAACTTGTGCAGACTAAGCAAGTGCTCTACCATTGAACTACATCTCCAGCTAAATAATCAAAGTTTAATTCTTCTTTTGTTTTTGCTGTTGTTTGTTTTGTTTTGTTTTTTAAATGGGGTTTCTCTGTGTAATAGCCCTGGATGTCTGGGAACTCAATTTGTAGACCACGTTGGCCTTGAACTCACAGAGATCCACCTGCTTCTGCCTCCTGAGTGCTGGGATTAAAGGTGTGTACCATAACATCCAGAAATTCTTAATTTCTAAGAATTCCTTTTTGTCTCTGATTGCTCTTTTTTTTTTTTTTTTTTTTTTGGTTTTTTGAGACAGGGTTTCTCTGTGCAGTTTTGCGCCTTTCCTGGAACTCACTTGGTAGACCAGGCTGGCATCGAACTCACAGAGATCCACCTGCCTCTGCCTCCCGAGTGCTGGGACTAAAGGCGTGTGCCACCACCGCCCAGCTAATTTATTTATTTATTTTTTAAGATTTATCTATTATGTATACAGTATTCTGCCTGCATGTGTCCCTGCAGGCCAGAAGAGGGCACCAGATCTCATTATAGATGGTTGTGAGCCACCATGTGGGTGCTGGGAATTGAACTCAGGACCTTTGGAAGAGCAGTCAGTGCTCTTAACCTCTGAGCCATCTCTCCAGCCCTGATTGCTCTTTTATATAATGTTCTGTTCCTATTTATGGATACAATATTTTCTCTTAGTTCTCTGAATATACTAATTAAATTTAATCTTTTTCATATATACCTTATATTTCCTGAGATTCCAAATCCTTTTTTTTTTTCAGTATTGGCCATTAAAGCAAATGTTTTGTTAATTTTAGACAAGACCTTGATTTGTGTGTGTGTGTGTGTGTGTGTGTGTGTGTGTGTGTATGTTGAAGGCTTTATTCTAATTTTCTTTTTCATGTTTGAGAGGACAGGTTCTAACACTATACCTCTGACTAACCTGGAACTCTCTTTGTAGCCTAGGTTGGCCTTAAATTTGTGGTGACCCTCCTGACTCTCAACCTCTTGAGTGCTAGGATTACAGGTGTGAGCCACCACACCCAGCTCTTTCTATCAGTTTTTGATTTTACTTAGTAATTATTTATAATTAGTAAAGAAGGGTTCAAAAGCTATTGTGGATTTAATATTCTGTTGGAGAAATATATCTGTTTTCCTAATCCAAATGGCTTCTGTATAGGGCAGGGGCATGGAGGAGTGGAGATCTTAGACCCTACAGGCTAGAATGAAGAAGAAATTACTCACAAGTTGTCAGCATCCATGCTAAAAAGCCTTGGCTCTCTGTAGATGCCATTCAGTTTCTTCATAGAACAGTCAGATGTTTTCTCGGTAGGTTTGTGCCAGCTCCAGTCTGCTGGGGGAGAGGGGAGTTCCAACTGAAACCATCATCCTGCACCAAGGCCTTTGCTGAATCCCTGTGTGTCTAGTCTTGTTTTATTTCATTTTTGTGCCCATCACTGGCTGAAACTTACCAAGTAGGCTAGGCTAGCCAGCCAGCTCCAAGATTCTGCTTGTCTCTTCCTCCCTAGTATGTTGTGGAATATTACTTTAACTATGTAAAAGTGTGTTACATTTGTTTATGCTACATTTGTTTAACTAGGAAAAGATGTGTTACATCAGTTTATGCTTCATTTAATTATATAAAGATGTGTTGCATTTGTTTTACCTTGTCTGCCTAAGGCACCTGATTGTTCTAATAAAAAGCTGAACAACCAATAGCTAGGCAGTAGAGGAATATGCAGGGCTGGAAGGCAGAGAGAATAAATGGGAGAAGAGAATGAGAGAGAGAGGAAAGAATGAGGGAGAAAGAGAGGGAGATGCTGGGGGCCAGCCATTTCTCAGAAAAATTTCAAATTGAAGGTATCAAGAACAAATTAAACATAGTACACCAATAAAAAATGCACAGTGTAACTACTTAAGATAGGCAAGGCTAAGAGCTACTGTCAGACCCTCAACACACAACAACCCTGTTTCCATGATTGTACTAGACCTATCAAGAAAAGCTGTGAATGGCAACATCATAGATACAAAAGGTCATTTGTTCTTGGGTAGTAGCCCTTACCCAAGAAAAAGATGGAGGCAAGTTAACCTGTTCTTTTGACTTGGGAACAGTGGCTGTGCCTTAATCTACTACTATGTCAGCCAACAATTGTGACTTTGCAGTTACCAGCCTGCTTCTCTAGCAGTGGCCTAGCCACTCAGGCTGCGCAGCCTGGTGGGAATTCTATTCCCCCAGGTATCAGGTCTATTCTGCCACTAAAGATAGCTTTAACTAAATCTCTATTGTTCTATTTATAATTAAGACTCAAGACTCAAAGGCTGGAGTGAAAACCTGCTAGCTCAGAGAGACTGGGTCATAGCTAGCTAACCTCTCCTTGCTTTTGTCTCCAAAAGACCCATGCTTCCACTCTGCCAAACCAAAAAAGGCTATACCAGCCACTCCAAATACCTCCCTACTACTTCCTGTGTCTCTCTATCTCTTCCAGATGTCCTCTGATGTTCTATGATTGCTTTCTGTCAACTAGTTGCTAACTCAACTGTGGTGATATTGTGTCCCCCAATATATTGTGCACCCTAATAAATTTATCTGGGGTCAGAGAACAGAACAGCCACTAGACAGACAGAGAGGCCAGAAAATGGTGGCACACACGCCTTTAATTCTATCACTTGGGAGGCAGAGATCCAACCAGATCTCTGTGAGTTCAAAGCCACACTGGAAACAGTTAGGCATGGTAACAAGAGCCTTTAAACCCAGGGAGTGATGGCAGAAAGCAGAAAGGTATATAAGGCATGAAAACCAAGAAATAGAGGTGGGTTAAGTTTTTAGGCTTTTAGAAGCAGTTCAGCTGAGATCCATTTGGATAAGGACTGAGAGGCTTTCAGTCTGAGGAAACAAGATCAGCTGAGGAAATGGCAAGGTGAGGAAGCTGTGGCTTGTTCTGCTTCTCTAATCTTCCAGCTTTAACCCAATACCTGGCTCCGGGTTTGATTTTATTAATAAGACCTTCTAACAATTCATGCTACACTCAGCCTCCTGACCCAAGGTTAATTTTATGTGATCAATGCAAATGCAAACTCGGGGCTCACAGTGTGATCAAATATCCCCCCCCAACATTAACCCAAGATTTTTTTTTATAAAGAGATATACTAAAATGAAAAACTCCAATAACTACAACAGACTCCATAGCCCAGGTATAGTCCACACCAGTTTGAAGAACAGGTGAGTGACCCGCCTCCCAGCTGAGCTGCCCTACTCCCCAAACCTTGATCTTGAGGGTACATCCTTTGGCTCTCTCCCTCCCATCTCTGCACCAGCACCACTGCTGGGCCCTGCCCCCAACTCTGGGTGAAATTCCACTGCTCTGATGCAATTCTCAACAGTGACGCGCCTGCCTAGTGGACTGCCCTCACCCCCTGGATTCTATTCCCCCAAGACCCACTCTGCTCTCTAACCCCTCCCACCTCATCATCTTCCCCACAGCCATCCCTTCCCCACAACTCTGGCAGACTTCTAGGTCCAGGCACAATCCACTCCAGTTGAGTGACCTGCCTCCCAGCTGAACTGCCCCACTCCCCAGACCCTGATCCCCGTTGCCATGATCATAATGGACTGAAGCTCTGAAACTGTAAGTGAGCCACCCTCAATTAAATGTTTTCTTTATAACAGTTGCTGTGGTCATGATGTCTCTTCACAGCAGTAGAAACCCTAACTAAGACAGAAGTTGGTACCAGGGTAATGGGGTATTGCTGTGATAGGCCTGACCTTGCTTTTGTTTGGAGTAATTTAGACTTTGGTTCTTTGAGTTAGGAAATCAGTGGAATGCTCTAAGCACTACTTAATGGGGCATACTAGTAGAAGCATGGAAGACAATGGTGTTCATAATGATTGAAATGTCAGGAGCTGGCTCAAGAGATTTCAGAGAATACACCAGACAGACTTGATAAAGCAAAATACCACAGACTTTGATTTGTTAAATACCACCCCTCCCTTGACCTCTGGCTCCAAGCATACTCCCTAGAATAGTACAGGCAAGGAAGACTTATCTATTGGGAAGAATTCCGAACACTTTTCCAGGGTAGAATTCTGACTAGTCCAAAAAGGACCCTTCTTTTAAGGGTTGTGGGAAACTAGACACTGCAACTTTATTTAGTATCAGTGGCATTTATTTGAAGCAAATTCAGCTCCAGGAGTTGGACAGTTGAATGCAGGAGGAATTCCACTAATTCCTTTGATTTGTAGCAGCTTGGCCAAACCATTCAGTTTTTGGTGGAGTCAATCCCAAGCCTCCATCTGGCTTCATAGTGTCAAGTCCTGGAAGAGTTGGGATACCAGTTGGCTCAGGAGCAGTAGGCATGGTGCCTCTATTGTTTAAGCCCATAACACCTCCCATAGCCATTTAGCCCATCCATATCTCTTGTTCTCTCAAATCAGGGAAGGTTCCCTTGAATCCTTCCTGCTGTCACTGCATTTCTTCTTGTTGCTGCAGCATTTCTTCTTCAAGGTGCCTGCACTCATCTTCCTGCCTGAGCTCTAGCTACTTTTTTTTCTGAACCTCTTGGTTATGCAGTTCCTCCATTCTCTGAAGCTCTTCTTGACACCTCATCAAATCCTGCCTCATTAGCATAACCTGGTGCACATGGCATGCTGCCTCCATCTCCATCTTCAACTTCTCATGAGCCTCCCTGATATTTGGGTGCAGTTGATCCTGCTGTTGATCTTCCATCTCAATGAGTATCTTCCAGTGGGTGACATTGGCTGTGCAAATCTGAGTGGCTATTCTTGCTCCTTGTGAAATTGCGGGTGTGTGGGGGTGTGGTTGGTTTTATGTTTGTTTGTTTTTGGTTTGTTTGTTTTTATCAGCAGCTTCTCTGCAAGTTCCTCATCATCATCTAAGTGGTCCACAGGCTCCACAGTCACAGGCCAGGGAAACGTGTTTAGCAATAATGAGCCTTCAGTGCATCTGTCCAGAGGTTTCTGAGTAGCTGAATACTCTGAGACCTCAACAGTACTTTTCCCTGAGGGCTTTCCTCAGTCATCCACAATTACCACAGCCCTCTCCACCTGGCCAAACACAGAAAAGGTTTCTTCCAGCAGTTCATTGGATACGTACTAAGGAAAAGTGCCGACTGTAAGGGATCCACTATAGGACAAGCAAAGTGTACATGCTGCTGCTTTCCATGGAGTGACATATTGCCCAGCTCCACTTTGGCAATTTTCACTAGGGGTCCTGTTTCCAAGCAAATAAAGACAAAGCCGGGCTGGAGAGATGGCTCAAAAGTTAAGAGCACTGGCTGCTCTTCTAGAGGTCCTGAGTTCAATTCCCAGCAACCACATGGTGGCTCACAACCACCTATAATGAGATCTGGTGCCCTCTTCTGGCCTGCAGGCATATATGCAGGCAGAACACTATAGATACTAAATAAATTCTTAAAAAAAAAAAAAAAAAGACAGACGAGATCAGTTTGGGAGGCATCCAAGCAGTGGGACCAGGTCCTGTGCTCATTGCATGAGTTGGCTGTTTGAAACCTCGGGCTTATGCAGGGTCGCTTGGCTCAGCCTGGGAGGAGGGGACTGGACCTGCCTGGACTGAGTCTCCCAGGTTGATCTCAGTCCTCCAGGGAAGTGGCGGGGAGGCTTTGCCCTGGAGGAGGTGGGAATGGGGGATGGGCTGGGGGGAAGGGGAGAGGGGCGGAAGGGGGAGAACAAGGGAATCCGTGGCTGATATGTAGAACTGAATTGTATTGTAAAATAAAATAAAAGAAAAAAAAGACAAAGCCTTTATCCTTAAGAACAAAAACTTTGCCTGCTTTCTTATAGTTCTCAGAAAGTTTCCTCATTTCCTCCTCAGTAACATCAGGGGAAGATTGTCCACAAAGAGATGGCTACTCCAGGTGACGGTCTTTCCTGGTTTCCTAAAATTCTTTATGTCAATAGTTAAGATTTCATTCTGTCTGCTGGCCTGCTGTCCATTTGCAGGTATTGGTAGGATGGCTGCTGCTGCTGTTGCTGCTACTTGTGGTGATGCTGATGATGCTTTTTTGGAGTATGGTTCTGCTTCTCCAAGTTAAAGCTTTTATTGCTCTGCAGTTTTGAACCCTTGACTTTGATTTGAACACAGTTCTTTGCTCATAGTAAAAGTGACGCTGCACAGCCTCCACCATCCCGAGCTCTAGTTATAGTTCCTTATGGTATTTTTATTATTTTATAATTAATTTAATTTTACATATCAGCCATGGATTCCCCTGTCCTCCCTCCTCCCACCCCCCCACTTTCCCCCAGCCCACCCCCCATTCCCACCTCCTCCAGGGCAAATCCTCCCCGAAGGACTGCGATCAACCTGGTAGACTCAGTCCAGGCAGGTCCAGTCCCCTCCTCCCAGGCAGAGTAAAGTGTCCCTGCATAGGCCCCAGGCTCCAAACAGCCAGCTCATGCATTAAGGACAGGTCCCTGTCCCACTGCCTGGGGGCCTCCCAAACAGATCAAGCTAATCAACTGTCTCACTTATGCAGAGGGCCCGATCCAGTTGGGGGCTCCTCAGCTATTGGTTCATAGTTCATTTTTAAAATCTTAAGTAGGTGTTGAATTTTATCAAATGCTTTTTCCTGCATGTATTAGGATAATCACATGATTTCTTCTTAAAATTGTGATTGGTTTCTAATTTTAAAGCATATTTGTTTTCTGAGAATAAAGCTCTACTTGGTGGGGTTTGAGAGAGGGCTCAGCACTTAAGAGTGCTTGTTTCTCTTGCAGAGGACCCAAGTTTGGATCCTAGCACTCATGTTCAGTAGTTTATAACTGTTTGTAACTCAGCTCCAGATGTCTGATGCCATCTTCTGGCCTCTGCAGGCACCTGCGCGCGCGCGCACACACACACACACACACACACACACACACACACACACACACACCAAACACACATCTCTCCCCTCTCTCTCTCTCTGTCTCTCTCTGTCTCTCTGTCTCTGTCTCTCTTTCTCTCACACACACACATATACACACCTAAAAATAAATTGTCAATGATGTATAATCATATACTTCTGGATTCAGTTTATTCAGAAAATAAATTTTCACATTTATTCTCATAACTTATGTCATATATTTCTGTTTATTATTATATTAGCTATTTCATTCTAATAAAGTAAATATGACCAAAGTTCTTACTTTTCTATATGTGATTCAATCTGCTAACCCATTAAACATTTGGTAGAATATATCTGGTAAAGCATCTAGCCTGTTTTATTTTTATTTGATTGTTTTTGGAGGGAGGGTATTAAACATACTTTCTTTAAGGTTATAAGACTCTATCTGGAATTTTATTTCTATAGTTAGTTTGACAAGCTGTATTTTTCTATCATTTTACTTATGTTTTCAAGTTTACTCACAGTTCTTCATAAAGTTGTTTTAAAAAATTTCAGGCTGGAGAGATGGCTCAGAGGTTAAGAGCACTGGCTGCTCTTCCAGAGGTCCTGAGTTCAATTCCCAGCAACCACATGGTGGCTCACTACCATCTGTAATGAGATCTGGTGCTCTCTTTTAGTGTGCAGATGTACATGCAACCAGAGCACTCATATAACATAAAATACATAAATACATAAATCTTTTTTAAAAATCTTACTAGGAACTAAAGAGATGTAGCTCAGTGGGTAAGAGCACTTGCTGTGCAAACATGAGGACTTGAGTTCAGGTCTCAGTCTCTAGCACTTACATAAAAACTCAAATGGCTGATCCAGACCAGAGGTGAGTGCCTAGACTCAGACCCAGAGACGCTGGCCCCTAGGTCCCATCCCTGGGCACCAGCAGTTCCGGTGAAGACCTGCCCAAACTGGCCCCAGGTTCTGGCCATCGGGCAGGCCCCAGCGGGAAGGTTCCCCTTCTCCTACCCTCCCCCGCACCCCCACCTGTGGTGGTATTCTAATTGTTCTGAAATGTGATTTTGATTGTATATTAATAAATAAAGTTGCCCGGGGTTCAGAGCTATTAGAGCCATAGAAAGAGCATGGTGGTGGCGTTGGTGGCGGCAGCAGCGCACGCCTTTAATCCCATAGATCTCTGTGTGTTCAGGGATACAGCCAGCATTGGAGACATATGCCTTTAAGACCTGGGGGGCTGTACATACAGACAGTGATGAGGCAGTCACGTGTTTGGGTTTACAACCAATGAGAAGGCAGAACAAAAAACTATGAAATGACTTACACACAGGGAAATAGCTCTCTTTCGGGTAGCTAGGAGCACGCAGGAGGAAGGGTGAGATTTTAGCCCTGAGCTCTGACCTCTCCGCTTTCTCTTTTACATTGGTTCTGTGTTTCTTATTTAACAAGACGGTTGGTTACATCTACATCTGGCGCCCAACGTGGGGCACCATTTGTTGCTGGAGGGCTTCTCTCCAGGTTCCACCAGGCCCCGCAGTCCCACAATCCACATATAAAATAATCACTCAAATGCTTATATTACTTATAAACTGTATGGCTGTGGCAGGCTTCTTGCTAACTGTTACTTTGGAAAAGAGGTTCTGCTTTTGTTTCCACAGAAAGCCAGAGGCTATGGATTTCTTCCAGATTAAGATACATCAGGTTTGACCAGCCAAGACCCCCTGAAAGATCTCTGATGACACCATGGCCCAGATAATCCAACACCCAGAACAGTTTCAAGGCAACTGGCTCCCACAATACAACCTCAAGGACTACCCCATAGGCCTAAAATTTTCTTTGCGTCCCCATAAGATACAGCACCCCCCTCCAGCAGGAAGTAGTAAGAGATGCTACGCCCAAATTCCCAAATATACCAAGCTGGCTTTAGAGGTGGAATTGGCTCACTCCCCCTCTAAACCCAGACATATTACTAAAAAAAAAAAAAAAAAAAAAAAAGGTTGAGAGATTCCTTTGTCCCATATCAGAAGAGCCCTCTGGTGTGGGACAGAGAAAAAACAATATTTTTATTTAAAACAGGTTGATTATAAATGTGATCTCTTTCTAAAAAAGAAAATGGGATATGATATAGATATATAGGAGGATATAGAGATGATAAGATAAAAGGGTAGATTAATGAACCTACTTTTAAGGAACAACTTGTTTAAAATGTTTTACATTGGTATAGATTTTAGTTTATGTTTAAAATGTTTTACATTGGTATAAATTTTAGTTTATTGATACAAAATTTTAGTTTGATACAAACTTGAAGTTAATTTTGTTATACTGTATTTCTATTCTTGTTTGAGGTATTATGTTTATGTAACTCATTTAAAATTGTAATGGATAATTAAAAATAGATTAATAATTAGTCATCTATGATAATCATATTTGTAGCCATGTTAGTTAAGTCTTCTAGGTATACATAGATATATTTCAGATAGATAGGTAATCTTCAAACACTTCATAGACCTAGAGAATATGGCATTTAAATAACTTAGAATTCTGTTGACATGAGACACAATTGCTCCTGGCTGCACCAATTTGATCCGGAGAGAATGTTGGGCTTCTAAGACATTTCCATTTGGAAGTTTGTCTTCTTGGCACAAAATGGCCTACTGGGCAAAGAACTGCCCTTTCCTTGATGGCCAACAGTACGAATGCAATGCTGTCCTTTCTGGACAAGCGGGACACAAGGAAAGCAACCCCTGTACTCTGCCAAGACAGGGTAAGATGGTCTTTCAGAATTCCTGCTTCTAAAAATGGTCTGTCAGATACTCTAGGCCTGTAGCCAATTTGCACCAACAATGCTGAGAAACATTAGGTGACTGTCCAGGCTGCCAGCTGTCTTGGTCTACTCTTACAAGATTCCTGAAAGTTGCTTGCATCCATCTACCATTTCTCAGGTACCATTATGTTCCTTCTCAGGTCTTTGATGTGGTTAAAGACTAGATACTTACAATTTTCCTTAGTTATGATAAAAGATAAGTTAGATATAAAACCTTAAACTCACAAATATAAGATAGATAGGACATCTTCTTTAATATTGTAATTGCAATTCTTGCTCGATAATTGTTTCGTTATATGTAATTTTACCATGTTAAAGTTAAAACCTTCCTTTTTTTAAAAAAAAAAAAAAAGAAGAAAAGGGGAAGTGCTGTGGATATTGCTCTATATAAATAAAACACTGATGGCCAGTGACCAGACAGGAAGTATAGGCAGGACAAGGAGAGAGGAGAATTGGGGAAATAGGAAGAAGGGGGGAGAGACACTGCAGCCACGGCCAGGACAAGCAGCATGTAAAGACGCCAGTAAGCCACCAGCCACATGGCAAGGTATAGATTTATAAAAATGGGTTAATTTAAGATAAAAGAACAGTTAGCAAGAAGCCTGCCACAGCCATACAGTTTATAAGTAATATAAGCGTCTGAGTGATTATTTTATATGTGGATTGTGGGACTGCGGGGCTTGGTGGAACCTAGAGAGAAGCCCTCCAGCAACACCCACCCCCCTGGCAGACACTGCAATCTATACATCCTGCCCCCACGTCCATCCGCTGAGACCCCAGTCATTTCCTGAGACTCAGAGACCAGCCCCCAGCTCCCATCCGGCCCGGAGCTCTGTCTGGACCAAGAGCACTGATAAGACGAAGAACCAATCCACGAGGAGATGGGCAGACATCAAGGCAGAAGTACATACAACAAAATGAAGAGCAATACAGCATCACCAGAACCTAGCCCTCCTCCAACAGTAAGACCTGAACATCACAAAATGGAAGAAGCAGAATAAAGCAACCTTATGAATAACATCATGAAGATGCTAGAGACATTTATAGAAGAAATCAAAAATGAAATTGAGGAAAAGACAAACAAAAAATGGGGAATTGCTATAAAAAAATAGAGGAAAAGACAAATAAAGCAGAAGAAAACAATAAATCCCTGAAAGAAAACCATGAAAAAGCAATGAAACAGATGAGGGAAACAGTCCAAGACCTGAAAAGGGAAATTGAAAAAATAAAGAAGACACAAACAGAGGGAATACTGGAAATAGAAAATCTGAGTAAAAGATCTGGAACTTCAGATGCAAGCATAACCAACAGAATGCAAGAGATAGAAGAGAGGATCTCTGGCGTTGAAGATACGGTAGAAGAAATAGATTCATCAGTCAAAGAAAACACTAAAGCCAACAAAGTCATGACCCAAAATGTCCAGGAAATTTGGGACACCATGAAAAGACCAAACCTATGAATAATAGAGATAGAGGAAGGAGAAGAATACCAACTCAAAGGCACAGAAAATATATTCAACAAGATCATAGAAGAAAACTTTCCCAACTTAAAGAAGGAAATGCCTATGAAGGTACAAGAAGTTTACAGATAGACTGGATCAAAAAAAAAAAAGTCCCCTCGCCACATAATAATTAAACAATTAAATGTACAGAATAAAGAAAGAATATTAAGAGCAGCAAAGGAAAAAGGCCAAGCAACCTATAAAGGCAGACCCATCAGAATAATACCCAATTTCTCAGTGGAGACTTTGAAAGACAGAAGGACCTGGACAGATGTATTGCAGACACTAAGAGACCATGGATGCCAGCTTACACTAATATACCCAGCAAAACCTTCAATCATCATAGATGGAATGAATAAGACATCCCAAGACAAAGACAGATTTAAACAATATCTATCCACAAACCCAGCCCTACAGAAAGCACTAGAAGGAAAATTCCAACCTAAGGAAGTCAGATACACACTTGAAAACACAGGCAATAGATAACACCACAGCAGTAAACCCCAAAGAAGAGAAATACACACACACACTACCACCAAAAAAATAATAATAATAACAGGAATGAACAATCACTGGTCATTAATATCCCTTAATATCAATGGACTTAATTCACCTATAAAAAGACACAGGCTAACAGAATGGATACGAAAGCAGGACCCATCTTTCTGCTGCATACAAGAAACACATCTGTGGTGGTATTGTGTTCCCCAAAATACTGTGCACGCTAATAAACTTATCTGGGGTCAGAGATCAGGACAGCCGCAATATTAAACATAGAGGATAGGAAGTGGTAGCACACGCCTTTAATCCTAGCATTCAAGAGGCAGAAATCCCTCTGGATCTCTGTGAGTTCAAGGCCACATTGAAACAGCCAGACTTGGTGACACACGCCTTTAATCCCAGAAAGTGAGCCTTTAATCCCAGGGAGTGATGGCAGAAGGCAGAAAGATATATAAGGTGTGAAGACCAGAAACTAGAATATCCCTTAATATCATTAACTAATGATATTAATAGATTAATAGATATGCAACCAATAGAAGCATTTGGCTGGTTAAGCTTTTAGGCTTTTGAGCAGCAGTTCAGCTGAGACTCATTCTGGATGAAGACTGAGAGGCTTCCAGCCTGAGGAAACAGGATCAGCTGAGGAACTGTCGAGGTGAGGAAGCTGTGGCTTGTTCTGCTTCTGTGATCTTCCAGCGTTCACCCCAATACCTGGCTTCAGGTTTGTTTTTTATTAATAAAGCCTGTTAAAATTCCTGCTACATGAGAAAAACAATGAAAGCATGAAATTTGCAGGCAAATGGATGGAACTAGAAAAAATCATCCTGAGTGAGGTAACGCAAACCCAGAAAGACAGTCATGGTATGTACTCACTCATAGGTAGATTCTAGATATAAAATAAAGAACAATCAGACCACAACCCATAGAACCATGGAGGCTATATATATAGCATGGAGGTCCCTAGGACGACTGTGGCTTATAATAAATTTCGGTTTTACTCAATTATTGAAAAAAAAATAGCCAAATGAATGGAAACACATGAACTATGAACCAAAGGCTGAGGGGCCCCCAGCTGGATCAGGCCCTCTGAATAGGTGAGACAGTTGATTGGCTTGATCTGTTTGGGAGGCATCTAGGCAGTGGGACCAAGTCCTGTGCTCATTGCATGAGTTGGCTGTTTGAAACCTGGAGCTTATG
Source organism: Peromyscus maniculatus bairdii (assembly GCF_049852395.1). Lineage (NCBI taxonomy): Eukaryota > Metazoa > Chordata > Mammalia > Rodentia > Cricetidae > Peromyscus > Peromyscus maniculatus. Next base: position 1,768,111 of record NC_134875.1, on the reverse strand, counting down.
CAGGGACACTTGTCTCAGTCTGGGAGGGAGGGACTGGACCTGCCTGGACTGAGTCTACCAGGTTGATCGCAGTCCTTGGGGGAGGATTTGCCCTGGAGGAGGTGGGAATGGGGGGTGATCTGGGGGTAAGGGGAGGGGGTGGGAGGGGGGAGAATAGGTGAACTTGTGGCTGATATGTAGAACTGAATGGTATTGTAATATAAAATAAAATAAATAAAAAATCCCTGCTACACACCTCAGATTCAAAGATAGACACTACCTAAGAATAAAAGGCTGGTTCTCCCTCTCTTTTCTTGATCCAGCTAGGATCTCCCACTCTCTTTCCCTCGACCCTCGCCATTCATTGCTCCCACTCATGTCCAGGCTGTTCATGTAGATCTTATCCATTTCTCCGTGTCTTTCTTGGGGTCCCGTTTTCCAGGTAGCCTAGCTGGTGATGTGAGTAGCAGTCCAGTCATCCTTGTTCCACATCTAGCATCTTCCTATGAGTGAGTACATACCATATTTGTCTTTCTGAGTCTGGGTTACCTCACTCAGGATGATTTTTTCTAGATCCATCCATTTGCCTACAAACCTCATGATGTCATTGTTTTTCTCTGCTGAGTAGTATTCCATTGTGTATATGTGCCACAATTTATTTATCCATTCTACAGTTGAAGGGCATCTAGGTTGTTTCCAGGTTTCGGCTATTACAAACAATGCTGATATGAACATAGCTGAGCAAGTGCTCTTGTGGTATGATTGAGCATTTCTTGGGTAAATGAAGACCACATGAGAAAAGGAAGAAACAAAGAGCTAAAGAGGCCCACAGAAATCCACAAAGATACCCCCACAAAAGACTGCTGGCAATGGTCGAGAGACAGCCGGGACTGACCTACTCTGGTGATGGGATAGCCAAACACCCTAATAGTTGTGCCATAAACCCCATCCAAGGACTGAGGAATCTGGATGCAGACATCCACGGCTAGGCCCCGGGTGGAGCGATCGGAGTCTAATTAGTGAGAAAGAGGAGGGTCTATATGAGTGAGAATTGTTGAAACCAAGGTTGGATAAAGCACAGGGACAAATAACCAAATGAATGGAAACACATGAACTATGAACCAAAGGCTGAGGGCCCCCCAACTGGATCAGGCCCTTTGAATAGGTGAGACAGACGATTGGCTTGATCTGTTTGGGAGGCATCTAGGCAGTGGTACCAGGTCCTGGGCTCGTTGCATGAGTTAGCTGTTTGAAACCTGGGACTTATGCAGGGACGCTTGGCTCAATCTGGGAGGAGGGGACTGGACCTGCCTGGACTGAGTCTATCAGGTCAATCCCAGTCCTCGGGTGAGACCTTGATTTGGAGGCGGTGGGAATGGGGGGTAGGCTGGGGGGAAGGGGAGGGGGCAGGAAGGGAGAGAACAAGGGAATCTGTGGCTATTATGTAGAATAGAATAGTATTGTAAAATAAAAAAATTAAAAAAAAGAATAAAAGGCTGGGAAAAGACTTTCCAGTCAAATGATCTTAAGAATCAAGCGGGTGTAGCCATCCTAATATCCAGCAAAAGAGACTTCAAACTAAAATCAATCAAAAGAGATCAAGAAGGGCATTACATACTCATCACAGGAAAGATCCACCAAGATGAAGTTTCAATTCTGAACATTTATGCCCCAAACACAAGGGCACACACATATGTAAAAGAAACATTACTAAAGCTTAAATCACATATAAAACCCCACACATTAACAGTGAGAGACTTCAACACCCCACTTTCACCACTGGACAGATCTCCCAAAATGAAACTTAACAAAGAAATAAAGGACTTAACTGATGTTATGACTTGAATGAACTTAATTGATATCTACAGAACATTCCATCCTAACAAAAAAGAATATACCTTTTTCTCAGCACCCCATGGAACCTTCTCTAAAATTGACCACATACTTGGCCACAAAGCAAATCTCAATAGATACAAAATAATTGGAATAAACTCCTGTGTTCTATCAGACCACCATGGTTTAAAGTTAGATTTCAACAACAACAAAAACTACAGAAAGCCTACAATCTCATGGAAAATAAATAATACTCAACTGAATCACCAATGGGTTAAGGAAGAAATAAAGAAATTAAAGACTTCCTAGAGATCAATGAAAATGAATATACCACATACCCAAACTTATGGGACACTTTGAAAGCAGTGCTAAGAGGAAAATTCATAGCACTAAATGCCCACATAAAGAAGTTGGAGAAATCTCACACTAGTGACTTAACAGCACACCTGAAAGCTCTAGAAGAAGAAGCAAAGTCACCCAGGAAGGATAGACTCCAGGAAATAATCAAATTGAGAGCTGAAATCAATAAAATAGAAACAAAGAGAACAATACAAAAAAAATAAATAAAACAAAAATTTGGTTCTTTGAGAAAATCAACAAGATAGACAAGCCCTTATCCAAACTAACCAAAAGACAGAGAGAGAGAGCATCCAAATTAACAAATCAGAAATGAAAAGGGGGACATAACAACAGACAATGAGAAAATATAGAGAATCATCAGGTCATAGTTCAAAAACCTCTACTCCACAAAACTGGAAAATCTAAAAGAAATGGATAATTTTCTGGATAGGTACCACATACCTAAGTTAAATCAAGACCAGACAAACTATTTAAATAGGCCAATAATCCCTAAGAAATTGAATCAGTCATTAAAAGTCTCCCAAAAAAAGCCCAGGACCAGATGGTTTCAGCACAGAATTCTACCAGATCTTCAAAGAGTTAATCCCAATACACTTTAAATTGTTCCACACAATAGAAACAGAAGGAACATTACCAAACTCCTTCTTTGAGGCTACAATTACCCTGATTCCTAAACCAAACAAAGATGCAACAAAATAAGAGAATTATAGACCGATCTTCCTCATGAACATCAATGCAAAAATATTCAACAAAATACTGGCAAACTGAATCCAAGAACACATCAAAAAATTATCCACCATGATCAAGTAGGCTTCATCCCAGGGATGCAAGGTTGGTTCAACATACAAAAGAAAAAAAAAAAACACATGATCATCTCACTAGATGCTGAAAAGGCATTTGACAAAATCCAACACATTATAAAGGTCTTGGAGAGATCAGGAATACAGGGAACATACCTAAACATAATAAAAGCAATTTACAGCAAGCCAACAGCCAACATCAAACTAAATGGAGAGAAACTCAAAGCGATTCCACTAAAATCAGGAACAAGGCAAGGCTGTCCGTTCTCCCCATACTTATTCAATATAGTACTTGAAGTTCTAGCAAGAGCAATAAGACAACATAAGGAGATTAAGGGGATACAAATTGGAAAGGAAGAAGTCAAGCTTTCGCTATTTGCAGATGACATGAGTGACACCAAAAATTCGACCAAGGAACTGATACAGCTTATAAATACCTTCAGCAACATAGCAGGATAAAAGATCAACTCAAAAAAAAATCAGTAGACCTCCTGTATACAATTGACAAACAGGGTGAGAAGGAAATGAGAGATACATCACCCTTTACAATAGCCACAAATGACATAAAATACCTTGGGGTAACTCTAACTAAGCAAGTGAAGGACCTGTATGACAAGAACTTTAAGTCCCTGAAAAAAGAAATTGAAGAAGATGTCAGAAAATGAAAAGATCTCCCATGCTCATGGATAGGCAGGACCAACATAGTAAAAATGGCAATTTTACCAAAAGCAATCTACAGATTCAATGCAATCCCCATCAAAATACCAACACAATTCTTCACAGACCTGAAAAGAATAATACTCCATATGGAAAAACAAAAAAACCCAGGATAGCCAAAAGAATCCTGTACAATAAAACAACCTCTGGAGGCATCACCATCCCTGACCTCAAGCTCTACTATAGAGCTACAGTAATAAAAACAGCTTGATACTGGCATAAAAACCGACATGTGGATCAATGGAATCGAATTGAAGACCGTGATATTAGACTGCACATCTATGAATATATAATTTTTGACAAAGAAGCCAAAACTGTACAATGGAAAAAAGAAAGCATCTTCAACAAATGGTGCTGGCATAACTGGATGTCAACATGTAGAAGGCTACAAAGATCCATATCTGTCACCATGCACAAAAATTAAGTCCAAGTGGATCAAAGACCTCAACATAAATCCAGTTGCTCTAAACTTGATAGAAGAGAAAGTAGGAAGTAGTCTTGAATGCATTGACATAGGAGATCACTTCCTAAATATAACACCAGTAGCACAGACACTGAGAGAAACAGTCAATCAATGGGACCTCTTGAAACTGAGAAGGTTTTGTAGAGGAAAGGACACGATCAATAAGACAAAGCGACAGCCTACAGAATGGGAAAAGATCTTCACCAACCCCACATCTGACAGAGGGCTGATATCCAGAATATTTAAAGAACTCAAGAAATTAGACATCAAAATGCCCAACAGTCCAATTAAGAAATGGGCTATAGAACTAAACTGAGAATTCTTAACAGAGGAAGCTCAAATGGCTGAAAGACATTTAAGGAATTGCTCAACATCCCTAATCATCAGGGAAATGCAAAGCAAAACGACTCTGAGATACCACCTTACACCCATCAGAATGGCTATGATCAAAAACACTGAAGACACTTTATGCTGGAGAGGATGTGGATCAAGGGGAACTCTCCTCCACTGCTGGTAGGAATGCAAGCTTGTACAACCACTTTGGAAATCAATATGGCGCTTTCTTAGAAAATTGGGAATCAATATCCCCCAAGACCCAGCTATACCACTCTTGGGCATATACCCAAGAAATGCTCAATCATACCACAAGGGCACATGCTCATCTATGTTCATAGCATCATTGTTTGTAATAGCCAGAACCTGGAAACAACCTAGATGCCCCTCAACTGAAGAATGGATAAAGAAAATGTGGTACATATACACAACGGAGTACTACTCAGCAGAGAAAAACAATGACATCATGAGGTTTGCAGGCAAATGGATGGATCTAGAAAAAATCATCCTGAGTGAGGTAACCCAGACTCAGAAAGACAAACATGGTATGTACTTACTCATAGGAGGATACTAGATGTAAAACGAAGGATGACTAGACTGCTACTCACAACTCCAGGGAGGCTATCTAGAAAACAGTACCATAAGAAAGACACGGGGATCACCCAATGATGAGAAATGGATGAGATCTACATGAACAACCTGGACGTGGGTGAGGGGGGTAATGAAGGGCAAAAGTCTAGGGAAAGAGAGCTTAGGGGAGCAGGAGATCCAAGCTGGATCAAGAACGGAGAGGGAGAACAAGGAATAGGAGACCATGATAAATGAAGACCATATGAGAATAGGAAGAAACAAAGTGCTAGAGACGTCCCCAGAAATCCACAAAGATACCTCCACAATAGACTGCTGGCAATGTTTGAGAGACAGCCCAAACTGACCTACTCTGGTGATAGGATGGTCAAACACCCTAACTGTTGTGCTAGAAATCTCATCCAATGACTGATGGAAGCGGATGCAGAGATCCATGGCCAGGCCCCAGGTGGAGCTCCAGGAATCCAATCGGCGAGAAAGAGGAGGGATTATATGAGCGAGAACTGTTGAGACCAACATTGGAAAAAGCACAGGGACAAATAGCCAAAATAGTGGAAACATATGAACTGTGAACCAATAGCTGAGGAGCCCCCAACTGGATCAGGCCCTCTGCATAAGTGAGACAGTTGATTAGCTTGAACTGTTTGGGAGGCATCCAGGCAGTGGGACCAGGACCTGTCCTTAGGGCATGAGCTGGCTGTTTGGAGCCTGGGGCCTATGCAGGGACACTTTGCTCTGCCTGGGAGGAGGGGAGTGGACCTGCCTGGACTGAATCTACCAGGTTGAGCTGAATCCCCAGGGGAGTCCTTGTCCTGGAGGAGATGGGAATGGGGGGTGGGCTGGGGGGAAGGGGGGGAGGAGGGAGGACAGGGGAATCCGTGGCTGATATGTAAAATTAAATCAAATTATAAAATTAAAAAAAGTTACCTCCACCCCCTAAAAAAATTTAAACAAATGCAGCATTGTGGGAGCCCACAAAGGTTTTCTAGCGAGATCGGAGCTTGCTTTACACAGCAGGGCTGCATTAGGGGATGGTTTGACCACGTGTGTGGTTACCAGGTGTTTGGGGATGGTCTGCACTTGGCTGTGCTGGGGGGAGGTCTTTTGCTCCACCCCTTGACATTCCTTTAAAAAGCCCTTTATATTTTTGGTCGTGAGCCTAGCCTTTAACGGCTGAGCCATCTCTCCACCCCTAAAAAGCCCTTTAATAGAGATAGAAGGGGCCAGTGTGTTTTGACCCAGGCCTTCCTGAGGGTGTCCTATGTTCTAACTACCTCCTCTATATTTCTATCTAAATATTCTCCCTTCTCCCTCCTCAAGAGTACTCTGGGGGAAAAAGTTGGAATTGGTCTTCCTAACAGCATAAACAAATGTAACACACCTTTACACAGTTAAAGTAATGTGTTCCCCAAAATATTGTGCACCCTAATAAATTAATCTGGGGTCAGAGACAGAACAGTCACTAGATACAAAGGATAGAAAATGGTGGCACTCACACCTTTAATCCAGCATTCCAGAGGAGAAATCCCTCTGGATCTCTGTGAGTTCCAGGCCACATTGGAAACAGCCTGGCATGGTGACACACGCCTTTAATCCCAAAAAGTGAGCTTTTAATCCCAGGGAGTGATGGCAGAAAGGAAAGATATATAAGGCGTGAAGACCAGGAACTAGAAGCATTTGGCTGGTTAAGCATTTGGCTGGTTAAGCATTCAGGCTTTTGAGCAGCAATTCAGCTGAGACCCATTCTGGATGAGGACTCAGTGGCCTCCACTCTGAGGAAACAAGACCAGCTGAGGATCCGGCGAGGTGAGGTGGCTGTGGCTTGTTCTGGTTCTCTGATCTTCCAGTGTTTACCCCAATACCTGGCCCGGGTTTGTTTTATTAATAAAGATTCCTGCTACAAAGTAATATTCTGCAGTGTAAACAAATGTAACACATCTTTACATAGTTAAAATAATATTCCACAACATCCTTAGCCACAAAATGAGTTCGAGGTCAGTCTAGGCATATATGGCAAGTTGTCTCCAAAAAAAGGAAAGATAGCCAGGTGGCGGTGGCAAACACCTTTAATCCCAGCACTCGGGAGGCAGAGGCAGACATCTCTGTGAGTTCAAGGCCAGCATGCTCCACAAAGCAAGTTCCAGGACAGACTCCAAAGTTACACAGAGAAACCCTGTCTCAAAAAACACACAAAAAAAAGGAAAGGAAAGGAAAGAACTAAAGAGAGAGGGGGTGGGAGAAAGAAAAGAGGGAGAAGAATATTGATGATACTACATACTTAGTTGCAACACACAGAAAAATAAAGCTGGAAACTTCCTAATCTACTGTCTAGAGTTCATAGTACAAGACGATGCTAAGATGCTTACTGAAAGTGGGGGAAGTCACCATGAACAGTCTTGCCCAGCTGTGAACTGTGTGAGCTACAATACCATTGCCAGGCAAGATACTTACTGGTGCAATATTAGCTTGCCTATTATGTGGTAACCAACTACTTTCTGATTAGATTGAGGCTTGATCAAGAAGGGAATTCATTCCTGGAATGGTAAATCTGGTGAAAAGCCTATGTCAAATTTCTGTCTTCTAAATACTTATGTTTATGCTCATAGATTAGTGCTACTCTCAGCCTTGATCCAAGAAAGATTTCAATTTGCAGGAGGTGAAAGTGAATGTAGAGGCTCATAAATGGTTAAAGTGTTGAGAATAAATAACAGTTGAGTTCTTAGATGTCATAGGACATCTATGCCCCCCCAATGCTCAGGAAAAATCACAGAAGGACAGAAAGAATGTAAGAGCCAGAACCAGAGGATAAGAAAGAGTGTTGTGACTGTGAAATGCTGTCTTCTGGACATGGCATGGCCATTGCATTCATGAACTGACAGCAGTTGTGGTTACTTGTACAAGACCTGCACAAGATGGACTTCTCAGTATTCCAACATGGAGGGGGAAGGGGCTCTTGAGGCCCCACCTTTCTCTGAGGAGTTATTGGCAGTTAATGGTTGCTGGGGAAATCATTTTATTCAGTAGTGTAGCCATGCTCCTAAATAACATCTTGCAACTTGGGCATAACACATCCATTGTTTTAAAATCTTGAGGTCTGGGGATCTAGCCCAGTTGATAGAATGCTTATCTAGCACTCATGTAGTCAGGGTTCAGTCTCCAGCAGTCCATAAAATCAGCTGTGGTGGTGCATACATGTAATCCTAGTACTCAGGAGGTAGAAGCAGAAGATCCAAAGTCCAAGGTTGTCCTCAGCTATGGAGAAGGTTTAAAGCCAGCTAGGCTACATGAAATGTTATCTAAAAGCAAAAACAAAAATGAAACAACCACCCCCTCCCTTCATTCCAGTTTCAGGTTATTTGTCCCTTCCTATTTGTCATGTGGTTTACCTTGGCTTTTCTCCTTCCTGTTAATGAAATTTGTAAATAGAATTTAAACTGCCAGGAAAGGGCTGGAGAGATGGCTCAGTGGTCAAGAGCACTAGCTCTAGGTCAATTCCCAGCACCTACATGATGGGTGTAACTCCAGTTCCAAAGGAGCCAATACCCTTTTCTGGCCTTTTCTGTAAGCACTGCACACATGTGATACACATATATACATGCAGAAAAAAACACCCATACACATAAATTAAAATTACAATTTCAAAATAATTAAAGAATGACACAAAGATTCCATGCACTTCATTCTAAACAAAACACATTTCCTCCAAAATTAAGCAGAACTTCATTATAAGAAAACACTGGATTGTCATGATATATACACAACGCCTGGCTTCTGTTATTTCTGACAGATACTCATAATTATGTTAATCATTATTTCTTTTTCTTTTCTTTCTTTCTTTTTTTTTTTTTTTTTTTTTTTTTTGGTTTTTCAAGACAGTTTCTCTGTGTAGTTTTGGTGCCTGTCCTGGATCTCTCTCTGTAGACCAGGCTGGCCTCGTCCCAAGTGCTGGGATTAAAGGTGTGCACCACCATCATCCGGCGTTAACCGTTATTTCTAATTAAGTTTCCTATACCTTCCAGACATGGTGTCACATACTTATAATCCCAACACTCAGGAGGCTAAGGCAGGGAAAGGAAGAGTTCCAGGCCAGCCTGGGCTATAGAAGGAAAGGAGAGAAGGAAGGAAGGTAGGAAAAGGAGAAGAAACAAAGAATAGAAGAAAGACAAATGACAAAGAAAAGAAGAAAGATTCCCATATCTGGTGTTTCTTGGAGATGTATCTGGGTCAGTATGATTCAGGTTTAACCCACACAACTCATAAATAAAGAGTAGATTTTTGTTGCTTTGAGGCAAGATCTCACTGTTGCTCATGATAATCTTGAATTCCTGAGCTCAAGCAAGCCTCTGCCTCAGCCACCCAAATATCTGGGACTATAGGTGCTTGCCACACTTGGCTGACTAGCAGAGTTTTAGCCTGTGGGTAACTAACTTGTTGAGTCTATTAAAGCATCCACCTACATGCTCCTTTCTCTCTGAAGCCTGGGAACTGTACCTTTGACCAGCTGGCTGCTTCACTGCCCTTGGGCACATACTCAGTGTCTCCTTGGCTGAAATCACAGACTACACATGTTAGAGGTTTCCCCTAAAGTCAATGGCCTCAGGCTAGACGCTATCTAAGCAGAACCCTGGCATGGGAACTTTCTGCAGGGCACACTGAGGGGTTTCAGTCTCCCACTCTCTTCCCTAGGAAGACTGCTGCTGATAATGAAGGTGGGAAAGAGTCTCGGTCTCAGCCATTGAGCTAACTTCTATGTTCTTTGTCTATAGAAGTCTGAGAGCCATTTGTCTTTCTGGTCCTCTGAAATTTTCAGTTAGTTCCCCTTCTCTTTCAAGGTACAGAGCAAAAGCCCTATTTCTGGAGGGATGGCTTAGTTGGTAAAGTGCTTGTCTGAAAGAATGAAGACCTGAGTTTGATCACCAGAACCCAATTAATAACAGCCAAGTATGGCTACTTGTATCTGAAATTCCAGTGCTGTAGAAAAAGAGACAGGTAGATCTCTGGAGCAAACTGACCAGCCAGTCTAACCTATTTGGAAAGTTCCAGGCCAACAAAAGACCCTGCCATTAAAAAAAATGAAGGTGAATGGCACCTGAAGAATGATACCTGAGGGATGACCTCTGACCTCCACACATATGAACACACCTACACACACATACATGTATGCACACACACACATAAAGTCCTGTTTCTGGAAACAGGACAATAGAGCAACAAAAGAAAAAATCCATTTTGTCTCAGTTCCTATGGAAATGTGCATATGAAACAGGGATACTGTTTGGACTTTACTAGTATAGCTGGACATTTGTTTCTGTTGTTGTTTGGGATATGGTCTCATTCTGTAGCTCAGGCTGCCCTAGAACTCATGGCAATCCTCCAGTCTCAACTGAATTATAGGTGTAAGCCACCATACCTGGCTTATATCTGGTTTTGTATGCTTACTTTTAAATATTTTAATTTTACTTACTAGAGTGTAATAACCAAAAATCCTACAATTTGATAAACTTTCTTCTGTTTGAAGCATTTAGAAGTTAATTTTGGGGGCTGGAAAGGTAGCTCAGAGGTTAAGAGCAGTGACTTCTTCCAGAGGTCCTGAGTTCAATTCCCAGCAACCACATGGTGGCTCACAACCATCTATAATGAGATCTGGTGCCCTCCTCTGGCCTGCAGGGACACATGCAGACAGAACACTGTATACATAATAAATAAATAAATCTTTAAAAAAAGAAGTTAATTTTGTGCACCAAAACATGGTTTATATCCACAAAATTAACTTCTTTAAACTTTTTCAATATCTAAGTTACCATGTACATAGGAAGGAATATCCACACTGTAGGAACCAAAGTCTATACAGTTATAGGTTCTTCTTTAGAAAAAAGGACACAAAATTAGTTGCAAACATGTATGTTTACTTAGAAAAAAATAAATCACAATAAACTGCACAAATTAGGAACTTGACAAATTCCATAAAAATAGCAAAAACCCACAAAATGCTATTATTGTTGTTATTATATTTTCTTCTTGTCTTATGTCCAGTATCCTACTCCCATTTTAACTGCATACTCTCTGATCATGTATTTTTTTCTTTTTCTTTCTTTCTTTTCTTTTTTTTTATGGTTTTTTGAGACAGAGTTTCTCTGTGTTGTTTTGGTGCCTGTCCTGGAACTCACTCTATAGACCAGGCTGGCCTTGAACTCACAGAGATCCTCCTGGCTCTGCCTCTCAAGTGCTGGGATTAAAGGCATGTGCACTACTACCGCCCGGCATCATGTCTTCTTTTAACAATGATTTTGTAACATAATTTTCTCTGAAGGCATAGAAAAATAAGGCAATCTTTCTTCCACCCTGGCTGATATGTTCTATTGTTGATGGTTTTGCAGTCTCCTGTTTCATGGGTCTTAATCAGTCCAACTACCTCAAGCACTGACCCCAACAGAAAAACAAAGCCTCTCTCTCAACTGAAGCATCTTCCCAAACAACATGACTTCAGGGAACTACCAAGGAGACATCCTCTAAGGACAGAATTCCTTCCCCTTAGGCAGGGCCCAAGATGGCATCTTCAATGGGTATCCCTTGGGTGCTGAGTTGATCAACTGACAGGGGGAGAAACTGTACCTTTTTCTGCTCTAAGTAAAAAAAAAAAAAAAAAAAAAAAAAAACAACGCTTGCCACAAAACAAGCATCAGAATTCTAGAGCTCTAGGAAGGTTTAATTCAGTTCTCGGTCAGAAACCTCCAACTGGGCCATGAGCTTTAAGCTTGACTTTCCTGACCTAAGAAGTGGGTCGAGCCAGCCACCAAAGCCAAGCAGAGGTCCTAGCCTCAGTGCTTAGCAGTTTTTTGTTCATGCAGACAAAAAAGGCTAAAAGATATGCAGTAAAAGAGATCCAGACAGAAAAACCTATAAACAGGTTCCAGTGTGTTTTACAATGTGCATAGGCTTAAGAAAGAAAACGGGTATGGACAGTCATAGAAAGAAATAAATAGGAGGCTGGAGAGATGGCTCAAAGGTTAAGAGCGATGGTTGCTCCTTCAAAGGTCCTGAGTTCAATTCCCAGCAACCCCATGGTGGCTCACAATCATCTGTAATGAGATTTGGTGCCCTCTTCTGGCCTGCAGGCATACATGCAGGTAGAACACTGTATACATAATAAGTAAATCTTAAAAAAAAAAGAAATAAATAGTTTAAAAATAATAGTCTTTAAAGAGAGAAGTGAAATGATAAAAAATAGTAATAAGCCATGTAGAGGTGGGAAATACACAGGGAAGCTGCATCCTGTATGTTATTGTGTTGGTTTTGAATTTTTTTGATGGATGATGGGCAAGAGACAGCTGCTGGGAGACATGGATTGTGAGCAGGACTGTAGAATTGAACAAACCTAAATACTTTAGGGCTATCTTAACTTTAAAAAAGAAGACAAAAGTTGTATTTGTCAAATGGAAGTCAAAAATGCTTTGGAGAAGAGGTTTTGCTTTTGTTTTCACAGGAAATAAGAGGCTGTAGATTCATTCCAGGTTAATATGGATCAGGTTTGATCAAGGGAGACCTCCTGGACATTAACAGGCGATATCTATCAACAAAGGTTACAGCTAGTCTTCCCAGGACTTGGCCATTATCTCAATTATTTTTCAGCAACCCTTAAAGATGTTTTCACCCACAGACAACAGGAAGCAGTCAGAACACACCGCCCACATTCCCAAGAGGGGTGTGGGAGGCTTTTGGTTATTTGGAGGGTTATCAATGTTTGTTATCATTTAGGGGAATATAGTATATTGATATAAATATAAGGTTCTTTTTCTTACACTGTATATATGTTTCTACTCTTGTTTAAGGTATTGTACCTATGCAGTTCATTTTAAAATGTAAGGTAAAATTCTAGTTTTTGAAAACTATCATTATAAACTATTTAGGATAATCAAGAAACACAAGTTAGTAGTCAGTCATTTATAACAATCAAATTTGTAGATATGTTAGGTATGTTTTCAAGATCATATAGGGATATATTTAGATAGCTAAATTAAGCATTTCCCTTTTATCAAGAAAATTCCTTTTCTTTCCCCATTTTCTATTGGAAAATTTTCCTTCTTAATTCTTTCTCCTTCCCTTCTTACTACTGGGAAGATTTCCTTTTTTATCTCCTTTCTTTCCCTTTTCCCTTTTGGGAAGTTTCCTTTTTTGTCTCAGCAGCTCTTGTATTTTTAAACGTGCAGTTAACCTTTCAGCCTTTCTTATTTCTAAATCTGTTTCATCTGATGAAGAAGGAGGAGAGTCATCTCCAGTGTCCTGGCTTTCCTCACTTTTACTGTCCTCTGAAACAGTATTCCTGGGCCGGGCAGTGGTGGCGCACGCCTTTAATCCCAGCACTCGGGAGGCAGAGCCAGGAGGATCTCTGTGAGTTCGAGGCCAGCCTGGGCTACCAAGTGAGTCCCAGGAAAGGTGCAAAGCTACACAGAGAAACTCTGTCTCGAAAAACCAAAAAAAAAAAAAAAAAAAAAAAAAAAAAAAAAAAAAAAAAAAAAAAAAGAAACAGTATTCCTATCTCTCTGTGAAGGAGTATTCTCCTCTGCTGACTGACAATTTCTAGGCTGAGTGTCTTTCTTTTTACTTTCCTGTTCTACTTCAGAACCAACTTTCAGCCTTTCCTCGCTCTGCTCTAGAGCATTTGAAATTAAATTACAGAAAGACCAAATTTTTAACAGTATGGGCTGTCTTCTCTGATGAGGTCTCCTCAAAGCTCTCAACACTTGTTTCCATATCATCAGTTTCAACTGCACATGAGGAGTTGCCTGAAACCAATGGCAATGCTGTTTAATTAATACCAAAAGCTCTGTAAGCTGTTTTTCCTTCACTTTCACTCCATTCTTTTAACAGGCATTTTAATCACTGCATATACCATTGCTCTTGAGATGGGAAGTTTCCCATGACCGTGCCAATCCTGGAGTCCTCTTACCCTGAGAGCAAAATTTTCTCCAGTCCTTCAAAGTGTCGGGATCCGCTGTTCTTCTTCAAGCCTCAAGTGGGCGCCAAGTGTTGTAGAACGAGTGTGTGTTCATACAGGTCCGTGGGAAAAAGACACAGTGCACTTTAAAGATGTATTTAACCTTCCAGCTTCAGGAGGAATCAGCCTCTCAAGGGACTGAGACACCTTCCCTTAGCCAAGGGTATTTTTATTGTTCTCCGAATTTACACTTTTAGCAAGTTGATCTCCATATTCCCAAAACATCCTGACTAAGCTTCCAAAGGGACAATGCCAAATGTAAATTCTCTATTAAGGAGTATCACAGTGTGCTGGATTTTCCCAACCAAGTTTTGCATAGGCTTTGTACCCTTGGGAAACTCTCAGACAAAATTCACATAGAGGACAACAAGAGAAAGAAAAGGTAACAAAAGGGAAACAAAAGGTGGATTAAGGCTAGGTCCAGGTGTAGCTCAGTGGGAATTCTTCCATTAGATCCCCCTTTCTTTTATACAAGAATTAATTATTTTGGAGGTTATGTAGCCTCACAGCATATACAGCTTTCCCCTTCTCTTTCTGTTTTTTTACAGTCTTATGTAAGTAAACCAAAACACATTTTAAAGCCAGTAAGGTTACTATTGCTAGCACAAGAGTAACACATGATAAAATAATAAATTTATTGAAGTGATTCATAGGGTTAAATGAGGTTGTCGTATCTGCAATGCCTTTCATGATATCTGTCCTGTCTTATCAGGTAACTTTTTTTGCAAATGTTTCCTTAATTTCCTGTTGTAAATCATAAACCATTTGAGAAGAATTAGGGTGACCCATCAAATGCATCTTAATGCTTTCCCAGTCATACTCGCTTTCATTAAATTTTAAAGGTGTAATACAATAAGATGTAATGTTCCATTCGCATTTTAATTTTATCTGCTCCTTTAATGTTTCTAACTGATCTCTCAACAATATAAGTTTGTCTTAAATCAGCTAACTCATTAACTATCTCCTTATTTATCCTATTTTGTTCATTCCAAAGTTTGTTAGAGTGTTTCTGTCAATCCCTGATGAACTCAGCAGTTTGAATTTCTTTCTGAAGTGCCACTCCAGCTGTTGCAGTAGTATCCATCAATGCAATAATTCCAATAATAACTGCAATAACCAGTCTGACCATTCGATGTGTCCTTTTTAATATTCTTTCAGTGAGCTTCTGTACCAGGATCATCACAGGAGAGTCTTGCCATGGCCTAAGTAACCTCACCGGTATCCAGATTGCTGGCTTTGCTCTAAGAATGTACAAGCTTTAAGAGGTTAAGTTTAAAGACATACTAGAATTAACACAGGTATGAAGTGATAGCCTTCACAAGCAATGCTGTAATTATTAGGGTACCATTGTACAGACCTCTTTAGTATAAAATAAGGTAATGGTACACATGCCATAAAAGGATGGCTTTGATTTAGCCTAAAAGACTGAGTGTACTAATCATCCTTAATGTTTAATTTTCCTTCCCATGCCTTAAGAGAGTGGAAGGCACTTGCCAATTTCCACAAGTTAGTCTGGTTGAATTGCCAGATTGCAGGAGAGGACTTGCCATTTCAACTCCATGCCAAAGGATAGGTTCATTAACAGAAGCACTGATTTCTACAGTTCCATTTATATTACACCATTTCCATCTTAACTCTGAGTGAGAATATTTTCCTTGAGGTGAGCCATAAGGGCTCCAATCAATGACGTCATTGGAGATATTAATTAGCACTCAAGGTTTCTCACTCTTACACTGTTGCCAGTGTACCTAGTCAGATTCCTTGTTGGTAACCCTCATCTCACAGAATGGTAGATTTATGGAACTAGTAGCCTGCTCTTTTTTGAAGGGAAGTAGAGGAGGAGTGGATCTGGGACAGAGGAGAGGTGAAGGGGGCTGGGAGGAGTAGAGGGAGGGGAAACTGTGGTTAGATGTAATGTATGAAAGAATTTTTCAAAAAATTGCAATTGTTTTTTCCCACAAAAAAGGAAAAACAATGATCACAGCAGCTAACATTTTGTATATATTTTGCCATAATTTTGAAAATGTCGAAGGAAATTACCAAATAGTTCCTTATTCTCTAGCAAATTCAGCCACTGGCTATTGCTGATAAAGTCCCTGACCTACTAGATGGGGCTGAGAGCTGAATGGAGGTGACAGGCAGTCTCCAGAACTCCTAATAAGCTCTCATTTGTAGAGTCATTTAGAAATAGATTAAAGACAAGTGTGACATTTAATCTTCTAGGCTTCCAGGACACCAGCTGGCACAAGGGTGGCAGATGATGCTGGGGTGGGGCAGAGCAGAGGATGATGACACTCAAGTTCTTTCTCATCCCATCTCCACCATTACTCTGTTCCTCTACACTCCCATTTTCTCCCCACCTTTTCCCTTCATCTCCCTTTCCAAGGCCCCTCTCCTTCCACCCACTGTTTTGATGGAACCCCAGGAAGCTTTCACTAGAGCTAGGGAGCTCACATGCTTTTGCACATGTTTGGGGACTTTCTAAGGCAGTAATCAGCTTTAAGCTAAATTGAGACCTGATCTGCTCTTAGCCCTAATCATCAATTAGCACCCTATCGTGCAAGAACCCTAAGACTTAGAACTCATTGCCTTACTCCGCCTCCTCTTCCCCTCCCACCTCTAAACTCTTTCCACAGAATTTGGGGGCACTACTGTGAGATGTCATCTGTGTAATATTGGACAAGAGCAAGCAGGGCAAGCAGAGGGCTTGCTCTGGATCTCAAGCAAGGTTGGAATCTCTCCCAAACACCAAACTCCTCTACATTCATATAGCACTTCATCTTCACAAGGAGAGCTTCCTGCCATTTTCATTCAGTTTTTAATTCCATCCAGCAGGTCAGAGACTTTATAGGTAACAATCAACAGTTGATTTAGCTAGAGGACAAAGACCCCCTGCACCAGCCACTTCCCAACAATATGGCAGCCCTGGATGTTCACAGCCAGAATGGAGAGTCAATTTGAGGGGTCCTGGGAGAAACTCAACCAAAGCTTATGAAACCTCAGGGCAGCCACACATAACTGCCTGGTGTGATCCAGAGAGGAGGCCACAGATCAGGGACCACAAGTTCACAAGTCTCCAGAAGGTCGACCTTCAGGGGGATATTGCTGGGTCCTAACCTAAAAGAACAATCAATTGAAAGATAAGACGAGAGAGCTATGTGGTGGCATCTAGCATGCTCTCCGAGTTGAAGAGTTGGATGGCCATTGTCATTGTTATTTTCTAATAGTTCCTAAGTGACTCCACAAGACTGACTTTATCAGCGCTTTTACTCGATGCCTCTCATCTTTATTCAGCTCTCAGCTCCATCTAGAAGACCAGTTAAAATACAAAGAATTATTCGACCTTTGCTTTTGACATCTCTAAAAATAGTAATAAAACACATAAAAAGTCTACCATCCTAGCCATTTTCGAATGGAAAGACCAATGAGACCAATCATGACTCTTGCTGAGCAAATGTCAGTACCTCCAACTCCGGACAACTAAAATGCTGCACTCATGAAACACCAACTCTCAACTGCCCTGTCCCCTAGCTCCTACCAATCACCAGCCTACCTGCTATAAATCTGGCTACTCTAGGAACCTCCTAGAATGTGTGTATTTGTCTTTTTGTGGCTGTTTCATTTCACAGGGCTTCATGTCCTCAGGGCCATTCATGTTGCTGCATGTATCAGAATTTCTTCCCTTTTTAAAAAAATTTATTGGTTATTTGGGAATCTCACATCATGCTCCCTGATTGCGCTCACTTTCTAGTCTTCCCATGTCATCCCCCTCCCTTATGACCTCCCCCCCAAAACAAAACAAAACAAAAAACAAGTCCATTTTGTGTTGTCCATTTATTCACTGTAGCATGGTCAAATTCCTAGTGGCCAGCCCCCCAAGGGAGGATGAGTCTTTCTTCATCTGCTTCCCTACCAGAAGCCATCAGCTGAGGAGCTCTCTGCCCAAATGGAGTGGGACTAGCTCTCCCACAATCACACCTTATCAAGATCACTGACCCACATCATGGCCCTCAGCGGCTGCACTGGCCACATACCTCAACATGGCCTTAGGTGGTTACACATGCCACTCACATCAGCATAGTGTCCCAAGGCTGCAAATCCTTGGGACAGCAGCAAGGTGTCAGGCAGCAGCACAGACTGGGTATATCCACATGGATCTCAGGCCTCCAAGCCTAACTATCCCTGAGATACACATGGTAGAAGGAGAGAACCGACTCCCACAAGTTGTCCTCTTGTCCTCCACACACCTGCCATGGCATGTACCCTCCCTACACATAAACAAATAAATAAATACAAATAAACAAACAAATGACACATACAAATACAAACACATACAAATACAAACAAATAAATAAATACAAGTAAATGTAATTTAACATTTTTTAAAAATTATTTTTATTTTATGTGTATGGGTGTTTTGCTTGCAAGTGTCTGTGCACCACATGCATACAGAGCCCACAGAGGCCAGAAAAGGGCATTGAATCCCCTGGAAGTAGAGTTACAAACAGTTCTGTGCCAAGATGTGGGTGCTTGGTATGGAACCTGGGTCCATGATCAGTGATCTGTGCTTTCACTTGAAACCATGTTGATGTCTATAATTCAGGCTGCCGATGGAAAACATGTTAACCTCTATGGTCCCATGCTGCTGCTGGAGGCCATGTTGATTTCCATGATCTGTGCTACTGCTGGCTGCTATGGGCAAGGAAGTTTATTTTGCAGTGGTTCTAATGACTACAGACTCATAACTGAGAATGAGAGACAATGAAGGCTTCTGTGACAATGTATCCTCTCCTAAAATAACAAAAAGAGAAACAATCCAGACAGAAGCCATTGAAGAGAACTATTAAAAACTGTGATAAAGATGCTGATGTGTAGTTCTTTGCAGCTGATGGCTTCTGGCAGGGGTTGGGGGGACAGAGGGGACTTAGTTTTCTATAAGGGGCTGGCCACTGAGAGTTTGACCATGCTCCAGTGAGTATATGGGCAACACAAATTGGACTTGGTGGGGGCATTTTTGTGTGTGGGGGGGTGCAAGGGTGGGAGGGTGGACCTGAGAGGAATGGGAATTGGGTGTGATGAAGCACATTGTGTGGAATTCCCAAATAATTAATAAAAATAGTATTTGGGGGAAAAATAAAAATATAAATCTTTAAAAGGAGAGGAGTGGACAAAGGAGGCTGCATTTGAGCAGTGCCCATGTGGAACTAGTATACCTAACTCCTCTAATATGAAAATCAATACATACTACTAAAAACTTTTTAAAATTCTTAATAAAAGATTTATCATGACTAACCAAAAATCAAAACATGCAGAGCAGTTGTTAAAGTAACTTTCCATGAACTCCTTAAGTGGTTAGAACTTGGCACATACATTCAGGGCTTCCTAATAAATTTGTCAATAATATAAATGATTGTTTTTCAAAATCCTGTATCACAAATGCCCTTCAATTGAAAAGATAACATCAATTTCGACCCCCTCCCAAGGAATTTAGAAATAAAGATTAAATGTTTAAAAAAAAATTACTCTCATTTCTCCTCCTCCCATGACCTGGCAATAACTTACTTATTTTCTGTTTCAGTGGATTTGCCTTCTCATTTTATTTGCCATCCTAGAATCTATGTGGCTTTTTGTGTCTGCCTTCTTTTTTTAGCGTACTATTTCAAGATTCATTCACTTTGTAGCACAAAACCACTTCATTCTTTGTGATGGATGGATGATATTCCTTTATGTGAATAGACCACACTTGACTCATTTACTCATTTTTTCATAGACTTTTGAGTTGTTTCTCTCTTTGAGTCTCATCTGAAGAGTGCTGCTATGAACATATGTGTGTGAGTTTTGTGCAGACATACAGTTTCTAGACTGCAGCTGGGCAAGGCTGTGACCAAGATTAAGTTCCACACAGAGCCCCTAGCTTGGTCCTGACACAGAGTGCATCAATTAATTCCAAGAGCCACTCTTGGGATGGGTAATAAGGTTCTACCTGGCTCCAGCCTTAAGCTTGGAGGCAGGAGTACTGAAGAATGATAGCATAGAAGTTGGAGACATTAATTCCATTAGCCCATGTGACTTTACTGAGCTCAAGAAGCCAACCCAAAGGCAGCTGGATTTCAGGACCAAGTAGAAAGGAACTGGTAGAAACCTTAAGAGTGGATGTGTTTCCTGAGGGGGCCATAGCAGGAAATCAGGAGTCTTTGCTTGGAACTGGCCGTGTTCAAGGAATTAGTGGCTCCTGCTAATTGTGGGGCCAGCAGCCACACTACTGTAAGCAAAGGACAGTGAGGCACCCTGTCTAGACACTGTCAAGAAGCAGGTAGCAATCAGGTATAATCCAAGGACACGTTGTGCATTTGAACAGGCAAGATAAAGGTACCACGTAGGCACTTTCCAGTGCTGTGCCAAACTTTTGGGAAGAATTACATGGGCCCCTCGTGATTGTAAGAGCTGCAGCTGGTAGGGGTGGAGGAAGTGGGCTGAAGCTGAAAGAGAGATGCACAGTCAGTGCCTATTCTCTTTCCCACGGGAGCAGTTCTCCTAACACACACTGTGGCACAAGGCCCAATTTAAAAAAAAAAAAAACTGTCCTGCAACACAGTCCTGTTCCAGATCTCTGCCTGAAAGGTTTCCAGGGGCTTTCAGCAAAGCCAGAAAAGGGAGGTAGACTGGAACTTTGAGCTGCTTCGCTACTCAACACTCTGAACCACAAAATCCCATCCTAGGGCCTGTCTGACCTACAGCAGTAGAAAGAGATGGAAGACACGTAATCACAAGCAAGGGTTACAGTGATTACCACAAGCTCTACTGCAAGCCAGGGGTGGAAGGGGTGGGGGTGTGTATTATGCAGGTTCCACTGTGGGCAAATGGCCCTGAGCCACCCCTGTGGGTTGAACTCAGGAACAGGGAAGTGAGGGTAAGAGGGGGTGATCTAAGTCCTGGGCCCAATTAAGAGATCAGATGGTGAAGTGTTTGGGATCCCTTAAGGTAAGGAGGCCTGGGCTGATCCTGCAGGCTGATATAAAGTTCTGTAACCTCACATGCAATGTGCCAACTCTGGCAGGTTCCAAGGACAGTGTTTTCCATAGCCATGACCCAAAGGCTTACAAGAGGAGAGATACTGGACCACTATGAGGATAGCACCCACGCAAGCATCTTCACCTATACCAACAGCAACAGCACCAGAGGTGAGCAACAGGTGCCCTGGAGGTTCAGTCACCAAACCAAGGTGGCTATGCTAAAAGCTACCAGTCACCCTCAATTTCTCTCTTCTACGTAACCATATTTCCCTTAGCTTTAGTGATGATGTCATAGTGGGCAGCTAAAAGCACAGTCATCCTAAAACTACACACACTCCTCCTAGCCTCTAGAAATCTGTGTCCTTGGAAGGGTTCATAAGATCTTCCTCCTTGAGGAAGAACAGGATCTGTCTTTTTATCCTCTAAAGTCACAAAGAGGCTGAAGAGATGGTCTGGAGAACATAGATCCACTGAAGGAAATGGGAAAGTTTGGCAGGCCTCTGAGTGTGCCTGACCCCAGACAGGGAAGCTGGGGAAGCTACAGCAGAAGACAAATGACTAGGTTAGAAGACCTTGTGACAGTTATATTGTCCAACCCAGGGCCTAAGGCACACCACCAAAGCTGTTCACTTCTGAGGAGGAGAGCTAACAAATGGTCTTTCTGTCTTGGGCAGTCCTAGGAACTGAGGTCTTATCAGGGCAGCCTGAGTTCTGCCTTTAGAAGCTATGTATGCAAAAATTTTTGCATGTGGGACTATGAAATGACTGAAGGCAAGCCCCAGTCCAGCACCAGATCTCTCCTTAAAGCTTCCCTAGAACCCTGTGTTGGCAACACCCTGCTCTGGGGTTGCCAGGGCCACCACTGTAGGAACAGGGACTTTAGGCCAGACTAGCTAGGTTTCTGTATTTCACCTCCACAGGGTTGTTGTGGTTCTAGGCTTCATTATGGCACAACACCCCTGTTTTCTGATGTCAGAGGCTTTGTTTTGTGCAAAGCTTCAAGTATATATCAAAGTAATAGGGAGAGTATCATGAACTCAAGCCCTTGTCATTCAGCTTCCATGGGTTTTTATCTTATTTTGTCTGTGACCCTTCCACTCTCTTTCTTCCTGATTATTTTTATTTTAATTTTGCATTTTATTTATTTATTTGTTTATTTATTTATTTATTTATTGAGAGGGGAAGACAGAGAGAGAGAGAGAGAGAGAGAGAGAGAGAGAGAGAGAGGGAGGGAGGGAGGGAGGGAGGGAGGGAGGGAGAGGAGTTGCATGTGGAGATCAGAGGACAACTTGGGGACATGTGTGTAGAAGTCTGGGGATAAGTTGGGGCAGTCAGTTCTCTTTTTCCACCATGTGAGGACCTGTTGTTCAAATCTTAGATGATCTTTTAATAAAAAAAAATCCCAGAGCCAAAAATCAGGGTGAAAGCTGAAAGATCAGAAGCAGAACAGCCAGCCACGTTCTTACCTCTGTGAAATCCTCAGCCTGAAGAGAGTGAGTTCCTGTTTCCTCACACCTTATATACCTTTCTGTGTCCTGCCATATTACTTCCTGGGATTAAAGTCGTGTGTCCTTCCCAAGCAAAGGCATGAGATCTCAAGTGCTGGGATTAAAGGTGTAGGCCACCACTGCCTGGCCTCTATGTTTAATTTAGTGGTTTGTTCTGTTCTTTGATCTTCAGTTAAAATTTATTAGGGTACCCAATATATCACCACGGGGACTAGGATCAATCTCAGTTTGTCAGGCTTGACAGAAAGTACCTTTACCTACTGAGCCATCTTACTGGCTCCTCCTGATTCTTAGACATGAATCTAACACATCATATCCTTTCTTTTGTATGTACTTTGGATGTATCTCTAAGATGAAAGGACTCTAAAAAACATAACTATGATGCCATCCTAATATCAAAAGTTTAGCAATGTTTCCAGGATATTATACACTATCTTAGTTGATGTTAGCAATATCTTACTTTCAACTGGTCATGGTGGCAGATGCTTGTAAATCCAGTGCCTAGGATGTAGAGGCCGAAGGATCAAAAGTTCAAGGTCATCCTCTGATACATATGGAGTTTGAGGCCACTCTGCCACACATGAAACCCTGTGTCAAAAATGTAAGTCAGCTAGTAGTAATGGTGCACACCTTTAGTCCTAGCCCTTGTGAGGTGGAGGCAGGTGGATCTCTATGAGTTTGGGCCAGTCTGATCTACATAGCAAGTTCCAGGCCAGCCAATGCTATATAGCTCTCAAGACCTTGTCTCAAAAAGACCATGTTTTTGTTTTGTTTTACATTTAAATTTAGTTATTTTTTGAGAGGGCACATACCACAACATACACACAGAGGTCAGAACTTGTGAGAGTGAGAGCTCTTCTTCCACCTTATGTGTTCCAGGGACCAAATTCAGATCGTCAGGTTTGGGGCAAGTGGCTTTACCCACTGGAACTTTATATCCCAGGGTGGCCTTGAACTCACCGTCCCCTGCCTCAGCTTCCAGAGTCCTGGGATTACAGGCATGTACTACTATGCTTAGAAAAAAAGCGTTATACTTTTTTTTTAGTTTAATTGAATCAAGGCTCAAATAAAGTGTACATATTCATGTTGATTACTAGATCAAACTCAGCCCCTCATGAATGCTAAGCAAGCACTCTACCATTAGCTACTTCCCTGGCCCAATTGCTACATTTTTTATTTTCCTTGCACTTTTTTTTTTAAAGAAAATAACCATTTTCCATGAACTTTTCCTCACTTCAAATATTGCTGGTGACTAGCCTATAATGTGATTTAACATGCTCCTTTGAGTGTATTCATTATTACTTCTTTTATTGTTTGTAGATAAACAGTTGATCTGAAGGTCTGACTGATACCAGAGGCAGAATCCTTTGGCAGAAGTAATAGAAGTGAGAGCAAGCCCTGGGTTAGGAGCTTCCATGTAAAACCTTATTGGGACATCAGCTCAAGCAGAAAACTCACAACTTGAGCAGAAAGGCTGCTGTGCAGACAAAGGGAGAGAGAGAGGCAAGCTTTTCTTTGTTTGCTGGAGTGGCCTGGGGATTTTCTTCTGACTATAGCTGTGGTCTCAAAAGATGTTCTATTTTTCATACAAGTCATTGGCTACTCCTAGAAATCCAGGTGCTGCCTCTTTTATACTTCTTCCCTGGCCTGGTGCCTCCATTCATGATGGTTTTTTGGTGTCTGAAGCTTCTAGGAGGGAGAAGACACTGGATGAGTGTGGATCAGGGTGGTCCTGGGTTTTGTTTTCAGTTATCACCAAGTCTATACACAGAGCTAAGTAAAGTCTAACTCAAAGATCAAGGCACCAAGGGGGAAGACATATGGACCAAGCCTTGTCATCCCATCCCAGTCACCCTGTCAGACACCTGCAGGCCTAAGTAAAGAGACAGTGCTTTCAGTGCTTTCAGTAAAAGCAGCCTTCAGGTCCCTGAAGAGTAATATAAGCTACTGTTACCACAACCCACACCTCAAAGTTATTCTCTGCATCAAAGCTAGCAGGATATGAATGGTGTATGGCTCAGCTGTATGATCTTCAGAATTAGTGATCTTTGGGCTGGAGAGGTGGCTCAGTGATTGAGAGCACTTACTGCTCTTCCAAGAGGACTCAAATTCAAATTGCAGCATCCACAACAGATGTCTCACAGTTGGAGCCTATAACTCCAGGTCCAGGGGATCTGATACCTTTGTCCTCTGAGGGCAACTACACTCACAAGCACATACCTACATGCAGACACACACATCTATACATAATTAAAAATAATAAAAATAAATCTTAGAAAAGAAGAATTAGCAATCTTGAAGTTAACTAAGAGCCACCAAAGCTAAAGTTCTTGATTAGTTTTCCCTCAGTGGCTAGACCAGTATCCAGCTGGTGTTTTGTGTCTCAGTGAAGACAGCTTTCAGAAGCATCTCTTTTCTTGGGAAATCACAAGTTGCTGAAGTGCGATGCCCAGATGTGCTAAGCAATTGGAATGCCAAGCTGCTCTTCCCTGACTTCCCTTCCTAGCTTGATTATTTTAATAAAGGGAATCATGCCTTAGTTTCCACCACTGGACTCTCCGAAGTGCAGCATGTGTGAAAAGTCGGATGTATGCTCAATTCTTTCCCCTTCATTTTTTAGGCAAAGTCTCCCTACGTAGGCCTGAAGGCCTAGAATTCACTATGTAGACCAGATGGACCTCAAATTCATGGAAAGTCCTCCTGCCACTGCCTCCTGAATGCTGAGATTATGAGAATGCACCACCATGCCCAATTCTCTTTTCTTATGTCTCCATTCTCCAATAGTGATTTGGTTCACCAGAGAACACCATAGGTATTACATCTCTTTCCTTTTCCTCCCAATAAGAATCTTGTTATCCAGGAATTAGAACTTAATGTCATATAAGTACTCATTTTCTCTATGTCAGAACACACACACACACACACACACACACACACACACACACACACCTCAAAAGAGTGATACAAACACTACTATAAACAATAATATCAATATTGGGTATGGTGGTACCTATCTGGAACCCCAGAAATTGGGAGGTAGAGGCAGGACAATCATGTGTTCAAAGCTTTCTTCAGCTAAATAAGCAAGTCAGGTACTTGCCTCCCCCCACTGCCTCCCAAAAAGAAGATGACTAGGGTCTGGAGTGACAACTCAACAGTTAAAAGCACTGACTGCTCCTCCAGAGGATCTGGATTTGATTCCTATGGCAGCTTAAAACCATCTATACTTGGCTGGGTGGTAGTGGTGGCGCACGCCTTTAATTCCAGCAATTGGGAGGCAAGAGGCAGGTGGATCTCTCTGAGTTTGAGGCCAGCCTGGTCTACAGAGTGAGTTCCAGGATAGTCAGGGCTGTTATACAGAGAAACTCTGTCTTGAAAAAACAAAAACAAACAAACAAAAAATCTGTAACTCCAATTCCAGGAGATCTGATACCTGATACCCTCTTCTGGCCTCTCACATAGGGCATAGACATACATGCAGGCAAAACACCCATGCATATAAAAAAAGTGATAATAAGTTTTTAGGAGACTGGATAGATGCCTTAACTGTTTGCTCTTCTAGAGGTACCAGGTTTGATTCCCAGCACCCACGTAATGACTCAGAACCATCTGTAAGATCCAGTTCCAGGGGATCCTCTTCCAGCTTCTGTGGGCATTATATTAGCATGATGCACAGAATACATGCAGGCAAAATACCTACACACATAAAATAAATGACAAAATTTTTTAAAAACTTAAATAGGATTACTAAAGACCTAACATGTGTCCTTTCACACTGAGGATGTATGTCATTGGGTTGTGTAGTTGAGACACTGTACTTTCAGTCCCTCTCTCTGGAGTTTGGCTATTGACTGAATGTGCGCATTTAGGCTCATTTGTTTTGGTTTTGATAACCAGGGGTTACCTTTTTTTTTTAATGACAGATATGTACCACCACATCTGGCAATCAGATATTACATTTTAAGTTTAAATTTTAGATCAGACATAAGCCACTGTGCTTGTAATCCCAATACACAGGATGCAGAGGCAGGATAAATTCAAGGCCAGCTTGGTATACATAGCAAGTTCCAGACCAGCCAGGACTACATAAACAAACCCTGTCTCAAATTTATTTTTATAATTATGCAATATGTTGGTTATAAGGTTCCAAAGGAGGCAAGCATGGTGGCCCACACCTTTAATCCCAGCAGTCAGGAGACAGAGTTAGGCAGATCTGTGAGTGTGAGGCCAGCCTGGTCTATGTAGCAAGTTCCAGCACCATCCAGGGCTCTATAGATCCTGTCTCAAAAAACCAAAATAATAATAATGTTCCAAAGGAAAATCTAGACTACAAGATAGATTTGAAGAAGTCCAGCTTTCCTGGCCCCATCCAACTCAATTGTTTCCTTCCCTGTTTTCCTTACAAACTTTTTGCCTGGGAGTTCACTTTTGCTACCTTTCTCTTGCTAATCTCTTTATGAATCCCGTTCTACTACTTTCAAGCAGGAGGGACAGGCTGCTCTGGTGTCATTGCTAGAGGCTCTGGTCCCCCTCCTTGACTGCTGCCTGGTCCTAGCTAGTCCTTACCCACCTTTGTCAGTGCTCTGCCTGGTTTGGAGTCTATCATCTGGAAAGGGTGCTGGCTTAGAATCTGTGACATTCAATTGCTCTAACCTCTTTGCTTGTCTATAAACCAGAGGTGCCAAATACCACCAGTTCCCCCTGCTCTGCTCCAGTTCACCTGCTGTACTTTCTCAGGGGAGATACATTGACAGTCTGAGGGTTCTCTGTTCTGGGGTCTATTAAAAGGCCCCATTGTGCTGGGTGGTGGTATCACACGCCTTTAATCCCAGCACTTGGGAAGCAGAGGCAGGCTGATCTCTGTGAGTACGAGGCCAGCCTAGCCTGGTCTACGGAGCAAATTCCAGGACAGCCAGAGCTGTTACGAAGAGAAACCCTGTCCAAAAAAAAAAAAAGGAAGGAAGGAAGGAAGGAAGGAAGGAAGGAAGGAAGAAAGAAAGAAAGAAAGAAAGAAAGAAAGAAAGAAAGAAAGAAAGAAAGAAAGAAAGAAAGAAAGAAAGAAAGAAAGAAAGAAAGAGAAAAAGAGCCCTATTGCTTCACACTATTCCCTTCTGCATAGAGACAGACTCTATGAGTCTTGGGTTGTCAATGTCCTGTTCCTACATCTTATATTGGGGGTCCTTGGGAATCTGTGCAAGGTTTCCTATTAGAAACAAAAAGGCCAGTACACAGAGTGAAGCAGAGGTATCATAGAGTACAGTTGTGCTGGGGATGAAATTTACCTGTCCCTCCTAGCACAGCCAGGACAGTCCTGTTTTTCTTGAACTATTTTGTGCTGGTTTTGGGAGGGACTGTGGTTTTTGTTTGTTCGTTATTTGTTTTTGTTTTTTTTTGTTTTGTTTTGTTTTGTTTTGTTTTGCAATGCATAGACTGTAGAATTCTTGCAAGCAAAGGCCTCTTTGTGTGTACTTTCCTAGTGCTGTGAAGCCTTATTATACAGTAGGAGAGATTGGGGCTTGTGACCCTGTGCAATTATTCTGGCAAAAACAGCAGTAGTAAATGTCCCCCTTTTATAAGGAAACCAGTCCTACTGAATTAGGGCTCACCCTAATAGCTTCTTGTGCAGGGCTCATTTCGAGCAAGGAAAAGTGGGATCAAGATGCTAGTGCAGCTGTGTATAGCTTTGTGCAGCTCCTCCTTCATTCTGTACCTCTTGCCTCCAGGTCCCTTTGAAGGCCCCAATTATCACATTGCTCCCAGGTGGGTGTACCACCTCACCAGCACCTGGATGATCTTTGTGGTCATTGCATCTGTCTTCACTAATGGACTTGTGCTGGCAGCCACCATGAGGTTCAAGAAGCTGCGCCATCCTCTGAACTGGATTCTGGTGAACTTGGCAGTTGCTGACCTAGCAGAGACCGCTATTGCAGGCACTATCAGTGTTGTGAACCAAATCTATGGCTACTTCGTGCTGGGCCACCCTCTGTGTGTGGTGGAAGGCTACATTGTCTCCCTGTGTGGTAAGCTGAAGAAGACACAACCTAGTGTGCCTAAAGAAAACCATACTGCAAACCCTGAGGTTCACACATGGTGTGCATATATGAGACACAGTATGTAGGGAGATACTCGTGGTAAAAGCTGGATCACAGTCAGCACAAGGGTTGAAGGACAGGCTTACAAAATTCTGAAGGCTTACATCTGAGCACACATTTTCTTTTTTTTTTATTAACTTTTTTCCTTTATTTTACATACTGATCACAGTTTCCCCTCCCTCCTTTCCTCCCATTCCTCCCCCACCTCGTGCCTGCCTCGACTCCCATCTACCCCCTCCCATCCACCTACTCCTCTTCTGTCTCCATTCAGAAAGGGGCAGGCCTCCAATGGACTTGAACAAAACATGGCACATCAAATTGAGGAAGGAGGAAGGACCGAGCTCCTCTCCCTATATAAAGGCTGGGCATGGGGAAACATGTTCCCAAATGGCAGCTAAGCACCAGAGACAGGTCCTAATCTCACTGCTAGGAGCCTTACAAACAGACCAAGCTACACAACTGTCACACACATGCAGAGGGCCTAGGTTGGTCCCATGCAGGCTCCCTAACTGTTGGTCCAGAGTCCATGTGCTCCCACAAGCTCAGGGCAGCTGTCTCTGTGGGTTCCTCCATCATGACCTTGACCCCCCTGGCTCTGACAATCCCTCCTCTCTTTCTTCAGGAGCACTCCCAGAGCTCCTCGGCCCAGTGTTTGGCTGTGGATCTCTGCATCTGCTTCCATCAGTTACTGGATAAAGGCTCTGTGATGACAATTAGGGTCATCACCAGTCTGATTACAGTAGATTGCCAGTTCAGGCACCCTCTCTGAGCACGAATTTTCAAGTGTTTGCTTGAGTCCAACATTGAGACAGGCTCTAGCTATATGTACCCAGTATTGGACTGTGGAGCTCATGTGGGAATAGATAGATCACGAATCAGAGAATTCCATAACCATATGAAGGGTAGGCTCTGGGCACCTTGGATGGACTCCTACTCAAATCAGGGATATGTGTGTTTCCATCCTGTCTCTAAGGCTGGTTAATGACACTGTGCAAGCTGTTCTCAGAGAAAGACATCAGAGCTTTTGAGATATTGACTGGATCTAGACACCTTTCTTTACAACCATCACTAAGATCTATTGGCTATGATTTGCTTAGGTTAGGTAGCTAAAGGCTGATGAGTAAAGATGCCTAGCCTGATGAGGTGTGTTTAATTCCTAAGACCCACATGGTAGAAAGAGAGAAACTCCTGAAAGTTGTCCTCTAACCTCCACATATACCCCATGACTACACACACATACACACCCTAAAATGTGGTGGCTAAGAAGTACCAGTGTGCTAGGCTCTGTGCTGGAAAGGGCCCAGTAACTAGATGGTGACAACACAGTATCTCCATTATCCCTCTCTTACCTTATCTCTAAATGGTTAAGGAGAGCCCAGTAGTAGCTAGTCTGGAAGACAGGCTTTGTCGAGCATATATGAGAAGGGAGGGTTTAAATGCCATGTATATAAAAAGAGACTTTGAGAGGTCTGGACTGGGGGTGGGAGACCCACAAACAGACCTGGTTGGAACCCCACTTGCCTAGCTGTGTACCCAGCAGATATCTACCAGTAGCTTCCCCAGCTCTTGGTCTCTCCTTGCCCCTCACCCATTGGGAAGATTAAGTTCAGATCAGAGGAAGTACTGGACATTATCCAAATCTATAGGGTAGAGTAATCAGGAAAGATCAAGTTAAGAATGTCTATCTCCCAGGCCCAAGTGCTTTCTGTTAGAGATGTGCACCTTGGTGGTTACATGGCCTTTCCCAAGTGGCATCTTCATGTCTGGCTCTGCTTCTGCTAGGCTTGCCTTTGTCCTACTCATAGAGTATTCTTTGTTTACCCATACACAAAATAAAAATAAATACATCTTTTAAAATTATGCACTAAAATATTAGCAACAGTGTTCTATACTAAAGTACCTCAAACAAGGATATGATCTGACTACCAATAAAAATTCAGTGAAGTGACAATGAACAGGAATGACATTTTATAGTCTGCCACCTCAGTAGTGTGATCTGAGAACATCTGTCCTTTCTCTGGCTGACCGAACTAGGAGTGTTCTAATACTGCCTATTTCATAATAGAAGGAATACAGAGCCGGGCAGTGGTGGCGCACGCCTTTAATCCCAGCACTCGGGAGGCAGAGCCAGGAGGATCTCTGTGAGTTCGAGGCCAGCCTGGGCTACCAAGTGAGTCCCAGGAAAGGCGCAAAGCTACGCAGAGAAATCCTGTCTCGAAAAACCAAAAAAAAAAAAAAAAAGGAATACAGAGTGTCCTTTAGAGGTTAGGTGAATGAACAATAAATACTTTTCCCCACCCTGGTTCATGGGTGCCTGAGGCCTGTGTGCACACCTTTGGGCATAAGAAGGAGTGGGAACCTGTGTCACCTTACAAACAATTGGAGAGACTCTGAACTGTCCCCAAACACTTAAAAGAACAGCAAACAAGCAGAAAGGATACAGATCATATGTTCTGTTTCTTTGAAACAATGACACCTCAGTGTGGTCATGCCCATATGGATATGGGCTTCCAGGAACTCCATCAATGGCATCAGAGGAAGAAATTACCAGAGGCCAAGAGGACAAAAAGCCCTTTTTTTTTTTTTCGAGACAGGGTTTCTCTGTGTAGCTTTGAGCCTCTCCTGGGACCCACTTGGTAGTCCAGGCTGGCCTCGAACTCACAGAGATCCTCCTGGCTCTGCCTCCCGAGTGCTGGGATTAAAGGCGTGCGCCACCACCGCCCGGCCAAAAAGCCCTTTAAGGGCCCCAGTGGACACATAAGTACAAAGCCATCAGCTACCAGAGTATTTTTTTTTTGCCTTCTTTTTGGTGATGGGGTATGTAGGCTGAGGTTGAGGAGAGAGAGCTATGAGAGCTCTAAGGTACCAGCCTCAAGATTCTATGACTCAGCGACTAAACTGAGAGCTAGGACATCCTGCTCCAGAGCAGAAGCAATTGTGGCTAGAAGGAAGACAAGAAAGAGAATAGGAAGACAGAGGGGAAGAAGGCATGCCATTGGATTTAGCATGGAAGCAAAGCAGAAGAGCCTGAAGGAGATGAGAAAAGAAGGTGAGACACACATGTCATAAAAATGGACTGAAAAAAAAGTCCATTCACCACGAGGTCCACTGTACTCTGGACCTGAAAACATTTCAGAGGATTTGGTGTGATAACTATGAGGGAGTCTTGAAAATTGTTGGCTAGTAGGAGGAAGTAGTGTAAATAATCCTTTGTTCTGACTCAAAGCCCCGGTCTATCTCTTCTCCCCCATAGGCATCACAGGCCTCTGGTCCCTGGCCATTATTTCCTGGGAGAGGTGGCTGGTGGTCTGCAAACCCTTTGGCAATATGAGATTTGATGCTAAACTGGCCACTGTGGGAATCATCTTCTCCTGGGTCTGGGCTGGTGTGTGGACAGCCCCACCAATCTTTGGCTGGAGCAGGTAAGGGTGTAACAATGCTAGGAAAGTAGCCTCTGTAGGACCAAGTGGGGAAGGTCAGACTGTGATCTCTAGGAATATCAATTCACTTCTGGTTTCTGGGCCTGCATGGCTCCCTGCTTATAAGAAGGAGGGAGAAAACTCTCCCTGGGCTCCCACTGCAGCATGCACATGAATGTATGAATATTTGTCTATGGTTTCAAAAGGGGCCCTATGGCCCACTCTCTAGACTATGTAAATGTTTTTCTCAAGTATAAGAAGCTCACAAGAACACTAGAAAAATCCAAA
This sequence comes from Peromyscus maniculatus bairdii, assembly GCF_049852395.1. Taxonomy (NCBI): domain Eukaryota; kingdom Metazoa; phylum Chordata; class Mammalia; order Rodentia; family Cricetidae; genus Peromyscus; species Peromyscus maniculatus. The sequence continues at coordinate 1,735,723 of NC_134875.1, read as the reverse complement.
ATGCCCAACCTAGTATAAGTGAACATAGGGTACATTTTAGATTTCAGGGTCTTCTTACAAGCTCTGTGCCAGGCCTTTCTCATACATTTTACCCTACCACCTTCAGAGGTTTCTTGGAAGGTACACCAGGTCATCTATATCCTGGCCAGGCTCATTCTTTGGGGAAAATACTCAAAACTGATGAGGCAGCGGATCAGATGTTTGGTTGGGAAGAATGAGACATGAACAATTGATTTCACTGTTGTACACAACAATCTTGAGTGTGTGTTTGTAGCTGGAATCTTAAAAAGTTCTTATTAATAAGAACAAACCTGGAGCCAGTTATTGTGGTGAATACTGGAAGATCAGAGAAGCAGGAAAAGCCACAGCTTCCTCACCTTGCCAATTCCTCAGCTGATCCTGTTTCCTCAGACTGGAAGCCTCTGAATGAATCTTAGCTGAAACCAGCCAAATGCTTCTAGTTTCTGGTCCTCACGCCTTATAAACTTTTCTGCTTTCTGCCATCGCTCCCTGGGATTAAAGGCTCACTTCTTGGGATTAAAGGCATGTGTCACCATGCCTGGCTGTTTCCAATGTGGCCTTGAACTCACAGAGATCCAGAAGGATCTCTGCCTCTGGAATGCTAGGATTAAAGGTGTGTGCTACCACTGCCTAACCTCTATGTTTAATATTGTGACTGTTCTCTTCTCTGACCCCAGATAAGTTTATTAGGGTGTACAATATTTTGGGGAACACAATACCACCACATGTGTTCTTGTGGCATTTGGACAGGGAATGTTCTTTCTTTGAGAAGCTTCCATCATTCTATAAAATAAGACTTGTAAAAAGCTTGTCTTTCTCCAGAACCACAATGACTGCCAGAAACTAAGAATTTCCTAGCGCTAGTCCTGGTGGAGGCCCAGACTGGATGATCTAATTTCATCTCCATGGTTACCCAGGGAGCAGTCCATTCATTACAGCCCTGGCACAATGGCCTCAGAAAAAAATTCAGATGTTCATAGGTGTTCTTAAAAAGTAAGAGGAAGAGGAGGCCTCCTCGCCGTCTTACGAAAATAGCCTAGAACCAGGTAATGATGATAATTGCATAACCTTGGGAAAGTCTTCAATGTCATAATGGCAAATTTTATATTATGCATATCTTACTACAAAGAGAAGAGAAATGATATGAAGCATATAATGGAAAAGTATTTACTAAAATCTTACTAAAGAATTTTAAGGTGATAAGAATATTCTGGAAGTACAACACTGTGTAGATATGAAATGCTATTGACCTGTTAACTTCTCATTTCTTAATTTCTTCTCCATTTAAAAACCTGACTCAAGTCAGGGGTGTGTCCTGGTTGATTGGGCAGGTTCCAGGTTGCCCTAGCTTAAATCAGAATGGACTGATGGCCCTTCTCTTTAGGTACTGGCCTTATGGCCTGAAGACATCCTGTGGCCCAGATGTGTTCAGTGGCACCTCGTACCCTGGAGTTCAGTCTTATATGATGGTCCTCATGATCACATGCTGCATCTTCCCACTCAGCATCATCGTAGTCTGCTACCTCCAAGTGTGGCTGGCCATCCGAGCAGTAAGCCTTTCACCCTCCTGCCCTCATCCCAAACTAGCAAGATGTCTAGGCAAGCTCAGAGGCACACCTGGTAACTCTCTTACCTCCACACTGCTCTGATCAGGAATCTATCAATACACCTGAGTCTCTTAAACTACTTTTTTTGGAGAAAAAAATCTCACTATGGAGACCTGGCTGGCCTGAAACTTGCTATGTAGATCAGGCTAGATTCAAACTCACAGAGATCTACTTGCCTCTGCCTTCCGAGTATATACCATCACTCCTGGCTTAAACTGTTTTTCAATCCCCATTGTGTCTTAGTCACTGTTCTATCACTGTGAAGAGATACCATGACCAAGGCAACTCTTCTTATAAAAGAAAGCATTTAATTGAGGGCTTGCTTACAGTTTCAAAGGCTTAGTCCATTATCGTTATGATGGGAATCAGACAGGCATGGTGCTAGAGCAGTAGCTAAGAGCTACATCCTGATCTTCAGGCAGAGAGAGAAATGCTGGCCTGGTGTGGGCTTTTGAAACCTCAAAGCCCACCCCCAGCGACACACTTCCTTCAACAAGGCCATACCTACTCCAACAAGGCCACCTCTCCTAATCCTTCTCAAATAGTGCCACTTTCTGATGGCTAAGCATTCAAATACATGAGTCTATGGGAGAACATTCTTGTTCAAACCACCACACTATACCTATAAGAAAATATTAAGACCCAATGGTATGGAACAGGAGATGTCATGTATTGAAGCCCTGAGTTCCATCCTAAGCACCAAATAAACTGGGAGTGGTGGCACACTCCTGTAATTTCAGCACTCAGGAAGTGAAAGCAGAAGGATCAAAAGTTCAAAGCCATCCTCTGCTACATAGCAAATTCAAGGCTAGCCTGATCTCTATGAGACCCTACCTCAAAAAAAAAAAAAAAAAAAAAAAAAAAAAAAACAAAAACATTGAGTAGTGTGACACAGGACGTTCTTTTGGGAGATAAATTTGAGGTTCTTTTTTAAATTAATGAAATTTATTCAATTATTTTATATCCCTCCTCTCCTCCCATTCCCTCTCCCCACCTCCCACAACCAGCCCCAATCTACTTGCCCTCTGTTTCTGTTCAAAAAGGGACAGGCCTCCCATGAGTATCAACAAAACATGGCATATCAGGTTGCTGTAAGACTAAGTTCCTTCCCTTGTATTAAGGCTGGGCAACGCAACCCAGTATGAGGAATAGGGTCCCAAAAGCCAGCCAAACACGTACAACTTATTTTGATCATATTCTTTCCCTCTCCTAAATCCTCTCAAATCCTCCCCCACCCAACTTCATGCAAACTCTCTCTCTCTCCTTCTATCCCTCTCATAAAAAAAAACAAACATAAAACAAAAAACAATGGTCAAAACAAATTAACAAAAATCATTAAGACAAAAATATCAAAGCAAAACAAAAATGTACACACAAAAACCAACAATAAGCAAGCAAACAAACAATAACAACAAAAACATGGAGTCTATTTATATTAAAAGCTACTCCTGGGTATGGAGTAGCTTCCTGGAGTGTGGTAGATATGCCCTACTGTACTGACATTCCATTGGAGAAAACTGATTTTCCCTTTTCCAGCATGTATCAGTTGCAAATAGCTTCTTGGTTAGGGGTGGGACTTCTACCTCTCTGTGCTAGAATTTTGTATGGTTTAAATTTGTGCAGGTCTTGTGTGTACTGTCACAGCCCTAAATGGGATGTCTTTATCAAATCCCAGTCCTCAGAGCTCAAGGATCTGTGCAGAAAAGGAGTCAGAAAGATTGTAAAATCTAGAGGTGATGAACAGCTCCAAGGATACAGTGTCATCCAGACACAACAAGACTGATATACATAAATGAAGTTCTTGCAGTCTCAACCTTTGCTTCCTTGTTCTCACTCCTATGGGATGGAAAGTCACTGCCTGCCCATTCCTAGAGAACCCAGTAAGGGAGCAGAACTGTGCCTTTCCCCTGGCCCAGAACAATCCTCCTACAGAGCATAACCAACAGAGCACCTGCGTTCCCTTCACCGGGGTCTTAGTTATTGTTCTATTGCTGTGAAGAGACATCATGACCAAGGCAACCTATAAAAGAAAGCATTTAATTAGGGGATGCTTATAGTTTCAGAGGGTGAGTCCATGACCATTGTGGTGGAGAGCATGGTGGCAGGCAAGCAGCCATGGTGCTGGAGCAGTATCTGAGAGCTTACATCCTGATCTGTAAGTTGGAGGCAGACAGAGAGAGCCTGACCCTGGCATGGTCTTTTGAAACCTCGAAGCTCACCCCTAATGATACATCTCCTTCAACAAGGCCAAACCTCCTTCCAAAACATTTCCATCAACTAGGGACCAAACATTCAAATATATGAGCCTATGGAGGGCACTCTCATTCAAACCACCACAATGGGGCTCTTGAGGATGACCAAGAAGTGGACTCAAGGGTGCTATTTGCCCTCAGACCTGCTCTCCACTGTCCTGTGTCTGGTGTTCCATCTTAGGAAGCCAATTCTGTTAGCAGTCCCTAACCCATCAACATCCCTACCCAGGCCAGGCTACCACTGGGGATTATCCCGCAAAAAAAAAAAAATGATAGTAAGGGGATGTGTGAGCTGGGTACTGTATGCTAAGAGCTCTGTGCTCCTCTACTGGTCTCCCTCTCCAGCATAAATTGTCCCTTTGTCCAACAACTTTCCTATCATTTTCTTTGTGTTCCATTTGTTCATTGCTGGGACCCTGTGTAACAGAAAGTCCCTCTAGGTGGTACTTTTCCTATATGAAGCTGCTTTGTGCTCACCCCTGCATGAATGGGTATTTATAAGTTCTTTCTGGAAAAGACCATGAGCTCCACCAGGAGGCTCCACTCACTTTAGTGTCTTGTAATGAAGGCTTCAATTTGGTCCCTGGGTGGGTGGTCTCATATCAGAATCAATTTAGCTAGCTCCCACAGGGTTTCCTTCAAGCTTTAGCAGTGTTAGCTCTTGGCTGGTAAAACCCATCACTGCTGTATCAGCTCTCCCCAGATTCTAGCCCTCATGGTTCCTTTTACAGCTAACCTTCCATGGCAGATAATGGCTGACTTCTATCCTTTAGAAAGCCTGGATTAAGTGTGTATATGGCTCTTGCATTGCCACTGGGCACCCTACCAAGCCCGGTTTAGTTAAAGCAAACTTGACTTCTAGGGCTCAGTTCAAGACTCCAGACTCAAACCTTAGCACAAGACTAGATCTTCTTGGAAGGGATCATATAAAGGCTAAACTCAGTCTCCTTAGTTCTCTTTCACAAACTTCTGTGAAACTACAGGCAACAGCTTCAAAAGTCTGGTCTGAGGGTTGACCTTGCCCAGGCCAGCCACTTGTTACCTCAAGGCCTACAGGAACTCCTACAAGGCTCCAGGACCACTCTGGCTCCCAAGTCAAGTCATTCTCTGACTTAGGGTGGGAAGCAGGATTGGGATACTAGGTGGACTATTTCCTACTCCCCATAGATCCCTAGGTATCCCTCTTCTTGTTAGTATCCTGACTCAGTGCCTGAGCAACACCAATAGTCCCTCCAAATATAGAGCCCTAAGTGACTCCTCCATTCACTGTTCTTGTCTTTCTCTAGGTGGCAAAGCAACAGAAAGAATCTGAGTCCACCCAGAAGGCCGAGAGGGAGGTGACACGAATGGTGGTGGTGATGGTCTTTGCATATTGCCTCTGCTGGGGGCCCTATACTTTCTTTGCATGCTTTGCTACTGCCCACCCTGGCTATGCCTTCCACCCTCTTGTGGCCTCCATACCATCCTACTTTGCCAAAAGTGCTACTATCTACAACCCCATTATCTATGTCTTTATGAACCGGCAGGTAAGCAAGAACATGAGCAGATCAAATTCAAAATGGCCCATAACTCAGTGAAGGTTCTTACCTGGAATCAAGTCATCAATGAGAAAACTTTATGGAGAACCTGGGGGTGGGGTCTGATGATGCGCCTCCAAGAAAACAAGTGTGAGAAGGCTTTGCATGTGATCCACCCTCTCCAGACCTCCTCTTAACCATGAGCTCTGTTATCCTTGCACTGTCTCCACCTGGGTCTGGCACTTAAGAAAGTGCAGTGCACTGCAAGTTCTTCCCTTCTGATGACCCCACAACTATGGACAGGAATCTTCAAAGGGTGCTGTTATAATCCAGATGTACTAAGAACTCAGTGAGCACGCAATGACACTAGCTAGTTCTGTTCCTCTTGTGTTTACAGGTTCAACTCCAAATATTTCCATTTTCAAACCTTGACTTTGGGATTTTTGCCTCCTTATAAGTTTAACCTTTCTTAGCTATACTAGCTAAGAGTTCAAGAGCTTTTATGAGCTCATGAATTAGTTCAGAGAGAGCATGCTATGGCTTTGTCCAAAGTCTTGTCTGATGGCAACTATCCTTAGCTATCATATTGGACTTTGACACAAGTTGCTATGACTCTTAGACATCCTGGTAGGTTGTAGGTGAACCTTAAGAGGTTCATCACCTTCTGAGTGCCATTTGCTTTCCTCTTCCTTGAATCCATCATATGCACTTCATTAAGAGGTATCTACTGTATGAGTTATTAGTAATCAGAAGTGTTCACTGGGGCCTCTCATTTCATCAGACTCTGTGAGTCCTTCCAACTGACTCCTCTTTCCTCTATTGTCTTCCTTCCTCTGGTGCTTGGGATGGAACACAAGGTCTGGTGCATGCCAGGCAAGTGCCCCACCCCAGATCTCCTCTGCCAAAAACTGAAAACAGTTCTAGAAAGAGATCCTTGTGAAAGACAGGAAACAAAGGTGGCCAGGTGTGCAAATTTTACTTTCACTCATTCTGCTTTATTCCAAGAAAATTGGAACAGGGGATTCCATTCTTGTTCACTGCTATCTCCCTCCAGAATAGAGTCAGGAATGAAGTGAAAACTCAGTAAGTAGATGTTGAATGAATTTCTTGCCTTATCTGCCAGTTTTTCAGCCAAGTTCATGTTGTTATTTAGCCCATCTCTAATGCTGTCAATGTCAACACTTAAGTGTTTTCATTTGAGAGTTTTCATGTGAGAGGGAATGGAGATAGTCATAAATAGAGCTGAAATTAGTGACGCTTTTACTTTGGGTTCTCAAAGCTTTGTAGTTGAGCTCCTTAGATGGCATTGGTTTTGGTCACTGCCTAAGTATCCTGAGGGTACCACAATAAATTCCACAAGCTTTGTGGCTTAAAACAACACAACTGTAGTTCAGTGACAGAGTACTTGCCTAACATACACAAACCTTTAGGCTAAGTTCCTAGCTCAGCAACAAACAAGCAAACAAAACAAGAAAATAGGAATTAAGTTTCTCACAGTTCCAGAGGCCAGAAGTCTGAGGTCTAGGTGTCAGCATTCTTATTGTTCCTTCTGGAGGTGCTGAGACAGTGTCAGTCTCGTGTCTCTCTCCTAGCTTCCCTTGTCCTACTACTCACAAACATGCTGTCCCAATAGTATTCTTCACATAGTCATTTCTCTGGATGTTAAATATTATCTAAATCTTCCTCTTCTCACAAAAACACTGGTCACTGGACTAGTGACAATGCTAATCCAGTATGACCTCATCATAACACACATGTGCAAAGACTCCAGTTCCAAAAAAGGTACAGTCACAGGTTCCAGTAGTTAGGATTTGGCATTTTTTAGGAGCAGTCACAATTCAACTAGAATCACCATTAACCACTAAATTAGATGATTCAGACCTCCTCTATTCATATGTGTAAAGAATTAGCTGAGCCTTCCTCATCCCACTCATAGTATTCCAAATGGGAGAAGGGAAGGTGTACATCCACAATGTGACAGTACCAAATGTCTCAAGCCTCACCTTTAGCACAGTGCACTAGCCATTTCTGCTTTGCTGATTAATGTTTTCTGTTCTTCTAGTTTCGAAACTGCATCTTACAGCTCTTTGGAAAGAAAGTTGATGATATCTCTGAACTTTCCAGTACCTCCAAAACAGAAGTCTCGTCTGTCTCTTCGGTGTCACCTGCATGAGGTCCGCCTCCAACCTGTCCCATCCACCAAAGCTTTGGCCATGTCTTACCTCCTTCCTCCTCCATCATTATGAAATAAACATAATTTCCCCTTGCCCAATGAAAGTTCTAGAGATGACTACAACATTTTGGGGCTATCTAAGCTACTGGGTGTTCAGGCACTGGGCCTGGAAAGAGTACAATGTAGACAAAGAGACCAGAACATATGGTTTCTTTCGTTTTTAATCCAATCCCCATGTCTATAGATGTTATGAAAAGATCATGGAAAATTGGAAGGAGAAGGCAAGTTGGCATCTGCATATATCTCACTAGGCTGGTGGTTACAGAATTAAGAAAATGAGGACAACAAAGTAACTCTCTAGGGAAGGCTTACTGGATGCCCTCAACATCTGGAAAGACAAATTCAAGTGGTTGAGACTCCTTGTCCTTCAGTGTCCATCTAATAGAGGCTTAGCATCCTTGAAGTCTGGTCTCCACTTAAAGGGAACCCAGGCCTGCCAGTCCATGATGGAGATGATATGCCGCTTCTGCCAGGCCAAAATTCCAAGGCCAATCAACACAAATATAGTGAATGTGCGCAGGCGTGAGTTGAGCAGGGGCAAGGGGCAAGAACACAAGGTAGAGACCAAGACCAAGAGGATAGTGGTCAGTGTAAGAAGCAGGCTTATGAATCTGAACAAAAAGTCCTTGGGACGGGTTCTGATGCTGGCCATCATCTCCAGTTGGGTAGCTTGCTGTAGAGTTTCTAGCTTGGCTATTCTGCTCTTGAACGTCTCCATTACATCCTGTAGGTAACAAACACATATACTCACCAGATGTCATAACAGAAATGTGTTTATCTAATTTAGTAATTTATTTGCCTAGGGGTGTTCAAGAAATACTGTTGAAATAAAAAAGTTTTATTTATTTATTTATTTATTTATTTATTTATTTATTTATTTATTTATTTATTTATTTATTTATGTGTTTGTTTATTTGAGACAAGATTTCATTGTATAGTTCCAGCTGACCTGAAACTTGCTATGAAGACAAGGCTGTTCTCAAACTTAGAGATCTGCTTGCCTCTTCCTCCCAAGTCCTGGGATTAAAGGCCTGTGTCATCACACCTGATGAGTTCAATCTCTTAGGAGAGATAGGGAGAACTTCTAGGACATGCACAGTGGAGACAAGACAGTTGTTGTACAGTGCTGGGCTAATGGGTCCTGGTCCTTATCTACTGCTGAAACTGAGGACCTAGGTGGGAAAGGAATAATCAGGGACAGGAGTAGGAGCTTTGAGTGTGGCAAGGACTAAGGGGCAGGAAGGTAGACCCAAAGAAAGGGTTCCCAGAAGCTTTCCCTCTACTAGCAATGCAAACACTTCAGCATCCCTTGGGCTTGTCAGGCTTTACCCCTCCCTGGTCTGTAGCTCACAGACTCCAGTTTATGGCTCAATGATTGCCTTGACAGGATGAGAAGCACAGTCCAAAGTTCACAAAGCAGCTTGGTAAGGAGTGGAGCTTACACAGACATGCAAGGTAAACACTGTTGGTTCTAAAGCACCACCAGGTAGTCACAGCTACAAGATCTTCTCTTGCCTTGGCTTGGGAGCATACAGATAGATTCACTCATCACCCCCCACCCCCAGCCCTTTCTCCCTGAGGCCCTCACCCATATTTCCTTGGCTCTTTCATAGGACAAATAGGCCATTTTCTCTTCAGTGCATGCCAAATGCTGTTTGAGGTGGCAAATCTCATCCAGGTATCTCTGCAAGTGATCATTCACCTGTTCTTCCATCAGTGATTGTCTAGAAAGCAAGAAGGAAAGTAATATTCCATCTGTAGCTTACTCAGAGCTCATGCTAGCACCTTGCAGCTAGATTTACTACCCCCACCCCTACCACACCCCCCACTAGAATTTAGTCAATTTAGGCTGCCTCCTCTACCTCTGCTTGGGAATACTTACACTGATAGACATTATTTACAACTACTGTCTAGTAAAAGTCTTACCAAATGTGCCATAAGACTAAAAAGTGTAGAAAAAAAATTTTTTTTTTTTTGGTTTTTCGAGACAGGGTTTCTCTGTGTAGTTTTGGTTCCTGTCCTGGATCTCACTCTGTAGACCAGGCTGACCTCAAACTCACAGAGATCTGCCTGGCTCTGCCTCCTGAGTGCTGAGATCAAAAGGCATGCACCACCACTGCCCGGCAAAAAGAAAATTTATGTATGTATGTATGTATGTATGTATGTATGTATGTATGGTTTTTGAAGCTGAGGACTGAACCCAGGGCCTTGTGCTTGCTAGGCAAGCACTCTACCCAACCCATTTTTTTCTTTTCTTTTTTTCTTTTGGTTTTTCGAGATAGGTTTTCTCTGTGTAGCTTTGTGCCTTTCCTGGAACTCGCTTTGTAGTCCAGGCTGGCCTCGAACTCACAGAGATACGCCTGGCTCTGCCTCCCGAGTGCTGGGATTAAAGGTGTGTGCCACCACCGGCCCAAAAAGAAAATTTAAGCTATCTGTACATGCTATCAAATCCCCCAAACATTCCCAGGAGCAGTGTTAAGGTTGCAGTAGTTACTCCACAAATATATCTCCATTATAGAGCATGGAAAGTCACAAAAGACCACACTGAGTAAAATTCCATTTGTATGCAATGTCCATAAACACGAACAGATGAGTGGATGCCAGGGGCTGAGAATCGGGGTGACAAGGAGTGACTGCTAATAGGGTTTATTTTTTCAAGGATGATAAAAATGGAGATTAGACAGTGGTGTAACTAGCTGACTGGAATGGAGTAGAGGTCAAAGCCACTGGGGCCTGAGAGTCCAAATTGTCTAATGGGATTCTTGCCCTTTCAGCTCCATCTGGCTCTGAATAATGCCTCTGCCAGACTGTGCTACCTCTACTTACCCCATAAAGGGGTTCCATGTCAACTGGCAGCAGATAAATCAATTCAACCTTCTCCATTCTCTCTCCACCCTCATTATAGTCTTAAATGTTCCAATCATCAACTGGTGCCTACTGTGCTTTCTTTGAGAAATCCAGAGTTTCGTGAAGCAAAGCTAGCAACATCTTGAGGCAGTGTGAGGAAGAATGAGCTGCAGAACTTGGGTGACACATTCCCACTTGTAAAGGTCATATAAAGTAGGAGAAATCAGCAAAAGAACAAGAATAAAACCAAGGGATTCAAAGAAAGAACAGCATTTAAAAAGCAGGGCTGAAAGTGAGTAAAATTACACACAGCATCATCACAGTGAAACCTTTGAACACCAAAACAGAGCAAGTTCCAAGATAGTCAAGGCTACAAAGAGAAAGCCTATTTCTAAACAAAACCCTATAAACTCAAAAAAAGAGCCAGAGGAAAATAAAAATAATCATATTCAAAGCATCACCATCAAAACAGCAGCAGCTGGTGGACCAGCCTGGCTCTATCTTAAGATTAGAAGCCATCTTATTACAAGGTCAAAATAAGTTCATCCCTGTTTTCTGTAAAATTTAAGTTTGACCCTGTCTTGACCCATTTTCTGGAATTTGACATGTTCCACACCCTATACCCTGACCATACTCTGAATTCCTCCCTGGTAAGATGTTCTGCCGTATAATTTTGAGATGTTCTGACAAGTTCCTGTGACCAAAAACCTTTGGAAACTCCCTAGCCTTAAAGTTTTTGAACTTATAAGCCCCATTTCCTCCTATGTTCAATGCTATTCTCTTAACTGTTGCTTTAGGAAAGTAGCCCTAACAGAAAATAAAGGTTATTTAATTTGACCAAAAATTTTTGTCAATGGTCTTTACTCTCATTTAGTGGTATTAACACAGCCATTTCAACACAAATAAGAGAAGCCAGAATTGATTGTTTTCCAAATGCATAGTATTTCAAAGAAATAAATGCTAATCCAGAATTCTATGCCCAGCAAAGATATCCTTTAGAAATAAAATGACTCTTGCAGGTAAAGACAATTGCTACCAAGTCTGACCACCCAAGTTCAATTCCTCATGGTAGGACAGAAGTGATTCCTGAAAGTTTTCCTATGACTTCTACATACACCTATATACATACATAAACAAATAAATGTAACAACAACTATTAAAAGAAGAAAGAGAACCGAGCATGCACATTCATCATTCTTTGCCTCCTAACTGCAGGTGACTTTAAGCTCCTTCTGCCATGAGTTTCCCGAAATAATGAACTTTACCCTCAAACTGTGAGCTAAAATAAGATCTTTCTCCATTGAGTTTGTCAGGATTTTTTTGCTGTGGAATAATCCTTCTGTACACTATGAATATATATTGCTCTCAGGCCGGCTGGGCAGTGGTGGCACGCGCCTTAAATTCCAGCACTCGGGAGGCAGAAGCAGGCGGATCTCTGTGAGTTCAAGGCCAGCCTGGGCTACAGAGTGAGTTCCAGGACAAGCTCCAAAAGCCACATAGAGAAACCCTATCTCAAAAAAACAAAAATGAAAAACAACAAAAAAACAGACAGGCCAGTAGCTGGACAGGAAGTTAGGTGGGAAAGCCAAACTGAGAATGATGGGAAGAAGGAGGGCAGAGTCAGGAAAGATGCCAGCCAGCCGTCCAGTTTCAAGACATGCTAGAGGACAGGTAAAGCCACGAACCACATGGTAATACATAGATTTATAGAAATAGGTTAATTTTAGTGTAAGAGTTAGCTAGTAACAAGCCTGAGCTATCAGCTGAGCATTTATAATTCATATTCAGCCTCTAAGTCGGTTATTTGGGACTGGATGGTCAGGACAGGAAATGCGTGTTTACAATTTTTTTTAATCACCACAACAGAATAAGTAACTAGTAAATCAACCCCTTGGCAGCACTCCAGGATGAGGAAGCCAGACAATTCATGGAGAATGATTGTGGTTTATAGAGATCTAAAGAAAATAGTGCCCCTTACCCACACTGTTGTACTCTTCACTGCTATTTTTAACAAACAATTGGTTTAAGCGATGGGATGATCTTGATTAATCTGAGGACACACACAGAGGTGAAGGGAGAAAACTGAGTCCATAGAGCTGTCTTCTGAACTCCTCACATGTGCCCCCCCCCATTATACACAATATGACAGTAGTAAATAAAGTAAGAAAAACTCAAAATAAATCAAAGACCTTAATATAAGACCCAAAACCCAAAAACTGTTCAAAGAAAACATATAGAGGAGCGGAAGAAATGGCTCAATGGTTAAAAGTACTTGCTGCTTTTGCAGAGGACCTGGATTCTGTTCCCAGCATCCACAAGGCAACTCACAACTGTCCACAACTCTAGTTCCAGGGGATATACCCTCTTTTCTGGCCTCCACAGGTACCAGGCACACATTCAGTGTACTTATACACATGCAGGCAAAACATTCATACACATAAAATAAAAATAAGTAAATCTTTTTAAAAATATTCTGTCTCTGGCTGGCAAGACGCAGAAGCCTGAGCGTCCTACTTGAATGAAATGAAATCCAACAGAAGTGACAATTCTTCTACCCAACTCCATAAAGCCCCCCTTTCCAGTCATATCTCTCAGCACTGTACCCCTTCTGCCCACTCCCCAACCCGATCCCTCAAGTTCCCATGCCTACCCACCCCCAGTCCAACCAGGAAATCTCCTCTATTTCCCCTTCCCAGAGAAGGGGAGGTGCTTGGTCTTATGACAGCCTGACATGCCACACTTTGCTGAAGCCCATGGGAGGCCTGCCCCTTTCTGGGAGATTATGGAGGAGGGGTGGGGGCATGGAAGGGAGGAAGGAGGATGGAGTGGAAGGAGAGGAGAGAGGGGTTGCTGCAGTTGGGATGTAAAATAAATAATTAATAATAAAAATAAATAAATAAAAAGAAATGACAACTCTTTAGCCCTCTGACCAACATAGTCTGAGAACACAATAGAAGCCTAAGCAGATTCCTTGAGAAGTCAGCCCTATATTATATCACTGGGGCAAAGTGATCTTAGCGACTAAAAAGGCTCTCTTATACATAACTTTTGATTTCTGAACCTTGTCTCAAAGGAAATCATACCAGAATATTCCTGGGACAGAGGACTTAGAGATTGGAAGCTTCCAAAGTCCTGGAATGTAGAAGGAAAAGAAGCACAGAAACATAGAATATTCACTTCAGGACATTTTCACTCTGGTAGGAACTCATGTGCAAGATGGCCCATGAAAAATGTTCATGAGTGCCATCATCTGTGAATACAGCTAGGAATATAAAGCAAGAATGATGTTCTCAATACAGAAAATATGCTAAAATATGACAGAGAGCCAGAATCATGGGAGTAGTGTGGGCAATGTGATGCTGGTGGAGAGGAGACAGCATGAGGAATCCAGGAGAAATTGCCTGAAGGAAATAAGAAGGCAAGGTCAGGCCATCAGCCTGGCCAGCTCTTCATGCTGGGGTATTCTGCTGATTTTTCTACAATCTTGCAAGACCTTAGTTTGCAGAGAGAAAGCAGAGACTATTAATTCCAGTTTGTGAGCATTCACTTGGGGTCTGAACTCAAACATTGACCAAGTTGATTCTCACAACAAGCCCGACAGTGGAATTACCAAATTAATTCAATTTCACAGGCTTGGAAATGAGTATGAGTATTGCTATTTCATTTTTGACTAAAGCTCTTCAGCTCTAGCAGAGAGGATGCTAGGCCTGATCTAAATCCAGGATTCTCTCCTGAGTGATTGGGGATCTCAAATCACCTATCTGACAGGATTAGTATTTTTAAAAAAAAGATATAAAGAACTCTTATTAATGCAACAAAAGAAAGACAAAACTATACAGTCTGAAAACAAGCTAAAGACTTAAATAAAATTTGATGAAAAGTATACAAATGGCCATAAGCAGATGAAAAGGGCTCAACATCACCAATAACTAGAGATAGAAATGTTAAGTTACACCCACTGTTCTCATGTACTTAGAGTAATGATTTTCAGGGGCAATTTGTTCCCCATGCAATATTTGGAAATGTCTGGAGACTTCTTTACTTGTCACAAACTGAGGAGAACTGGTAGGCTAAAAATGCTTCCCTAAACAATAGCCATGTCTTAATTCCCAAAAGAGTCATTCTAGAAATGATATAGTTAAGGATATTGAGATATGGAGATTATGCTGGTGGGCCCTAATGTGATCACAAGTATTATTTTTCTTTGTGTGTAGTGTTGGGGATGGAGCCCAGGGATTATATGTGATAGGCAAGTGCTTTACCATAAAGCTACAGCTCTAGTCCTCATTCAGTCTTATGCAGATAGAGAAGGCTTTGTGAAGACAAAGAAACAAGAACTTTGAAGGGCCATGTGTAGTGGTATGCTCCTCAATTCCCAAAATTGGCAAGTGGAGGCAGAAGGACCAGAAGTTCAGGGTCATCCTCAGCTACATAGCAAGTTCAAGGCCAGTCTGAGAGATGTGAGACCATGTCAAAAAGTCAAAACAAGGGAACAAGAAATGAAAATAGAGGAGGGCAGAGGAGTGGAGAGGAAAAATAGAGAAATGAAGAGTCATTTGAAGATTCCAGTCTTGAAGATGTGGCCATAAATTAAGGTATGTAGCAGCCATCAGGAACCAGAGAAGGCAGTGCAACCTTGCCTAGTAAAACTAGTTTTAGATGTCTAGCCTCTAAAACTGTGAGAGAATAAATTCAGGTTATTTCAAGCCACCAAGTTGGAGTATTATGTGATGGCAACAAAAGGAAACCAAGGTAGGCAGGGTGCTATTGCCTATCTTGTATGTAGAGGCCATGGATAGTACCAATCTTACAGTGACAGAGAGGTCTAAGGGTCCCTGCTACTTCCAGTCACCTCACCTATGAGTAATCAATCTCTTCTGTTTCCTGCTAGATTTTAGTTTCATCTTCTTCTTAGGAATTCCCTAACACAAGAACTCTAACATCTCCTAGAGAGTGACTATTTTAGCTTATGTCCACTCTTGTTTTTGTTTTGTTTCATTTTGAGTTGCCCAGCTGGTTTCAAAGTCATAGTGATTATCTTGCTTGTACCTGAGTTCTAGGATTACAGATGTGTACAACCACACCTGGCTTAGGGCCACTCTTAACAGATACCTTAAAACAAAATTAGAAGGGGTAAAACAACTACAATGATAAACATTCCAGTAGCTGTAGCTGCATGTAGTATAATCTCAGCACTTAAGAGGTAGTGGTGGAGGATCAGGAACTCAAGATCATCTTCAGCTACATACAAGTCTTAGATACATAAAATCCTGTCAGTAAAAAGAAAAAATTACAATAGCTCCTTTTGAGTACAGATTTAACTTTGTTAAATGTTACAGGACTTTCAATTTTAAAAATCTTAGTAGGGGCTGCTTCAATTGTTAAGAGGATCCATGTCCAGATTGCCAGTACCCACATGGTGGTTAACAACCTAGTTCCAGGGGATCTGATGCCCTCTTCTAGCCTCCATGCCCACTGTATACATGTGGTGCACAGACATACATGCAGGCAAAACATCCATACACATAAAAGAAAAAGAAAGCTAGTGGAGCATAATTTTTCAAGCAACCCAATGAGCAACCTTCTTTCATGGTTTCTGCATTAAACTCCTGTTTGAGTTCCTGCCCTGACTCATTGACAGACTGTGTGTGACCTAGAAATGTAAGACAAATAAATTCTTTCTTCCTCTAGGGTAGTTTTGGTCAGAGTGAGTTTTTTTCAGTTTTTTGTTTGTTTGTTTGTTTGTCTTGATTTTTGTTTTATTGTTTTTGTTTTCTCCTGACGGAGTTTTTTTTTTTATAGCAACAGAAAATAAATTAGAACAGAGGATCTGTCACTGAACCTAGAATTCATTGATTTTGTAACACTACCTGGCCACCAATCCCTAGTGATTCTTCTATCTCTGTTCCCCCAATACTGGGGTTACAGGAGTGCACCACCATTCCCGGATTTTTATCTGAGTGCTGAAGGCCTGAACTTAGGCCTTCATACTTGAACAGTACTTTACCCACTGAGCCATCTCGCTAGCCCATAAAATAAACAATGTCATCATTTATATGAAAGTATGAAAGACCCCACATAGCCAAAGCAATCTTGATCAAAAAGAATAATGTCAAAGGTATCACCACACTTGATTATAATTCATGCACTACAGAGCTATAGTTAAAAAAAAAAGCATGGTACCCACACAGAACAGATATGTAGATCAATGGAATAGGATAAAAGACCCAGATAAAAATGCATGCAGTTATAGACATCTGATTTTCGACAAAAATGCAAAATATATATGTTAGAGAAAAGAAGAAAAGAACCTCTTCAACAAATGGTGTTGTGAAAATTAGTATAATGAAACTAGGTTCTTATCTCTCACCCAGTTAAAAAAAATCAATCTTAAGTGGATCAAAAGTCACAATGTAAGACTTGAAACTACAAAAGGAAAGGGTAAAGAAAATGCTTTAAGATATAAGCATAGTCAAGGTTTTTCTGAATAAGACCGTAATACCTCTGTAAATAATAAACAATGTAAACAACTGACAAATGGGACTTCTTAAAATTAAAAAGCTTCTATACAGCAAAAGAAAGAGTAATTGTCTCCTCCTGCCTCAACTGAATCTACCAGGCTAGACTGACTCCCCATGGGAGACCCTGCCTTGGAGGAGGCGGGAAAGGAGGGTGGGTTGGGGGGTAATGCTGGGGAGTGGGAGGAGGGAAGACAAGGGAATCTGTGATTGATATGTAAAATGAATAGAAAATTTCTTAATAAAAAAAACTACAAAAATTGTTAGGTAATTATTTTCAGAATATAATCTCATAATCAGAATAAATTTAAATAAGACATAAAAAATGAAAGAGTAATTGAATGAAGAGATAGCCTATAGAATGGGAGATCTTTGCTAGATATACATCTGACAGAAGATTAATATCTGCAATATACTCAGGGCAGTGGTGGCGCACACCTTTAATCCCAGAGCTCGGGAGGCAGAGGCAGGCGGATCTCTGTGAGTTCGAGGCCAGCCTGGGCTAAAGGGAATTCCAGGAAAGGCACAAAGCTGCACAGAGAAACCCTTTCTGGAAAAAGAAAAAATAATCTGCAATATACAATGATTTTTGTTTTGTTTTGTTTTTTTGAGACAGGGTTTAATTGTGTAGCTCTGGCTATCCTGGAACTAGCTCTGTAGACCAGGCTGGCCTCTAACTCACAGAGATCTGTCTGCCTTTGCCTCCCAAGTGCTAGAATTAAAGGTATGCACCACCACTGTCCAGCCTACAATGAATTTTTTTTAAAACGTAAAAAGAAATCTTTCTTTCTTTTGTGTCTGGTTAGCAAGCACTTTCCTGTTGGATCTCTGGGACCTACATGGTGAAAGGGGAGAACCAACTCTTGCAAATTGTCCTCTGACCTCCACATGTATGCTGTACACACATGCACACACACACATACACAATGCATAAATGTAAAACATTAAAATAAAAACAATTCAATAAATTGGTTAATGAAATTAACAGATGGTTCTCAAAAGATGAAACATAAACTGCCAACAAGCATATAAAAAATGTTCCTCCTCAATGCAAATCAGAAGTACACTGCAACTCTCGAATGGCTGTCAGAAAGACAAAACAAACAACAAATGCTGGTCAGGATGTGAATAAAAAGGACTCCTTTTTATACTGCTGGTTGGAATGGAAACTAGTCCCAGCTACTACCGGGATCATCAGTAAGGAGGTTTTTGTTTTTTTGTTTTTTGTTTGTTTTTAACAAACAAACAAACAAAAACCTAAAAAACTAAAAACAGGACTGTAGTTGGTGCACACCTTTAATCCCAGCACTCGGGAGGCAGAGGCAGGCAGATCTCTGTGAGTTCAAGGCCAGCCTGGGCTACAGATTGAGTTACAGGACAGCCAGGGCTACACAGAGAAACCCTGTCTCAAAAAGCCAAAGAAAATAAAAATAAAAAATAAAACCTAAAAATGCATAAAATCATGTATGTATATGTGAAATGAAAGTAGAAACAAAATTGTCTATGAATATACACAATGAAAATAATAACAGTAGTGAAACCTGTATTTCTCAGTGGCTAGCTCACTTAATGATAGGCTTCTTTATGATGCTCACTAATGTCTCCTTACAGATTCTTAAAATGCACGAATGCCCCTAGGAATCCCTGGGAAAACCCAAGACAATGGTTCCCATTTGCGTTTTCTTCCTTGCATGTATAGGTACTAAAATGACTGCAGAGTCCTTATTTTCATGAATATGCTAAGACTCTTGGATTACTAAAGTAACCCCTCCTTCTTTTCCTAGGCTGTTGAGTGTATTTGTATTAATTTATCATTGACTATGCTGACTGTGACATAAGAGTGATCAAGGTACCCAAGGCTGGTGGGGAACCAGAGAAGGAGTGCAACGGGAGTGGAACGGATCCATTGAGAGACTAGATTTATGTTTTGTTGTTTGTTGTTGTTTTGAGACAGGGTCTCACTGTGTATTGAAGGCTGGCCTTGAAATCACTACACAGCGAATGCCTAGCTTGCCTCTTTTCAAGTTGTTGGACCCCTGTTTTTGTCTTAGAGGAAAAAATGAATTCAAGCCACAGCATACTGAAGACAAAGCACTCACAAAAGGTAATTACTTTCAAACTGAATATTCAATACATCCAGTGCCTGACATTGTACTCCAGTTTGGACTTGAGTCCAGACAAACTTTCCTAGCAAATGGGACCTAGGGGACATTGCCTTTCTAATGCTAGCAGTCTCCAGGATCCCATTGCACCTGGATGCCTCTATTGTTCCATTGCTACAGCTTATTTAACCAGAAAGGGGTAAAGGTTGGTGTGAGGCAGCAGGGAAAAAAAAAAACACTCATTCTACTGGAGGTAACAGCCACCAAAGAGAAGCACAGACCTGCTCTTCTCACCTGCCCTCACTCTGACTCTGTTCCTGGCTCCTTCTCAACCCTTCATAGGTGGATCTTAAATTATCTCTTGACTGCTTCTTGTCTTGGGAGCCAAGGTGTAAAAAGGGGCTTTCCTCACCTGGTTTTCTTTTCCTGGAGGGACTCGAGTATCTCCCGCACATCAGTCACATGTCTTTCCTTGAGGCTTTGATGAGAGACCTGAAGGCCAGCATGAACCTTCTTGGCTTCTGTCAGTTCTTCCTTCATCTTCTGCAACAGCAGCTTTTGTTGCTGGGCCACATACTTTTTGTCTGAGAATTTCCTCTGTTGCAAGACTGACAAGTGACCTTCCAGAGTGTAGGGCCTAGCTATGTTGATGGGTAAGCTATCTTCCCCACCTGGCTTATGGCTGTCCATGCCACTGCCCACTTTCAGCACTGAGCTTGTAGGGCTGCAGCCCTCTTCCAGCTCCTTCAGCTGCAGGTGACACTGATAGAGCTTTCGTTCTATGTGAGCAATAGTGGCAGAGGTGCGCTGGTTCACCCTCTCAAAGGCCTGTCGGATATGTGGAGCCTGGTGTCGGTCAGCTTTGGATACCAGCTTGAGGTAGCTCATGGTATTCTCATCCCTACTGGCCTTCTCCACTCTCAGCTGCTCTGAGAGGTAGAAGATTCGATGTTTGACACCTTCCCTCACGTTCCGGGCAAGCTCGCCATCTGAGAAGCTGGTGTGGCTGCTAGGGCAATCCTCATGGGAGGACAGGGACCTGTAGGAGGGCACGTTGGTGGGGAGGGTTGCACTTGAGCTCTTGGTGCTTTCCACCTGCATTGGGAAACAACAAAACATTCAACAGGTGCTCTGTGAGCTTCAAATAGAAGAGTATGAATTCACTTCAGAAAAATACATGTGTGCATAGACAGTGTACACAAAATACAAGGTTTGTGTATTGAAGATAGGCCCAACATAGACTGTGGGGAGGTGGAGTTCATTTTCTAGGCCCCTAACTCCTTACTTTTCAATACCTAACTCCTTGCTGGTACCCTACTACAAATCTCAGATGGGTATAATCTGCCCTCTACATCTGCTTCACCTGGCCTTGAACTTCTTATTAATTCTTCCAAGAACTATCAGTTATGTTTCTCACTTATTAGGGGCTATTCTTACAAAGTAGCAGTAAACTTATTCCAATTAATCCATATGGCTTCCTGTGAAAGACAAACATGGTATGAACTCACTCATAAGTGGATACTAGATGTAAAGCAAAGGATAACCAGACTGCAATCCACAGCTCCAGGGAGGCTAGCTAGTAAAGAGGACCCTAAGAAAGACACAGGGATGGCCCAATGACAGAGAAATGGATGAGATCTACATGAGCAAAAGAGGGGTGAGGGGAGGGGTAATCAGGGCAAGGGTCAGGGGAAAGGCTTAGGGGAGCAGGAGATCCCAGCTGGATCAAGAACAGAGAGGGAGAACAAGGAAAAAGAGACCATGATAAATGAAGACCCCAGGGGAATAGGAAGAAGCAGAGTGCTAGAGAGGTCCCCAGAAATCCACAAAGATACCTCCACAATAGACTACTGGCAATGGGTGAGAGAAAGCCCGAACTGACCTACTCTGGTGATGGGATGGCCAAACACCCTAACTGTCGTGCTAGAAATCTCATCCAGTGACTGATGGAAGCAGATGCTGTGTTGCTACTTCTGGGGAGATGATAGGTAGAGAAATTTCTATGCTAACAGGTTTATCCATTCATGAAATCATTTGTCCCATACATTATTTCCTGAGCATTAATGAGACAAAGTAGGCAGGGAATCAAATGAGAGCACTACACAAAGGAAATAAACTACATCCTTAAGAAATATGAAGGAGGGGGCTGGAGAGGTGGCTCAGCGGTTAAGAGCACTGATTGCTCTTCCAGAGGTCCTGAGTTCAATTCCCAGCGCCCACATGGTGGCTCATAACCATCCATAATGAAATCTGATGCCCTCTTCTAGTATGTAGGCAGAACACTGTAAACATAATAAATAAATCTTAAAAAGAAAGAAAGAAAGAAACAAATATGAAGGAGCCGGGCGGTGGTGGCGCACGCCTTTAATCCCAGCACTCAGGAGGCAGAGCCAGGCGGATCTCTGTGAGTTCGAGGCCAGCCTGGGCTACCAAGTGAGTCCCAGGAAAGGCGCAAAGCTACACAGAGAAACCCTGTCTTGAAAAACCAAAAAAAAAAAATATGAAGGAATCTTACAAGTATAATGTTGAACAGAAAACGTCACATTGTACCTGGTTTTTGTTTGGATAAATTTTAAGAGCACGCAAAATGCAGTAATATTGTATAGGGATGTCTACATGGGTGACAAACTATAAAGGCAAAGCCTAGTCATGTGTAGTATAAGCATCAGGGGGAAGATTTCCCTGAAGGGGGTTGTGACTGTAAGGGAGGTAGAGACTGTGGTGCTTGGTCTGGAATAGCAGTTACTTATTATTATTTCTTAAGATATATGTCTATAGTTCCTGCACCATTATGAGCATATGACTCTGCAATTTTAAAAATGTTTTAAGTGTTCAATATACGGATGTAGTAGCAGATTTTATATGATTAGATAAAGCTAGTAAATAGTAAAAAAGAGCTGAAAAAAAGTATCTGAATGTTTGTCTCAGTGTCTGCGCTACTGGTGTTATATTTAGGATGTGATCTCCTATGCCAATGTGTTCAAGACTACTTCCTACTTTCTCTTCTAGCAGGTTCAGAGTAGCTGGATTTATGTTGAGGTCTTTGATCCACTTGGACTTAAGTTTTGTGAACGGTGACAGATATGGATCTATTTGCAGCCTTCTACACGTTGATATCCAGTTATGCCAGCACCATTTGTTGAAGATGCTTTCTTTTTTTCCATTGTACACTTTTGGCTTCTTTGTCAAAAATGATATGTTCATAGGTGTGTGGGTTAATGTCAGGGTCTTCAATTCGATTCCATTGGTCCACATGTCGGTTTTTATGCCAATACCAAGCTGTTTTTATTACTGTAGCTCTATAGTAAAGCTTGAAGTCAGGAAAACAGGATCCCAAAAAAGACACGGAGAAATGGATGAGATCTACATGAACAGCCTGGTCATGAGTGGGAGCAATGAAGGACGACGGTCGAGGGAAAGAGAGTGGGAGATCCTAGCTGGATCAAGAAAAGACAGGGAGAACAAGGAATAGGAGACCATGGTAAATGAAGACCACATGAGAAGGGGAGGAAGCAGAGAGCTAGGGAGGCCCACGGAGATCCACAAAGATACCCCCGCAAAAGACTGCTGGCAATGGTTGAGAGACAGCCGGGACTGACCTACTCTAGTGATGGGATGGCCAAACACCCTAATAGTTGTGCCATAAACCCCATCCAAGGACTGAGGAATCTGGATGCAGACATCCATGGCTGGGCCCCTGGTGGAGCACTGGGAGTCTAATTAGTGAGAAAGAGGAGGGTTTATATGAGCAAGAATTGTTGAAGCCAAGGTTGGATAAAACACAGGGACAAATAACCAAATGAATGGAAGCACATGAACTATGAACCAAAGGCTGAGGGGCCCCCAACTGGATCAGGCCCTCTGAATGGGTGAGACAGTCATTTGGCTTGATCTGTTTGGGAGGCAGCTGTGCGGTGGTGCCGGGTCCTGGGCTCATTGCATGAGTTGGCTGTTTGAATCCTGGGACTTATGCAGGGACGCTTGGCTCAGTGTGGGAGGGGGGGACTGGACCTGCCTGGACTGAGTCTATCAGGTCAATCCCAGTCCTCGGGGGAGACCTTGATCTGGAGGAGGTGGGAATGGGGGTGGGCTGGGGGGAGGAGGAGGGGGCGGGAGGGGGAGAGCAGGGGAATCTGTGGCTATTATGTGGAACTGAATGGTGTTGTAAAAAAAAATAAAGTTCTGAGGATAAAAAGGCTTAAGTAATGATAAAAATAATTGACTTGAGATATATAAAAGAATAAAACATGTTTCAGAAAAAAAAAGTATCTGAAATCCAGCACAGAGGTATAAAGAAATAGAAACTTTTCAAAGTAGAAACAGAAGACAGGATGAGGAGTTCTAACAAAAATCTCACTGTACCAGAGTGAGAAGGTAGAATAAATATTTAAAGAGATAATCCAATGCCGGGCGGTGGTGGCGCACGCCTTTAATCCCAGCACTCGGGAGGCAGAGCCAGGCGGATCTCTGTGAGTTCGAGGCCAGCCTGGGCTACCAAGTGAGCTCCAGGAAAGGCGCAAAGCTACACAGAGAAACCCTGTCTCGAAAAACCAAAAAAAAAAAAAAAAAAAAAAAAAAGAGATAATCCATAAGAACTTTTTAGAACTAATGAAGGTCACAAATCCACACATTAAAAAGCTTAATAAATTCCAAGTAGAAAAAAACAAACTCAGAAATCGATCTGTATCAAGAGATAAGATATTAAAGCTAGAGAGGAAAAAACATATTACCTTTAAAACCATGACTTTCAGACTGCAATCTGACTTCTTAATAGCATCAATAAAATCAAGAATATGGCTGAATAGTATCTTCAATACCATAGAAGATATACTGTTGGAGAAAAATAAATCAAGTCAGATTCAAAGAACTGGAAGTTAGAATGTCTTCAGACTTCTCAGCACAACTAGAAGGCAATGAAGAAATGCCTTCAAACCTTGAAAGATAAATGATTTCCAACCTAGAATTTATTTTATAACAAAGCCATTATCTAAATTAAGGACTCTCTTCTTTTCCCTTTTCCTTCCTTTTCTTCCTTCCCTTTTCCTTTGCCTCCTTTTCTGTTGTCTCGCCCCTACCTCTGTTTTCCTTCCTACCCTTTCTCATTCTAGGGATTGAACCCAGGGCCTCATATGAGGTAAAACTTGCTGCTCACATTCCAAATCCTAACTGTAAATGTACAGTGAAACATTTTCAGACATGAAAGAACTCAAATAGTTTACTTCCTCTATAATCTTTCTTCAGATTTTTTTATGACACATATAGAGGACCACCACAATGAACAAGGGACTTAGGAAACAGGGTACTGGATGGAGGGATGTTGAGGGGAAAGAGGAAGTAGAGAAGCAAACATCATTTTTTATTTCTCAGATGACAAAAGGAAAGCCTGTGCTCATGACTGGGCAGCAGCCTGGGAAAGCAAACTAAAAGCTCGTTTGGGGTTGGGGAGATGGCTCAGTGGGTAAATTGAGGGCCTGAGTTTGGATCTCCCAAAATCTGTAATCCTAGTGCTGGGGGTTGGAAACAGGAGAATACCAGTGGCTCACTGGAATTGGTGAGTTCAGTGAAAGACCTTGTCTCAAAAAAAAAAAAGAAAGAAAGAAAGAAAGGAAAGGAAAGGAAAGGCAAGATGAAAGGAAGAAGGAAAGGAAAGGAAAAAGGAAAGGTTGGCAGGACTAGAGAGATGGTTCAATGTTTAAAAGCATTTGTTGCTCTTTCAGAGGACCAGAGTTCGGTTCCTAGCACCCACATGGTGGCTTACAAATATCCATAACTCTAGTTCCAGGGGATCTGGCGCATTCTTCAGCCTTCCTCTGGTACCAGGCATGCATATGGTACACATACATACAGGCAGGCAAAACATGCATATACATAAAATAAACATTAAATAAAAATTATAAAAATGTAAGGTGGAGATAGAGGAAGACATCCTGACATCTACTTCTAGCCTGCACACATACATACACACAAAGTTCCTTCAGAGAACTACTGGGAATCAAGTGAGTAGAATGCCAGATATATTTTAACACATGGGTAGACGATTTTTACATATACAGTTGGTGGAAGTGCTGAACTCGATACAGGTAATAGAAAACAAGCAGAAAGGAGTATAAATATTGACTCTAAGGAAAAGAAAAATAAATAAATAAATAACACTAATTATTCATTTGTGACTAGTATTCCCTTGGATTTGAGGATTTGACCGTGTAAACCCCAAGAAATCATGCACCTGAAATCATCAGTGTGCACTGTGCAGAAAGGAAGGCCAAATATGAAGTGTGTGTTGTCTAGAAAGGAGGCAAGTGAAAGAGTTACATCATCATCTTTCCTATAAGAAGTCAACAACAGTTCCTAAAATACAAAAAGACAATTGAACTGGATTATGTAATCAAATTGTTTAGGTAACTGGAGGCAAATGCCAGGTGAAACAGCAAAAGTGTTAAAAATTGTTTGATTCTGGAGAGTGGACAGTGTGTAGTTGGAGTCTGGGTATTGCTAATTTTTTATGTTAAATTATATATTCCTTTAATTAAAAATAAAGTTGCTAAGCTTAGTAGAAATATTTAACTCTAGCACCAAGAATTGACAAAATCTAACCTATAGGTCCACTACATGATTTTGAATGGCATTCAAACATTTATATCTTTTTTTCTTTTGAGATAGGTTCTTTCTATGTAGTCATAGAACTCTCTGTGTAGACCAGGCTGGCCTTGAATTTACAGAGATCTGCCTGCCTCTGCCTCCCATATGCTGGGATTAAAGGCATGAACCACCATTCCAGGCTTATATTTATACCTTTTTTTTTAAATTATAATTGCTTGGCTATTAGTTCAGGCTTATTATTGACTAGCTCTTACACATTTATACCTTTTAAAGATTTGAAAAAAGTGGGACCATTCAGAACATAAAAATTACACAAGATTAAAACCTCAGTATTCAAACTGAGCAGTGGTAGCACATGCTTTTAATCCCAGCACTCATGAGGCAGAGACACGCAAATCTGAGTTTCAGGCCAGTCTGGTCTACAGAGCTAGTTCCAGAGTGGCCAGGGTTATACAAAGAAAAGAAAATCAAGAAAGAAACATCGGTATTCATTAAAAAAAATTATTTGCCCAGAGCCACATTTATTAATTTCCCCACCACCTAAGGCTGCTAAATTTTCTACAAATGCTATCTGACCATTTATAGAAAACTTTGTTACCTATGCTTAAAATAGTTCATGTATACCTTTGACAAATGAAGGAACTAAATAATTTCTCAAGGAGCAAGTTGTATATATGGAGAATAAAAATTTGTTTATAACTTTTTCTGGGGGAATTTTATAGACACAATATAAAACTCAAAATTAAAGGGAAATTGTTGGTGTAAAAAAATTAAAAGGGACTGGAGAGATGGTTCAGTGGACAATTACAAAAGCATGAAAACCTGATTTCAGATCACGGTGGCTATGTAAAAAACTGGGAATAGCCATACTTGTACCTGTAACCCCAGTGCTGTGGAAGAGTGGAAACAGGAGGATTGCACCAGTGTAGGTTCAGTGAAAGGCCTGGTATCAAAGAATAAGGTAGAGAGTGATTCAACAGGAAACTTGACAGCCTCCTGTGGTCTTTGCATGTGTGCACTGGTGTATGCACACACATATGTATATACACCACACATACTATAACACACACACACACACACACACACACACACACACACACACACACACACACAAATAAGTAACTAAAAAAGTGCTGGGGATTTTGTTCAGAGGGCCCATCTAGCACACCAAAGGCTCTGGGTTAGATCCCAGCATTGCTTAATCCCAGCATCTCCAAAAACAGGAAGCTGGAGGAGCAAACTTCAAGCTCCACCTCCTCCTCCTCAGCTAGCTTAAGGCCACCTGGGCCACATTAGACCCTGTCTCAAATCAGCAGAAGAAAAGTTCAATCTAAATGTAAACAAGCAAAATAACAAAACACAAAGCAAAATAAGACAAAAAAGAAAGGAGGCTGGAGAGATGGCTCAGTGGTTAAAAGCACTGGCTGTTCTTCCAGAGCACCTTGGTTCAATTCCCAGCACCACATGGCAGCTCACAACCATCTAAAACTCCAGTTCCAGAGGATCCAACACCCTCATACATTCAGGCAAAACACCAATGCACATGAAATAAAAATAAATCATTAAGAAGGAAAGTAAAAAAAAAAAATTAGGCAGAGATGCCTTGGTGGGTAAAAGTTCTTGGAATGAAAGTTTCTTTGCTCTGGCCTGCTTCCTCTCCCCTGGAAGTATACTTACTCTTAATAAACTGTCCCTGCTTCTGTTATTTAAAAAGCAGATGTGAGCTCAATCCCCTAAACCAGCAAAAAGGCAGAAGAGAGCCAATTCCACACACACACACACACACACACACACACACACACACACATGCTTACACACTAAAAATGATTTTTTTAAGAGATGGGAATTTATCTCAGTAATAGAGGGCTTACCTGGAATTTATGGGGACTAATGTTTGATCTTTATCACCACAAAAAAAAGAAAATATAAAATAGGCTGTTAATAAAATGTAATTATAAATAGCTTTATGTCACAATCTTGGGGAGATTACTTAATATTATAAATATCCCAGTCATATATATACTAATTTCTACATTCCTTGAAATGACAGTTAAAAATCAAATGGTATCACGTATGGTGGCACATGCCTGCAATCCCATCACTTGCAAGACAGCAGAAAGAATTCAAGGTCAGCCTGGGCCACATAGTGAAACCCTATCTCAAAGAAAAAAAGAAAGAAAGAAAGAAAGAAAGAAAGAAAGAAAGAAAGAAAGAAGGAAGGAAGGAAGGAAGGAAGGAAGGAAGGAAGGAAGGAAGGAAGGAAGGAAGGAAGGAAGGAAGGAAGGAAGAAAGGAAGGAAGGAAGGAAGCCAACCAAATGAACAAAAAAGCCAAGTGAGACTATCTTGTGAGTCTTAACTTTAAAGGTTAAAAAAGAAAATGCAAAGTAGCTAGTAAAATTTAGGAAAAATTGAATTAGGGTCTTAGACTACTCAAAAATAGAGTGCTTCTTTACTTTATGTACAATAATATAATCTAGACAGAATAAAGAATTAAACATAAGAAACACAACCACTCTTTAA
This sequence comes from Peromyscus maniculatus bairdii, assembly GCF_049852395.1. Lineage (NCBI taxonomy): Eukaryota > Metazoa > Chordata > Mammalia > Rodentia > Cricetidae > Peromyscus > Peromyscus maniculatus. The sequence goes on along the minus strand of NC_134875.1, from coordinate 1,707,505 downwards.
AAAGGAGGGTTGGGGTCAGGTGGTGGTGACGCACACCTTTAATCCCAGCACTCGGGAGGCAGAGCCAGGTGGATCTCTGTGAGTTCAAGGCCAGCCTGGGCTACCAAGTGAGTTCCAGGAAAGGCGCAAAGCTACACAGAGAAACCCTGTCTCGGGGAAAAAAAAAAGGAGGGTTGGAGGGACACTTAGCAGTTAAAAGCATTTGTTGCTTGCTCTTACAGAGGACCTGGGTTCAGTTCTCAACACCAACATGGTGGCTCACAGCCATCTGTAACTCCAGTTCCAGGGGATCTGATCCCTTATTCTGAGCTCCTCGGGTGCTAGACACATATGTGGAGCACACACATACGTGCAGGCAAAACTCTCATACACATAAAATAAATTAATTAAATGGATAATTAAAGAAAAATTAAAGTATGTAATAAACATTTTTACAATCTTTTAATAGAAAAGACCTTTCTAAGCAATGCTCAGGCCTAAATGCCATGAAAAAAGATTTACATATTTTATTACCTTAAAAACTCTTATAACCTACTGTATGGAAAGAAAAAAAGGAAGATACAATTTAGGTTTTGTTTCACTTTTTTTAAAAAAAAAATAAAATATCTACCTTACCATTAAAAACTAAAAACAGATATAGATTAAAGGACAAAGACTAAATATATGAAATAAAGGACTAATTAGCATCATATTTAAGGAAATCATACAAATTTGTAATTGAAGAACAACCTTACTAAAAATATCAAAGGATAGTATCACATACTTCAGATAGGCTGAACTTCGAATGAGCAACAAATATTTTACAAAAAAAAAGGTAGGAAGGGGACTGGAGAAATTGCTCAGTGGTTAAGAGCAGTTGCTCCTCTTACAGAGGACCTTGGTTGGATTCCCAGCACCCAAAAGGTGGCTCACAACCATTCGTAATTTCTGTTTCAGGGGATCCAAAATTGACTTCTTTAGACACTAGGCTTATACATGGTATATATATATATATATATATATATATATATATATATATATATATATATATATATATATATATGCAGGCAAAACATTCATACACATAAAAACATAAACATTTTGAAAATACCAAAAAAATAAAGTGATTAGTAATTTGTAAATCAAAGCATTAATTAAATACCATTCACTTATCCATCAGATTGCCAAAAATTAAAAGTGCTAATAATATCTATTAGTTATGAGAATGTAAGGAAAGGAATACTCAGATACTCTGCAAATAGGATCAGTTCAGATTCTTTACTATGCTAAATCAGACAGCATCTACTGAAAATTTAAATGCAGGAACCTTTTAACCTAGCAAGAACAGCAAAGTCCAGTGGCACTCAGGTGACAATTTACACAGGAACTCCTAATTTTTGTGTCAAGATACTGCATTTGGAATCTCATGTTACTGAATCTCGGCACAGCACTGGGTACTGTGCTGGTGTGAAAGGTTATCCCAAGTCTCTGAGATGAACAGTGTCATCTTTATGGGAAGATATAGCCCAAAAGTTCAAAGAAAAAGTGTATACATTCTACTATAATGGAAACTCACCCAATTCAGGCTCCGCAGTCAAGTTACAGGCCAGCTTTGGACTAAACAGTCACTCCGGGCTTGTTGGACAGAAAGTTCTAGAAAGAAAAATAGCTCAAAAGTGTCTTAAAGTCTTAAGAAGTCCAGCTCTCCTCACCAGCTAGAAACCTACTGGAGTTGGGCTGCTGCCTGTGAAGGGTAACTTTGGAATTCGGGGGTGTACTTTTTAATATGGTAATAAATTGTGAATATCAACTTCACAATTATATCTATTTTCAATTGCAAGCTTCAGTTTCACAAGGTTCACTATGTTCTTTACATGTCCAGTCACACATGATTATCCTCTAATTACAGAACTTTTTTTCATTGCCCCCAAAGGAAAACTGTACCTGAACATGGAGGTAGTCCCTTTGAGGAATTGATAACACAAAGAAAAATATAAAGAAATAGAATTAGTCTGTATAGAACTGAAAACGCAAGTTACAGATGTTCAAAATTCTTTTGAAATGGCCACACAGAAGCAGCACATAGTCGTGTAGTGAAGGGGTAAACGTATAATGAAAAGCCTACACATCTGTGGAAAGCGGAAGGATACATTGACGAAGTGATGCACGTGCAAAAACGGTGGACTACACGTGCAAAAACGGTGGACTACACGTGCAATGCAGTGGAAGACTATATGTGCAACAACAAAAGAATACATGCGTGGTGGAGGGATGTGTGTGTGTGTGTGTGTGTGTGTGTGTGTGTGTGTATTTGGCGAGAAAAACATATAACCAGGATAGACTTATAACTGAGTCACGAACTTGTGGCGGAGGGGTGTGTGTGTGTGTGTGTGTGTGTGTGTGTGTGTGTGTGTGTGTGTGTGTGTGTGTGTGTGTGTGTGTGTGTGTGTGTGTATTTGGCGAGAAAAACATATAACCAGGATAGACTTATAACTGAGTCACGAACTTGTGGCGGAGGAATGGACTTGCATAGTGAGGTATAAGTCCGTGGAATATGTGCGGAGGGATCAGTTAGTGCCAGGGCGGAGCACCCCGGAACTTTTAACTGAGTCGCAGGCCTGAGGCAGCCATTTAGTGCTGCGGAGCGTGACGCTCTGGTAACATGTCAGAAGCTGAGGCAAGCAGTGGGATGGCCGGCAACGCTGGACCTGATGAGAAAACGTTGCAGGTGTTGCGGGACATGGCCAACCGCCTGCGAATCCGTTCCATCAGGGCCACAAGTACCTCAACCACTAGGTAAGGCTGCCTGGGAGGGCCTTACCATGCGATTCTTCAGTCCTTACTGAAGTTGTGAGGCGAATGGAACCTGCCGTTATCCTCCATTTTCTGCCTTCTGGGACCACCTACCGCCTTTAGATACCCATGAAGTATAGTCTTCTTCAGCCCTGGCGGTAGGGGCACTCCCCTGACTACTTTGTGACCAAGGTTCTGGAAGCCCACAAGACCTCCCTTAGTAAGGAAAAATCTAGAACCTAGTCGAGTGAGCGACCAGTGTTCTCTGGTATTTATCAGGCTAGTTCTAGTTTGGTACTTTAGGGAGGAATGGAGTTTTGTGTGTAAGTTTCAATGGAATTAGGGGGTGGTCGTGATTGAGCGGACCCTTACTCAGGACATTAGGTTGAAAAACGAACCACGTTCTGTGGAGAGCACACCAGAAAGGTAGTGCTCCAGGAGGTGGAGTGGGAAAGAGAGGAGGAAATGTGAGAGGCAGCACGTAAGAGGTGTGGTTTCCAAAAAAGCAGTTGACGGCTTGTAAAAAAAAAAAAATGGTTAGTGGATTTGTTGATATTTGTTCTTTGTTGAAGGTAATTTTGCACCTATCTCGATGAAGGATAGGGGTCTATAGCTTTTTGGTGTTGTTGTTGTCTGTGTGGCCCAGGCTGGCCCTGAAGTGGATACAAGGGATTCTCCTGCTTTCCCAATATTTGGAATTAAGACCTATAATGCTGCTAGTCCACAATTCATTCATACTCGCTCTATTCTTCCCCCACCCTCGTTTTTCGAGACAGGGTTTCTCTGTGTAGCCTTGGCTGTCCTGGAACTCACTTTGTAGAAAACTCACAGAGATCCACCTGCCTCTGCCTCCCGAGTTCTGGGATTAAAGGCGTGTGCCACCACCGCCTGACCGTTGGTTTTTTTTTGTGTGTTTTTTTTTTAAGATTAATTTATTATGTGTACAGTGTTTTGCCTGCATGTATGCCTGTCCACCAGAAGAGGGCATCAGGTCTTATTATAGATGTTGGGAGCCACCATGTGATTGCTGGGAATTGAACTCAGGACCTTTGGAAGAGCAGCCAGTGCTCTTAACCTCTGAGCCATCTCTCCAGCCCCTCTCTTTTTGAGGCTTGTTTGTTTGGAGGTTTGGTCTTTTGGTTTTTTTGGGATAACTGTCTCTCTACATAACCCTGGCTGTCCTGGAATTTGAAGTGTAGACCAGGCTGACCTTGAACTCACAAAGATTCGCCCACCTCTGCCTTCTGAATGCTGGGATTAAAGCTATGCACCACTACACCCAGCTTGTCCACAGTTTTTCAATGACTAAACTACTAATTGTATGTCTATTCAGACTTCCTAATACTAACTAGGTCCTGTTAGATTTTCTCTTTCTAGAATTTTTTTTCAGTTATTTTGATTAACAAGTTTTTTAGGATACAATTATCCACATTATTATAAAAAATTCTTTTTCATTTCTTTAGGGGTGACAAGAATAGCCTCATCTTCATTTTCTGAGTTATTTCAGTCTTTTCACAGTTTTGCCGATCTAGCTAAAGCTTTGTTAATATTTTGCAAGAACCAACTTTGGGTCCTGTGGGTTGTACTTCAGTACAAAATACTTGTCTATCGTGCCCTGGGCTTGATCATTAGCACTGCACCAAAAAGAACCAAGTTTAGTTTTGTAGATTTTTACCTCTTTTGCTGCACTATTTTTTATATCTGCTATGATCTTTATTATTCTTTCCTTCTCTTAAAGGCTTTTGGTTTAGTTCTTTTGTAGTTCTTTAAGTAGGAAAGTTAAGGTTATTGATTAGAAATCGTTAAAAAAAATGAGTTTTAGCTTTACATTTTTTTACACTGCTTTTGCTGCATAAGTTTTAGATTTTTGTTTTTATTTTCATGCATCTGTTTCTAATTTTCCTTGTAATATTTTTCCTTTGGTGTGTATAAGAGTTCATTATTTAATTTCCACAACTCTGTTGAATGTTTTCTGTTTTTCTGTTGGTTTATAATTTCATGTCCTTGTAGTTACACAAAGTACTTTGCATGTATTTTTTTTCATCCTTCCCTGGAGTTCGGAGCACAGCTCAGTAGTACACTGTTTGCCTGGTATGTGCAAGGCCCTAGGTTCCATCCCCAACACTGCAAACATAATTTGCCCTGAAACCTAAACCATGACATTAAGAAGACAATTTTTATTGCATTTTAAGACACAAGATTTTGGTTGGGTAGTGGTGACACACGCCTCTAATACTAGTGCTCAGGAGGCAGAGGCAGGTGGATTTCTGAGTTCGAGGCCAGCCTGGTCTACATAGTGAGTTCTAGGACAGCCAGGGCTACACAGGGAAACCCTATCTCATGGGCGGGGGGAGACACAAGATTTTGTTTTGTTTTACATTTTTGTTTTATGGGTATTAAGTACAGTCACATTGTCATCTTAATGTTATGCCAAGTCTACCACCACCTGCTGAGGTTACCATTATAGGGTATTACACCAGGCTTTTTTTTAATGAAGCAAATATGTTTATTTATGTCTTTTATTTTATCAAATACAGAGAAGGATTTAAGAAGGCAAATATTAGCTGGGCATAGTGGCACACGCCTTTAATCCCAGCACTCAGGAGGCAGAGGCAGGTGGATCTCTGTGAGTTCAAGGCCAGCCTGGTCTACAGAGTGAGTTCGGGGGAAATCATTTAAAAAGAAATGCTTATTACAAGTATACTTTACTTTTTTTTCTTTTCTTTTTCACCTGCCTCTGCCTCCCAAGTGCTGGGATAAAGGTATGTACCACCACCACCCAGCTTGTCTATTTTACCTTAAAGTAGATAGATGATTAGATAGTACAGAAGTTTCTCCAGGTTTTTTGTTTGTTTGGTTTTGATTTTGTTGTTGTTTGTTTGTTTTTTAAGCATGTGTTCTGGTGATTGGCAAACACTTTACTGATGGAAGTAGGTCCCAAGTCCCTGCTTTATTTGTTTGTTACAGTAACTTTTTTGGCTGGGGTAAGATGATATTTCATCTTTGTTTGTTTGTTTGCTTGATTTTGTGATGCTGGAGATAGAACTTGATCACCCACGCGCTAGACAATACTCTACCACTAAGCTGGCTTCCAGCCTCAGCCACTTGAATCCTGGGATTACAGGCATCAGCCACCATGTCTGGCCCTTATTGTAATTTATATTTACATTTTCTTGGTAATTAATGATGATATATATATATATATATATATATATTAAATCTCATAGGTATTTTTTTTCAATTTATTTATTTATTATGTACACAGAAGAGGGTGCCAGATCTCATTATAGATGGTTATGAGCCACCATGTGGTTGCTGGGAATTGAACTCGGGACCTCGGGAAGAGCAGTCAGTGCTCTTAACCTCTGAGCCATCTCTCCAGCCCCCCCCCCATGCTATTTTTTTGAGACAGGGTTTCTCTGTGTAGTTTTGGTGTCTGTCCTGGAACTCACTCTATAGACCAGGCTGGCCTCAAACTCACAGAGATCCATCTGCATGTGCCTCTGGAAATATTTTGTATATACTTGTTAGCTATTCACACTTCTTTCTTTGAAAAATCTATTTTGATTATTTGCACACTTTAATTTGTTGTTAAATTTTTGAGTTCCTTGTCTTTTGAATATTAATGATCTGTCAAATGAATAGCTGGGAAATATTTACAGGGAATAAGTTTTGTCCCCTCTCCTGTTCTCTCTCCCTTATAAGAAATTCATTTTAGGGGCTGCAGAGATGGCTCAGTGGTTAAGAGCACTGGCTGCTCTTCCAGAGGTCCTAAGTTCAATCCCTAGCAACCACATGGTGGCTCACAACCATCTAACTGCAGTCCCATGAGATCTGATGCCCTCTTCTGGTGTGGAAATATACATACAGACAAAACACCCATGTACATAAATAATAAATATTTTTTAAAAATTCATTTTAGGTAGTAGAATGGAATCTATGTGATGGTTCTGATAGAATGAAGCATGTGGAAGTTCTACAGATGATAGCATATGAGTAAAAGAATGCTCAAATCAGTAACAAATTGAACTAAGCCCAGTGCATGTCACTGTGTAGAGAGAAAGAGGGCTTGGGAGGTTGCTGACCTCTCAAATGGCCTTTAGTGCTGAAAGCATAGGAGGCCATGGCCCAGCACCCTGATCCTTGGCTGAATTCAGTCAGGCCGGGGGAAATGACTGCTGCTTCTAGTTCAAAGACACAGTATACTGCTGCTATACATAAAGTACAAGGTGCCCACTGAGAACCATTTGCCTGTGAGAAATGACTTGTATTGTGTCTGCCTTTCAGCCATCTCACACCATGCAGCAGTGCTGCTGAGATCATGTCTGTGCTGTTCTTCTACACAATGAGATATAAACAGGCAGACCCAGAAAACCCAGACAACGACCGATTCATCCTTTCAAAGGTATAATGACAGGGGAATACTGCTGCTTGTTGTTGTTTTGCAGGGGGGTGGTTTTTATTGTTTTGTTTTGAGACAGGGGTTTGTGTAGCTCAAGCTAGCCTCCAACTCACCATGTAGCACAAGCTGACCATGAACTCCTTATCTTCCTACCTCCAACTTCTGAATTCTGGAATTATAGGTGTGTACCTTGCTTGATGCTTACTTCTTAAACTGCACTTTAAAGACACCATATGTCAATAGGTGCCTTTTGAAATGGGCCATTTGGTATTTTTTTTTTTATTCACAGTACAAAGTTCTAGTGAGGCCCACTTGGAGCCATCTGACATGTATAGCAGGAAAGATGAAATGTGGCAGCTGGCCATCATTGGTATTCTTGCCTCATTCCACCTCACTCCACTGAGGCCCCTATAGATCATACTTTTTCCATCCTCTGTGCTGCTTTGAGAGGCAGGTGACTTCAGTGACTCTGCCTTGCTGAACCTGCAGAAAACTGATGATGACTTGGAAGAAGCATCAACCGAAAACTGAAGGGCTTTTAGTTTTATCAGTTTTCTTTTTTGTTGTTATTTTGTTTTGTTTTTCCCAGCTAAGTAAACCTGGGAAGTAGCCAAAATATCTTTGTATGAGCAATTTCTTGAAACATACTTGGTGCTGGAACAAAGATAAGTACTGCCTGGAAGCTAATTCTTCCCCTGAGTGTACATACCTTTATTCTAGTTGCCACCACTGAGTTGTACCCGTCAATACATAATAGTTTATAAGAAAAAGAAAACCCTATCTGGGTATGATGACACATACTTGTAATCTGTACACTTAGGCAGCTGAGAAAGGAGAAGTACCAAGTTTGAGGCCAGCCTAAGCTACATAGCTTCAGGCCAGACTGGGCTACAAAAATAGCCTATCTAAAAGAAATGTGGGGTAAGGAACCTTTTCTGGACCCTTGTGCCATGTCATGCTTCTTGCTGGCACCCCACCCATAATCTCAATAGTCTCCTACTCCTAAGTGGAGGCTCTGACTCCATGCCAAAAGATGAAGTCCTAAGACTTATTTGCCTTCAGCTTCACAGTTAGGAGAAAGCAGAGATGTAGGTCTGTGCTCCAAGGGCATGTGAGACACCTGGGAGCCAGGGCTTGTTACTCTAGGTGTTTTTTTTTCTGTTGCTAATGAAACACTCTGACCAAAAACAACTTGAGGGGAAAGGATTTATTTGGCTTACACTTCTAGGTCACAATCTATCATTTAGAGAAGACAGAAACTCAAGATACTTTACTGGCTTGCTTTCCTCTCTGGCTCATACACAGCTAGCTTTCAGATACACAATCTAGATCCCCTTGCCTAGGGATGGTGCTGCCAATAGTGGGGTGCAGCTGGGCTTTCCAAAATCAATCATCAATCAGGACAGTCTGTATCAGACATAGAAATGGGTCAATCTTATTGAGGCAATTCTTCAATTGAGGTTCCTTCTTAGGTGACTCTAAGTTGTGTCAAGTTGACAATAAAAACTAACCACCGCCGGGCGGTGGTGGCGCACGCCTTTAATCCCAGCACTCGGGAGGCAGAGCCAGGTGGATCTCTGTGAGTTCGAGGCCAGCCTGGGCTACCAAGTGAGTTCCAGGAAAGGCGCAAAGCTACACAGAGAAACCCTGTCTCGAAAAACCAAAAAAAAAAAAAAAAAAAAAAAAACTAACCACCATACTCCATCTCTTGTCAACTTGACACAAACATGTCACTGTTAAACCATAACTTTTCCTTTCTTGTCTATCCCCTAGATTTCATGTTAATGTCATATTATAAAATGCAGTACCATGTTAAAAGTCACCTATTCTTTAAGAAGTCCAATGCTTTACAAGTTCAATGTCTCTTTAAAAGATCAAAGTATCTTAGCTGAGATCCTACAAAATAAAAAAAATAACTTACATACTTTCTTCTTCCAAAAGGGAGAACCAGGGCATAGAAACAGTTAAAGCAAAACCCAAAATCCAGCAGTATAAATCAAATCCTGTAGCTCAATGTCCATTATCTCAGAGTCACTCATAATATAATCCTCTGGGCTCCAAAGGGCTTGGGTAGCTCCACCTTCCCAATTCTGGCATCTGCAGTTCACACAGCTTGTCTCCTAGGCTCAGGTTCACACCACTTCACATCTGCTACTGTCCTTGGTGGATAGTGGCAATGAATAAATTTAGTGTGTCTGAAAGCTCAGGAGCAAGGTGTCTCCCACCAAAGCAGCAGCATTTTGCCATGGCTTTTCATCCTGTAGGGGAGCACATTCTCTCCATGGAATACTAGTAACCTGTATACAGACTAATGGATATTAGCCAAGGGGAGGTAGAGTGACAGAAAGTTAATCACAAGCATTGGCACTGCTTAGAATACTCAAACACTTTTGTGTTTATAGTTCTTTGAGAACCCATATTCTCCAAAAGATTTAACATCTGACTTGTGCACAGCTGAACCAAAGACTATGAAAATGCTTTACATTTTCTATTTTGCACTTAAGTTCCTTTCTCTGTATTCTAAAAGCTCCAGTTGCCATCACTATGCTATGGATTCTGTGGCAATGGGTATTTTCCTTGTCTTTGTCACCCAGTTTCCAATTTAGGGTGGGCCCCAGGCTTGACTCATGGTCATCTTATGACCTTGATCTGAGACTTTGTAGATGAGGCAAAGATGATTTCATCCAGTGGGGTGAGAGGGGTAATTCCAATGGGTCAGCAGGAGTAGCTGCTTGTAGTACTTACAAAAGAAAGTAGCCTGCACTCAGTACTAGAAATCTGCTTGAAGCTCATGTTCTGTAGATGTTCCTATATTCACTGGGTCTCTTTTCTCTTACAGGGACTACCATTTGTTAATGTGGCAACAGGATGGCCTGGGCAAGGACTAGGGGCTGCCTGTGGGATGGCATATACTGGCAAGTACTTTGACCAAGCCAGGTAAAGCGCTTACCAAAATCCATTTCACTGCCCCACCCCTGCACTTTGCCTCATTAGTTTGAGAAGACAATGATGGTTTTGAAAGTTCTGGTTGCAAAGTATTGAAGCAGTAAATAAATTCCATTTGTAGATCTGTTCTAGCATCTCTAGTTGGATCGAAGTGGTGACTAGAGTATTAGAACACTAATATTTTCTGAGACAGCTTCATGTTTTCTGTCCTGCAAAGTTTCACCGTGGAATGAACAACATGTACTTTGCATTAGGAGCCCCCAAATATTAGTAACATATGTCCTTTACTGGGTTGGTTCACAATCTCTTTTTTGGATCTGTGCTCATCTGCTGCTTATAATGAGCAGTCTACAAGTGAAATGCCTGGTTTAGACATGAGATTTCCTGCAGCTGTGCTGCATGTGGTGAGCCTGAATCTAGAGCTCTTTTGGTTCAGTTTCTCCGGGGTGTGAGCTTATCTTTCATATGATCTTGGGAGATAGCTACCTAGCTCCTAGGAGGCCTTGTTCCAACTCAGAGAATCCCTTTGGAAGTGCTTAGTTGTGTTTCCTCCACCCCTCCAGCAGCTTTCTTGTTCCATTTCTCACAGTTTACTCACACATTTCTCACTGCTGTAAATTTTCAGACATGATTGCCTTTCTTAGTGACAACCTTGAATTTAATAACTTTTCTTAAGGGTTAGGGAGATAGGTGACTCAGCAGTTAAGAGCACTGGTTGCTCTTCCAGAAGACCCAGACTGGATTCCCAGCATCTACAGGCAGTTTACAACTGTCTGTAACTCCAGTTCCACAGAATCTGACATTTTCTTAGGCATACAAGAGGCAAAACACTCATACACATAAAATGAAACATTAAAAAAAACAACTTTTCTTAAACCCACAGTACTTTCATGAGGTCTAGGGTGCATTTTATTGGTATAAATGGTTCATGTCTCTGCTGCAGAGGAGTGTATTGTTTATGGTGGAGCATAGCTCCCTGGGTAGGATATTTCCATTGCTATGATGATTTGTAAATAATTTTAAGGTCAGAAATAAAAGGCACCAATGCTTTAAAAATGGAGCTTGGGGGGGCGGGGTTGCCTTATTTACATGTTTCAGGGACCTGCTTTCTCATTCCCTCTTGCTTGCTGACAAACCAGGAGAGGGAGCAGAAACAACTAAAAATAGTCTTAGAGCTGTAATGAGACCACTAGTCAAAAGTAAAGTCTGTCTCATGAGGCTCAGACTTCATTTCCTCAGCTGCTAAGCTTGTGATGATTTGATGAAGAAAATAGCCTTAAGGACCTTCTGAAGTCTGAAGCAGCTCCCAGAGTCTCAGTGTCTGTCTGCCTGCCTGCCTGCCTGCCTGTCTCTCTCACTCTCTCTCTCTCCCTCCCTCTCCCTCTCCCCGTCACTCCCCCTCTCTCCCCCTCTCTCCCCCTCTCCCTCCCCCTTCCCCTCCCTCCCTCTCACTCTCTCCCCTCTTCTTCTCCTCCTTCTCCTCCTCCTCTTCTCCCTCCTTCTCCTCTTCCTCCCCCCTCCTTCTTTTTTTAATCTCCCTGAAATTGATTTGCTTGGGTGGTCCAAGTGAGCCCCAGCAGGGTCCTAACTGATTCTTGATTTGTTTCTAGCTATCGGGTGTTCTGTCTTCTGGGTGACGGGGAGTCCACAGAAGGCTCTGTCTGGGAGGCATTAGCCTTTGCATCCTATTACAATCTGGACAATCTCGTGGCAATATTTGATGTGAACCGCTTTGGACACACTGGCTCCATGTCCGTTGAGCACTGCATTGCTGTCTACCAGAAGCGTTGTGAAGCCTTTGGGTAATTGTTTCTTTGTTGTTGTGCCTTCTTTCTGTGCCATCATCCTTCTTCATTGTAATCTAACCTCCTCCATGACAGGTGGAATACTTACGTGGTAGATGGCCGTAACGTTGAGACCCTATGCCATGTGTTCTCACAGGCAGCTCAAGTGAGAGGCAAGCCCACTGCTGTGATTGCCAAGACCTTCAGGGCCCGAGGCATGCCAAGTACGTGTTTACTTCCTATGAGTATTCAAAACATTTGTCCGTGGAGCAGAACAGACTGAAGGAAGCGCTGACTAGGCTGATGGTTTCCTTAGTGAACAGTGTTAATGCTGGTGACATGTGAGGCTGTTTCTCTCTCTTGACCTTACTAGCTAAAAAGTCTGGTTAGGATAGGAGGGGAAGGCCAAACTTCTACCAAGTAAACAAAGGTTTTTGCCCTTGTAGAGACTGGCTAGTAGAACAGTTCACCAGTGGGAATAGTTTGCTAACAGGGAAGGATCTGTTATGGTTAGTAGTCAGAAAATATGCTACATGTAGGGGGCAAGCCCATGAGTAAGGTGGTATATCCACATACATTTATCTAGACCCAGGTCATCTGGAAGAACACATAGAAAACAGAAGCTTGGGAACTGGGGCTAGTGATAGAGACTTAGTTTTTTAATAAAATTTTATTCTAATTAATTCACAAATAAAAACATCAGCTAGTTAAGGAAGCCACTCAAACACTTTCCTAGTCCCAAACTCTCTATATCTCACTGAACTTCTATACAATTAGAATGGCCATTCTGAAGTAGTGGAGCTTCACTAAGGGTTTTTTACTTTCATTATTACATTTTTTATTCAGTTAATCCACCACATAAAGAGTTAAAACTAGGAGGGAAATGAGACATAATACAAGATGTAACTCTTTGTACATTTCAGGATTATCATTTGGAATTGTCTATCTCAAATTTAGTTTCTCAAGTTTAAGTAGTTGAAGAAGATATGATTCATTTTTTTAAATAATATAGACAATTTAGAATAACACTGATCTGTGACTCCTCCCAAAAAAATACAGCTTTATTCTAGTTCTACCAGTTTGGCAAATGACAACTTTACCAATGAGCTGCTGCCAGAACCTGAAATTTTTCCTTGCTTTCACCTCTCCCTTACCCTCCTTACATACCCAGTCACTAGAGTGTATCTCATATGCATTCCCTCCTCTTTCTCTCTACTACCTTACTGTCACTAAGTCCCTATTACCTTTGTAGAACTACAGCAGCTTCATGAAGAGTCTATCTGCTTCCTGATCACTCTTTTGCAAGCACAATACTGCAACAGTAATCTTTCTATAGCACATCTGATCATTCAGTCCCCTTCCAAACCTTTCATGGTTTCCAATCTTACTTCAGGTAAAAACTCATATACATAATTGTCACTCTGCTTGGTCTGTCTTTTCAGCCTTGTTTCCTTCATAAAACCCTCCTTTCACCAGCATGTGTATCAGTGCCTCCCTTAAAAGCCTCAGGACCTTTCTTAGGCTGCTCTTACTGCAGTTCTATCCCAAGACTCCTATGTCCAGTCCTTATCCCTGTGATTCCTATTCAGATATCTTTTCTCTCAAAGTAACTTTCAGATGATCTGGACGGTACTCATTAAGCACCTGGAGTGAATATCCTTTGTTTTGTTGTAGATATTGAGGATGCAGAAAGTTGGTATGGAAGGCCAATGCCAAAAGAAAGAGCAGATGCAATTATCAAATTAATTGAGAGCCAGATACAGACCAACAGGATTCTTGTACCACCAGCTCCTATTGAGGACTCACCTCAAATCAGCATCATGGATATAAATATGACCTCACCCCCTGTTTACGTAGCTGATGACATGGTAGGCAAAAATGTATAAGATTAACTAAAGTCATGTACATCATCATTATGGTTTTAAAAAATATTTCTTAATACACAGGAGTCTTCATTTATCCTGATCTCTGTGGATGAACCAGTTGGTAGACAATAATGGAATTTTATTGATGATTCTAAGCAGTAAAGATCATTTTTACCTCCTCTATTATTAACTCTGAAATTTCCTCTTGTTTTGGGTGGGTGGGTTGGTTGGTTTGAGGAAGTTTTATTTATTTGCTTTTTAAAATAGGATCTCACTACAGCCCAGGCTAGACTTGAACTCATTATCCTTCTTGAGTTCTGGAGTTACAGATATAAACCACCATATATGTGATACTGAAGGATACTGTTGGTAAATCAAAAATTTATCAAAGGTAACAATGTATAAACCTATAAAGTAGTAACTCCTTTTCAAGTGTACTCCCAAGAAACTGTTACCACTTAACTTTTTGTTCTAGGTATCTACTCAAAAAGCATGTGGTTTGGCTCTAGCTAAATTGGGCCATGAAAATGACAGAGTTATTGTGCTGGATGGTGACACCAAGAACTCCAACTTTTCTGACATATTCAAGAAAGAACACCCAGAGAGATTCATCCAGTGTTATAGTGCTAAACAAAACATGGTGAGTGTATCATGCAGGTCTCTCAAGTCTTCTCTAACTATTAGTAGATTATGAAAGGCCTTCTACAGAAGCATTCCAGAGAAACAAGAGGTAAGTAGTCACCTAAAGTCAGAGAAGTGGTTTCTCTGTCTGCTAGACAGGGTGTAACTTCCCAACACCCGCTGGGCATCCCACCCCATACAGATTGAAAGTAGGCTGAGAGCTCTAGGTCTGAAATGTCCTAAGCTCCCTAGTAGCCCTTTCTGTCCCATCTAGCCTGTAACTAGGCAACTTTACAGCCACCCAGGGACAAACAGATTGAGGAACTACCAGATATCGGTGAGTTTGAGGTCAGTCTCATCTATATAGAGAGCTCCTTGCCAGCCAGAGCTACATAGTGAAACCCTGTCACAAACAATTTCTTTTAATTAAAAAAATATCAATAGTTAAAAATTGTCAAAGAATTAAAAAGAAAGAATACTAATAGTTAAAGCTAGTACCTGGGCCGGGCGGTGGTGGCGCACACCTTTAATCCCAGCACTCGGGAGGCAGAGCCAGGCAGATCTCTGTGAGTTCGAAGCCAGCCTGGTCTACAGAGCAAGTTCCAGGACAGGCTCCAAAGCTACACAGAGAAACTCTGTCTTGAAAAAAAAAAGCTAGTACCCAAGGCAAATCTGTACCTCTGTTGCTGCCCAAAGTGATAATATGCAGAGAGTACCTGTACCATTCTCAAGAGAAAAGAGTTCATATCAGGAAACACTTAGAACTCTAAAACCAAGACCTGCCCACAAGAGGATGACAACTCTCTCCTGCCTTTACATTGCAGAGGCTAAAATAACCCTGAAGAGTACTTTTCTGGACAGGGAACTGGACTAGCAGAGCTCATGTGAATGTATTTTTAAACAAGTAGTCTGATATTTTAAAAAGATGAATTGCCAGCATTTAAAAATCAGATTTTTATGTAGAATCCAAATTTCTACATTCTCTTGAAAAGTAGAAATAACTGCCAGTGGGTTGGCATTCCCTCACAATGCCTACTGGCTGGAGTCAAGCATCATCCCTGTTTAGATGGGCATTCCCAGCCAGCTCTCCAGGGGTACTGTACTCTGCTGGCCCCATTGTTTTTTTATAGCACTTCTCTAACCCACCAGTACCGGAATTTAAGCATACCTGTTACATAATAGGTCATCACAGTGTTCATTCTTGGGTCTTTTCATTTTGCTTTTATTGTGGTGTTATGAATTGAACCCAGGGCCTTGCATAAGCAAGGCAAGTGCTCTACCACTAAGCTACATCCACAGCAGCTCTTTTTATTTAGAAAAAAAGAAGTGCAATTCTTATTTTTTGTAAATTGACCTTCCTATCAAAAAGCTTGCTGGTATGATTGCTTCATTGATTACTTCAGTCAACAGCCATGTATTATGGGCCTCACTTTGGTAGGCCTCTAATGAGGAACTTACTATTCAGCTGAAAATGAACCATAAATTTCTGATCTTCATGCCTCTGCCTCCCAGCCACATTGCCTGGCTCAGCATGATTATTTCAATCTGTTTATTATTTGATCTGAAGGTTTTATATTCCAGAATGCCACCCAATATAAAATTAATGTAGGAGTAAGCATGCCTTTTAACAGTTTGTTAGCTGGAAGATAGTTAGTTGTTAAAAAAAAGACAGTGGGAAAAGAGGCCATGGGCCTTTTCTCTGGCAGATGAATGTAAAGCCAAATCAATTAACATTTAAGTATCTTGATTTTGGAACCAACCACAACCACCACCACCCCTTTGGAAAGCTCTTGTTTGCTCCCAGAGGTCATGTCCTAGTTCAAACCTGCCTAGAGTATATGAGTCTGGAGTGCCAAGGGAGATGTAAAGAATAACAATATAAAGTGGAGGTCATTAATAATGTGTATATCAGGGGCTGGAGAGATGGTTCAGGCAAAAGATCCAAGTTTGCTTTCCAACACAATGCTGGGCAACAGCCTATAACTTCAGCTCCAGGAAATCCTATGGTCTCTTCTGGCCTCCATGGGCACCCAAACACACTGACACACATAGGGGGCAAGAGGAGGGAAGAGAGAGATTTTTAAAATTGTGCACATCAGAGCAACTTTAGACCAGTCTCTTAGAATCAATGGCCCAAAGAGGAAGAATGAACACAGAGCTTTGAGAATTCACCCTATATGCCCATCCATCAACTAGAGGTTTGCACACTCTAGCCACCTTCACGAGGCAGCAGGACTGGTCCTATTACCACACCACAGAAATCTGAAGCATGATGGATGGTCCTTGTAACAAATAGAGGTAATTTGTTCTGAATACTAGTGAGAGGTCAGTTGTGATGCCACTCAAGGTAAAGAGACCACTTGGAAAATTTTTAACTTTAGGGTTCTTCATGGGAATGGAGGCCTAGATGAAGCAGGCTAAGGAGAAAGTAGAAAATGAGAAAGTGGAGATAATGACTAAATGACTTTTTCGACAAATTTTCTGTGAAGTAGAACCAATTAGGGCAGTTTTTGGAAGGAAGGGTAAGGTGGAATGGGAAAGCAGAGATGGAAGGTATTGACACATAATTAAATGATAACAGATGATTTGAGAGAAAGTGAGAAACTGATTGAAAGGGAAGGAGTGGTAGAATTGGAGATACCATCTAGTAAGAAGAAGGTTGGGATCTAGGATGAGCAGTGGGCAAACCATCCACAGGGAGGAGCAAGCTGATGGCTCAGGGTGGAGGGCAGGGAGTGGGCAGGCAGATGGATAGATGCTCCATTTCTTAACTTGGTCTCTAGGAGGTGTGAGGTTAAGTATACTACCTGAGGTGGGTAAGAGAGATCCAAGGAAGAGCATAGGAAAGAGACATGCTAGGACTGCAGAATAGTTAACCATGTGCAGAGTAGGAGTTACATCATGTAGTCTCTGTGGTTTAATGGGGGAGGGGATGAAGCCAAATCCAGGTATGTTCTGCTTCCTGTTCTTTGTGTTTTAGGTGAATGTGGCTCTGGGCTGTACCACCCGTGACCGGACCATTGCTTTTGTTTGCACCTTCGCTGCCTTTTTCACCCAAGCATTTGATCAGATACACATGGGAGCCATCTCTCAAATGAACATCAACCTTATTGGTTCCCATTGTGGGGTATCTATTGGTATGCATTCTGAATATCGTCATGTTGATAGCTTTGTTTAGGCTTTGCATTTTCTTACTGTTCACAAAAGGGATTTATTTTTGAAAATATTGTGTTTTAGATGTTTCAGGTACTCTGGATACCAATCCAGATGAGACACATTACTGTAAAGTACCCATTCAGTCATTGAGAAATACTTGTCTGCAGGCCTTTCTGAGATTTGCAGTATACCAAATCTGGAATAAGGACAACACACACATCCCAGAATTGTTTTCTGTGCTCTGTGTGGTCACGGCTAACTGTGAACAGCTGAACACACATTTAGGTAGAAGTAGATTGCTGTTCCACATTTTTGCTTTGTGCAATGGGAAACTTTGAGGAATATGATGCATGAAATTATGGTAATGAAAACTTCATTCTAGTATCAGTAACCTGCCAGGGATTGCTGGAAACAGAAAGATCTAAGATAGGATTGACGTAAGATGGGAACCAGCAAGAGGGTAGAAAACCAAAGGTGGCCCTGAGAGAGTAAAGAAAAGAATAAATGTTGCTGACTAATGGAAGGATCTGGAATTATATAAAAAGCAAAAAAGCAAGTATCCAGGAGTTTCTTAGTTGACAATGTCAGGGAATCCTGCTCATGAATTACAGAAATTGCATGGGAAAGATGAGTAAACTTGTGGAATAAGTCATCTAGATAGTTGTGGCAACTTACATCTGCTGCTAGAATGTTACGGATGTGTACTCAGGAACCATAAAGTGACTCCCTGGCAGAACTAAACTATAGAAAGCAGCTCTGGCTAGAGCTGGGTGTGAAGATAGCTAAGTGAATCCGAAACGAGGCACAGATGGTAGTCCAGGGAGCAAGTATAGCTGAGAGACAAGGCAACTGAGGCATACCAGCACTTTAGCATGGACAGGAATAGCAGCTGAGAAAGTGCCCCCAAATCTTTAACCAAAACTGGGTTCAGTGAGAATTTGAAAATCAGGACAGCTACAGAGACAAATGGATCTAATGTAGAGAGGATCTGGGCTTCTAAAGTTAGACAATTGTCCTAGGCAAGAGTGTACACAGGACATTCCTTTTCCCAGGAATAAGTAGGCTCCCTCTCCGTATGTACATTGTGATTTCTGTACACTAATCCCACATACCCAAGGGCATTCTTAGTCACAGCAGCATCTGAGGGTATCCCAAAAGTATGTTATCTGGTACTTGAAAGGCCTGCCAAAATGAATAAGATACTTCATCTAGAAAAATCTGATTTCTTGAGAGTGAGAAGTAGAATAGAGCCAGAAATACAAAGCCTTGGGATGCTCTTAAGAAGAGGAGGACACAGGATCAGAGACTGGGTAGGGCTGACTCCACCCATGACATTTAGGTAAGAAAGAGCATTGGGTTAACTTGAACAGTACTTCTACTACTGTGTGACCAGCCAACTGATTACTGATCTGAAAGATCATTTGATAGCCTAACCTAGAATATTTTAGTGAGCTTTCAAGGAAGATGGTTATGTAAAAGCTAATGTAAATTACAGCAAGTGTTGAACCATGCAGGGCTTTGCTGTAATACAGGGTGTTCTGGAGCAGTAAGAGTAGCTGCTTCTCAAGAACGATGGAAGGAGTTGAGAGTGGGTTCCTGGTAGGGTTGTGTTCATGTTTTTGTTGGTCTGTGGCTTTCTCAGGTGATGACAATCCCTATCACATGGCCCTGGAAGATCTGGCCATGTTCAGAGCAATTCCCAACTGTACTGTTTTCTATCCAAGTGATGCCATCTCCACAGAGCATGCTGTTTATTTGGCAGCCAATACTAAGGTATGTTTAAAGGATGCCAAATCAGAAAATGGTTCTGGACTCTACTACAAGTTTTGAACTGATGAGAGTTTTGTTTCTTTTCCTAGCATAAAATATAAAATGTGATGCTAGATACATTTACTAGCATGCATGAGGCCCTGGGTTTGATCCCCTGCACCATATAAACTGGTCATGGTGGTACACACCTAAAATCTTAGCATTCAGAAGATGGAACCAGGAAGGTCAAAATTTCAAGGTCACCTTCAGCTATATTAATAGTTTTAAGCCAGCCTAGGATGCATGAGACCCTAACAACAGATGACTGTGCACATGAATGCATTGGAATTGTAAAACATGCAAAACTTACCATATAGGGCAAAAGAGATGGCTCAAAGGAAGTGTGAGTACCAGAATTCAGATCTCTAGAACTCATAAAAATTTGACAGGGAGCCAGGTGTGTTGATGCACACCTTTAATCCTAGCACTTGGACTTGAAAATGTGTGTATTCAAGTTGACAATACAGTTATATTTACACCTTCTTATTGGAAATGGCTGACTCACTTCATATTCACATATTTAAAGTCTTTCTAAGAATGAATCACTACAAACTATATTGTGGCAAAATTAATTTTTAATGTGTTTTGGGCTTTCTTGTCATCATGAGTCAGTGTTCCTGCCCTGACTTTTTTTCCATGAGGACAGGAAAAGTCAGTGCATATTTTAGAAATCCCAAATCAAAAAATTGGACAACATGGAAAATTTATCACTGAGGATATCACTAGGGTCCTCTTGAGATATTCCTGTCTCAGTAGCAAAGTCAGATGTATAATCTGTTCACTGGCAGTTGAGCTTCTCCCTCACTCCAGAGTCTGCATTTTGTTGTTAGTATGAAGAACTGTTCACTCTTCTTTCCTATTGTTTAATGACTTATTACTTAGAATTTATGGTTTGGTTTAATTTTCATGTTTTTTCTAATTTTTGGGATTATAATATAACATTTCTCCCTTCTCTTTCCTCCTTCCAAACCCTCCCATATACCCCTCCTTGCTCTCTTTCTTTCAAATTCATGGCCTCTTTTTTCATTAATTGTTGTTGTTGGTGGTGGTGGTGGTGGTGGTGGTTGCTTTGTTGTTGTTGTTGTTAGTAGTGGTGGTGTGTGTGTGTATATACCATATATATTCCTAAATATAACCTGTACATTCTGTATACTGTTACTTGGACATTTATGTTTTCAGAGCTGGCCATTTGGTATTGAATAACCAATTGGTGTGTTCCTTCCTGAGGACTATTTCTCCTACTCTTTGTATTCCTTAGTTACCTGTAGTTCTTTGTGTAGGATTGAGGTATCCTGGGCTTCCCTACCCTCATCCATGTTAGCTCGTCTATAGTTGTCCTTGTTCAGTTGATGTTTTGGCAGTCATGTTGGTAAGACTTTATGAGTGTAGCTTGTGACATTTCTAGGAGACACAGTCTCATGGTACACTCCTTGTTCCTCTGGCTCTTACAGTCTTTACACCCCCTCTTCCTCAATGTTCACTGAACCTTACATTTGAGAGTGTTTTGTAGATGTATCCATTGAGACTAGGCTCCACAGCTCTGCATTTTGATTGGTTGTAGTTTTCTGTAATGATCTCTATCTGTTGCAGTTTGATTTTTTTTTTTTTTTTTTTTTTGGTTTTTCGAGACAGGGTTTCTCTGTGTAGCTTTGCGCCTTTCCTGGAACTCACTTGGTAGCCCAGGCTGGCCTCGAACTCACAGAGATCCGCCTGGCTCTGCCTCCCGAGTGCTGGGATTAAAGGCGTGCGCCACCACCGCCCGGCTCAGCAGTTTGATTTTTTAACTGTAGTTCTTATTTGCACTTATGCCACAGGAAATGTGTTTCATTCGTACCAGCCAAGCAGAAACTGCAGTTATTTACACCACTCAAGAAACCTTTCAGATTGGACAGGCCAAGGTAAGGGCATAAGTTTTCCTGTGCTGTACAGTATCCATTATATAAAGAAATCCATTCTAACTCTTGCATATGTTCTGGTTGCTTTTCCATTAATAAGTCTGTTTTGATCTTTGCCTGATTCTGTACTTCTTTCCAAATGGAATATCTTTTGTTGAGTTTTTTATTTTGTTTTGAGACAGTATCTCATTATATACCCCAGGCTGGCTTCAAACTTGGAAATGTTCTACCTTAGCGTCTCATGTGCAGGGGACTATAGATATGTGGCAGCACACCCAACTTTGTTAGTTCCTTTTATAGGAGAAGGGTTTGTTTGATTTTTATGGTGCTAGAACTTGAGACTGGGTCTTTATGCATGCTAGGCAAATACTCTATTTCTGGGTACATTGCCAGCCTTTTTTTTTGCATTTGTATTTATCAATTGTGTTTGTGTGTGGCAGGTGCACCTCTGCATGCAGGTGTAGAGGTCAGAGGACAACCCTGAGGTGTGGTTGGTTCCCTTCCTCCCACTATGTGAGTCCAATGAATTAAACTCAGGTCATTGGGCTTGGTGGCCAGCACCTTTACCAGCCAAGCTTTCTAGCCTATACTGTTGTCAGCCCTTTCTTAAAATTTTTTTTTTTTTTTTGGTTTTTTGAGACAGGGTTTCTCTGTGTAATTTTGGTGCCTGTCCTGAATCTCGCTCTGTAAACCAGGCTGGCCTCAAATCATAGAGATCCACCTACCTCTGCCTCCTGAGTGCTGGTATTATAAAGGCATGCACTACCACCACCCGGCTAAAGTCTTATTTTAAGGTAAGTTCTCAACCAAATTGCTCATGCTGTCCTTAAGCTTGAAATCTTCCTGCCTGTGGTTCCTGAGTGACTGGGAATTCAGATGTGTACCACTGCACCTGGCTTGTAGGTGAATTAACTAATAAATTTGTTAGTCAGGAGCAATTTGTCTTTGAGATGTGTCTTTCCATAATAACCACATTTTGTTTTGTTGGTGCCATACCAGGTTGTCCGACGCAGTGACAATGACAAGGTCACAGTTATTGCAGCAGGAGTCACTTTGCATGAAGCCCTAGTGGCTGCTGATGAGCTCTCTAAAGAAGGTCAGTTGATTGTGTAAACACTGAAGTTATGGGAAGAAGTAGAATGTCAGCTATGTGATACACCTGGACTGATCTTTTCATTTTAACCTCTGAACATCCCTTATTCTGAGTTTGCTTCTTACACTAAGCTGTTATTACTATTCTCCAGATATCTCTATCCGTATCATTGACTTGTTTACCATTAAACCTCTGGACACTGCCACAATCATTTCCAATGCAAAAGCCACATCTGGCCGAATTATCACCGTGGAGGAACATTACCCAGAAGGTGTGTTAGATACATTGGGTATGGTTTTATAAGTTTGTTTTGGTAGAATTTTTTTGGTAGAAAGTGTTTTCGTTTTGCTTGACTGGAGATACACCATGTTCTCTACGTAGCCAACACTAGTTCAATATACCTTTGTTATACTCTCTACAATTGCATCCATGTAGGGGCCTTTCAGCCATACAGAGTGGTTTCTTGAACATGCAACATTGTCTGTATATACTTTATGAGTCCCTATCATAGAGCCCAGTCAACTAGGGTGGGTCAGTAGTAACACTAAGGTGGCTAATTGAGCAAACAGGAAAACATTCACAAACACTTCTACAGCTTCTTTTGAGTATTGAATTAATAGTTCACTCCCCTGTCCCTTAAAAATACTAGCTCCTGGCAGAGAGTGGTGGCATATGCCTTTAATCCTAGCCGTTGGGAGGCAGAGGCAGTTGGATCTCTGAGTTTGAGGCCACTCTGGTCTACAGAGCAAGTTTCAGGACAGCCAGGGCTACACAGAGAAACCCTGTCTTGATAAACAAACAAAAACCTAGCTCCTTGAACCAGGCTTGCTGCACACACCTTTAATATGGCACTGAGTCAAACACAAAGGCAGGTAGATCTCTGAGCTTGAGGCAATTTGGGCCTACATAGCATGTTCCAGATGACCTAGAGTGTCTTAGTTAGGGTTTCTATTACTGCAACGAAACACCACGACCAAAACCAAGTTGGAGAGGAAAGGGTTTATTCAGCTTACACTTCCACATTGCTGTTCATCACCAAAGGAGGTCAAGACAGGAACTCAAACAGGGCAGGATCCTGGAGGCAGGAGCTGATTGATGTAGAGGCCATGGAGGGGAGCTGCTTACTGGCTTGCTCTTCATGGCTTGCTCAGCCTGCTTTCTTATAGAACCCAAGACCACCAGCCCAGCGATGGCACCACCCACCATGGCCTGTGCCCTCCCCCATTGGTCACTAATTGAGAAAATGCCTTACAGCTGAATCTCATGGAGGCATTTCCTCAACTGAGGCTCCTTCCTCTCTGATGATTCTAGCTTGTGTCACGTTGACACCCAAAACCAGCCAGTCCAACTGACCCCTTGTCAACTTGATGCCCAAATTCACCACTATTAAGCAACAACCCTTCCTTTCTTATTCATCCCTAAGATTTCACATTAAAAACATAAATAACTTTAAAGGTCCCACAGATTTTACAGATTTACACACATTAAAATTGCAGTCCCTTTAAAATATCCTATCTTTTAAAATTCAAAATCTCTCAACTGCGGGTTCCAGTAAAACACTTTCTTACTTCAAGAGGGAAAAATCAGGTACAGTCGCAATCAAATCAATGCAAAATCAAATTCCAACCATCCAATGTCTGGAGTACACGTATCACAATCTTCTGGACTCCTCCAAACGTCTTGGGTCACTTCTCCAGCTCTGCCCTCTGTAGCACACAGCTTGTCTTCTAAGGTTCCAGCTGGCTCCACTCTACTCCTGCTGCTGTTCTTGGTGGTCATCCCCCCACGGTACTGGCATCTCTAAAATGCTGGGGTCTTTGCTGCAACTGGGCTTCACTTTTCAACAATAGCCTCTCGTAGGTTCTCTTCATGCTGCCAAGCCTCAGCCTCATGCATATTCTGGGCCTTCAACTGCCACTGAGGATACACTTTCACCAATGGCCTCTCCTGGCCTCTCACAGTGCCAAGCCTCAGCTGTTCTCCATAACTCACCCCTTCCTGCTTTCAAAACCAGTACCACCTGGGTGACTCTTACACATTACCAAGTCTGGCTGCCAGGACAAGGTACAACCTTGGCCTCTTCTGGAACTCAGGTTCTCTGTGTTCTCAGGAAACACTTCCCAGAAGATTTTGTAGCTAGAGTTTTCCTGCCTTGCCCACAGTCACTACAAATCTTTGTCACCCGCCAGTCCCACAGCCGCTCAGACCCAACCAAGTAAACACAGAGACTTATATTGCTTACAAACTGTATGGCCGTGGCAGGCTTCTTGCTAACTGTTCTTATAGCTTAAATTAATCCATTTCCATAAATCTATACCTTGCCACGTGGCTGGTGGCTTACCGGCATCTTCACATGCTGCTGGTCATGGCGGCTGCTGCAGTGTCTCTCTCCTCAGCCTTCTGCTTCCCAGAATTCTCCTCTCTCCTTGTCCCACCTACTTCCTGCCTGGCCACTGGCCAACCAGTGTTTTATTTATTTATTTTTTTTTTTTTGGTTTTTCGAGACAGGGTTTCTCTGTGTAGTTTTGCGCCTTTCCTGGAGCTCACTTGGTAGCCCAGGCTGGCCTCGAACTCACAGCGATCCACCTGGCTCTGCCTCCCGAGTGCTGGGATTAAAGGCGTGCGCCACCACCGCCCGGCAACCAGCCAGTGTTTTATTTATTGACCAATCAGAGCAATTTGACATACAGACCGTCCCACAGCACTTCCCCTTTCTTTTTTTTTTAAAAGGAAGGTTTTAACTTTTACGCATCTCCAAAGTCAGCTTGGTATATTTGGGAATTTGGGCGTAGCTTCTCTTACTACTTCCTGCTGGAGGGGGGCGCTGTATCTTATGGGGACACAAAGAAAATTTTAGGATCATGGAGTAGTCCGTGAGACCGTATCGTCTGAGCCAGTTGCCTTGAAACAATTCTGGATGTTGAATCATCTGGGCCATGGTGTCATCAGAGACCTTTCAGGTGGTCTTGGCTGGTCAAACCTGATGTATCTTAATCTGGAACAAATCCATAGCCTCTGGCTTTCTGTAGAAACAAAAGCAGAGCCTCCTTTCCAAAGCAACATATCTTTACATCCAAATTTTGAAGTCAAAGTATCTTTAAAATATACATTTTGGCATAACTCAACAGCTTTTGCAATCAAATGTTTTTCTTCAGTTACGAATATCAAAGAGAACATAATCCAGATTCTCTGTGTGGTAGCCATCTTTATGTGGCTTATGTTTTATATTACCTTGAGCCTATTGCTTTAAACTGCAGCCTTTTAAGCCTGAAACAGTGCTGTGGCTGCTGGCTCCGCCCACTTCAGCTTCCCAACATGGCAGTGGTACGTTTTCCGCCAGCTCTGGGAGCCATCGTGGGTCTATGCTTTTATCCAAGCAGCGTGTAGCCCAGAAACCTCTTTTTTTGTACTAGCAAAGGCTAAATCCACCATGCAGCTTAATGTGCCACTTGCAGAGGCCTCATTCCCGCCATACTGCAGATCGAGCTTGCATGCTAGGAACCCGCCAGTAGCTCAAACTGGCAGGCTGCCGCTCATTTGAGAGAGACAATTAGGAAGCTGTTTTTAGTTCCGTTTTAGAATCTTTTCTCAGGTTTTAGGTGGAAACTCGTGCCCTCTCGTTGGGCGCCAAGATTTCACCTCAGTAATGCTGGTCTCTTCTTAATCACCACTAATTTCTTAGCTCCAACTAACCAGCATAGATTGTCCCAGTAGCATAAGGGTTTCACTTCAGTAGTTATGGTATCTTGTTAATCACAGCTGATTATTTAGCCCCAGCTAATCAGAACCACAGAATTTTAAATCCAAATAACAAACAGCCCTGATAGTCTGTTATCTTCCCTTTGAAATTTCACAAGCCAGGCCTCCATCTTCTGCACTGCTCTCAACATCCTTATCTTCCAAGCTCCCACAGAACATCCTACTGAGGTCTTAACATTCAATGGCTCTTCTACCCAAAGTTCCAAAGTTCTTCCACACACAGTCCTCCCAAAAACATGGTCAGGTCTGTCACAGAAATATTCCACTATGCTGGTACCAATTTGTCTTAGTTAGAATTTCTGTTGCTGTGACAAAAAAAAACCATGACCAAAAAGCAAGTTGGGAAGGAAAGGGTTTATTTGGTTTACACTTCCAGATCATAGTCCATCATTGGAGGAAGTCAGGACAGGAACTCAAACAGGGCAGGAACCTGGAGGCAGGAGCTGATTGATGCAGAGGCCATGGACAGATACTGTTTACTGGTTTGCTTCCTATGACTTGCTCAGCCTGCTTTCCTATAGAACCCAGGACCACCAGCCCAGGGAATGATAGCACCACCCACAATGGACTGTACCCTCGCCCATTGATCACAAATTGAAAAAATGCCTTACAGCTGTATCTCATGGAGGCATTTCTTCAACTGAGTCTCTTTTTCTCTCTGATGATTCTAGCTTGTATCAAATTGACACATAAAACCAGCCAATACATAGGGATACATAGACCTGTCTCAGAAACAACTGGATCCTTGCAAACAAAAGAGGAAATGGCAAAAAGTAAGAGTATTTCAGGGAGCTAAGGCTTGGGCTATATTTGAGCCTAGAAAATAGGTAAAAGAGACAACATTCTGTTTTTATGACACAAGACCCTAAGACCACATCTCACTGGGTATTTCTCTGGAAGGGCTCCCAAATCTAGCATGCAAGTGTGGGAACCTAAGGTAGAGATGGGAGAAATACCTGCCCCCCATGAAGGACACAACACTTCCCACAATGACCATGTCTGTCCAAGGGTACACATAGTTAGAGACTGGGAACCCCATGATTCTATTGAAAGCTGGTCATGTTGGCATCTTCTGCCAGACATTTGTACCAAAATTCACCTGACCCCTGGCAGAAAAGTGGGCATTTGTCATAGTCTGCATCGCTTGCACTTGTATTATAGGCACAAGGGCTACCCCATGAAGAAGGAGAGGTAATAGCAGTGAAACATGCTTGTACCAGCCAAGGTACAAGGTACCCTATCAAGCTAGCAGCCTGTTACTTCTCTTTGACATGGTTCATTGTGTTTAGTGGTTTTCAGATCCCTGGCAACTTTAAGAGTCCTAGTTTCCACAACCACAGCCCCCACTGCCAAATTACTGGAGACCAGGTTGAGATTAGCCCCTGCTGTGTGTGTGTAGGGGGGATGATTAGAAGATGTGGGATTAGAAATGAGAACTCATTAAGCCAGTTGGAGCATGATGATTTGGGTGAATCAAAGACTAATGAAAGTGCTTTGCCCGAAAACCAGCAGATTTAAAAGTGTATCACAGGACTTTTAAGGCTTACAGAAGAGATGTTGATATCCTGTTTCTTTCCCTAGGTGGCATTGGGGAAGCTGTCTGTGCTGCAGTCTCCATGGAGCCTAACATCATAGTTCATCAGCTGGCAGTGACAGGGGTGCCTCAGAATGGGAAATCCAGTGAAGCACTAGATTTTTCTGGAATCAGTGCCAGACATATCAACGTAGCTGTGAAATGCATCTTAATGAATTAAATTAGCTGTTGGTTTTTGTCTTAGAAGATTAGCCTCTTTTCTGTGTATTTATGGTTGTACCAAAACCATCACTTAGATAGAAATGATTGTGCTTTGTTCTCCTTAAAGGCAAAACCAGCTAACACCTTTATTCCTCATTCAGTAATTCTAATTTCCCTTTCATATGTGACTACATATATGAATATTCGTTGTTTTTACCATCAAAATGGGTTATATTTAAAATGGCAGAATAGCTAACAAGACAACCACCTGATACTGAACTTTCACATAAGACTGCATGTAAGTGAATTAAGGATGAATGTAGAAGTGACAGTTTAAAAAGTATTTCCCTCATAAGTAAAGCAAATATGTGTTGAATTAGAGTCCTCAGCCCAGCTTTCACAACACTAGACCCCTGAAATCCATAGTGCAGTTCGACTTGAGTTACCATGTATGCTGCCTTCCTACCTGCAGCTTCCTGAGTAATGTGTAACTTCAGGTGCTCTTGAATTTTCTCTGCTGTTTCCCTTCATATCTCCTCCACAGTTCACAGGCTGGTGAACAGAACGAAAGCAGTTAGGATGTCTTGTGCTGTTTGTGATGACTGTTCTGTGAAGACACAAGGACACTAGTCTTGATCTCCATACTATGCTGTTTGATATTAAAGCATTTCAAAATCAGCTACTTTATTCATTTTGTGCCTTCTATTCAATTTGGTTTCCCCTTGCAATAATCCTAAGGGAGAGCCTTCTATCTCAACCAGACTAGGTGTAATGGGTGGCAAACAAGTCACTCATTGTAAAATAGTATAGCCTTGGAAACTTACCCTAGTCAAATCTTCCATCAGCTGGAATGTAAGAAAGGTGTCGACCAAATAAAAATGGGACTGAGTTTCAAAAGCATGTGTCAAATATGTCACATTTCTTATTACTTTTATTAAGTGGACATTGGGAATTTGGGGAGACATGACCACATTGCTTCTGGAGTTATGCAACAATGTGTGGTAGATTTAACCTGGACTTGGTGCCATTAGAGCCTGCTCATTCTACTCCCACCCCTAGTCTACTGATTGGGTTTCCTGGCCTGTAAAAGGAAAGTCTTCATAAAGACTGCAAAATTGGGCTGCAGATATGGCTCAGTTGTCAAGAGTACTTGCTTCCAGGTTTGGTTCCTAGCACCCACATCAGGTGGTTCACAACTGACTATAACCCAAGGTCCAGGGAATGTGACCCCTTTTTGCCTCTGGGCACTCACACACATGTGGCATACATTCACAGACATACCATACATAGACATTTTTTTAAAATAAAATCTTTTTTTTTTTTTTTTTTTTTTGGTTTTTCGAGACAGAGTTTCTCTGTGTAGCTTTGCACCCTGGGATTAAAGGCGTGCGCCACCACCGCCCGGCTAAAATAAAATCTTTAAATGACTGGGTATGGTGACACATGCCTTTAAGCCCAGCACTTAGGAGGCAAAGGCAGGAAGTGTTTGAGTTTGAGGCCAGCCTGGTTTACATAGGCAACAGGCCAACCAAGGCTAAATACTAAGATTCTGTCTTTTAAAAAAATTCAATTATTTTGGGATCATCACAGTAGTTTTAGAAAACAATTTATCCTGGGTATGGTGACATGTATAATCCTAGCACCTAGAAAGAGGGGGCAAGAGGATTAGAAGTTCAAGGTCATCCTCCTCGGCAATGTAAGCAAGTTGGAGGCCAGCCTATACTATGCAACACCTGTCTCCCGAAACATTTTTAACTTATTTCTCTGTTCAGGGTAATCACTTTCTCATTATACAATTTTCTCCCTTAAATTATACAGTTCAGAGGGTTTTTTAATGTATTCAGAGTTAATTTTACAACATTGATATCCCCCAAATTCTATACTCCGTTTCTCCTCCCAGCTCTTAGTAATCACTGATTTGCTTTTGTCTGGATTATACTTTTAGGTGATATTTTGTGAAAATAGAATTGGAATATATGAACTTTTTGTGTCTGGCTTTCAAAAAGCATAATGTTCTTTGTATCTATGTACATGCACATGGAGGCCAGAGGACAACCTTTGGTGGTGATCCTCTGGTGCCTGCCATGTACCTTTCTGGCCTGGAACTCACCAATTAAGCTAGCTTGGCTAACCAGGGAGCCTCTGGGATCCACCTGTCTCTGCCTTCCCAGTGATGGGATTATCAAGGTGAATCACCTTGTCTGGCTTGTTTTACATGAGTTCTGGTGAATCACACTCAAGTCCTTGACCTACTGAACTATCTCCCCAGTCTTGAGTGTAATGCTTTTGAGGTTCATCTATGTAGACTATGTTCATATCATTCCTTTTTTGAGGGAAAGGAATCATCTCTTGTAAGCAAGGCTGGCCTTGAACTTGCTCTGTAACAGGGTGACCTTGAACACTTGATCTTCCTGTCTCTCCCAAGTGGTCACTACTTTTTTATGGTCACACAATATTCTTGTTTACATAGACCCTATTTTATTTAATCTTTGAGTGAACACTTGGTTTGTTTACATTTTAGTTACATTTTTTGCTATTGTGAATAGTGACATTCTGAGTCATATATACAGATTTGTGTGTAGGTAACTATTTTTACTTTGTGTGTATGACTGCCTGGAATTGCTGGGTTCTATGGTAATACTGTTTGCTTCTTTGTGTGTAGTATGAGTGTGCTTAAACACAGTTTATGAAAGAGTAAATAAAATAGGAAGACAATCAGCAATCTGTAAAGCAAATATAGAAGCCATTAATACAGGAAAGCCACAGTATAAGTGTCTATGCATTCATCTGGAAGTTCTAGATTCAGTATGCCTGAAACTCATAGTGCACATTTACACTGGCAGTATAAATGAGTCAACAAATGTACTCAATAGAAGTATAATTCCAAGAAGCAAAATAAAAGCCCCAAAGGCTCAATTCTGGCTTCTAGATTATGCTGGGCAGAAAAGGACAGATAAAAGCCAGAAGTGGTCGCTCACTCCTTTAATGCCAATACTTTGAAATCAGAGGCAAACAAGCCTGGTCTACACAGTGAATTTCAGGCCAGATAGGGCAACAATAAGTGAGACCCTGTCTCAAAATTAAAAAACAAAAAAAGAAAGGGACAGATATGGTAATAAGGACTCGAAAGCCATGATCATAAAGAAGAAAATGAGTTCCATTGCCAGGGATTGTTGTTGCCACTGGGTAGCCAAGGTATATAATATCCAAGTGATGGGGGCTGGTGCACAAAGCGTTTGAGGATGAAAATTCCTTAATTCACCAGTCTGGCAGTTTGTAGGCTCATGAACACCCTCTGAAAGATGTCATTGATCTTTGCACTTGGAACCAGTCCCTGAATCTTCTAATTCCCTACCATGAAGAAGTACCCGCCGGAGTTTGGAGCCAGCTATCTGGTTTTAAATCTAGACCTGTTAGTGGGAGGTGATTCCCTAGGTAACCTTTATGTCTCGATTTTTTCATCTCTAAAGGGGATAATAGAACTGCCAATAGAATATGTTTTAGGGCTGTGGCCAAAATTTTACAAAACTAAAACATGTCTATTTAGGCCCTCCATGTCCATCTAACTGGTGGGTTCCTACTTCCCCTCAGATCCAGCCATATCCCACTTGTCCCACCTCCTCAGCTGATCCTCACACTTGCCACCCTCCCGAAATTGACTGTATTGGGGTAGCGGCGATTCTTTTTTGCTTTTCCTCTCCTTTGCTAGCCCCCCTCCTCTGCAGCCCTGTCTGTTCACCTGCCCCTTCTTTCTCCAGTTCCTTGCTGGGACGCCCTCTACCCACCATTTGACTCTGCCTGGCGTTGGTATGTTGGGCCTGCCCGCGCCTGCCCGCAGTACCCTCCTATCCACAGGCGGGCTAGCGTTTCGTCATTGGGTTTTGTACCGTCACTCACTTGGACACAGCCAATCATCCCACAAGAGCCTGAAGACGCGCTGGGCTAACAGCGAGGGTTAGCAACATGACCTCACAGTTATGTGCTCCCAGCCGCACTGGCACCGCTAACTGAGCAGCCACGAACAGGGGAGGGAGGACCAACATAGGGACACAGGAGCCGGGTGCGGACAGCTAAACAGTGCAGCTGGGTTTGACAGTAGAGTGATTGAGATGGTAGGTAAGCATGTGCTTACCACAGAGTGCAGGGAGTTCCTTTCAACAGTCAGACGTTCAAAGCCATTAGGGTCTTGGGACAGAACCCTCCCTACACAGCACATGCGCCACAGAAAAAGATACTAGGGGTGGCCTGTCTTACAACGGGAAACCATGGGACTTTCGTTCTACTGGTACTACTGTAGCCATCTTTTCTGCCAGTGAGATAACTTGTGGCTTTAGGATTCAGGAAGCCAGAAATGATAACAATTGTGATTCCCAAACTAGTTGAGGAAGACAAGCAACTAGCCAAAGAAATATTCAAAGCCAGAACCCAGGTACAGAATTGGGGTGGTAGTAATTTCAGCAATCTGAAGGCTGAGACCAGACAGTTATGAGTTTAAGGCGAGCTTGGGCTGCATTAAAAAAATTGTTTGAGACCAGGTCTTGCTATATAGCTTTGACTGACCTGGAACTCACTATGTAGATAAGGATGGCCTACAATTTTCAACAATCTCCCTGCCTCTGCCTGCCAAATGCTGGGATAACAGACATGTATAACCAGGCCTGGAATTTTTTTAAGTGCTAGGATGGAACCCAGGGCCTTGCATGTGCTAGGCAAGCAGTCTAACACTGAGTTAGATGCTCAGCCCATAAATCTTTGTTTTTGCTGCACCTCAGAAACCATTGAAGATTTTGGGGGAGTTGTGGTGGCTTTTACATCAGAATTTGTAAACACCAGTGAGAACTGCTCTCTGGGCTCATGGAACTCAAAAGAAATGTCAATTTTGATTTGCAAAATTCATCCTGATGAAACAAGAAGAGAAGGGTGCTTCTCTTTTTACTCTCCTCCATTTCTCATCTGATGGCCAGCTCCTCAGTGACTCCTTCCCAAAAGAAGTTCCTGCTCATGTAGGAACCTCAGAGAGAGAGAAAGGGAGGGAGGGAAGGTGGGAAAAGTCACTGACAGGAGAGCACAGGATCCAGCCCTAGAGGCCAGATACTTTGAGTCACACTCTGCCTCTACCATGTGCCAACTCACAATTCAGAACAAGCTATTTAACCCTCCTCCATACTGTTTCCCTCATGTCTTGCCCTGGAAAATAGGGATAGCATTAGCATTAGCATCAACATCTTGGGGAGCTGCTGAGGATAAAACAGATTGGGTCCTTGGGAAGTACTTGAAACAGCCCAGCATATATAAAATATTCAGTCATTACTGCTGATCATATTACTGAGTCTCTGAGAATTATGCTCTCAGAAATATGACAGCCCTGGTCTTGCTCTTTGATGTACCTTCTAATTCTCAGGGATAGTGACAATCTCTATTGCTGTCAGTATGTGACTGTTGACCTACCTTCAGTTTCACCCCTGGGAGTCCTGTGTGTGACTCTGCTCTGCCAGGATTCCAGCAGTAAATGACTTTACCTGTAGCATAACTTCCTGTCTTTTCAGCACTTCCCAGCCTTCTCCCTAAGCTGTGGGAAGGTAGGCTTAGCTCCTGGGGGCTCAGAGGAGCTTCTTCACCTACTGTTATACATCAAAGCTGAAATGGACCCACTTCCTCCTAGATCCCTGTGCTGAGGCCAAGTTCATGCCCATCTTGCATTTTCATCCTGCAGGTAAACCATCAACATCACCAGGTGTAGGTGAGGATGTTGGTCCTACTAAGTAATATGCTATAAGTTCAAAAGCTTCTACTCCAAAGACCATCAAGGCCCAAATACTAACTGGGCATGGTAGTGTATACTTCTAATTCCAACACTTGAGAAGCTGAATTAGGAGTATTGGTATGAGTTTGAGGCCAGTCTGGGCTACATAGAAAGTGCCAAGCCAGCTAGAGCTACATAGCAAGACCTTGTTATAAAAACAAAATGGGGGAGGGATGTCATTTTGAAGAGTTGCTCAAGGTAGGCTGCCCTCAGTCAGACCTTCTCTACTCTCTCTTGCTTTGGAACAATCTCTATACACTGTAAATATGTATTACTCTCATTGGTTAATAAAGAGATGACTGGCCTATAGCTGGGCAGGAAGAAATTGGACAGGAGATCCAGACTAGGAGGATGCTAGGAAGAAGAAGGGCAGAGTCTGAAGAGTCGCCAGGAGATATAAAAGAAGCAGGACATGAACATGCCATACTGAGATAAGGTACCAAGCCACATGGTAGAACATAGATAAAATATGGGTGGAGCCAGAAGTTTTCCTGTGTCCCGCCTGGTCCTGCAGCTGCTTGGTCTCAAGTAAACCCACAGAGGCTTATATTAATTATAAACTGTATGGCCTATGGCTCAGGCTTCTTGCTAGCTAGCTCTTACAATTTAACTCAGTCCATTCGTATTAATCTATGTTTTGCCATGTGGCTTTGTAGTATTACCTGTTCTCTCACAACTTGCTTCTCCTGGCTGCTTGCAGATCTCTCCCAACCCTGCCTTTCTTCCCCCTCTATGTGTCTTGGATTTCCTGCCTAGCTCCATCCTGCCCTGCCATAGGCCAATGCAGCTTTATTTATTAACCAATGGGAGAAACACATATTCACAGCTTACAGAAAGACATCCCACAGCACTTCCCCTTTTCTGTCTAATCAAAAAGGAATATTTTCATTTTTTTAAAGATTTTTATTATGTATACAGAAGAGGGTGCCAGATCTCATTACAGATGGTTGTAAGCCTGTAGATGTAACCAACCGTCTTATTAAATAAGAAACACAGAACCAATGTAAAAGAGAAAGCCAAGAGGTCAGAGCTCAGAGCTAAAATCTTACCCTTCCTCCTGTGAGCTCCTAGCTTCCTGAAAGAGAGCTATATCCTGTCTGTCCGTCTTTTTATAGTATTTTGTTCTGCCTTCTCATTGGTTGTAAACCCAAACATGTGACTGCCTTGTCACTGTATGTCTCCAATGCTGGCTGTATCCCTGAACACACAGAGATCTATGGGATTAAAGGCGTGCGCCACCACCGCCACACTCTGTCTATGGCTCTAATAGCTCTGACCCCTGGGCAACTTTATTTATTAACATACAATCAAAATCACATTTCAGTACAATTAGAATACCACCACATAAGCCACCATGTGGGTGCTGGGAATTGAACTCAGGACCTCTGAAAGAATAGTCGGTGCTCTTAACCTCTGAGCCATCTCTCCAGCCCCAAAAATTCTTTTTTTTTTTTTTTTTTTTTGGTTTTTCAAGACAGGCTTTCTCTGTGTAGCTTTGTGCCTTTCCTAGATCTTGCTCTGTAGACCAGGCTAGCCTTGAACTCACAAAGATCCACCTGGCTCTGCTCCCGAGTGCTGGGATTAAAGGCGTGCACCACCACCGCCCAGGCTTCATTTTAATATAGTAAAATTACATGTAACAAAACAGTTATCGGTCTGGAGAGATGGCTCAGAGGTTAAAAGCACTGACTGCTCTTCCAGAGGTCCTGAGTTCAATTCCCAGCAACCACATGGTGGCTTATAACCATCTGTAATGAGATCTGGTGCCCTCTTCTGGCCTGCATGCATACATGCTGTTTACATAATAAATAAATCTTTAAAAAAAACAGTTATCAAGCAAGAATTATAGTTACAATATCTAGTCTATTTGTATTTAGCAAAATTAAAGAAAATACTCTATCATCCATTCTATTTTTGTGAGTCTAAAGTTTCATATCTAATTTAATCTTTATCATGATTAAGGAAAACCATAATTATAACTATCCAGTCTTCAACTCCATCAAAGACCCCAGAAGGATATAATATTACCTGAGTAAACAGGAAGTGCATTGTGAGCAACTTCCAAAACTCTAGAAATGACAAGAGACATATGACTGCCTGGACAGTCACTCAAAATTCTTCTGCAACATTGGGGCATCCATCTTCAGCCTACAGGCCTAGAGTCTCTGGCACACTTTTTAGTGAAGCAGGAAATTTGAAGCATTATCTTGCCTATTGGCAAATTTCATCAGTCACTTCTCCCTGTGTGTTGCAGAATGTCTGGCAGTCTTCTCTACAAAGCAGGAACCTGAAAATACCATCTCACCTTGTTTTGGCAAAGTTCAGTGGTCATCTTCCTATGGGTCCTGCATAGCCAGTTTATACAGCATCCTGTCAAGCAGTGGAGGCAAGAGCACTTTTTTGCCCAGGGACTAACTTTTGCCACAAAAAAAGCAAACTCCATAATGAGTTTCTTCAATGCCCATCATCTTCTCTGAAGTAGATTGGTGCTGTCAGGAGCAGACATGTCTCACTGTCCAGAAAAGTCTAAGTTCTTAAAACATTTTAAATGCCATATTCTGTAGGTCTTTGAAGTGTTTGAAGATTGTCTATCTAATTGAAATATATCTTTGTATGCCTAAAAACTTAACTAACATTACTATAACTTTGATTATTATAGATGACTATTAATCTGTATTTCTTAATGATACATTTAATTTTAAATGAGTTGCATAAATGTAATACCTTAAACAAGAGTAGAAATAGGCATACAGTATAACAAAATTGACCTTAAATTTGTAATAATAAACAAAAATCTATATTAATGTAAAATATATAAGATTAAT
This sequence comes from Peromyscus maniculatus bairdii, assembly GCF_049852395.1. Classification (NCBI taxonomy): domain Eukaryota; kingdom Metazoa; phylum Chordata; class Mammalia; order Rodentia; family Cricetidae; genus Peromyscus; species Peromyscus maniculatus. The sequence continues at coordinate 1,671,040 of NC_134875.1, read as the reverse complement.
AGTTGTTTTTTAGATTAAAGTAGATTTAATAATCTACCCCTTTTCCCATCATTTCTATATCATATCCCCCTTTCTTTTTTCAGAAAAAGATTGACTATGACCAATAACAATTTGTAACCAACCTCCTAAACAAAGATAAACAACCATAATCCATTTTTGGGGAATGTGGGTATAGTTTTCTAGGCTACTTCCTATTGATTGGGGGCACTGGTAGTCTCATGAGGACACAAAGAAAATTCAGGATAATAGTCAAGTCTTGGCTGTAGTCGTTTGTGAGGCTGGATCATCTCAGCCAGCAGCCTTGAAGCCTTTCTGGATGCAGAAAGCAAAGGAAACTGCAACAGTGGCATTTTGAGATGCTGGATCATCTTGGCCATTTGTTTTCATTGGTGTCCGGTCCCCTCATCCTGAAAACACATAAACTTTTAAAGGTAACATACATATCTGCACTAATATAAATACAGACTATGCATTGTACATAAGTCAGCCAAAGATAATTTCTTGTTATCTGTTTGAGGAGGTAAAATATACATCACATGTCTTACAGTTCTTCATGTTTATGTTTTTATGTCTGTAGTCAGGATTTCAGGGGGTCTTCCTCAATCAAATCTGATAATCTTTAATTTTGAATGAATCCATAGTGTCTCATTTCCTGTGGAAACAAAAACATAACCTCTCTCCCAAAGTAGCATACCTTTTGACTTAAATTTTAGAGTCAAGATATTTTTAAAATATGTAGGTTGGTTTAATCTAGCTGCTTTTATAATCAAATATGTCATAGCAGTCAAAAAATTAAAGACAACACAATAATATGCATAATCCAGATTTCCGTGCATTTTCCATCCTCACGTGGCTCATTTTCTTCATATGACTTTACTCCCCTAAGGACTTTATTTTACTATTTTAAAACTATATATTTCTTTTTTATGACTGTCTATACCTTCTCTTTTTTTCTCCCAAGCCTATGTATTTTTTTCATTTTTCCTTATTAAGAAATTTTTTACTCACTCTACACACCACCCACAGATCCTACCTCCTCCCTCTTCCCATCTCCCAGCTCTCCCTCCCAAGCCACCCCACATTCCCACATCCCCCAAATCAAGGATCCTATGTATATTTTTAAACATACCGTAACCCGTTTAGAGTTTTTTCCATCAGAATCTGTTTTTATTGTGTACCTATAATCCTTTTTTGACCAGGAGAGATTTTAAACTGCTAAGCTGTTTGGCGGCTTTAGCTGTTGACTCCACCCATTTGGCTTCCCAACATGGCAGAGGTACATTTACTGCCAGCTCTGTAAGCCATGCTCACTGCCAACCCTGGGAAGCAGTGAGTCTATGCCTCCATCAAGCAGCATGTAGCCCAAAAACATTTTTGTGTGTACTAGCGAAAGATAAATCCACCACGCAGTGTGCTTTGCAGCTTGGAAATGCCTCTGTGTACTGTGGCAGGAATCCACCATGCTGTGTTCAAGCTTGAATGCCATAGGGTCTCTGTCCCATGACCTGCATGAGAGATATGAACTAGGAAGCTGCTCTTGGCTCCTTTTTAGAGCCCTTTTATAAAGCTTTCTCAGGTTTTAGGTGGAAATTCTTGCCCCATGTTGAGTGCCAGATGTAGGTGGAAGTTTTTCTGTGTCCTGCCTGGCCTGCAGCAGCTTATAAAATAATCACTCAGAGGCTTAATATTAATTACAAACTATTTGGTCTATGGCTCATGTTTCTTGCTAGCTAGCTCTTACAACTTAACTCAATCCATTCCTATTAAGCTATGTTTCACCATGTGGCTTTGTGGCATTACCTGTTCTCTCACATCTTGCTTCTCCTGGAAGCAGCTCACAGTCTCTCCTGACCATACCTTTCTCCCCACCCCCCTCTCTTGGATTTCCTGACTGGCTCCATTTTTTCCCTGCCATAGGCCAGTGCAGCTTAATTTATTAACCAATGGGAGCAACACATATTCACAGCTTACAGAAAGACATCCCACAGCATATCGGTTAATTTAAAATGTAAGAGTTATCTAATAACAAGCCTAAGCTATTGGCTGGGCATTTATAATTAATATTAAGCCTCTTTGTGGTTATATGGGAAAAGCTGCCAAGACACAGAGAAAGTCCACCTACTCTCTCTCTCTGTTCCCCCAGACCTAATCCTCACGGTTGTCCCTAGCACTGCAACAGAATACCAACTGCAACCTCTGTTAGAACAAAGCAGTGAAAATGTACCCCTGGTGGGTCTGGGGCCAAGGTGTACTGCTAAAAGATCATGCCACCCAACATATCTAATGCAAGATGTTTATTCAGGGAGAGGGAGGTTGAAAGGCCATCTTGGAGTGGGGAGATGGGAGAGATATAGAGACAGACAGACAGAGAAACTGGGAGACAGACTGAACAAGACAGAGAGAGTGATCTGTGGTGGCCAGGGCCTTTTAAATGGGATATGTAGTGACATACCTGGAAGCAGCAAGTAATGACATAAGCTGCTGCCACTGAGTCACTGAAAGGCAGGCTAGTGGAACACCAAATTTACATTACTCCCTTTTGTTTATTATAAAAGGTGGGGGGATAGGAAGGGATAATGGTAAAGCAGGAATGAGGATGCCATGCTCTTTATACTGCTTCCTATTATCTCAGGGTAACATCTTTGGAGGCTTAAGAAAGCTGGAATGCTGGCCAAGTCCTGGGAGAGCTGGCTGTTTTACTAGTTGTCCAGGCTCTGTGGGACCATCTGGGGCTAGGAAAGTGCAGGCCTAGTTGAAGCAGTTTGTGATGCTGGACCACCTGGTGCTTTGAAGCTGTCTGGGATACATATTTTGAGGGGACACCTGGACCTGACAGGATGCTGAAGATAAAGTTAAGAGGTTTAGAGGGAAATTTTTTTCTTAGGTGTATGTTACATGAATTCTTTCTCTGCCCAGCCAGGTGTACATTTGAAAGTTTTGGGCCCATTGTCCTGGTAGTTGAGGGATGGGAGTCCCAACACCAGGGAAATGGGGAGAGATGCCACCCTCAGGAATAGGCAGTAGGTGGGGAAACTTAGGCTGTTAAGTTTCTCTGTTGGCAGGGGTGCTTAATCTAGAGTCCATTTAACCCATGAGAGGTAGATTCAAGTTGATTTACTGAAGCTTACAAGAATTTTAAGTTTACAAAAAGAGGTTTTAGATATGTCAGCATTACCATTGTTTGTGATCTGCACTGAAATCCACATTATAGAAAAGGCAGTAGACTCATGCTTTTGTGTCATAGTAGAAGCTTGGGAAATGACTTTGGGTTAAAAGCATGAACACTCTTTAAGGTGAGCTCAGAGAGGACAGAAACCTTTCAGGGAGCAGAAGAGCAAACGCTCCCTTGATCTTGATTTTTCAGTACGAATACAGACATGAAAGAGGGGCTGTAGATGTAACCAACCATCTTGTTAAATAAGAAACACAGAACCAATGTAAAAGAGAAAGCCAAGAGGTCAGAGCTAAGAGCTAAAACCTTACCCTTCCTCCTGCGGTGGTCCTACCTCTCCAAACCAGAGCTAATTCCTGTGTGTCTGTCTTTTTATAGAGTTTCTGTTCTGCCTTCTCATTGGTTGTAAACCCAACCACATGACTGCCTCGTCACGGCCTGTCTGTATTGATCTCCAGGTTTTCTATGATTGGTATTGGTATTAAAGGCGTGTGTATCCAATGCTGGCTGTATCCCTGAACACACAGAGACTTACCTAGCTCTGCCTACCAAGTGCTGGGATTACAAGTGTACGCCACTACTGCCCTGCTTTCCTATGGCTTGCTAATAGCTGTGACCCCCGGGCAACTTTATTTATTAACATACAAATAACATTTGAATACAAATAAAATATCACCATAAGGGGCTTCTTCCCTATCTAGAAGAATAGATGTATATAGATTAGACAGATGTTTTAGCACAATGAGAAACACTGTTAAGTCTATAGTTAGAAGACAACCAAAGGAAATTTAAAAATCTTGAGCTTGTGACTATGATAGTAATAGTCACTGCTCACCAGGGTTAGATTAATAGCTTATTAGAACTCTATTGGTTAATGTCAAAACTTTGAACTTTTGAAGTCTTAGTATAACAATAGTATAGAGAGGGGAAGAAATCTGAAGCATTCTTTCATTCTTTTTATATACCATAAATCACTTTTTTATCACTTCTTTCACATCCTCCAACTATTATGACTTGTATCTATACACCTTAAAACACCTTAAAAAGGTAAAACATTTTCTTAGATCTTCACAACTTAAGCTTTCGTATCCTCAGACTTTATATAAACTTTACACTTTTTTTCTATCCAATTAGTCACCATGAGACACAGATGGTTGTTGTGGAATAATCCTTTTGTACACTGTAAAGATGTATCTCTGCTAAAGCATCCTCTGATTGGTTTAGTAAAGAGACAAATGGCAGGGCCAGGCAGTGGTGGCTCAGGCCTTTAATCCCAGCACTCTGGAGGCAGAGCCAGGCGGATCTCTGTGAGTTCGAGGCCAGCCTGGTCTACAAAGCAAGTTCCAGGAAAGGTGCAAAGCTACGCGGAGAAACCCTGTCTCAAAAAAAACAAAGAGAGAGAGAGAGAGAGAGAGAGAGAGAGAGAGAGAGAGAGATGCTGTGGGATGTTCTGTATGTCCTGTGGGAGCCCGTTCTTGGGTTACTTGTGGCTTTACCCAGCAGGTCCGTATAGAGGATGATTAGGACCACGGGCCTGAGTGCAGGTGTCTGAGATGGTCTGCACTTGGCTGTGCTGGGGGATGGTCTGTATGTCAAGTTGTTCTGATTGGTTAATAAATAAAACCTGATTGGCCATAGCTAGGCAGGAAGTATAGGCAGGACTAACAGAGAGGAGAAATAAAAGAACAGGAAGGCAGAAGGACTCACTGCCTGTAGCAGCTGCCAGGACAAGGAAGATGTAAAGTACCCGTAAGCCATGAGCCACGTGGCAAGGTATAGATTTATAGAAATGGATTAATTTAAGCTATAAGAACAGGTAGTAAGAAGCCTGCCACAGCCATACAGTTTGTAAGCAATATAAGTCTCTGTGTTTACTTGGTTGGGTCTGAGTGTCTGTGGGACTGGTGGGTAACAAAGATTTGTCCTGACTGTGGGCAAGGCAGGAAAACTCTAGCTACAAAGAGAGACTAATGGCCAATAGCTAGGCAGGAGAGAATAAGCAGGACTTCTGGGCAGAGAGAGGAACTCAGGGGGATGAAACTAGGCTTGCAGGAGACACCAGCAAGACACTGAGGGAGTAGGACATACAGAATGGAGAAGATGTAAAAAGCCACATGGCAGAATGTAGATTAATAGGAACAGGTTAATTTAAGTTATAAGAGCTAGTTGGGAACAAGCTGAAGCTAAAGGCCAAACTTTCATAATTAATAATAAGTCTCTGGGGGGGCTGGTGTGGGGCATTTACCCACCAACCCCACAGTTCCCCAGAGTTTTCTTGAGTGTGAACAGCAGGAAATATTAGATAGAAGGATTTATAGCGGAGAATCTTGCGGAGATAAACAGATAGAAAATAAAGGATAGCCTCGAGAGGGCCTGGGACCTTTTCCAATGGGCCCCAACTGTCTCTGCCCCAGGGTTTTATGAGACACCAAGGGGTGGAGCAAAAGACCTCCTCCCCCAGCACAGCCAAGTGCAGACCATCTCAGACACCTGCACTCAGGCCCGTGGTCCTGATCATCCTCTATGCGGACCTGCTGGGTAAAGCCATGAGGAACCTGAAAACGGGCTCCCACAGGCTGGGAGGGAGCAGGAGGAGGGATGAGAGGGGGATCTGCGGTTGGTAGGTCAAATGAATAAAAAATTTTGTTTTAAATAAAAAAGGAAGAAAAATTTAAAAAAATAATAAGCCTCTGTGTCATTATTTGAGGGCTGGTGGTCCAAACAAAGTCTGATGAGAAAGCTGGCTATAGGTGGTTGATTGTCATTGTAAAGGAGCGGTCATTGTAAAGCGAGTTCCTTTAAATAAAAAATAGTAAAAAGTTACATTGAAATCTATTTTGTGAGTTTATCTTTTTTTGGAGTCTGGTAGGTAGGTAAACTGTGTCTAGGCCTAGTAGCAGCTCTAGGAAAGGGAGGCATGTGGCCTGGTTTTTACATAGGAAGAGAACTGAGGAGGCAGCTGAAGCCTTGGTTGCTGCTGTTAAACTGACAAAGGTAACACTAGCCTAGTCATCAACACCAGAGATCTGAGGATGTATTTCACCCAAGTAAATAGGAAGTGCAAACCAAACAGCTTCTGAATCTATTTTTAAAAAGATAACTGAGACTTACCAGGTACCTGGACAATCACCCTAGGCTCCTCTGCTGTTGTTGGGGGCAGAATTCCCAGGGCAGCATCAAAGACCTGACAGACTTTCCTGTGTTAGGAGGAGCTTGGGACAACTGGCCTAACTTGTGTAAGCAAAGCGGAGCAATCAACTCCCCAGTCTCTTGCTTGTCGAGAGTTTTGACATTTAAATGTGGCAAAGCTAGCCACTGGACAGAAAAACTGCCCTTCACCTCAACTACTGCCAAGACCCTGTCAAAACTGGTGGAGTTCCTGTGTGCCCCATCATCTGTCTTCCTTGGAGGAGATTAGGGGTGCTGCCAGGAGATGGCACTTCTCTCTATCTCAAAAAGCTTTTTATTAAACACTTTAAATGCCATATTCTGTAGATCTCTGAAGGGTTTCAGGACCATTATCTACTAAATATACCTAAACTAGACAAACTTTGCTTCTTTCTGTTACTTGTTTTACGCTTAACTTTGAAAGCATACAAAGGAGGCTAAATAAATCTTAATCCTGTAATTAACTGTATTAGTACTGAGCATGACTACAAATACAGTTTTGAACACATTAAAGAATTTGATCATCTATAAGATGATTGACCATTACCTTGCATGTCTTTATTATCCTTAACAGTTTACAGTAAGTTAGTAGTTTTTCTAAGACTAAGACTTTACTGCCGGGTGGTGGTGGTGGTGGTGGTGGCGGCGGCGGCGGCGGCGGCGGCGGCAGCAGCGCACGCCTTTAATCCCAGCACTCGGGAGGCAGAGGCAGGAGGATCTCTGTGAGTTCGAGGCCAGCATGGGCTACCAAGTGAGTTCCAGGAAAAGGCGCAAAGCTACACAGAGAAACCTTGTCTCGAAAAACCAAAAAATAAATAAATAAATAAATAAAAATAAAAAAAAATTAAAAAAGAGACTTTATATTTCATCCCTGTTAGGTTTAGCCTTAAAAATAATGATTTTTTGGTTGTGAGCCTAGCTTTTAACCGCATGCATCTAATCCCAGCACTTGGGAGGCAGAGCCAGGCTGGCCTCGAACTCACAGAGATCCGCCTGGCTCTGCCTCAAACTTAAAAACTAAAGCGCCGTGTGGTGGTGGTGCACGCCTTTAATCCCAGCACTCGGGAGGCAGAGCCAGGCGGATCTCTGTGAGTTCGAGGCCAGCCTGGGCTACCAAGTGAGCTCCACGAAAGGCGCAAAGTTACACAGAGAAACCCTGTCTTGAAAAACCAAAATAATAATAATAATAATGATTTTTAATTGAAGCTCTTCTAGTATCAAAATAAAACTTTTAATCATAGATGCAGTCCACAGAGAGACTGACAACTTTATTGGTCCTTTTATTGTGCACCATTATAGGCCATTATAATTTTTTGTATGGCTTAGTTTAGCTGAATAGCTAAAACTTAAGAGGCAAAGAAGCTAGACAAATATTACTGTGAATCTGAGTGGATCTTAGGAGTTTATAAATCTTGATTATCAAATATACCTTATGTAGCAAACATATGTTGTTACTTATCTAAATTTTCTAGCCACTTGGTGTTGAACAATTAGCAAAGACATAAGTAGTTAGACATACATCTTAAATTAGCTTTTGTTAATCTGAATAGTCCTTTATAACCTTAAATTTCCATTGACATGTGCTGTAGAATAATGCTCTTGTACACTGTAAAAATTTGTCACTCAAATTGGTTTAATAAAACACTAATTAGTCAGTAGCTAGGCAGGAAGTATAGGCAGAGTGACCAAACTAAGAATGATGGGAAGCAGAAGGGCAGAGGCAGAGGAGTTGGGAGAATCAAAGAGAACAGTATCAAAATTTTCCCAGGGGCCTGCCCTGAGAAGATTTCTCCCAGAGTTCTAGGGAAAATGCTATGCCCAGTGTGGGGTAATCTTAGAGAAAAGAATCTATGTACACCATGCTCTTTCATCCATCCACTTTATTTCTCTAAGACAAAATTCTATCTACATAACTTCATTCCCAACCTCACACTCAACTCCTCTCTGTTCCTTCTTTTCCTGTCCTCTCCTAGTCCTAGTGATAACTAAGCTCTTATGCTCTCGACCTCATCCTTGTCCTCCGTTCCTCCATCTTTCCTTCCTCTCCTGCTCTCTTGACCTGGCTCAAATCCACCTACCATCTGCAAAAAATTTTCCTTGCTGCTTTCTCCTCTGGCTGAGCCATTCTAACACTAACTCAGAGTCAGGAATTCTGCCCAGTCTTCACTCCACCTGGTTATGCAAAAACCCCTTTTGTCCTGAGTCAATATCTCTGCAGTGTCACTAGGCCTATGAGAGAAAGGGATGGTCTGAGCTTCATTTGCACAAGAAATAAAGCTATGCATCTACACATCTGCCTGTCTTCTTGGCATTGTCTCTGTAGGGTGTTACCTAGTTCAGATCAGCAGTAGGTCTGAGAAGCTTATACCGTTTGCCATTATGACCTAGGAGTATGAGTGCACAAAAAATGTTGATGGCAAAAAAAGCTGATATATTGAAAGCCAAATAACATCAAATATTCCTTGGTATATGACTTCTCCTCTAGAAGGATTCCTTGATCCTCCTAGGTTTAGTTTCATCATATACAGCTGAATCTCTATTTCATATTCTTGTAGCCTGCAGCAGAACAGGAGATGAATGTGCCATGCTAATAAAGGTACCGCCACATGGCTGAGTGTAAATAAGGAATATGGGTTAATTTAAGTGTAAGAGTTAGCTAGTAATAAGCCTGAGCTATTGGCCAAGCAGTTATAATTAATATAGGCCTCTGAGTCAATTATTTGGGAAGCAGCTGCTGGCTATTTGGGAATAAATGGTCAGGACAGGAAATATCCATTTACAGTCATCTACAGTATATTCTAAACCAGAGTTGAATCACATATACAGTATGTTGTAGCAATATAACCTTAAATTTCTATCAATATACAAAAGTCCATACTAATCCAAAATATCTGTGACTTGTTGCTATTTCCTTAGTCTAATAGGAGATACAATAATAAACAGAGAGCTCATCAGGACTAAGAAGTTTTACAATTATTGCTTTATACCATATGACCACTGCTGGAGAATATTATTTTAAGATGTGTTACATTTGTTTATGCTGTAGAATATTTGTTTTAATAATGCAAAGATGTGTTACATTCTTTTATGTTGCATTTGTTTAACTCTGTGAAGCTGTGTTACTGTGCCTATCTAAAACACCTGATGTTCTAATAAAGACCTGAATGGCCAATAGAGAGGCAGGAGAAAGGATAGGTGGGGCTGGCAAGCAGGGAGAATAAATAGAAGGAGAAATCTGGGGGGAAGAAGGAACAAGAGGAGGAGAGAGGACTCCAGCGGCCAGCCACCCAGCTACACAACCAGCCATGGAGTAAGAAGTAAAGAAAGGTATACAGAATAGAGCAAGGTAAAATCCTATAGGCAAAAGGTAGATAGGATAATTTAAGAAAAGCTGACTAGCAACAAGCCAAGCTAAAACTGGGCATTCATAAGTAATAATAAGACTCCAAATGTGAATTATTTGGGAACTGTGTGGCAAGCCCCTAAAAAGAGTAAAAAGAATTAAAAAAAAAAAAAAAACAACTACAGGTCATCTTAAGATGGTGAGGTCACATGACATGTACTCTTTAACCTTAGTAAAAATGGTCATCAGCCATATGGCTGCTTATAAACCTGATGAGTCTCTGAGTTCAAGGCAGGCCTGGTCTACAGAGTGAGTTCCAAGACAGCCAGAACTACACAGAGAAACACTGTCTTTAAAAAACAAAACAGGGCCGGGCGTTTGTTGCTGGAGGGCTTCTCTCCAGGTTCCCCAAGCCCTTCAGTCCCACAATCCACGTATAAAATAATCACTCAGACGCTTATATCACTTATAAACTGTATGGCCATGGCAGGCTTCTTGCTAACTGTTCTTTAATCTTAAATTAACCCATTTTTATAAATCTATACCTTGCCACGTGGCTGGTGGCTTACTGGCGTCTTCACATACTGCTTCTCCTGGTGGTGGCTGCAGTGTCTCTCCCCTCAGCCTTCCGCTTCCCAGAATTCTCCTCTCTCCTTGTCCCACCTACTTCTGCCTGGCAACCTACTTCCTGCCTGGTCACTGGCCATCAGTATTTTATTTATATAGAGCAATATCTACAGCAGGCGTTGGTGGCGCATGCCTTTAATCCCAGCACTCGGGAGGCAGAGCCAGGCAGATCTCTGTGAGTTCGAGGCCAGCCTGGTCTCCAAAGCGAGTTCCAGGAAAGGTGCAAAGCTACACAGAGAAACCCTGTCTCGAAAAATAAAAAAAAAAAAAAAAAAAAAAAACCAGAGGCTGGAGAGATGGCTCAGAGGTTAAGAGCACTGCTTGTTCTTCCAAAGGTCCTGAGTTCAATTCCCAGCAACCACATGGTGGCTCACAACCATCTGTAATGAGAACTGGTGACCTCTTCTGGCTTGCAGGGATATGTGCAGACAGAACACTGTATACATAATAAATAAATGAATCTTTAAAAAAATTGTTTTCCTATTACACACACACACACACACACACACATTAAATGAGAGTTGAATCCAAGTTAAATACACACATACATGCAGAGTTAAATCCAAGTTACATACACACATATATAGAGTTAAATTCAAGTTACATACACAACCATATAGAGTTGAATCATATATATCCATATATAGATTTTTAATTATAAGCCCTTTGTTATAAGTTTAAAGCCCAATTTTGCTACAAATTATATAGATTTTTAAACCATGCCTAAAGAGCAACTTACAAATCCTGAGATAAGAGTTTATAGCATAATCTTAAGATTTTTTTGAAAGCAGAGTGCAAAGAAATCATAGAGATAAAAGATTTTTAAGAATGGAGAAGTGGAACCTTAGAGGTAAGCGATTTAGGAAGTATAAAGTGTAAAGCTTAGCAAGTTTAGATATAGGATATTTGGGGATCATTTGTTTGTGGCAGTAGCAATTGTTACTGATTTCTGAGAATTTGGAAATCAAGTTCAGCAATTTTTTGGCCATTGATTTGTACTGAGGCCAAGTTGTTGTAATAAAATGAATCTATGGAGGATGAGAGAAAGGGTCACAAAGCTGAACACTGAGTGGGTGTATTCCTATAAGTTTCAGGGGGAATCTGGAAGCTGAAGCTGTGGAACTGCAGGCTGGAGCTGAGAGACAGTGTAGTGGGTCTAGTGTAAGGCAAGAGAAATCCAGGAGAATGAAGGAGAGAAGGAAGATGTCCACATGGGTCAGCAGGCTGCAACAGAGCCACATGGAGGATATAGCAAGCTATCGGGAAACAGTAGCTGAAGAATCAGCAGAAATGTGCCACACCAGGCAGTGGTGGGTGATGACATAAGCTGCTGCCACCAAGTCACTGAAAAGCAAGCTGCCAGAGTGCCAAATTTACAACAGCCTCCCCTCCCCCTGTTCATCCTCCTGTGGATACCACAGACCACTCCCCAGGCGCCCTCCCCCCCACCCCCACCCTGCCACCTCATCACTGTGTCCCAGCCCCCAACTTGGGCAGACCTCACCCACCCACCCCTGCTCAACCTAGGCCACACCTGCCAGAATACCAGGTAAGCTGCCATTGGACCTTCCCACTCCCTGTCTTCCAGATCCTATCCCTCAGGGTCTCCCTTAGCTCTGCAACAGACCATCCCCACCTTGGCCTTCCCTTCCCCACAGCCTTCAATACCAGCAAGCATTCCAGTGAACACATCAGCTGAGAATACCAGTAAAACAGGCAATACACAGGCAACACACTGAAAATCCAGAGAGGAAACAGAAACCAAGGAACAAAACACCCACCCAACAAAAACAAACCCAGAAATCAACACCAACACCTATAATCATCCCAAACCCAGATGCCTAGACACCAGCATAAAAACAGAATAACAACCAGGACAATATGTCTCCACCAGAGCCCAGCTATCCTACCACAGCAAGACCTGAATATTCCAAAACAGCTGAAGCACAAGAGAAATACCTTAAAACCAACTATACAAAGATGATAGAGGTCCTTAAATAGGAAATTAATAAAACCCTTAAAGAAATCAAGGAAAACACAAACAATTCCAGGAAATTAATAAATCCCTTCAAGAAAAACAGTTGAAGAAAATGAATAAAACTGTTCAAGACCTGAAAATGGAAATAGAATCAATAAAACACAAACACACACACACACACACACACACACACACACGCACGCACGCACGCACGCACGCATGCACACATACACCCAAAAAAAATCACCTGAGAGAATTCTGGAAATGAAAAATTTATAAATACAGAGGCAAACTTCTCCAACAGAATACAAGAGATGGAAGAGAGAATCTTATGCATTGAAGATACAGTAGAAGAAATGGATACATTGGTCAAAGAAAATGTTAAACCTAAAAAAAAATTTCTGATACAAAACATTCTGAAAATCTGGGACACTATTTAAAAAAAAACAAAACCTAAGGATAATAGGAATAGAGGAAAAGGAAGGTTCCCAGCTCAAAGGCCCAGAAAATATTTTCAACAAAAATCATAGAAGGAAATTTTCCTAACCTAAAGGAGATGCATTTAAGGTACAAAAAAGATTACTGTAATGGCTGGTTTTGTGTCTCAACTTGACACAAGCTAAAATCATCAGAGAGAAAGGAGGGAACCTCAATTGAGAAAATGCCTCCATGAGATCCAGCTGTAAGGCATTTTCTCAATTAGTGACCAATGGGGGAGGGCTCAGCCCATGGTGGGTGGTGCCATCGCTGGGCTGCGGGTCCTGGTTTCTATAGAAAGCAGGCTGAGGAAGCCAGAGGAAGAAAGCCAGTAAGCATCTCCCTCCATGGCCTCTGCATCAGCTCCTGCCTCTAGGATCCTGCCCTGCTTGAGTTCCTGTCCTTTGGTGATGAACAGCAATGTGGAAGTGTAAGCTGAATAAAATCTTTCCTCTCCAATTTGCTTTTTGGTCATGGTGTTTTGTTGCAGCAATAGAAACCCTAACTAAGACACTTACAGAACACCAAATAGATTGAACCAGAAAAGTAAGTCCCCTTGCCACATAATATTCAAAACACTAAACATACAGAACAAAGAAAATTAAAAACTGCAAGGGGAAAGGGCAAAATAACATATAAAAGTAGAACTATTAAAATTACACCCAACTTCTCAATGGAGACGCTAAAAGCCAGAAGGGCCTGGACAGATGTCCTGCAGACTCTAAGAGACCACAGATGATAACCCAGTTTACTATACCCAGCAAAATTTTCAGTCACCATAGATGGAGAAAACAAGATATTCCAATGCAAAGTCAAATTTAAACAATATCTATCTACAAATCCAGCCCTATAGAAGATACTAGAAAGAAAACTCCAACCCAAGGAGATTAATTACACCCATAAAAACACAGGAAATAATCTCACACCAGCAAAACCAAAAGGGAAACACACACACACACACACACACACACACACACCACTAACACACACAACAACAACAACAAAATAACAGGAATTAATAGTCATTGGACATTGATATCTCTTAATATCAATGGACTCAATTCCCCAATAAAAACACACAGGCTAACAGAATGGATATGAAAACAGGATCCATCCTTCTGCCACATCCAAGAAGCACACATCAACATCAAGGATAGGCATTACCTTAAAAGGATTATAAAAAGATATTCCAAGCCGGGCGGTGGTGGCGCACGCCTTTAATCCCAGCACTCGGGAGGCAGAGCCAGGCGGATCTCTGTGAGTTCGAGGCCAGCCTGGACTACCAAGTGAGTTCCAGGAAAGGCGCAAAGCTACACAGAGAAACCCTGTCTCGAAAAAACCAAAAAAAAAAAAAAAAAAAAAAAAAAAAAAAAAAAAAAAAAAGATATTCCAAGCAAATGGACCTAAGAAGCAAGCAGGTGTAGCCATTTTAATATCTAACAAAATAGACTTCAAACCAAAATTAATCAAAAGAAATGGACTAATCAAAGGAAAAATCTGCCAAGATGACATTTCAATTCTTAACACCTATGCCCCCAAACACAAGGTCACCCAACTGTGTAAAGGAAACAATGCTACAGCTTAAATCATGAATGGACCCTCACCCACTGATAGTGGGAGACTTCAATACCCAACTCTTGCCAGGTGGTGGTGGCCCACGCCTTTAATCCCAGTACTTGGGAGGCAGAGGCAGGTGGATCTCAGTGAGTTCGAGGCCAGCCTGGTCTACAAAGGGAGTTCCAGGACAGCTAAGATTGTTACACAGAGAAAACCTGTCTCAAAAACCAACCAAACAAACAAAAAAACCTATTCTTACAAATGACACGTCAGCCGGGCAGTGGTGGCACACCTTTAATCCCAGCACTAGGGAAGCAGAGGCAGGAGGATCTCTGTGAGTTCAAGGCCAGCCTGGGCTACCAAGTGAGTCCCAGGAAAGGTGCAAAGCTACACAGAGAAACCCTGTCTAAAAAAAAAAAAAAAAGAGGGGACAGGTCATCCAGACAAAACTAAACTGAGAAATGCTGGAGCTAACAAACATTATAAACCAAATGGACATAACAGGTATCAATAGAACATTTTACCCAAACACAAAAGAATTCACCTTCTTCTCTGTGTCTCATGGAACTTAATCCAAAAATGATCACATACTTATTCACAAAACAAGTCTCAACAGACAACACAAGAGAACTGGAATAACTCCCTGCATTCTATCAGATAATCATGGATTAAATTTGGTTATCAACAACAACAGAAAGCTTACCAACTCATGGAAACTAAACAACTCTCCACTGATGAAGAGATTGCTCAGTGGTTAAGAATGCTTGCTCCTCTTCTACAGGACCTGAGTTTGGTTCACATCACCTACATCAAGTGGTTCAGAACACCTGTAACTCTAGCTCCAGGTCATCACATGCCCTCTTTGCCCCCTGAGAACACTGCATTCACATGTACAAAATCACACACAAACAGATAATTAAAAAGAAAATAAATCTTGGGCTCAACAGTTAAGAGCACTTGCTGCTCTTCCAGAGGATCTGAGTTCAGTTCCCAGCACTGTTGCACAAATCCTAATTGGCCAGATATTAGGGTGAAATCTGAAAGATCAGAAAAGCAGAGCAAGCCACAGCCACCATCTCTTACCTCACCAACTCCTCAGCCTGAAAAAGCCATAGTTCCTGTCTTCTCCTGTCTTATATTTCTTTCTCTGCTCAGCCATATCACTTCCTGTTTCAACCTTCTTAGCGCTGGAATTAAAGATGTGTGATCCCAAGTGCTGGTGTGTACCACCACTGCCTGGTTTCTGTGGCTAACTCTGTGGCTGGCTCTGTCTTCTGATCTTCAGGCAAGCTTTATTTCCTAGATTACAAACAATGTATCACCACACAGCACCCACATCAGACAGTTCACAACAACTTGTAACTCCAGCTCCAGGGGATCCAATGCACTTGTATGGCCTTGGCAGGCACCTAAACTCACACACTCACAGATCCACACATATATACATAATTAAAAATAAATTTAAAAAAATAACAAAAAACTCTCCTGTGCCTTAATAAGCAAAAGAACCTGGCCTAAAGTGCATCCTCTCTTATCAGTGGGGATTAGAATTTCAAGTCAATATACAGAGGGAGGTAGAAGAATGTGAATATGAATATGAATGTGAAGTCTTCAAATAGAATTTTTTGACTGCTTGTTGCAAACTCTGTTTGGCTCAGGCTAGGCCAAACCAGCCGAGCCTAGAGTTCTTAGTCATATGAGCCAACACTGACTACACAAGGATTGAGGGTAGTCATTCTCAGATACTCAGCATCTGTCCTTTGTGGGGCATCCAACACAGTTATAAGACTCTGAGGTGTATCATTTCCAAGCAATCTTGCAGTCCCAGAGAGTGAAGAAAGGGGACTATCCTTTTTTTTTTTTTCCAGGGGAAGCATGTTTGAGACAGGGTTTCTCTGTGTAACCATGGCTGTCCTAGAATTCACTCTGTAGACCAGGCTGGCCTCAAACTCAGAGATCCATCTGCCTCTGCTTCTATCCTATTCCCACATCTGCTGGCTCTGCTCCTAAGGAAGATTGGCTCCTCTCCTTCCCATGCCTAGCTAAGAGTCACACTTGAATCTTTCCAATAAATGTCCCTTTCGACAAAAGTTAAGTCTTAGTTAGGGTTTCTATTGCTGTGAAGAGACATTGTGACCACAGAAACTCTTATAAAGGAAAGCATTTAATTGGGGCTGGCTTACAGTTCAGAGGTTTAGACCATTATTGTTATGGTGGGAAGCACGTCAGCATGCAAGCAGACATGGTGCTGAAGAGGTAACAGAGTTCTGCATCTGGATTTGCAGGCAGCAGGAAGAGACACTGGGCCTGGTTTGAGCATTTAAAACCTTAAAGCTCACCCCAGTGACATACTTCCTCCAACAAGACTGTGGAGGCCCACAGGGGCTCCCTAGTAAGACCTTACTCAGGGTCAGAGAATCTGGGCTTGCTTTACCCAGCAGAGCTGCATAATGGGGTGATTTGACCACAGATGTGGTTACCAGGTGTTTTGAAGGGTCTACACTTGGCTGTATGTTGTGCTTTGATCTTGAAAGGAGGAGGTCTTTTGCCTTGCCCCTTGGCAGTGTATAAAAAGCCCTTTGCAATAACCCTTGAGGTGACTGGGTATTGACCCAGGGCCCTCCCGAAGCTATCCTGTGTCTCTGTCTTTTTTATTGTCTATTTCTATCTTTGTATCATTTCCTCATTCCTCTCTCCTCCCCTCAAGAACCCTTTGACAGGTTGGAGCTGGACTCCAACAGACTCCCACACAAGACTACACCTACTCTAACAAGGCCACAACTTCTAATAGTGCCACTCCATATGACCCTAGGGGGGCCATTTTCATTCAAACCACCACAAGTTGTAAGTGGAGTTTTCTACTGTCACTCTCCTCATCTGAAATCCATGATTATCAACCGAGACCTGGTCGACAGCCCCACCCACAGTCACTATACTAGAATGAGGAGCTCGATGATATCTCAACCTCAAAAACAACCTCCTAGAGGCAAGAAGCTATAACTACTGGTGCTCTGCATAATCCATGAGTAGGGGAAGTGGAAGAGGCCACTCTTCCCACCTGAACGACATCCAAGGTCTTCAGGAACAAAGCAATGCTGTGAGTACACCTCTTCTTACATTGTCACAGTCAAAGAGGCAAGAGATATAGGTATCTCATGGCCTTAGTCAAGCTGATGGGGAAGATCACTTAAAAAAGAAAATTCCCAAGGACGACTGAAGCCATCGGTAAGGTCATCTAGTAAGGGAACAGCATGTCTGCTGGGTGTGAGAAGATACCTAGTGCATCCCAGTGCAAGTGTTCTCTGAAGGTGGGTGGTGAAGCTTCCCCATGAATAAGTGGAAATTTAGTGTGAATATGACTGCTACAATAGTTGAGGGAAAGGATGTTGTGGAATATTTTTAACTATCGTTACATTTGTTTATACTGTAGAATATTACTTTAACTGTGTAAAGGTGCATTACTTTTGTTTATGCTGCATTTGTTTAATGATGTAAGGACGTGTGTTTAATTATGTAAAAATCCGTTGCATCTGTTTCTCCTTGCCTGCCTAAGGCACCTGATTTGTCTAATAAAAAGCTGAATGGCCAATAGCTAGGCAGGAGAGGGATAAGGCGGGGCTGCCAAGCAGAGAGAATAAATAGGAGGAGAAATCTAGGCTCAAAAAGAGAGAAACAAGAGAAGGAGGAGGAAAGAATGAGGAAGATGCCTTGGGCCAGAAGCCAGGCAGCCACCACCAGCCAGACATAAAGAAGCAGTGAGAGTAAGATATACAGAAAGAAAGAAAGAAAGAAAGAAAGAAAGAAAGAAAGAAAGAAAGAAAGAAAGAAAGAAAGAAAGAAAGAAAGAAAGAAAGGTAAGAAGCCCTGAGGCAAAAGGTAGATGAAGAGAAACAGGTTAACTTGGGTTAAAAGAGCTAACCAGAAAGGTGCCTAAGCTAGCAGCATTCATAACTAAGAAGTCTCTGTTTCATGATTTGAGAGATGGTTGGTGGCCCAAAAGAAAAAGCCTGGTACAGAAGGGCCTGGCTTATAAAACAAAGAATCAGAAGTTTGAGCATGTAGGTCCATGACAGAGCTTCTACCTCCTACATGTGAGGCCCTGGATTTCATCCCCAACTCTTTAGCTCTTTAGTAGGAATGAAGTATAATAAATGTAATGAAGGCAACTGACTCGTGGAAAGTAAGTGAGAGCCTATATTAGCCATTTTCATTAAGGCCAGCTGCTGAAATCCATGGACCATGTGATCTCATTGATCTAGTCACAGGCTGAATTCACCAGTGGTTTTCTTCTAAGCCATTATTTCATGAGATGATTCAAGATTCAGACCACTTTGTGGCTCAGTTACCTAGAACCAAGGGCTTTCCTGAGGCTAGGAAAGAAAGAGATGGGTGATCTGCAATGTGTTTGGAAAGTACCAAGTAACTTCTAGGAAACTCCTTTACGTGAAATAAAATCAAAATAGAGATACCTGGAGAGATGGCTTGTAGCTAGAGTTTTTCTGATCCTGCCTTGCCCACAGTCAGGACAAATCTTTGTCACCCGCCAGTCCCACAGCCGCTCAGACCCAACCAACTAAACAAAGAGACTTATATTGCTTACAAACTGTATGGCTGTGGCAGGCTTCTTGCTAACTGTTCTTATAGCTTTAATTAATTTCCATAAATCTATACCTTGCCACGTGGCTCGTGGCTTACTAGTATCTTCACATGCAGCTTGTCATGGGGGTGGCTGGCAGTGACTCCCTCTGCCTTCCTGTTCTTTCTTTTCTCTTCTCTGTTAGTCCCGCCTAGCCACTGGCCAATCAGTGTTTTATTTATTGACTAATCAGAGCAACAGATTTGACATACAGACCATCCCACAGCAATGGCTAAGCAGTCAAGAGCATATACCAGAGGATTCCAATTTACTTTCCAGTATCTACATCAGGTAGCTTACCACTTCCTGTAACTCCAGCTCCAGGAAATCTGATGCCCTCTTCTGGCCTCTTACAAGCACTTGTACTTATATGTGCATGCCCACATGCAGACCCACAGAAACACAAACTCGCATACATAATTAAAAATAAAATAAGTCTTTCAAAACTTTTTTGAATTAAAAAAATGGTGAAACAGAACTGAGTATAATCCCAGCATCTGAAAAGTGGAGGGAGGAGAATCAGAAATTCAAGGTCAGCATCAGCTACAAAGCTATTTTTAAGCCAGCCTGAACTACATGAAACTTTGCCTCAAAAAACAAAAAACAAACAAAAAACCCAAAACAGAACCTGATAGGATGGTGTACCTATGTAATCCCCCACACTGTGGAAGCACAGTGATTGAGAGCTTGAGCCTAGCTTGAACTACATTGTGAGATCTGTCTCAAACATAAATAAACAGACAAACAAAAGGTAAAATTGTGAAAAGCAGAATCAAAACTCAGAAAATAATAGAAGAAAATGTAGAGACTCTTACTTCCAATCCCAAAAAACTGAGTTTGATCCTCAGGATCCAGATGGTGAAAGGAGAGAAACAGCTCTCATGGGTTGTCCTCTGACCTCCACATGCATACTGTGGCACACATGTCCACACTCATATACAAAATAAATGTTAAAAAGTAAAAACAATATAGAATAGTATGGTGATATTTTGTTTGTGCTCTAACAAATGAAGCTTGCCTGGAGACCAGAGGGCAGAGCTAGCCACTAGTTAACCCATAGAGGCCAGGCAGTGGTAGCACACACCTTTAATCTCAGCACTTGTGATCTCATGCCTTGATCCCAGTACTTGGGAGGCACATGCCTTTAATCCTAACACTAGGGAGGAGGAAACAGGAAGTGGCATGGCTGGGCAGAGAGAGGAATATAAGGCAGAGGGAGACAGGAGCTCAGCCCCTTTTTTAGGCTGAGGAGTTGGCGAGGTATGAAGTGGCTGTGGCTTGCTCCTTTGTCTCTCTGATATTTCAGCATTTACCCCAATATCTGACTCTGGGTGTTTATTATTAAGACCAATTGAAATTCGAGCTACAGAACAGTGTCATAATGTGTGGGTAGCACTATGATAAGATACATGACTCAGAAATTACACAACAATGATATAGCAAATGTCTATATAAGACTGTATAACTTCTCAGAAGCCAAAAATAGCAGATTCATGTGGTGATATTGTGTTCCCCAATATATCGAGCACCCTAATAAATTTATCTGGGGTCAGAGAACAGAACAGCCACTAGATAGACATAGAGGCCAGAAAATGGTGGCACACACACCTTTAATTCTATCACTTGGGAGGCAGAGATCCATCCAGATCTCTGTGAGTTTAAAGCCACACTGGAAACAGCCAGGCATGGTGACTCACGCCTTTAATCCCAGAAAGTGAGCCTTTAATCCCAGGAAGTGATGGCAGAAAGCAGAAAGGTTTATAAGGCGTGAGGACCAGGAACTAGAGCTGGTTAAGCTTTTAGGCTTTGAGCAACAGTTCAGCTGAGATACATTCTGGATGAGGACTCAGAGGCTTCCAGTCTGAGGAAACAGGATCAGCTGAGGAAGTGTCAAGGTGAGGTGGCTGTGGCTTGTTGTGCTTCTCCGATCTTCCAGCTTTAACCCAATACCTAGCTCTGGGTTTGATTTTATTAATAAGAACTTTAAAGATTCATGCTACAGATTCATCTAGAAAAACAAAACATGAGAAGATACTAGCAATGTTACACACCAGGATGAATAGCCATAGTGTACAGCAAACTTCCTCAGGGTGCAGCAGGTCTCAGATCCAGAAGCCTAAATGGTCAGATAAATTTAGGAGGAGGTCATGCTCAGTGTGGAGAAGAGGAATGCAAAACCAAACAAACTGTAGTAGTATCTTATGTTCTCCAAAACAGCAAGACTCGAAAACTGAACAACAGCAAGAGAAATTCTCCCTTGTTGCTGAGGCAGTAATTACTGTCATGTGGTTTGTGGCAGTCCAGGAGCTGAAGCAGTAAGAGTGTATAACACAGAATAGGAACAATCAAATGTGCCAGGTCCATGTTACGAACAACTGCAGCAACAAAAATTCAAGTAATTATGCCATTAGGGCCAGGGGAAATAATTCAGAAACTGTTGATTGAGAAAAGCCTTGAGCAGATTGTGAATACAGCACACTAACATTTGGAGACAGAGAAAAACCATGCACACAAGGAAGAAAAAAAGTCAATCTCCAAATTCCAAAAAGAATACACATACCTAAGGACAGAGGGAATCAGCACAGAACCTTTGGAAAGAAAGGGAGTGGGAGCAGGAAGGCAAGAAGAAGGCAAATAAATAAAGCTGTTCTCCAATCCTCCATGTTAGTGAGGCTGTAGATAAATGTAGTACAATTTGGAGTGGGATGGTGTCAAATAGGGGTTTTCTCCCAGAGGTAATTCTACTTTGTATAAAATTTCAAATGTAGTTTTGTTTTATTTGTATATTTTTATTTGTTGTATAATTGGTTTTGTTTTGAGATACGTTGTCACTATGTAACTCTGGCTGGCCTGGAACTCACTATGTAAACCAAACTGTCCTAGAAATCAAACATATCTGCTTGTCATTGCTTCATCATGAGTGCTGGGATTAAAGGCATATGTTACCACACCTGGGTTAATGTTTTTACATTTGGGGGGTTGTTTTGTTTTAGATTTATTTATTGGGGGGGGGTTACTGGAGAGATAGCCCAGTGGTTAAGAGCATATATTGCTCTTTCAGGCAACCAGGCTTTGGATCTCATCACCCACATGGTGGCTCACAACCAATTGTAACTCCAGTTCCAGAGGATCCACCAACCTCTTCTGGCCTTCTTAGGCACATACAAGCATGCAAGCTTGTATATTACATATAAAATAAATAAATATAAATTTTCTTGATTTATTTTTATTTTATGTGTATGAGTGTTTTGGCTGCATATATGTAATTACACCACCATGTGCATTTCTGTTGGCCCAGGAGACCAAAAGAGAGTGTCTATGCAAGCCCTTCAAAGCATGACTGGCTGGACCCCACCCCCAGACTTCTCTAACAGCCTTAATAGCTGTTTCCAGCCCCTCGAGGTGCCAGGCCCAGCCCTACAGAAAAAACACCCAAGATCAGTCCACAGAATCCTAAAGATCCTTGAGCTTGCCTCAAAATCAGGTCTCAAAATCCCTCCAATCCCAGGCCACCCTGGAAAGCTCCCACGCCACCCCCCCACATCCCATAAAAGCAAGTTCTTTGCTGTTTCTCCCCTGAGCAGAGGCAGCCACCTTCCCTCCTATGTCTTTCCCAATAAATCTCTTGTGTGAGATTTGTTGTGCAGTGTGACTTTGTTGTATTCCTTGGCTCCCAACTACCAGTATACCTTTCCCTTCAGAATTATAACACTTAACAGTCCAGTTCCCTGGAAACTCAAGTTACAGGCAGTTATGAGCTGCTATATGGGTGCTGGGAACCAGACCTGGTACCCTGAAAGATCAGTATATGCTCTGATCATATACTAAGCCATCATTCTAGCCCCTATAATTTAGTTTTTGAGATAGGCTTTCAGAGCTCAGACTGGCCTAAAACTCACTATGTATCCGAGGCTGGCCTTGAACTCTTTGATCCTCCAACTTTACATCCTGAGGGTTGAGATTACAGGCATGTAACACCACTCCCATTTTAAATGTGCAGGTTTTCCCTATTAATTCTGCTTAGAGCTAATTATTCCAGAGAGGTAGATACACCTTCAAGGCTGTCAAGGCTCTTAGTTGTAATAAATAAGTTGTAATAATAAATAATAGTGAAAAGGATATCAACTGAGGGTTGTAAATTATAATTCAGGTATCCTACCAAACATCTTAAGACCAGAGGAAGACAAATTAGGTGGTTTCTGTAGACATAGAAGATGCCAGTGGTTTATTGCTGCACAGGAGGATCACAACAAAAATGAAATGGCATCTGTGTTGCTTTAAAGCTGTGTGAATACTATGTTGGTGATCCCAAGCAAAAACAGAAGATAGAGAAAACACAATCTTGCTTAAAATATCCATGTCTGGCAAATTTTTCAATGATTTGGTCTAAAAATATGCATGCTGCTATGTAGGCAACTTGACAATTTCTATTAGACTTACACATCCACTCCCACATGAAATAGCAACCACTGTCTTAAGCTTTAATTTAAGAAAGAAATGGAAATATGATTCTGCAAAAACCTATAGGTGAATGTTTAATCAAAGATTTTTGTGTAAGTTTAAAAGATGGGAATGAAGGGTTACAGATGTAGCTTAGTAGAGTGTTTGTCTAGCATGCATGAAACCCTGAGTTCAAACCTCTGCCCTGCATAAATAGGGTATGGTGTCCAGGCAAGTGCATGAAATCCCAGCACTCCAGAGATGGATGAAGAAGGATCAGTTGTTCAAGACCATCTTCAGTTCTATAGTGAGTTCTATGCCAGACTTGGATACTTGATATCTTGTCTCAAAAATTTTGAAAAACAAAACTCTGGTGATATTAGCTTCAGCACAGTTGCTCTGCCTTAATTTACTGCTATTTCAGCCAGCAATTGCAACTCTGAAGTTATGTTCTCTGGCAGAGGCCTGTCTCCTCAGGCTGCAGACTGGCAGGAATTCTGTTCCCGCAGGCACCAGCTCTGTGACTGTCGATAAAGGTAGCTTTAACTAAATCTCTATCATTCTATTTATAAATAAGTCTTGAGATTCAAAGGCAGGAGTGAAAACCTGCTAGCTCAGATAGGTTGGATCACAACCTATTCTTGCCAGTGTCTCCTAAAGACCCAAGCTTCTGCTTCTCCAAACCAGAAAAACCTGTGCCACTCAAAACCCCTCCCTACTACTTCCACTACATCTCTTTAACTCTTCTAGATGCCCTCTGAGGCTCCAGGATTACTTTCCTTTCAACTAGTTGCTAACTCACCTTCCTGACCCAAGGTTAATTTTATTTAATTAATGCAAATGCAAACTTGGAGTGCACAGTATGATCAAATATCCCCCAACACTCTGGTCCTTTAACTGGTCACTGCTCAAACAAACTGTGGTTCATCCAAATATATTGTACAGCAGGGAAAGGAAGAATTATTGGCAAAACTCAATGGTTTCTTTAAAGCATCAGACTGAATAAAAACATGACTATTGTTAAAGGTTGCAAGCTATGTGAGTACACTGATGGCAAAAGTCTTCCAGTGACTAAATTCAAGACCCTGAACAGGAAGCAGCTTACACAATAGGTTCCATAAATTTCCAGCAAGAGGAGAGTCTATAAAAAAAAATCAACACAAGAGACTCTAGTGCTAAGGAGGCCTATGTCCTAGCTGGGGGAGTGAAAAGGACCCACGTAGTGAATAAGCCCAGCACAAGCACTTTAGACACTTAGTAGGCCCAGCACACGCACAACACTTTACAGTTGTTTTCTTTTTTTCTTCTTAAATTTTTAGAGACAGGGTTTCTCTGTGTAACAGCCCTGGCTGTCCTGGAACTCACTCTGTAGACCAGGCTGGCCTCACACTCACAACAGATCTTTCTGCCTCTGCCTCCCAAGTGCTGGGACTAAAGGCGTCCACCACTACCAATCAACTAGAGTTGGTTTCAAAGGGCTTGTTTTTTAAATTGCTAGGTGTGGGACGTTTACCCACCAACCCCACAGCTCCCCAGAGTTTTCTTGAGTATGAGCAGCAGGTAATATTAGATAGAAGGATTTATTGCAGAGACCCTTGCAGAGATAAACAGATAGAAAATAAAGGATGGCCTTGAGAGGGCCTGGAACCTATTCCAATGGGCCGTGACTGTCTCTGCCCCAGGGTTTTTATAGAGACGCCAAGGGGGTGGAGCAAAAGACCTCCTCCCCCAGCACAGCCAAGTGCAGACCATCTCAGACACCTGCACTCAGGCCCGTGGTCCTAATCATCCTCCATGTGGACCTGCTGGGTAAAGCCACGAGGAACCCGTAAAACGGGCTCCCACAGGTTCCCCCTTTCTTAATATATAAAAAATAATTATTAATGGCTTACAGCAATCTCCATAGTTGTTACACTTCCCAGTATGTGAGTAGAGGATGATAAAGATGGCATTTCTCTTTTGAATTAGGTCCAAGGTGACTGCAGCAGTCTTAGCTGCCTCAAGCCCTTTCTAAACCAAAAACTCTTAAGGCAACTACAAACTTAAAGAATCCCTTAGCTTCATCATTACCATTAACAGGTTAACATAAATATTGCTATACATAGTCACAATTCTCTCAATCTTACAACTCAAAGCAAACTCTTAACAGAACCATTTGAATTAGCACATATGGTGCTATACATAGTTAACAATTTTCTCCATCTTACAACTCTTAATCACTTGAATTTTCTTGCTAACAGAACATAGGAAAAACTTTGATGTATTCACATCAAACTTAAATATTTCCTTAACTCCATAAAACCAGGGTGCATTAATATCAATAGGTTAAACGTAATTTAACCTCATAACTCCTCCTTTTCTTTATAATTTTTTAAACGAAATCTCAAACCTAGTTAGAGGAACCCAAACTTATACAATTCCTATAAACCCATATTGAAATGCAGTATTCTCAATCTAGCCATTAACACTTTGAAAACTTTTAGCAAAACATCCAAAAGCAGTTTCATAGTAAAACTCTTTACACATTGAAAGTAGTCTCTTAGTATACCCCATTTGCATTTCTTACTAAAAAATATGACATTAATCCACTCAAACAACAAGAAAATATTTTTTAAACTAAATAGACTAAGAAATATTAAACTCTGGGGCTGGAGAGATGGCTCAGAGGTTAAGAGTACTGACTGCTCTTCCAGAGGTCCTGAGTTCAATTCCCAGCAACCACATGGTGGCTCACAACCATCTGTAATAAAGTCTGGTGCCCTCTTCTGGTCATACATGCTGTATACATAATAAATAAATAAATCTTTTAAAAAAACTATTAAAAAAAGAAGAAATATTAAACTCTCCCATTTTCTTTATAATTTTTTAAACAAAATCTCAATCCTAGTTAGAAAACCCAAACTTTTCCATTTAAACAATTCCATTTGTAACACAAAACCAGTTCCATAAGTAATTCCATTTTTACATAAACAGTGCCATAAAACAATTCATGAATCACCAGTTAATAAAGCATATATGCATACACAAAATTGCATCTTTAGTCTAGAAACAATAAATTTCTTCATTTAAACAGTTCCATTTTTTTAACCCAATTCCAGAAAACAGTTCCTAGGTCATTATTATAAGTAAGCTCAAAATTGTCCCATTGCAATGAAATCTATTGTTCATTTCATTAAGTCCCAAAATTCAAATGATAAATTCTAGCATAAGTGTGGGAGCCCATTCTTGGGTTCCTCATGGCTTTACCCAGCATGTCCGCATAGAGGATGATTAGGACCACGGGCCTGAGTGCAGGTGTCTGAGATGGTCTGCACTTGGCTGTGCTGGGGAAGGAGGTCTTTTGCTCCACCCCTTGGCGTCTCTATAAAAATCCTGGGGCAGAGACAGTTGGGGCCCATTGGAAAAGGTTCCAGACCCTCTCGAGGCTATCCTTTATTTTCTATCTGTTTATCTCCGCAAGATTCTCCGCTATAAATCCTTCTATCTAATATTTCCTGCTGCTCACACTCAAGAAAACTCTGGGGAGCTGTGGGGTTGGTGGGTAAACGCCCCACAGAATGGCGCCAAGAACAGGGACTAAAGAAAAAAGAAAAAGGGACTAAAGAAAAGGGGGGGACTAATAAAAGGGGGGACTAAAGACAAAGTAATAGGGACTAAAGATAAAGGAAAATAATAGTTTTATTACAGAGTTTTTGGCGAAAGTGCTGAGTCAGCCCTGCCAGTGGAAAGGCATGCCAATGTTATGGAAAATATATATTTTATATATATTATTGAGGGGCAGGGTTTTTATCCTCAAGAGAAAAAGGAAAGCAGACTGGAAGGATGTCCGATGCTGCAGCCCAAAATTCTCTTCTGTCAAAATTTTCTATCTTCTATCCCTTTCTCAATTTCTATCTGTGAAAAATAAGTATAAGTTATAGGGTAATAATATAGTGTAGGAAAAACTTAGAAGTGTAAGATGGTGTAGGAAAAAATAGGTAAGGCAACTAGACAGAAAAACTCTTCAATTTTCTAACTTTAGGGGCTATGAATGCAAACTGGGGGGGAAATCTTTCTTTGAGCTTTACAGGTAGTAGAAAACCTCTTCTCTGAGCTTATGGAGAAGAAAAAGTTTCCTATGGAAGCTTTTGTCCTGGGGACAGCTGAAATGCTAAGTCCAAGCAGCAGGTGAAAGTGTTTTCTCCCTGAGAAAAAAAATGGGGGTGTAAAAAGCCAAAAAGTTTAAAGTTCAAACATTTGGGAAAAGTTGGTCTTTCCCTCTCCTGGGGAAAAATCCTTCTCTTAAAAAGTTTTTCTTGGAAAATTTGGGGAAAACTCTCTCTAAAAAAGCTTTAATCTTTCTCAAAAACTCTTTAAAAAACTTAAAACTAAAGCCTTTCAGAACTCTCTCTCAAAAGGACAAATTAGAATCGCCTGAAGATATTAGTAGGGGGACCACCTGTGATTAGCTCTAAGGGAAAACAACAAACCTCTTAAGAAAGCAAAACTTCTCTAAGTTCTGCTTTCAAGCTTTAAAAATCCTCCCTGCAATGCAGGAGGCAGGGACAAGATTCTAAATACCTCTTCTAAGCCTTGTTGTCTCTTCACGCTAGTAAAAGGCAGTGGATCAGAGTACCCTGAGGGAAACGCTTGGGAGAGTGTGGGTAAAGAGCTACAGAGAGCCCAAAAGGGCAGGAAACTTTACCTGAGAAAGGCAAATTGCATTACCCTTTGCTAAAGGACCAGGAAGATTAGACTGAGCTCTAATACGGCCCACAAAGCATGGCAGCTTTCTTTTGTGAATAGCGTCTTGCATTTGTTGAAACATTTTGACTTGATTGTTGTTAGTTCCAATATTTTCACCAAAACTGTTACTATTCAAAGGAGTCAAGAACATAGATGTTCTTTCATGAAAGGTATCCTTCATTAGCTTACTTTGAGAAAAAGCATTTTCAGGATTTAGTATTTTCACTTCATTAGTTTTAACTCCTGATGTTATTAGCAGCTGTAATATTTAGCATTGATTTTATTTATTTATTTTTTATATTTTATTTTTTATTTTATTTTTTTATAAGGAACTTTCAGGTGAAGCAACGCTTTTGTAAGACAGCTAGATTTTCTGAAGTTTGTTTTCCATCTAGAAAGCAGTCATTTCTTTTTGAATGCCTGTTTCCTTGTCTCCTTATTAGATCTGCAAAGGAATTACTCATTGCAGGCAGTTTGTTCAAAAGGCAAAGAACTTTTTTAATTTCAACATAAGTTTCTTCATATCTAAGACAACGTTCAGTGTATAAACTGCTTTCCCTTGTTTTAAGGAGTTCAAAGTGGCTTGTTTGCTCTTATAGGTAGCTTTTTGTCTTCCAACTACCGTAAAAACTTTGCACAGCTATTACGGTAAATAAGGCATTTTACCAAAGGATCCCCAAACCGCGAAGCACCTAGTTCCATATCCTTTCAATTTTTCATTGGAACTGACACTTAAACTCTTAGATGATTTTCCTCCTTATTCTTTTAAAAGCTGTATTTTAAGTTTACCTTGAACACATTTTCGAGCTGACAAATGTGTTTCAGGGCAATGTCGCCATCTTTAGAGGAAAAACTACCTTTCCCAGAATGCATTTCCCTTATATCAGTCCATAATAATATCAGTCCGTTATATCATTTCCCTTATATCAGTCATTTCTCATAGTTCTTTTTGGGTCTGAGAGTCAACTGGTTCTCTTTTACCAGACTTGCTTACAAATTCTTGCCTGGGAGGTTTGAACAAAGTTTTTTTGCTTTTGCAACAGGAGGTTTGAACAAGCATTTTACATTTTCAGCTATGGCACATTGGGAGATTCCTATTCTCTCCTCAGCTGGCTTTAACGGGTGTCTCTCCTTCATTTGACTCTGGCCCCCAAATCAGAACCGCACCTGCCTCGTTAGCGCGAATTGAGGTGGGCAATTTCTGATGGCAACTTTCCTCAGGGCTTGTGTTTGTTTAGCCAGTCAGTGAAAAACAAATATTTACAACAGCTTTTCCATAGCTCATTCAGAGATTTTTCTCCCACTGATTTTATTCTCATTTTGCTTGTCCCCCACACCCCCAATGCAGAGCTTCAGGTATCTGTCTGCAGCTCTGTACCTCTGCTAGCTGCCTTTGGAAGTAGGGGCTTTTTTTCTCCCACTGAATCAGCCTCAAATTCTAGCAGCTTTCACAAGTCATATATTTTCTGGGGAGGATTATGTCCCTTCTCTGTTTCTTCAGAGTCTTTCTCCCAGACAGTTCCCAGTTTGGTCTCAATTTATCCCCTCTACCCTAGAAACATTTCCCAACATCACAGTGGCAGCTTTCCCTGCTACTGAAGGTAGGGGCTTTTTGTCCATTACTGTTTTCGGGGTCTGTGTTGTTTGCGTACAGACTGAAAATCTAACAAGGGAGGGTTTTGCCATTTCTAAACTCCCATTAGGACAGGTGTTTTGCCTCATCAGGCCTTCACCTGGCCCAGTCCCCCAGTGGGTTGTGTTTGCTTGTCTGGGTGCTCAAGGACAGAGCTTATGCCAGAGGCAATCATCCCTCAGGGCTACACCCCCTCATCTCACTGGGAGTCAGTTGAAACTAAGCCTTTCTCAAAGAGATGCTTTCTCTGATAGAAAAGAAAGCTTTACTCCTGGATAGTTCTGTCCTGCTCTGGCTGGGCTCTTTCCCCAGACAGCATTCTGACTCAGCAGCACAACTGCTTTAGACACAGTTCAGCTTTCCGTTTTCCAGAAAGGTCCTTACTCTTATAGGAAAGCTTTTCTCAGATTTCTTTTTGCAGCTGTGGACCTATCAACCCGGGACTTGTAGGAAAGCAGACAACTGTGCCGTTCCCACCGGCTTTAGCTTTGTTTGTTCATTGGCAATCTTTCCCTGGGTTCTGCACCTTCCTGCCTCAGCTCTGTGCTCTAGGAATTTTACAATTGCAGGAACCCTAGTATCCCCGAAATGCACTCCAACTCAGAGACGCTGGCCAGACGCCTCTGGGTTTTTGGTCAGAAGAGAGGATACAATGCTTCAGGGGATCTTTGCCTTAGGACGATTAGGAACACCTTTTCAAAGATGCTCACTCAGAAACAAAACCCTTGATGCCTCAGCTCGGCTGTAACTGAAAGGCTTGGCATTTTTGCTTTTCTCAGGTAAGGTTTCCTGCCCTTTTGGGCTCTCTATAGCTCTTTACCCACACTCTCCCAAGTGTTTCCCTCAGGGTACTCTGACCCACTGTCTTTTACTAGCTTGAGACAGAGCTTAGGAGAGGTTTTTAGGAACTCCATCCCTGCCTCCTCTATTGCAGGGAGGATTTTTAAAGCTTGAAAGCAGAACTTAGAGGGTTTTCTGTCTTAAGAAGTTTGTTGTTTTCCCTTAGAGCTAATCACAGGTGGTCCCCATACTAATATCTTCAGGTGATTCTAATTCTTGTCCTTCTGAGAGAGAAAGTTTAAGTTTAAGGCTTTAGGGTTTTGTTTGTTTGTTTGGTTTTTGTTGTTGTTGTTGTTGTTGTTTCGAGACAGGGTTTCTCTGCGTAGCTTTGCGCCTTTCCTGGAGCTCACTTGGTAGCCCAGGCTGGCCTCAAACTCACAGAGATCCGCCTGGCTCTGCCTCCCGAGTGCTGGGATTAAAGGCGTGCACCACCACCACCCGGCCTAAGGCTTTAGTTTTTAAGTTTGAGAGCTTTTGAGAAAGAATAAGGCTTTTTAGAAAAATTTTCCCCCAAATTTTCCAAGAAAAGCTTTTTTTTTCCAAGAGAAAAAGACCAACTTTTCCCAAATGTTTGAACTTTAAACTTTTTGGCTTTTTATACCCCCATTTTTTCCTCAGGGAGAAAACACTTTCTCCTGCTGCTTGGACTTAACATTTCAGCTGTCCCCAGGACAAAAGCTTCCATAGGAAACTTTTTCTTCCTCATAAGCTCAGAGAAGAGGTTTTCTACTACCTGTAAAGCTCAAAGAAAGATTTTTTTCCCCCAGTTTGCATTCATAGCTCCCAAAGTTAGAAAATTGAAGAGTTTTTCTTAGTTGCCTTACTTATTTTTTCCTACAGGATCTTACACTATATTACTACCCTATAACTTATACTTATTTTTCACAGATAGAAATTGAGAAAGGGATAGAAGATAGAAAATTTTGACAGAAGAGAATTTTGCGCTGCAGCATCGGACATCCTTCCAGTCTGCTTTCCTTTTCTCTTGAGGATAAAAACCCTGCCCCTCAATAATATATATAAAATATATATTTTCCATAACATTGGCATGCCTTTCCACTGGCAGGGCTGACTCAGCACCTTCACCAAAAACTCTGTAATAAAACTATTATTTTCCTTTATCTTTAGTCCCTATTTCTTTGTCTTTAGTCCCTGTTCATTTGTCTTAGTCCCCCCTTTTTTTAGTCCCCCTTTTTCTTTAGTCCCTTTTTTTTCTTTCTTCTTTAGTCCCTGTTCATGGCGCCATTCTGTGGGGCGTTTACCCACCACCCCCACAGTTCCCCAGAGTTTTCTTGAGTGTGAGCAGCAGGAAATATTAGATAGAAAGATTTATAGCGGAGAATCTTGCGGAGATAAACAGATAGAAAATAAAGGATAGCCTCGAGAGGGCCTGGAAGCTATTCCAACGGGCCCCGACTGTCTCTGCCCCAGGGTTTTTATAGAGACGCCAAGGGGTGGAGCAAAAGACCTCCTCCCCCAGCACAGCCAAGTGCAGACCATCTCAGACACCTGCACTCAGGCCCGTGGTCCTAATCATCCTCTATGTGGACATGCTGTGTCATGAGGAACCTGAAAACGGGCTCCCACAGTTAGGGATGGAACCCAAGATATTGTTAATACTAGGCAAGTGCTCTTAACACTGAGTACATCCCCACTCCTTAGAGTGTGTGAAGCTGCATTAAGGTCAGCTAAGAAGCCCAGAGCCAGGCCAATGCCAGAAGGAGCCACAGGTCTCTTGGATGCCTCTGGACAACTTCCATTTAGTCTGTGGTTTATACATGTAATCACAGCTACATGAGTGGCTGAGCCATGAGAAACGCAAGTTTGGGACCTGCCTGATATAAACGACGTGTTCAAGATGAGTCATGGGCAGGACCTTATCCAAAAATGGAACTCGGGTGAAATTTGGGAGGTTTTTTTGTTGGTTTTAGCAAGGGATATAAACAGCACCCTTGCAAGCATCCCAGGTGCAACCCCCAGCACTAAACAAAATGGGTGGGGAATACAATAAAGCCTCAGATGTGCAGAAAGCCACATCTGACTACTCAAACCTCAAACCATTAAAGGAAAGAAAACATTCATGATGGGCAGACAGCCACAGAACACACAAGCAACAGGCAGTTTAAAAATGGGCAAAAAAAAAGCGTCCTTTATTAGAGGGGCGGGACTTCCTCGGTGGTCATGATTTCTCATTGGCAGAGTTAGTCATCCTTCGAGAAAGGCAGAGAAGAACTTCCAGTACAGAGCACCACCACTGAGGTAAAGGTGGGGTGGTAGCAGGGTCTTTTTTGGCAATGTCTTCTGTGTCTCGAGACGTGGGCTTTTCCCTTTTTGGGGTATTCCTTCCCCAGCGAAAATACCGAGGGGAAACCTCTGTCGAGGGCCAGGACACAGGCA
The DNA here is from genome assembly GCF_049852395.1 of Peromyscus maniculatus bairdii. NCBI lineage: Eukaryota > Metazoa > Chordata > Mammalia > Rodentia > Cricetidae > Peromyscus > Peromyscus maniculatus. Next base: position 1,638,047 of record NC_134875.1, on the reverse strand, counting down.
GCCTTGTGGGTTGAGTTTGCCCATTCTCTTTCCCCACAAAACTCATTCTGAGAGAGAGGGGGAGGCCTTGAAGGTCACAGAAAGAGTCATGCTTGCCAGGAAGTTTGGCCACATAGCAAATCCGGGTAACCATGGAATTCCATCACAATGCCTCTGGCCACGACCCTGAACTGATCTTCGAACTCTCTTGCGCCACCTCCCGTGCATCTCATATTCACTGGACCCCTCTCCTTCCCATTGTGTCCTGTTCTCCAAGTGTCCCTGAGCTTGAGTGGGAAAATTAACCAACATGAACCACTCTCCCGGGGAGAAATAGGCAGTTAGCTAGCCACCATGTCACAGCACTGGAGGCTGTTGTTAGAGGTGTTATTACATTCTTCTGGGGGAGGGGAGAAGTGAAGCAACAAAAGCTTAACATCATGAGTAGTGTGGCTCACCAGAAGGGAAATCGTGTTCTGCCCCTGGACCACTTGTATCTTGGCCTCATTCAGCTGGGGTTCTTTCAGTTCCTGACTCTAGTGTTTCCTGGGGTAGACAAGGGAAGTCCTGTAGAGAAAGCTTGTGAGTTTCTAGAGGGTCTCATACACCAGGGTCTCCAGAAGCTGATTCCAGTATGTCCCTGCCCACAAGTAGGACCCTAGGGCCTTTTGGAGACAGTGTGGCCACTCTTGGTACCTACAGGCAGAGCCTCTCCAGCTGTCTCAAATCAAGGGCTCTGCTTTGGCTACAAATCAAGTTCTACTGTCTGCACTTAATTTGGCCTGGAACTGCTGTTGTGGGCTAGTGTTCTGCCCCTTGAGCCCTTCTCACTGACCATGGCAGCTGGGCCTTGACGTCCTCTCTAATCTGGGTGTGTAGAGAAAGGACACACACTGAGGGATGAGGAGAGGGCACGGAGGGTCAGTGTCATACACTGCCTTGTCTCTGGTAGTCCTTGACAGGTACCATGACTCAAACTGGTGCCCTCTGCCTGCCTTCACCTATCAGTCTTGGGACCCTGGTTGATCCCCTCCTGCCACCCACCTGAGTCTCCCTGCCTCTCTTTCAGGCTCTGGCTGCCTGGCATATGCATGGGCATCTGCTCCTCCACGGATGTCTGCAGCCCTCGCCCCTACGCCCAACTCTCTGTGGCCTCTGTGGGTTGTTCCCATGATCACCTGCTGCTTGTCCCCTTTGGTCTATTCCCACCCTGCCACCTTGGCCTGGGCCAGCCCTCTAGAAGCCCAAGGGATTACTGGTCAGTTCCTGGTGGGGTATGAGTGCTGTGCCCCGCCCCCGGCTGCTGAGGGAAACCCTACTGAAGGCATTGTCCCCCTTTCCTTATGGGGGTGGGGGTGGTTGAGCAGAGTGTCTGGGCTGTCAGGCTAAGGGAAGAGGAATGGTCGGCTGGGCCTGCCCCCTGCCTTGCCCTGCCCTGAGCCCAGCCTGAATTTGCAGTCTCTGGGCCCTGCTTTCAGCTGGAGCCAATCAGTCCCTGGTCCCCTTCTTGGTATCACGGGGCGGGAGGGAGGTCAGGCTGTGGGAGGTGTATGGCCATGTGGCCTTGACCTCTTGACTTCTGGTACCTGTTGGCCAACAGAGCCAGGGCATGGACTGTGTTGTGGTTGGGCATCTCCACCCCACTGCAGATTCTAGGCCATGTGGCCTGGCTGACTTGCAGAGTCAGTCAGCTGAAGTGGCCACAACTGTGTACCCTGCCTGCCTCTTCCTGGTAGCCTGTGGGACCTCCTGTATTTTCTGTATGGCTGGGTCTGTCAAGAATGGTAGGCATGGGACTGGAGAGATGGCTCAGCTGTTAAGAGTACCTGCTCCTCTTCCACAAGATCCAGAATTGATCGATTCCCAGCATCCATATTATAGTGGCTCACAACTATCTCCAACTCCAGACCCAGGCAACAAAATGCTCTCTTCTGGCTTCTCTAGGCACCAGGCATGCATGTGGTACACAGACATACATGCAGGAAGACACTTATACACATAAAATAGTTAATCCTTTTTAAAAGGATCCATTAAGGATGATAGGCATACTTACAGGTATCATATGCCTGGCTCCTGGCCAGTATAGGGCACCCATCTCTTTTCCTTTTGCCTCCCTGACCAGATAGATATCTTCCAGTTCACTGCCTGAAGCCTCTCACCAGGTTTCCTCAGAAGCCTGTCCCATCCCCAGTCAGCATCGTCTGCCCTATCTACAGCCCCAGGTGTCTCGGCCACCTGTGTATGATGTAGAGGCAAAGAGACAGGGACCCCTGCTTAACCCAACTCAGCCCTGGGCGGGCAGTGGCTCCCTTGAGTAACTTTGCCAGGCCTTGGCTTGAGAAGAGGGTGTGAAGGTGGGCCTGTGTGGGCAGAATTGGTGCCAGGACTGGGTAAGAGGCGCTGGGTGATTAAGGAGCAGGGATTGTCCCAGGATGCAGTCGTAGTTATGTAGAGGGGGAAGCTGTCCCATCCACCTCTGTTAATGCTGTACCTCCTTGGACTTGCCTTTGATTCTTTTTACCCCCTGTCCAGGTGGGAAGCTTCTGGAGGCTCCCAGAGTGTTGGGCCCTCCTCTCTATCCCGCCTGTTCAACAATAATACCAATGGGCCAAGGGAGAGATTTTATTTAGTTCTGTCTACCTGTCCCTTGGGCAGTGTCTTCTGGGACTGGGCAGCCTCAGATGCACAAAAGCAAGGATCCCAGGTATACCTGCTTCTACGTAGTGCCAGTGTAGAAGTGGGGTGCAGAACCTTCCAGAGTCATGGGACTGTTTTGTCTCAGCAGTTCAGTCCTTTATCCCCTTTATGTTTCTTCTTGAATGACTAGCCTTGCCCAAGTGCTCTGAAGTCCTGCCTGATGGGAGTCCCAGCAGAGGTCATGCCAATGAGTCAATGCTAGGAGCTTAGGTAGGATATGTTATGCAGTTTTCACTAGGAGCTAGGACTTAAGACATTGTTTAATTTCAGTTCTAGGGGACACAGGACAGAATCTACATACAAAAGATGCAGAAAAGGGTTATGGAGCAGAGAGCCAAGAGATTTCCCCACTGTACTTGTTGCATGGAGGCTCTATGACAGGTCCCATTTGAGGATTGATGAGAGAACCATCAAGAATACTTAGGACCAGAGCACTGTGCTTCCCTATGAGTGGACAACCCCTTCCTTTCACTGATGGACAAGATACATACCCTCTTATGGGAAGAAGAATCTTTATAATGGTGCCTTATTTAAAGGGTTCATAGTAAGCTAAGCATGGTGGCTTACCCCTTTAATCCCAGCACTTGAGAGGACAGAAACCAGAGGATCTCTGTGAGTTTGAGGCCAGTCTAGTCTACATAATGAGTTCCAGGACAGCTAAGGTTACATAGTGAGACCCTATCTCCAAAAAATCAAAATAAGCCAGGCAGTGGTAGTGCACACCTTTAATCCCAGCACTCAGGAGGCAGAGGCAGATGGATCTCTGTGAGTTCAAGGCCAGCCTGGTCTACAGAGTAAGTTCAGGACAGCCAAAGCTATACAAAGAAACCTGACTCAAAAAAAAATAAAAAATAAAATAAAATAAAGAGCTGGTATTATTCTGTTCATGGTATTTAAGAGATGGCTAGGCCCGATGCTATTTCAGACTGTTTACCTGATCATCACTGCTAGGGATCACCAACTAGCTAGCAATGAATCTTACTTAATGCCCCACATTTTGCCTACATGATCCTATATGCCATTCTAGGTGCACCATATACCCATCTCCGTGAAGCAAAGAGCAAGTACAGACTGTGCTACCTGGAGATCCCATGTACTATGCTTCTGCCTTCTTGGTGCCCTTGCCAGTTTGGCCTTCATCACTCTTTCCATAAAAGCTATAGGCACTCACAGGACAATGGAAGCAAAATTTTATTCCTCCTGGCTGGGAAAGACAACTAGCAGGTGGTTGTACATAGGACTCCCACCCTCCCAGAACCAAAGGAGACAGGCGCTGCCACCAATGGCTCCCTCTGCTCAAGTGAAAGCCCAGAGAGGCAGGTGAGCACAGCGCAGGGCAGGGGCGACTGCAGTGACAGAGTGGCCAGAGTGATCTAGGAGAGGGAGGTCCCAGGGCTCAGGAAAGGAAAATGGGGCTTCTTGAGGGTGGGACAGGTATAAGGATGCTCTTGCCATGGGAGCTTTTGGCTGGCATAGGCACCAGGCTCAGGGTACCATAATGCGGTACGGGCTGCCTGGGATATGCTCATCACCCCACTTGACCACCAGTGTGTACTCCCCTTTGTCTTTGAGCAGGTAGGAGACACTGTAGATGCGGCTGCCCATGTGTTTCACCAGGATCTCTTCACAGGGTGTCCTTGGGCCGTGCACTCCCACCAGCAGCATGTTGTTACCTGAGGTAGGAATAGGCCTCAATGACCAGCCTTAACCCCTTCTTTCAGCTGCTAATTGCTCTGAGTCCTCTTCCTATTCCACATCCTGTCCCTTGTTTAGAACAGGCCACAAGCTTCTCATACCTCACCTAGGCTACCAGATGATAAATTCCAGGTACACACACACACACACACACACACACACACACACACACACATTCTATATATATACATGCATACACATACACATATATATTTTGGGGGGGGGTTTCAAGATGGGGTTTCATTGTGTAACAGCCTTGGCTCTCCTGGATCTCGCTTTGTAGATCAGGCTGGCCTCAAACTCACAGAGATCTGCCTGCCTCTGCCTCCCGAGGGCTGCCTCCCACCACCACCACCCAGCAATTTATTTATTTTATTTTATGTGCATTGGTGTTTTGCCTGCATTTATGTCTGTGTGAGGATGTTGGATCCCCTGGAACTGGAGTTAGAGATAGTTGTGAACTGCCATATGGGTACTAGGACTTGAACCTGGGTCCTCTGGAAGAACACCCAGTGTTCTTAACTGCTGAGCCACCTCTCCAAGAAGCCCAAATAGAAGGTAGCCCCAAAAGCAACAACCATACCCCTAAAGGCAGTTCCTGTACTTCCTACATGCTGACTGTCCTGTTATTTCTGACTTTGGAAACAGGGCTATTTACCTGCTTTGCTGCAGTCTACTGTGAAGCTGCTCTTCTGGCCTACATAAGCCTTGCTCAACCCCAGGCCTTTGGCTACTACTTTGCTGACATCAGCAGGACTTGGGCCTGAGGTTGCGAGCTGGGGAACAGTGGTGACTTTTGTCAAGGAGTCCACAAACACAGATGTCGTCTCATGGAGGCTGTGGTTGCTGACAAGACGGGGACCTGCAGGACAGAATGGATAAGGCTGAGAAGTGGCTGGAGTATCAAGGCATTGAGTGGGCAACAACAGCTTAGCCTGAGGCTCACCTGTGACCTTGGCTTTGAAGGGGCTTCCCCCAATGTGATAGGGCCCACCATACTTGATAGAGATGAGGTAGCTGCCAGGTGCCATGGGGGTATAGGTGACACGGTAGCCCTCGGGGCACTCCTGGCAATCCATCTTCACCTTGGAGGGGCCGTCAATGGTAACCGAAAGGGCACCAGCTCCCGCATTGCTTGTGTTCACGATAAACTCAGCTGGGCTCCCTGGGAGCATGGAAGGTCAGGTAGAGTCTACCTTACTGGCTTCCCTGTCTTCAGCCACCCAGAACAACCTTGATACTTCCACATGCCTCCTATTGCTAAGAGCTTGGATGCAAGGCCCCAACAACTGCATCCACGTTCAGAGCTGTACCCATGAACCTACCTGTGACACCACCCTCCAGGCCTGCTCCATAGGCGGACACCAAGCCTGGGTCCCCTCCATGCCCAGGCTCCCCAACTCGAATCTTGAAGGGACTTCCAGGGATGTGAGTACCATTGAACTTGACATCAATCAAGTAGATGCCATTCTCTCGTGGAATGAAACGCACAGCATACTTATCTGAGATGCAGAAGGACATGTTATAAGCCTGGGGTACTTTTCAGTATGTAACAAACAAATGGTATCTGAAAGGAATAGCCTTAGTACTAACCATCTCTTTTATTTCTCTTGCCACCAGCAGGAACCCAATTGTTCCATGGAGACCCCTCTGCTTCCAGAACTGTGCTAGGTACCCCACCCCAACAACACATACATCCCGAGGACTAAGGCTATCGATACCTAAGACATCTACTGGTGAGTCCTTTGGACTGGCAAGCAAAATGCCCACATTGCTGCCTCCTTAGACAGTGTACTGTTAAAACAATGCTGTCTACAGATTAGCATGCTTAGCAAGGAATCTGCTTCAGGTCAGGGGGGAAGGGGAAAACTAGTGTGCTTCAATAGAACTGCTACTCCTCTGGTCACAGGGATAGACTGCCTCTCTTGCTCTCTGTGTCTGTCTTTGTCTCTCTCATGTATGGCATTGCTAAGGTTTTCTTCCTAGTGGCCATGCTGGAAAGCCATATCTTCCTGGGTGCTTATCAATCTGGAAAGCTGAGGAGCCCAATTACTTTCCTTGTGTACACTCATCCTGGTTCTCGTCCGTTAGGGCAGATGGCTGGATGGCTAGACAGGGATAGAGCCTTACCTTGGTCAATCTCTGTGACATAGCACTCCTCCAGAGCTCCTGAGGGGCTGTGCACCTTGGCATCAATTGCCCCCTTGGCTCCATTCAGGCTGACTGCAAAAGAGGCTGGCTGGTTGACCTTTAACCCTGACTCCTGGAAGCACAGCAGATGTGGTTAGACAGGATGGCTAGAGCCAGGGCAAATGGAAGAGCAGGAGACCCACAGGGTCACTTACCCATCTGGTGTCCAATATGGTTTAAAGAGGGAGAGCCATTGATTTGTAAAGGCAGCAAGCCACAAGCACACCCCCAATCTCCTATCCCCTAGACGTGTGCTCTGCAATCACACACCCAGGCAGCAGAAAGGGAAGGTGGCCCCACCCTGTGGGTAGCACTCAGCTCCAGCAGGCTGTCCCTCTTTAAACCTTAGCCCTAGTGCTCAATGGGCACAGGCTTCTGTTCAAAGCCTTTAGACCTGAGACACGAGAAAAACGCCACGCAGTGGGCAGGGCACTTCCTGCCAACCCCAAGTGTGGGCTGTACCCGGCCAGAGCAAAAGCCTAGCACCCAGAGTTGTTTCTGGGTAGGCCAATCAGCTCAGAGCTGAGGCCTGCTTGCCAAAGTGACTGTGGTCTGGCCGGGCCCAGGAGCCCCAGGTGGGCAGTTTCTCTCAGTGCCTCACCTGAAGACTAGAAACAGTAAGGCGGCGGGCGTCACCAGACGGAGAAGCCACAGGCACCACGAAGGGGCTATCAGGTATGTGCTCCTCGTTGAACTTGACTGAGACTTCATAGTCACCTGGACAGGAAAAGAACATAAGGCTATATTGGGGATGCCACATATATATCTCCAAGGGCTAGCCTAGGAAAGGCCTATTGCCTTCCACAGCCAGCTTGGGTGTCCCTGGAACCTCAAGATGGAGAATAAGAGCCAAGTGTAACACCTGGGGTCAACACACCCACACTCAGGTCCTACCTCCCCCTGCCCCCAATTCTGTTCCCAGTACCTGGCTCCTGAACTACATAGGCCACACCACAGGAGCCATCCTTGCGGTCCTCGAAGGAGATCTCAGCCTTGCTCGGGCCCTCAACAGCAATGGCCAGGCCTCCAGCGCCAGCTTCCCTGGTCCAAATGCTGAACTCCGCTGTGGGAAAGCAGTGTGTGCTCATGGAGCAGACAATTGGTTCCCACCCTCAGCCAACTCCAAGCAAAGCCAAGATCAACATGATTGCTAGCTACTTCCTCCAAACACCCATCTAGACCCACCTAGGATAGCAAGAATTAGACAAGCACACCTACCTGGCACTCCAGCTTCAGCCCTCTCAAGGCCAGGGCCTCCAGCACGGACCTTGTGGGCGCCCCCTTCCCCAAGAGGCCCCACAGTGAACTGGAAGGGGCTCCCAGGCACATGCTGGCCCTTGTACTTGACGCTGACGGTATGCATTCCCATCTCAGCAGGCACAAATCGGATACAGTAAGTATGGTTCTCTCCTTCTACAATCTCTGCCTCGTGGGTCTTGCCTGATGGACTGGTCACCTGGGCTGTCATATCTTGGATGCTAATTTCTACAAGTAGAAGATAGCTTGCTGAGCAGGGCCCTGTCTCTACTTGTGCTTAGGGTTACCCTAGGAACCCTCATGATCTTTCCCCTACCAGGAATCTTCAGGCTGAGGTCACAATGACTGCCAACATTGGCTACTGAAGGGGCGCGTCGCCTGCGTGTAATACTTTCTTTCACCCGGCCCTCACCTGTCACCTTCACAGAGAAGGGACTGCCTGTAGGGAAAAAAGTACAGTCCATACCCTGCACAGTTACAGGTGGGCACTGGGGTGTATAGGAAGGCTGCCAAACTACAGAGGTGTGGCTGCCACACTCACCAGGCACATGCTGGTCAGCAAACTTGATGTTTATGATGTAATTTCCAGGCTCTGTGGGACAGTAAGTGACCCTGCATGTACCATCCTCCAGGTCCTCTGTGTTGATGTCTACCTTGCTAGGGCCCTCAATGGACAGACTGAGCCCACCATAGCCTGGGAGATAGATAACAGCTATAAGCCAAAATGCCAAGTGAAGCTATATTGCCCCATCTGGCAAGCACCACTGCCTACCTGCATCTCTGGTGTCAATAATAAACTCTGCAGGCTCAAAGGTATGACCTTCATGGAGGCCTTGACCAGAGACCCGTACACGGCTGGCATCACCAATCTCCGACTGGCTGATCACTACTGGGATGGGACTGCTTGCCACATGCTGGCCATTCTTCTTCACATGCACCAGGTGCTCCCCTGTCTCCTTGGGCACGAAGGAAATCCCTGGGCACAGGGTAGGGCCATCAACAGGGTGTAGGCCCACAGCCTACCTCCTTCCCTCTTTTTTCCCCCAACAGGCCAGGATGGCTTTAACTCACTATGTAGCCAACGATTGGTTCCCCTGATTCTCCTGCCTCCACCTCCCAAGTATTGGGATTATAGTTAATTACCACACCTGGTTCTCCCTCCTTCCCAAAAATGCTTGCCCCCTCTTAACCTCTTACCCACATGGCCATTGCGCAACCGCTTCAGCAGACAGGGCTCCTCTCGCCCTGAGGGTGGCACCACAGTGGCTGTGAGTAGACTGAGGTCTGTTTCTGAGATATTGATGGGGATATCAGCAGCAGAACCCACCTTTAGGTGGGACATACGCATGGAATCGTCACCTGGTAAGAATGCAAGCCATCAGTCACTATGGATCCAGCCCCAAGACACTGTGCCCACCCTGCCACCTGTTCCTGTCATTATTCCTGATGCTCCCCACCTGTGACTCTGGCAGTGAAGGGGCTGCCTGGGATGTGCTGGTCATTGTACTTGACTAGGATGCTATAGTCACCAGGCAGCACAGGCAGGTAAGAAACACTGCATGTTCCATCCTGGTTGTCAGTGCAGCTGATTTCTGCTTTAGATGGACCCTCGATGGCCAGAGACAAGCCCCCTGAAAAGCATCACAGGTAAAAGTGGGAATTGTGCCCAGGAATGCGTTTCTGGGCCTTTGTGGATGAGCTGACTTGATAGCTCAGCAGAGGCATGAGGACAAGGTAGCGAACTCCATTCAGGATCATCTCTTATACCCAGCCCTCAGCCAAGGGAGGACAACTTGAGCAGGTTAAGTCTAGAGCTTCTCCTTACCCTCGCCTGCATCCTTGGTGTTGACAGTGAAGGTGGCGGGTTTGTTGACCACTCCGTGGGTAAGGCCAGGGCCATAGGCAGTAACATGGCCACAGTTAACATAATCCACATAGAATTGCAGAGGGCTTCCTAAGGCAGGAATAGAAGCTACATGGAATACCAGCCTCATTCATGCACTAGTCTTTTTTTTTTTGTTGTTGTTTTGTTTTTGAAACAGGGTCTCATGTATCTGTGGATGGCTTTAAACTCACTATTAAGCTGAGGATGACCTTGAACTCCTGATCCTCCTGCCTCTACCCCTAGTACTAGGATTCTCAGGCATGTGCCATGATATCTAGTTTAGTCAGAGCCTCATGCATGCTAAGCAAGCATTCTACCAACTGATCTATAACACCACTCCAGCCTGTTCTTTCTGAGATGGTAGTAATAGGGGCCTGGGATGGGGTGGACAAGAGGCAGTGAGCCCACCTGGGATGTGCATATTATCATAGCGGATATCCATTTCATGCAGGCCAGCTTCACTGGGTGAGTAGCGCACAGTAACAGTGCCATCCTTATTGTCAGTGATGGAAGGCTGGGCCACCTTGCCTGATGGCATTCGAACTTCCCCTATAGGGCAGTGGTTTTAAGGTCAGGACAGGCAATTGGCACACCCTGGCATCATTGTTTTCTAAGTTCCCAGCCCTTACTCACCAGTGATCTCTCCTTTCTTGATGGTAAAGGGGATGACAAGATCAAAGGGCCTCAGGCTGGTCACATCCAGCCCATTAACCCCCACCATGGGCCTGTCTGGAACCTGCAGTGGAGACAGAAGAATCAGGTGAGGGGCTACAAGAAGATCTGAGGTTTCTATGCACATATGGTAGAACAGGGCCACATGAGACACCCAGATGGCCAGCTCAAGTGTCCCTATGGGTCAGGCAAATTGAATAATAAACCAGGCCAGGCCTTACCCAGGTTTGCTGGCTACCCTGAGGATAGTTATACTGTGGAGCCAGCTGCTGAGGCCGTAGGGGGGTCTGCACTGTGGGTTGGTCCCCAGCCAAAGCCTGGAAGGCAAAGTGAGAGAGCTAAAGACTGTTGTCACAGAGGGACCTAGAAGGACAGACTAGGACTTTCCCAGATTTCCCTGCCCACCCGTCCTTGGCCCCTTCTCACTGTAACTTGGAAGGGGCTGTTGGGCACATGCTCGCCACCGAAGCGCACACAGATGACGTATTTGCCCGGCTGGGGGGCTGTGTAGAAGATGTCAAAGGTGCCATCCTCATTCTCCACCACGTCCACATCTACCTCTGAGCCATCAGGTGTGCACACTGTGCAAGTCACCTTGCCTTTGCCTGCTGCTTTCGTGTCCACAGTAATCACTGTCTCCTCCCCAATCTGGATGGTGGGGCCAATGCCAGCACCTGGGAGGGCAGAGTGGATCCCCAGAGGGGGAGCCAGCAGGTGAGCCAGGCATTTGGGATACTCCAATCAGCCTGACATCCATCCAGGTCTCTTAATGCTATGACCAAGCACAGCCAGCCCCACCCCCTAATCCAACCCATACCCCAAGCTAGGATGGTGAGTGGTTTCTCAGAAGGCAGGAAGGATTCTCCTGACCACCTCAAGCCTCTTTATGAAAGAGGCCCAACAGGTGGTACTGAGATACCTGGGAGGAAAAATAAGGGACCATCCCATCCCAGCACAAGCATTTATTGCCACCTCCTCTGCCAACTCAGCCTCAGGTGGTACCATGGTCTATGCTGATAAATACCAGCACTCTGACTAGGCCCATGGCTCCTTGTACCCCGTGGCCTGGCCCCGGGCTCCAGTGCTATGTGTGGATGCAGTGAGGCAGAGTCCTGCTGCAGTGTGGGGAGTGTGACACTTTCCTCCCTACCCACCCCCAGGCCTGAAGGTGAAACTGGAGTTTCCTGACAACTGAGAACGCTTGCTCAACCAGAGGCTTGCAGTGAGAAGCAGCCCAGCACAGACAAGAGCAAGTAGCAGGGAGGCAGCAGGATTAGCACCCGTGCAATGCATCACAGCAGGCTTGGCAAAGCTGTGGCGGCACCCAAGGAACAGGGGATAGAAGGCCCAAGCCACCACTGCAGGGTTGCAAGGATAAAGCATCTAAGCAGCCTCTAGGGCCCCATAGTGCCCAAGGAAAGGGAAAGGACAGTGACATTATGATCTGGGGCTCAGCTGTGGAGGCTTGAGAGCTGTGGGTTGTAAGGCCTGGCAGCAAGAGCACCCCTGCAGCCCAGCCTCCCAACAAGGAAAGCAGCTAGGTGCACCAGACCTACTTGGGGACCAAATTTAAGCCTCGCCCCCCCTTACCAGCCTACATCAAACCCCTCTATTGACCTTGGTCTCACATTCGCAACATGAGACTCAGATAGCATGTTTAGCTATATTCCTGGCTACCTGCTGCTCATGCTAACCTATAAGTTTCCTGCATGCCTGCCCTCTACTATTTAGCTAATGATTTGGGCCCTCTCCTGACAGCTACTTGATTACTCATTTCCATACCCAGGCTCAAGGTGATCAGCAGGTCTTAACCATAGCATCCTCAAAGTACACCTGTTAATCAAGCTACTGGTTAATGTCCCAACAGCCACTGACCTGGCCCAAGCCAACCTTCTGGCTTGCCCAAAGGTGATTAAATTCCCTTACTGGAACTTATTCCATTCCACACATAATGGTCAGAAAAATTGAGGCCACTCCAAGTCTCTAGCCTATTCTCCCCTCTCTTGCCCTGTGCACATATGTATAATCTCCAATCCCATGGACTATTCTACAAAGCAATCTAGCCTCTGCCACAAAAACCTAGCTACCTTATAATCCTGTCCTTGGCCACCTACCCAAGTGTCAGGCTTATAGCATTCAGAGGCATGTAAATAATTGTAGCCTTTTATCAGTATCCCTGTGGTGTTTCTGTTTTGGGGCAGACAAACCTGTCTGGTAGGAACTGTCTAATTAATGTCACTGCTGAGGGAATAGGAGGAGAGAAGGAAAGAAGGAGATGTGATGCAGAATGCACTTTGGGGCTCTGAGGCTGGGCCAGACCCCGCCATGCTGGCCACCCAAGCAGTTGACACTGGCACTACTGCACCACCAGCCAGCCCCACCCACTCATGCACCTCCCTCAGCCCAGGACACAGATGCCCCTGGGAGGCAGGGATAGAAGTCTGTGGATCTGACGAGGGCTAGAGACTCCCACTGGGTGGAGGAAACCACCTTGTACCCTGAGCCCACACAGGAGCCCTTGTGAGAAGGAAGCACCTGCTGCCCATCCCCAGGGGTGCCAAGATCCCCAGACCCCAAAGTCCCCAGTAGGGTGCCTCCTAGGATATACTTCACCCCAAAGCTCTCAGCTGCAACCCAAGTTCTCAGATGGGGAAATGGAGGCCCAGAGAGGGGAGAACCAGAGCACTCATGCTTAGCTCTAGAAACCTCCCTGGGCCCTGACCCTCCAGCCCATGGCCTTATCTACACAGCCTCCCCCATTCTGTCCTTGCCTAGAGCTGCAGCTGGAACTGTCCTGGGAATGAATTAGCAATGGAGAGGAAAGGAAACTGCCTCTCTGGGCAGCAGGGGCATTGGGAGTGGCCCCAGCAAGCAGCTTACCTAGCCCGTGACCTCCGATTGACACTGAGGTGAGAGGGCAGAGAGCAAGGAGAAAGGTCAGGTGAGTCACTCAAGGGGGTGGCCCCCAATCCCACACGCCGCCCCAAGCAGCGAGCCCTTGCACACAGGCACACCCAAGCCCCGTGCCGAGTGCCATGGTGGCTGATGGTGGGCTGGCTCACCTGTGACTGTGCACTTGCTGGCATCCCCAGTGGGCACAGCCCGGACACGGTATGGGGAGAAGGGGATCTCATCACCACCATACTTGATAAGGATTGTGTACCGGCCTGTCACATCTGGCACATAAGCCACTGTGTATGTGCCATCATGGTTGTCTTGGATGTGTGTTTTCTTGGGCTTGCCTTCAGGGTCCTGCGTAGCAAAGCACAGGGGAGGAGTCCTAGCAAGGCCTGGGCTATCTCAGGCCTTTCATAGAAACACCAAATACAGCTATAACAGTGATAGTTTCTGGACTCCTCTACCCCCATGGCCCCAGTGGCTACCTGTCTGTGGCAGAGTCGAGAATAGAAGCCCCCAAACATCCAGCATTCCCTGACATGACAAGAGCACAGATTGGTGCTCAGCTTCAGTCTTGGGCCTGTCCTATGGGCACTAGGAGTTTACATGAAAGATCTCAATGTTGTAACATTATACCTGTCCTGTGAGAATATTACATGTAAGGAAGCTGAAGCACTGTAGGCTTTTAGCACCATGCTCAATAGCAATGAATGTGTATTTGAGGAAGCTTGTCCCTTTCAACTTGGACAAAACTGCTACACATCCTAATGTAGTTGGTTATATTAGCAGACCAGAAGCAGAGGCCCTTCCCTTACAGTACAGCTCCAGGCAGACTAGTTATCTAGACTGGGCTGCCTACCCACCTGCAGCCCTATACTGCACCTGGCCAGGTCTTGTTCCTTGCCTCTCCTCCCTATGCCTGGAGTTGAAGTACAGCCCAGGAAGCCAGAAAGCTCACCGTAATCTGGACAGCCAATAGACCCTCCCCAGCATCCTTGGCATCAATGGTGAACTCCACAGGCAGGCTGGCAGGCACACCAGTGGTGTTGAGTCCAGGTCCACTGGCCTTCACCTTACTGGCATCATGTGTGGGCAGCACCTTGACCTTGAAGGGGCTGTGGGATCAGGGTGTTATGAATCATCAGAAAAATTTCAGTACCAAACTGCCTCCAGCATGCACAGTTGAACCCTGCTTCTTACCTCCGTGGCACCTCTTCTTCCCCATATAGCACAGAAATGCTATAGGACCCTTCTCGGCTGGGCACATAGTTGACAGTCTGAGTACCATCAGCATTGTCCACTACATCCACTGGCTCCACCAGACCTAGCCCCAGTCCCAAGGACAGATCTTTAGGTTGACTCCTTGTACCCAGTTCCAACCCCATCTCACTGGAGGACTAGGACTGGGCCCAAAGTCTGTCCTTAACTTCCCAATTCCAGGAATGACTCTAAGACCTTGTAGTATAAAACATATATCTAAGTGCCTCCTTAGGCCCTCTCTCTTGCCACATCTATTCAGTGGCCAAGTCCTGTCCATTATAACTTCTCTAGAGTTCTGCCTGGTTCTATGGTTGCCTGAAGCCCTCCACCATGTGCCCTAGCCTCCACATGCTGGATCTAAAAAGATGATACCTTCATAACTCCCTACTCCCAGATATGTGAACTCTCACCTTTAGGCCCCTGCACTTTGACTTGCAGTGGGGCAACTCCAGCCTTGCTTGTGTCCACCTTAAAGGACTGAGGAAGGTTGGCACGGACCATGCCTGGGCTTAGGCCAGGCCCAGAACACTTGACTTTAGATGCATCTGTCACATCATGCACAGGGACCTTGAATGGACTACCTGGAGTTTAATGTGAAAGGATGGTAGCTATGTAAGCGACTGTGGATATTAGCAGACAGTCCTAGTTTCATACTTATCATCATCTCCTCACCTGGCACTTGGTGGCCACCATACGTGACGTTAAGGCTATAGGTGCCAGCTTCATATGGTATGTATTCTACCGAGCAGCTGCCATCTTTATTATCCATGCAAGACATCTTGGCCTCGGAGGGGCCCTCAACAGCCAAGCCCAAGCCACCTGTGCCAGCTCCCCTATTCCAAACAGACAGTCTGTCATTACCTGGGGTTCCCAAGCCCATTGGCTGCCCTTGCCTCTTCAGTGGCTCACTCACCTAGTTTCCACTGTGAACTTGTTGGGTTTGTTAGTAGTACCACTTTGGATGCCTGGCCCATGGACACGTACCCGGGAGGGGTCACAGCCCTCTGTTACAGGCACCTTGAAGGGGCTGCTGGGCACAGGGCTGCCATCATAAGTCACATCCACAGAGTGTACTCCTAGAAGGCAGGGCAGGTCAGTAAGTCCACTTACTCCCTGCCCTGCCTAAGGTACTGCCCAGCATATTCATACCTTCCTCATAGGGAGTGTATTCCACTTTGTATGTGCCATCACCACAGTCCTGCACATAGGTTTCTGTCAGGTTGCCTGAGGGGTTGGCCACACGGGCCTTGACGTGTGGCCCTCCTGTCTGTGTAAGAGCCCGGGCATCCACACTAAACTCAGTGGTTGCTTCTCGGAAGATACCTGGAAAAGGCCACAGTGAGGAGGCTATGGCTATAGGACTCTTTGTACCCAGTGACTGCTACTCCCCTACAGTAGGCCTCCTTACCTTGACCCTCAATCCCAGGTCCATAGCACTGCACACCTGAGGTGTCCACAGCAGGCTCCACCTGCAGCTTGCTGGGGAAGTTGGGCACTGGCTGGCCACCATACTTGATTGTAACAGTGTAAGCCCCAGGACAGAGAGGAATGTAGGTGATTGTGTGTGTGCCATCACCATGGTCCTGAATGTATACTTCAGCTGGCAGTCCCGCCTCAGAGCAGATCTCAATAGTCAACTCAGCACTGCCAGCACTTGAGCAGTCCACTTGGAACTGCCCTACCTCACCAGCAGTAGCCCGCTCCAACCCAGGGCCTGAGCATTTCACCTTAGATGCATCAAAACAAGGAACCACATGGGCCTTGAATGGGGATCCAGGAATGTGGGTGTCAGCAAAAAGGATGTTGATGTTGTAGTCCCCAGGCTCAGTGGGCACATAAGACACAGAGCATGTGCCATCCCCGTTGTCCAGGCACTCAAGCTGTGCTTCACAGGGGCCTTCCACTGTCAGGCCCAGGCCACCAGTGCCAGCTCCCTTTGTATCAATGGTGAAGCGGGCAGGGGAGCCTGCATTGCCTCCCTGTAGCCCTGGTCCAAATGCCTTCACCTGAGGGAAGGAAGAGGTTAGAAGCAGCTACTAGCCTAACCTTTCATCTGCCTCCTTTTGCCATAGCTTTCCTCCCCACCCAGAGACATGAAAGGCATAGGCTGCCTAATAGGTCATCTACCCATCAATCATAAAGGCAAAAATGACAAAGGGTCAGGACAAATCTGAAGAAGATAGGGTGCCCTCAGAAAGGAAGATGGGAGCTAGGTGTGGTGGCGCACGCCTTTAATCCCAGCACTCAGGAGGCAGAGGCAGGCAGATCTCTGAGTTTGAGGTCAGCCTGGGCTACAAAGCGAGTTCCAGGACAGCCAGGGCTATTACACAGAAAAACCCTCCCCGATGAAAAAAGAAAAGGGAGGGAGGGAGGGAGGGAGGGAGGGAGGGAGGGAGGGAGGGAGGGAGGAAGGAAGGAAGGAAGGAAGGAAGGAAGGAAGGAAGGAAGGAAGGAAGGAAGGAAGGAAGGAAGATGGGCCCTCCCCTCATAAGCTCCCAAACCCAATTACCTTGCTAGGTTTGGTGGGAGCCACAGCTTCCAGTGGAAAGGGACTGCCAGGCACAGGCACACCATCATAGGTCACCTCCACCTCATAAGGCCCCTCTTCTCGGGGCACAAAACGTACCACACTGTTGTCAACTCCTAGGCCTGGCTCCACCTTGCAGGGCACTGCTGTACCTGAGGGACTCACAATCTTGGATGCTACTTTGCCTTGACCACCTGCACCCTTTGACTTCACTGTGAACTCCTGATCTTTGCCAACATCCATTTCTGTTGCAATGATGATAGTAGAGAAAGAGAAAAAAAAAAGAAATCAACCATCATTTATTTATGCAGCCTCAGGCAAGACTCAGATGGATAGAATTGAGTGGTCCTCCATGGCAATGACAAGTATAGCGACTACTTACTGTCACCAAGGCCAGACACCTTGATCTTGCTGAGGTCCAAGCTTGGAGATACTCCCACTGAAAATGGACTCTTGGGTATATGATCTCCTCCATAAGTGACACTGATACCTACTGGGCCCTAAAATAGGTACAGAAGGGCAGGGGTCACTCATCAGTCAGTACTCCAGTGTCTTTGGCCTATAGCTGCCCAGCTTGAGCAGGTGTAAAAGACACAAGCTTTGTTCCTCAGCCCCCTTCCCAGGTGAGAAATTAGAAACTTCTTACAGCAGGCTACCTAGCCCACCATATAAGAAATGGTATGGCTGCAGCAGGTGGAGATAGCTACCTGCTGCACGGGAGTGTACTTGACTGTGTAGGTATTATCATGGTGGTCAATGATGTCCACATCTCGCACTACATCTCCCTTAGCCAGTCCCGAGAACTGGACATCCAGCTTGCCTTTGCCAGCAGTTTTAGCATTGACCGTGAAATGGGTGGGTTTGCCAAGCTCAACACCTGAGGAGACATAACAAAATTGAGGTACCCTACTAAGTTCCCTACCCTTGGTTCCACTCAACCTTCTACAGAATACTCATCCTTACCAGTGCGCATAAGGCCAGGGCCTTCAGCCTTCACCTTGCTGGCATCATGAGAAGGCTCCACTTTGACTCTGATGGGGCTGGTGGGTGTGGCCTGCAAGTGATGGAAGGAAAACAGCTGAGGACAGCAGCACCCCAACACTTAGCAATCTAGGGACTAGGAGCAGCAACACCTACCTGGTCAGCAAAAAGGACCATGATGGTATAGCTGCCAGCCCCACGGGGTGTGTATTTCACAGTGAAGGTATCATTGTCATTGCGGATGATATCAAAGTCGATATCAGCCTCAGTGGGACCCACCACTCCAGGGGCACACTTGATACCAATGCTGACATCTCCTGTGGTCAACAAGTAGGATAAGAAGAGGCTGGAACATTGTGGAGACAGCCTGTCCTCCCATTCAAGACTAGGCCTTACTTACCCTGGCCAGCCTCCGTACAATCCACAGTAAAGTAGGTAGGTTCATGTGCCTTGAGTCCAGTCTTAGCCACTCCTGGACCATACACTTTGACTTTGTTTGGGTGGCTGCCAGCTCCCACATTCACCTGTAGAGTACAGGGGCAAATGAAAAAACATGACAAGTCTATGGCAGGAGAGCTGAGAGGCTCCCTCAGCTATTGCTGGTAGACAGGTCAAATATTGCTGCTGCCTTGGGACAACTGGAAGTTCCTCAAACAGATAAAAGTGGCCACATGATACTGTGATTCTACTCCTAGTGAAATAAACATATAGGTCCACACACTTAACCAAATGTTCCTACCAGAGCTATTCACATAGCCCAAAACTAACACATATCTACCAAATGTGTTTTCCATCTACACAATGTGATGTAAAAAGTATTCAGCCATAAAAAGATATGAAAGACCAACATGCTACAATGTGGAAAAACCTTCTCATGACACTCAGTGAAAGAAACCAAACAAAAAGTCACAGAGCAAACATGGCGGCGCACGCCTTTAATCCCAGCACTGGGGAGGCAGAGGCAGGCGGATCTCTGTGAGTTCGAGGCCAGCCTGGGCTACCAAGTGAGTTCCAGGACTGCTTGGTCTTCAGTGAGATGTCTCAAAAAGAAAACACACACACACACACACACCAAAAAGGTCACACTGTGTTTGTGTATAATATATATAATTATAATGTATATATAACTGCATCTATATGAAAGGTCCAGAAAAGGCAAATCCATAGATCAGGGGTTGCCAAGGGCTAAAGAAAGGGATAGGAGTTTCTTTGGGGATGAAAGGATAAGAATGTCTTTGGAGATGATGAAAATGTCCTAAACTAGACTATGGTGATGGCTGCTAAAAGTCAAGTCCACTGAAAATGGGAAAACTGTGTTGGTACGCAAGCCTGATCTAGTTAAAAACTGCTATAGGAACAAAGGGGTTCTGGGGAGATGGGCTAATGGCCCATGGGCTGGCTTACCCGGAAGGGACTATTGGGGATGCTGACACCACCCCAAGAAACCATGGCTGTGTGCTTCACTGGCTTTCTGGGCACATAAGAACAGCTGTAAGTGCCATTGCCATTGTCCTTGACTGTTGCCTCCACAGGGCAGCCCTCATTGTCCTGTAAGGCAAGCAAAAGCCAACAGCCTGCTGGTCAGTACCCAGACCTAGGGGCCTAACAATCCTGCCCCCAACATGGGTAGGCATCCCACCTGGACTTGAACTCGGAGAGGGGCCTTCCCAGCATGTTTGGCATCAACTATGAACTCTGCTGGCTTGTTGACAGCCACACCAGTCTTTTCCAATCCAGGCCCACGTGCCTTCACCTGGTAAGAAACTAATCTCAGACCAAGGAAAAGCCACCAAAGTCAGGCAGGGCAGTAAGTAACACACAGAGTGGCAGGACATGATTCTGGGAATACCAAGCCAGGCTCTGAGCTCTTAACCCCAGACTCACTGACAAGATGTGATAATGCCCACCCCCAGAAGCCTTTGCAAGCAAAAGTAGAAAGCCAAGGCTCGGGTCAGTGTTGTGTGCCCTTTACCCTGTCTGGGTAAAAATCCTGAGGTGCCTCTCGGATGTCAGCCATGAAAGGACTGAGACGGATGTCCTCGCTGTTACACAGCACATGAACAGCATACTCGCCAGCCTCCTGGGGCCAATAGCGCACATCACAGGAGCCATCACCCTTGTCATCACATTCGATCTTGGCCTGTGATGGACCTTCCACGGAGAAACCTGACAACAGCCATCAGTCCTATTGGTACCCTGGAGCCTTGGGGTAGGCTGCCCTTGTCACCCTCTGCTTCGGATGCCCACTCTGAAGCCTCCAACTTACCCAAGGTGCCCACATCATCACCAATGGCCTCTACCACGAAGTCTGCTGACTTGCCAACAACGCCGCCCTCCAGCCCAGGACCCCAGGCCCGCACCTTCTGATTGCCACACTCAGTGCCCACCTTCACCTCGAAGGGACTGCAAGCAAGAGTACCATATAGGTAAGCACCAAGAGGCACTGCCCTGTGCCCAACAACTGTGAGCTAGGCAGAAAGATGCCACTGGTCCCTCACCCGGCAGGGAGATGGAAGGGCTCAGAAATTGTGAGTAGTGAAGGGAGCTCACCTGCGGCCAATGTTCTGGCCACCCCATGTGATGGTGACTGTGTGTGTGCCAGGAATTGTAGGGTAATATTCAAAGCCATACACGCCATCCCCTAGGTCCTTCTGCTTTACACGCTCCTCGCCCTCTGCAAAGACAAGGAATAACTCAGGCCTGTCTAACTATGACATGAGGTCCATCACCCACCACCCCACCAGACAAACTTACTGGGGCCCTTTACAGTGACCTTTAGCTCCCCACTGCCAGCACCCTTTGTGTACACCTTGAAGTCGGCTGTCTCCTTCACTCGGACACCTTTAGGCTGGAGGCCTCGACCAACAGCCCGGCAGGCAGCAGGGTTACAGGCTGTGGACAAATAGGCCAGCTGAGTTGCTGGAAAACTGGGGTTGATTGTCCCTTCCCTTGCTACACACAGGGCCAGGCCATTGGGATTGGAGAGTTCCTTAGAGTTTGGCCCAACAGGCTGGTAAAGCACATGCAAGAAAGAACTGAAATGGGCCATGACCCTGGAACCTGCACCCCAAGCAGGAACATGGCAGTCTTCCTCCCAACTATTGGACACCAGCCCCAATACCTCCACCCAGCCCTCCCCAAAAAGAGGAAGATGGATCCAAGTACCATTGACCTGTGGGCAGAGCAGAGAGCAGCAGGTTTCTAGACAGCTGGAGCGTGCTCTTCCGAAGGTAAAAGCATGGAAAGGAAAGACAAGAGGGGCAAGGAGAGGAAGAGGAACAAGAAGGGCCCCAGTATGGGAAAGGAAAGACAGTGCTTGCCCAGACAGTAGAAGCTTGGAGACTGGGGCTCTCAAACAGGGGATTCAGTGGGACAGCCCCAATGGTCTACTCCTCCCTTGGGAGGCCCAGACCACAGCAGCACAGTAGAGGAGCATCCATGGCCAGGCCTACCTTGGCCAACAGTGACAGTGTAGGGGCTGCGAGGGATGGGAACACCAGCGAAGGTGACGTGCACTGTGTGGACACCCTCCATGGTGGGCTGGTAGTTACAGCGATAGGTGCTGTCACCCCTGGCCTCCAGCTGAGGCTCCACTGTGTCTTTCTGTCCTGTAGGGTCCTGGATGACGACTTCCACCTCACCTGTGCCAGCTCCTGTCCCAAGACACAGACTCAGCTCTGGGACTCCAGCATACCTCTCCCCTATGGCTGGCTGGGCCTCAGCTGCCTCCCCTCACCTGCAGTGAAGATCTCAAAGTAGGTAGTCTTGTTGGCGATGTTGCCGCTGGGCTCCAGACCAGGGCCCTGGGCAGTCACTTTGCTGGCATCACCCTGTGACTTGTCCACATATACCTCAAAGGGGCTCTTGGCAATATGTTGGCCAGCAAAGAGTACAGTCACCTATTCCCAGGAGGGGCAGGCTGTGAGGGTGAGATAAGAGGCCCTCTGCGGACTACCCATAGCCACCAGCCTCCTGCTCAGCCAAGGACTCACCTTATGAGTTCCTGTTACTTCAGGGACATACCAGACAGAGAAGGTACGGTTTTTGTCATTATTGGCAGTCACTTTGGCCTGTAGTGGGAAGGAGCCTATGAGTGTTAAGATCAGCTGTCCTAAAAGAAAACACAGCAGGATCCTGCCCTGCCAATGGATAACCCTACCTCTTCCTGGTGTCCAGCTGGGTCCTCCACATACACCAGCACCTCTCCCTGGCCAGCACTTCGGGTCTCCACAGTGAATTCTGCTCTCTTCTTTACCATATTGCCTGTAGGCTCAATGCCTGTCAGGAGAGGGTAAGGAAGCCATGGACTAGCTGGTAGGGCCACACCCTCACCTCTATACCCTGGTTCCTAGACACTAAAGCAGTAACAGGGACACAGCATTGAAGACTCTATCCTTCTGCAGGTTCAGTGCCCCTCCCCAAGCTAGGCACAATCCAATCAGGCAGGCTTGTTCAATATAAGCCCAGTATATTGAGCCTGGCCTCAGAAACCAGCTGTGTGTGCTCTTGCCACCAGGTTAGGCCCATTCTCTGGAACAGTCTGATTTGCTGCACTGGTTTCCCAAACCCTTGCACTTGCATGATCCTGACTGCTTCATCTCTAATTATAGAATAGTAACACACTGGGTCCTCCCTCAACCAAGAAACTTCCCAGAAGCCAGTATGACTTAAGGAACCTCAATAGGGAATGCCAATGCATTCCCTTGTCAGGGCACCATTTCTGACCAACCCTGATCCATTCATCCCCCTCAAGAGTGATTTGCCCAGCTGCCATGACCCTAAACCTCTTAGGACCCAACTTGAGAGAGACTACTGTCCCCATAGCCAGATATAGGTGCTCAACCCCCTGGAATGTCACTGCCCAGGCCCCCTTACCTGGCCCATAGGCTCGGGCTTTCTTTGGATTCAGTTTAGGCCGAAGAGGAGCCCCTGGCTTCAGCTTGGCCTTGGGAAACTGAGACAGGTAGGTCATGACAGAATGTTCATCTACGTTGGGGTCCACAATTTCCTCTGGGGTGATCACCTGTCACAGATAGAAGACAAGAGCCATTGGGCCTCTCCTCACCATAACCAAGCACCCTTTAGCTGCTAGAGCCATTCAGGGAGCATACCTGAGGAATGCCTAGCCAGTCGTCAGCCTGCTGCATGGCTTCTCGTGCATTGTTCACAGGCTTACTAGCATCCCAGGAGTCCCAGTCAGGACATAAGCCTACAACACAGAAAAGGTCATGTTGTGAGTCTAGGGGCTACAGGACCACCTTCTAGGTAGACCAGATAGCCTTAGCCCAAGATCTCCCATCTCTGTACCCCTCACCTGGGGCACAGCTATCAACAAGAGCACCCAGGGCCCGGCCACTCTGCCAGTCCCGACTGAAGTTGGTAATGGGCAGCTGTGGCAGCTTGTTCTGAATCCAGCCTAGGAGCCTCTGTTTGGGTGTTTGCTTCTTGGCTTCCTCATCTTCCTCCTCATCCCACATGGGCATCGAGATGGAGTAGTGTAGGATCAGGGTCCAGATGAGCCCTAAGATCAGCTTCAGATTCCCATCCACAATGGCCTTGCTGTCTGTGGGAAGAGGGGTGGCAACACTGGGCAGTTAGGGATTTCCCTCACCAAGGCCAGCGGGGAGGGACCTGGGTGGACAGGCACAGCAAGTCAATTAGGTGACAGAGGCCCCTTCCAGCTAAGGGTAGAATGTGGATCAAGCACCCTCTCTGCCCAGGGCCTCTGAAGGGGTGCAAAGAAATATTTAGTGATAAAAGACTTTTCAGGGGGAGGAAGAGACCCATAGACACATGATGACAATACAATGCAAAACCCCAAGGCCCAGAAGGAGGGTGAGAGAGCAAGTGAGATAAATGCTTTGCAACTGCTGAGATCAAAACCTGCCCCCTACCTCTTGGGATATATGGGAACAGACAGAAGTGGCCTAGCCCTAACTGGCCCAGAAACAGGGCCCCTGACCTCAAGCTGGGCTGGGACCAAAGAGGAAGGCTAGGTTGGCAAAGAGTAGTTAGGAAATACAACTGCTGTTCCAGGGTGGGGGACGAGGCAGGGGAAGTGGAGGTATTGGCAAGGATCCTTGTATGAAGGGGTGTGAGCCCCACCCTTTGCTACTTCCTTGTCCCCCCCCCAAGCTAGGAGTCAGGAGGTGGCACAAGAGGACTGGTTTGGGGGAGGGGCTATAAGTCAAAGGAACTACATTTGGTCCTGACTCATTGAAGCCTATGGGGAACTTCTGGGGTAACAGCCCCCATTGCCCAGTTGAAGGAGGAAGAAGAGGAAGAGTAGGGAGGGGCTAGCTTTAGCCTGCCTCTGTTGCCAAGGCCCACTTGGGAGTCCCTGTTGCAGATGTCTTGGGTGGGGTCCTCAAGCCCTGCTGCTTCAGCATAACCTGCTTAACTATTACTCACCACCCAGCCTACTTGCCACCTAACGGGCTAGGTCTCAGGCAGCCACCAGGCTTACCACAAGGGAAGTGGTTAGGGCGGGCACACCGAACATCCATCACCATGGTAACCCCTCTGAGCCCCACCCAAAGCCACCTCTGAGTCTTAACCTCCTCAAGGGTGTATGGCTTATGGTGGGTAGAGTTTTCTATAGCTCATCTTTGGAAAACTTACAGGCCTTTCCTGTAATCAGAGAATATTTCTCTAGTGAGTCAATGGGGGTGGGTCATGAAAACTAGAAGTACACCATTGGGAGGGCCATCTACATCAGGTGGCATCCCAGGAAGTGGGACAGCACCTGGAGGACTACCACTTGAGCCTCTCAAAGCAGTGTGATCTTCTTTCCTATTCCCTAACAGGTTGGGTCTGGCCTCCTGTGAATGTTTTTCATTCTTCCAAATTGGTGAGAGGATGGGGGAAGGAAGTTTAAAGATCAAGGGCACAATGACCCTACCCCAAGTCACAGGTCCAGCACAAAAGCCCCCAAGGAAACCATAAGTCCTTAGTGGCCTCTAAGGGGAGGAGCAAAGACAGATCCACCGTCCCAGGAAGGACCCTCCCCTGGTCTAATTAGGCTGGCTATGACAGCTAAGTCCCCCTCCTAAGAGGAGGAGAAGACCAGGGCCCAGGGTTGGGAGGCAGCCTAGTTAGATGGCCACGCCCCATCCCACCCCTAGCCCCTGGGCCAGCCAGCCCCCTCCCTCTCCTAATCACTGCTGCTTTCCAACATTTTTTTGCCTTATATGGCAAAGCTCTGGGAACTAGGCCTGCTCCAGCCAGCTCACAAGAAGGAGGGAAGAAGGGAGGAGGGAGGAGACCCCCCCCAAGAGCTGGGGTGTGGCCTGACTCCCCACATCCGGTTGCCCCCCCCAAGACTCAGAAATGACTCAGCTGGCTAGACTGAGGCTGGGACTAGGGATGGGCCTCCATACATCCACTGACATGCCTCTATGAGCATTCCAAAGAAAAAACTCAGCACTTGAAAACTGCTCTCTGAGGGGCCAGGAGAATCTTGGTCCCTCACTGATTTAGCATGTACCATCTCACTCAAAGTCCTAAGTATAACAGAAAGCCCTTTCTATTATGAAGAAAAGGTCCATTCTCCTACTCTTACTGTTCCACATTCCCAAGTTACCAATTCTGATGCCTGTCCATAAGCAGCCCCTACTTTGAAAAAGGCATGGGATCCTTCAAAAGGCAATATCAATGCCAATCTCTCCAGTTCAATGACATAGGCACTGAGCTGGCAGTAAACCCAATGCACACTGGAGCACCTTTCAATCAATCTCTGCATTCTAGATGCAGAAAACCAAGGTTTACATGGAAGTAAGAGTTTGATTCGTGATAGCAAAGCTGGCAACCAAGCACACTATGGCCAGATGCCCAAGTGCCTTCAGTCAACCACACCCAACACACCTGGGGTGCAGTTTTGCCAGAAATACATCTCTTTGCCCTCCTCCAAGTTCGCCAGAAAAGATATAAACTGGGGATTTGAACCACCTCCAATGGGGGAGTATTTTCAAGGCAAGAAGTTGAGGGCATCCTACATAATAGGAGCCACAAGCTGCACCCTCCACTTTAGAACTACAGAGGCACCTAAAAGCTAGAAGGGTCCTTTCAAAATTGCTGTTGTAGAGGAAGAGCCTGGACATCCCACTGCCCAAGGATGGAGTGCGGCTCTCAGGGGCAGAAACCTAGTCTGTGCCTGTCCCACTACGGGTGCAGCTTTGGGAGTGCTGGGGGTGCGGCCTACAGAGGATGTGAGCTCAGCCTGGGAGTAGGCCAGGAGGGCGCAGCGGGCGGGGGCGCGTAGCGGTTCACATGCTCAGTAGGCCAGCCTGCGCGCCTTTGTTCTCAAGGATCTCGCGGAGCTAGGCGGCTAAGAGGCCTAGGGGTACTCTTGGTTGCAGGGCATCTAGGGAGGGGAACCGGGAGGGGGGCTGTAGGGGTGAAAGGAGGGAGAGTTGCGGTGACCCCGCCCGCGTGGTGCCCCAGTGTGGCCCGCACCCTCACCTATGGACACGAGCTTGATGCTCTCACGGTCCAGGAACTCAAGCGCCACCGACACATTTTCGAGCTGCATCTGGCGAAAAGTGGGTCGTTGGTTGTGTTTGCGGTGCATCTTCTTCTGGCTGAGTACCTCGAGCAGTGCAATGAGCCGCAATCCATCGCTGAGGTCTGTCTGCAGATTGGCGATGCGCTTGCTCACGCACTTAAGGTGCTCATTGCACCAGCGGGTGAATGTGTTCTGCTGGATCTTCTTCCATGGTGCGTCCTCCGCTAGGTCTTTTTCGGTAGCCGGCATCTCGGCGTCGCGCGTATCGGTACCGCCTCCCGGAGCCGCGCCCGCTGCGCTCTGACCAGAGCGGGAGTGAGAGCTACTCATTTTGAGGCGCGAGGAGCAGAGGGGCGGTGCTGCAGCCTCAGCGAGGGGACGGCCCTTTAATTAAAGCCGAAGGCACTTCCGCGCTCAAGAGACAAGGCACAGAACAGAGGTTGCGCTGCGGAAAGAACGAGCCCTTTAAATGCGGGCGAAGGGTGGAGCCAGAAGCAAGGTTTCCTTAGGGGCGGGGCCTCCGGTTGGGGTTTCTGGGCCGTGACCGCCCCACCTCGCCCCGCCCGTTGGAATGCTCCCACAAAGCACCCCTCCCCTGCTCCGCCCAAGGCGACCAAGTTCTGCTTCAAGGAGGGTCATTGAGCCCCAAAGAGCGCAAGGAGGTCCGGCAACATCTGCTTACAGTAATACAAGAAACGGACTCCAGAGCTAGGAAAGGCTGAGCAATTCGGATTGCTCAACTCCAGCCGGCACACCCTTACAAGGGACTCTTTCTGCAGGGGGTGGAGCCAATAGGATCTCTGAATCATTTGGACTCCGCCCCGATCCTGCATCCTCCTCCTCTATCTTCATTTCCCCCTTCTTCCTGAGCTAAGGGTCCTCAGCCGCAGTCTGTTCCACAGCAATGCAAAGAGTCCAATCCTGAGAGCAAACCCTTCAAGAACGCCTGGTGCTGCTGCGAGCTCTTTGTGCCCACTAACGCCGAGAAACGGCTGCCATTCAGGGCTCTCATCACCTAACATAGCCACCCGCAGACCCTTGCCCATCCCACCCATCTCCGCTGGTCTTCTCAGTCTCCATGGCTCTGCTCACCTGCACCAGCTCATTCCCACCGTCTTCTCTGCCCCCTAGTTCCATCCGGGAGGAAATGGGGCAAGCAACTGGGCCAGGAGGCTGCCAGCACTCCAGGACCAAGCAGCCTTCCAAAGGCCCAGGGCATGCCAATGGGCATAATCAGAGGGCACCCACCTTGTGATGCGTGTAGACGGGTACACCTTGTGCCTGCCAACTCACAGTTCCTCCACCTGGGCCCCTGAGGAATTCTGGGGGTGAGTTCTCACCTGGCTTTATGTGACCAAAGTTTGGTGTGACCCTAGAGGTGTGGAAGGGCTCAGGGATAGGGTCCCAGATTGATGGGAGGAGAATCACCAGACGTCAAGCAATCACCAGATTGCTAAGGAGCCTGGGTTGTGTTCCCCAAGCAGTGTGAAGCTATTCACTAATGGTTAATTTTATGATACAAAATTCTGGGGATAATAATGAGGATGCTTGTATTGAGGCAGAGATGAGCAAAGGCACAGAGGCAAGAAACTGTAGGGGACACTCACTACCACCCTCTAGTGAAGGGAATTCAGCTTACCTTTCCCTTGGTAGACTCTTTCCATCTACATTGTCTGTACTCCAAGCCTCTCCAAAATGTTCCTTTCTCTATGTTTTTCCAGAAAGGCGGGCCTTTATCCCTACTTCTCAAATTCTAGCAATGAATTATCTTCTAAAAGACCCATGGCTTAAGGAGGCTCTGGGTTGGCCAACATGGCATGCCCAAATATGGTTGGCTCTTCTATGGCCTGGGGTGTCTGTATTGGCTGTGGTGGGGCTATGGTAAGGTCACAATGGGCATCACTTCTGTCTCAGCATGTTCATCTTGGGACTGTCTATAATCTCACCAGTCAAATAACATTTTCAGTACAGAACTCCCCTATCCCACCTCCAGTCACCTGCATATCCTCTCCTCTTCTGTTTTCATATACACAAAGAGAATTGGAGGACAGGATGGCAGAACTGTAACCAAAATGGTAACTCAAACGGAAACTTCCAGAGATGTCGTTCAAGACACGATTTGAGTTATCTTTCTGGTCGTCCCCCCCCCCCCCCCCGCCCCACTGGAGAGCAAATCCCCAGGTATGGAATTGCATCAATAATTGATTTTCCACTAAGTGCTATTTATCTGGATCACTTGAGTTCATTAATTTGCAGAGAACAAGGAAAATGGAATCGTAGTAACAGACCACACAGAATTTGGGTGTCCCAGCTTCCAGCCCTATGATTTGGCTTTGGTGGGGGGAGAGGAATTGGGGAGCGGGGTGGAGAGTTCTGGGCCTTAGAATGGACACACTGCCACCACCAGATGTCGCTCCATCCCAAAGACCCAGATGGGGCAGCCCAGGAAGCCAAAATCCAGCTCTTTCATATTTTCCCTTATTTGGAGTAGATTCTTGGATGTTAGACACACCCCGCCCACCTCCACCACCCCCACCATCAGACCCCAATCCAGGCCCTCCCACAGGGAAACTATAGGCCCAAGCCCACCAGCTATATTAGGATCCTGAAGAGCTGTTTCTAGACCTGTGTAGCCAGGGGGCGCCAGGAGGGAAGAAAGCAAAAAATCTCCGAAGTAAAACAGTGCCCATAAGGCAAATCCAGGTGTAACAGGAGAGAATGTTGATTTCCTGAACTCTCACCTTAGCCAGACTGCTTGGACCTGCAAGATACTGCGGGTGGATTTCACCCACTTTTTCTGGCCCAGGTCTGGCATTGGGATCTGGGAACGTTGGTGCTTATGTTCTGGCTGGCAATGACCATCATACTCAGAACCAATATGAGAGAGGACCCAAGATCCAGGCTTGAAATCTAGCTGGCTAAACCCTGCCACAGCCCCGGAATCGGCTCCTTGTGCCCAAACCAGCAGGGGACTCATCATCTCTCATATCCACCCTTGACATTGGCTGGAAAGTGTTCTTCCAAGTTGCCATTCACCCTTATCCCAATCAAGGTACTAGTCTCAAAAGACCTTTCTTTCCCAGATAGGCACGCAAATAACCAGTTTATGGGTACCCACGCCTGTACCCATCTCCTGCCAAACGCTCAGATACCATCCCCTCTTTCAGGAAACCCAATGGTCTCAAGCTCCCAGATTCCTGAGCACAGACATAAGTGTGTGGTAAACTATGCAAAGCTACCTCTGGACACTAAGGCGATGCCTGGGACCTGTATCCACACCCAAGCTGCACCTGGCCTCGACCTCTCTGCCTACTTTCCAGACATCTACCCAGCTCGCAAGCGGCACGCTCACTATCCAACCACTATCCGGCATGGAGCTGGCCACGGAGCCCTCACCTGCTGTCCCTGCAACCGCGGGGTGGCGCCCAGCTCTCCGCACTCGAGCCGGAAGCCTCAGAGCTCTGCTGGCGTCCACTGCGCGCTGCGCGCCTCCACGCGAATGTGCCGCTGCAGCCCGCCTTCTTGTTGGCCGCATCCCCGCCCCACGTCCGCCCCGCGCGGGGCCGGCCAAGCCTGGCCCGGCAAGAAAGCCTTAATTGGTAAAATCGCCCGGGAGCCGGGGTGGGGGGTGGGGGGGGGGCAGGAGCTCAAGTGCCCCTGCTGACTGGCGACGCCGCCCCCTAGAATGAGCTCACAGCTCCATGAGGGCCACCAGGCTTCCAGGGAGGGGGGGGGGTTCACCTCCAGAACAGGGTCTGCAAAACCAATGTTTAGGCAGAACCTTTAATAGGCTAGAGTATAGGGGAGTATATGAGTACAGAGGAGCCAAGTGCTTACTGGCTGGAATGGAGGCTCTGATCCAAAGCCACCTATTTTGGGGAGTTACCTACTACAGTCACAGCCTTCTGTCTCTGCCCAAGCCTGGGTTGGCCACACAGGTCAGGTCTTGTTCCATGGGAAGAGATGCAACAGGTAATTGTAGTGAGCACCAACCATTCCTAAGGCCCCAATGGGTCCCTGAGCCCCGTAATGAACAAGCTCCCCTAGCTAACATTTGGTCCCTGCTAGGTGCAGCTGTTGCCTGGGAGCACACAGCAGAAATACGCCGAATTCTCAAAGCAATCTGGTGCACTCTCAAAGCCTGGGAGTGTACAGTGTGGTACAACGTGCCAAGTATCTATGAACTTAGTGGGCACAGCCATTATCTAATATTGTCATGCTTTCTCTTCCTCTTCTATGTGCCCATTTCCTGGTAGCTTCAGATTCAACTCAAATGTCACTTCCTAGGGAAAGGACACATAAAGCAATGCCATTTTAACATTTTGGTATTTTATCATTTTGCCTGCGAACCCAATATGAGCCACATTTGCATCATGCCAGTGCGCACATACACACAAAATTGAAATAGATATTGCAAATGAGATTTCCCTTACCACCTACAATATATTCTGGGGTGTGTGTAGACTAGATCTCACTCTGTAGCTTGGCTGATCTGGAAATCACTATGTAGCACCCAGACTGGGCTTTGAAGTGGCAACCCCCTAATTCTGCCTCCCAAGTGCTGGAATAGCAGACATATTTGATTTGCTTTCCTACTCTATATTATCAAAAAGAGAAGGTAGCACATGCTTCATAGTAAAAGGGAGGAAGGAAAAAGTAGAAGGTAAGAAAGAAGGAGAGGAAGGAAGGAATAGGAAAAATAGTGGGGGGGAGTTTGATCACATCTGCAGAGTCAATTCAGTAACCAATATTTTAACTTGAATAGCAAAGTACTGGGCCCCCCTCCAGGCACTATGCATCCATTACTACCTTTGTTGGCTCTGCTGGCAATGATATTTCACACTCTGGCTTCCCAATTAGGATCAAGGTCTCTCACTGTTCTGTCCAGCTGGAGACCTCTACTAGGGAAGCCAATGAATTCATCATTTACTAAATTGGTGGCTTGACTTCAGATTCATGAGGTGGCTGCACTAGAATTCATGGAAATGATTGTCTTTTCAGAGGAGAAACCCATTTACCCACAGGCATGATAATCAGATCAACGATTAGGCAGATGGAAGAACTATAGGGGAGGTAGTGAGTGTGTAGCTACATTTCACACACACACACACACACACACACACACTACATTTGAACTCTACTGCTCCTCCCAGTACACACACACTCAAGAAGCACAAGAAGTTAGGGCCTCCAACTTCTTTCAGGTCTATCAACTATTAAGATTAGTTAATTCAGGATTAATTGTTCTTTGATAAAAAGCATAATAAGTTAAAAAGACATTTTCTTGCCAGTCGGTGGTGGCACACGCCTTTAGTCCCAGCACTTGGGAGGCAGAGGCAGGAAGATCCCTGAGTTTGAGGCCAGCCTGGTCTACAGAGTGAGATCCAGGACAGCCAGGGCTACACAGAGAAATCCTCTCTTGAAAAACAAAAACAAACAAAGAATTTTCTTCTTGTGTTGAATAAATGTTTTCATATAGATTTTTCCTTACAACTGGGGGAGGGGGTGTTTCTGGATTGAATCCAGAATTTAATACATGTCGGCCAAGTAATCTACCACCAAGATAATTATATCCCAAGCCTGCATTTTTCTTTTGCTTTTGAGATTTTGAGGCATGGTCTCACTATGTTACCCAGGTTGTCTTGAATTCACCTTGTAGCTCATGCAGGCCTTGAACTTTCAATTCTTCTGCCTCAAAATCCTAAGTGCTGAGTGGGATTACAGGACCAACATTTTTTTTTATTCTTACAGTGGGTCACTTCCAAGATTTTTCCCCATTAGCCATACCTGCCAAGGGCTACTCCTTCTGAGGAAGAACTTACCAGAGATCCACAGAATGCCCTGCACAAATCCTTCTAGCCCCTCTGACAAATCCTGGATGAGGTATGAGGCCATACTTTTGCAGCACCTAGGTGACCAGCTACTTCCTGGGGAGACTATTTCCATTAATCACTCAACTTGGGGCTATTGCAAAAGCCTCTTTCGACTCTGGGATCTTGATTTGTCTGCTGAATGATAGAGAAGGAAGCTACACTGCAATGGGGCTAGACTTAAGCTCCAAGTATGTGCAAGAAAACCACAGTTCAGCTTCCTGGTAACATCTATGATAGAATTTTATAGTGGAGTAGTGGGAGGATTAAGAGACAGAGTGCTGAGGCAGGTGCAGAGGGTGCTCCTTAGGGAGAAGGCAAACCTAAAATTCCTTGACCTCATAAGGAAGCAGCTTGATTCTGTATGGGGGGGCATAGGGGAGTACTGAGCAACCACTCTGTATGCAGAAGCCTCTGGGAGAGGGGCCAGCACAGGGGGAGGGGGATGCTGGGAAAACTGATTTTGCCAAAACTAAAAACATTTCATGAAGCAGCCTCTGAAAGGGCAGAATGTCTCTCTCTGCCCTACCCTGTCTCTCACTTACATATACTCCGGGCCAAGGTTCTCCTGTCTTTCCGTAAGACAGTATCGTTTCCAGGGATTCATACAACTCCATTTCCAGGGACAAATGAGGGCACTGTCTTTGAAATCCATCCAACAGTAACTCTTCATTAACAACTTTGTATGTGGTCAAAATGGGGCTCCATCTCCATTGCCTTCTTTAAACTTCCGTAGAGAATTGGCCTGTGACCTTCACCAAAGTACCCATCAGGCCAGTCTAGAACTGACCAGAGTACTTGCTATCACTAACATTTAAGACAATGGTTCTCAATCTGTGGGTCTCGATCCCTTTAACAATCTTTTTCTCCAAAAATATTTACATTAAGGTTCATAACAATAGCAAAATTATAGTTGTGAAATAGCAATGAAAATAATTTTATAGTTGTGGGGGGTCATCACAACCTGAGGAACTGTATTAAAGGGTCACAGCATTAGGAAGGTTGAGAACCACTGATTTAAGAAATCAGGCATCCCAGGCACCTTTTCTGCATGTACCCCTCCTTCTAGGTCTGTCCAATAAGGGGCAGCCTACCTAGTCCCAAATGACTTTGTGTAGAATGTAATGGTCACTCTTCCAGACAATCTTTGTCTGATACAGATGCTTAGTAAGCCTCAGCCGATCCCCAAGGTTTGCTTCTAGGTTTTGCACCCTGATGGCCTCCAAGGTCACACCAAGTTTAGGGGCTATTCTATTCTGCTAAGTGAGAACTCACCCCCAGAATTCCTCAGGGGCCCAGGTGGAGGAACTGTGAGTTGGCAGGCACAAGGTGTACCCGTCTACACGCATCACAAGGTGGGTGCCCTCTGATTATGCCCATTGGCATGCCCTGGGCCTTTGGAAGGCTGCTTGGTCCTGGAGTGCTGGCAGCCTCCTGGCCCAGTTGCTTGCCCCATTTCCTCCCGGATGGAACTAGGGGGCAGAGAAGACGGTGGGAATGAGCTGGTGCAGGTGAGCAGAGCCATGGAGACTGAGAAGACCAGCGGAGATGGGTGGGATGGGCAAGGGTCTGCGGGTGGCTATGTTAGGTGATGAGAGCCCTGAATGGCAGCCGTTTCTCGGCGTTAGTGGGCACAAAGAGCTCGCAGCAGCACCAGGCGTTCTTGAAGGGTTCGCTCTCAGGATTGGACTCTTTGCATTGCTGTGGAACAGACTGCGGCTGAGGACCCTAGGCGCTAGAGCACTAGGAAATAAAATCAGTGTGAAGCCAGTGACAAAGGTAAGTGAGATCTTACAGTCTCCCAACCACAGGCCGGTTTTAGCCAGCTGAGAATGAGCACTTCCCCGCCCCTCTAGTATGTTTAGCTCTAACACACTCTCTAACTCCGCCCCTCACCAGCCGGGCTCTCAGAAATAGACTCCTTGCCTGCCCCTCCGGCTCTCCTGCTGGCCCCGCCCTCTTCCTGTTCTAGCCAATACCACACAAGTGTGACGTTTCCGTTCGCCAGCCCCGCCTGTTCCCACTGCCAGACCGGTCTGTACCGGCCGTTCAGGCAGGTTTGAGCCTGCCCTGAGGAGCGTGCGCAACCCGCGTAGCCGCGGCTGTGACGCAAACGTGACAGAGGCGTGACGCGACCACAGCAGCTTCTGAGTCGTTGGCGCTTCCTCTGCCACGCTCGGAGCTGTCCGTTTCTTGTCCATAGGCCCGGGCCACCCCTTACGTTCAACACCGCTTCCCGGTGCAGGACGTGTCTGCCATGGACGACTATGCGATCTTGTCCGACACTGAGCTGGCCGCTGTGCTCCGGCAGTACAACATACCTCATGGGCCTATCGTGGGTACGCGACAGGCGGTGGCGCGCAGAATCTCTCCTGGGCCCCGCTTTCCCGCGCTCTTCCCTGAGCGTTCTCCCCACCTCTTCGCCCCCTCCCCGTGTTCCCCGGCGCTCTTGGGGTGCTTACCTCGCACCCCCTGACCGCCTCGCACCCTGTGTCTGGCCAGGCTCCACTCGCAAGCTCTACGAAAAGAAAATCTTCGAGTATGAGACCCAGAGACGGAGGCTCTCGCCCCCCAACTCATCATCCTCTTCATTCTCTTATCGGTTCTCAGGTGAGGCCTCTGCTGCAGAGCCCGGCTGAGCTGCTTGGGGGCACAAGGCTTGGGGAGGGAGGGTGTGGCTGAAGCAACTGAGGGAGTAGGGGGAAGCCTGGAGAGCTAATGGTCTGTACCTTCCCCCCCCTTAAATGCAGACTTGGATTCAGCCTCTGTGGACTCAGACATGTACGATCTGCCAAAAAAAGAGGACGCCTTACTTTACCAGAGCAAGGGTAAGACAGGTGTGGGGTGGGCACTTATATCTTTACCCCATGCTTCAGGGATTTGAGCACAGGGAAACCTCAAACTTGACCCACTCCCACCAGTTCTCAGTGGCTCTAGAGTGGTGGAACTTGCACAGAATTTAGGGCCATGAGGCCAGGTAAGGGATACCACTGTCTCCTCTACCACTGTTTTCCTTCCCAAGACTATAATGACGACTACTATGAGGAAAGCTATTTGACTACCAGGACATATGGGGAGCCCGAGTCTGTGGGCATGTCCAAGAGCTTCCGCCAGCCGGGGACCTCACTTGCAGATACTCACACCTTTCATCACCAGGTGAGTTGGCTGGCAGGCATAGTGTAGTCTCGGGGCATCCTAGCTAGGTCTGGATAAGTCCAAGGAGATATTAGGAGCAGAGAGTGGTCCTTAGGCCTTTAAACAGGGTTAGGGTCGGCATACAGCTGTTGAATCAAAGTTCTACTTTGGGGCCTCCAAAACTATTAGATTTGTGGGTGGACATGTAGCTCAGTAGAGTACCACTTAACCTGTGGTTCCATCTCCAGCAGCACACAAAATGTTTTTAGGTTTTGGGCTTTTTTTTTTTTTAAGATTTAATTACTTTGCTGGGCACACATCTTTAATCCTAGCACTTGAGAGACAGAGGTAGGCGGATCTCTATGAGCTTGAGGCCAGCTTGGTCTACAGAGTGAGTTCTAGGACAGCCAGAGTTACAAAGAGAAACCCTGTGTTGAAAAACAAAAAAAAAATAACTACTTTAATTATATTTATGCGTGTGTGGTAGTATGCATGAGTGCTGGCACATGCAGAGGCCAAAGGTGTCAGATTCCCCTTAGAACTGGAGCTACAGGCAGTTGTGAACTGCCTGATGAGTGCTGGACATTGAACTCAAGTACCCAGCCATCTCTCCAACCCACAAACTTTTGATCAGAGCACATGTAGCATTCCCTGCACTCTAGTCTGGGATCTAGGTTTAAGCCTTCTGAGAATACTGGGGGATAAAAGGATGCTGGGACAGAGTCAACAGGCATAGTCACTGAGTGGCAAGGCCCCACAGAAAAAAAGGCCATAGACCCAGAATGGTTCTGGAGGGAGGGGGCAATGGTCTGGCCTCTAGGATGTGATTAGAGTAGGCTGGCCAGAGATATTTATGGGGAAACCCCCCTCCCCAAGTACCTAATCCCTACTGTCCTGCAGGTGCGTGATGATATTTTCTCTTCTTCAGAAGAGGAGGGCAAGGATAGGTGAGTAATGAACACACATAGGGACAGGGACAGGTTTTGGGCTCAGGCTCTCCTGCCCACCTGTTCACTTCTTTTGCCACAGGGAACGTTCCATCTATGGCCGAGACAGTGCCTACCAGAGCATCGCACACTACCGCCCCATTTCCAATGTCTCCAGGAGTTCCCTGGGCTTATCCTATTATCCTACATCCTCCACCTCTTCTGTGTCCTCCTCTTCTTCTTCTCCCTCTTCCTGGCTTACCCGACGTGCCATCAGGCCAGAAAAGCAGGCCCCTGTTGCTGCTCTGGGCCAGGATCGACAGGTCCCACTCTGGGGCCAGCTATTACTCTTCCTTGTCTTTGCTGCCTTTCTGCTCTTTGTTTACTATTCCATACAAGCTGAAGAAGGCAACCCTTTCTGGATGGATCCCTGAGGGTATTGGTTTCAGAGCAGCTCTTAACAGGAGTTTTGGCTGATTGCCTTAGCAATGTTTGCTGGGGGTAGGGTGGGGGGGGGGCTTTTTGTGTGTTCTAGTTAAGGGGTTCAGGGCCTAGCCTAGGGCAGTGCTTATCTCCCACCTCCTCCTGCCAAGAAGGCAGCAAATGCTGGCCTTCCACAGCCCAGTGGGCCCACATGTACCTTCCTCTGGAGCCTCCTAGCTCTATTGCCTGTGACCCTTAGAGCTCCAGGAGATAAGACCTCACTTCTTTAGAGGAAAACTTGGTGGTGGCAGTGGTAGTTGGTAGTTGTCATGCATGCCTGTTTGTTGTTACCTTTTCAAGGTGTATTAACCAAAGGCCACCCTGGCTTTGTTTTCGTGGACACAATAAAAAAAACATGTTTATTTTTACTTCGTTGGCTTTTTCTACCTGGGTGGGAGTTGGGCTGCCATGGCACAGGTGCTTGGTCTTGGGTCTTAAAAATCACTATGGCTTTTTCCTTTGGTTGTGCATTTTACTTTGATCTTGGGGAAGGGATCAAATGCTACCCAACTATAAGTCTGTTTTGGTTGTGGGTTTTATTTCTGGGCTTGCTCCCTCCCTGAAGCACTTATAACTACTTACAAAGAATAACTACCATGTAACCAAATGTGCCTATGGGAAATGCAGGCAAAACTGCTTGTATGACACATACAGGCACTTTAGCCAGGATAGGCTCATGCCAACATCCGAGGTTACAAGATTAGAAAAATGAGGCATCTTGCCAGTGGATTGTTGTTCAGCTCCTGGAATTGATGATCATTTGATGGCATAGAGGTATATTCAAAAAATACAATGTTCCCATGAGTATCCTAATTCTTTGCCTATTTATTCTTGCTGAGTTTCCAGGTTTTCTGTTCTGGATATATATTACATAATATTAAAAAGGTTTTATCCAGCCAGGCCGTGGTGGCGCACGCCTTTAATCCCAGCACTCGGGAGGCAGAGCCAGGCGGATCTCTGTGAGTTCGAGGCCAGCCTGGGCTACCAAGTGAGTTCCAGGAAAGGCGCAAAGCTACACAGAGAAACCCTGTCTCGAAAAACCAAAAAAAAAAAAAGGTTTTATCCAGGCATAGTGGTGCACAGCGTTTGGGAGGCAGAAACAGGAGGATCTCTTTGAATTCGAGGCTGCCATGATCTACATATCACAGTTCCAGGACAGTGTCTCAAAATGAAAATTAAAAAAATTTAAATCCTAGGCTGCAGAGATAATAGCTCAGTGGTTAAGAGCACTGGTTGCTCTTCCAGAGGACCCAGGTTCAATTCCCAGCACACACATGGTAGTTTACAGGCTGGCCGTGGCTCCAGCTCCAGGGGAGCTGATGCTCTCTTCTGATTTCTGTGGGCAGAAGACATACATGTTATATATAGATAGATGAAGACAAAAGTCATACATATAATTTTTTTAATCTTTAAAAAATAAAAAACAACCAGAAACCCAAGATAAAGTTGCATGACATTTTTAAAAGTTCATTTGTCCCGTCATCCATCTTAATACAATTCTTATTTTATTTTATTTTTTTACTGTTTTGGAAGATAGAGTTTGTGTAGCTCAAACTTGGAATGCTCACACTGTAGATCCAGCTGGCCTCAAACTCAGAGACCCATCTGCCTTTGCCTCTGTCTCCTGAGTGTTGGGATTAAAGCTGTGTACCACTTCTGCCTGGCTTAACATGATATTTTTATTTCGACATACATAAAAAATATAAAAAAATTTTAATATAAGAAATTCTCTTAACATGAGAATTTTTGTACACTTGTAGAACATTTTTATTATTTTCTCCCCAGGTAACCCCTATTGAGTCCATTTAGAGTTGTTTATATTTCATGTGTTTAGGGCTGACCACTTGTACTGGCTGGTTTTGGGTGTCAACTTGACACAAGCTAAAGCCATTAGAGAGGAAGGAGCCTCAGTTGAGGAATTGCCTCCATGAGATCCAGCTGTAAGGCATTTTCTCAGTGACTAGACTGAAGGTTCTCTATCCTGCCCGGGCAGCAGCTGTTTTTATAAAATAATCACTCAGAGGCTTAATTACAAACTGTTTGGTCTATGGCTCAGGCTTATTGCTAGCTAGCTATTACATCTTAAATTAGCCCATTTCTATTAATCCATATATTGCCTAGTGGCCATGGCATTACTGGTCTGCTGACAGCTTGCTCCTTGGGTGGCTGGATGACCTCTCTCTGAC
The DNA here is from genome assembly GCF_049852395.1 of Peromyscus maniculatus bairdii. Lineage (NCBI taxonomy): Eukaryota > Metazoa > Chordata > Mammalia > Rodentia > Cricetidae > Peromyscus > Peromyscus maniculatus. Next base: position 1,598,903 of record NC_134875.1, on the reverse strand, counting down.
TCCATCCTTCTTCATCACTGTCTTCACTTTGAATGTACCGCCTAACCTTATTCTGCCTCACCATTGGCCAAACAGCTTTATTTATTAACCAATGAGAGCAACACACAGCATACAGCAAGACATCCCACAGCAAGTGACCGATGGGGGAAGGTCCAGCCCATGATAGGTGGTTCCATTCTTGGACTGGTAGTCATGGGTTCTATAAGAAAGGCTGAACAAGCCAGGGGAAGCAAGCCAGTAAGCAGCACCCCTCCATAGCCTCTGCATCAGTCAGCTCCTGCCTCCAGGATCCTGCTCCTGAGTTCCAGTCCTGACTTCCTTTGGTGATGAACAGCAATGCTGAAGTGTAAGACAAATAAACCCTTTCCTCCCCAACATGTTTTTTGTTCATGGTGTTTTGTTGCAGCAATAGAAACACTAACTAAGACACCACTTGTGATTGAAAAACCTATCAGGATGCTTGTACCTAGAGAAAACTGATTTTTCCCTCTCTTGGCAGACATTGATTGCCTATAGTTGTTTACCTATGGATGGGACCTTGTGAATTTTCCCTCCTCCACATTGACATGTCAAGTGGAGTTGTCATTATACAGATCTTATTTAAGCAACCATGTCTTTTATTTTTCTTCTTTCAGTTTTGTGCTTCGTGTGTGTTTTGTTCATATTCTCTCCCCTTCCCCCAACTCTTCTCATATCCACCCCCGCTTACTGACCCACCCAACTTTATGTCTTAAGAAAAAAAAAGTTCCAGGCCAATTTATGCTGCTCAAATATTCTTGGATGTCTTCCATTGGAGCATGATCAACATAGGGAAAACTGTCTTCCTTTCCTAGAAGATAACAGTTCCTATTCAATCCATGGCTAGGGGTGGGATTGTATGGCCAAATCCCCTCCATGCTGAGATTTGTTGGTTTTTTTTTGTTTTGTTTTGTTTTGTTCTTGGTTTTTGGTTTTGGTTTTACGAGAAAGGTTTTCTCTGTATAGCCTTAGCTGTCCTGGAACTCTCTCAGTAGACCAGGTGGGCCTGGAACTCAGAGACTTGCTTGCCTCTGCCTCCCAAATGCTGAGGTTAAAGGCATATGCCACCATCACCATGCTGAGATTTGGAAGGTGAAGACAGCATAAGGAGTTCAAGGCCAGCTGGTCTACATGAAACCCTCTTCAAAAAAAAAGGGGGGGGGGTGGCTCATTAGTTAAGAGCACTAGCTGCTTTTCCAGAGGACCCAGGTTCAATTCCCAGCACCCACATGGCAGCTCACAACTGTCTGTAACTCCAGTTCCAGGGAATCCATACCTTACACAGACATAAATGCAAACAAAACACCAATGCACATAAAAATAAATTATTTAAGAAAAAAGGTGGATAAGATAGCTCAGAGGGTAAAAGTGCTTTCAATGAAAGCCTGACAACCTCAGTAAACACACAGTAAAATTTAAATTAAAAAAAAAAAACAGTCAGGGAGTGGTAGTGCACACCTTTAATCCCAGAACTTGGGAGGCAGAGTCAGGCAAATCTCTCTTGAGTTCAAAACCAGCCTGGTCTACAAAGCAAGTTCTAGACAGCAGGGCTATAAGGAGAAACTGTATCTAGAAAAAAAAAAACCAGAGTGGAACGCCATATACTGTCCTGCATGCCTGGCTCCATGCTGCCAACAGGGAAGAAAGGTGAATTGGCAGGCACACATTCCCCGTAGGAAGTAGAAGCCCAGCCAAGGGTGGGGTCATGGCTTCAGTTCTTGCTCAGCTTGTTCCTTGCTACAGGTAGTAGGAATTAGCCCAGCTTCTCATCTCACATAGCAACCACACAGTATTTGTGCATTCATCCTAGGCTCCTGAGCACTTGTGCTCTTGGCTGTCTTGGGCCACAGGATGACCCTTACCACTTGTTCCTGCCAATTTCTTTGTTTGATCCTACATTTTTGTGTGTGTGATCTTAAAAATAATACATGGAGGGCTGGAGAGATTGCTCAGCAGTTAAGAGCACTGGCTGCTCTTGCAAAAGACTCAAGTTCATATTTCCAGCATCTACATGATGGCCCACAGCTGACTATAAGTCCAGTTTCAGGGGCTCCAGCTCTGTCTTTTGGCTTCTTTTACCACCAGGCATGCATGTGGTACACAGACAGACATGAAGTCAAACCACTCTTAGCCATAATTTTTTAATTAAAAAAATACTACATGAGGATGTCTCAGTATGTAAGGATAGTTGCCACCAATCCTAACAATGAGAATCAACTCCTGCGAATTGTCCTCTGACCTCCACATGAAAGCTATGACACACATGTGTGTCCATACACATGCATAAATAAATATTTTTTAGCCATGCAGTGATAGTGCATGACTTTAATCTCAGCACTCTGAAGGGAGAGGCAGGTAGATCTCTGAATTCAAGGCCATCCAGGGCCACATAGTAAAACAGTGCCTCAAAAAAAATAACATGGAGTCTGGAGAAATTATTCAGAGGTTAAGAGCACTTGATCTTCCAGAAGACAGATTTAGTTCTCACCATCCATGTCTTATAGTTCCCAAATACCTGTAACTCCAGTACCAGGGTATCTGTCACTCTTTTCTGGCCTCCATAGGTATCTGCATGCTTGTGATGTGAATACACACAAACTTTATAGGCTGGGTCGTTGTGGTGGCACATCTTTAAATCCCAGCTCTTGGGAGGCAGAGGCAGGCAGATTTCTGTGAGTTCAAGGCCAGCCTGGCCTACAAAACAAGTTCCAGGACAGACAGAACTGTTAAACAGAGAAACCCTGTCTCAAAAAAAACCAAACAAACAAACAAAAAAACAAAAACAAAACACACACACACACACACACACACACACACACACACACAAAGGCAAGGTTAGTCTGAACTATATAATGAGCTCCAGGCCAGCCAGAACTACAAAGCAAGACTACCTAAAAAATTAAAAACTGGATATAGTGGTGCACAATTTTAATCCCAGCATTCCCAGGGGACTAGTCATCCTCTTCTGACCTCCTTGATCACTCAGTGCACATACATCCATGCAAGCAAAACAAACACATAAAACAAAAATAAATCTTTTAAAAAATAATTATTTTATGTGGCTTGGTATTTTACCTGTATGTACATCCAGGTGAGGGTGTAGGATCCCTTAGAACTAGAGTTGCACATATTTATGAGCTGCTATATGGGTGCTGGGAACTGAACTGCTGAGCCATCTCTCCAGCCCTAAATCTTTTCTATTTTAATATGTTTATTTTTTTAAAAATGGTGCCGGGCAGTGGTCTTTAACCCCACGTGCACGCCTTTAATCCCAGCACTTGGAAGGCAGAGGAAAGCAGATCTCTGTGAGTTTGAGGCCAGCCCGGTCTACAGATCAAGTTCCAGGACAGGCTCCAAAGAGAAACCCTGTTTCAAAAAACCTGTTTCTCTTTGATTCCAAAGAGAATACCTGTCCAAAGCTACACAGAGAAACCCTGTTTCGAAAAACCAAATAAATAAATAAATAAATAAATAATGGAATGATGGCACATGCCTTTAATCCCAGCACTTGGGAGGCAGAGGCAGGCAGATCTCTGAGTTCCATATCAGCCTGGTCTACAGAGTGAGTTCCAGGACAGCCAAAGCTACATACGGAGACCCTTTTTCACAAAAAGGTTGTGTTTATGTATCTTTTATATGAGTGCTCTATATGCATGTATGTCAGCATACCACGAGAGGGTATCAGATCCCATTATAAATGGTGGTGAGTCACCATTCAGGTGCTGGGAACTGAACTCAGGACCTCTGGAAGAGAACCAGTGCTCTTAACTACTGAGCCATCTCTCTTTAAAACAGCAAGTAAGTATGGGGCTAGGGATTTAGCTCAGTGGTAGAGCACTTACCTAGCAAAGCACAAGGACCTGAGTTTGGTCCTCAGCTATGAATAAAAAAGTAGAATGGGGATGTAGTTGGTAGAGTGCTTGCCTAGTATGCATGAAGCCCTAGTTTGGATCCACAGCACTACATTAGCTGGGTGCACTGGTTCACAGGGTAATCATAGCACTCCAGAGATGAAGGCAGAAGAATCAGAAGTGCAAGGTCATTTTCAGGTATATTAGTGAGTACTAGGCCAGCCTGGGGGGTTCAGGAGACAGTCTCAAAAAAACAAATGATGCAGAAAAAACATGAACCAGCTAGACATGGTGGTATGGTGCATGCAATCTCAGATGTGGAAATGGAGGTAGCAAAGTAGAGGCCAGCCTAGGCAACTCAATGAGACCCTTGTGAAATGCTTTCCAAAAAAGAATGAGTTATGGGGGGGGGGGAGAATAAGGGAATCCGTGGCTGATATGTAAAATTAAATTACAAAATAAAATAAAAAAAAAAAAAGAATGAGTTATGAGCTGTGTATCAGATTTTCTTTTAGGCCACCAACCAGTTCCCAAATAATGACATGGAGACTTCTTTTTTTTTTTTTTTTTTTTTTTGGTTTTTCGAGACAGGGTTTCTCTGTGTAGCTTTGCGCCTTTCCTGGGACTCACTTGGTAGCCCAGGCTGGCCTCGAACTCACAGAGATCCGCCTGGCTCTGCCTCCCGAGTGCTGGGATTAAAGGCGTGCGCCGCCGCCGCCGCCGCCGCCGCCGCCGCCGCCGCCGCCGCCGCCGCCGCCGCCACCACCACCACCCGGCTGGAGACTTCTTATTAGTTATGAATGCTCAGCCTTAGCTTATGCTTGTCCCACAGATTATAACTTAACCTGTTTCTCTTCATCTATGTTTTGCTTCAGGCTTTTTACTTTCCTTCCTTCCTTCCTTCCTTCCTTCCCTCCCTCCCTCCCTCCCTCCCTCCCTTCCTTCTCTTCCTTTTTTTATGCCTTATTTTCACTGCTTCTTGTGCCTGGCTGCCTGGCGGCTGCCTGGCTTATGGCCCTGGCATGTCCCTCTCTTTCTTCCTCATTCTCGCCTCTCGTTCTCACCTTTCATTCTCTCTTATTTATTCTCTCTGCTCACCAGCCCTTCCTATCCCTCTTCTGCCTAGCTATTGGTCGTTCAGCTTTTTATTAAACCAATCATGTACCTAAGGCAGGCAAAGTAAAACAGCAACACATCTTTACATCATTAACAAAGGCAGCATAAACAAATGCAACACACCTTTACACAGTTAAAGTAATATTAATATTCCACAGCATAAACAAATGTAGCACATCTTTTTTTTCTTTTTTTGAGACAGGATTCCTCTGTATAACAGCCTTGGCTGTCCTGGAACTCCCTCTGTAGACCAGGATGGCCTCCAACTCACACAGATCCACCTGCCTCTGCCTCCCAAGTGCTGAGATTAAAAGTACACCACCACTGCCCAGCGCAAATTTAACACATCTTTACATAGTTAAAATAATATTCCACAACAGAGCTGGGTGGTGGTGGTGCACGCCTTTAATCCTAGCACTCAGGAGGCAGAGGCAGGTGGATCTCTGAGGTCGAGGCCAGCCTGCTCTACAGAGAGAGTTTCAGCACAGCCAGGGCTGCACAGAGAAACCCTGTCTCCAGGGGGTGGGTGGAAAAGAATGAGTTATTTTTATTTTTCTTGACACTCACAGCCTAAGTCTCTAACCTTAGGTTTATTGCAAACCATTTCCATCTGGCTGCTTCCCCAGCACCTCACCACTGTATCTATGACCCAGGTTACTGCCTTCTACTCCTCACCATCTCAGTTTCAATGCAAAGGATTGAAGTCTGGCCCTAGCTGCCCAGTGATCCATTGTAGGTAGTGGACATGCTACTTCCTTATAGATCAGTACTAAGGATGTAAGAGTTCTGTCAAAGATTCTATATATGGAGTGTCAAAATAATCAGGCAAATTCCCAACAGCACCTTAGAAGGACATGATGACAGCATTCTGCTTCAGCAACTGCTCACACAGTACACTGAGGAGGGACTGGATGCTTGGGATGGTTATTGGACTGCATCTGATGAGGACCAGGTAGAAGTAGATGGAGCATAACACCTGTACTGGACCCTGTGGTATCAAGGTTGGCATCCCAAAGTTATGAGGCAGCCGGTGGTGAGGAGATAAGAGACAGCACAAGAAGAGGATCTAGGTTCTGAAAAGAACAAGGATAGGGATTGTTGTCAGGCTTTGGAACAAAAGGGCCCACCCTCTACCTCAGGTCTCGAATTGTTGCATGTGTGGAGAATATAACAGCTATATATGTGTCTGTGGCAATTTCATACTTTCTGGCATTGAGTAAGAAAAGGAAGAGTGACCTTAATATGTCAAACTCTCCCAATTTTCTTTCTTTCTTTCTTTCATTCATTCATTCATTTATTCAAGGGATACCAGGCTCATCCATGGCCAAGGACCAAATAGAAAGTCCCTGGAGGCTGAATAGATGGTTCAGGGGTTAGGAGCACTGACTGCTAATCCAAAGATCTGGGTTCTGTAGTTGGTTGTTTTATTTCTCATTACTCTTTTGTGGGGCCTTCCACCCAGCTCACAAATAAACACACCGAGGCTTATTATTACTTATAAATGCCTGGCCTTAGCTTGACTTGTTTTTAGCCGATTTTCTTAAATTATCCCATCTACCTTTTACCTCTGGGCCTTTATCTTTCTCTATTTTTGTATATCTTTTCTTTCCTTCTTACTCTATGGCTTGCTGTATAGATGGGTGGCTGGCCCCTGGATTCCTCCTCCTTCTCTTCTTGTTCCTTCCCTTCCTCTAATGGTCTTCTTCTATTTATTCTCTCTGCCTGCCAGCCCCACCTAGCCTTTCTCCCGCCTTGCTATTGATCATTCAGGTCTTTATTAGACAATCAGGTGATTTAGACAGGCAAAGAATCATAGCTCCACAGAGTTAAACAAATGCAACATAAAAGAATGCAACACATCTTTGCATCATTAAAACAAATGTTCCAGGGCTGGAGAGATGGCTCAGCAGTTAAGAGCACTTGGCTGCTCTTCCAGAGGACAGGGTTTGAATTCCCAGCACCCACATGGCAGCTAACAACTGTCTGTCCAAAATATGACACCCTCACACAAACATACATACAGGCAAAACACCAATGCACATAAAATAAAAATAAATATATTATTAAAAAAATAAATGTTCCACAGCATAAACAAATGTAACACATCTTAAAATAATATACTACAACAGGTCATAACCATCTGTAACTACCATTCCAGGGAATCTGATGGCCTCTTCTGACCTCCACAGGCACATAGTACATATATATGCAAGCAAACATTTATGCACATAAAAATTAAAATAATAAAAAGGGTTCCTGGGAGCTCTGAGCCTTCTTTAAGGCTCTCTAGCAACCTGCCTGGGCTCCTCTCAGATTCCTGATGCCTCTCATTTTGGTTTAGTTCTCAACCTCCAAGGCTTCTAAGAGCTCTGAGGGTTCAACTTCATTGAATCTTAAGGGTTCTGGTGCCTTAGAAAGGCACATGAGTACCCAGACATGAACTAAGTGTTGTGCCACAGGCTCGTGAAGGCTCTATAGACCTCCATGTAAAATAAAGGCTGCCAGCTCTGTAGAGCTCCAGAACCCACTCTCCAAGACCTGAGGGGCAGCTGTGATTCCACCCTCTAAAAGTTTCCAAGGGTTCAGAGTTACAAGTGGTCAAGACTTCTGAGGGATCTAGGACTCTACACCCCCACCTCAGGACTCCAGTAGTCGATGGAGAATACAGGGTGTATGTTGCTGGAGTTATCTCCAGTCCCACCTGGGACCACAGCCACTCAGACCCAAATAAACATACAGATGCTTATGTTATTTAAACTGTTCTGCCTAATGGCTCAGGCTTTTTGTTATCCAGTTCTTATATCTTTTTTTAATTTTTTAATTTTTATTTATTTATTTATTTATTTATTTATTTATTTATTTATTTTTGGTTTTTCGAGACAGGGTTTCTCTGTGTAGTTTTGTGCCTTTCCTGGGACTCACTTGGTAGTCCAGGCTGGCCTCGAACTCACAGAGATCCGCCTGGCTCTGCCTCCCAGTGCTGGGATTAAAGGCGTTTGTGCCACCACCACCCGGCTTAGTTCTTATATCTTAAATTAACCCATTTTTATCAATCTACAAGTTGCCACGTGGCTTGTGGCTTACCAGTACTGTCACATCATGCTTCCTCTGTCTCTGGCTGGTGACTCCTGACTCAGCCTTCCTGTTCCCAGAATTCTCTTCTCTGCTTATCCCACCTATACTACACTTCCTGCCTGGCTACTGGACAATCAATGTTTTATTTATCAATGAATCAGAACAACACATTCACAGCATCCCCAGCAGGTGTAGTTGCTCAAAGTGTCAACAAGAGACTGTGCCAGACACTGATCAGCCTACTAATTCTCTCCCTCTATGACTATGTAAGTACAGCCTGTGGAAGTACAATGTGCACAGTCACCATGATTGTGCTAGGCCCTGATGACCAGGGAGGAGCCTAACAGCTGGGGGCAGATAGGCGGAGCAGAATTGACAGTAGTGTGGGAAGAGGTCCAGGAAGGCCTTTGCCCTGTAGGGCAAGGCAAGCACAGTATACATCTTATGGAGCTAACATATAGGAGGAGGATAGCCAAAAGGTTCTTGTGCCTGACTTCCACATGACAAAGCCAGAGTTTGCACTAGGAGGGTACCTGCAGGACAGTGACCATCTATAAGATAGAAGGTAGATTATTGAATCTATTCTGAAAAGAAAAAAAGAGAATATAGATATGATAAGATAAAAGGTAGATTATTGAATCTACTCTCAAAAAAAGATATAGAAATGATGGATAAAGGGTAAATTATTGAATCTACTCTGAAAAAAAGGGGAGGATATAGATATAAGATAAAAAGGTAAATTATTAAATCTTTTAGAAGGCAACTACTAGTTTTAAATATTTTTACATTGGATTGGATTTTTGTATATTGTATATACAAATTATGTATATTGATACAAATTTCAGATTGATTTTGCTAGAAAATACTGCACATATATTTCTAATCTTGTTCAAGGTATTCTACCTTATACAGCTCATTTAACAATGTAATGCAAATTGCTAGTCCTTGAAAGTTATTACCAACTAATTAGGATATAAAGAAATGAAAGTTAGTAGTTAGTTATTACAATTGGATTTGTAGTCAGATTAGGTATGTTTTCAAGGTCAAACAGATATATTTTAGATAGACAGGTCATCTTCAAACACTTCAGAGATCTACAGAATATGGCATTTAAGATGTTTTAATAATATAGATTCTTTTTTTTAAATGACAATGAGACATGTCTGCTCCTGGCAGCACCAATATACTTCAGAGAATATGGTGGGCATTGAAGAAACTCCACATGGAGTTTACTTTCTCTGTGGCAAAAGTTAGCCACTGGGCAAGAAAATGTCCTGCCTCAACTGCTGACAGTATGCTGTCCAAAATGGACAAGCAGGACACAAAAGAAAGGACTGCTGATCTTTTCCAAGACAAGGTAAGACAGCCCTTCAAAAAATCCTTCTTCACAGATGAGTCTGTCAGATATGCTAGGCCTGTAGGCTGAAGATGGATGCCCCAACGTTGCAGAGGAATATTGGGTGACTGTCCAGGCAGCCAGCTGTTTCTGTCATTTCTCACATTTTTTGGAAGTCACTTGTTTGCACTTCCTGCTTACTCAGTTAATATTATTTCCTTCTTGGGTCTCTGAGGGAGTTGAAGATTAGATAGTTATAGTTTTCCTTGTTAACAAATTCAGAAAATAAACTCACTAAAGAGTTATAAAGTGTACAAATTTGAAAGACATCAAAAATAGTTTTTGGTTGGTAATACAAGTTAGGATAGAAAGTGAATTAGGTGCAACATTTTGGACTTACCAAAATAGGATAAATAATGGAGTATTTTCTCTGAATCTGTCAAATGTTAATGGACCAGACATTGTTAATGTAATTCTTGACTGTATATATTATATATATACTTATTGTACTTATTGTATATAGTTTTTCTTATATTAGTTATAACCTTTTTTATTATTTTAGACAAAAAAGGGGAAATGTGGTGATATACTGTGTACCTTAATAAACTTGCCTGAGGGTCAGAAGACAGAGCCACACACTAGATTAGACATAGAGGCCAGGCAACAGTGGCATACACTTTTAATCCTATCACTGACGAGGCAGAAATCCATCTGGATCTCTGTGAGTTCAAGGCCACACTGGGATACATGAGATTGATTCAATCTAGGAGAGAAACATAGCCAGGCAGTGGTGGCACACACACCTTTAATCACAGGAAGTAATATGGCAGGGCAGAGGAAGGTATATATGGTGTGAGGAAACATGAACTCTCTCTCTCTTTAGGCTGAGGATTTTGTAGAGGTAAGAACTAGTGGCTGGCTGTTCTGCTTCTCTGATTTTTCAGCTTTCACCCTGATATCTGACTCTGGGTTTTTTAATAAAAGGCCATCTAAGATTCTAACAACAACCATCTGGCATCTGTTAATTTGTTTTAGATAGGGTCTCATGAACCTCAAGCTGGCCTCAAACTCATTGTATAGCCACGAATGATCTAGAATTCCTGATCTTTTTGATTCAACTTTCCAAGTACTGGGATTACAGATATGTGTCATAATGCCAAGAATGTTAAGGGCTTTGTGTCTGCTAGGCAAGTAAAAATTGAGCCACATCCCCACTTGCCCATATATCTTCTGAAAAGAACCCAATGGTTGACAGACAGACAACAGGACACCTAAGAAAGGACAAAAATGGGACTGGATCATCACATTTACTTTCTTTTTGTGCTGGATCCAGACTTTCTGCACCTAGTACTAGCATGCTTCATGGTCTGAGGATAGCTGTTCACAAAAGACACTGCCCAAGGGACAGGTAGACAGAACTAAATAAAATCTCTCCCTTGGCCCATTGGTATTATTGTTGAACAGGCGGGATAGAGAGGAGGGCCCAACACTCTGGGAGCCTCCAGAAGCTTCCCACCTGGACAGGGGGTAAAAAGAATCAAAGGCAAGTCCAAGGAGGTACAGCATTAACAGAGGTGGATGGGACAGCTTCCCCCTCTACATAACTACGACTGCATCCTGGGACAATCCCTGCTCCCTAATCACCCAGCGCCTCTTACCCAGTCCTGGCACCAATTCTGCCCACACAGGCCCACCTTCACACCCTCTTCTCAAGCCAAGGCCTGGCAAAGTTACTCAAGGGAGCCACTGCCCGCCCAGGGCTGAGTTGGGTTAAGCAGGGGTCCCTGTCTCCTTGCCTCTACATCATACACAGGTGGCCGAGACACCTGGGGCTGTAGATAGGGCAGACGATGCTGACTGGGGATGGGACAGGCTTCTGAGGAAACCTGGTGAGAGGCTTCAGGCAGTGAACTGGAAGATATCTATCTGGTCAGGGAGGCAAAAGGAAAAGAGATGGGTGCCCTATACTGGCCAGGAGCCAGGCATATGATACCTGTAAGTATGCCTATCATCCTTAATGGATCCTTTTAAAAAGGATTAACTATTTTATGTGTATAAGTGTCTTCCTGCATGTATGTCTGTGTACCACATGCATGCCTGGTGCCTAGAGAAGCCAGAAGAGAGCATTTTGTTGCCTGGGTCTGGAGTTGGAGATAGTTGTGAGCCACTATAATATGGATGCTGGGAATCGATCAATTCTGGATCTTGTGGAAGAGGAGCAGGTACTCTTAACAGCTGAGCCATCTCTCCAGTCCCATGCCTACCATTCTTGACAGACCCAGCCACACAGAAAATACAGGAGGTCCCACAGGCTACCAGGAAGAGGCAGGCAGGGTACACAGTTGTGGCCACTTCAGCTGACTGACTCTGCAAGTCAGCCAGGCCACATGGCCTAGAATCTGCAGTGGGGTGGAGATGCCCAACCACAACACAGTCCATGCCCTGGCTCTGTTGGCCAACAGGTACCAGAAGTCAAGAGGTCAAGGCCACATGGCCATACACCTCCCACAGCCTGACCTCCCTCCCGCCCCGTGATACCAAGAAGGGGACCAGGGACTGATTGGCTCCAGCTGAAAGCAGGGCCCAGAGACTGCAAATTCAGGCTGGGCTCAGGGCAGGGCAAGGCAGGGGGCAGGCCCAGCCGACCATTCCTCTTCCCTTAGCCTGACAGCCCAGACACTCTGCTCAACCACCCCCACCCCCATAAGGAAAGGGGGACAATGCCTTCAGTAGGGTTTCCCTCAGCAGCCGGGGGCGGGGCACAGCACTCATACCCCACCAGGAACTGACCAGTAATCCCTTGGGCTTCTAGAGGGCTGGCCCAGGCCAAGGTGGCAGGGTGGGAATAGACCAAAGGGGACAAGCAGCAGGTGATCATGGGAACAACCCACAGAGGCCACAGAGAGTTGGGCGTAGGGGCGAGGGCTGCAGACATCCGTGGAGGAGCAGATGCCCATGCATATGCCAGGCAGCCAGAGCCTGAAAGAGAGGCAGGGAGACTCAGGTGGGTGGCAGGAGGGGATCAACCAGGGTCCCAAGACTGATAGGTGAAGGCAGGCAGAGGGCACCAGTTTGAGTCATGGTACCTGTCAAGGACTACCAGAGACAAGGCAGTGTATGACACTGACCCTCCGTGCCCTCTCCTCATCCCTCAGTGTGTGTCCTTTCTCTACACACCCAGATTAGAGAGGACGTCAAGGCCCAGCTGCCATGGTCAGTGAGAAGGGCTCAAGGGGCAGAACACTAGCCCACAACAGCAGTTCCAGGCCAAATTAAGTGCAGACAGTAGAACTTGATTTGTAGCCAAAGCAGAGCCCTTGATTTGAGACAGCTGGAGAGGCTCTGCCTGTAGGTACCAAGAGTGGCCACACTGTCTCCAAAAGGCCCTAGGGTCCTACTTGTGGGCAGGGACATACTGGAATCAGCTTCTGGAGACCCTGGTGTATGAGAGACCCTGGCCATAATGCTCCAATATAGCTCTACTGGGAACCTAGAGAGAAACAGTGGAGTAGGAGGGAGCAGCTGCTAAGCCAGGATGGGTACATGGGTCAAGTTCCAACTGGTGGCTGTCCTAACTGTACCTATCTACAGAGAGGCCCATAAAGGAACCCCATGGGCCAAGATGCCATGCAAATATTAGTGGGCAGACCTAGCCCCTCCCCTGGTTCTCTGAGACTATCCCAGGCAAGGGAAGTCTGGCTCCTTGCTCCTTACCTTCCTATCAGATCATGCTAAAGGTGGCTCATATCCACTAGGAAGACAGAGAAAACAAACAGATAGCTCTGAGTCTGTGTGTATTTTGAGCTTGGCTGTGTCTCAAAGAGCCCAAGGACACTCAGCCCAGCATTCTGGCTGAAAGAATATCTCATGTACCACCAACATATTCATGTAAGGAAGGCCTGGGAGACTGTGCTCCTGGGGTTAAAGATTTGCAAAGCAGGAGCCAGGCACTGTTAAACAAAATATTCATATACAAAAATAAATCTAAGGGCTAAAGAGAAAGGTCAGTTGTAAGAGCACTGTTGTTCTTTTTTTTTTTTTAAAAAAAAAAAAAAAGATTTATTTATTATGTATACAGTGTTCTGCCTACATGTTTGCCTGCAGGCCAGAAGCGGCACCAGACCTCATTACAGATGGTTGGGAGCCACCATGTGGTTGCTGGGAATTGAACTCAGGACCTTTGGAAGAAAAGCCAGTACTCTTAGACGCTGAGCCATCTCTCTAGCCCCTGCAGTGTTGTTCTTGCAGAAGACCTGAGGTCAGTTCCCAGCACCCACATAGGGTTCACAACTGTCAGTAACTCCATGTCCAGATGATTCGACACCTTCTTCTGTCCTCTACCAGCTTTAGACATGCATGTGGTACACTTACATGCATATATGCAAAATACTCATACACATAAAAATAAATGGCTGGGTGTGGTGGCACAGGCCTTCAATCCCAACACTTTGGAAACAGGCATTTGGATCTCTGTGAGATGGAGGCTAGCCTGATCTACATAGTGTGTTTCAGGCAAGCCAGGGTGACAGATCTTGTTTCAAAAAATGTTTAATTGAAAAAGAGGCCAAAATATATTATAGACAATAAATACATAAATGTTTAAAATAAATAAATAAATCTAAAACATAAATAAAATATTGGAGAAAAGAAGTGCCATTCATGTGGAAGGCACTAACCTTGGGGTTACCTGTCACACAGCAGTTGGGAATCAGAGGGCAGTCCATCCTGAGTGAGCCAAAAACAAGGAAAGCCCAGAGGGAGCTGGATAAGAATAACAAGGGAAAAGGGAAAGATTTGAGTACCTGTGGGTGACTCTGGGAGATGATATCTTCCCACAGCAGTAAGATGCTAGGTCCAGGCAGGGTGTGGTGGCACATGCCTTTAAATTCAGTACTGTGGATGCAGAAGCTGGTACCTGTCTGAGTTTGAGTTTAATGGCAGCCTGCTCAGGCCAGCCAAGGCAACATATAGTGAGACCCTGTCTCAAAAATACATACATACATATATATTTACTTACATAAATCTGGCTGGACACAACTGTCTTCAGGAGATAGGTGGCAATGTGTGGGGATGGACTACTGTGTGGAAGCCTACAGGAACTGGGTGATAGCCCCAGGGAAGCAATTTCAAAGAAAGGCAGAGGAAACCTACTAACTCTTGACTGCAGCTGGGGTTCCTAAGCATGCTGGAACAAGCTGGGCCTGTGTACCTGGGAGATGCACAGTAAGAACTGTAGGGAGGAAGTCTCCTTGTCCCTACCTTTACCTATAGAAAAGTCAATGGATTTCTCTGCAGTACTGTCCTTATCATGTCTCCTTCAGGTGACACTAGAACCAAGAATTCAAAGAGTCTCAGTGACTGATGTCCAGACACTTGCTCCTGGGTCAGAACAGTATTCTCCTTCTGGTGTCTCCCTGAATAGTAACCTTGTATGGGAAAGTAGTTAGTGGTTAGCTGCCAATCTTCCTAGACATACCCAGATGTACATTTTGAACTCATCTTAGTGAAAAGAAGGGGTGTGCTACATCTTGGGTTTTTTGTTTTTTTTTTTTTTTTTGGTTTTTCGAGACAGGGTTTCTCTGTGTAGCTTTGCGCCTTTCCTGGATCTCGCTCTGTAGACCAGGCTGGCCTTGAACTCACAGAGATCCACCTGGCTCTGCCTCCCGCCCGAGTGCTGGGATTAAAGGCGTGCGCCACCACTGCCCGGCAACATCTTGTTTTTATTTTGGAACCTTGAGTAAAGGAGCTTCAATGCCCCTATTGGGGCGTGGCCCAAGGCATTGTGACCCTCCTTCTTTGGCTAAATGGAAGTAGTGGTGTTGCCACTGTTTTTTTTTTTTTTTTTTTGCCAGTTTACAATCTCCTTGAGAATGTAAGTTATCTTTTCCCGGGAGTTTAGAGTGGAGAGGACCCAACTAGTGACTACGACCGCAATTGCCTACGGAGGCTTTTTGTCCGCCTCTTGAAACCGAGCGCCTATCATGGTGCTCTTTGCGGGCTCTTCGGTGTAGGTATAAGCGTTGTGGGTGGATCTCCGGCTCCAACTTCCCTGCTGACAAAGGAACCGGGAGTTCCTGGCATAGCACTTTCGCGCCACTTCCTGTAGCTTTGAGGAAAATTTGAACCAGTATTCTGGAGTCCCATAAGCTAGGAAACACCTGCATGGCCGCCCAGTTCCACTGAGAAAAACTCCTCTTTTTCAAGTCTTAGGATATTGTTAGGATATTAGTTACAGCAAAGTCTGTTAATGGCTCCCCGCCCAAAATGGCCAGACGGAAGCTGGTGTCTCCTGCCTATGTGTCGAAACCTCATTCGCTAGCTCTCGGCTCCGATTCCCATGTCCAGACACCAAAGCACTCTGCGCATGTTTCGGGCCGGCCTGGTACACATGCGCAGAGCGCCGCTGCATCTATGATCCTGGCGTCTGATAGAGCGTCGACATCACGCCATAGCTGGGACTCTATGGTTTCTACGCTGGAAGATAGGCTGCCTATATAAGGCATGCGCAGGCGTGGGAGCGTCTCTTTTCCTCTGGCGCGGTAAGTGAGTTCGTTTCCTTGGTGTTCTCCGGTGCTTTCTTCGTTCTTTTTTAGGACTTTTACACTTAATCTGGGTCTGTATTCTTACTTTGACCGTTTCATTACAGCCACCGACGATCCTATTGTCATCATGGGTCGCCGCCCCGCCCGGTGGTAAGTGCTGAAGCCATACTATTTTTCTACTGTAAAAACGGAGGAATAATTGCATTTATTCCCAAAGAAATTTCTTGGGGGTGGACTCTCGGTCACTCAGCGACCCTAAACTGAAAACTGGCCCCAGGTTTTTGGGTGTTTCTTTAGTACTTTACTGGGAGCTTTGTTTTTTCAAGCTTGTGGGTGGGTTGACCCAAGACTAGTTTAAAGCGCTTGTGTAGAGCTAGAAGCATGTGCGTATGCGTCCAACCTTCTTTCTCGCAAATAAACCTTGTCACAAAGATTCCCATGCTATTTCCGGACCCTTGTGCTTTGTGGTTTCGACCGTACACCAAGGGCCGGCCAAACGGTTGTGGGCGCCACCTAGCTGTATGCCCTGCAGGGGGCGCCATTTTCTCTTCACGTGGCTGAGGACGGGTTTTATGTCCACGTGCTCTAAGGTCTTGAAAAATTGTGCTATCTCACCCCACTCTGATTAGGGGGTGATACTGGTGCTTGGCTTCTGTTTCATGAGTTTTGTATGGCAGCCTGTTTAATTAGTTGCCTTAGAGTTAGTTTACAGTAATGGAGACCGATTTCAGGGTTGGTTTTGTCCTCCCTGTCACTGCTTAAAGCTTTCTGTGTTTAGTTGCCACACTTACCACACCTGACTTGCCTTCCTCCTGCAGTTACCGGTATTGTAAGAACAAGCCGTACCCAAAGTCTCGCTTCTGCCGAGGTGTCCCTGGTAAGTTGGGACAAACTTGCAAACTGAATCTGTGGTGCTGTCTGATTCTCACTCCGTAGGCATTTAGCACTGTAATACTTGTGTTTTTCAGATGCTAAAATCCGCATCTTTGACTTGGGACGTAAGAAAGCAAAGGTTGATGAATTCCCACTTTGTGGCCACATGGTGTCAGATGAATATGAGCAGCTCTCTTCTGAAGGTGAGATCCCCTTTGTTGATCAACATTTCTTCCTGTGTACATGGTACATGGTATTAGCTACTTCACTAATCTGAGGTTTCTACTAACATGACCTCCATCCCAGTCCTTCCTCTACACTATCCTGTTTTCACTGCTGCTTTTCTTCCCACTCAGCTCTGGAGGCTGCCCGTATTTGTGCCAACAAATACATGGTAAAGAGTTGTGGCAAGGATGGCTTTCATATTCGAGTGAGGCTCCACCCTTTCCATGTTATCCGAATCAACAAGATGTTGTCCTGTGCTGGGGCTGACAGGTAAGCTGGCAGTTCTCACCCTTCCCCGTAATTTGTGGCCTGTAATATTGTGTTTGTTTTTACCAGTCAAGACAGATGGGCTGGGAAGATGGTTCAGCTCTGGCTAGGAGCACTTGGCTCTTGTAGAAGACCCATGTACAATTCTAAAGGGGTCCAATGCTGGGACACTAGTGTGGTGCATGGGCATACAACTAAGGCTTATCAGCCTCTGGTCCTGAAGTAAAGGGAAAACTTGTGCTATTCGTACTCTTTTTTTTCTGACCATGACAATCATCTGCCTGGAGTACATAGTTGGGTGGCTTTCGAAAAGCTAGTAATGCCACCCACATGATTATTTTGGGATTTTTTTGCTTGCTTGTTTGTTTTTGCAGCTAATTAAGCCGACCAGGTCCCTTTCCCCATGGGGGCCTGGTGTGCAATGGTTGCAAACAGCAGCTTCCTTGGTAGTGTATGCAGCCTGTTGCCTATATAGGTTGCTCTAAGGGACCTTGGAGACAGTTTTCTGGCAGTTATTCAAGCCTCTGATTTCAATGTTGTTCCCAATCTAGGCTCCAAACAGGTATGCGTGGTGCCTTTGGGAAGCCCCAGGGCACAGTGGCCAGGGTTCACATTGGCCAGGTCATCATGTCCATCCGCACCAAGCTGCAGAATAAGGAACATGTGATTGAGGCTCTTCGTAGAGCCAAGTTCAAGTTCCCTGGCCGCCAGAAGGTAGGTGGTATTATTAAGTTCCCTTCTGCTTTCTTGCTTTGATCCTCTTCACTAAGTTATTTTTCTTCTGTCTCCTTCTAGATCCACATCTCAAAGAAATGGGGCTTCACCAAGTTTAATGCGGATGAATTTGAAGACATGGTTGCTGAGAAGCGCCTTATTCCTGATGGCTGTGGGGTCAAGTATATCCCCAATCGTGGTCCTTTGGACAAATGGCGAGCCCTGCACTCCTGAGGGGTTCCACAGTGTTCTCCTGTACCCTACCAAATCATGTTCAGTAATAAATCTCACATCCAGTCTGCTTAATGTATTTGTATCTGATTCTTAAGACCATGGGGTTGTATATTTTGGTTAAGCAGGGCAGTTAGGTGAATTAAGCATACAAAGAGTTAAAATTGGTGATTTTATTGGAATATTTTAAACCTGACATTCCTGGCAGAGCCATATAGTACACGAGTACAGAGCAAGTTTATCATACCATGGATATGTGGCCCGGAAACAAGACTAGCCCATATTATTTAACCATTTGAGAAGCAGGATAACTTAGATCTAAAAATTTGGAAACAAACCTGGGGTGATGGTGTAATGAACATTTCTTACATCTACCAGAGCTTTTTGCAAGCTAGTGGTGAGTTCTGTCTCCACGGTGTTTTTCTTTTCATGTGAGCTCATTTTCAATAAGCTACCTGGCATACAATACCCTTCCTGTCAGTTGCACAAGTCTCCGCAGGTATAGTCTAAATCCCTGAGTCCATTTCTAGTCCTGGAACTTCTTTGTCTCTGCTTCCAACTACCTGAGGTAAAGGTAAAGTGGCATACATTGACAAGTCCTGTCTATTCCAAACGGGAACCCAGGGCATTGGATTTAATAGGCAAGAACACTGCCAGCCCTGTCTTCCTCTTGGAATATCAGGCAGCAGAAATCCTACATGAAAAGGAGGGTTGCAGTTGAAGTCCTTCAGGTCTTGCCTCAACTCCAGGAGATGGCAGTCAAGTCAATGGCCATCAGGTATAAAAGGTGTCAAGCCACCTACCCAACTGAGATAGCAGAATGGCCAGACTAAGGGTTGGATACTTGGAGCTGCCCCGGCTCAGCTCCACCTCCACAGGATAATGGTCACTGATGCTGAGAGCCTGTGGTAGGACAGCAAGATGAAGTGTCAGTGCCTGAGGGGGCTTTCCTGTCAACTCACCTCCACAATTCTGCCCTCAGCATTGTGTAGCCCTTGTGGCAACTTAGTTTCTTTACCTCTTCCTCAGTCAGCTGAAAACTCCTGGGGAAGTTGAAGGGAGCTGCAGCCCTCAGCAGTGTCTGACAGCCCTGTCCATGCAGCACAATTCGGTCGTATGTACAGTTGGTGCTGGCCCGCACTGTAGTGTCTACTCCATCAGGAATCACCCAGCGGAAAGCTGCCTCAGTCCGCAGTAGCAGGCTGTTGAGACGCTTTTTAGTCAGTGATGCACAGTCAGCATTGAAGTCTCCAAGCAGGATCACATCCTAAAGATGAAACAAGTGGTTGGGCTTTGCCAGAGGGCAGTCCCACCATCCCCTCTCCTCTGCAAGCTATTACCCCTACCTCATTTTGCCAGCGTTGGGAGACATCCAGAAACACATCATATAGGGCATTCAGCTCCTTCTCTACGTCCTTGGGAGTAGTATGGAGTGGAACCAGTACCACACTAGGAAGAACTGCAAGGCCCAAGAAGCTGAGGCTGCCACAGCTGCCAGCCCTTCTCACATACATCCACTTCTGCTTCCCCTAGGAACCAACCCGCAGGAAAGCCAGCTGCACCTCCCCTCCTATTTCCATGTACTAGGCCCACCTTTCTTCCCCTCTTACTTTTGCTGGGGAGAGTGAACTGGGCCACAAATGGTTCTCGGGCAAAAAGGTCATCTGTGTCATTGTATTGATAGACATTCAGAACCTGTGTCTTGTCAGACCTGGGAAAACCAAGAGGTGGAAAGCAATGGACCCAAGTCTTATTTATGTGAAAACAGCAGAGCTAGTGCTCAAGGAAGAACATTCATGGTTCCTTGTTCTGCCAGTTTCATATGGGCACATGAACTAGAACTTCTGTTTTTTCTTTTTTTCTTTCTTCCTATTTTTCTTTTTTTTTTTTTTAAGACAGGGTCGCTCTATTATGTACTCCTGGCTGTCCTGGAACTCTAGACCAGGCTGGCCTTGAACTCAGAGATCCACCTGTCTCTGCCTCTGAGTGCTAGGATTAAAGGCATGGACCACCACTTCTAGCTTAAAAGCATTTATCACTGGGGATACTCTGCCACTGAGTTATGCCTCCAGCCCTCTGGGACTATTTTTGTTTTTGTTTTAAGATTTTATTTTATGTGTATGAGTGTTTTGCTTGCATGTATGTCTCTGTATACCATGGGTCTGCAGAGGCCAGAAGAGGGTGTCTGATCCCCTGGAACTGAAGTTATTGATGGTTGTGTGCTATGCTATTGTGTGGGTGCTGGGAATAAAACCCTAGTCTCTGAAAGAGCAGCAAGTGCTCTTAAACCACTGAACCGTCTCTCCAGCTCTACCTAGAACTTTCATTAGTCTTTTTGAGATCCATTTCATTATTGCCCAGCTGGTCTTGAACTCATGGACTCAAGCAATTCTTCTACCTAATTTAGCCTCATGAATAGACTAGCTGGGTCTTCAGACCACCAAGTTCAGCTAGAATTGTCTTTATGAGGATAGATTTCAAGCCCCGTACTCACCGGTAGATATATACATACTTCTCCTTGTATGTGCTGCGCCCCAGCAGGGAGCTGTTTACGAAGCTGTAACTCCTGGAACCATCAAATCTGCCAGAAAAAGAACCCAGAGTTAGGGCCCTTGAGGCTCTGGGTGGAATCCAGATTAGATTGACAGAACCCTTCTTTACCTATTAAGTTCTCGAAGCAAAAAGGAGACAGTTTTCTGGGAAGAATCCACCACCTCCTGAAGCACCATGATATCACATCGGGTCAGGATCTGCAGGGAATGAGGGATACCAGCTCAATTCAGAGCTGTCACTATGGAGGGGCTGACATATGTAAAGACTGGCATCAGAGTGGCTACTGATAGCAGTGGGACTAGGTGGCACCCAGGAAAATTAAAAGCATCATTCCATTATACCTTGCCCATTTTTTTAGAGGAAGAGGTTGGTAATTAAATGATAGTTAAAAGACACTTTTCACATCTGTGCACTCACATTTCCGGATGCCCCCCCCTCACTTTTTAGTGCATGTCCCTGGTCAGACAAAGCTGAGGGCTTTTGGTCAAGGTCCTTAAGGGCACAGATAATTTGCAACAATGAGCTTAACCTACCTGAACTAAGGTATCCATCACTGGCTCCTTCGCCACCTTGGCCAGTGTCAGTCTTTGGGTATTGAAGGCACAGATACGAAAGGCTTCAGCCCCACCAGCCAAGAGGATGAGCAGGAGAGCCACAACAAGACCTTGCATGGCCATATGTGGTGGCATCAGGAGCCCTCCAAAGGAATCCAGGTTGTCCAGAGTGTACTGTCACTGCAGCTGATCTCAGCTAATTGGTGTGCTCCCTGCTGCTGGCCCTGAATGTTTCTTGCATCTCTTCCTGGGAAATGTTTCAACTTCTGTACATTAGGCTTGGCCACCTGATAAGATACATGTGGTATGGCATAAAACTTTCTAGGCACGGTAGAGAAGCACCCTGGCATTGAGCAATTCCCCAGTCCTGAGACCCTGTCTTTCAAAAAAACAAAAACAAGGCTAGGTGTGGTGGCATACTCCTATAATAATAATCTACAATGCTAGAAAGATAAAGACTGTGAGTTCAAGCCTCAGTACTGAAAAGAAGGAGGGAGGAGAGGGGAGGAGGGGAGGAGAGGGAGAGGGAGACAGAGAGAGAGAGAGAGAGAGAGAGAGAGAGAGAGAGAGAGAGAGAGAGAGAGAGAGAGAGAGGACTTTCCAGGTTTGGTGGCATATACCTACACTCCCAGTACTTGGATACTGCAGGGCTTTGATCCCCTTATGAATCTTGAGACTGATGAGTGTGTGGAAATGACTACTAGTGAGCAGCAGAACAACACTGGAATAGTGGTCATATGAGGAAACAGTATCATCTTGTTAGAAAACTTGGAAAGCATCTAAACAATGGCTTTTCAGTAGAGAAGTCCACAACCCTCCCCAAAGGGTCTCTTTTGACTGTGATGTAGAATTGGGTCATGTACATTTTTATATGAAAATTTTTGCTAAATAAACTTCTGTGATACTCAAGAAAAACACACAATCACAATGATTAAAAAAGATAGTGCAGGGAGGTGTTGGCGCACGCCTTTAATCCCAGCACTTGGGTGACAGAAGAAGGTGAATCTCTGAGTTTGAGGCCAGCCTGGTCTACAGAGCAAGTTCCAGGACAGCCAGGGCTGTTACACAGAGAAACTCTGTCTCAAGAAATAACAAAATATTATTTTTAATTATGTATATGTTTATGGGGTAAGTGTACATGCAGATGCCTAAGGAGGCCACAGAGAGAGTTGAATCTCCTGGAGCTGAAGTTAGAGGCAGTTATGAGCTATTTTTGTTCTCTGCAAGAGCAGTATACACTATTAATTATTGAGCATCTCTCCTGCCTTGGTTTTATATTTATTTGTTGTTTGTTTGTTTGTTTGAGATATGGTTTCTTTGTGTAGCTCTGGCTGTCCTGGAACTCACTAAATAGACCAGGTTGGCCTCAGACTCATAGAGATCTGCCTGCCTCTGCCTCCTGAGTGCTGGGATTAAAGGCATGTACCACCACCGTCTAGTTTATTTTTATATTATTATTATTATTATTAGTATTTAGCTATTTTGTTTTTTTTTTAATTTTATTTTATTGTTACAATATAATTTAGTTCTACATATTATTTTGGGTTTTTTGAGACAAGTTTTCACTATGTAGCCTTGAACCCCATTCTGTAGACCAGGCTGTCCTCCAACTCAAAGAGATTCCACTGCCTCTGCTTCCTGAGTGCTGGGATTAAAGATATGTACTACCACACCTGGCTCTAGACCTGGCTTTAATTTTTTAAAATTATTGTTGTTATTGTGTGTGTTGGTTGGTGGGCAAGTGCCATGGCTCATATGTGGTGGTCAGGGGACAACTTTGTGGAGTCATCTCCTTTCTGCTACCTTTACGTAGGTTCTGGTGATCAAACTCAGGGTACTAGGCTTTCACAGCAGGTGCCTTTACCCACTGACACATCTTGTCAGTCTAGAAATTCTCTTCCATTTTAAAAAAAGGTATATTTCACTTTCAATTATGTGTATGTGTCTGCATGTGGATATGTTCATGTAAGGGCAGGTAACTTCAAAGTCCAGACACATCAGATCCCTCTTAAGCTGGAGCTACAGGAGATTGTGAGCAACCTATAGGCACTTGAAACCAAACTCAGGTCCTCTGCAAGAATAGTAAACACTCTTTTTTTTCCCCTGAGATAGGGTTTCTCTGTGTAACAGTCCTGGCTGTCCTGGAACTCACTTTGTAGACCAGGCTGGCCTCGAACTCGCAGAGATCTGCCTGCCTCTGCCTCCTGAGTGCTGGGATTAAAGGCATGCACTACCACTGCCTGGTCTCATCTTCCTTATTAAGAATGATTAATATTCCAGTCTATGTTCAGACACACTTTGTCCATCAGCATTGGGGTACATCCACTACTTGGATTCATTTATTTATTTATTTATTTATTTATTTATTTATTTATTTATTTATTTATTTATTTGTTTATTTATTTGTTTGCTTGTTTGTTTTTTGAGACAGGGTCTCTCTGTATAGTCTTGGCTATCCTGAAACTTGCTCTGTAGACCAGGCTGGCCTCAAATTCACATAGCTCAACCTGCCTCTGCTTCTTGAGTGTTAGGATTAAAGGCGTGTGCCACCATTGCCTGGCTCTTATTTAATTTTTTATGTGGGTTATTGAGGATTGAAGATGGGGCCTTACACATGCTGAGGAACTGCTCTACCACTGAGCTATATCCTTAACCCCGGAGTGTTTTGTTTGTTTGCTTGTTTTTTGGGGGTAAACTGAACTTGAACTTCTGATTTTCCTGCCTTTACTTCACCCACACTGGAATTACAGGTGTATACTACCAAGTGCTGGGGCTAGAACCCAGGGCCTCATATGTTGGCTATGTTGGGAAGGCTATACTATGTAAGCTATATTAGGTAAGCCTCATAACTACGAAAGCATTGTATCATCTGAACCTCCAGCTCAGCCATTTTGAGTAAAGTAATTTCCTAAAGCAGAACTGCTGATTCATATGATAGTTTTATTTTTAATTTTTAAGGAACACCAAACTGCTTTTCACAGCTGTTGTTCCATTTTACATTTCTACTAACTGTGCATAAGGGTTTGACCTCATTCTTTTTTTTTTGGTTTTTCGAGATAGGGTTTCTCTGTGTAGCTTTGTGCCTTTCCTGGGACTCACTTGGTAGCCCAGACTGGCCTCGAACTCACAGAGATCCGCCTGGCTCTGCCTCCCGAGTGCTAGGATTAAAGGCGTGTGCCACCACTGCCCGGCTTTGACCTCATTCTTTTAACCTATTTTCTCGAAATGTCGAGAAGTAGCTGGGTGGTGGTGGCATATGCCTTTAATCTCAACACTCAGGAGGTAGAGGCAGGCAAATCTCAGAGTTCTAGGCCGGCCTCGTCTACAGAATGAGTTCTAGGCAGCCAGGGATACACAGAGAAACCCTGTCTTGAAATAAAAATAAATAAATAAATAAACTGCTGTGTACCATTTTCCACATAGGCCCACTTCCTAGCTAGGACAGAGATAGTCCCAGATTCAGGAAGGTTCAGTTTGTCCTATCCATATTAGAAAATAAAACATGAACCTCTTCAGGCATTTCTTTCTTCTTCTTAAACCTTTTTTCTTTTTTTAAACATGTATTTGTGTGTGTTGGTGTATGTATGCACGTGTGCATGCTTCTATGTGGAGTCTGTTTTTTCTTCTACCATGTGGGTTCCAGGGATCAAACTCAGGCCATCAAATTTGACAGCAATTGTCCTTATCTGCTGAGTCATTATACCATACCATCTCTCTTTCTATTTGTGACATGTTATGTGCTTTCCTTTTCCCCTTTTCTTTCTTTTTTCATTTTTGCTTGTTTAATATACAGGCCTCAATTTATAACCAAGGCTGGTCTGTAATTCACTATGTAGTCCCAGGCTAGCCTCAACTTTACTGGGTGCTCCTGGAGCCCCTCTTTGAGCATCTGTCTCAGGTTTATCTTTGTCTCAGAGTCAGCTCTGCCTTACCATATCTTTTGGGCTCACCCTTTACTGTACTCCCTGTCCATGTCATTCTGAAGCATGAGGCCCTCTGTTTCTGTCTGCTTGCTTTCTCAGTCACCCTGTCACTTTCTCTTCTCTGTTAGTTTCTTCCTGTGTGTCTTGTTCTATCATCCCGGTTCTGCCCATCTCAGTGTTTCTGTGTCTTCCTGGCTGGCCTTGATATTTGTTTCTTTCTGGACATCTGCTCTGTCACTCATGCTTATTTTCGTCTCTTTGCACTGGTTTCTATTCTGGGATACATGTGAGCATTGGTGCAGCTCTACACTGGCCAAACTACATTTAGAGACTGAGACCACTAGAACTCTGGGAAAGAACCACAAAGAATTATGGTTCCTGGCCTCAGCTCAATGCCCATCCTAATCTTCCAAAGCCAGCCTTAGTTTTGGATCAAAGTTCCCTTCCCCTCTTAAGCCCCTCCCAGGTAGAGAGCAACCTCCTCCCTTTCCCTAGCCCTCAGGATTCTCATACCTCGGCAGACCTACTTGGCCGCACGCCTGCCTCAGCCTTGAACCGATTGAAACACTCCACAGAATCGCAGCGCCAGCCAGGGTAAGGACTTGGAGTGGGGAAAAGAGGAAGCCCGCTTCCAGACCCACCCAAAGAGCCAGCCCCACAGCCAGCTCGCTTGTCCCAACAAGAGGGCTGGGCTCCGCCCCTCTGCCCAGGAGGCGGCGCCTGGGAATTGGCCACCTGCCCGCCCTCCCCGCCCAAGATGGGTGGTGTCTCTTCAGAGCAGACAGTACTTTGGGGACCTGAGTATGGTTGGTGCTACCCGCGCCAAGGAGCAGTGGCCCATCATTGAGCAGTTATCTGGACCCAGGGACCAAGGTGAGTAGGTTTGCTCACTCATTCTCTGACACCTTCTTCGCAGCAGGAAGCGAAACAAAGACAGTCTTTTCTCCAGGTTCTCACGCCCTCCTAATTTATGTTTGCCAATGTGACTGCTCACAAAACCCAAAGCAATGGACCTTCTGCACAGGATAGGCAGCGCGACTGGCCACTGAATCCTTTCAAGTCCCCACTGGATGACTATGGAGTGGCAGCTTAGAAAAACGTCTCATGGGCACAAATTTGTTACTTTTGCTACCACAGGAATGCTAGGCAAGGACTTTATTGTGGAGATAACCCCCCTTACCCTCCACCCGCCAGCTTACTGGGGGAAATACTACAGTACAATCAATAAAACTGAGTTTTAAAACAATACCAGGATGTGGTGGTGGCATATGCCTTTAATCTCAGCATTTGGAAGGCAGGTATCGCTGTGAGTTTGGGTCTAGCCTGGTCTATATATTAAGTTCCAGACTAGTCAGGGATCACAGTAAATCCGCCCCCCTCTCAAAAAAAAAGCCTCTTGTGATGCCCACATAATACCATCACTTGAGAGACGGAGGCAGGAGATTGTTGTGACTTCAAGGCCAGCCTAGGTTACATAGTGAGTTTGAGGTTAGTGTGGGCTGCACGAGACTATATTGTTTTAAATGGAGGGGGCCGATAAAAGATAATCTCTGAGGCTTCCTGGACGCTAACCTAGGCGAAAAATGTGACCCCAGGTTCAATAATAGACCTTGCTTCTAAATGATGGCACAGAATGATGGACGCGGACACTCAATGCCCTTTTCTTGCCTCTGCGTGTGCCTTCAGAAGCGTGTATAACCGGATTCACACTGGGTGGGGGAGGGAGAGGGAGAGATAATAAGTAAAAGGGTTCCGCCAGCCTAGGCCTTGAGTGGCTTCAGGTAATGGTGCTGCGCAGCTCATGTCACCTATAGACACTAGAATTAGGGAACCAAAGAGACTCGTAGCTTCCGGCGGTCTCCAGCCAAGACCCTGACGGGAAGGAGGCGGGGCGAGACTGGCGTAGACCTGCCCCCAGCAGCCGTCAAGCGACCTAGGCGTGTTTTGCGACAACAGGCGGGGAGCCTTTTCCGGCGGGTATGCGGACCCTGAGGCCCCCCCAAGGCAAGTTCTCTTAGTACGTATGGCTCCCCACAGCAACCCTGGCTCCTGGCCATAGCGGCGGCGCTTCTCTGTTTAGAGAGCGGTGCTAAGGAGGCCCTGAGCTGCCCCATTAGGTGACCTTAGTCTAGCCCCCTGCTAGCCTGACCTTAGTCTAGTCCCCTGCTAGTGTGTCTGAGATCTCTCTCCTGAGCGGTGGAGGACACGGGCTGGCCCGGGGCAGGAGAAGCTCCGGGCAGCAGGGTCGGGACCGGAGGAGATGCCCCTCCACGTGAAGTGGCCGTTCCCCGCGGTGCCCCGGCTCACCTGGACCATAGCCAGCAGTGTCGTCATGGGCCTGGTGGGCACCTACAGCTGCTTCTGGACCAGTGAGTGGCCAAAGGCCAAGGCAGAGTCTGTCACAGGCTCCCAGCCTGGCCAGAGTTTGATTTTGGTTTGGGTACTGGGGGTGTGACAGGGTCTCTTTGGCGGCAGGTGGAGATGAGCAAGAGCTTGAGCCTGACTTCTCTTCCCAGAGTACATGAACCAACTCACCGTGCACAACAAAGAAGTGTTGTATGAGCTCATTGAGAACCGAGGCCCTGCCACACCCCTTATCACCGTCTCCAACCACCAATCCTGCATGGATGACCCTCATCTATGGGGTACTGTGTCAGTGTACTTGGGTTCAGGGAGGAAAAACAGGAACAGGCCCCAGCCAAAGACAGAGTGGATTCACTTCTTACCAGGTTCTTAGGAAAACCATGGCATTATTTGTGGGATATACTGTCTAGCTGTTGGAAGTTTTGTGTTCCTCTTAGGATTCCTCCAGGGAATGTTATTTGAACAGGATATCAGAAATTTAGAAGGAATGTAGAAGTGGCCATGTCAAATCAAGGGCTTTCCTTTTTCCTAGGAATCCTGAAACTCCGCCACATCTGGAACCTGAAGTTGATGCGTTGGTGAGGAGCAATAGGCCCCTTAAAGTGGTCCACCCATTTCTGCCCAGATTTGCCTTCCTCCTCTCTTCAGGAGGTGGCATCCATCAGTCAAGGAAGGGCATGGGTGGGGCCCCATAGACCCTTCTCTTGAGCTTCATTCTGCATGACAATGATGGCAGATGTTGTACTGGGTGGGGGAGTTAGGAACAAGGACTAGGAAGTCTTGAAGGCAGGGATGACTGGGTCTGTTGCTGCTCTAGGACCCCTGCAGCTGCAGACATCTGCTTCACCAAGGAGCTACACTCTCATTTCTTCAGCTTGGGCAAATGTGTGCCTGTGTGTCGAGGTGAGCTGCTCCTCTTGAGAGGCATGTGCAGGCCTCCCTTGGGGGTAAGGAAGCTGGTGGTCAGTGTCTCTGTCTTAGAAGGATTCAGGAGAGCCATAACATAACAGTATAGGTGGCAGAGGGTAAGAAGAAGGATGGCCTCTTAGATCCTCTGCAGAAGCCTGAGAATTGTCCAGAACTCACATGAGAATTCAAGGAAGCTTTATTTGCCATCCCTTCTGTATCTACTATTCCTCTCAGGGAGAGGAGTGCAGTACCATCACTTTATGGTGTCAGTGGGGTACATGTATAGAAGGCTAGAGGATTTGCTTCTGTGAGAACAAACAGACTGGAGGGGGGAGGAGCCTGGGATTGAATGATCACTCAGTACTTTTCACAAACCCCTAGATGTAGGGGCCATCTTGATCCCCATTCTCTAGATAGGGCTCAGATTCTCAAGACAGAGTTCAGAAGTCCAAGGTCATAGACTGACCTTGGATAAATTTAGGATTCAGATCCACATTTCCCTTTCCTCTGGGGAAGCAGATTTCTTTTTAAGCAAAGAATGAAAGAAAAAAGTCTAAAAATGGGCAAATAAGCCGGGCGTTGGTGGCGCACGCCTTTAAGCCCAGCACTCGGGAGGCAGAGCCAGGCGGATCTCTGTGAGTTCGAGGCCAGCCTGGGCTACCAAGTGAGCTCCAGGAAAGGCGCAAAGCTACACAGAGAAACCCTGTCTCGAAAAACCAAAAAAAAAAAAAAAAAAAAAATGGGCAAATAAGCTGAGGGGTAGAGGCACATGCCTTTAATCCAAGCACTTAGGAGGCAGAGGCAATTGCATCACTGAGTTTGAGGACAGCCTGGTCTACAGAGCAAGTTCCAGAACAGCCAGGGCTACAGAAAAAGTTTATCTCGAAAAACAAAAACAAAACAAAAAACAAAAAACATTCCAAAAGGGAGGGGAGAGCATGTGCTAGGTGCTAGAGAAGAGAAGAGAAAGGTAGAAAATGTCTGAAGGAGGGAAAGATCTATTTCCATCTTTCTAAGCATTCCAGTGAGACTACATCATCTTGCTGAATGACAGTGGCATTTTCTCTTAGGTCCTGCTCTGATATGTCAGCATTTTAATAATTTACACCTGTCTCTGACTCTAAGTGCCTCTCCTCAACAAGCTCAAAAGTCTTGTGTGTGTGTGTGTGTGTCTGTTTTTATTCTTTTTCTTTTGTTTTCAGTTTGGGGGACAGAACATAGAGACTTGTGCATTCTAGGCATATACTATACCTCTGAGTTATATTCCCAGTTCTGTTCATTCTTTTTTTATCTATACCTAGATTTATTTATTTATTTATTTATTTATTTATTTTTATTTATTGGTTTTTCCAGACAGGGTTTCTCTGTGTAGCTTTGAGCCTTTTCTGGCTCTTGCTCTGTAGACCAGGCTGGCCTCGAACTCACAGATCCACCTGCCTCTGCCTCCTGAGTGCTGGGACTAAAGGCGTGCGCCACCACTGCCGGCCTGTACCTAGATTTTATTTCAGTTAAAAACAGGATCTGAGATGGGCATGATGTCTCTGAGTTTGAGGCTATCCTGGTCTATAGCGCTAGTTCCAAGATAGCCAGGGCTACGAAGAGAAACTCTGTCTCAAAACAAACAAAAAAAGCTAGGTATGGTGGCCTGTGCCTGTAGTCCTGTATTTGTGAGGTGAAAAATAGGTGATTTACCATGAGTTTGAGGCTAGCTTGGGCTGGAGACTGAGACCTGTCTCAAAAAAAAGCCCGTGTGTGTACACAAGTGTGTGCCCACATACACACATACAAAGAAATTGAGGGCTGGAGGTGTGGCTCAATGGTACAGTTTGTGCGTAGCTGGCACAGAGCCCTGAGTTCTATCCCCAGCATTGTAAAAATTATAAAACAAAAACTAGAAAATGAAACATTAATTTCAAGGACAGCAAAGATTTAGTTACATGCAACTGAAACAGAGCTTGCGATACTCTTTCTGTGTTAAAACAAACAAACCATTTTTCTCTAAGCCTAAGACTTTGTAGGTTGACCTTTAAGCACTGAAGTGATTTTACACAAGTAGAAATAGCATTTGCAAAAGCTAAAAAGTGTGAGCTGCTGTTATCCTTTTTACTTCCCATTTTTAAGCTCAGAGGGTATATACCAGTGGGTTTTGCTAGAGAAGCAAACACCTTTAGTGACCACCCTTGCTATGTACTGCCATCCCAAGCAAGGAACTTGTGTCTCATTCTGTTCCCTGAAATCATTCCCACTTGTGACCCCTGAGTGAGCTGCCAGATCAGGTACCTGTTGAAGTTGAGCTGAGACTCCTGAGCCCCTAACCATATCTTCCAAATAGCAGGCTTACAGAGAACTGTGGAAAGGCAATCTCCCCCCACCCCCCAGACAGGGTTTTTCTGTGTAGCTTTGCACCTTCTTAGACCTCACTCTGTAGACCAGGTTAGCCTCAAATTCACAGAGATCTGCCTGCCTCTGCCTCCCAAGTGCTGGGATTAAAGACGTGTGCCACCACCTCCCAGCAGAAAGGCAATTCTTTTTTTTTTTTTTTTTTTTTTTTTTTTTTTTTTTTTGGTTTTTCGAGAGAAAGGCAATTCTTAATGTACTGACCTGAGATAGCCCCAATGTTGCTCTGTCTCTTGTGAGACATCCATCTCTGCCCCATTTTATAAGATTAGGATATTTGCCCATTCCTTTAGCCTCCTCCCTTCCCTTTCCTGGTTCTGTCCACTCTATGGTTATTCTTCCACTGTTGTGGAGAGTCTTACTATATCCAGGTGACTGAAGGTTGCTAGCCAGCAAGAGGTGTTAGGCCTCTACGTCTATAGTATGGCTGATAGCTAGGCTACCTGGATGATCTATGTTTGTGTTGTTGCCTTTCCTTAATCCAGTGTGATCATCTCAGAATATCTCTAAGGTTTTACTAGCCTCAGGGCAGCTTGACTCCTATTTTCAGTTTTTTTTTTCAATCTTTTTGTTTGTTTTTTGAGACATGGTCTCATATAACCCAGGCTGGCCTTGAAATACTGATCGATCCTTCCAAGTTTCCCAGTTTCTTTTGTGTTTTCTGTTTACTGGAATGTTCTCCCTTGGCCCAGAAACCTCAAGGAAGGTCAAGGTAGTGGCATCCAAAGAGTAGAGAGGCTCTGGAGCTGATCTGGAGTCAGCAATGGGTGCGTGTTGTGGGGGCAGGTTCTAGCAGGAAGGCCATAGGGGCAGAGGGAAGTGGAGGACTTGCCATGGTTATCATTTCAGTAAGAGATACTGTCTAGCCAGATGTCTTTTTTTTTTTTTTGGTTTTTTGAGACAGGGTTTCTCTGTGTAGCTTTGTGCCTTTCCTGGAACTCACTCTGTAGACCAGACTGGCCTCGAACTCACAGAGATCCGCCTGGCTCTGCCTCCCGAGTACTAGGATTAAAGGTGTGCGCGACCACCGCCCGGCACTAGATATCTTGATGTAGACCTGTAATTCCAGCACCAGGAAAGCTGAGGCAAGAGTATTGCCATAAGTTTGAGGCAAGCTTGTGTAACACAGTAATATGTCTCAAAAAAGAAAAGGAAGGTGCTATTTGCACATGAGAGGCACTAAGAGGTTGAGAGGACATTGTTTTGATACAGGATTTTACTCTGTGGCCCATCCTGACCTCAAACTCACAGCAGCTCTCCTGCTTCAGCCTCCCAAGTGCTGGGATTGTAGGCATGAGCCACCATGCCCATCTTGAGAGGAGGATGTGGTCAAACCAAAAATGTGAAGGGTCAGGGTGGCAGGGAGGAACAGGCTCTGGAAATAGATATTGGAGGTGTCTATGGATGATGCTATGAACTGTTGCCTCTATCCTAATGAGGATGGATCAGGAGTGGCTTTAATGTGTGAATCTACTTCACTGAGGTTTGGAGAGCTTGATATCTTCCCCAGAGAATGAATCAAAGAGAACAGACCTTTCTCTGCAGGAGATGGTGTCTACCAGAAAGGGATGGACTTCATTTTGGAGAAGCTTAACCATGGGGACTGGGTACACATCTTTCCAGAAGGTCAGTTGGGTGCTTGGTCAGGGTCCTGCAGCATACATGTTTTCAGGTTCCAAGCCTTGTCTCTATTCTTTCACTAGGGAAAGTAAACATGAGTTCTGAGTTCCTGCGCTTCAAATGGGGTAAGTGTTGCTGGTCAAGCTGACACAGCCAAGTTCCCCATCCAAACATGGCCCTGTGGATCCCTGGCTTCATTCTCCTCTCTGGTGGGTGTATCAGGAGCAGTGGGAAGGGGACAGATGGTGAGTCAAGGACTAGTCTTTAACTGAGAGACAGTAGAAGTGACATTGGCCAGAGATTGGCACGGAAGCTTGGCTCAACTTGTGCCAGTGTTTCTGCCTCTCTCCTAAGTAGGAATTGGACGGCTGATTGCTGAGTGTCATCTAAACCCCATCATCCTGCCACTATGGCATGTTGGTGAGCCAGGGACTGGGGGTAGGGAGGGACTTCCTTAGATGTTTTTAAGGGGATTGTGGGTTGGATGGCTAAGAGAAGTGCCTGGGGCTCTCTCTGGTACACTGCTTCTCCCAATGGCTGGCTTTCTATCCACTGTGCTACAGGAATGAATGATGTCCTCCCTAATAGCCCACCCTACTTCCCCCGATTTGGACAGGTGGGTAGGCACTGCTGATTCTTATCTGTCTATCTACTTGCCTGCTATCTGCCCTGTGTCTCCTAGCCCATACTATAAAGGATTGGTTATTTGCTGAACATAAGCGTGTAGTGGGGGGCTAGGTGGGGCTTTTCTGGAAGCAAGGCCTTTAGAATAGGAATTGAAAATCAGGTGGGGGACAAGGTGGGGCAGGACAGGTGATTGATAGGACGGATCCTAGGATTAGTCTGTCTTTTGGATATCACCAAGCCCAGCTGCCAGTTTTGAAGAGAGAGACAGTGGCTTTCAGGAGCACCAAGCCCATTGGGCAGGGCAAAGCAGGGCTCTGACTCCTCATATTGTTTGAGCTGGAACTATAGGCTCCTTGTCATCCTTGATGGCCTGCCTCCTTACAGAAAATCACCGTGCTGATCGGGAAGCCCTTCAGTGCACTCCCTGTGCTTGAGCGGCTCCGGGCAGAAAACAAGTCAGCTGTGAGTTTCCACCCAAGGTCCCCTAGCTGTCCTTGGCCTTCCCAGCCCCTCAGACTCCCAGGGTACCTCAGCCATGGTCCCTGGGGAGTGCAGGCCAGCACCATCCTTGCTCTCAGGTGGAGATTCGGAAAGCCCTCACAGACTTCATTCAAGAGGAATTCCAGCGGCTGAAGATGCAGGCGGAACAGCTCCACAACCATTTCCAGCCTGGAAGATAGGTTTTGCCTGCCCAGTCTGTGCCCTGAAGTCCTTAGCCAAGGGAGCACTGGATCCTCCAGGGTTTGGGAAGAGGTGGTGCAGGACCCTGCCCAACCCTACTTGGCTCTGTACTGCCTTTGAGATTCTTCTCTGCACAAAACTGAGGCTGGAAGATGAACTCATGGTTTTAACTCAGATAGATTGGCTCATAATCCCTGCTGGATACTCTTTTTTTTGTTGTTTTGTTTTGAGACAGGGTTTCTCTATGTAGCCCTGGCTCTCCTAGAACTTACTCTGTAGACCAGGTTGGCCTTGAACTCATAGTGATCCATCTGCCTGTGCCTCCCAAGAGCTGGGATTAAAGGTGTGTGCCACCATTGCTTGGCCTGGATACCCTTTCTTATCCTCAAGCATCTGGCTCCTCTGGGTCTCCTGGACTAAAAGAAGAGCTTTGGCTGTCCCTCACACTTGGCAGAGAAGGGAGGAAGACTCTTAGGCAGGGGCTGGCCTCCTTCTCACATCTCTCAGGGGCTAGCATTGGAAGGGAGCAAAGCAGGCAGTTGCGAAACTAGTAGGAGAATATGTGTCCTGCCCATAGATGCAGAAAGAGGACCCAAATGGCCCCTTGGATGGACTACCACTTGCCTACCCTTTCCCAGGAACTTCTCACAATCTCCTTAGGGATGGCTGTCAGCCAGGTCAGTCTTCTACCTGAGCTTCTCCTGCTGCAAGGTTTGTCCTTGGGTGGTCTCCAGACAAGAGCAAGTCTTGGCCAGGATTCAAGCCTAGCTAAACTTAACTAGATGTTTTTGCTAGATTGCAGAAAAAGGGCCCCCAAGACCTGACTGTGAATCCCCCAATGTCAGGGCCTACCCACTTCTCTAACCTTTTTGCCTTGACATTCCCTATGTCCTGAGGTCTGGGTTTTCGTGTTTTTAGAGTAATAAAATATTTGTGTTATGCCACTATACCTCTGTCTTCTGTGTAGGAATGCAGATGGGAAGTACCTTGCTGGACAAGAAAACAGGACCCTTGAGCCTGGATACAATGAGATCATTTAAGTAGATGGACATAGGGATTTCACTGTGCTCTGACCACTTGAGACTTCCATTATTAACTTTAAGCCCTATAACAGTGTGGCAGGAGTAGAGATTCATAATGGCGGCAAAACAAGACTAATAAACTAGCTTCAAAACCTCAAGTGAAGTCAGACATGGTAGTACACACCTGTGATCCCAGCACTAGGGAGGCTGAAGCAGGAATATTGCCACATGTTCAAGGTTGGCCTGGGATACTGAGTAAGAGACTGAAAAGAAAAAAAAAATTAAAGTCAAGCATGGGAGGCAAAGACAGGCAGATCTCTCTGAGCTACATAGTGAAATCCTGTCTCAATAGGAAAATTAGGTGTATATGGTGGTACACTCTAATCTCAGCATTTGGGGTGAGTGTGTCTTAGGGTTTCTGTTGCTGTGAAGAGACACCATGATCACAGCAACTGTTTTTTCCAAGATAGAGTTTCTCTGTGTAGCTCTTGAACTCACAGAGATCCATCTGCCTCTGCCTCCTGAGTGCTAAGATTAAAGGCGTGTGTCACCACAGCTGGCCACAGCAACTCTTATAAAGGAAAACATTTAATTGGGGTGGCTTACAGTTTCAGAAGTTTAGTCCATTATCATCATGGTGGCATGCAGGCAGACTTGGTACTGGAGAAAAAGCTGAGAGTTTTACATCTTGATGTGCAGGCAGCAGGAGTCTGTGTCCACACTGTGCATAGCTTGAACATAGAAGACCTCAAAGCCCACCTGCACAGTGACACACCAAACTACCACAAGGTGGGTCTTTGAATTTGAGGCCAGCCTAGTCTACATAGTGCATTCCAGGCTAGCCAGGGCTACACAATGAGACCCTGTCTTGGGAAAGTGGAGTTGGGGGACAATTAAAAATTTAAAACATTTTTCAGAAGGGGAAAACATCACTTTGTGGGGATAGAATACACGTAAAAGCCAACCATACAACTTAGGTCCAAGGGTAACATTGCCTTTTCATGTATTTATTTTGTATATATTTGAGAAATACTAGCTACATTTCTTAAGGAGTTTTGAACTCATACCAATGTTACAATTCCATTTGTTCAAACACACACCCTGGTGGAATGGTGATGCAAGCCTATAATCCCAGCAATTGTAAAGTGAAGTTCAAGGTCTTTAGCTATATAGTGAGTTCAGGGCCAGCTTGGGCTATAGGAGACCTTTTATCAAAAAGAAAAAGTAGGGTCAGCAAGATGTTTGAGCAAGCCTGTCAACCTGAGTTAGATCCCCAGAAACCCGCATGATGGAAGGAGAGAAGGAACTGCCGAAAGTTGTCTCTCATCTGACCAATACATACATACATGCTATGACACTCACATGCCCATATATGTGTGTACACACACAGATGCACACAGGGAATGCTGAAGAAATGGTTCAGCAGTTAAGAATGATTATTGATTTTGTGGAGGACCCAGGTTCTATACCTAGCATCCATGTCAGGGGACTCAACCACCTATAACTCCAGCTCCAGGGGACCCAGTGCCCTCTCTGGCCTCCATGGGCACCTACACACAAACATACACATAAATAATAAAAATAAATCTTAAAAAATAACTTAAAATACTGCCTCCTGTGTGCTAGGCAAGCAGTCTACTACTGAGCTACACCATGTGCTTTAAATACAGGCTATTTTTGAGTATGGTCTTACAGTCACAACAAAATTAGTATATTGAACTTCTACCTACCCCATATACCCTGCACATATAGTCTACCCTACCACCAGAATTTTGTACTAAGACACATCTGTCACATGGATGAACTCACATAACATATCTCCCTGAGTCCATAGTTTATTTATATAGGTATAGTCTATCATGTGCCCACCATTATTGTAGCTTTACTACCATAAATACTATACTCTTTTTGTTTTGTTTTGTTTTGTTTTTCGAGACAGGGTTTCTCTGTGTAGTTTTGGTGCCTGTCCTGGATCTCACTCTGTAGACCAGGCTGGCCTCGAACTCACAGAGATCCTCCTGGCTCTGCCTCCCGAGTGCTGGGATTAAAGGCATGCGCCACCGGCACCTGGCAATACTATACTCCTCTTACTCATCTCCCCTCCCAACAAACCCCTGGCTACTGCTAGTCTTTTACTGTTCCACAGCTTTGCTTTAGGTAGAATGCAGCAAATTTGGAATCATAGTTGACAGTTTTATCAGATTGCTTGTATAGCTGCTTTCCTTTTAGCACTGAATTAGATTCCCTTGTATGAATGTGCCAGTTTATTTAGCTATTCACCTACTGAAAGACATTTTGGATACTTCCAAACTTTAGTAATTACGATTTAAAATGCTCTAAACATTTTTTTCATGAATATACACTTTTAACTTATTTGGGTAAGTACCAAGGAATATGCTTGCTGGTTTATATGGCAAGAATATGTTTAATTTTTGTCAGAAGCCAACATCTAGTCTTCTAAAGGAGCTATATTGTTTGTATTCCTACCAGCAATTAATGGGTTTCTGAGCTTTCTGCTGCTGTGACAAAATACTTGAGAGAAGTCAACTTAAAGGAGGAACTATATTGGCTTCTGCTTTCAGTGTTTCAATCATGGTCACTTGATCCCATCACTGTAGGCTTGTGAGAGCATCATGATGGGGGAGGACACAATGGAACAGAGCTGTGCACCCTTTGGCAGTGGGAAGCAAAGAGTAGGAGAGAGATGGGGCAGAGGTAAGATAAGACCAAGATTTGTCATGGTGGTGCCTACCTATAATTTTAGCCCTTAGGAGGATGACTCAAGTTCAAGGCCAGCCTGAGCCACAAAACAAGAAACTGTTTCGAACAAACAGTAACCCAGGCATGATGATAAATACCAGTAATGCCTGAATTTTGGAGGTAGAGACAGGAAGAGTAGGAATTCAGATCATCCTTGGCTATATAGCAAATTCAGAGCCTTTTTGGGCTACATGAAACCTGTCTTTAAAATTAATACAGCCTTCAGCCAAGCACAAGCCTTTAATTGCAGAACTCTGGAAACAGGCAGGATCAGAAGAATTCAAAGTCATCCTCAACTGGATGTCCAGTTCCAGACCAACCAGGGCTACCTATCAAGCCCTTATCTTAAAACAACAATGGCAACCAAGGACTGTGGCTGGTATAGTGTGTGCCTAGCATGTAAGAAGTCCTGGGTTTGATCCCTAGCATGACAAAAAAAAGACCTTAAAAAGAAAGGAGGGGGTGTGGGAGAGATGGCTCAACAGAACACTGACTGCTCTTCCAGAGGACCCAGGTTTGTTTCTCATCACCCATGTGGTAACATACAACCATGTGTAACTCCAGTTACAGAAGATCCAAAGCTCTCTTGCCTCTACTGGTACCAGGCATACATGTGGTACACATACATATATGCAGACAAACACAGAAAATTTAAAAAATAAGCCAGGCAATGGTGCACGCCTTTAATCCCAGCACCCGGGAGGCAGAGTCTGGTGGATCTCTGTGAGTTCAAGGCCAGCCTGGTCTACAGAGCGAGATCCAGGAAAGGCACAAAGCTACACAGAGAAACCCTGTCTCAAAAAAAACCAAAAAAAAAAAATAAATAAATAAAAAATAAACCTTAGAAGGGGTTGGAGATGTGGCTCAATGATAGAGCACTTACTTAGAATGTGTGAGGCCCTGAGTGCCTGGGTTTAATTCCAGCCCTTAAAAAAATCAAGAAATTGCTGGGCATTGGTGGTGCATGCCTTTAATCCCAGCATTCAGGAGGCAGAGCCAGGAGGATCTCTGTGAGTTCAAGGCCAGCATGGGCTATAGAGCGAGATCCAGGACAGGCACCAAAACTACACAGAGAAACCCTGTGTCCAAAAACTTAAAAAAAAATCAAGAAATAAAAAAAAAATGTTGAATAAAGAGAGGAATTCCCCCAACCCAGGATTGTGTCTGTTCTGTGTATATGCTGGTACAAGTGTCTCTGAACTCACTGTGTATCCCAGGATGACCTTGAATCTCTTGGGGGTTATGATCCACAGGTTGAGAAACACTGTCCTAGATTAATCACATATGTTTGGAGAGTTCAAGATTTGGTTGTACTTCCTTTCTTTTTGTTTTTTTCTTCCTTCCTTTCTTTCTTTCTTTCTTTCTTTCTTTCTTTCTTTCTTTCTTTCTTTCTTTCTTTCTTTCTTCCTTTCTTTCTTTCTTTCTTTCTTTTGTAGTAGTGTGGGAATGAATTTCTTATATGTAAAGATAATCAACAGACCAAGAAATAAAAATGGCACAGAAATGTAGGCATGTTTGGTGGCTCACAGTTGTAATCCTAGTACTTGAAATGTTGAGGTTTGCATAGTGAATTTTGTTCATGCCTGTTTAAAAAAAAAACAAACCAGAAAAGTCAATTTGTTTGTGCTGGTGACTTCCATTTTCTCACTCTAGCTGTCAGTCCTTCCTCGAAGGCAAATCACAAAGGAGGATAATCCTTCCACGTGGAGTCTCCCCTAATTTACAGTGGGATCACCCTTGCCAAAGTTATCAAATGTTGCTAAGTAAAAAGAAACAGTGTTCTGCTCTCATCGTATTACCTGCCTTTTAATGGGAAATGACATTGACATTGTTACTTAATGGTGTCCTTCAGACTCGGCTACCGCCTGGGTTTTCCCCTCCTTTCTGAAGCTGCATCTGTTCCTCCTCCTAGTTCCTCCTCCAATCTGTCCATTTTAAGTGTTGGCTGTTGTTTCCTTGATGATATGGTGAACCCTTTCCTTATTTTTCGGTATTGCAGTTTTTCATCTGTACCAGACAGAGGGTCTATCTTTAGAAAAAGATCCAGTCTTGCAATTTTAAGAAGAAAACAGAAAAAAGCAAATATTAGAGAATGGAACTCTATCGAACTACCCCACCCAGCTGAGCCAGGTAGCAGCCGGTAGCGCTCGGTCCCGCCTCCTTTCTCACAAGGAGCGTGCGCGACTGGAGACACGTACAGCCAACCAATGAGAACGAGTGATCATGAGTGCCACGATCTTGGCCCAATCACAGGAGAGTATGGGAGAAGCCCCCCTCCCAGATCGATGGGGGCGGGGCTCGGGCGGAGGTGACGGTCATCTGATCTGCAGCGGCCTCGGAGGCCCAGGCACTGTAGGCTGAGGCTATGATGGCGGCAACAGTGGTATCTCGGATGCGGATGGGGACACGGCGGGCCCCGGTGCCGTGGCTGCCTCTGTCGTTGGTGGCGGTGGCGGCGGCAGTGGCCGCGGAGCAGCAGGTGCCACTGGTACTATGGTCGAGTGACCGGTGAGCTGGTCGGGCCAGGTCGGGTCGGACTGGGCCGGGCCGAGTCGAATCAGGCCAGGTGGGGTTTGTGAGGGACTTGCTGTGCGCCGCGGTGGATGAGTCGCCCTCGCTGAACTCCAGGACTGTCCTTGGCCAGGGGCTTCGAGGCCCAGATGGAGACAGTCTCTTACTCAGGGGCTTGCTCCATGACGGCCAGTGTTCAGCTCTCAGGGCCCCACGTGAAGCCGGGCACCCATGGGTTTAGGATCTCAAGTCATGCAATCACATCTGGCAGTTTCTTTTCTGTCCACTTTTAGGGACCTGTGGTCTCCTGTGGCCGACACACATGAGGGCCATATAACCAGCGATATGCAGCTTTCTACCTACTTAGACCCTGCCCTGGAACTGGGCCCCCGCAATGTACTGCTGTTCCTGCAGGACAAGGTGAGCCTGACTCAGTCTGCTATGTCTTTGTCATCGGGAAGCAGACCCTACCCTACCCCCACTTCCCCAGGTGAAGCTGTAGTGACCTTGTCCCACCTGTAGGCAGGTGTGGTTAGATTTTTGTTAAGACCTGTTGGAGATGCTTCAGTGGGAACAGGAGACTCATGGAAAATGCAGGGACTTGATTTAAGGAAGCAAGGGATCAAACATCAGATACCAACCTAGTATTGAGCATTATTTTCTGGTGTCCTGGAGCATGGTGGGAATTATCAGTTTCACAGATGGAAGATTCACTTTGGGGAAAGATCAGTGACTTGCCCAATAGCTAATGGTGGGCAGAATTGTAATTGTTAACTGTCACAATTGTAATAGGAGTAACTGGAAAATGACCCCTTATATAGCCTGTTATATGTACTGTGCTCTACTGATAACATTTTCTTGGTTTAACCACCAAGGAAAGTAATGTTGAAGAGGTAAAATGAGTTGTTGAAGCTCCAGATGTGGAGACAGCACAACACACTGCTTCCAGCTTGGATGTATCAGACTTTCCCCCCAGTTTTGTGCTGAGTCAGCATTCTATTTTCCTTTTTCCCAGGTGTGTCTACCCAGAACAGGAGTATGGGCTATGAGAAGGTTCTAGTGTAGCATAAGATTATTGTTCAGGGGCTGGAGAGATGGCTCAGAGGTTAAGAGCACTGACTGTTCTTCCAGAGGTCCTGAGTTCAATTCCCAGCAAACACATGGTGGCTCACAACCATCTGCAATGAGATCTGGTGCCCTCTTCTGGCCTGAAGGCATATATGCAGGCAGAATACTGAATACATAATAGATAAATCTTTTAAAAAAAGATTATTGTTCAGGAGGATGTCAATTCTGCTTGTCCCTTCCTCTTTAGTGGCCTGGCTGGCTCATTCTGTTTGCCTCCCTCTGTTGCTGTGTCTGCTGCTGGTGGTGATTATGTTGGTCAATAGTCCTTTTGAAAGGTGATAAATAACAGGTCAGACTGGAACTCAGTCCTACCATTTGTTTCAGCCTTGGGACACATAGAATAATCTTTGTAAACCACAGTTTGTACAACTGTAAAATGAAGATATCCACCTATTCCAGGGGTATATCTGAGAGAAGTAATCTACATAAATCCTTTAGCCACAGTCTCCCAATCTTAGGGTATTTCCTTCTTTTGCCAATGATAGAATGCTTAGTATGTGTTAGGAAGTAGACATTCTTGTGAAGGCAAGTAGTTAAGAGCTAAATTGAAGCCTGGCAATGGGTGGCACATGTCTTTAATCCCATCACTTGGGAGGCAGAGGCAGATGGATCTCAGTGAGTTTGAGGCCAGCCTGGGCTACAGAGCAAGATCCAGGACAGACAGGACTGTTACACAGAGAAACCCTGTCTCGAAAAACTTAAAAAAAAAAAAGTTCTTTATTCTAGATAAAGAAGCAGGCTAAGGCAACACAATAACAGTATGATCAGGCAGGGTTTCAGGAGGTAACATCTTGTTAGCAGCAGCAAGTACATTACTGGCAGGAGAACATGAGGTGTAAAGGCCCTGGGCAAGGGAGTGCTCTTAGTAAGTTCAAGGGAGTGCTTGTGTGACTGGAGCCTAGTGAAAGCCTAGTGAATGATTGAAAGGGTAGGAGATGATCTGCTACGTTACCTAGAGATGGAGCCACAAAGGGAAAGGTTGGTGGCAGTTTTGAGTATAACAAAGCCTTGCATATATAGTACAGAGTATATGAGAGTATAGCAGGAGAAGAGGCTAGGAAAGGAGGCTGGGCTTATGTATACTAAACACAGTGAGTTTAGGGAAGCTGGTTAAGATTCCCTCTGGGCCTAACTGGGAAAAGCCAGAGGAAACTAGCTGGGGGTTGAAGGGAGGAGGTCTGAGATACTTGTAGATTGTAGAAGGAAGGGAATGAGATTGGAGTTACTGGGTTCCTGGGAGCTCAGAAGTCCCAGCTTCCTCCATTGTGTTCCAATGTCTTCCTCTCTCCCAATTCCCACCAAAAATGGTGGGGCACTGCTTCCCTTGAAAAGGATCCTGTTCAGACTAGACATAGAGGTTCTCCTTTGCTCTGACTTCTACTTCCCTCCTAGGAGGCATGCAATAAATATTCTTTGCTGTCTTCTTCCTCTTTTCCAGCTTCCCTCTTCCCTCCCCAGTTCTTGCTGGCTGACTCTTGTTTTGTAAGTTATCATAAGCCAGCTGTCCGTAGGTCTTCCAACCCTATGACCACCTTCAATGTCTTGTCACCTTGCCCTCAGAGTGCTGGGGAGGACAAAGTGAGCCTTCCACTCGCCCCTACCACAAGTGCTGGTGGTTCACTCTCCTCCCCCATGCCAAATCTGACTTGTAATGTTTTTTTAGCCCTGAGAATCCCCACCCCTGCACACCCATCCTCCTTAGTCTTTGTTCCTTAACCACCCTCCTGGGACATCTCTTTTGCTTCCCTTTTAGCTAAGCATTGAGGATTTCACAGCATACGGTGGTGTGTTTGGAAATAAGCAGGACAGTGCCTTTTCTAACCTGGAGGTAAGGGTCTGCTCACAACCCCAGCTAAGAGGACAGATAATACATTCTGTGTTCTCTCTCCCAGAGACAGGACCAGAGGCTTTGAGGGTAGAGGGCCTGGGATGTGAGTGTCAGTTGTGGGACATTTACTTTCTGACCCATTGTGATATTCTTGTGGGGTATAGCTTTCCAGGCAAGATTTTTAGGGGTTATTAGGCACATTGTTCCCTGGCTTACTTTGCCTTCCACCTTTCCCCTACCATCAGAATGCCCTGGATTTGGCCCCCTCCTCACTGGTGCTTCCTGCCGTGGACTGGTATGCAATCAGCACTCTGACAACCTACCTGCAGGAGAAGCTTGGGGCTAGTCCCCTGCATGTGGATCTAGCTACCCTAAAGGAGCTGAAGCTCAATGCCAGCCTCCCTGCCCTGCTGCTCATCCGCCTGCCCTATACAGCCAGGTACAGCCTGGGTGGCACAGCCTCCAGCCTTGCAATTTGAGAGATGGGTAAGGTCCTAGGCTCTGAGCTTTGGTGGCAGAGTTGAGCCAAAGATGACAATATTCCCCTGTTCACCACCTTGAGACTCTTCCAGAAAGTTCCTTGTATGCCCAGAAGAGACAGGAAGGACTTCCTGTCAGGCTGTGACTTACAAGTATCCATTAATGAGTTATGCCTATTGGGCCTCCAGAAATGAGGCAAACATGGCCTAGAAAACCTCTTCATTCACTGAGGCCCTCTTTATAGAACTGTGGACAGATACTGTACCTGCAAAATGGGGAAAGGGAAATGGGATTCTAGGCAGGGGTACTGAAGTAAATAGAAGTACAGGGGCTAGCTGCGGCTAAGCTGGCCTCAGCATGACTGTCAGGGCAGCAGCTGAAGTGCACAGGCTTGGTGAGTGGGGCTAGCAGGGAAAGATGCTGGAAGGATTGAGAGAAAGGTAGTGGGCATCAGAGAACTGTTCCAGACAAGCTTTTTGGACTTGAGAAACAGCAACCTGAGGGTCTCTCACTTTCTTATCCATAGCTCCGGTCTGATGGCGCCCAGGGAGGTCCTCACAGGCAATGGTGAGTGTGGTCCCAGAGAACTTATCTCCTCATCTTGCCTTTGAGCCAGGAAAATAGAACTGGTTTCTCAATACAAGGGTGGCCCCTGTTTCTCAGAGTAGCTGACAGCTGAGCAGGGACATAGTGGCTGGCTGCCTGGTCATGTTCTTCTGTAGCCAGCTTCACCTGACAGAGATACCTTAGACCCCTGTGGAAGAGCTCCGGAATCTAGTTTCTGCACAGGTCTGATGAATCTATGGATTTAATAGACCAGTAACATTATGCAAGGCGATTAGGAGGACTTGTCTTTGTAGTAAAGGACAGTCTATCTGCATGGAAAAGGAGTTGGATTGATATGGAGTTCTTTATATTCACTATTTATTTTGTTTCACTTAGGTTGGGCTTGGCATTAGAGAGTCAATAATTGAGGCCTGGCAGAGAGACTGGCAGGGGGTAGAGGAGAAATAGCTGTTTTTAGGGGTCCTCAGTGGAAACTAACAGCACTGATTTTCTCAAGGTCTAGGTCTCTAAAGCAGACAGTGGGGAGTATTTATTTAAGCAGGCTACCTGGTGACTTGGCTCTCTGCTCTTGTGTCACTCTTCAGATGAGGTCATTGGACAGGTTCTGAGCACACTCAAGTCTGAAGATGTCCCTTA
Source organism: Peromyscus maniculatus bairdii (assembly GCF_049852395.1). NCBI lineage: Eukaryota > Metazoa > Chordata > Mammalia > Rodentia > Cricetidae > Peromyscus > Peromyscus maniculatus. Next base: position 1,554,095 of record NC_134875.1, on the reverse strand, counting down.
CACTGCGGCTCTTACTGCAGTCCGTCCTAGAGTACGTACTCTTCTAGCAGGGGCCCTGGGGCATGGGGTTGTGACATCATTGGTGAGTGTGTCTGGAGATAGAAGGGTATGTCATAGGCAGGGCCTCCCAGGAGTCCTCAGCTTGGGGGATTAGTGGGCAAAGGATTGCTTCCTTTATCCACAGGGCCTTTTTTTCCATCTTGCTTGTGAGCCACTTGTGTTCATGCACACTTGCTGCAAGTGATCATAAGTTTAGGGAGAGGGAATATCAGGGCTAGGGACTTTCAGATTGTGTACAGGGTACCCAGTGAGGAGGGAGACCACTACAGTGGATTAGGCTTTGTTTTTAGGACTGTTGAAAGAAGGCTTGTTGATATTTCTGCAGGTGGCCCGTGATGTACCCATGGTGGCTGGGGGTCTAGGTCGCCAGCTGCTTCAGACTCAGGTGGCATCACCTACAATCCATCCTCCTGTGAGTTACAATGACACTGCCCCAAGGATCCTGTTCTGGGCACAGAACTTCTCTGTGGCATACAGAGACGAGTGGAAAGACTTGACTTCCCTCACGTTTGGTGTGGAGAATCTTAACTTGACTGGCTCCTTCTGGAACGACTCCTTTGCCATGTAAGGTTACTATGCAGGGAAGGAAGGAATGTGTTATCACACATGACCTTGTTGCCTCTGTGGCCCAGTACAGGGCAAGGATATAGGATCAGGTGTATATGTGTTGGGGGTGAAGAAGGTCTTTGTATGGTATGTTCACCAAAGAGTTGGAGACAGTATCACAGGGTGATGTTGCTGGGAGGTTACTAGAGAGGGAGCCTCTCAGAAGTTTTGCCTTCCAATGTAAAAACACAGGCCTTGGTTGTTAGGTTCTGTGTTTGTACCATCACATAGTCCCTTGGGACCCTGGCCCTTCTTTGAGCTCAACCCCTGGGACTGCATGTGGGCAAATAGCAGATCAACTGCCAAAACCAGTTCTCGGCCTCCTACCCCTGAAACCTCAGCAGGCAGCTGAATGACCTTAAGAAGGGGATGAAAGAGGTCCAGGGGAGTCAGGAGAACCAGAGGAAGGAATCCTAAGCTGGAGGTGTGGGACCTAGGTGCTGACCCCCCAACTGCTCCTGATTTGGTTATGACTGGAGCCTTAGTTTTCCCACCTGCTAAATGAGGACACTGTATTGGCAGGTGACTGTAAAGCTGGACCTAGGGCAGCTTAGGTTGGAGCCAACCTGAGGAGGACCTTGCTCAAGGTCCTTCAAGAGCCTGATAGCACCCCTCTACCTTGTCTCACAGGCTTTCATTGACCTATGAACCACTCTTTGATGCAACAGTGACATTCAAGTAAGTTCTGGTGACTGAAGTGTAGCTGGGCTGGTATGTCTTCATTCTCTTCTGTTCATCTGACATCTCTGTTCATCTGACATCTCTGCTACCCTCACCTCCCAGGTTCATTCTGGCTAGTCGCTTTTACCCAGTGTCTGCCCGATACTGGTTTACCATGGAACGACTTGAAATCCACAGCAATGGCTCTGTTGTCCATTTCAATGTTTCCCAAGTCACGGGACCCAGCATCTACTCTTTCCACTGTGAGTATGTCAGCAGTCTGAGCAAGAAAGGCAATCTCCTTGTGACCAACGTGCCCTCACTCTGGCAGATGACTCTTCACGACTTCCAGGTATTGAAAGGGGGGGATGGGAGCCAAGCTGGTTGCAGTAGGGGGAGGGAAGAAGAGCCCTGAGAATCTTAGTATGGCTTGGGCATGTAGCTGAGAGTTCCATCCTTGTGCTGTCTCTGAAGTATAGACTGTTCACTGATTTCAGAACCCCAGCCCTTGCTTTTTGTCGAAACTTGTAGTCCCTTCTGATCAATGTCTATGTGTCTCCTAGATCCAGGCCTTCAATGTCACAGGTGAGCAGTTCTCCTATGCTAGCGACTGTGCTGGCTTCTTCTCCCCAGGCATCTGGATGGGGCTGCTCACCACCCTCTTCATGCTTTTCATCTTCACCTATGGCCTGCACATGATACTCAGCCTCAAGACCATGGATCGCTTTGATGACCACAAGGGCCCCACCATCACTTTGACACAGATTGTGTGACATGTGCCAGAGAGGGATTGAGGAAGTGTTGGTGTCTAGGTTGTCATGTTTCCATCTTGTGGCACAGTGGATGGAAGGGTTTGTCCTCTTCCTATTATAGCATGAACCCTCAACCTTTTGCTTCCTCTTCAACCTGCTTAGGGACTTCCCTGGGGCTATCCCCCATCTCTACCAACAAAGTGTATATATTCTTCATAGATATTAGACAAATTTTCCAGGCTCCATCATCATGAGGGGAAGGGACATTAATTCTAGTGTTTCCCTTTCCCCATTTCCCCTTATTTATTCTTGCCCCTCCGCTACTATCCCTTGCTGTTTATAGTGCTTTTATGTAGTTAATGCTCACTCCCCAAGCTTTATGGAGCTTCCAGCAACAGCAGTGAACTTGAGGTTCCTTGAGTTTCAGAGGTGTGGAAAGATTACTTAACTGTCTGTCCAGCTTAACTGTTGTGTTTTTTGGGTGATGTGTTAAGAATGAGCGGTACATTGGGGTTTATTTCTGTGGCCTGAGAAGGAAGAGACCTTCACGAGGACTGGTGAGCAGAGTGTGCTTACTGGGTTTCCGGCTTGTTCCCACTAGGATTGCCTGTCAAGAGGCGGGGGTAGGGGTGCTCTGTTTTTTCCTTCCTAATAAAATAAAGACGTATTGCCATGTGTTGGGCTTCGGCTTCATGTCACTCATTTCTGCACTTGACAGTAGATTTGTTCTTGACTGAGGGAAAGAAGTTCCCGGGTGTAGTCCTATCAGGAAGGAGGTGAGAGGGGAAGCAAGCTGATACTCTAAGAGTTAGGGTAGAGGCCTGTTATTTCTCCTGGCCTTGGGAGGAGTCCTGACAATGGGAGCTTTCTCAATGATACTGTCAGCTGCAAAGACACACCACAGGGCCTTGCTTTTTCTCCCAGGGGGGTGGTACGGGAGTGCGCTGGGCGGGGCAGGACTGGGCGGGGCGCGCGGGGCTCCCGCGCATGGATCCTTCGCTGGACGAAGCACCTGCCGCGGACCAGCCCCGCCCCGTATTTCTCTGGGCTCACGAAGATCCGCCCTGCTCCTAGAGTCGTGCTGGTGCTGGGACTCAAGCGCCGGAAGCCCTTCCAGAAAACAAGCCGGGGAACGGTGGCTTCGGTTGAGTGGCAGGGCCCGAGGAAGTAGAGGGACTCTTTGACGCTGCGGAGGGATAGGGAGACGATTAATAGCCGCCATCTTTGGTTCAGTGCGGCGCAACAGCAGCGGCAGTGGCTGCTGAGGTGAAGGAGGAGGAGGAGCTGAGTGGGCGCTGGTACCAAGGCCTGACCATGGACGAGGAATACGATGTGATTGTGCTGGGAACAGGTCTTACCGTAAGTGCCACCACAGGCGCTCATACCCCTGCATCATTCCTTTCCCATCCCCCGCGGTGATGCAGAGCCCCGGCCACCCATCTCATTCTCCCATCATTGCGTTCCTGGCTCCGGTCCTGGCAAAGCCAACCCCGCGCCCACCCCACTACCTCACCCCAGGATGTCGACTCCACTGTGCTGCCATATTCTCGATTCCCCGTAGAGGGTCCCCTTTTAGCCTGTACCCCCGCACCCTAGGTCTTAAACTCAGACCCCTCTCATCTTCCTTATCTGTGTCACTGAGGTGGAAAACTCCCCCTCCTCCCACTGGACCGGTTGCACCCAGCCCCCACCCTTCGCCTGCACTCATCACTTGATTAGCATCCCTTATTTTTTGGTGATCACACTAGGACATGGAGTATGAAGATATGGCTATGGGGGCTTCCCAAGGGTGGGCTCTCATCCTGCCTTTCCGCCTTTTGAGAGGGGACGGGGAACCCAGGGAATGTTCCAGAAGCAGCAGCAATGGGGGTGGTTACCACATTCCTTCTACCCCAACCCTGTTTCTCATGGAGATCTCAGGCTGAATATATCCTTGGTCTTTGTCCTTGGGCTAGTGACAGTGACTGGTGAGGGTGGGGTGTTTGTCTTCCCCACTTCCTCTAAATCTTGTTGGTTTGCACCCTGAGTCTGGACCAGTAGATAGGCCAGAAGGGTCAGGGGCTCCTGCCTTTTGAAGGAGGAGCCCAGGGTGGGGCCTGGGATTTCAAGGACTGGCCTTCCCTTTCAAAGACCCTTTGAATTGGTTCTCCAGAATTCGTTGTCTTATCTTTTTGTGGGTTCAGAGCAGGTAGATACTTCCTTGGTGCTAGAAGACTGTCTCTGGGTCTGCTGGAAGGTCTGCCTCCTTAAGCCTTCTTTAATGCTCTAGTAGTTCACCATTTTGCCCAGCAGGGTTATAAAGGAAACATCACATGAAGCTATCTTCCCTCTCCCCAGTTTTAAGTGCTACAAGAGCCAGGATTTTACATTATGAAATTTGTGGCAGGTTTGAGTCAGGGACAAATCAGGGATGCAGGTCAGAAGGCATATGAGAGTGTAGCTGCAAATACCACCCCTCCCCCAGGAATGCATCCTGTCTGGCATCATGTCTGTGAATGGAAAGAAGGTGCTGCACATGGACCGGAACCCCTACTATGGGGGTGAGAGCTCTTCCATCACACCTCTGGAGGAGGTAAGGCTTCTCGGATCTGGGCTTAGACCCAGACCCCTCATTAGTCTCACATAGGGAAATGGGGGTAAACTAGTTCCCAGGTGCTGGGCAGGAGAGTGGGAGAGGGATGGATGGTCCTTGACATTTTCTTTCTTCCTGTCTTACAGCTATATAAGCGCTTCCAGTTGCTGGAAGGGCCCCCTGAGTCAATGGGCCGGGGCCGAGACTGGAACGTTGACTTGATCCCCAAATTCCTCATGGCCAATGGTGAGAGAGATTAAGAAGATAATGTATATGGTGATTGGGGGGTAGTGGTAATTGGGAAGACCAGAGGGAAGGGTTAAACTCCAGAATAAGGTCAGTCAGACAACAGAGCTTTTGAAGGGAGTCACACTAATGTCCCTTCCCCCCTTTGGACACAGGTCAGCTGGTAAAGATGCTACTGTATACCGAAGTGACTCGTTATCTGGACTTCAAAGTGGTAGAGGGCAGCTTTGTATACAAAGGAGGCAAGATCTACAAAGTACCATCCACTGAGACTGAGGCCTTGGCTTCTAGTGAGTATGAGTCTCCACAGAAAATAATGGGACAGGAGGAAACAGACTGTTCTCAAGATAGTTAGGCAAAAGGCTCCCATTTGCCTAAGCCTAATCTTAGCTCCATGTAGTACCAGAGTCCCCTTGCTTTATGGTACCTTTATTGGACTGTGCTACCCATTCTGGCAAGTTACCAGAAAGGAAGCTCATGGGGGAGGATTTCTTTTTGGCAGAGGGCCCACGACCCCCATAACATCCCCAAGTGGAGCTAGGAGGACCTCTTCCTACAAATAGGAAAACTGAGGCCAAGAAGGGTAGGGCAGGGTTACCATGACTAAGCTCTGGTGGGAGCCAGGACACCAACTTTCCTGGCCTGCTCTGGTGGAAAGAGGGGTTTTATGTCTTAGTAATATAACGGGTCTTCTCAAAACCCTTTCTTCAGATCTGATGGGCATGTTTGAAAAGCGACGCTTCCGAAAATTCTTGGTGTTTGTGGCAAACTTTGATGAGAATGACCCCAAAACCTTTGAGGGTGTCGATCCCCAGACCACCAGCATGCGTGATGTCTACCGGAAGTTTGATCTGGGCCAAGATGTCATTGATTTCACTGGCCACGCCTTGGCGCTCTACCGCACTGATGAGTGAGGGGAAAGCTGACTGGTGGCAGGAGCCCCTTTGTCTGGCTCACACCTTACCCTCCCCACATCTGCCTATTGTATCCACCACCCACCCTACATATCCCTTTTACTTGTCTACAAGCTCATCTGTTGAATTTCCATACCTCTTCCATTTGACCTATATCTTTGCCAGGTCACAAAGGGTGGTGGGAAGGCTGGATGGTGTCTTGGAAGGTGAGCAGGGTGCTGCTGTCAAAGCATCTTCTCTTATTCCCCAGCTACCTGGATCAGCCCTGTCTTGAGACTATTAACCGTATCAAGTTGTACAGCGAGTCCTTGGCCCGGTATGGCAAGAGCCCATATTTGTACCCACTCTATGGCCTGGGTGAGCTGCCCCAGGGTTTTGCAAGGTGAGGACCTGTTTGTTTTTCTTCCAGCTGGCATTACTGGTAAGACTAAGGCCAATAAGCCATGTGGTGGTGCAAACTTCCCAGCATTTGGTAGGCAGAGGTAGGTGGATCTCTGTAAATTCTAGGCCAGGCTAGTCTACAGAGTAAGTTCTAGGACAGTCAAGGCTACACAGAGAAACCCTGTCTCAAAAAACCAAAATAAAATGAAATAAATAAAAGACTAAGGCCAAGAATGGAAATTACCTCCTTGAGCATTTTTGTGGCATCTCCTACTTTCCCATCTAATCTTCATGTACATTGCTTCATCCTTGGGTAATGGGGGCACAGCCCTAGTGCATTAAAATGCAGAGTAGAGGTTGGAGAGTTGGCTCAGCAGATAAGAGCACTTGTTTTTACAGGGGACCCAGGTTCAATTCTAACACCCATATGGTTGCTTACACTGTCCATAACTCCAGTTTTAGGGAATCCAACACCTTTATCTGACCTCCACAGGCACCAAGCATGCATGTGGTTGTACAGGCATATGCAAACAAAATATATACACATAAAATAGTGAATATAAAAAAATTACTTAAAAAGTAAATGAAATACAAAGTAAAGGACCAGATCACCATGAACATTGATTCCCCATCTGGTAGCATCAGGACTAAGTCTAGGACCCCAGAACCTTGAGTCTGGGCTTCCCTAGGAGCTGACTCTTTTCCAGAGTCCTTGATTCTAGATTCCTAGGCCATTACTATGTGGAGCTACTCCTTCATCCTACACTCACTGTCCCTTTGCAGAATAGAATGTTCTGGATGGAAACTCCAGAGAGGAAGGAGTATGCCAAGATGGGGTCCCAAGTTCATAGGAGGGACACTTGAAACAGTTGGAGTTGAACTCTTTCTACTTGGGCAGTTTTCTCTATCTCACTGGTAGGGTGGGAAGAGTACAGGAGATTTGATCCCTCTTCTCCTAAGACTTACCCATCATTTTCCTTACTACAGATTGAGTGCCATCTATGGGGGAACATATATGCTGAACAAACCTGTGGATGACATCATCATGGAGAATGGCAAGGTGGTGGGCGTGAAATCTGAGGGAGAGGTAAGCATGCCCTGTGCATTTGTTACCATGGATCAGGTAAGGTTTGGTCTTTCTTTTAGGGCTATGTTCATAGGGAACCTTTTTGCTGGTAAGTTTGCTGTTGATTAACCCTGAGAGCCTCATAGCTAGGAACTGGGTGGTCAATAAAAGTCTATGTAGCTATTCCTTTGGCAAGAAGTATCCTTCAAATTGCCAGGTGTGGTGGTACATCCCAGTACTCAGGAGGCAGAGGCAGATGGATTTAAATCAATCAAGAAGCAAGAAGTAACCTTCAGCTGGGCGGTGGTGGTGGTGCATGCCTTTAATCCCAGCACTTGGGAGGCAGAGGCAGGTGGATCTCTGGAGTGTGCAGAGTGAATTTCAGGATAGCCAGGACTGTTATACAGAGAAACCTTGTCTCGAAAAACCAATAAATAAATGAATAAATAAGTAAATAAATAAATAAATAAATAAATAAATAAATAAATAAATAAAAAATAACCTTCAGAAGTCACATGCTGTGTCTGTGGTCCTGAAAGCATTCTTTTGGAAAGGGTGTCATATATCCCAGGTTGGCCTCAAATAGTCTATATAGCTGAAGATGAACTCTTAATCCTTTTGCTTCCATCTTCCTCATGCTGGGATTACAGGTATGTGTTAGAAATCTAACCTAGGAGCCGGGCGGTGGTGGCGCACGCCTTTAATCCCAGCACTTGGGAGGCAGAGCCAGGCGGATCTCTGTGAGTTCGAGGCCAGCCTGGGCTACCAAGTGAGTCCCAGGAAAGGCGCAAAGCTACACAGAGAAACCCTGTCTCGAAAAACCAAAAAAAAAAAAAAAAAAAAAAAAAAAAAAAAAAATCTAACCTAGGGCTTTATGCATGATAGGCAAGCATTCTACCAACGGAGACACATGCCTGTCCATGCCCCCCCCTCCAAAAAAATCCTTCAGCCTGTTGTGATGGGGCATGAGCACTGAGGTGACTGAGGGAGGAAGGTCCTGAGTTTGAGACTAGTTTGGGCCAAATAGACTCAAACAAAAAACCCCATCAACACAAAAAAATGTGTTTGTGATTGTGTTTCAGCAGTAGGGTCACCTACCCTGTATGTAAGGGCTTACCTCTCTGAGCTTTGAAAAAGGGGTTATGTGCTATAGTAGGGATGGTGATGACAACTCAGAGCTGTTTGGTTTTACTCTTAGCTCAGCTTATACTACCAAGGGCAAGGGGGTGATCTGATAGGTGCAAAGCCTTCTGGTGCCTTCACAGGTGGCCCGCTGCAAGCAGCTGATCTGTGACCCTAGCTACATCCCAGACCGTGTACGGAAGGCTGGCCAGGTTATTCGCATCATCTGTATCCTCAGCCACCCCATCAAGAACACCAATGATGCCAATTCCTGCCAAATTATCATCCCTCAGAACCAGGTCAACAGGAAGTCAGGTAGGCCAGGTGATGAGGGACTACCTTCTGTTGCTATGCCTCTCTTCTCACAAGAAGTCTTGTGGCTTCTTGTGACATTTTGTTACAGAATATACCTGGGATTGGATGGCCTTCCCTTCATGAGAGTGACAGTTTGGATGCTGTCTGCATGTTGGGCTGGGGAGGGGCAAGTGGGCCAGATTCTTGTCCAGTTCCTAGGAACTACATTTTTGTGTGGTCATTTCCCCTGGCACATGTTAACCGAGTGTTTTCTGTGGTCAGACATCTATGTGTGCATGATCTCCTATGCACACAATGTGGCAGCACAAGGCAAATACATCGCCATTGCCAGCACCACCGTGGAAACTGCAGAACCAGAAAAGGAGGTTGAGCCTGCATTGGAGCTGTTGGAACCCATTGACCAGAAGTGAGGGGCTGAGCCAAACTGGGAGGGCTTGGTTAAAGACCAGGAATGGGCAAGGCCCATCAGGAGACTTTAATCTACCTCTCTGTCCCATTTGCCCCTCAGGTTTGTGGCTATCAGTGATTTGTATGAGCCTATTGATGATGGTTCTGAGAGTCAGGTAAGAAACCTGTCCCAGTCAGCCCTGAGTCTTGATGCCCATCCAAGATCCTTTGCCTGACTTCCCTAAACCCTGGGGTTTTGCCTATTTATAGGTATTTTGTTCCTGCTCTTATGATGCCACCACACACTTTGAGACCACCTGCAATGACATCAAAGATATCTACAAACGCATGGCTGGGTCTGCCTTTGATTTTGAGAACATGAAGCGCAAACAGAATGATGTCTTTGGAGAGGCTGATCAGTGATTGCTGACTCCCCTCCTCCAGCCCCTGCTCCCCTCTCCACAACCTGTATGTCCTCTGGAACAAGGAAGATGGTATGGCTGGACATCCTTGTTTCCAGAATCTTCTGCTTCCCCCACCACATTCCAATCATACACCTCATTGATTTGATTCACTGACCAAATCCTTAACCTTAGTGATGGTTTGGGAAATGGGGGTTGGATAGTATCCTCTTTCTTGGCCTACCCTTGTTCTAGGAAAAGAGGATTCCTGTGTGTGTGTGTGTGTGTGTGTGTGTGTGTGTGTGTGTGTGTGTGTGTGTGTACATACGTACACATATACACCCTAATTCTACTGTTTGGGAAGGAGTGGAGGAAAAGCTGACTCTGCACCCACTGTTCTTACTCCCAATGTAGTGGCCTTTGGAGATACTCCATCTCCTCCCCCAACTCTTATGTGTTGGAGACACGGGACCCTTCCAGCACAAAATTGCATTCCTCCTCCCCCTTATAATTTATTCTAATTTATTAACTTTGTCCTACCTGTCTGAGCCCTCAGCCTTTCTGTGAAGCATGGGGCTGTAGAGTGAGCTGCCCTGGCTTATCCCAGCCCTTGCAAAGTCTGGGTTGGGTGAAGGTTTAGGTGTAGCCCCCTCTGGGGGTTGATCTATTTTTAATTTCTTGTCTTTGTGTTGTGTTCTCTGAGAAAAAGTAAATGTGAGCAAAGAAGAAGGAGGTGGGAAAGTGGATCCAAACCCCAGTGTGCCCTGCCCCATGCCTTTTCCTTTAGTGGTGGGAACCCTTATCTTGCAAAGTGAATGTGTCCCCTTCCCCAACCTCTAGTGTATTTCACAGGAAACAAAAACCTCCCAATAAAACTGTTGAAACCTGAGTCTGGATCTTTAGGTTCTTTTCTCAAAGGTTGTTGGGTTGTTTTGCAGGACTGGAGCAATTTAGCTTCTGGAATTAGAGCTGTATCCTCAAGGGTCAAGGCAGGTGAAGTAGGTAGGATCAACAGCTGGTGTTTGGTGGGATCATCTTTGCACTTGTGGTTTCTTTCTTTTTTTTCTTTTTGGTATTTTGAGACAGGGTTTCTCTTTATAGCCCTGGCTGTCCTGGAACTCACTCTGTAGACCAGGCTGGCCTCTAACTCAAGAAACCTGCCTGCCTCCACCTTCCTAGTGCTGGGATTAAAGGTACGCCAACATTGCCCAGCTGCACTAGTGGTTTCTAAGTCAGGGAGAAGGCATCTAGGTGTAGAGACTGGGTTCAAGGCCATTCTGGACTCTCTGAGGCAGGGAAGCACAGGTGAGATGGATCAATGGGTAAAGGCACTTTCCAGGCAACCTTGAATTTGATCTTTGGAGCCCATGTAAAGGTGGGAGGAGAAAAACAACCCCACAGTATGACCTCTGCACATATTCCATGGCTTATGCACAAACACATATATACGCACCTTTAACATTTTATGTGTATGGGTGTTTTGCCTAGATGAATGTGTACCACTTGCATGTCTGCTGCCTGCAAAGGCAGTAGAGGGTGTTGGATCTCCAGGAACTGGAGTTACAGTCAGTTGGTGCTGGGAATTGAACTTGGGTCCTCTGGAAGTACTTCTTCTAGTACCCATCACTGCCTGAACCAGCCTCAGTTCTGGGAAAGCAAAGGGACCCATACCTAGCCTTGGATGATAGCAAAAAAATCCAAGCAGCCAACTGAGAGGTGGTATGTAACACGAATTCTAAACTGTCTTTTAATAAAAACCTAGAGCCAGATATTGAGGTAAATGCTTAAAGATCAGAGAGACAAAGGAACAAGCCACTGCCACATCTTAACCTCTAGGACTCCAGCCTGAAAAGCCTTCAGTTTCTCCTCACGCCTTATATATCTTTCTCCACCCAGCTATCACTTCCTAGTCCTTGGATTAAAGGTGTGTGACTCCCAAGTACTGGGATTAAAGGTGTGTGCTACCTCTGCCTGGACTATATGTTTAATCTAGTGGCTTATTCTGTCCTTTGATCTTAAGACAAATTTTATTAGGGTATAAAATATATAACCACAGTGGTGGTTCACGCTTTTAATGCCAGCACTTGGTAAGCAGGGGCAGGTGGATCTCTGTGAGTTTGAGGCCAGCCTGGTCTACAGAGTGAGTTCTAGGACAGCCAAGGTTATGCAGAGAAACTGTCTGGGGTGGGGTGGGGGGTGGGGGGGAATCCAAGCAGCCAAATAGTGTCACTTTGTGACCAAGTAGGGGAAAGAGACTAAGCCTCAGGGTGAAGGGGGACACTTTGCTCGAAGAGCTCCATTAGCTAAGTCAGTGAAGCGCTGCGCTTAGCCTTGGGGCCAACTGGAGTAAGTAGTTAACTTTGAGGGCATGCAGGAAGCTAGGGGACACAGCTCTGTCACAAAAAAAGCCAGCAGAAAGAACTTGTTTCTCTAAATGGTGTGGAAAGGAGTCCAGCCTCCTGTGGGGCGGGGCGGGGCGGGGCGGGGCGCGATCACGTGCCAGAGCCGCGGGCGTAAGGCAGGGCCGGCGTCCGCACGTTCCCTGGTGGCTGACGTCAAGCATCAGCTGACTAAGCCGCTGCTGCTGCTGCCGCCAGGACTCTTTCCAGCCTAAGTCGCCACCGCTGCCGCCGCCACTGCCACCGCCACTGCCACCGCCACTGCCACAGCCATTATGGCTCAGTACAAGGGCGCTGCAAGCGAGGCGGGCCGCGCCATGCACCTGATGAAGAAAAGGGAGAAACAGCGTGAGCAAATGGAGCAGATGAAGCAGAGGATTGCAGAGGTGTGGGCCAGGCCGGGGCGCCTCAGAGCATGCGCTTCGCGCGGGACCCCTGGCGGTCTCATGCTATTTGACTCTAGGAGACCTCTAGGCGGGCTAGAGTGCCCGGAGGGCGGGCCCCCACTGGGGGCGGGACTTGCTTGTGAGTCTCTGGCTGGTAAGGGAAGCCAGCTGAGACAGTGTAATGGGTAAAATGGGCTCAGTGTTGGGCCATGTCAGAGATTGAGACCACTAGCTTGTGAAAACTTCAGCAGGAGGGAGCCACAGTCTGTGATTCTTGGTGGCATTGATGTTGGGCGAGACTCACTGGCACTCCTCCTGAGCACAGAGCTTTCTATGTTCCCAGCCTTCCAATGCATACAGGGAAGTGGAGAGGCACAGGGGTATATGCCACTGAAGCTAATTCCAGAGCCTTTAGCATCCCAGAGTACTAGCGTTTACCTCAGGGCTTCTTCATTGAGTGGTCACTGGTTCAGGGGCGTGGTACCAAAGAGGCCTGGGCTTGATCCTTTGGGCAAGACTCCTAAGAAGAGCAGGGCCTTAGCTCTCCAGGTGAGAGCAAGCCCTATCTAGGGAAATGAGAAGCCAAACCCAAGAACCAGCCTTCAGATGGAGGTATCATCAACCCTCAGTCATGCTTGTATTGACACCTAGTCCTCTAGCTCTGACCCCATTGCCTCAGTGGCAGCTGGAAGTACACCTCTGCTGGCCACTCACTGGGAGGTCCTGGTCAGAGAGGGACCTACATGGCACCTATTATGATGGGGTTGGACTGAAGAACAGTGACATGGGTAGCTGCTGATGACATCCTGGGCCAAAAAGAAGGAAAATTCTCACGGGGGTGGGGTGGGGGGGAGGGCTCGACCTTTTTATTCCTCTTCTCGTTTATCCTTTCCTGAAATCCCATGGTTGGGGTCTCAGGAGTTTTGGCTTAAAGACTGAGTAGGAAAAAGGCCAAAGGTGAGTATGGTGGTGGCTATAGGCTACTGAGGGAGTGCTGATCCCCAGCAGGAGACCTGAAGGGGCCAGAGCAGTTCAGGGATGCCAAGGAAAGGATCTCCTTTGGCTCCTTTAGTCCTCCTAGCTTCATGGATCCTTCTCCCCAGAAAAGGAAAGGGGTATGTGTCTTTTCTAAGATCATATCATAGTGTGTCTGGGTACAGATCTAGGACCCACAGCCACTCTTTCACTTCCACAGTGGAGTGGTAGATGGCCTTCACTGATGTGTACCTCCCCTGCAGGAGAATATAATGAAATCCAACATTGACAAGAAGTTTTCTGCACACTATGATGCTGTGGAAGCAGAGCTCAAATCCAGTACTGTGGGTAAGCAGGACACATGTACCACCTTCTTCCAGACCCAGGGGCTACTCCTTCACTGGCCTTGGCTGACCAGCCTTTCCTTCCATGTCTCCTTGCCTCACAGGTCTTGTGACCCTGAATGACATGAAGGCCAAGCAGGAGGCGCTGGTGAAAGAGCGAGAGAAGCAGCTGGCAAAAAAGGAGCAGTCAAAGGAGCTACAGCTGTGGGTCCCCCATCCTTTCTAAGCAGTGGTCCCCTTCCAGTGCAGCTAGTGCTTAGGAACTCCTGGGGGTGGGTCAGGCTGTTCCCATTCCATAGGGAGACCCCATTTTCTGCTTTGGGAGCAGTTGTGGTATCTATTGAGCTCCACACTGGTTCTCACTTTCCAGGTTTATCTTTCTGTTCTCTGTAAAGGTGGTGAGTCCTTTCTGAGCCCTTTCTTTTTACTGGGTGCCTGAACAGCCTGCATTGTCACCATTCCTCTCTGTCCCATGACCCCTGTGTCCTTTATGCTTGGTGTGTCATAATCTGAGCCCTGCCCTTGAGCTTGAAGTAAACTAGGGCAAATAGAATCCCTCTGGGGTGCTGGGGAGATCCAGCTTGTGCTAAGTGGACCCCATGCTAGGCACACAGTGGCTCTGGGTCAGAGAAGGGGCCCCCGGGCAAGAACATGGGGTATGATGGCCACCCATGCTTTGTTAGGAAGCTAGAGAAGCTGCGTGAGAAGGAGCGCAAGAAGGAGGCCAAGCGGAAGATCTCTAGCCTGTCCTTCACCTTGGAGGAAGAAGAAGAGGGAGGTGAAGAGGAGGAAGAGGTGGCCATGTATGAGGAGGAACTGGAGAGGGAAGGTGAGGGCACTGCCCGCCAGAGCTCTGTCTTGGCATTTGGGCTGACATTTGGGCCAGCAAAAGAAGAAACACTCATTTTTTAGCCTAAGTCACCTACTGTGCTTGTGGTCCCCAGTTTCACACAGGGTAGAAGAAGACAGAACTGAGGCAGCATTTATATTTTTAAACCTAAAGGATACAGTTGCTGTCAGCAGTAGACTAAGTCAGAGCTAGGCCAGTACAGGAGCCACCGGTGTGAGAAGTTACCAGAGTACTACTAGTGCCTGGTCTAAAAGGATCCAGAAGCTGTCCTTTGGAGCACACAGGATAAACTGAGGAGGAGAGAAGATAGTCTGGACTAGGCTTGCCTGCTGAAACTTTATGAAATAATAGGAGTGTTCGTGAATACCTTGCCAGGCATTGTGGGGTTTTTTTGTTTGTTTGGTTTGGTTTTGGTTTTGGTTTTGGTTTTATGAGATAGGGTTTATCTGTGTAATAGTCCTGGCTGTCTGGAACTCGCTTTGTAGACAAAGCTGGCCTTGAACTTACAGAGATTCGCTTGCCTCTAACTCCCTGAGTGCTGGGATTAAAGTGTGTGCCACCACGACTAGCCACTGCCAAGTGGTGTAACTGCTCACCACAGGTGGCCACTGGGCACTTATTGTGATTGGTGAATTTGATCTATACATGCTGAAATCCAGTGCCTCCAATGTACTGTCTTATATATATATACATCTGTTCTGTGCCTGGCCAGGCTACACAGTCAGTGTGGGCTCAGGACACTTGGGATTACTGCTTTCCCTAGAGCCCAAGGGAAATTGCTAGATCAATGTGAGATAGTCATATGGGGATAGTTGGGTTGGCCATAAAGGATGAATATTTCATTAGTTACAGCGATGGGAGGAGGTAGGAAGAGTAGATGTTGAAGTGAAATAGTTGTACTGAAATAACAGGACAAAGAACACCTGTGAAGACTTGGAATAATTTAGGTAATAGCTGTTATTTTAGCCATGTAGGTCCGTCCCCCCTCCACTGGTTGCTTTCTGCCACTGTAATTTTTAAAAATTTCTTTTATTGAGACAGGGTCTCATGTAGCTAAGGCTGGTCTTGAACTCCGGATCTTCCCGATTTTCCTCAATGCCAAGATAATGTGTGCACTACCACACTGGGCCCTTCCACTTTAATTTTACCAGTACATTTAACCCAGAAATAATACCAATATAGCTTTTTGAACTAGATATACATTCAGTAGTGTTCAGAGCTCTATGTGGCAAGCAGTGTTATTGTTTTTTGTTTTGTTTTGTTTTGAGGTTTTTTTTTTTTTTTTTGCTTGATGTATTTTGAGACAGGGTCTTATATGTAGCTCAGTCTGGCCTTGATAGTCATCTTGCATCCACCTTAGGAGCTGTTCTAGATTGCATAGGCTAGTGGAAATGTTGTCAACCTCACTGTGTATCAGTGGGATTTTTTTCTTTCAGATAGTTTCACTATATATCCTAGGCTGGCGTCCAAATTTCAATGCTCTTGCCTCAGCCTTCTGAGTGCTAAGATTACAGGTGTATGCCACTACACCTAGTTCACTAGGGCTTTTGAAAAGCATGGGTGATGGGCTTTCCCGTTCCATCCAGAGATTTCATTTTGGTGTTTTAGAAATAGGAACTAATCACCCAGTGCCCTGGCATCTATTTTTTTCTTTTAGTTTATGCTTGTTATGTATCTAGGTTAGTAGTTCTGTTTTTGTTTTTTTTCATTTGTTTGTTTATTTTGGCTTTTTTTTGGAGACAGGGTTTTTCTGTGTAACAACCCTAGCTGTCCTGGAACTTGCTTTGTAGACCAGGCTGGCCTTGAACTCACAGAGATTCACCTGCCTCTGCCTTGCAAGTGCTGGGATTAAAGGCTTGAGCTACCATCACCCAAATGGTTTTCTTTTTCTCTCTTTCTTTATTCTTTTTTTGCTTTTCAAGACAGGATTTCTTTGTATAGCTTTGGAACCTGTCCTAGAACTTACTCTAGACTAGGCTGGCCTTGAACTCACAGAGATCTGCCTGGCTCTGCCTCCCGAGTGCTGGGATTAAAGACATGTGCTGCCATCCGCCGCCACCACCACCTAACGATTTTATTTTTAAGACAAGGTTTAACTGTAGTTGTGGCATGGCTGGCACTCACTGTATACACGGTCCTGGGCTTAAACTTTGATCCATGTGCTTCTTCTCTTCAGAGCTCGGATTAAAGTTATGTACTACCATAACTGGCTTAGTCAGTAGTACTTTTTTTTTAGTTTTTCGAGACAGGGTTTTTCTGAATAGCCCTGGCTGCTGTCCTGGAACTCACTTTGTAGACCAGGCTGGCCTTGAACTCACAAAGATCTGCCTGCCTCTGCCTCCTGAGTACTGGGATCAAAGGCGTGCACCACCACCTACTGGCAGTTAGTAGTTCTTACAACATACTCTAGGGGCCTGAGAGACCGAGACCTTACAGAGGTCCATAGAGATCAAAATCATTTTTAGGCCAGTCATGGTAGCACACGCCTTTAATCCCAGCACTTTGGGAGGCAGAGGCGGGCAGTTCTCTGAGTTTGAGCCTAGCCTGGTCTATATAAGAGAGTTCCAGACCACTCAGGGCTACATAAATGTGATTCTGTCTAAAAACAAACATGCAAAATCATTTTCTGAAAAATGATAAGATGTTCTTTGTCTCATTTGCTATAGAGATCACCACAAAGAAAAGGAAATTGGGGAAGAACCCTGATGTGGACACAAGCTTCTTGCCTGACCGGGACCGAGAGGTAAAAACTGGTGCTGACTTTGGTGATGGTCATGAATTTGGTTTTGGTGGAGACTCTAGCCCTGGAAGCAGCCCTGAACCTCATCCTTTGTCCATTTCCTCTCAGGAGGAGGAGAATCGGCTTCGAGAAGAGCTGCGTCAGGAGTGGGAAGCCAAGCAGGAGAAAATCAAGAGTGAGTACTATATAGCTAGATATAGTGGCTTAGGTCTGTTATCTCAGCACTCAAGATACTAAGGCAAAAGGATCTGAAGTTCAAGGTCATCTTTAGCTACAAGGCTAGTTTGAAGCCAGCCTTGGCTACATTAGATCTAGTCTCAAAAAGTCAAAAACAAAACAGACACTCAAACAACCAATAGTGGCTGGAGAGATGGCTCAGTGGTTAAGAGCACTGACAGCTCTTCCAGAGGACCCAGGTTCAGTTCCCAGCACCCACATGGCAGCTCACAACTGTCTAACTCCAGTTCCAGGGGATCCGACACCCTCACACAGATATACATGCAGGCAAAACACCAATGCACATAAAATAAAAAGAAATTAAAAAAAAAACAAGTTCTAGTAGAGTTGGGCATGTGTGCTCTAGAGTTGGGGCAGTGAGAGAACAGGGACAAGGCCCAAACAGCTCTCTTGCAAATATTCACCTTGGTTATGTATTTCAAGGGAACTCTTAGCACTTGGGTCTGAAGACCAAGAGAGGCAACTCTTCTTTGTAGGTGAAGAGATTGAAATCACCTTTAGTTACTGGGATGGCTCTGGACACCGGCGCACAGTTAAGGTAAGAAATGGAAGGGCTCCTTTGTCTTGAGTTCAGTGGAAAGTAGCTGACAGTCTTGGCTTGGGAAACCTCTGGATAGCAGGGTGGATCTTTGCCTTCTTGGAGGTATTTCTTTGGACTGTTGTTTTTACTTCCCAATTTACTGGTATACCTGCTTCTGCAGATGAAAAAGGGCAACACAATGCAGCAGTTCCTGCAGAAAGCACTTGAGATCTTGCGCAAAGATTTCAGTGAGCTCAGGTGAGCAAACTATACACTGTGTGTGCCTGTGTTGTGCATCTGTGAAAAGCCTGCCTTCCTGGCCAGGGTATCAGATAACCTTGCTGACTGTTCCACATCTGGGAAGATTTTATGCTGGGCACTGTTCCTCAAAGAGGAAAGCTGTGCTCTTTTTTCTTAACTTCCACCTGTAGAGAGTTTAGGTGAGAGAGCCCTGCCTTGGTGATATGGTCCAGAAGTGGAGGACACTGGGATTCCCATCCCAGGTTCACTAAACTACACAGCTTCCCTTAAACTATAAGGCTTAAAGCATTGTGCCAACTCTGCTGACTTCCAGCTGTTCATCCCCTCCTCTCTCTCTCTCTCTCTCTCTCTCTCTCTCTCTCTCTCTCTCTCTCTCTCTCTCTCTCTCTCTCTCAGGTCAGCAGGGGTGGAGCAGCTCATGTATATCAAGGAGGACTTAATCATCCCCCACGTGAGTCCCTTCAACCCAGGGTCATACACACTGGTTTCATAGAGTCACCATACTGCTGTGCACTCTTCCAGGGCTGGTGAGCACAGTGGTGCCTGCTCCCACCCTGCAGGTAGGGGTGTGGGGAATAGTGGGTGATAGAGGCTTAGATGGATCATCAAGGTTGCCTTTCTCACCTTCTGCTCCTAGCATCACAGCTTCTATGATTTCATCGTTACCAAGGCACGAGGAAAGAGTGGTGAGTGATTCTATCTTAGTTTATCCTATAGCTTGTTCTAATATGTTGGGAAGGGAAGTAGTATGGCCTTGGGATTACTGCTTCTCCCTTCCAGGGCCACTCTTCAACTTTGATGTTCATGATGATGTACGACTGCTCAGTGATGCCACTGTGGAGAAGGATGAGGTATGATAGTGCTAGGATACTGGTCAGGCAAAGGTGCCCTGAGCCTGACATGGGGGTTGTCCTTGGGGAGAAGTCACAGGAAGGCAAGGTCAGGTAGTATGGCCCTGAATTACAGCCTTCATTCCTCAGTCGCATGCAGGCAAAGTGGTGCTGAGGAGCTGGTATGAGAAGAACAAGCACATCTTTCCTGCCAGTCGCTGGGAGCCCTATGACCCAGAGAAGAAATGGGACAAGTACACGGTGAGGAGTCAGGGAAGACAGGCAGGAAGGTTAGGTCTTGGGAAGCTACTTCTTGATGGTCCCACTGCTGGACTGGGCAGCTCAAAGTCAGGGGTGTGAGTCACATCGGCTTTCAGTGACCTGCAACCACCCTGCTAGGAAACCAGAGATAACTAATCTGACATCGTAACACATACCCATAATCCCTCTACTAGGGAAATTGAGGCAAGAGGAGCATAACTTCCCAGCCACCCTACATAGCAAGACCACTTTAACACACACACACACACACACACACACACACACACACACACACACACACACACATATACACATACACTCACACACACACAGAGGCGGGGGCGGGGAGGGGAGGAGAATCATAAGTGACATGCTAGCCTGTCCCTATTTATTTCCTGGCTTCCTTTCCTTGTTTCATGTGTCCCCATTTTCTCATACCAGATCCGGTGAGCATCCAGAAGTGGGCATGACCTTGGCTCTCCCCAGCGTGCCCTCCATATCTCTAGGGCTCCAGGTGCCTAGATTCCCTGGGATCATGCCAGAGCACTCTGGGAGGATGTTAGTTGCTATTCTCTAGCCCTGATATTGTCATTACTGCTTTTCTCTTTTACAATAAAAAAGTGCACATGTGGGAGCCGGAGTGCCTGCATTATAAGAACCTGTGCTTTATTTTTAGAGAGAGAGAGAGAGAGAGAGAGAGAGAGAGAGAGAGAGAGAGAGAGTGTGTGTGTGTGTGTGTGTGTGTGTGTGTGTGTGTGTGTGTGTGTGTGTGTGTGTGTGTGTTGCCAGAAGGCAACCCTGAGTGTCATTTTTGTTCTCCAACTTTTTTTTGGAGATGGGATCTCTCACTGGCCTGGAACTTGCCAAGTACACTAGACTGGAAGGTCGGTGAGCCCTGGGGAGCTACCTGTCTCTATCTCTCCAGGGTTGAAATTGTACATGTATATCATCAACGTTGGGCTTTTAAAAATATGGATTCTGGGGATTAAACTGATAATCTCATGTTTGCAATGCAAACACTTTACCAACTGAGTTATCTCTCTAGACCTAAAACATTTTTGTTGAAATAACATTTATATAATATTTTGGTCATTTTACCAGGTGTGTGATGCATACTTACAATCCTAGTACTAGGGAAGTAGAAGCAAAGGGAACATGAGTTTTGAGATTAGCCTGGGTTGCACAGCAAGTTCTAGGCCAACCTGAACTACAGAGTAAGATCCTGTGTCAACCTCTTCTACAGACCACACCAAAGGATTCTTCTTTTCACCCATTCCTTTTTATTTATTTATTTTTTTAGACAGGTTCACTCTACATAGCCATAGCTGTCCTTAGAACTCACTCTGTAGACCGGGCTGGCCTTGAACTCAGAGATCCATCTACCTCTGCCTCCCAAGTGCTGAGATTAAAGGCATGTACCATCACATCATCCATTCATTTTGAAACCATATAATTAAGTGAATAAATTAGTTTATTCACAATGCATGCAACCATCCCTTCCATTTACATCGAGAACATTTGCATCATTATTCCATGGACTTCCTGGGTTTTTAGCAGTCATTCCTCATATCCTCAGGCCTAGACCCTAGCAACCTTTAAGCTTTCTGTAGATTGGCCTCTTCTAGATATTTCACTTGTCTGGAAATAGAAAGGGATGCCATGGGAGCAAATCTGAAAGCAAAAGGAGGGCTTTCTAAGGGAAGGCCCAGCTGTTGCCATGACCCTGCCCTCCCTTCCCCAGGACACTTAGGTAGTACTGTTCTTGAATGTGGGGACATAGCCTCACACTTGGACAGGGCTCTGGAGTGAAAAGGAAATACTTCCTTAAGCCTCCTTCCCAGGTTCTTGTGTACTCTTAGCTGCTTGTTCCATGGGGTCTTGGCCAAGCACCTCTCCTAGCTCCTGTCCCCAGTACCTCCAGTCATGGCTGCTATGGGTGCCTTGAAGTTCACTTGCCACATCTGTGCCTACCCTGCTCAGACAGCATGGGGACTGGTCACTGTTATAGCCCCAGGGGCAGGATCCATCTGGGGGTGGACAGTGCCTCAGCCTTCAGTACCAGTGGCTCTGCCATCTCAATGGCAGCTCTCTCAGTTCCTCTTGGGTAAGCTGAGACATAGTGGTCCAGCTTGGAGAGTAGAAAAGATGAGTTGAGAGTCCCTTCCCTGTTTGAGGCCAGGTGCTTGTCTGCACCTTGCCTCTCTGGCAAGCATGAATATCATCTAATGGTACTACGTAGTGAGCTTTGCTTTGGCTGGAGGAGGTTTGGTCCTTGACTCTGTGCCTATGGTAGAGACATCTGAGATCACTTTGAGGATGGAGAGGGTAAAGTAGGTCAGGAGAGCACATTGTAGTAGGTAGTTAGACTCATCTTCTTCTCCAGATGTATGCTGCTGGGAGTCCTGGATGCTAATTGTCTAGTCCCCTGTGACAATCCCAATCTGCCATTTGAGAAGCCATCAGAAAAAGAAGACACTATGGAGAAAAAGTTCACTCTCGGCTATCTTATCCACATATTAGTGCCTCAAATCCCCTCTTTAGTCCCCAAGCTCTCTGAACACTACATTCATATGGATCTGAGGCCCAAGGGACTCTGTGCCTGGATAGGTCATACCTAGATAGAAGCTACTACAATTCTGCATCTTCTGGAAAAGGAACTCCTTTGAAGTTCACTGCTGAGTCTTCTCGGGGAAGGATCTATGTTGTTGGTTGTTTTTATTTTTGGCTCTTTTGGGGGCCCACCACCCAGCTCCCAAATAAATCCACAGGGAGTCTTATTATTACTTATAAATGTTCGGCCTTAGCTTGGCTTATTTGTAGCCAGCTTTCCTTAAATTATCCTAGCTTCCTTTTGCCTCTGTTTTTTTTTCTTTTCTTATCTATATATATTACTTTCAGTCTTACTCCATGGCTGGGTGGCTGGGTGGCTGGGTAGCTGGCCCCTAGCATCCTCCCCTCCTTGTTCTCTTACTCTTTGATCTCTCTTGCTCTCCTATTTATTCTCTCTGCCTGCCAGCCCCACCTATCCTTTCTCTTGCCTTGCTATTGGCCATTCAGCTCTTTATTAGACCAATTGGGTGTTTTTGACAAGAAAAGTAACACATAAACAAATGCAACAGGGTCAAGACTAAGAGGATAAAGGTCTGTCAGGGAAAGAGATGTCAGTTTTTTGTTTGTTTTTGTTTTATTTTCTTTGAGACAGTCTTTTTGTATAGCCCTGGCTATTCTGGGGCTCCCTATGTTGACCAGGCTGGCCTCAAACTCATAGAGATCCACCTGTCTCTGCCTCCTGAGTGCTGGGTTTAAAGATATATCAACATGCCTGGCTAGAAAGGCCACATTCTTGTTGTGGCCAATGGAGAGACAGAAGGCTGTACCATGGTGGATCCAGGATCCCTTTGAAGTGTTGAGCTGTATTAGCTATGTTCCTTGTTGCAATAAAATAGCTGACAGAAGCTACTTAAGGAAGAAGGGTAAGTGGGGCTGGAAAGGTGGCTCAGCAGTTAAGAACAACTGTTGCTCTTCCAGAGGACCTGGGTTCAGTACCCAGCACCCACATGGCAGCTCACAACTGTCTATAACTCAGTTCCAGAGGATCTGACACCCTCACACAGATATACATGCAGGCAAAATACTAATGCACATAAAATAAATTTTTTAAAAAAGGGAGAAAGGGTTTATTTTGGCTCACAGTTTGATGGTACAATCCATCATGGCAGAGAAAGCATGGTGGCAGAAGCTTGAGGCAACTGGTCGTCACATTGCATCTACAGTCAGGAAGCAGAGAGAGGTGAAAGCTGGTGCTCAGCTCAGTTCCTCCTTTTTTTTTTTTTTTTTTTTTTTGAGACAGGGTTTCTCTGTGTAGCTTTGCGCCTGTCCTGGAACTCACTTGGTAGCCCAGGCTGGTCTTGAACTCACAGAGATCTGCCTGCCTCTGCCTCCCGAGTGCTGGGATTAAAGGGGTGCGCCACCACTGCCCTAAAGGCTTGTTTTTTTGTTTTTTGGTTTTGGTTTTGGTTTTGGTTTTTTTTGGTTTGGTTTTTCAAGACAGGGTTACTCTGTAACTTGCACTGTAGACCAGGCTGGCCCAGAACTCACAGAAATCTGCTTGCCTCTGCCTCCCAAGTGCTGGGATAAGGGCATGAGCCACTATACTGGCTTAGTTCCTTTTATTTATTCTGACACTCTGGCCCATAGGATGGTCCTACCTATACCCACTGAGAGCATCTTCCTACCTCAATATAGAAACTCCTACACAGACACAACCAGAGGCTGGTGGTCTTCTTGTGAGTCTAGAATCTAGACTCTAGATCCTGTCACAAGTTGACAACATTAATCATCATGGGGCCAAGCTTGAAGAGCAGAACTAGAGGGTCCAGTTCCTAAGATTCCTGTGTGGCCACTGGGGTTCAACTATCTGTATGAACCTCATTATTGGAAGCTGGTGCTGGCCTGAGGAGGGTATGACCCAAGTTCAGTAGTGTTAGTTATTTGCAGTGCTCTTACCCTGCAAGAAAATGTCACGAAACACGACAGAATCCACTAACAAGAGTTTTATTAAGATAGGAAAGAGAGACAGACGTGACAGGCCTGTGGAAACACACGTGATTAAAGAAAGATGGAGCCAGGAATATGGCGCCGGCTTATAAAGGTTGGGCTGCGCCTGCGCACACAGGGCCATGTGGCTATTCCATGTATGCACATAGATCACATGGTTGTGCTGTGTGCTTTATGCAACCATGCAAAGCCACGGGGTCATGGTCACGCCAGATGTTTCGATCCGGAAATGGCTAATTTGACCTGGAGTGGGTATGGGGCTTCGTTTCTCTCAAAGACTGCTTCCGGTCGAATAGTGGGCATCGGTTGGCTCTTGGGGGAAATGGGGCGGGTAGCTTGTGAAGTCCTGGGATGATGGTGAGGGGGTCCTGGAATGAAGTTCTGTCGTCCCCTTGTTCTGCAGCTGTCCATCCTTTGTGGTGTGGCTGGGAACCTTTTGTCTGACAAGACACTGGTGACACAGAAAAAGCTTAGAGAAAAAAGAATCATTACTATTTTATTTTTGGAGTTGACATTTATCTGAGGTAGATCTGGCCTGCCCAGATGGAGACATGTGACATTTATCTGAGGTAGAGCTGGTCTTAGTACTCTGCTTAATTTTTACCCGAGACAAGCCTTATTAGAGGTAGTTTATTTAAGGTACCTGTTTCCTTTATTAGTTTAGCATTTAGGAAACGTAGGTGATCAGTTGCTGAGTATTAAACAAAGATAGACTGCTGTATTACATTTTTCCTTACCGCCTGGATATTTTTGATGGTCCTTTTTGCCTCTGGCTCTGTGTGGCCCTAGTTGGGAAAGGAAGGGGTGATACCTTATTCCTCTGGAATTGGTGACAAGGCAGTGGATCCTGATGTCCTCTGGAGCTTGTGAGTGAGAGGCCCTGTTTGTTTCACTGTATATGAAGAGAGATTTTTCTGGGATGGAGGTGAGATAAAAGGTTTTAGATGAGACAGGTGGACCCAGTGAGGAAAGCCCTCAAGTTTAGCAGCTGTAGGAGTCATAAGAATTACTTTGAATGGTCCCTGCCACTAAGGGTTAAGGGGTGAAGGGCGCTGGCCTGGAGGGAAGAGAAGAACCTGATCCCCAATGTGGATTGGAGTTGGACAATTATTGTCACACGGCTGAGGTAATGAACAGTCTGCATAGCTCCATACGATAGACCTTAGGTGACATAAAAGGGGAGTTAACAGGCTATCTGGAACAGTTGGAGGCTTGGATAAAAGACCTGGTGTTAGAACCGTCCTTCCATACATTAGTTCAAACGGAGAAATTGAAAGAGGCTTTTTAGGAAGAGCCCTGAGCCTGAGAAGAGCTAGAGGCAATAATCTTACCCAGTCGAGGTGAAGTTCCTGTGACATCTTGGTAAGAATAGTTTTTAAAGACCGGTTGGTACACTTCACCTTTCCTGAGGACTGAGGATGGTATGGGATATGAAAATGCCAAGGAATGTTAAGAGTCTTAGCTAGTGTCTGAGAAATCTGAGAGGTGAACTCTGGGCCATTGTCAGACTGAAGAGAAGCAGGAACCCCAAACCGAGGAATAATATCTCTGAGAAGGAGGTCTGCAAC
The DNA here is from genome assembly GCF_049852395.1 of Peromyscus maniculatus bairdii. Taxonomy (NCBI): domain Eukaryota; kingdom Metazoa; phylum Chordata; class Mammalia; order Rodentia; family Cricetidae; genus Peromyscus; species Peromyscus maniculatus. The sequence continues at coordinate 1,528,685 of NC_134875.1, read as the reverse complement.
TGTCTGAGCCCGCTTATAAGAAACCAGATATGCCTCCACCCATTTTGAAAATGAGTCTGCCATCACGAGGAGATATTTAACTTTCCTGACAGTGGGCATATGGGTAAAATTGAGCTGCCAGTCAGTCCCTGGAAGGGAACCTCTAGTCTGGTGGGTGGGAAAAGACTGACTCCTGTACTTGGTATTGGGATCTGTTTTTTGGCAGATCGCACAAGAGGCAGTAATAGTTCTTAAGAACTGTAGGTCCTCGGAGGTGGGTTGCAGGTGGGCTTTTATGAATTGAGACAGAGCAAGATTATTAGGATAAAAGAGATGGTGTAGATAGGACAGAATTTGCCTAGTGTCAGGGGTTCCCTGTGAGGGTGTGAACTATACTGTATGGATTCCCTGTGGTGGGTGAGGTGAGACTTGGCCCTGGAGGGCCACTGTCCTGGCTGCCTGATCAGCCTGGTTGTTTCCCTTAGAGATGATGGAGCTCGGTCTGATGAGACCGGCAGTGGATAATTCCTATAGTCTTGGGGAGGTGGGAAGCCTCCAGCATGGCCATTATTTGTCCTGAGTTAGATATGGATCCTTCTTTTGCTGTGAGAAGGCCACGTTCCCTCCACGTAGCAGCATGGGACAGGAGGATATAAAAAGCATATTTGGAGTCTGTGTAAACATTTAGGGATTGTCCCTGTACCAATTGGAAGGCATGGGTGAGAGCTATCAGCTCAGCCTGTTGGTTAGTGGTGTGTGTGGGTAATGCCTGTGCCTCTATTATCTCAGTAGCTGACACTATGGTATAACCTGCTTTATGGGTCCCTTCATATAAAAAGGAGCTGCCATCTGTGTACCAGGAATAAGTAGCCTGAGGCAATGTGCCTTCCTGTATGTGTGAAGGGTGAGGTAACAGTTCCTCCAAGGTTTCAGTGCAGGAATGAGAAGGAGAATAGTCAGAATTAGTTTGAGGAAGGAGGCTTGAAATTTTAAGATGTGGACAAGTCAGGAAAATAAGTGTGGCATCCTCTAGTAATGCCACCTGAAGAGAAAGAACCTGGGAAGGAGGTAAAGTTTGTAAGCCTTTATAACCTAAGAGATGGGACAGATTATGGTGAGAGAAGACAGTAATGGGTGACCCAAAGCTTAGCTTCTCTGATTCCCGAATAAGGAACTCTGCAGCTGCTAAGGCACAGATGCAAGGTGCCCAGCCCTGACTGGTAAGGTCTAGCTTCTTTGACAGATAGGCCACAGGTGCAAAGGAGGGTCCCAGCTGATGCCCTAGCGTTCCCAGGGCAAATCCCTCCTTCTCTGCTACATAAAGGGAGAAGGGACGGGTTAAGTCTGGGAGATGGAGCACTGGGGCCTGAAGAAGAGCCTGCTGGAGCCTTTGGAAAGGTTTAGTGACAGGATGGAGGAGGGGCTCATGTGGTGAGCCCTGAGCTGCCTCGTATAAGGGGTGAGCAAGGAGAGAAAAAGATGGAACCCAAGACCGTAGGAAGCCAGATATTCCTAGGAAAGACCGAATCTCCTGTATAGTAGAAGGGACTGTAAGAGACTGGATTAGACACTTTCTGTCTACAGTAATAGTCTTATGGGTTGGAGTAATAGACCCAAATAGGTGACCTGGGGAGTTGACAGCTGAACTTTAGAAGGAAATGCCCTGTAAGCTTGGCTGGATAAGAAATTTAGGAGAGCAGAGGTGTTAGTTTGGCTAACCTGTAAGGATGGGCTACAGAGTAAAATATCATCTACATACTGTATTAGTTTAGAGCCAGGGAGAGACAGAGAAAGCAGGTCAGAGGCCAGAGCCTGACCAAATAGGTGTGGACTGTCCCTGAATCCCTGTGGCAGAACAGTCCAGGTCAGCTGTGTGGACCAGTGAGTATCAGGGTCAGTCCAGGTGAAAGCAAAGATATTTTGAGACTGAGGACTGAGAGGAATAGAAAAGAAGGTGTCTTTGAGATCTAGAACTGAGAAGTGAGAGGTTCCTGAAGGGATAGTGGACAGGAGAGTATAAGGGTTAGGCACTACCGGATGGAGAGGGACCACTGCAGAGTTAATGAGCCGGAGGTCTTGAACCAGGCGGTAGGTTCCATTAGACATTTTTGTTTTGTTTTATTTTTTGTTTTTTCGAGACAGGGTTTCTCTGTGTAGCTTTGGAGCCTGTCCTTGGACTATGCTCTGTAGACCAGGCTGGCCTTGAACTCACAGAGATCCACCTGGCTTTGCCTCCTGAGTGCTGGGATTAAAGGCGTGTGCCACCACTGCCCGGCTCCATTAGACTTTTTAACTGCAAGTATGGGAGTGTTAAAAGGTAAAGAGGTTAGGCGGAGCAGCTTTTTCCTGAGAAGGTCAGAAATGATAGGCTTAAGTCCTCTTAGGCTCTGGAGTGAGAGAGGGTACTGAGCTTGGGTGATATATCTGGCAGGATCTTGTAGCTGGATAATTATAGGCTGATGGTGTTTAGCGATAGAAGGGTGTTGGGTATCCCAGACTTTTTGGTCTACCTGAGAGGCTGGCAAGGGAAAAGAACTGTTAGAGTCTGTAGTGTGAGTGGCTAGGAGAAGGAGGAGGGGAGCTGCTGGCACGTCTGGGGTGAGGTGAATGTGGGGAGCAAATGAAATGGGTGCTCCTACCTTAGCTAGAAGATCCCTCCCTATTAAAGGTACAGGGCAGCTTGGCACCACTAAGAATGTGTGTGTGAGAGGGATGCCTCTGAAAATGCAATTAAGTGGTGGTGTCTGATGAGGTAGGTAAGGCTGTCCCCCAACCCCGACAATAGGGAGATGAGAAGGAGAGGTAGGCCCCCAAAACTCTCTTAGGACAGAGTAGGTAGCTCCGGTGTCCAAAAGGAACAAGATGGGGCACCCATTTACTTTTATTACTACCCTTGGTTCCCTGTGTGAGATGGGAGTGGCTGGGGCAGAAACCAGGCAGTGTCAGTCCTCGCTGTAGGCCAAGCCTAGAAAGTCAGCCAGAGGGTGGTCTTCATCTGGCATTCCTATGTCGCTTGGTACCTTAGGACAGTCAGCTGACCAGTGACCCTTTTGGCAACATTTTGGACAAGGCTTTGTTGGTGCCCTTCGTGGGGTGGGATATTTGCTGTTAATCTCTCCCAAAAAATTACTGCAAGCTCTTTGCCAAGGTTCACTTTCTACCCATAATTTGTCAATATCATCCTTAGTTAAAGGTACTACAATTTTTTCTGCTGAGTCTATCCCTGCTAATTGACAAAGTCTTAATTTTCCTTTTAAAATCAACTCAGAAATGTTTTCCACATAAGTTTTTAATTTTTTTATTTTGTTTATTTGGTAGAAATATCCATTCCAATATAATATCTTCCCTCTGCATTAATATTCCTGTAGGAGAATGCCTAGAGGGTAAAATAACCAAAATGAAATCAAGCTTTGGATCCACACGATCCACATGTGCATCTTGTATTTTCTTTTCCACCAAAGCCAATTCTCTCTCAGCTTCAGGTGATAATTCTCTTGAACTATTTAAGTCCTTGTCACCTTCTAAGGTTTTGAACAAATTACTCGGTTCATCATTTTTTTTACCCCAACAATAGTCTGTAGATGGGAAATGTCTCTCAATAATCTTTGAAAGTCATTAAGAGTCTGTAATTGATCTCTCGTGATTTGCAACTTTGGGGGTCTAACTTTTGTAAACCTATTTTATATCCTAAATAATTAATAGAATCTCCTCCTTGTATCTTTTCAGGAGCAATTTGTAATCCCCAACAAGGCAAAATTTTCTTCTTCAAACATTCTTTCCAAAGTATCTGCATTTGAATCAGCTAGTAAAATATTGTCCATGTAATGATAAAGTATAGATTTAGGAAATTGTTTACATATTACTTCCAATGGCTGTCATACAAAATGTTGGCTCAGGGTTGGTCTATTTAACATTCCCTGTGGGAGACCCCTCCATTGTTATCTCTTAACAGGCTGAGAATTATAAGTAGGCACTGTGAAGGCAAATATTTTTCTCTCTTTTTCTTATAAGGGTATTGAAAAGAAACAGTGTTTTAAATCGATTACTATAAGAGGCCATCCTTTTGGTAACAGAGTAGGCAAAGGAATTCCAGATTGTAGAGAGCCCATTGGCTGAATTACTTTGTTAATTGCTCTAAGGTCTGTTACCATTCTCCATTTACCAGATTTCTTTTTAATAACAAATACAGGAGAATTCCAAGGGCTGGTTGATTCTTCAATATGCTGAGCATTTAACTGTTCTTCTACCAGCTCTTCTAAAGCCTGGAGTTTCTCTGTTGTTAAAGGCCATTGTTGAGAGTTCGAGGCCAGCCTGGGCTACCAAGTGAGTTCCAGGAAAGGCGCAAAGCTACACAGAGAAACCCTGTCTCGAAAAACCAAAAAAAAAAAAAAAAGGCCATTGTTGAACCCATACAGGCTTGTCTGTTAACCATTTTAAAGGTAGATCTGTTGGTGTCTTTGGAAGATCATCAGTTGTTGTGTCCTATTCTTGTACAATCTGGATGGCCAGTGACTGTTCTTTATAATACCTTCTAATATTTTTCTCAGTAACATGTGTTAGTTTATGGTTTGTTTCTGAGATTGGAAGAATGTTCATCTGGGTATTCCATTGTTGTAATAAATCACAGCCCTATAGATTCATAACTATATTAGCCACGTATGACTTTAATTTTCCTCTCTCTCCTTCTGGCCCTATATATTCAAGCCATCTTGTGTTCTGTTTCACTTGAGATAATGTTCCAATCCCTAACAGCTGAACATTTACATCCTAAAGAGGCCAATTTGGATGCTAAGATTCTGGTGCAATTATTGTGATGTCCTCACCTCTGTCTACAAGACCCTCCATGAGAAGGTCATTTATTTGTAATTTTAATTTTGGTCTTTGTTCATTTATAGAAGTTTGCAAAAAAAATTTGCTTTATTGTTTCTCCTGAATTTTTTGTTCTCTGTGCTACAGCTGTTCTATCATCCTGAGCAGCCTGGTTTATTACAATAGGCATTTGGTTATTTAATTGCTTTGAGAAGAGGTTTCTTCCATGATGTCAGGAAAGGCCTGAACTGAATTTGCCATGGTGGCCTGTGAGAGGCCCCTCAGGGAGTTTCAAGATTACCATGTCTGTTCCTTGTTGATCTACATTCATTAGTGCAATGTCTGCCTTTACCACACCTTTTGCACAATCCAGAAGAGAGGGCATTCTGTTGCCATTGTTCCTTGAAGGAACATTGTTCCTAGGAATGCCTTGTTTATAGTCCCTTTTTAGGTGGCCTTGTTTACAATTAAAGTATCTGACATTACTATTTTTCTTTTCTTTCTTTCTTTCTTTTTCTTTTTTTGAGACAGGGTTTCTCTGTGTAGTTTTTGTCACCTGTTCTGGATCTCGCTCTGTAGACCAGGCTGGCCTCGAACTCTGCCTGGCACTGCCTCCTGAGTGCTGGGATTAAAGGCATGCGCCACCACCGCCCGGCCACTATTTTTCTTCAAACCTCTTGAAATCACATCTCCTACTCACATATTTTCATAGTCATGAGATTCAATATTAATTGTGTCTCTGATCCAATCCTCCAAGGGTGCTGATCTTGCCTTTAATGACCTAATTATCATTTTTTATGTGGCATTGGCATTCTCAAAAGCCAGGGATTCAATTATTATCTGTCTAGCTTCTGAATTTGATATCATTCTATTTACTACTGAAGACAGCCTTTGTAAGAAATCGATGAATTTTTTTTTGGGGGGGGCCCCATATAACTTTTGTAAATGACTCAATTTTCTTTCCTACTTCTTCAATTCTGTCCCAAGCATTCAAAGCTGCCATGTGGCATAAAATCACTATGTGGTCATCATATTAAGATTGTCTTTGTGTATCAGCATAATTGCCTTCTCCAAGAAGTTGATCTTGGGAAATGTCCATACCTCTAGCCCTACATCATTGTTCAATGGTCTTAGCCTAATCCTTCCACCAGGTCCTCCACTGTAACTGTAGACCAGCCTCTAGTATTGCTGTAACTAATTCTTTCCAGTCCTGAGGGATAATTCTATTACAAGTTGACCATGAGTTTACCTCTGCTTCACAAATGGTGAATGCATACCATATGATACTACAGCTTCTTTAAATGTCCTGAAATCTAACATTTCAATTGGAGTCCAGTTAGCTTGTAGACAGCCTTGAGCATTTGGCTGTTCCTGCAAAGTTACTGGATAGATTAATGTTTGCTGTCTGGTAACCTGAGGCTGTTTCTCTGGAACCATATAATTCAATGCTGAGACAGGTTCACCTTTAAATTCTTCTATCTGAATTTCTCTATAATTCATTTTAACAGGTTTTTCTAAAGCTTTTATCTTGGCACTCAAATTGACCAACCTTTTTAATGCTAAAATAAAATGATCAAACAAATAATATTCAAAATTATTATGTAAATCCCATCAACATTAATTATCATCTCATTTAATTGTTCCATTTTCAGACCTCCTAATGTGTTATCAAACAGAGACCAAATTCCATCTATAGTAAAAATGTTTCCCATTTTTTAATGTGGGGAAAAAAGAAATCTTTTTAAACTTATTTCATCCTTTAAGATATCTTAATTGACTCACCAACTCTGCCAACTGCATAGAACAGTAGGAGTCTGAGGGAGTTTCAAAGCAGCTACCTAGTATGGTAATAGTCCAAGATGGAAATCCAGAGAGAGCCCACCACCCACCAGGAGAGAAAGAGACAAACAAACTCTGGCCCACGTGGGGTGGAGACTCCAGCCACATGTAGCTTGGGCCTGCAAGGTCACAAGCAGTGTTTTAATGAATTCTTGCCACAAATATTGGGCTGCCAAATGTAACACAAATTGCTAAACAATTTTATTAATAAAAAAACCTGGAGCCAGATATTGGGGTGAAAACCTGAGATATCAGAGGAATAGAACAAGCCACAGCCAATCTCACCTTAAAGATGCCTCAGTCTCCAAAGAAAACTACCTCCTGTATACCCACGACTATATGCCTTTCTGTTCTCTCATTTTCTCTCTCAGCCCAGCTACATCACTTCCTCTTTCTGCCCAGCTCTGTCACTTCCTGTCTGTCTGTACAGACCTCTATGGCTAGTGCTGGGATTAAAGGCATGTGTCACCATGCCTGGCTCTGTTCCCAGTGTGGCCTTGAACTTACAGAGACCCACATGGATCTCTGCCTCCCAAATACTAGGATAAAAGGCATGTGCTACCACTGCCTGACTTCTATGTTTAATATAGTGGCTGGCTTTTTACTCTGATTCTCAGATAAGCTTTATTAGGGTACACAATATTTGGGGAAACACAATATATCACCACATATTGGTCTCTTGCTTGCCCAGGCTTCATTCCTGTGTTTCTTTTCTTTTTTTTTAATTAATTAATTTATTTATTATGTATATGGAAGAGGGTGCCGGATCTCATTACAGATGGTTGTGAGCCACCACGTGGGTGCTGGGAATTGAACTCAGGACCTCTGGAAGAGCAGTCGGTGCTCTTAACCTCTGAGCCATCTCTCCAGCCCCCAGTGTTTCTTTTTATGGTTATTTGTTGTTTTGTTTGAGACAGGGTTTCTCTGTGTAACAGTCCTGGCTGCCCTGGAACTCGTTTTGTAGACCATCTTGGCGGTAAACCCTGTGTTTATTTTTTCCTTTCCTTTTCTATATTTTTTTAATCTGAGACAGGGTTTCCCTGTATAGTTCTGGCTGTCCTGGAACTCACTTTGTAAACCAGGATGGCCTTGAACTCATAGAGATCTGCCTGCCTCTGCCTCCTGAGTGCTGGGATTGAAGGCGTGCACCACCACCACATGGCTTCCTTTTCTATTTTCTCTTCCTGTACTGGAGGTGCTTTGAAAGTACTCAGTCACTAAGCTACACCTTTATCCCTCATTTTTCTGTCATTTTGTGGTATGTGTGTGTGCAACAAAGAAAGAAACAAAAGATGAAGTGCAATGACTTTCTGGAATAATGACATCACTGACATCTAGCAGGATATGAGATTATAGGAAGGTGTGGACAGAAGAATTATGCATTTGAGGCTAGCATGAGCTACAGAGCATGACCCTGTCTTACAAGGAATGGAGAGAGAAGGAAGAAAGGTCAAGAAAGTGGGATGGTATTCAAATGATAATAAGCCACCAGGCAGATTTAGTGGTGCACACAAAATTCCAGAACTAGGGAGAGAGAGGCAGGAGGATCAGAATTTTATGGTCATCCTCAGTCATGTGGTGAGCTTGAGGCTAGTCTGAGCTACAAGAAACCCTGTCTCAAAACCAAAATAAAACAACAAATTGAGACCCATAATCATGTAGGAGACACTTGTAGGTGTGTCTGTGATGGTGTTTTCAGAGAGCTTTAATTCAGGAGGGACGGCCCTGAATGTAGGCTGAAGTTCCAGACTGAAGAAAAAAAGAAAAAAAGAGAAAGTGAGTTGAGCACCAGCATGCATCCCTCTCTGTTTCAGTGTGATCAGATACCTTATCACCAGGTCTTCTTGGCAAGCTGTGAACTACTCTCAAACTGTGATCCAAAATAAAGTCTTCATTCATTGAGTTTTGGGGGGCTATTATGTCACAGTAATGAGAAGAATAACTAGTACAATACTCTTCCCCCGCATTTACCTTGAATGTTCAACCAGAAGCCAGTATGGATGGCAGATAGCAAGGTATTTCATTCATTCCCAGCAGCAAGGTCCTGGGCCAGTCTTGTTCCCACAATTGCCTACACACCCCTCTCCTCCTGGCCCCATAGTAGTGTTACTTGATACCTGAACATCTACATGTCTTTTCATATCATGTACACATAGCCTTGCCATTTGTTGTTATGCTCCATAGTGAATATTGCAGATATTGGCAGTTTCCACCCAAGGCTTGTCCTATTTTGCAACCCCAATAGCAGTATGAGAGCACTGAGCAAGCTCTGCACCTATCAGCTAAGATCAGATGAGAGACAAAGAGACAATGTCTCTCAGGTATTATATATGTTATTTGTTTGTTTTGAAGATTTGTTTATTTTAATTTTATGTGTATGAGTGTTTTGCCAGCATGTGTATTTATTTATGCATCATATGCAGTGCATACAGAGGTCAGAAGAGGGCAAAAGATCCTCTGGAACTGGAGTTATAAATGATCATGAACCACAGTGTGGATACCAGGAACTGAACTCAGGACCTCTGCAAGAGCAGCAAGTGCTCTTAATTTCTGAGCCATCTCTCCTCTCCAGATTCTGGTTGTTTTAAAATGAGGTTTTATGTAATCCAGGCTAGTCCTGATATCATTTATGTAGCTAAAGATGTTCTTCAACTCCTGATCCTTCTGCCTCTATTGCCCTTGTGTTGGGACTATAGACATGTACAGCATGCCCAGCTTTGGTGATCTTTTTGTTTGTTTTTGTTATGTTTCTGTATCTGTGTTTGAGTGTATATGTGTGTAGGTGTGAATATTGTCATAATATGTATGTAGGCCAGAGGACAACTTGCAAGAGTCAGTTCTTTCTTTCTAATATGGGTTCTAAGAATCAAACTCAGGACCTCTGACTTGTCAGCAAGTGCCTTTACCCATTATGCCATCTTGCCAGCCTCTCTAAAATTTGTTTTAGATTTATTTGTTTTATATGTATTTACATGTTTTGTTTGCATGCAGATAGGTATCCATGGAGGCCAGAAGAGGGTATTGGATCCCTTGGAACTAGAGTTACAGATGGTTTTGAGTCACCATGTGGGTACTCAGAACCAAACCCAGGTCCTCTGCAAGAACAAGTGTTCTAAACCACTGAATCACCACTCTAGCCCTCCACCTTTTGTTTTGTTTGTTTTTTTGTTTGTTTGTATTTTTTTGAGACAGGGTTTCTCTGGGTAGCTCTGGCTGTCCTGGAACTCACTCTGTAGACCAGGCTGGCCTCGAACTCAGAGATCCGCCTGCCTCTGCCTCCTGAGGCCTGGAATTAAAGGCATGCAGCACCACTGCCTGGCTCTAGCCCTCCACCTTAAAAAAAATTCAGAATCTAGGTACCTTCCATGTATGAGGGAGAATAGCCTTTGTGCCATCTAGTATTAGCATATAAACATTTTCCTGTTTTTCACATATCTTAGAGTGTTGTTCTCCACCTTATTCATTGAGGCAATGTCTGTCCATTGAACTTGGGACTCACTGGTATGACTGATAGTCTAGCTAGATAACTTGCTCTGGGGATTCCCTGTCTCCCTGCCTTCCGAGTGCTGGAATTACAGGAGAGCCAGCATTTACATGGGTGCTGGGAATCTGAACTCTGTTCCTCTTGCTTATATAGCAAACCCTTTATTCATTGAGCCAGTTCCTCAAGCCAGAAACTCCAAAAAAAAAAAAAAAAAAAGATTTGCTGGTTGTCCTTTTAATCTCATGGTTTCTGCATTAGAAAGATCTTCTGCAATTCAGTATTGCAAAGGAAGTGATTGTTGTGCTGGTGAATTAGGCAGGCTTGGAGAGGGTAGTTTCTTAGGGGAGAGATGTTAAGATTTGATAATGGGTAGGAAGTGGCATTGAGAGAAAGAAATGAAGGACAACACCAAGGTGCTAAAAAGATTATTTTTAATGTGCATGTATGTGTGTCTGTGTATGTGCACATGCATGCAGGTGCCTATAGAGGTGAGAGGAAGGTCCCCTGGATCTGGAGTTACAGGCATATGTGAACTGCTTGACATGGGTGCTGGAACCCAACTCAGTTCCCTACTAGAGTAGTATTCACACTTAACTGCTGAGCCATCTTGTAAGCCCTAATACCTATACTGAACTCTAATATCTGCACTAAGATGGACTCATGGTGAGAAGCAAGTTTTAGGTGAACAGTTTACTATTTGTGGACATTTTTATACAGATTCCTGCTAGGTAGTCCAGTGGGGCTGACAAGATGAGAGGTGGATCTATGAACTAGCAGTTTTGATGAAACATTATAAAGCTGGGGAGAGAAATCATAGTGATTTCAAGAAAGACCTTATTTGATGCTGTTGAACTAGAGGTCATCATGAAGACCAAAGGTTGACACCTAGGCTTCCTGTGTGAGCAAATAAGATGAGAACAATGGGCCAGGTTGGTGCACACCTTTAATGCCAGCACTCGGGAGACAGAGGCAGGCGGATTTCTGTGAGTTTGAGGCCAGCCTGGGCTACCGAGTGAGTTCCAGGAAAGGCACAAAGCTACACAGAGAAACCCTGTCTCGAAAAACCAAAAAAAAAAAAAAAAAGCTGGGAACGATGGGACTGAGAAACAGATGTGACAGGGTGAAGTGTTTGGAGCTTGTGATATTTACATGAGAATGCTGAGTAATTACAGGAAATGGCCTTGAATCCCTCTCCTCTGTAATAACCCAAGAATAACCTCTGCAGACTCATCCCCCCTTTCTCCTTCCACCTCCCTCTTCCCTCTTCTCTCCTCTGTGAACCTAGGTGTAATACAGTGGGGCAAGCACTCTGTAGCTCAGCCTAGCCCATCCCTGCCTATCCTCCTTGGGTTTCAGAGGTTTGTTTCTGTTGTCCTGTTTTTTTGTTTTTGAGTTGGCCTAAGCTGGCCTAGATTCCAGGCTTGAGCCACCAAACCTGGCATTATTTCAGGTTGAATATTCAACACATGTACATAGGGTGAAGATCCAGGAAGTGAATCAGTGAAAACCCAGAAGGGTCACACCTTAGGAATAGCTAAACTGACTGTTGGTAAAAGCTTCCTAGACTTGCCCTACAAAGCTTAGCAACAGACCTTAAGAGAGGATAATGTGCATATATCACTGACTGCCAAAGTCCAATATTCTTCAGGAAGACAATAAATCCAGACATTCAAACCACAGAAGAGTCATGAATGTCCAGAATGTAATAAAGGACTACCATATATTCAAAGATTCTTAGCTAGAAGAAATACAGGCTAAGTGAGACAGAATTTCAAAATATAAAATTAAAAGAATATGGAGTGTCAGTATAGAGGCACACACCTTTAATTCCAGCACTCAGGAGGTAACAAAGTAAGAGAATCAGGAGTTCAAGGCAGCCTTGGCCACATAGTGGGTTCAAGGCTAGCCAGGTCTTCATGAAACCATGCCATAAAAACCCCAAATGAGCTGGGTATTGGTAGCGCATGCCTTTAATCCCAGCACTCGGGAGGCAGAGCCAGGCGGATCTCTGTGAGTTCGAGGCCAGCCTGGTTTACCAAATGAGATCCAGGACAGGCACCAAAACTACACAGAGAAACCCTGTCTCAAGAAACAAAAAACAAAAGAAAACAAACAAACAAATAAACAAACAAACAAAGATGCCAGCCACCAAGCCTGATAATTTCACAGGACCCACATGGTAGAAGGAAAAGAACTGACATGCAAATTAAATTATCCTCTGGCATCCATATATGTATTCGGTGGCACACAAGCAAACACACACACACACACACACACACACACACACACACACACACACACGTAATAAAGGGCCTAAATAAATACATAGGTAAAATAAAATAAAAGGGATGTAGCACAAATTGCTAAATGGTCTTATTAATTAGAAACACCTGGAACCAGATAATGGGGTGAAAGCTGAAAGATCAGAGGAACAGAACAAGCCAAGCCACAAGTTCTTACTCTAGGAAATCCTCAGCCCAAGAGAACTACTTCCTGTATACTCACACTTATATACCTTTCTGTGCCCTGCCATCTTACTTCCTCTCTCTGCCCAGCTATATCAGGAGCTGAGTGTGATGGTGCATACTGGAAATCAGATATTGGTAACACAGAGTATAAAAATCATTCTTTTAAAAGGATTTCTTAGAAGCTGGCCAATGGTGGCATATGCCTTTAATCTCAACATTTGGGAGGCAGAGGCAGGCAGATCTCCGTGAGTTCAAGGCTGGCCTGGTACAGAGAGAGTTCCAGGACAGCCAAGGCTACACACAGAGAAACTCTGTCTTGAAAAAAAATTAACAAGAACCTGGTGTAATGATGCACATCTTTAATCCCAGTACTCAGGAGGCAGAGGCAGGTGGATCGTTGTGTGTTTGAGGTCAGTCTGGTCTACATGTTGAGTTCCAAGACAGCCAGAGCTACATAGTGAGACCCTGTCTGTAGTTGGTTTTTTTTTTTAACTCTTTGGGGCCCACCACCCAGCTCCCAAGTAAATACATGGAGACTTATTCTTACTTATGAATGCCTGGCCTTAGCTTGGCTTGTTTCTAGCTAACTATTCTAACTTAAATTATCCCATTTCTCTTTAACTATGTTTTACCTCTCAGCTTTTATCTTTCTCTATTTCTGTATACCTTTCTTTACTTCTTACTCTATGGCTTGCTGTGTAGCTGGGTGGCTGGCCCCTGGAGTCCTCCTCCTCTTGCTCCTTGATCTCCCTCTCCCCAGATTTCTCTTCCTATTTATTCTCTGGCAGCAACACCTATCCCCCTTTCCTCTTTATTAGACCAATCAGGTGTTTTAAACAGGCACAGTAACACAGCTTCACAGAGTTAAACAAATGCAACATAAAAGAATGCAACACATCTTTGCATCATTAAGCAAATGTTTCACAGCACAAACAAATGTAACACATCTTAAAATAATATTCTACAACACCTGTCTCAAAAACTTATATGTGTTTGTGATTGTCTTTAGGTATCTGCATGTGTATGCAGGTCCTCATTGAGTACAGAGGCATCCCATGAATCTGGAGTTACAAGCATTTGTGAGCTACCAAATGTGAGTGCTGGGAACTGAATTTGGGTTCCCCGCAAGAGCAGTATACTCTATTAACTGCTGAACCATCTGAACACACAGTATAAAATTCATTCTTAGGACTGGAGAGTTGGTTCAGTAGTTAAGAGGACCTGGGTTTGAGTCTGAGCACCCATTTGGTGGCTAATAACTGTCTATAACTCCAGTTCCAGGGGAATCTGGTGCCTTCCTCAGGCCTTTGAGGGCACTGCATGCCCATGGTGCATCCATATACATGCAGGCAAATTACATATATATAAAACAAATTTTTAAAAGTTTAAAAAATAAAATTTATTCTTTCTGGCTGGTGAAGCATGCCTATGATTCCAGAAGTTGGAAGGATGAGGCAGGGGAATAAAGAGTTTGAGATTAGGTCTGGAGAGTTGTTTCAGCAGTTAAGAGCATTTGTTCAACCCCCAGCACCCACATGACAGCTCACAACTGTCTGTAACTCTAGTCCCATGGGATGTGATGCCCTCTTCTGACCTCCAAGAGTACCAGGCTTGTATGTGGTACACATATATAAATGCAGAAAAACCAATCATGTACATAAAATAATAAAACAAGCTGGGCAGTTGTGGCACACGACTTTAATCCCAGCACTCAGGAGGCAGAGACAGGCAGATCTCTGTGAGTTCAAGGCCAGCCTGGTCTACAGAGTGAGTTCTAGGACAGCCAGGGCTATATTATAAGACCCTTTATCAAAACAAGACAAAACAAAAACACAAGAATAAATAAATAAGTAAGAAAGGCTAGCCGGGCGTTGGTGGCGCACGCCTTTAATCCCAGCACTCGGGAGGCAGAGCCAGGCGGATCTCTGTGAGTTCGAGGCCAGCCTGGGCTACCAAGTGAGCTCCAGGAAAGGCGCAAAGCTACACGGAGAAACCCTGTCTCGAAAAACCAAAAAAAAAAAAAAAAAAAAAAAAAAAAGAAAGGCTAGATGGGATGGAGAGATTGCTCAGTGCATAAAGTACTTTCTGTGCAAGTGTGAGGACTGGAGTTTGGATCCTCAGAATCTACAGGGATGCCTGTCAGACATGGCAGCCCAACTGGAATCCAAGTGCAAAGATGGGATTCCTGGGGCAAGTTGGTTAGCTAGACTAGCTGAATTGGCAAATTCTCTGTTCAAATAAGAAACTCTGTCTCAATATATAAGGTGGAACATGCCTGAGGAAGATGCCTGATGTTGGAGCCCATTTTTCCTAGTGGCTTTACCCAGCAGGTCTGAATAAAGAGTTCCTAGCACTCACATCCAGTGGCTCACAACCGCCTTTAACTCCAGCTCCATAGGCTCTAATGCCCTCTGCTGGCCTTCTTGGGCCCCTACATACACACACACACACACACACACACACACACACACACACACACACACTAAGCAAGCAAGCAAACAAACAAACAAACAAATAAATAAAAGAACAGCTGGGCCTGTTGACAAACACCTGTAATTCCAGAAGATGAGACTGTGAAGCTGGAGGATCACTGGAAGTTCAAGGCCAGCCTGAGCTACAGTGTGAGGCAACGTGGGAAAAAAAGCCAGTTGTGGTGGCGCAAGCCCATAATAATTCCAATATTGGGGGGATGAAGCAGAAGGGTGGTCAGTTCGAGGTCACACTGTACTAAAGGGGAAAGAAAGGGGAAAAAAAGAGGAAAAAGAAAACAAGGGAATTAGAATCCCAGATTCAGGGTCAGAGTGGCTTGTTGAGGAAGGAGCTAGGTGGAAACAGCTATAAATTGCAGTACTCCAAGCTTTGTGCTGGGTATTTGTTCATTATTAGCCTTCCAGTTTATAGATCATTGGGGAAAGAGCCCTGAATTAGGGCGCAGTCCTTGCTAGTGTGCTTTTGATAGGCCGGTCCAAGCAAAATCTTGCAACCGCAGCAGGTGGCCCAAGGCTCCCTGAGGAGGAGCGGGCTTGCTCTCCAGGACCAAGGGGGTGTGGCGCGGCCGCGCGCGGATTCCAGGATTGCTGGAAGCAGCAAGAGAGGAGCTGGGAGTGTAGAGAGGCGAGCGCCTAGGACTCAGCCATTGAGCGAAGGAGGTAATTTCTCAGGAAGAGATCCCCAGTAGTCCATGGGAGGCTCGTTCTGTGCACTAGAGTCCCGGGCCTCAGGGACCAGAGGCCTCACTCCCATGCGCTATGCCTCTCAGGCCCCGGACCCTCCCTGGGAGCCCCCTCCCGGTGTGGTGGTACAGTCCAAGTTTAAAAGGCCCAGGCGGCCTCGGGCCAGCCCAGTGTGTGGGCGACGGCGGTTGCAGTTATCGCGGCGTGCGGGCTTGCGTGGCCACGCGAGTAGGGCTGCTGTAGGGCACGGGGGCACGTCCACGTGGCCAGGGGTGGCCACCCCGAGTCAGCCGCGTTGGAGGGACAGGTAGGTGGCTGCCATCCTTACAACTCATGTGCCAGTAGTCTGATGGATGTCTGAGATTCAGACACCCTGGGGGTCCAGATGGTTTTAGGGGTCAGGCTCTGTCCCTGCCTCTCGAGGTTCACCAGGCACTAGGTCCCCTGAGCAGGAAGAGACAGCCAACTCAATTGATTGTAGCCCCATTGCCTGATACGACCGTTTTGTAGAGGAGGAGCCGCAGCTAAGAGCATTGCTGTAGCCTCTGTATTGACTAAGGTCTCCACGGGTTTGCCCAGGGGTGCCCCCGATGGGGGCAGGGCTGGCTGGGTTGGTAGCACAGTGAGGAGCATTGTGGGAGAGCGGGCTGTGGACCCACATATTTGTATGGAGCTTTCCTCATTATCGTGCTCTTTGCTGGCAGGGCTGTAGCAGAGGGGCTGGGTGCGTCTGTGATGCCTGAGGTTGCCACTTAGAGGTGGGGGCTGGGGTGGGATCTTGTGCTGCAAATCACGACTTTCCAGGTCTCCTTCCCAATCTGTCCCTGGCGGGTTTCTAAAATTGGTTTTCTGTAGAGTGTAGAAGAGGTGAGGGCAGGATGCAGCTGCTTTTCTCTTTCGCCTTCCATTCTTCATTTGGTTGTTGCATGAGGTGTCCGGGATGCAGACCTGACAAAAGAACCCCAGAGAGCTAATCAATTTGAGCTGAAATTTGGCAATTTCAAGCTGGAATTGCTCCCTGTTCCAGCAAATGCTGCTTTTCTTTTTTCTTTTCTGTGCCCTCCCCACCCCATGCTGAGTTCCTCCTGTGTTTCTTGAGAGGGTAGCACTGACTGCAGAGACTGCTCTGCTGTCTTTGCAGCCTGGGGCTGGCTGGGTGTGGCCTGGGGGTGAAGTGCCAGCACTGTCCCTATCCATATAGGCCTTGCCCCATATCCCTAAGGCTTCAATTGTATTTGGGGGTGCTGCTTCCTACATATAAGACTTCTGGGACTCTCAAAAGTGGGTTAGACCCCTCTGCCCCTACCCCTCCCTGACTAACCTCTGGATCTTCAGGGGGAGCCACACAGGCCTGGCAGAGCATCTGTCTGCCTGTATCTGACTAAAGCTTGATTTACGTCTGTCTTGGTGAGAGTCTTGGCTTTGTGTTGTAGCAGAAAGGCCAGACAGCAGACTCCTGGATAGGCAGCCAAGGCCCTTTGGGAGAAAGCACCTGAGGCCATGAGCTGGAGAAGTGGTGGCATTGAAACCAGCCTCAGGCCTTTATTCTCCAGAGCTTTGCTCTAGGACTCCTGTTGGCAGTGCCTTTCACAGAGAAGCATCCCCCACCTCCAGCTTGTGATTGTTCTCTCCCTATTTTTCTCCTTTCCCAGCTCAGGCAAGGGGTATTTGGGGTCTAGGCTTCCCTGTTAATGCTCTCCTGTGCCATCAACTGCTCTCAGCCTTGGTATGTATTTGGTATATATTTGGATCCCAGTTCTGGGATGGCCTCCCACCCCATCTTTTCAAGCCTCTGGCTCTGCTGTCCCTTGGGTGTGGCCCAGTTGAGACAAGGCCTCTTGGCTTTTTTCCAGTACAGGGGTGGGGAATGATTGATGGCTTCCAAGCTTGCATGTGCTTGTTACTCATTCATTTGCCCTATTAGAGGCCCCTCCCCTCTCCCAGCCTCAGTCACCATCTGGGGCTCTGTCATATTGGATGAGTTGCCCTGCCCCTCTGTGGCATGGAGCCTGGCCTGTCAGGGTCGCTGGGCCAGGCAGGTCAGGGGGAGGGAGAGCAGCTTAACCCTGGGGCTTCTGACTCCCACTTGCTATTTCTCCTCAGGCCTGTTCCTGGTACAGCTGCCGGTCATGCCCACTGTCTGCCTTCTCCCATTGCTATTCTTCACCATAGGAGGGTGCCTGGGTAGCAGCAGGCCCTTTCGTACCTTTGTGGTGACAGATACCACACTGACTCACCTGGCTGTTCACCGAGTGACTGGGGAGGTGTTTGTAGGTGCAGTGAACCGAGTTTTCAAGCTGGCTCCAAACCTGACTGAGTTACGGGCTCATGTCACAGGGCCCATTGAGGACAATGCTCGTTGCTACCCGCCCCCTAGCATGCGTGTGTGCTCCCACCGCCTCGTGCCTGTGGACAATGTGAACAAGCTGCTCCTCATAGACTATGCAGCCCGTCGCCTGGTAGCTTGTGGCAGCATCTGGCAGGGCATCTGCCAATTCCTGCGTCTAGATGATCTCTTCAAGTTGGGTGAGCCCCATCATCGCAAGGAGCACTACCTGTCAGGGGCCCAGGAGCCTGACTCCATGGCTGGTGTCATTGTTGAACAGGGCCAGGGGGCTAGCAAGCTGTTTGTGGGCACTGCTGTTGATGGCAAGTCTGAATACTTCCCTACCTTGAGTTCCCGTAAGCTCATCGATGATGAAGACAGTGCAGATATGTTCAGTCTGGTGGGTGAGCCATGCCTGTTTGTTCTGTCCTATTTTCCCTGCTTCTTATGAGTCCAGGTCTTATTCATTCCTTTCCCTCAGTCCTGGCCCTGCTTCTTGGGAAGGAAAGCTTTGTTTTGAGAGGGGAATTTTGACCCATCACTGCCACAGAGATGTAGACCAGCTGCTGAGGACAGGAAAATGGGTAGAATTCACTTGTAGAAAGCCTGTCTCTAGAGAGGCTGAGGTCACCTTGTACTCTGTGGCATGGATCCCAGTAATTGTCTAGGTAGGGCATATGGGAGATCACAGGAGAAGCCTTTGGAAGATCACATTGTTAGAGCAGGGTTGGGAAGTCAAGGTGGAGTAGGGAGCAGGCCTTTATCCCATACTCATACTTTGCTCTACTCTCCAGGTGTACCAGGATGAGTTTGTCTCCTCTCAGATCAAGATCCCTTCAGACACACTTTCCTTGTACCCCGCCTTTGACATCTACTACATATATGGCTTTGTCAGTGCCTCCTTCGTGTACTTCTTAACACTGCAGCTGGACACCCAGCAGACGCTGCTGGATACAGCAGGCGAGAAATTCTTCACATCCAAGATCGTGCGCATGTGTTCAGGAGACTCAGAGTTCTACTCTTATGTAGAGTTTCCCATTGGCTGCTCCTGGCGTGGTGTGGAGTACCGCTTGGTGCAGAGTGCCCACCTGGCCAAGCCTGGCCTGCTCCTGGCTCAGGCTCTGGGTGTGCCAGCCGATGAGGATGTCCTCTTCACCATCTTCTCTCAGGGCCAGAAGAACCGAGCCAGCCCACCTCGGCAGACCATTCTTTGCCTCTTCACCCTCAGCAACATCAATGCCCACATCCGGCGCCGAATCCAATCATGCTACCGTGGGGAGGGCACACTGGCCCTGCCCTGGCTGCTGAATAAGGAGCTGCCATGCATCAACACCGTGAGCCCTTTGCTTGCTCTGCTGTCCCCGTGCTAGACATGACAGCTCTGTGTCTTTCTGCCCTTCTGCTGTGTGGCTGTTTGTCCACTCCCAGGCTTGGCATGGTCCTGGGAGTGACACCTTTGTTCTGACACTTTTCCTGCCTTACCTTTCTTGAGAGCCTTACTCTCTTTTTATGTCTTGGCCAGTGTCCTGTTTGTATATTGCCACCTTCATTTTCCTGATTAATTCCCAGCTTGCTCCCTGGCCTCTATCAAGTCTTGTAGACCCAAGCTTCTCCTCTCTTTCCCTGCTTTCCATCCCCAGTCCCATTTTCCCAATTGGATCCTAGGGCAAACTGTCAGGCATGTCTGGAGGGCAGTGGCTTCCAGGTTCTGCTGCTTAACAGAACCTGAGATCTAATAGCATCTGTCTATCTTGAACTCTCACTCACCCCTCCTGTGTCACCAGCCCATGCAGATCAATGGAAACTTCTGTGGGTTAGTGTTGAATCAACCATTGGGTGGCCTACACGTGATTGAGGGGCTACCCCTGCTGGCTGACAGCACTGATGGCATGGCCAGTGTAGCTGCCTATACCTACCACCAGCACTCTGTGGTTTTCATCGGTACACGCAGTGGTAATCTCAAGAAGGTTGGTCCTAGAACTCTTGTCTTATGGGATTGGGAATGTTTTTCACACACGGAAAGAAGGGCTGGGGAACAGAATGTGCACATGAGCATGGATAGCCCTGAACAGGGTATGATGACTTTCCAGGTTAGGCCCCAAGAGCTGAGTCCTGCTCCTTGGGTGGCTCCTCTGCCATCTACCTTCACCAGTGTTTTTTTTTTTTTTTAGCTGAATCCAAGGTAGCCTTTGCCTTAGCCTAAGGCTGTGGCCATTGGAGCTATGGGCCTTCAAACTGAGTATAGGCTCAAGGAGGTCCTGCCTGACTTCAGCTCAGCTGCAATCTAGAAAGTCCCTGGCTGAAGAGGATGCTCTGGGTGCAGGGAGCTATGGTAATGTGAAGCTGGCCTGTCATTTCTCTGTCATGGTCTTGTGGCTCAGGTGCGGGTTGATGGCTCTCAAGATGCCCAGCTGTATGAGACGGTCTCTGTAGTGGAGGGCAGCCCCATACTCCGAGACCTGCTCTTTAGCCCTGACCATCGGCACATCTACCTCCTGAGTGAGAAGCAGGTGGGCCCGTGGTGGGTGGTGGTGGATGGTGGGGCAGGGGTGGGCTGTGTGCTGATGTGGCTGTCCCCAGGTGAGCCAACTCCCGGTGGAGACCTGTGAGCAGTATCTGAGTTGCGCTGCATGCCTGGGCTCAGGGGACCCACACTGTGGTTGGTGTGTGCTACAGCACAGGTGAGGGCAGTGGGTGAGGGACATGGGGCAGCAATGGGCTCCCTGGGGCCATTATCTTGGGAGACAGAAAGATTTAGGAGGGCCTTGCCAGCTGAACAGGAGCCAGCCACACTTGCTATACCTTCCTTCACCCACCTGCCCAGTTTCCCCCAGCCTTGAGCCTTGAGCTTTGAGTGTTGAGCCTTCCCCTCCCTCCCTTCCCCTCCACTTTCTCCAGCTAATGAGCGGAACTTCCACCCTGAGTGACGTCCCTTGGATCTCAGGGGATGAGGCCAAGGCACACTGTTGCCTGGCAGTAGGAGCTGGGTATGCTGTCCTCTGCCCCACTCAGCCTCTTACTGCACCCCCATCTGGGCCCTCCTGGGACAGTGCTAAGACTGCTCTGGCCTGTCCCCGTGCAGGTGCTGCCGTGAAGGGGCCTGTCCAGGTGCCTCTGCCCCACATGGCTTTGCAGAGGAGCTGAATAAATGTGTACAGGTGCGGGTCCGGCCCAATAATGTGTCAGTGACAACCCCCGGGATGCAGGTAAGCAATATGGAGGGTGCTTAGGTCCATGTATGCTTCATGAGGAAGGGGTACACCCTGCCCCTGCTCTGAGCCCTCTGCCTCCCCCAGCTGACAGTAGCCATGCGCAACGTGCCAGACCTCAGTGCGGGTGTGAGCTGTTCATTTGAGGAGGTGACTAAAAGTGAGGCTGTTTTGCTGCCCTCTGGAGAGCTGCGTTGCCCTTCACCATCCCTTCAGGAGCTCCAGACACTTACCAGAGGGCATGGTCAGTGGACTCAGGCTGTTTTGGGTGTTGTGGGGTAGGGCAGGATACCGGGCTAGTTGGTGATGGCTATCTGGCTTGCTGCAGGGGCCACTCACACTGTGCGGCTGCAGCTGCTCTCCATGGAGACTGGTGTGAAGTTTGCTGGGGTTGACTTTGTTTTCTACAATTGCAGTGCCCTCCAGTCGTGAGTACCTGGTTCAGAATCGGTCCCTAGCCCTGGGGATAGATAGGTGCTCTGGGATATATAAAACTTGCAGGTTGTCTCGAGGGTTTCAGGGGTGAGCTGTTGGGCCTTCCTGCTCTGTCCCCAGTTCTATCCAATCAATCCTGATGTGCATTGTGTGGTTTATGCAGGTTCTGCCTGTCCCTTCATTTGTTCCCCAGTGCATTTTGTAGGGTGGTGTGACTTTCTCTGTTATTTCTAAAGCCACTTCCCTCTCCAGGTGCATGTCCTGTGTTGGCAGCCCTTACCCCTGCCACTGGTGTAAGTACCGTCATGTGTGTACCAGCCACCCACACGAGTGCTCCTTCCAGGAGGGCAGGGTC
This sequence comes from Peromyscus maniculatus bairdii, assembly GCF_049852395.1. Taxonomy (NCBI): domain Eukaryota; kingdom Metazoa; phylum Chordata; class Mammalia; order Rodentia; family Cricetidae; genus Peromyscus; species Peromyscus maniculatus. The sequence goes on along the minus strand of NC_134875.1, from coordinate 1,506,608 downwards.
CACAGCCCTGAGGTGAGGTGGTGCAGTACACTGCAAAAGGCTGGGCTCCTTGGGGGCTGGCCTCTCACTTTTTTTTGTTTGCTCTCCCATCTCCTTGGGCCTGGAGAAAGGTGGATAGCCCAGCATACCTCTGACAGTTGTTCTCTTCCCAGGGCTGCCCTGAGATCCTGCCTCGAGGAGACCTTTTGATCCCTGTGGGTGTCATGCAGCCTCTAACCCTGAGGGCTAAGAACCTGCCACAGCCTCAGTCAGGCCAGAAAAATTATGAATGTGTGGTTCGTGTACAGGGTCGGCAGCATCGGGTACCTGCAGTGCGCTTTAATAGCAGCAGTGTACAGTGCCAGAATGCCTCGGTGAGGTCCAGGGTGGGCTAGCCAGGGAGAGTTGGGGTTTTTGTTGGTTTGGTTTTTATTTTTTGTTTTTGGTGTATGGTCAGCTTACTGATCTGGAAGCCTCTGGTTGGTCCTGGCAGGCCTTTCTTAGTCTTTTTACCAGAGATTCCTAAGTTGGGCAAGGATTTTGCTCATCTTATTTGTGCTCATGTGATTCCATTTTTTTTTTTAGTATTTTTATGAAGGTGATGAGTTTGGTGACACCGAACTGGATTTCTCTGTGGTCTGGGATGGCGATTTCCCCATTGATAAGCCTCCCAGCTTCCGAGGTGAGGGATGACATGGGTCCAAGGAGCATGTTCCTGGGATAGGGTTGGCAATGCTGGGGGCAAGTCTGGAGGCCCTAGAGCCCCTGCTCCTCTGCCACTGTCTGCTGCATCAGTAGTTCCCTTTGCCTGCAGCCCTTCTTTACAAGTGCTGGGCTCAGCGGCCTAGCTGTGGCCTCTGCCTCAAGGCTGATCCCCGGTTCAACTGTGGCTGGTGCATCTCAGAGCACAGGTGCCAACTGCGGGCTCACTGCCCAGCTCCCAAGAGCAACTGGATGCACCCAAGCCAGAAGGGTGCCCGATGCAGCCATCCCCGAATCACCCAGGTTAGCTTTACCTACTGGTCCTACCTTGCCTGCTGGGCATGTATGAGTCTGGCCTGATCTTTTTGCCTGTTATCCTGCTCTACAGATCTACCCACTCACAGGGCCCAAGGAGGGTGGTACCCGGGTCACCATTGTGGGTGAGAACCTGGGCCTCACTTCCCGTGAAGTTGGCGTGCGAGTAGCTGGTGTACGTTGTAACTCCATCCCTACTGAATATGTCAGTGCTGAAAGGTGAGTGTGGTCATATAAGCACCCTGTCTTTGTGTATCACAGCTGGTCCTGACTTTCTGTGACTCCTAGGATCGTATGTGAGATGGAAGAATCGCTGGTGCCCAGCCCACCACCTGGGCCTGCTGAGCTCTGTGTAGGTGACTGTTCGGCCGACTTCCGCACACAGTCCCAACAGCTCTACAGCTTTGTGGTACGTGGCCTACTGGTCCCTTCCCCTTCCTTAAGCCTTCTCCTCCCCTATCTGGGGGAATTTGGAGTGGCCCTTGGATGGGGCTAGTTCCTATCTCCTCTCAAGGGCTGCTTCTTTCATAGACCCCAACATTTGACCGTGTGAGTCCTGCTCGAGGCCCAGCTTCTGGGGGCTCTCGGCTCACCATCTCTGGAACTTCTCTGGATGCTGGCAGCAGGGTCACAGTGATTGTAAGAGATGGCGAGTGCCAGTTTGTAAGGTGGGCCTGAGCACAAACAGTCTAGAGTTGAGCATTATGTGAAGGGCTGTGGGGACAGGGGAACTGGAGGTGCCGGGCCACCTGTTTCAAGCCTCCCTGCTTACTTACGTAGGAGAGATGCCGAGGCAATCGTGTGTATCTCACCTGTCTCCACTCTGGGCCCCAGCCAGGCCCCTATCACCCTTGCCATCGACCATGCCAACATCTCCAGCCCTGGAGTCATCTATACCTACACCCAGGACCCCACTGTCACACACCTTGAGCCCACCTGGAGCATCATCAAGTGAGATTCTGAGGAGAATGGGGTTGAGGACTGATTTGGGGCTCTGAGTGTCTCTCTTGGGGCCTTACATGTTACTGGGGCCTTGGGGTATCAAATCATTCCTGAATCCACATCGATAGGGACACAGAGTTGTCCTGCCCATATAGAGCCTGGCACCTGCTAAAGGATCCAAGGTTAGAGGCTCTGAGCTTTGCAAAAAAATCTTGGTAATTTCAGGGCAGGGTGTGGGAGGGAGCCTGAGACCTTTACCCATCTCTGCAGTGGAAGTACTGCCATCACTGTGAGTGGAACCCATCTGCTGACGGTGCAGGAACCCCGTGTACGGGCAAAGTACCGTGGTATTGAGACTACTAATGTGAGTAGCAGCTTCCCACCCCTCTACCATCCTTGCTTCTTATTCAAGGCATCATGCACTGAGGTGATTGCTGTTGTCTCTACAGACATGCCAGGTGATCAATGACACTGCAATGCTATGTAAGGCCCCTGGCATCTTCCTTGGGCGTCCTCAGCCTCGGGCCCAAGGCGAGCACCCTGATGAATTTGGCTTCTTGCTGGATCATGTGCAGACAGCCCGCTCCCTCAACCGTTCTTCCTTCACCTACTACCCTGATCCCAGCTTTGAACCACTTGGGCCATCTGGTGTGCTAGATGTCAAGCCTGGCTCACATGTTGTATTGAAGGTGCTTGGATAGGGGTAGGGAGTAGAAAGGAGGGGAGGAGCAGAGAGCTGGAGAGCTTAACTATCTCTTTGTTGGTTATCCACTGCTAGGGCAAGAACCTGATCCCTGCTGCAGCTGGCAGCTCCCGCCTCAACTATACAGTACTGATTGGAGGACAGCCGTGTGCACTAACTGTCTCAGATACTCAACTTCTGTGTGATTCCCCCAGCCAGACAGGCCGGCAGCCTGTCATGGTGCGTATAGGCTTGGGAGGCCACCAGGGCAGCTTTGGGTGTACATGGGAGTTGGTTCACCTTGAGCCTGCCCTTACAGGTGCTGGTGGGTGGCCTGGAGTTCTGGTTGGGCACCCTGCATATCACTGCTGATCGGGCACTGACCTTACCGGCTATAGTGGGGCTGGCAGCAGGGGGTGGGCTCTTGTTGCTGGCCATCACTGCCGTGCTGGTCGCCTACAAGCGAAAGACTCAAGATGCAGACCGAACACTCAAGCGGCTCCAGCTACAGATGGACAACCTGGAGTCTCGTGTGGCCTTGGAGTGCAAAGAAGGTGCCTAAAGCCGGGACTGTACCACAGTATGTGAGAGCTGAGGGACTTCCCTGCCTCTTGCTCAACTCATTCCACTCTACTTTCCCCCAGCTTTTGCTGAGCTGCAGACAGATATCAATGAACTGACAAACCACATGGATGGTGTGCAGATTCCCTTCTTGGACTATCGGACCTATGCTGTGCGTGTGCTTTTCCCTGGCATTGAGGCCCACCCAGTGCTCAAGGAGCTGGATGTGAGCCCCCCTGCTGCCCGTCCATGTTCTATTTCCCCCAGAGCCACCACTACCTACCTTCTGAGACTCTCTGGTCCCCACAGACTCCCCCCAACATGGAGAAGGCCCTGCGCCTATTTGGGCAGCTGCTGCACAGCCGTGCCTTCCTGCTCACCTTCATCCACACTTTGGAGGCTCAGAGCAGCTTCTCCATGCGTGACCGTGGCACTGTAGCCTCACTTACCATGGTGGCCCTGCAGAGTCGGCTTGACTATGCCACTGGACTGCTGAAGCAACTGCTGGCCGACCTCATTGAGAAAAACCTTGAGAGCAAGAACCACCCAAAGCTGCTATTGCGCAGGTATGTAACTGTCTTGCCTGGCCTCTCCCCTAGCCCACTCCTCCATTTCCTATTTCAGGCCCCTCTGTCCAAGCCCCACCCTAGCCAGGCCAGGGCCTTAGGACCTATCTCTTGCCCACAGGACAGAGTCAGTGGCTGAGAAGATGCTCACCAACTGGTTCACGTTCCTGCTGCATAAGTTCCTGAAGGTGTGCTTAGGGGGACTGGGCAGCAAGGGAGGAATGTTCAGGGGTGGGTACAGTTGATTGGTAAGCCAGACAGGCAGCCAGCTATGCCCTTGACCCTGGGTGCAGGAGTGTGCCGGGGAGCCACTTTTCCTGCTCTACTGCGCCATCAAGCAACAGATGGAGAAAGGTCCCATTGATGCCATAACAGGCGAGGCCCGCTACTCCTTAAGTGAGGACAAGCTCATCCGGCAGCAGATCGACTACAAGACCCTGGTGAGCATGGGGCTATGTAAGCAGGAGATGGGGTGCAGGAATCTTGCTCAGGATTAATGCTGGGGGTTCCTTTATTCTTAGACTCTTCATTGTGTGTGCCCGGAGAGCGAGGGCAGTGCTCAGGTCCCTGTAAAGGTTCTCAATTGTGACAGCATCACCCAGGCTAAAGACAAGCTGTTGGATACTGTGTACAAGGGTATCCCATACTCTCAGCGCCCCAAAGCTGAGGACATGGACTTGGGTAAGGTCTCTCCCTTTTTTCCTAGCCCCTGACCTTCCATTCCCTACCAGGGGCTCTCACACTTTATACCTGAGCTCTGTTCCTTAGTGGGCCTAAGGCCTTGTGGTATAAATGTCCCTAAGAGCTGACTGTGGCCTGCAGAATGGCGCCAGGGCCGCATGGCCCGAATCATCCTTCAAGATGAGGACGTAACTACAAAGATAGAGTGTGACTGGAAGAGGGTCAACTCACTGGCACACTACCAGGTGAGGAACTGGGAGCCTACTCACCTCCAGGGCTTCTTAGGAGCAGTGGCCAGGTCTGCTCCCAGCCCTTATCCCTATATTCATGAGCTCTCCTCATAGGGCCTTGGTTGTACATATACATACATACATTGAAGATTCTGGATGGGTGGTAGCCCCTTGGCTTCCTGTACTGCCCCTTGTCTTTGGACCTCCAGGTAACAGATGGTTCCTTAGTAGCACTGGTGCCCAAACAAGTATCTGCCTATAACATGGCCAACTCCTTCACCTTCACCCGTTCACTCAGTCGATACGGTAGGTATCCTCATCATGGTGGCCCTGTGTCCTTCAATTAAGGCTATATAAGCCATCTTAGGAAGCCCCAAGTAGCTGTCTTGACCCAACTGGAAAGACCTTCATTATTTTGGGCCCGAGTGGTCTCCAGTTCTGTAGCGCAGTAGTGGGGGGGGTGGCAAGAATAGATGGGTTCCACAAAGGCTCCTGGGCTCTTAGAGGAGAGTGGAGCAAGAGGGTGGGTAATGGCCAGGACCTGTAGGGGCCTAAGGGTCACATCTGTCCTCTGCCCTAGAGAGCTTGCTCCGTGCTGCCAGCAGCCCGGATAGCCTCCGTTCCCGAGCACCTATGCTCACACCTGACCAGGAGGCGGGCACCAAGCTGTGGCATCTGGTGAAGAACCACGACCATGCTGATCACCGAGAGGGAGACCGTGGCAGCAAGATGGTCTCAGAAATATATCTGACAAGGCTGCTGGCCACCAAGGTGTGGGCCTGCCCCAGGCTCCCTTGGTATCTGCATAGACACTTTCTAGCCCAGACTTAACCATGAGATGAGCCGGTCTTACCAGGCGGGGGCCACTTTCTCAGGGCATTTGCAGTAGGACCTCTAGGCCTGAGGTCAAGAGCAGGTCCATTTTAGGAATGCTGGCTCTTCAGAGTTCTTTACTGAGTTTTTCTGCCCCTGTCTGTCAAATTTGGGGTACTTCCTGACATAGCTGCCTTACTGTCATTCATAGGGCACATTGCAGAAATTTGTAGATGACCTGTTTGAAACTGTGTTCAGTACAGCCCACCGGGGCTCAGCCTTACCCTTGGCCATCAAGTACATGTTTGACTTCCTGGATGAACAAGCTGACCAGCGCCAGATCAGTGACCCTGATGTGCGCCACACCTGGAAAAGCAACTGGTACTTATCAGTTCCTGGCTGCTGCTGGCCATGGGTGGGAGGAAGAGTGACTTAGCCAAGCCAAAAGGCCCATGGACTGAGAGCTGAGTAGCCTTTCAGGCAGGAGGGATAGGACAGTGGCTTGGCCTAGAACTGAATATGAGTATATAGAAGGTGGGTACTGCTGGGTTGTACAGATGGGAATTGCTAGTCTAGCAGTGTAATTGGCCATTTTTCTCCAGGGCCCTGCACAAGGTAGAGATATTGATGGCTTGGCACAGGTGGAGACAGTGGAAACTTCAGGGGTGGAGGTTGAGGACAGAAAGCCATCTATTCTTCTCATTGCCTGAGTCCAGCAGAAAATTAAAGAAAAAGCCATTTACCCTAAATATGTCCTTCCTGTTACATCAGGAGAAGACATGAGTTGGCCAGACAGGAACAAGGTGTGAAGGAAGGCATTGGGGGAAAAGGGACACACAGGGCCACTGGGAAGTCTCAAGTGTATGTCCCTCTATTTAGCTTACCTCTGCGTTTCTGGGTGAATGTGATCAAGAACCCACAGTTTGTGTTTGACATCCACAAGAATAGCATCACGGATGCCTGTTTATCAGTGGTGGCCCAGACCTTCATGGACTCCTGTTCTACATCAGAGCATCGTCTGGGCAAGGACTCCCCTTCCAACAAGCTGCTCTATGCCAAGGACATCCCTAATTACAAGAGCTGGGTGGAGAGGTGGGCCCTGGGAGACTGCTGTATGTGCATGGTGGCAGGCTGCAACTGCCTGCCTAAACAGCCGGTCTGAGGCTGGCCAAACACCGATGACATGAGTTTTGGCTTTTGTGACATATGCATGATTGACTCACCCAGGGTCTCTACAGGTACTACCGAGATATTGCAAAGATGGCATCAATCAGTGACCAGGACATGGATGCCTATCTGGTGGAACAGTCCCGCCTCCATGCCAATGACTTCAATGTCCTAAGTGCACTCAGCGAGCTCTACTTCTATGTCACCAAGTACCGTCAGGAGGTATGTTGATGCACCTTCCAGACCCCCAGTTGCATGGTTCTGATGATGCAATTAAAGGCAAAGAAAGGCAGGGAGGTTGATGGATTGAGGAGTGCCACAAGGATTTGAGCAAGTTGGGACACAGAATCCATCTTGTATCTTGTCTACATTCTATCCCTTGCGTAGGGCAACATGGGTAATAATTTTCCTACATGCTGGGATTTAAGGAATACAGAAGAGAAACCACCAGCTGGAGTATAGAGTTCCCACTGGGTAAAAGTTATAAGGCTGGAAAATCAGAAGGGGTGGGCCAAGGTGTGTGGGGTGGGGCCAGAGGTAGGTGCATTCAGCTATTAGCAGGGCCTGTGGCTTTTGTGGTTGGAGATGCCAGCAGACAGAGGAACACATAAGGCTGTGGAGGCCTGGATTCATGTTCTTCTGAGTAACTGGATGTCAGTCACAAGCTGGAATCAAGGAAGAGTGCAGGGCTTCTTCAGCCTAAGCAGCTGACAGGATGAAGTTCACTGCTATAAACACAGTAATACTATAAACCACAGGAAAGACTGTAGATGGAACTGCTTTGTGAGGCCCAGGGAACAAAGACCAAGAATCTTCAGAACCACTCAAATCATCCATAGAAAGTGCTAAAGTACTGAGGGAACATAAAGCATCTTGGGATAGGTAGCAGGGATGGTGTCAAAGTTGATTGGGTTAGACTGGGAAGGTTGAGCCCAATTACTAGTCTCCTGCTAACTGGACTTAAAATGACAAGTATGCAAGGTATAATAGTATAGATTCAGGGGAAGTCTAGGTTGGAAGTACACTTTTGGAAACCATAGATGGAATTTAAAGCCCTGAGCCAGGGGGATGGAGAAACGGCTCAGTTGATCGAGTATCTGCTATGAAAGCACAAGGACCTGAATTTGGATTCAAAGCACCCATGTAAAAATATTGGGTGTGGTGGCATATGTCTATAATCCCTATACTGGGGGTAGTGGTAGAGGAGATAGGCAGATCCCCACAGTCTAGCCAATCAATGAGTTCTATGTTCAGTGAGAGACTATCTCAAAAATAAGGTGGATGGACTGGAGAGATGAATCAGCAGTTAAGAGCACTTACTGTTCTTCCAGAGGATCCAAGTTTGATTCTCAGCACCCACATGGCGACTCACAGCCCTTTAGCTCCAGTTCCAGGAAATCTATCCTCCTCTTTTAGCTTCTGTGGGCATCAGGCAAACATGTGATATATACGCAAGCAAAACACTCATACACATTTTTTAAAAGGCGGAGAATGATGAGAAAGACACCAGGTATTGACTTCTAGACTCCACACACAGGCATGTGTACCCACATGCACCCATGTACACAGACAAATAACAAATGTGCATGAATGCACAGGTGCACTAAAGATTAAGCCCTGACCAGGCATGGTGGCACATATCTTTAGTCCCAGCTCTTAGGCAGCAGAGACACATAGATTGCTGTGATTCAAGGCCAGCCTGGTCTACAAAGTGAGTTCCAGGACAGTCAGAGATAGTGAAATACTGTCTCAAAAAAAAAAAAAGGAACTCACCAAGAGACATCATGCCAAGCACAGCACTCTGAGCCCCTCACCGGTCAAAGAAGAAAGAGGGAACTAGCAGAGGACTGGGAGGGATCCCAGAAGTGGCTGGTGGAGTCAGCCCTGTATCCTGAGCCAGACCCCTTCATGGATCAAGGAGGATGGAATGGCCAGATTGGCCAAGAAGATGTTGGAGTTTGGGTCAGGAGGGAACAGGAATCGATAACAGCAAGTATGGCCCAATCTCTAAAAAAGCTACACATGAGCTATGATAGAAGATTGCTCTGTAGTTGGGGATGGTATTAGGAGTCAAGGAAAAGCAGGTGGTTTGCTGAGAAATTAGAGGTTTGGAGCTTGAGCTGGGCACAGAGACTGAAGCTTGTGGGAGGGAAGAGCCCGTCTGGGAAGCAAGGGCTTTGTGCAGAAGTGGAGCCTGCCATGGGTCTGCTCCAATGGATCCTCATCTCCTAGATCCTTACCTCGCTGGACCGAGATGCCTCTTGTCGGAAGCACAAGCTTCGACAGAAGCTGGAGCAGATCATCAGCCTGGTGTCCAGCAGTAGCTGAGTGGGGAGATGGTGAGGAGGGGGCTTCTCACTTCTGAGCCATTCTCCCAGCCAGGGGAGTGGTTGGCTCTAGCCTGAGTCTCCAGGGCTGAGACCCAGATCTGGTGTTGTTGGGGAGGTTACCAGGCCAAGATGTCCCCATCACACCTGGGCCCCCTTCATTAGTGCCTTGCTTTGGGCCCTGCAGGGGGAGGGGGTGACAGGACCGAGCTCTCCCCACCAGCAGCAGCAATACCCCCACCCTCTTGCCCTTGTGTTTCCATGTCAAGGGAGCCCTTGCCCTCCTAGCTCTGTATACCCTACCTACCTATTTATTAACCTAACCCCACCTTAATTTTCATATGTAAATATACATGTCCCATGGGATGTTGCCAGCCTCACAGACCTGCCTCCTTGGTTGATTTGGGCCCTACTTCCTGTCCTAGTTCCTTTGTGACATTGCCAGCCTTCACTCAGCCTCTGGCATCTCACCTTTGCCCTGTAAGGCCCCACTTGCCCTAAGAGAGCCTCAGTACCAGCGGCATTTGGGGTTGGATAATAATTTGAAGCTGCCCTCAGATTGGCTGGCCCTGGCCAGGCCAGGGTCCCTCTTCAGATGTTTCAAGAGTCAGACCACATTTTCATGGGGCCTGTTGTCTCTGAGAGAACTAAAACCAGGTTGTGCTTGGGCCTGATGTGGGCCTGGGCCTCTGAAACATTCCTTGTGTCCCTACTGACAAACTTCCTCAGTGTTGTAGGCACTTGCCCCAAACCCCCTCAGCCTCAGCTGCCCCATCATGTCCCCACCCCTAGGGGCCAAGGTGGCAGTGCCTTACTGTTTCTCGTGTCTCCTGCCTCTGAGGAATCTGGCCCTGTCTGATGGTCCCAGAGCCCCCAGTCCACTTTTCTTTTGTTGCATGAGTTTTTCTTTGTTGTTGTAAGTTTTTCCTAATTAAATGTTGGGAAATGGGGTCAGTGCATGTCTTTGTCTTTGGGGTAAGTGGGCAGACCTGTGGGGCTATGGATGAACTGGACTGTGGGAGGAAATATAACTCTTTATAGGATTTCTGATGATTTGAGGAAGATCATGGTCATGTGTAGTTCATTAGGCAATCCTGGTGGCTCTAGCTTCAAGACTGAATAAATCTGCTTCCTTCCCCTTGTATATACTGTTTCTACTCAGATATGCCCATCTTCCTGCTTCTGCCCTGCCCCTTTTAGTACATTATTAGTTGGGGACAAAGAGATGCTGTTAAGAAATAAGAGACTCAGCCGGGCGGTGGTGGCGCACGCCTTTAATCCCAGCACTCGGGAGGCAGAGGCAGGCGGATCTCTGTGAGTTCGAGGCCAGCCTGGGCTACCAAGTGAGTTCCAGGAAAGGCGCAAAGCTACACAAGAGAAACCCTGTCTTGAAAAAACCAAAAAAAAAAAAAAAAAAAAAAAAAGAAAAAGAAATAAGAGACACATCCCCACTGTGTTAAAAAAAAAATTCTTCAGTGGGGGTTGGAGAGATGACTGGGTGGTTTAAGAGCACCAGTTGCTTTTCCACAGGATCCAGGTTCAATTCCCAGCACCCACATAGTGATTTACAACTGTTTATAACTCCAGTTCTGGGAGATTGGATGCCCTCTTCTGGCCTCCTCAGGCACCAGGCATTTACAAAAGAAAAACTTTAAGTGGCTTCACTTGTACCCCAAATTCTGAACATGTGGCAACTCATTGGACTATAAATGGGGAGGACCTACCTGTGTGTGAATTACTCCCAACACGTGTTAGATGTTGCATATGGGGTGAAGATTACTGTACAATTAAAAAAAGGATAGCTTAGGACTGAGGAGATGGCTTAGTGGTAAAAAGCTTTGTCACACAAACTTGAGGACTAGAGTTTAGATAGTAATCACAGTACTCAGAAAGCAGTGATGAGGGTATCCTGGGACAAGCTGGATAGCCATACTAGTCATATAGACAAGCTCTGGATTCAACTGAAAAACCCTACCTTATTGAATAAGGTGGAAAGTGATAGAAAAAGACTCTCAACATTAATCTCAGGCCTCCACACATACAACAGGTATACTCAGACACTGGATCATGCATATACATACACATGAGAAAAATAACAAGGTAGATTGCTCCTAGTACTTGGGAGGTGGCAGCAGGAATTCAAGGACAGCCTCAGCTACACACTAAACTCCAGGCCAGCATGACCACATGAACTATCAAAAAACAAGATGAAAACAACACCTGGCTTGTGGGATTCTTTTTTTGTTTTGGCCTAGAGGTTAAAGAATGCTGTTTTGCAGCTCATAACACCTGTACAAGATGAGCTAGTCAACAGTCTAGTGTTGAGGGGGAGAGGTTCATGTGCTCTCACCTATAACTGGGGAGCTATTAACAATAGATGGCTTCTGGGGGAGTATTGGTGAAATTATTATGGCCACTCGACATAGTTAAAAGGGAGGTTTATTTTGTGGGGTAATTTACAAGTGAATGGATGGTTTACAGAGTCTGGGAAAGGTGTGGCACAATCCGGCGGTGTTCTCTGGAGAACTCGGCTGGGTCTACCTCCAGCATCCAGGGTCCAGGAACCAAGAGAGCCTGCGCATCTGGATCTCAGGTCTTCAAGGTCCTCCCTTGGCCCTGCCTTGTAGGTGTGACAGTTACCGAAGCCTCAATGGGGGTTGGAACTTCCAGACCAAAGCTGGAATGGCTACCTACTACAGGGGAGGGAAAAAATCAGTTTTCTTTAAGGGTATGGCCTCTTATAGGTCAACCATGCTCCAGTGGATGGCCCCACACCCAGGAGTACATGGACAGCACAAATTAGACTTGATGGGTTATTTTTAAAAAGAGTTGGGGAGGGGGTTAAGGAACAGTGGTGGATCTGGGAGGATCTTGTACTAACAAATACCTGAATTCCAGAGCCTCTCCTCTGACACAAGGAAAAAGTCAAAGAAAATCTAGAGGCTGAAATAAACTCAAATACAGATTAGAAGCACAGCTTTATTTTCTTCAGCAACAAACATTTAAACACCAGACTAAACAAGTTGCCCCCTAAGTGCCTGAGGACCAAATCAGGCAAAAAAATATTAGGCCCCACATTTAAGTAGCAGCTACTATTTCTGGAATCTTTTTCCTAGGGAAAATTATACTGTTTAGGAGGAAATGGACATAAGGTCAGACCTGAGTCCCTTTTCCCAGCCAGGCTTAACGAGAAACTGGGGGCCCAAAGCGTTGTATGGTGTTCACCACTAGGCAAAGCTGGTCAAGAAAGTTCATGATGGAAATTCGGAGGAGGCGAGAGTCTTCCGAGATCCAGTGTCTAAGAGTAAGGAAAAAGAATATTAAGTTCAAAATGGTAATTCCTATCCTTTTCTTTTGGAAAGAGAGAGAACCTCACGATGTAGCCCTGACTGGCCTTGAATTCACAGAAATCTGTTTGCCTCCTACCCTTTCCTGATTTCCCTCCCCTCGGGCACCTACTGTACCATATATCCTGTAGGTAAATACTGGTCCAGTGCACCAAGCCTCCCCTAAGAAGTTACCCTTGTGTGCCATCTCTAAGGAAGTGCAGTCTTGGGTGGAAAATAGCCCAGTCACCTACCCAGCATGCCAGACTCTTTCAGCACTTACACCTCCAGCATGCAGCCGCTCACTTTTAGCTCCTTCCTCAAAAGTCCTTGGTGCGGTTCGGCATCAGGAGCTAGGGACCCACAGGCGATATCTGCCTCCAAAGAGGTCGGGAAAGACACTGTAAGGGCGCTGGTGGAGACTCAGGAAAGGCACTATTTTGAATCAACTTTGCCTCCTTGGACCTCTAAAACCATCTCATCTGGTCTAAGCTCCCCAAACTACATCTTCCACACTGGGCAATTCCTGCTCATTTCCCTCCACTCTCCAGTCCCCCTCCCCTGTTCTCTTCTAATGCCCAGACCGTCCGTGGTTAATATACCTTAATCAGCGGGTCCCCTTGCCCCCCTCCACTTGATGGCTCTCCCCGCCTCCAGACTACCCCTTTTCCCGCCTCAAGCATCCCGAAGGTGGCCCAGTTGTTACTGTCCAGTAGGATACAATCTATGATGTCGGATTTCCGGCCTTTGGGTTAAAGGCATGGCGCTTTTGCTCGAATCGGAGACTTCCGGTGCTCGTGCAACAGGATGAGCTCCACTGGAAATAAGTGCCACTGTGCCTGCATCACCGGGACAGCAGCGTCTGGTCGGGGAATCGGCGCCTTCGGCAGTGTGACCTAAACCCGTGTGTGCTGCCTGCATGTCTACACCTTCCAACCCACCCTAGTGTCACCAGCCCGCCCCCTCCGCCACGGGTACCGCCCTGAGCCCGCCTTATCCTCCGGAAGCTCCGCCCTCGCTCAGGCTGCCAATCCCACACACGCACCTGCGCCGCGAATGGACGGGCGACAAAGTTGCTAAATTGGTTCAGTCCCCACCCAGAGGCTTCTAACCCAATCTCGGTAAGGCTGATCAGGTCTGCTTCTGCCTCTAAAGTGCTGCACCACGCCCGCCCAGCTTTCCCTTCAGTTTCTAAAAGGGGCCTAAGTAGCCGGGCAGTGGTGGCCAACACCTTTAGTCCCAGCACTATGGGAGGCAGAGACAAGCGGATCTCTGTGAGTTTGAGGCCAGCCTGGGCTACAGAGGGAGTTCCAGGACAGCCAGGGCTTTCATAGAGGAACCCTGTCTCGAAAAACCAAAACCAAAACAAAACAAAAAACAAAAAAGGGGATATAAGGTGATATTTACCCCTAAATAAAACAAAGAAAAAAAAAGCCACAAAATACATAAAATAAAAAACCTGGCCTGGTGTGGTGTTGCCTGCCTGAAATCCCAGCATTTAGGATTGCAGTTCTCAACTAGGAAGTAGAATGACCCATTCACGGGGGTTGCACATCAGATATCCGATATTTACATTACAATTAATAATAGTAGCAAAATTACAGTTATGAAGTACCAAGAAGAATAATTTTATGGTTGGGGTCATGTGCATTGATTGGTATTTTGTTGGCATGTGTGTTTGTGTGAGGGTGTCAGATCCCCTGGAAGTGGAGTTACAGACAGTTATAGGCTGCCATGTAGTTACTAAGAATTGAACCTGGGTCCTTTGTATGAACAGTCAATACTCTTAACCACTGAACCATCTCTCCAGCCCCAGAAGTAGTTCTTTGCTTAAGTTGAAGGTCAGCATGGTCTACATAACCACTTCCAGTCCAGACAGACAGACAAATTTACATCATCTCAAAACCACTACCAACAAAAAAACAAACAAAACCAACAAATACATTAAATGAAATAAGACTTGGAGCTATATCAGCTGTCCTCAAACTCACAGATCCACCTGCTTCTGCCTGCCAAGTGCTGGGATTAAAAGCATGAGCCACCACCATCTGGTTTAAGATTTATGTATTTTTAGTTTATGTGTATGAATGTTCTACCTGGTTGTATATAAGTGCATCCACAGTGTGCAGTGCCTGGTGTCCATGTGGGTACTAGAACTGGAGTTATGGGTGGTTGTAAACTTTCATGTGGGTGCTGGGAACTTAACCCAGGTCCTTTGCAAAAGCAGCAAGTTCTCTTAATCTCTGAACTATCTCTCCAGCCTCTCTCCCTGAATCATACCTTCAAAAGCTCTGAGATTCATTTCCTTCTTGTCTACAGCTTAGTCCCCACAAAATAGTTTCTAATTTATTTATTTCTTTTCTTTTCTTTTTTCTTGGATTTTCAAGACAAGGTCTCTCTGTGTAGCCCTGGCTGTCCTGGGGCTCACTATGTAGACCAGGCTGGCCTCGAACTCAGAGATTTGTCTGCTTCTGCCCCCCAAATGCTGGGATTAAAGGTATATGCCACTACCTCCTGTCTAATTTTTTTTAAAAAAAATCTTTTACTTATTCTTTGAAAATTTTATACATGTATACAATGTACTTTGATCTTATCCACCCCAACTCACCCTTCTCAGTCTGTGTAATTTCTAATATAGATCACATCAATGCTTACAGCCCTGTATATTGGAACTAGAGAGATGACTCAGCAGTTAAGAGCATTGGCTGCTCTTACCCAGGTCCTGGGTTCCATTCTCAGCACTCACCTAGCAACTCACAAGGGTCTGTTACTCCAGTTCTAGGGGATCTGATGCCCTCTTCTAGCCTCCATGGGCACTAGGAATACATATGATGCACAGACACATATACAGGCCAAACACTCATATGCATAAAAGTAAAAGAAACATTTTTAAAAGTTTAAAAATAAAAAAGGTGATGGTGGGTTGGATAGAACTCATTTGGTATAGCACTTATGAGGCATTTCAAGGTTCTGGTTTCATTCTCATTATCACAATTAATCTATCTACCAACCTATAATCCCTAAAATGTTTTCTAGTTGCACTTGGAATAAAATCCAAAGCCTTTGTAGTAGTTTATAGGAGCCCTGTATGATGTGGATCCAGTTCCCTCTCTATGGCCCTGTGCCACCTGTCTGGGCCCATATTCTGTGCAGTTACTGGGGCCTTCTCTCTGCTCCTGAGACTAACCTCAGTACTTTGTACTTGCCTCTTCCATGAGTAAGAATATTCCTGAACTTTCTTATGGCTTGTATATCAACATTAGATTTCACTTTCAATGTTACCTTCTAAAAACTAAACAGAGAAATGCTGGTGCTAACAGATGTTATAAAACAAATGGACCTAACAGATATATACAAAACATTTCATCCAAACACAAAATAATACATCTTCCTCTCTATATCTCATGGAACTTTGTCCAAAATTGACCACATACTCAGACACAAAGCAAGTCTCAATAGACACAAGAAGATTGAAATAACTCCCAGCATCCTATCAGACCATGGATTAAAGTCAGATATCAACAACAACAGAAACAATAGAAAGCTTACAAACTCATGGAAATCAAATAACTCTCTACTGAATGAAAAATGGGTCAACACAGATATTAAGAAATAAATTAAAGACTTTCTAAAATGCCAGTGGCTGTGTCAGAGGGGCAGCAGGTGGCAATTAAAGTTCAAGGTGTCAGCCCACCAGGAGGAAACTCTCTGATGAGTGAATCTTGGTTAGGCAAGGCCCCTAGACCACAGACCCCAGAAAGTTTTTTGCTTCTGCTGTGTCTTTACATATTTGCTGCTGCCATCTTTCTCTGGTATCTGGCATGGTGTGAATGGGTATGGGAGATCCCCACTGCCTGTAATGAGTGTGTTTATCTCATGGAAATATCCCATTCTACTGGGAATTTTTACCTGTGGATTATTATGAAGATGATCTCTTCCTAACATGTACTGTCTAATTGATAATAATATATTAGTTAATAAAAATTATAAACAAGGAAGTATCACACAGCTAGAATGCAAGAGTTCCTATTGAGAAGTTGTATAGACTGTGGCTTAGGTTAATGATTAAGAAAAACAATTGAGTCCTGGTAGCCCAACTAGCTTAAATTCTTTTAATCTTAATGTTGGGAGATGTGTTCACAGGTTTTGGTGTCCATCATTAGCTGAAACAAAGCTTTAAAATAACTTCAGGTTAGATCAGATGTTCTAGCATTGACCTTGAAGCACCGCCCCTGTGAGGTAGCAGGTAACTGTTACACCTGCCTATGACCTTGAAGTACATGCCCCTGGGCATAGCCACTCAGGACCCTTAAGAAAGGTACTTGGCACTCTCTTCGATTCCTCATGGTTTTGAATGCTGGGACTGACCAGGCAGATCTTGGAAGAAGATCAGCATGGGATATAGCTCAGCTTTCCTGTACCCTACAATAAATACCTGTGCAATAGTGAGTTACCTCCTAATAAATTCCCTTGCTCATTAAATAGACTCCATGAATTTCTCGCATTAGCTTTGATAATAGCTTTAAGATGAAAAAAATCCCAGAAAACAATCTAAAGTTCACAAGGATACATAGCTAGGGTCAAAAATACAAAGCAGCTCAATTGTTACTAGCTGATGTACTTTCCTTACTAGGGTTGGTTGATGATCAAAGGTTGTGGTGATATATTGTGTACCCTAATAAACTGCCTGAAGATCAGAGAAGCAAAGCAAGCCACAGCCACCACCTCTTACCTCACCAACTCCTCAGCTTGAAAAAACCTCTAGTTCCTCTTCACATCTTATATACCTTCCTCCACCCAACCATCACTTCCTGGGATTAAAGGTGTGTGTGCTTCCCAAGCAAGGCACGAGATCTCAAGTGCTGGGATTAAAGGTGTGTGCCACCACTGCCTGGCCTCTATGTTTAATCTAGTGGATAGCTCTGTCCTCTGATCTTCAGGCAAAATTTTTTAGGGTACACAATATATCATCACAAAAGGTGATGATTAATTCCTTATACCCATTTCTGCCCTCAATCTCCAGATATAAGAAACTATTGATGAGGGGGTATGCACCCTAAAGATTTAAAGTAGTGCTGATTGATTATTTCTTCATGTATAAAAGTTTAGATTTGTGATTCCTTTAAGATTCCTTATAAGATTACCTTTCAAGATAAGTAATAAAGTAATTGGCCCTTTCTTTGTAAGTGCAAATGCAGCCTGCCAGTAAAAGACCTGACTGAGAAAAATATCTTGCTTGTCTACACAGTTAATCTATAGCAAGTTGCTTAGGTATAAATATACGTGGGTTCTTGAGATAATTTGTTTTTCACCTGTAATACATAAAATGTTTAATCATGTAAGGGATATGGAAAACATGCTGTTTTTTTTAACTGCTTTGTATTCATTGTAATCATTCATTTGAAAAACAGAATCTAACCACATTGTAATTCCTATATTGCCTGAAAAATTTTGTTGGGGCATACAAGCTGTAGGAAAAAAAAAGTATATAGTAGAAAAAAAACCACAGAAAAATAGAGAATAAAGAATGAAACCATCAAGAGAGACTATGAGTGTCTTTCCCCCTAACCCTCTCAGCTAGAAAAGTCTTAGTATGCCCCAACTCTGTGGATTCCCTTTGAGCCCTGTGCTGCTTGGGGATGGTCTCCCAGGTAGTGATACTAAAATTCAATGATAATGAATATACAGCATACCCAAACTTATGAAACACAATGAAAGTGGTACTAAGAGGTTCATAGCACTAAGTGCCTACATTAAAAAAAAAAACTGCAGAAATCTCATGCTAGCAACCCAGCAGCACATCTGAAAGCTCTAGAACAAAAAGAAGAAATAATACCCAAAGGGAGTAGAAGGCAAGAAATAATCAAACTCAGGGCTGAAATCAATAAAACAAAACAAAACAAAAGAATAAAAGAAACAAATAAAAAAGAATCAATGAAACAAAGAGTTGGTTCTTTTAGAAAATGAATAAGATTGACAAACCTTTACCCAAATTAACTAAAAGGCAGAGAAAGAACATACAAATTAACAAAATTAGAAATGAAAAGTGGAACATAATAACAAATACTGAGGAAATCCAGAGAATCATAAGGACATACTTTAAAAGCCTGTACTCCACCAAATTGGAAAATCTAAAAGAAATGTATAATTTTCTCTATAGGTACCACTTACTGTGTTGTGGGATATTCACTAGAGAAGACTGCTCAGACATGGGTTTAAGTCAATAAAAAAATCTTTATTAGCCGGCTGGCAACTATACTTGGTGTTTGGGATCCCAGTGTAGGCCCAAGCCTTTCTCAGGATGAATTTTTAAGCCCCCCCAAAATATGTTCTGGGTTGACATACTTCAGTTAACAAGAACAGTTAGACAGAAGTGGAACTACAGAAGCTAAAAAGCATTTGATGTATTAGGTCTTTGTTTTAACTTTGGCAGGTGGTGCTGTCTACATGCTGAGTTTTACAGCCTGAATGGCACCCCTATCATGGAAGTTAGTTGTGCTAAGGTCTCAGAGCCTACTAAGGTCTGGGGCTCTGTTACATCACCAAAGTTAAATGGAGATCATATAAGCAATTTAAACATACCCATAACCTTTAGTGAAATAGAAGTAGTCATTCAAAATCTCCCCCTGGCCCCACCCCCCAAAAAAGCCTAGGGCCAGACTGTTTTAGTGCAGAATTCTACCAGACTGTCAAGGAAATATTAAATCCAATACTCCTCAAATCATTCCACAAAATAGAAACAGAAAGAACATTGCTCAATTCATTTTATGAGGCCACAGTTACCCTGATACTCAAACAACATAAAGACCCAAAAAGAAAGAGAATTGCAGACCGTTTTCCCGTTATGAACACACATGCAAAAAATTCAATAAAACACTTACAAACCAAATGCAAGAACACATAAAAAAGATCATCCACCATGGTCAAGTAGGCTTTATCCCAGAGACGCAAGGATGGCTCAATATAGGAAAATCAATAAATGTAATCCACCATATAAACAAACTGAAAGAAAAAAGACCCACATGATCATCTCATTAGATGCAGAAAAGGACTTTGACAAAACTGAACACCGCTTTATGATTAAAGTCCTGGAGAGATTAGGGATACAAGAGACATAACTCAACATAATAAGGGCAGTTTACAGCAAGCCCATACCCAACAGCAACTTAAATAGAAACTCAAAGCAATTCCACTAAAATCAGAAGAAAACAAGGTTGTCCACTCTTTCCATACCTATTGTTTTGTTTTGTTTTTTTTCAAGCCAGAGTCTCACTATGTAGCTCTGGCTGTCCTGGAACTCACTATGTAGACCAGGCTGGCCTTGAACTCACAGAGATCTACCTGCCTCTGCCTCCTGAGTGCTGGAATTAAAGGTATTCACCACTACACATGGCTTTCTCTATACCTATTCAATATAGTAATGGAAGTGTTAAGACAACTAAAGGAGATCAAAGGGATACAAATTGGAAAGGAAGAAATCAAAGTATCTTTTTTTTTTTTTTGGTTTTTCGAGACAGGGTTTCTCTGTGTAGCTTTGCGCCTTTCCTGGAACTCACTTGGTAGCCCAGGCTGGCCTCGAACTCACAGAGATCCGCCTGCCTCCGCCTCCCGAGTGCTGGGATTAAAGGCGTGCGCCACCAACGCCCGGCCAAAGTATCTTTATTTGCAGATGATGTGATAGTATCATCAGTGACCCCAAAAATTCCACCTGGAGAACTCCTACAGCTGATAAACATTTTCAGCAAAGTGGCTGGATACAAAATTAACTCACAAAAATCAGTAGCCCCCCCATATATACAAATGACAAATGTATTCAGAAAGAAATCAGGGAAACAACACCTTTCACAATAGCCTCAAATAATACAAAATATCTTGTGGTAATTCCAACCAAGCAAATGAAAGACTTGTATGATAAAAACTTCAAGCCTTTGAACAAAAATTGAAGAAGGTGACAAGATCCCTCATGCTCATGGATCTGTAGGATTAACATAGTAAAGATGGCCATCTTACCAAAAGCAATCTACAGATTCAGTGCAATCCTAATCAAAATTCCAACACATTATTCACAGATCTTAAAAGGAAAATTCTCAACTTCATATGGAAACACACACACACACACACACACACACACACACACACCACCCCACCCCACCCCACCCCACACCACACCACACCACATCACACCACACCTCACCACCACCAAAACACCAAAACCCCAACCCAAACCCAAAGAAAACAAAAAAACAGGACAGATAAAACATTCCTGAACAATAAAATAACTTCTGGAGGTCTCACCATTCCTGATTTCAAGTTGTACTGCAAAGCTATAGTAATAAAAAGGCATGGTGCTGGCATAAAAACAGACACATTGGTCAATGGAATCAAATTGATGATCCATACATATCCACATACCTATAGATGCCTCTTTTTTGATATAGAAGCCAGAATACAAAGTGGAAAAAAGACAGCATTTTCAACAAATGGTGCTGGTCAAACTGGATGTCTGCATGTATAAGAATGCAAATAGATCCATACCTATCACCCTGCACAAAACTCAACTCCAAATGGATCAAAGACATCGACATAAAACCAGATACACTTGTAGTGATATATTATGTATCCTAATAAACTTATCTGAGGATCAGAGAACAGAACAAGCCACTAGATTAGACATAGAGGTCAGGCAGTGGTGGCACACACCCTTAATCCTATCACTCGGGAGGCAGAGATCCATCTGGATCTCTGTGAGTTCAAAGCCACACTGGAAACAGAGCCAGGCAGTGGTGGCACACACCTTTAATCCCAGTACTGGGAAGCACACATGCATTTAATCTCAGGAAGTGATGGCAGGGCAGAGAAAGGCATATAAGGTGTGAGAAAACAGGAACTAAAGCAGTTCAGCTGAGACCCTTTTGGGTGAGGACTCAGGATTTCAGTCAGAGGATTCATGGGGTTGGTGAGTTAATAGGTGATGTTGGCTGTGGCTGGCTCTGCTTCTCTGATCTTTCAGCTTTCACCCCAATATCTGGCTCTGTTTTTTTTTTAAATTAAAATACCATTTATGATTTGAACAACATCTGGTGCCCAACATTTGTGGCATGAATTCACCAAAAAGCCACTTGCCCGAGGCTTGGGCCTGAGCTAGACATGGCTGGAATGTCTATCCAGGAGCCTCCTACCCCACTGGCTAAGTTTCTTTTGCAGCCTCTCTGCAGCAAACTCCCCAGGCTCAAGCTCCAAACACCCCAGAATCAGCTGCTTTCACACGTTCCCTGGTGCATAAAGCTGGATTTTTTTTTTTTGGCTTCTTTCCAAAGCTGGTGGGTTCTGGCTTTCCTTGGGTCCCCTCCTAGGGCTGCTGCCACACCATCATCTGAATTGTCATTATCAGCAGACTTGGTGAGTCAATTGGGATTTCTTAAAGGGAGGAATTAGTTAAAACAAAGTTTTTTTTCCCACATTAAAAAATGCGAAACACGGGGGCTGGAGAGATGGCTCAGAGGTTAAGAGCACTGACTGCTCTTCCAGAGGTCCTGAGTTCAATTCCCAGCAACCACATGGTGGCTCACAACCATCTGTAATGAGATCTGGCGCCCTCTTCTGTATACATAATAAATAAATAACTCTAAAAAAAAAATGCGAAACATTTTCACAATGGAGAGTGTTTGGTCTCTTTTTGATAATATGATTGACATTCTGAAAATTGGAACAGTTAAATGAGATGATAATTAATGTTGATGAGATAGATGTAATGTCAATTATAAATATTATTTGTTTGATCATTTCTGTTTTATCATTAAAAAGGTTGTTTAATGTGAGTGCCAAGATAAAAGTTTTAGAAAAAAATTGTAAAAACAGATCATAGAGATATTCAGACCCAGACAGAGGAATTTAAAGGTGAACAAATCTCAGCATTGCATACGGTTACAGAGAAACAGCCTAAGGCTTTCAAATAGCCAACCTTAATCCATCCAGTAACTATACAGGAACTGCCAAATGCTCAAGGCTGTATACAAGCTGATTAGACTCCTGTGCAAATGTTAGATGTGAGGAGATTCAAAGAAGCTATAGTGTCATATGATATGCATTCTCTGTTCATGAAGCAAATGTTAAACTCATGGTCAACTTGTAATAGAATTATCCCTCAAGACTGGAGAGATTTGGTTACAGCAGTTTTGGAGGCTGGCCCTCAATTACAATGGAGGACTTGGTGGAAGGATGAGGCTAAAACCATTGAACAATGATGCAGGGCTAGAGGTATGGACATTTCCCAAGATCAACTTCTTGGAGAAGTCAATTTTGCTGATACACAAAGACAATCTTTATATGATGACCACACCCTGGCTTTATGCTGAATGGCAGCCTTGACTGCTTGGGACAGAATTGAAGAAGTAGGAAAGAAAATTGAGTCATTTACAAAACTTATATGGGGCTCAAAAGAAACCTTCACGGATTTCTTACAAAGACTACCACAGTCAGAAGCTAGACAGATAATAATTGAGTCTATGGCTTTTGAAAATGCTAATGCACAATGCAAAAGGATAATTAGGCCATTAAAGGCAAGATCAGCACCTTTGGAAGGACTGGATCCGAGATACAATCAATATTGAATTACATGACCATGATGATACTTGGATAGGAGAGGTGATTTCCAGAGGTTTGAAGAAAAATAGTAATGTCAGGTGTTTAAATTGTGGCAAACAAGGTCATCTAAAAAGGGACTGTAAACAGGGCGTTCCTAGAAACAATGTTTCTTAAAGGAACAATGGCAACAGAACATCCCTCCCTTCTGGATTATGCAGAAGGTGTGGTAAAGACAGACATTGGACTAACTAATGTAGATCAACAAGGAACAGACAAGGTAATCCTTTGCCTTTACCATTGGGAAACTCTCTGAGGGGCCTCTCACAGGCTCCCATGGCAAATTCAGTTCAGGCCTTTCCTGACATTGTAGAAGAAACCCCTTCCCAGAGCAATTAAATAACCAAAATGCCTATTGTAAAAAAAACTGTACTGCTCAGGGTGATAGAACAGCTAGAGAATAGAGAACAAAAAATTTCGGAGAAACCATAAAGCAAAAATTTTTGGCAAACTTCTATAAATGAACAAAGACCAAAATTAAAAATATGAATAAATGGTATTCTCATTGAAGGTCTTGTAGACACAGGTGTGATCATAACAATAATTGCACCAGAATCTTGGCATCCAAATTAGCCTCTTCAGAAGGTAAATGTTCAGTTGTTAGGGACTGGAACATTATCTCAAGTGAAACAGAGCACAAACTGGGTTGAATGTATAGGGCCAGAAATCCAGGTGGTGGTGGCACACGCCTGTAATCCCAGCACTCGGGAGGCAGAGGCAGGTGGATCTTTGTGAGTTCGAGGCCAGCCTGGTCTACAGAGCTAGTCCAGGACAGGCTCCAAAGCTACAGAGAAACCCTGTCTCAAAAAAACCAAAAAAAAAAAAAAAAAAAAAAAAGGACCAGAAGGACAGAGATGAAAATTAAATCCATATGTGGCTAATATAGCTATGAATCTATGGGGCTGTGATTTGTTACAGAAATGGAATACCCAGATTAACATTCCTCCAATCTCAGAAACAAACCATAAACTAACATGTTTCCGGGAAAAATATTAGAAGATATTATAAAGAACAGTCACTGACCTTCCAGATTGTACAAGAACAGAGCACAACAACTGTTGATCTTTCAAAGACACCAATAGCTCTATCTTTAAAATGATTAACAGTCATGCCTGTATGGGTTCAACAATGGCCTTTAACAACAGAGAAACTCCAGGCTTTAGAAGAGGTGGTACATGAGCAGATAAATACTCAGCATATTGAAGAAGCAACCAGCCCTTGGAATTCTCCTGTATTTGTTATTAAAAAGAAATCTGGCAAGTGGAGAATGGTAACAGACCTAAGACCAATTAACAAGATAATTTAGCCAATGGGCTCTCTACAATCTGGAATACCTTTGCCTACGTTGTTACCTAAAGGATGGTCTCTTATAATAATCGATTTAAAAGACTGTTTCTTTTCAATACCCTTACAAGAAAAAGACAGAGAAATATTTGCTTTCACGGTGCCTACTTATAATAATTCTCAGCCTGTTAAGAGATATCAGTGGAGGGGTCTCCCACAGGGAATGTTAAATAGACCAACCCTGTGCCAATATTTTGTATGAAAGCCATTGGAAGTAATAGGTGGTGATATTTTATTTGTGTGTTAATAAAAAATGTTTGCCTGGAAATCAGAGGACATAGATAGCCAGCCATAAACAAAAGTCAGGTGGTGGTAGCACATGCCCTTAATCTGATCACATGGCAGGCAGTCCCTGTGTGTTCAAGGACATAGCTAAGCATGGTGACACACGCCTTTAATCCCAGTACCAACGATAGAGACCTGGAGGTCTGTACAAACAGGCAGTGATAAGGAAGTGAGGTGGCTGGGCTAAGAGCCAATGAGAAGGCAGAACAGCAAGGTAATAAAGGCACAGGTTAGACAGGAAGAAGCTGGTTCTCTTGGTAAGCTACAGTGGCGTGGTGAGCTAAGGTTAGCTGGTGGCTATTCCTATTTCTCTGATCTTTACGGCTTTCACCCCTGTATTTGCTCTGTGTTTCTCATTTAATAAGACTTTAGAAATTCATCTAGAGTAATATATAAACAATTTTCTAAATCTATAATCTATCATTACATGGACAATATTTTACTAGCTGATTCAAATGCAGATACTTTGGAAAGAATGTTTGAAGAAGTAAAGAAAATTTTGCCTTGCTGGAGATTACAAATTGCTCCTGAAAAGATACAAAGAGGAGATTCTATTAATTATTTAGGATATAAAATAGGTTTACAAAAGTTAGACCCCCAAAGTTGCAAATTATGAGAGATCAATTACAGACTCTTAATGACTTTCAAAGATTATTCAGAGACATTTCTCATCTACACACTATTGTTGGGGTAAAAAAATGATGAACCGAGTAATTTGTTCAAAACCTTAGATAGTGACAAGGACTTAAATAGTCCAAGAGAATTATCACCTGAAGCTGAGAGAGAATTGGCTTTGGTGGAAAAGAAAATACAGGATGCACATGTGCATCATGTGGATCCAAAGCTTGATTGCATTTTGGTTATTTTACCTTCTAGGCATTCTCCTACAGGAATATTAATGCAGAGGGAAGATATTATATTGGAATGGATATTTCCACCAAATAAACAGAGTAAAAAAATTAAAAACTTATGTGGAAAAGAACTCTGAGTTGATTTTAAAAGGAAAATTAAGACTTCATCAATTAGCAGGAATAGACCCAGCAGAAATGGTCATACCTTTAACTAAGAAGGACATTGACAAATTATGGGCAGAAAGTGAACCTTGGCAAAGAGCTTGCAGTAATTTTTTGGGAGAGATTAACAACAAATATCCCAAAAGTGATAGAATTCAACTTATAAAGAGAGCTGATTGGATCCTGCCTGTCATTGTATGGGAAACGCCATTATCTGGAGCCACTACATTTTATACAAATGCAAACAAGGAAAGGTAGGATACAAATCAGAAAATTTAAATAAAGTGGTTCAAAGTCCTTATAATTTTGTCCAAAATTTGGAATTATATGCCATTTTGATGATATTAATGAATTTTTTGGAACCCCTCAACATAGTTACTGAGAGAGTGGTCTTACATATTGAAACTCCTGAATTTATCCCTGATGAGTAAGAATTAGCTTCATTATTTATTCAGTTACAAGAAATAATCAGGTAGGGTGGTGGTGGTGGTGGTGGTGGTGGCGGCGGTGGCGGCGGCGCAGGCGCAGGCGCACACCTTTAATCCCAGCACTCGAGAGGCAGAGCCAGGTGGATCTCTGTGAGTTCGAGGCCAGCATGGGCTATAGAGCGAGATCCAGGACAGACACCAAAACTACACAGAGAAACCATGTTTCAAAAAAAAAAAAAAGAAAGAAAGAAAGAAAAAAATAATCAGGAATAGGAATCATCCCTTATATATAACTCACATCCCATTCCCATATGGGTCTGCTAGGCCCTTTAGCACAAGGTAATGACTACATTGATAAACTATTGATAGGAAGTGTGTTGGAGAATTTCATAAAAAACATTTTATCAATAGTAAAGGTTTAAAAAAGGAAGTTTCCATAACATGGCAACAAGCCAAGAAAATTATAAGGAAATGTCCTACTTATTCCTTTTATAACCAGACTCCACTACCAGCAGGATGTAACCCAAAGGGTATTCAGAGGAATGAAATCTGGCAGATGGATGTGTTTCACTTTGCAGAATTTGGAAAATTGAAATATGTACACCACACCATTGATACTTATTCAGGATTTCAATGGGCAATGGCTCTGAGTTCAGAAAAGGCTGGTTCTGTGATCATGCATTTGCTAGAAGTTATGGCCATCATGAGTATACCTGCACAAATTAAAACTGAAAATGCTCCATTATATGTCTCCCTTAAAATGAAACTGTTTTGCTTATTACAATATAAAGCATATTACAGGCATACCACACAATCTTACAGGCCAAGCAGTCATAGAAAGATCAAATCAAACTCTAAAGGATATGCTAAATAAACAGAAAGGGATAACAAAAACCCCCAGAAATAGATTACATAATGCTCTATTAACTTTGAATTTTCCCAATGCTAATAAGAAATGAACAATGGCTGTGGAGAGCCACTGGATAATAGAAAAAAACTACAGAATTAAATCAGCCTATATACTTTAAGCATGTGCTGACCTCATAATGGAAACCATTGGGGATGATGTTTTGCTTTTGTTTCTACAGGAGAAGATAAGCTGTGGATACCATCAAAATTGATAAAGGTTCGATTTGAACAAGAGAGACCTCTTAATTAGAAGAGGTGATAGTTCATCAACCAGCATGACCATCCAATTTAAATTAACTTATTCCACTAACAAATGCTTTTCATTTAATCAGATATAACTTGCCAAAAGGGAACCTCCCCAAAGTTAGGGTTGGGGAGGGGTTTTTGTTTTTGTCTTTCATGAGAATGAAGGATAAGGAATCTGAAGAACCCTGAACAAAAGAGACATCTGAAGAAAAAGGACAAAGCATCCAGAAAAAATGTCCCAAGAAAAAGAGTAAATTGGCTTATTGGTATATCACATATCTAACAGGATAAAACTTCCTAAGTCTTCCTAAATGTTGGTTTCTGCTGTTCCCTACAGACACATAACACAAATGGTCTTTATGTAGTCCCAGTTCAATTAAAAATTAAAGCTGGCTTTGGAGTTGGAGCGTGGCTCTCTCCTTCTCTAAAACCCAGCATGCTTGTTAATAGAAAATCCAAAATCTCTGTATCATTTCAGAAGAGCCACCTGATATGGGACAGAAGAAAAACCAAAATTAAGGAAATTAAGGGACTATTCTATTGTCACCAATCTCAATTCTTTAGTTTTATTTTGACTCTTTAAAACTTTTCTTAAGGTATCAATTTTATATCAAAATTTATAAGATATATATATATATACATATATATATATTTCAAACTTTTGTCATGATGTTAATGGTCATATAGAGTACTAATTTTAGTAAAAAGGCTTCATATAGCTTTCTGTACATGATTTTGGGTTTGAGTCTCAGTTTTCTGTGGGTAACTGTGACCATGCCTAACAATGACTTTGAAGTCTACAAAAAGATGATGGAACCCCACAATGATGATTCAGTCAGGACAATGACAACATCACTAAGCTGACAAACACTACCCAAAGATCAACTTTGGACTACAAACTGCTCAGGACACTATGGAGATGGCTAGCTGAGATTATCCAGCCTCACAGACTACTTGAACTAGGACTTGAGACAAATCCTGTACTTTGCCATTATGCAGAGATTGGACAACAAATATACAGCTACCTTACACAGGACTTGAAAATTAACCCAAAATTTTTCTTTTCAGGATCCCATAAAGATGCCTTTGCCTCCAGACAGCAGGAAGTCATTTTAAGAACACGACACCCACATTCCCAATTGGTAGGGTTGTTGGTTTTTGGTCATTCAATGGGTTATGGATAATTGTCATTGTTTAGGATGATGGTTGGTTACAAGTTGTTATTATTAATGGTCAGGAAAAAGACTAAACAAAGGAGTTTAGATTCAGGGTTCTTGTTTAAAAAAACAAAGAAAAAGAAAAAAGAAAATAAGAAGTAGATTATTGAATCTACTCTTAAAAAAATATAGAAATGAGCCGGGCGGTGGTGGCGCACGCCTTTAATCCCAGCACTCAGGGAGGCAGAGGCAGGCGGATCTTTGTGAGTTCGAGGCCAGCCTGGTCTACAGAGTGAGACCCAGGAAAGGTACAAAGCTATACAGAGAAACCCTGTCTTGAAAAAAAAATAGAAATAATAGGATAAAAGGGTAGATTATTGAATCTACTCTGAAGAGAAATAAAAGAATATAGATACGATTAGATAAAAGGTAGATTATTGAATCTCCTCTAAAAAAGATATAGAAATAATAGACTAAAGGGTAGATTATTGAATCTACTCTGAAAAGAAAAAAGAGGAAATATGGATATGATAAGATAAAAAGGTAGATTATTTAATCTACTTTTTGAAAATAACTACTTGTTTTAAATATTTTACATTGGATTAGATTTTTGTATATTGTATACAAATTATGTATATTGATACAAATTTGAGATTGATTTTGTTATAAAACACTGTACATATATTTCTAATCTTTTTCAATGTATTGTATCTATACAATTTATTTAACAATGTAATGCAAATTGCTAGTTATTGAAAGTTATTACCAACTAATTAGGATATAAGAAATGCAAGTTAAGATGGGCGGTGGTGGCGCACACCTTTAATCCCAGCACTGGGAGGCAGAGGTAGGTGGATCTTTGTGAGTTCGAGGCCAGCCTGGTCTACAGAGCGAGATCCAGGAAAGACGCAAAACTACACAGAGAAACCCTGTCTCAAAAAACCAAAAACCAAAAAATAAAAGAAAAGAAATGCAAGTTAATAGTCATTACAATCAAATGTGTAGTCATATTAGGTACATTTTCAAGGTCAAACAGACATATTTTAGATAGACAAGTCATCTTCAAACACTTCAGAGATCTATAGAATATGGCATTTAAGATGTTTTAATAACATAGTTTTTATGACAATGAGACAGACATGTCAGCTCCTGGCAGTACCAATCTACTTTAGAGAAGATGATGGGCATCAAAGAAACTCCTTATGGAGTTTACTTTCTTTGTGGCAAGTTAGCCACTGGGCAAGAAAATGCCCTTGTCTTGACTGCTGACAGTATGCTGTCCAAAATGGACAAGCAGGGCACAAAACAAAGGACTGCCTAACTTTGCCTAGACAAGGTAGGAAGGCCCTTCAGAAAATCCTGCTTCACAGAAGAGTCTGTCAGATATGCTAGGCCTGTAGGCCAAAGATGGATGCCCCAATGTTGGAGAAAAATCTTGTGTGACTGTCCAGGCAGCCAGTTGTTTCTATCATCACTCACATTTTTTTGGAATTTGCTTGCCTGCACTTCCTGTTTACTTAGGTAATATTATTTCCTTCTCAGGTCTCTGAGGGAGTTGAAGATTAGATAGTAATAGTTTTCCTTGTTAACTAATTCAGGAAAGAAACTCTGAAAGGTGTAAAGTGTATATAATTGAAAGACATCAAAAGATATTTTTCGGTTGGTAATACAAGTTAGGACAGAAAGTGAATTAGGTACAACCTTTTGGACTTACCAAAATAGGATAAATAATGGAGTATTTTCTCTATATCTGTCAAATGTTCATGGACTGGACATTGTTAATATAATTCTTGACTGTATATATTCTGTATACTTTTTGTATATAGTTTTTCTTATATTAGTTATAACCTATTATTTTAGACAAAAAAGGGGAAATGTGGTGATATATTGTGCACCCTAATAAACTTGCTTGGTGATCAGAGGACAGAGCCAGCCACTAAATTAGACATAGAGGCCAGACAGTGGTTGTACACACCCTTAATCCCATTACTGGGGAGGCAGAGATCTGTCTGGATCTCTATGAGTTCAAGGCCACACTGGGAACAGAGCCAGGCCATGGTGGCACACACCTTTAATCCCAGTACTGGGAAGCACACACACCTTTAATCCCAGGAAGTGATGGCAGTGAGGAGAAAGGTATATAAGGTGTGAGGAAACAGGAACTAAAGCAGTTCAGTTGAGACCCTTTTGGGTGAGGACTCAGAGGATTTCAGAGCATTCGTGGAGCTGGTGAGGTAAGAGGTGGAGGCTGTGGCTGGCTCTGTTTCTCTAATCTTTCAGCTTTTACCCCAATATCTGGCTCTAGTTTTTCTTTTTATTAAAAGACCATCTAAGATTGGAACAACATACACTGAATCTGATAGACGAGAAAGTAGGGAATAGCCTTGAACTCATTGGCACAGGAGAAGACTTTCTGAGTAGAAAAAACAATCTCACAGGCACTAAGATTGACATTTAATAAATGGGACCTCATAAAACTGAAAAGCTTCTATAAGGCAAAAGACACCATCATTTAGACAAAGCAACAGCCTACAGAATGGAAAAAGATTTTTACCAACTTCACATTCAATAGAGGAGTAATATCCAAAATATATAAAGAATTCAAGAAACTTGATATTAAAAAATCAATAATCTAATTTAAAAATGGGGGTATAGGTCTAAACAGAGAATTCTCAATAGAGGAAACTCAAATGGTTGAGAAACACTTAAATGTTCAACATCCTTAGCCATCAGGGAAATGCAAATCAAAACTACTTTGAGATTCCATCTTACACCTGTCCGAAGGGCTAAGATTGATAACACAAGTGATGTGGAGTACGGGAAACACTTTTCCATTACTGATGGGAGTGCAAACTTGTATAGCCACTATGGAAAGCAGTATGCTGGTTCCTCAGAAAGTTGAGAATTGATCTACTTCAAGATCCATCTATACCATTCTTGGGCATATACCCAAAGAATGCTTCATTCTACTACAAGGACACTTGCTTAACAATGTTCATTGCTGTTCTATTCATAATAACCAGAAACTGGAAACAACCTAGATGTCCCTCAACAGAAGAGTAGATAAAAAAAGGTGGTACATTTACACAATGGAGTATTACTCAGCTGTTACAAACAATAACATCATGAAATTTTCAGGCAAAGAGATGAGACTAGAAAAAATCGTGAATGAGGTAACCCAGACCCAGAATGATATATATGATATGTATTCACTTATATGTGGATATTAGCATTAAATAAATTATAACCAAGCTACAATTCATAGACCCAGAGAGGTTAGGAATAAGGGAAGGTATTAGGGGAAGACACATGGATCTTCCTGGGAGGGTAAATAGAATAGATTTTAAATAGACTGGGGGCAGGTGGACTGGAATGGGAGGATCTGGTGGGGAGGGGAAGGGATATGAGGTTGATGGAGGGAATTTGGGGAGAGACAGCTAGAGGGCTACTTGAGGTGTGGAAAATTAGTGCAGTGAAAACTTCCTAAAATATATGAAGGTTATCCTAATAAAGTTTCCAAATAATGAGGGAGATGGAGTTCTCACTGGCCATCTCTTGTCACCAAATGAAACTAAGTACTGGGACTGGGTTACATCCAATTGTATTGTTGGCCAAACAGGTTCCATGGAAACCCCCAAACAACCCAGACTTGCCAAGATGATAGGTTGCTTTAAAAACACTGACAACGAGGTCCTGTTGCTGAAGACAATACCTACACAACTTATTGAACATGGAGAAATTGAGCTGATGCCTACATAGAACTTCACCCCTACTGTCTAGTGTCTTTGGTATGGGAAGGTACTCTGCAGTCTACCAAAAGAGAAACGTAAACACCAACCCAGACACAAAACCTTTGATCTACAATACTTTGCCTGAAAAAATATGCTAGGGAAATGGTGGCACAAAGCTTGTGGGAACTGACAAATGTCTGATTTGACTTAAGGCTTACTCCATGAGCTGGAATGTAGTCAGAAATCTAGTAGAATCACTGAGGGGTAAACATTAGAATGAAATAGTTGTTTTCTGGAAGCACTTAGACCTTGAATAAATCATTATAGAAAACAATGATTGTTTTCTGTTATCTATAGAGTTGTTTTTATGAAGGAGCTTTACAGCCTTTGTATGACTTTAGTCACAGTACAGTCCTGTCAAACCTGCAATGTCATGTATTATTGAGTACTTCAAACAGTGCACAATAAGGACTAAAATTGCAGGGGTGTGATGTTTTCCTTCACAAAACATAGAGATTAGATCATGGGTTTTGGTATGAGGAACTTGTTTTATCCAAAAAACATTTTTTTTTTGTTTTTTGGTTTTTTTGAGACAGGGTTTCTCTGTGTAGTTTTGGTGTCTGTCCTGGATCTCACTCTGTAGCCCAGGCTGGCCTCAAACTCACAGAGATCCATCTGCCTCTGCCTCCTGAGTGCTGGGATTAAAGGTGTGTGCTAACCACTGCCCAGCCCAAAAAACAACTTTTGTGTAACAATCAATAAATATGTGTCTACATGGCTCTTTGGGGTTCAGTCCATCAGAGACTGTTCCTCCCTGCTGCCTCAGAGCCTGATTATATCCTGGAGTGACCCTCTTTCTTTGATCGTCCCTCATAACTCAGAATACCAAGAATAGAACCTGTACCCAATACTGCTTGGGTGATCAAGAACCAGAGACTAGATAGCCCAGAAACCTAAGGTAAAACCAAATACTACTTACTGATCTAAAAAAGAAGTATTGATAAAATGCTATAGATATTCTGCTATACTCATAG
The DNA here is from genome assembly GCF_049852395.1 of Peromyscus maniculatus bairdii. Taxonomy (NCBI): domain Eukaryota; kingdom Metazoa; phylum Chordata; class Mammalia; order Rodentia; family Cricetidae; genus Peromyscus; species Peromyscus maniculatus. Next base: position 1,473,529 of record NC_134875.1, on the reverse strand, counting down.
ATCAGGGCCTTATTCAGTTATCATCAGAGAAGCTTCTCCTGCAGCAGATGGGAACAAATACAGAGACCTACAGCCAGATATTACACAAGGAAAAGGAAAGGGAGAGGGAGGGGAAGAGGGAGGGAGAGAGGGGAGAGGAAGAGGAAGAAAGACACCTTGGAACATACAGCTCTAAATGGGCGGCGCACGCCTTTAATCCCAGCACTCGGGAGGCAGAGCCAGGCGGATCTCTGTGAGTTCGAGGCCAGCCTGGGCTACCAAGTGAGTCCCAGGAAAGGCGCAAAGCTACACAGAGAAACCCTGTCTCGAAAAACCAAAAAAAAAAGAAAAAAAGAAAAAAAAGAAAAGCCTCCCCTCAGAGCTCAGGGAACCCTGTGGAAGCAGAGGCAGAAAGAGTATAAAAACCAGAGGGGTTGGAGGACACCAAGAAAATAAGGACCTCTAAATCAACTGAGCAAAGCTCATATGAACTCAGAGACTGAAGCAGCAATCACAGGGCCTCTATGTATGTATATTATAGCCTTCAGTTTAGTATTTTTATGGGACTCATGAATGTGTGAAAGAGTGATTTTCTGATTCTTATACCTTCTCTTGGGCTTTTTTCCTTCTGTTGGTTTATCCTGTCCAACTTTGATGTGATGGTTTTTGTTTTATTTTATTATATTTTATTTTGTTATGTTTTGTTGTTATCCCCTAGAAGCCTGTTCTTTTCTAATGAAAGACAGTAAGGGAGTGGATCCAGATGGCAGAGGAGGTGGAGAGGAACTTGGAGGAGTAGGAGGGGAAACTGTAAACAGGATATATTGTATGAAAAAAGAATCTATTTTCAATAAAAGGGAAAAATTAAAAAGAAATAAGTTTAAAAAATGAAGATGCTATGATGAAATCAATTACTTTGTAGGGTGTCCCCCAAAATACTGTGTCCTCCAATAAAATTTACCTGAGGATCAGAGGAGAAAGCCAGCCACTATAGTAAACATAGAAGTCAGGCAATGGTAGCACATGCCTTTAATTAATCCTATCACTTGGGAGGCAGGGATCTGTCTGGATCTCTGTGAGTTCAAGGCCACACTGGGAACAGAGCCAGTTGTGGTGGCAAACACCTTAAATTCCAACACTAGTTAACCATAGAGGTCTGGAGGTCTGTACAGCTAGGCAGGAAGAGGAAGTGAGGTAGCTGGGCTGAGAGAACAAATGAATTAGCAGAACAGAAAGGCATATAGGCATGGGTATATAGGAAGTAGGTCTCTTTGGAAGCTGAGGTGCCTGTGAGGTGAAGTTACCTATTCCTCTGATCTATCAGATTTTCACCCCTGTATCTGACTCTGGGTTTTTACTTATAAGACAGTTTAGCAATTTGTCTACAGTAACCTAAAAGATTACTTAATTTTTATTTTTGTTTGTTTGTTTGTTTGTTTTTGAGACATAGTGTCACCCTAGCCATCCTGGAACCATGTAGACCAAACTGGCCTCAAACTCACCTGTCTCTGCCTCCTGAGGGAGGATTGCCATGAGTTTGAGGTCAGCTTGGGATAGAGTGCTTTGTAGTCTTCCTGTCTCATGAAACAAGGAAGTAAAAGACAAAAAAGAAAAAAAAAAACAGAGCAGGAACTTAACACACATGCAGGTACATATAATTACTGTGGTAAAATTTTCAGGAAGGCTAAAGCAAAATCTACTTAAAATGTTTTTCTATAGGGGATTGAGATAGCTGTTCTCCAGATTGTGCAGCAAATGCTTTTACCTGCTGAGCCACCTCACTGCCCCTTTTCCATTTTTTTAAATTAATTTTTTGTAAAGAGTCTCAGTGTTGGTCAAGTTGGTCTCTATGTCCTGAACTGAGGTGACCCTTCCATCATAGTCATTTGAGTAGCTGGGACCTACAGGTATGCACCATCACACTCAGCTAATTCCGTGCCCTTTAAGTACAACTCTGCTACCATACTATCTTGTGGGATATATTCTAAGGATAAAGATAACTGGCTTTCTTCTTAGCATATTTAACATGGATAATGGTCCAGATGAGGTGAGCATGAAGCTATTTTGGATATATGTTAAGACAGATTTTATCTGGTAGAACCAATGAGTAAACATCAATGCTATCAGAAACTAGAATTTTCACTGTGGAATGAGGGAAGGTGTGAAAGAATTATAACACGAGATTATGGCTGAAGGTTTCAGCATGAACTTGTGATTTTTTAATATATATGGGTATATATATATGTATATATATATATATGTATATATATATATATATTTCTAAGGTTTATCTATTAAAGGGGTCTAGAAATAGTGATATCCTACTCACAGTGAGCACATCTTTCACACAGATCTTGATTTCTTAATATATTCAATAAACACACAAACAAATACCATTCTCTAGTTAAAAAAAAGGCTGATCCTTAGTCAAGGGCAAGAAAGTATACTGTTATAACAGGGAGGAAGCATGATGGAATGTCCCGAACTTTCATGGCTCCTTTCTAAAAGGTTCAATTGGATGAAGGATGCTCAATTTGTTCTAAATGTGGTTGTTTGGGGGCTGTTCTTGTGTTACTTTCCCATGTCCACATAGACATGAAAGAAGTCACAAGTTCATACCAAAAACTCTCTCATTAATTAATCTACCCCCTTTGAATAATCAACTCAATGAGCCTTACCATAAATAGTGAGCTCTTCAGCCTGCCCCTGCCATTGGCCCACCAAACACCTCATCCTAGCTCCCAGAACATTTCTGTCTTTGGGGGCCATCTGAGCTGGGCCATTCATTTCTGCTGCTATCTCCTGGTGTGATTGTGATCACATCACATACCTAGGACGAGGGTCTCAATCTGAGAGTCAGAAAAAGGCTCTCAGGAACTTGTATTGGGCAGGGAGCAGTGAGTGGATTATTGCCACTTGGGTGTACATGTGGCTCAGCATGGCATAGTGCCAGTGTTCCAATCCCTGATGAGGGTCCTTAGAGTTTAGTCTGCTGGTGTATGGAGAGGCATACCAAATTCAGGGCAAAGACAGGGTCTGCATCCTGTGGTCACTCAGTCCCAGCCTCCTTTTATATCCCCCCTATTTCTCATCCCAGCAGCATTTGTCACCTCTTGTCTTCCCTCATCTGCCATCCTTGCCCTGACACAGCTCCTCAAGGCTGAACACTGAATGAAAAAAAGAAATAAAAAAGGAAAGGAAATGAACATGAGTGCTCCTAGGTATTGTGAAGGAGAAAGTTTATTATATATATGTAGGAGAACATAGCTAGAGGTAGGGGCATCTGGAAGAATTCTGAGTGGACATGTCCCTGAGCCCTGTGAGGAGGGGGGGGAGGTACAGGGGAAAGAGGAGAACCAGGTGCAGTAGCTAGGAGGCCCAAAGGTACAAAGAGGGGAGGTAACCAAAATGGTTGGATTATACAGAGAAGAGTAGCCCAGCCCTCTGGGCTGGAGAGTTCAGGGTAGGAGTTAGGGTATGCCAGCCAGGAGGGCCTGGTAAAAGGTAGGGACTGAGGAATGCTGAGAGAAGCTGGAGGCCAAGTCTGCTTTGATATGTTAAATAGGCATCGCAACCATTTGTCCCAGCTTGAAACCTAACAAACACTACCTATCTGTCCCCATTCCTTTGTACACACAACTTGTGGAATGAGAGGTTCCTGAGGACTCTTTGGCCTATCATACAGTGGCAATAACTTACATATTAAGAACTCCAGAGAGAGGCACCACCTTGATCCTGTAGTGGCAGCACTGATGGTCCCTCTCTTCTGGAGGCCTGGCCTTGATTTGACTTGTGCTTGGCACCACTTCCTGCCCATGCCTTTGCCTCTGGCTCCCTTCTAAACTCTCTGGTTAATGAAGCTGGCTCCTTGAGGCTCAGACTTTTTTCTTTTTTAGTCCCTTTCTCTGGGTAGCCACCTCAATTATCCTTCCAGTATCTAGGACTCCTTCTCTACAGAAAATTCCTGGGTATAGCAGTATGTTTACATGAGCTTAAAGATAAAGCTAAACCTGGGTTCAAATTGTTGCTCATCCACTTCCTACATTTGTCAGTCAGATGAGAATGAAACAAGAATAGTGCTTTGCATAGAAAAGGTTCATAACAATCCAATAGCTAACTATCAAAAGGAGTTATCTTCTTGCTTTTATGGATCAGCTTTTCCATTACAGGGTCCCTAATTTATATTTTGAGGGCTCTTCACTCATTTCCATGTCCAATCTTATCTCCCCTGTCCCTGACCTCCCACATATGCCACCCCAGCCTCCCAAGGCAATCAGGTATCAACTGGACCCCTTTCAGGACTCCTTCCTACACTTTTTTCTGTTTCAGCCGTAGCCGGATTCCTGAGGAACCCTGTTTAGTTTTTAGCTCTATAGGTAGCTACACAGCAAAACCTGCCAATTGTCCCATTACATAAACTCATCTAAACACCACTGTCTCATCTCTGGCCAAAGCGAGCATCTCGCAGGCTTCTGGCACTCTGAAATGAGGAACATGTCCATGGTTTGTTTCTGCCTTTAGAAACTTTAAATGTCTTTGGATGCAAGTCTGAAACACTCCTTGTCTGAGTCCTCATGCCTTTCTCCTTTACTATCTCCAAGGGAGCCACACTCTTTCTGGTTCAAATGTTTCCTGTAGTGGACAGTGGCCATCTGCATCCACCAGGACATCCATTTACTTTTCCTCCCTGGTACAGCTCACATGTGCCCAGGAAAGCAGACCAAGACTGCTTTAACAGATAATCAACAACTCCTTTTTCCCACATGCCCAGCCCAAGTGATTACACAGGATTCAGTTCTGACCAATAAGAGACAGCATTTATTTGCTGGGGCATCTGAGATAGAAGCTATGGTACAGAGAGAAAGTGCTCCTTGCTGGCAGCAAATGAAGGGTTTTGATAAAGCTGCAGGCAGCCACCCTTTGATCCTTGGAAGTAGTAGTAAGGATGAAGCAGATCCTGGAGAATTCAGAGGGAAGCAGGAAAAAAGCTGCATGTTTGGTGAAATTGTTCATCCACTGCCAGTACTCCTGGGCTTTTTCAGTTTTGTAATCCAGTAGGTTTCCTGTGTTGTTAAACCAATTATTGGAAACCCAAAGCAGCCTAGCTTATTAATCGAGTTCATTTTGGTGAAAACTCTCACATGCAACTTTAGTGTTATATAATTTTCCAAATACATTCCCTGACTCAAAGTGAACAAGAACATTGGTAAGCTTATTATCTGAGCTGCCAGTCCATATATGTGCTCACAAGCAGGTCCCTGATGTGGTACCCCAGGTCTCAGAGAGAGACCTCAGGGTCTATCAGCTGCTCATCCCCTCAGGCCTCACATCAGTTTATCATTCCATTATGGGGATTCAAGATTTGTCCCACAAGGCCTAAGGCCCATGAAGATGGCCCTTGAACAAGAAAGGCAAGTGTAGCCCTGACAACATTCAGAGTGGCTTCCTTGGCAAGAGTGGAGGGGCAGGAGTAGTGTCCTGCAGGTGGCTATCTTCCAGCCTCAACTGCTCCCAGGGGGTCCTCCTCAAAGGAGCTAGTACTTACATGACCTTTAGCACCCAGGCATAGGTATAGTGAAAAGAAGAATCACTGTCTTCATCTTACATTTCTATCTCCTCCTTAGCACCCTGAGTTTCTTCTTAAGCAATGAAGGTGTGCAAAGTAAAAGCCCCTGTACACAGGTGGCAAAGGAAGCATCCGTGGGTGAGACCAAGGCAGAGTCCTAGTTGTGACACTGCTTTGTTGAGTCACCTGCTGTCCCTCATGGATGAGACCCACTTCCAGAGGAGCCAAGCAGATAGGGTGCCCCCGAGAAGAGCTATGTCATAAAGGCCCAGGATACTTGCTTGGCTACCAATTCACTTTTGGCTTCAGTTTGCTTACTGAACACAAGGTGGAACTGCAGGTGATGATAGCAGAAACTCCCACCTTGAGCTGGAAAAGGGGGAAGGAAACTTATTCAGGCCAGAGGAGTGGCCATCATTTAACAGACTCAATGGATGGGGACCAAAGTGGCACAGAAACTTGACTCAAGTCATACAATGGAGCTGGGGTATCTTTCTGACCCTCTAGCCCCTAACCTTGTCATTTATCAAGAGCACACTGGCTGCAGCAGCAGAGGGGCCCTCGATGGCTACCACTTGGCTTCCTATGGAGATTTGCCAAGGGCTATGCCAGACACACTAGAGGGCAGGTGACAGGGACTAGCGGCTTCCTGAGGGAGTCATTTGAGGGTGTATGCTGAGTGGGCTAAATGGGAATGGTAAGGCCCATCCCTCAAAACAGCACACTCTTTCTCCTACAGAGGCACTTCTACGGCTGGCTAGACTTGGACTCTGGCTGTCCCAAGCCATTGCTAGGTGTCTCTACAGTGCAGTCTCAACTGTCCTGTGGGAGGCAGAAGAGAACTCAGGCCAAGTACTTTGAGTAGTGCCTAGCACCTAGCAAGAGCTGGGTACATACCAGCTATTATTATCACTATGAGCCAAACTGCGACATGAGAACACATTTAATGCAACATGCAGCTGTGGCCTGACCTGGGATTTCTCCCCCCCAATCCCAGAATGCTATTTGGAGAACCCTTTTTCCATAGCTTCAGTTACTTCAGGGTGTAGAAAGCGGCTGGCCAAACGTTCGATGTCATCCAGTGTTAAGCGGCTCAGGGACCTGTCATAATCCTGAGGAGAGAAGACCAGGTGGGTTTAGGGGGTACTATCTGGAAGGGGTATGCTGTAATAGGGCTGGGGCTAGAAGCATTGACTGGAGGTCCAGCATTACTCTTCTCACCTTCTGTAGTTGTTCCAGGACCCTGCTGGCATCTGCTACACTGAAGTGACGGGCCAGGACTTTGGAGATCAGCTGCCAAAGGGGTGGGGGAGGTGAGTCGACCCGTCTGTGGGTAGACCCTTCTTCCAGTAGCACCTTCTCCAAAGGTTTAACGACTAGGTTGAGCTTAGAATTGGGCCCAATGTTGTAATCTGACAGTCGTTTCTCATCTGCCAAAGAGAGATTGGTGGGGTTCCTTCCTCACTGCTGTGGGGGTGGCCGGAGAGCAATTCTGCCACAGCCAGCCAGAGTGAAACACTGCAGCATCTGGCTATGGGGTGGTGGGGTGGTAGTGGCTCAGCTACTTTTCCGAGGCCCAGTGGCAGCCAGTGCCCTAATCCATTACGCTGGCCTGTACATCCCGTCCCCCAACTTCCAACTTCCTGTGGGGCTCCCTAGGCGGCTCCTTTCCCTGGTTACCTGCTAGGGCCTTGCCCTTGAACAGCAGACGTTGCTGGCGCACAGGGACATTCAGCTTATCCGAGACAAGGTGCTTCAGTGTAGACACTAGCTCGTCCTCCGGCACCTGATCCGGCCGAGGTGGAGAGGCAAGGGCTTAGCCCGAATTCCCTGGGCGAGGAAGCCCTCGTGCCCTTTCTTGAGGTCAGCTCTCCCGGCTTACCCCACCCGCCATTGGCCCCCAGCGGCAGGAGTCTGTGAGTGAAGCAGTATATAGGGTGACCTTACCTGTAGGCTGCACTCCCGGCCCTGGAGCGCCTTCACGGTCAGCTGCATGGTGTCCACAGCCGCGTCCACTAGGGCCAATGCAAACCCCAATGATCCCCTGCCGCGCGCCGCCGCCCTGGGCGCGCGCCGGAACCGCCCGCCGCCGCCGGAAACAGTGAAAGGGGCACGCCTGCCGCGTGGCTCCCGCCGTCCCTCAGTCCCGCCTCCGGGCCTTCGCGCCTGCCGGAACCTGGGGTAGAGTCCTCCACCCCCAGCCTACAGTGAACCACCAGCGGCTGTGGTGCAAGGAAGCAAGGAACCTGTGGGGCCAGGCTTGCTTCACTTGGGAGCTGTAGCTTGAAATGAAGGACCAGGATGTCAGCTTCATGCAAGGCCTGGCCTGCACTAATTCTTATGCTCTTGGTGGACCCAGTTAGTGCAAACACGCGGTGGTGTCTCTCAGATACAGAAATGGTCTATTCCTACCTGCTATCATAGCCCGATCGTTGGCTTTCTGCTTCTTTCTAATCTGGCTGCAAAAATATCCTGACTGAGGCTCCGAAGGCCTCCATCTCCTCACTCATTATAGAACAGAGGCCTGCCCTGTTGGGGAGGGCTGATAGAGAAAAGCCTTTGCAGATATGGGGATACAGCTCAAAGGTACAACACTTGTCTACCATGTTCAAAACAGGAGTGAGAACACAGTGGGCTCTGCAGGGTCACCAAGCCTGTTCACCATCCTGGCCCATACCAGTCCAGACACACTCTACCTATCCCCATCCATAGGCTCCAAGGGACAAACACTGGAAGGGACCCAAGCTTGCTTTTGTCTTTTATTGAAATATATTTATAACTCAGCGTGGCCTCTTTGGCACTGAAAGCTGGGGAAAAAAGAGTTAAAAAAAAGCCTGGATTTGTTTGAGTGCATAGTGAATGAGAACTAAAGGCCTTTGGTACATAAGAACTGTGGGGACAGTGGATGGAGTATGGGGGCTGGGGTTATAAAACTTGATCCAGAGTCCTCAGGGAACAGGAAACAAGCTGCTGTAGATGAACTGGCCAATAACCAAAGCCAGCATCTCAGAGGTACCACTCAGTGCCACAATGAAGGGGGCCTGAGAGGCATAGTCTGCTTGAAGGCGGCGCAGAGACAGCTGCAGCATGGCTAAGGCTAGCAGGCTGTTTTGCACCCCTACCTCAATGCTGACTGTCCGCCTCTGGGCCACTGGCAGCTTCAGGCACATGGCCAGGCTATAGCCTACCAAAAGGCCAACCAGGGGCACTGTGAAGCCCACCAATATGATGGGTAACTTGACTCCCACTAAAATGAAGACCCCCATGTGGTAGGCTAGGAATAGGCCACCAAGGAGAAGTACAAAGCTGAAGGGCTTGATGATCTGTAGCAGCAGCTCTGAGAACTTGGGAAGCTTAGACTTGATCACCACACCTGCTGCTATGGGGATGGCAATGAACAGCAAAGTCCCCAGTATCTTGGAGATGGGCACGTGGAGTGTTTCATGGATGCTGAGAAGGTGGCTGTAGATGGCTGATGAAAGTGGCAAGAAACCTGTGGCAGCTACTGTTGAGATGAAAGTCATAGAGATGGCCAGGGTGACATCTCCTCCAAGGAGGAGACTGAAGAGGTAGCTCCCCCCACCGCCAGGTGATGAGCAGGTAATGATGAGGCCCAGAGCCAAGGCCTTGGGTAGCATGAAGACTTTGGCCATCAGGAAAGCATAGAAGGGCATGACCAGAAATTGGCCCAAGAGGCCCAACAGCATGGGTTGGGGGCTCTGTAGGAGCTCCTTCAAAACTTCAAGTTCCACTTTGCACCCAAATGAACACTTATTGACAAAGATAAGAGGCAGGAGCAGGTAGAGGATTGGGTTCTCTGAGAAGTGGCTCAAGTTGGGATTGAGGGTAGAAGGGATGTCTTCAGCAGGTGACACTTTGATGCAGAAATCCCTTCGTTCTTCAATCAACAAGGGTGGGGCCTCATGGAGGTCCATGAGCTGGAGGTGGAGTGGAGCCAGCCCAGCCAGACCTGAGTGGATGTTCACCACAAAGCCACCCCCACTGCCCCAGGTTATGGCACTCACATTCTTGATGGTCAGTACCTCTGTGTCCAGGGATATAACCCTCAGTGTGGGACTAGGGCCTGTCCCATTGGCCTGTCCTGAGTACTGGCTAGAGATCACAATGATACCCTCACTCTTTTCAGGGAACTCAAACTCTGTCACTGAGCCATCTCCAATGCTCAGATAGTGACCACTTGTTAGTGGCATGGTGTGGCCCAGAGCAGTACTGAGGTTGGCACTGGCCATCACTTGGGCCCCCCATGGCAGGCTGATGACCAGTAGGGCAGCTCCGAGCATACCTAGGAGACCTGTACAACCACCCTGTCCTCCCAGGCCAGGCAACTGCTGGGAGTTACTTCTGCTTCTCTTGACCACCATGGCACTCCAAAGGATAGTGTTCACAGGCCCCTTGTGTCTTAGGGGAATACCCTTGCTTGTGCTGTTGGAATGTCCTGAGAAGTATCCATGAGAAGGTCCTGGTCCTGTGTGGTCTTCCTTGATAGCAGGTCTTTTCCTGAAAAGAGAAGGGGCAAAGACAATAGCTAATGAAGAGGAAAAACTGCAAGCTCAGGAGCATGGGGCTCTCAGAGAACCTTTTACTTCTAGTTTGTGGATAGTGCTGGTCCTTGAATGTCATTCAGCCATCTCCTCCTCCAGCACAAGCTTCCTCAAGATTCTCAGCCCTCGAGATTACCTACATACAGGAAACCCCAATCAGTCTGCCAATTCTCTGGCCTACTATGGTGACCCTATAGAAATGTTCTAGCGCTGAGGGTTTTAGGAGAGCAATCTTTAATCTTGTCACCACTAGCCCATTCCACACTGGTTTCAAGATGCCGTGATAGCACTATAGGAATGAACTAAACTGCTTCCTGGAAGGACTAGGTATTGTGGCTCACTGCTGTCATCCCAGCACTTGGGAGGTGGAGGCAAGAGAATCAGGAGTCCAAGATCATCCTTCAGTTACATAGCCAGTTCCAGGGCAGTCTGGAGGACTTGATACTCCATTTCCAAACAAAGAAAATCAAATAAAACTGGCTTCCTGGAGGGAGACAAGAAAACTAGTCAGATGAGAACAAAGAGTACTGATTGGAGATGGGCATGGTGGTGCACACCTTTAAACCCAGCAGCACTCAGGAGGCAGAGGCAGGTGGATTTCTGTAAGTTCGAGGCCAGCCTGGACTACAATTGAGTTCCAGGACTACACAGAGAAACCCTGTCTCCAAAAATGAAGAAAAAAAGGGTGCTGATGGGAACACTGCCTTGGATCTATCCAGGTCTTTTTTTTTTCTTTTTTTTTTTTTTCTTTCTTTCTTTCTTTCTTTCTTTCTTTCTTTCTTTCTTTCTTTCTTTCTTTCTTTCTTTCTTTCTTTCTTTCTATCTATCCAGGTCTTTTTTTTTTCTTTTTTTTTTTTTTTTTTCTTTCTTTCTTTCTTTCTTTCTTTCTTTCTTTCTTTCTTTCTTTCTTTCTTTCTTTCTTTCTTTCATCCAGGTCTTTAAAGAATAGAACAGAGGCGTCTGAATGCCCATTGCCAGCTACAAAGTGGTGACAAAGTGACATGGGCAATATTTGACTTACTGAACCAAAGTCTGCAGGGGGTGATAACTGCTGCTGACATGGAGTTGGGTAAACCATTGCTGTGGCTACATGTCCTGTCCCACCTGCCCTATAATAATGAGATAGGAGTCCTTGTGGGAGGTACATCCCTACTTCTCAGGGAAGTTACAGTAGTACTGGGTTAGATATCCACTGGGCAAACTTCTCTTGTTAGAGCTCCCCAGTCCCAGAACTTGAGCTCTCATAGCTGCTGCTATATCTGACAACCTCTGCTCAGAGTCTTCTGGCACATATTCCCCTTCCAGGGTCCCTGTATGTAGGCCTGGATGGCCTAGTGGCCTGCAATTCACTATGTAGAGTAGGCTGGCCTTAACTCACAGAGATCTGCCTGTCTCTGTCTCTTTAAGTGCTGGGATTAAAAGGTGTAGGCTACCACATTCAGCCCTACCAGAGTCTTTTTGTTGTTGTTGTTGAGACAGGGCCTCACTGTATAGCCTTAGCTGGCCTGGAATTCACCATCTAGACTGGGCTGGAACTCAGAGATCTACATACCTCTGCCTCCCAAATGCTGGGCTAAAAGTGTGAGACACCTACCAGAAATTTAAACTTACAGTGGAACCTGAGTATTTCTAAGGGTGGAGTAACTTGGGGTGAAAGGAGTGGTCTGCCTCCTTCCATTTCTCAACTGGATAGTTATCACCCTAGTATCATTTGCTAGAACTGGGGCAACTAGATGGAAGTGGACACAGCAGGTTTTATATTATAGCTTGCCAGGTACCTTTAAGCTCTCTGGATCCTGATCATTTTTTGGCCCCAGACCTCCATCTATATGGCCTTTGCTGACTTACAGTTTGGGTCACTTACCCTGGGGGCTCTGGTTCAGCCTTGTGTCTCATCGATGAAGAGGGAGGCAGGAAAACCAGAGTAGGGTAACAAGTCCAGTGGAGAGGAAAAGATGTAGGCATCAGAGTGGTGTGAATCAGTTAAGGGAGAAGCTAAGGGCCATCCACCCATACCCCATCCTTCCAGTAGGACTGGTGGACCTGAGTCTCTGCAAGAGGGATTTGGCCCCTATCCTACACCTTTGCTGATAGAGGGGCTGGAAGAGTTGGGGTAAATACACTCCAAAGCTGAGGAAGCAATCCTGTCCCGAAGCTTTTTCCACAGCAGCGAAGTGTTGGGGGTTAGGATATCTAGCAGTGATGACCAGGTCTCCTCCGCACCTGGGAGTCCGAGGGTTGTCAGGTGGTTGGAGAAGTTAGGACGGGCTCACAATCCCGCGGTCAGTCTTGGGTTGAGGAGAGCCTCCACGTCACTCTCGTGCCTGCAAGGCCTCACACTGGGCCTGGCCCGAGCAGGTGATCGCGGACTGCAGACGGAACCATAAGTCACCTCCCATCCTCCCCTTCCCGGTCGAAGTCTCTCACCTGCTTCCGCGGCCACAGAGCTCCGCACAAGCGGCAGCTGGGCCGGCAGATGCGGGAGAGAGCGGCCCGCCCGGGCCTCGGCCCGCCCCCACAGGCTCCGCCCCACCGAGGCTCCACCCGTGTGCTAGGACTCCGCCCTCTCATGGAGGCCCTCTCCTCTGGAAGGCGTGTTTTGGGTTCCTACAGGATATGACGTTTCTGAGAGCGACGAGCTGGCCCTACCATGTGAGACGTGACTTCCTGAGTCAGCGCTTTTGGCGTGCCGCATAATAAGTACATTGTTGTGGGGTCACCCCCTGGGAAGAAAAGTGGGTGGTGGGAAGGTGTAGAAAGGATATCAGAAGACAGTAAACAAATATTGAATTAAAGGTGTTGTGGGGATTGAAGAGATGGCTCGGTGGTTAAGAGCACTTAACTACTTTTGCAGAGGACTCTTGTTCAATTTCCCATCACCCACTTAGCCACTCACAACCACCTGTAACTACAGTTCCGGAGGATTTGATACCCTCTTTTGGCCTCTGCTCATACTGGGTGCATATGGTGCACATACAAACATGCAGACAAACGTTCGTACACATAAAATAAAAATAAATCTTTAAAAAGAAAGGTGAGTTGTATGCAAGTGGTTCTGTTACTGCCATACCTGCTTCTGTGAAGCATACAAAAATAAACTTATTTTATTATTGTTTTATTTTCTTTCTTTCTCTCTCTCTCTCTCTCTTTCTTTCTTTTTTTTTTTCGGTTTTTCGAGACAGGGTTTCTCTGTGTAGCTTTGTGCCTTTCCTGGAACTCGCTTTGGAGACCAGGCTGGCCTCGAACTCACAGAGATCTGCCTGGCTCTGCCTCCCAAGTGCTGGGATTAAAGGTGTGCGCCACCACCGCCCGGCTTATTTTCTTTTTTTTTTAAAAAAAAAAAATGAGACTTTTGCCAGGCGTGGTGGCACATGCCTTTAATCTCCGCACTCAGGAGGCAGAGGCAGGTACATCTCTGTGAGTTCAAGGCCAGCCTGGTCTACAGAGCAACATCCAGGACAGCCAGGATCACAGAAAAACCCTGTCTCAAAAACCAAAATAATAATATAGTAAAATTATTAAATGTACATTTATCTGACAGCTGGAGAGAGAGATATGATCCAGTGGTTAAGAGCATGTAGTACTTTTGCAGAGGACCTGAGTTTGGTTTCTAGTACCAACACCCAGCATGTAACTTCAGCTACAGGGGATTTGATAACCCTTGTCTGGACTTCAAAATCACCTGCAATCATGTGCACATACCCCTGTAAAGGCACATACATGTAATTTAAAAATAGCAAATGTGAGACCATAAATACATTTTTAAATTTATTCTGTTACATTTATTTAATGGGTAGTTTCAGACTCAGAAATCTCTCTTCATAGACATTTGATGTCCTTGCAAAACCTCTGGTCTCTGAGCTTGTACATAAAAGCTTCATTCCATCAATAATATGATTTTTCCATTGTAGTGAATTCTGAAGTTCTTGTGAAAAAAACTGAACCCATTTGGTGGGAGTGGTGCACAACTTTAATCCCAGCACTTGGGAGGCAGAAGCAGGCAGATCTCTGAGTTTGAGGCCAGTCTGGTCTACAGAGTGAGTTCCAGGACAACCAAGGCCACAAAAAGAAACCCTGTCTCAGGGGAAAAAAGGGAAAACAACCCAACCCACAACTCTATGCAAGCCAGTCCCTCTGTCAAAAGGTATGTGTCTGGATAAGTTGAGCAAACTTTTCTTACCTCACTCGATGCTACCATCTGAGGATTTTTTTCTGATAAAAGCAATAAGCTAACTGCCACGTATGCAGTTCTATAGAATCACTGCTGGGGTAGCCATGTTTAGACTATTTTTTTAAACAGACTTAATTTACTTTATTTTCTTGTCTAAAAGCCATTATGTGCAGAGAAACTGTTTCAGAACAACAAAAAACAATAATAACAACAAAAAGCCAACAACAACAACAACAACAAAACTCTTATGTAGTAGCCACAACTGGACCTCTAAACAGAGACTCCGGTGTGGGTTTTCACAAGATGGTTAGTGAATTCCTGATAAGGAGACTTGGTGAACACAGTCTCTTTCCAGAGGTCAGGGGTCAGGTAGCTGTAGGTCTTGGAGATGGCATCAAAGGTGGCCTTGGCAAAGTTGCCCAGGGTGGCAGTGCAGTCATCAATACCGGCCACCATCAGCAGCAGCTTCTTGGGCACAGGAGCAGAGATGATGCCATTGTCTCTGGGGCTGGGATGAGACCAACACAGAGCCACAGCAGCCTGTCACTTTGCATGGGACAGTGTGGGGCTTGCCAATCTTGTTCTCCCAGTAGCCTCTCCGCACAGGGACAATGGACAGCTTGGCCAAGATGATGGCCCCTCTGATGGCAGTGGCTACTTCCTTGGTACACTTAACACCAAGACCAACATGACCATTGTAGTCCCCATAGTCATGCAAGCCTTGAACCTGGTCCGTAGCCAGCCTGAGTCTGCTTCTGCACTGGTATGATCTTTAGAACCTCATCCTTTAGGGATGTGCTCAGGAAAAAGTCAGTAATCTCAGATTAATTAATGGGGCCAGGAGAACAGGTAGATATCTTCCAGGGACTCTGTGGAAGCTGCTGTGGCTTCCTATTCCTGGGCCCCCAGGTCCTCTGAGCCCTTTTACTGCACGAGCATCATCTGCCATTTGGTATTTTCCCAAATAAGAAGCAGCTAAACCCATTTATTTGTTTGTTTGTTTGTTTGTTTGTTTGTTTGTTTATGAGACAGAATCTCAGAGCTGGCCTCAAACTCCTAATGTAGCTGAGAGGATGACCTTGAAGTTTGAATCCTTCTGCTTGCATCTTCACAATACCAAACCCAATTTATATGGTTCTGAGGATCAAATTCAGTGCCTTGTTCATGCTAGGCAATCATTTCAACTGACCTACATCCACAGATCTGAAAATGATTGTAAAATAATTTTAAACTGTATTTTGAAAAACTTTTATGTGTGTGTGTGTGTGTGTGTGTGTGTGTGTGTGTGTGTGTGTGTGTGCTTGCATGAGTCTATGTGTACCACGTGTGAGCAGGAACCCTTAGAAGTCAGAGGGTGTTGGATCTTCTGGAATTTGAGTTACATGTTGTTAGCTGCCACGGGGGTGCTGGGAACTGAACCCAGGTCCTCTGGAAGAGCAGTAAGCACTCTTACCTCCAGACCCATATTGTGTGTTTCATAACATTCAAATTAGTACATATATGACATACAAGTATGTATATATATATATAAATATATGCATACATATATATGTTAGGGCTATACATGCTCTAAGGCAGTGGTTCTCAACCTGTAGGTTGCAACCCCTATGAGGATTAAATGACCCTTTCATAGGGGTCACCTAAGACCACCTGCATATCAGATATTTACCTAACAGTAGCAAAAAATAGTTACGAAGTAGCAATGAAATAACTTTTTGGTTGGGGGTTATTAGGACATGAGGAATTGTATTAAGAGGTTGCACACCAGGCCGGGCAGTGGTGGCGCACACCTTTAATCCCAGCACTTGGGAAGCAGAGCCAGGCGGATCTCTGTGAGTTCATGGCCAGCCTGGTCTACAAAGCAAGATCCAGGACAGGCACCAAAACACCACAGAGAAACCCTGTCCCTGTCTCGAAAAAACAAAACAAAACAAACAAACAAAAAAAAAGAGGTTGCACACCTTTAATTCCAGTACTTAGGAGGCAGAGACAGGCGAATCTCTGTGAGTTCAAGGCCAGCCTGGTCTACAGAGTTCCAGGACAGCCAGGACTACACAGAGAAGCACTGTCTCAGAAAGAGAGAGAGAGAGAGAGAGAGAGAGAGAGAGAGAGAGAGAGAGAGAGAGAGAGAGAGAGAGAGAGAAGGAAAAAAAAGGTCGCAGCATTAGTAAGGCTGAGAACCACTGCTCCAAGGGGTTTAATGTGTGAGCGATCACAAACATTCGCAGCTGGGAATGGGAGCTCACACTTGTAATTCTAGCATGGAGGGAGAGGTTGAAGCAAGGAAGATCAATTTGAGCTCAGCTTCAAAAATAGTGAATGAGGCTGCATGGTTGTAGAGTGAGACCTTGTCTCAAAACAAAAACTAGAGGCTAGGGAGATAGTTCAGTGGGTAAAAGCACTTTCTATATAGTCATGAGGGCATACATCTCAATCCCCAGTACTCTTGTAAAAATCCACAGATTGCTGCAAGTGCTTGTAACCCCAGTGTTGCTGTGGGTGGAGAAGGATTCCAGGAGTTTGCTGGCCAGCTAGCCTAGCCAAAACAGTAAACTTCAGATTCAGTGAGAGACCTGAATCTGAAAATGAAAATGTCTTAAAGGGATAATGCAGAGAATGGTAGAAGAAGAGACCTCATGTTCCTCATACCTCTCTGGCCTTAACATATGCACACATGAGCATGTAACACAGACACAGACACAGACAGACAGACAGACAGACACACACACACACACACATTAGGTTTCAAGCTGAGACAAATGGCTGAGGTGCCAATTTAACACAACAAAGCAGACCTGGCCTCCAGGTTCTCCCTGGATCCCTCAGTCCCTACCCCTTAAAGACCCCTGTAGTGGGTAGCCATTCCAGCTTGGATCTGGAAGTTCCAACCCCCATTGAGACTCTGGCAACTGTCACGCCTACGAGGCGGGGCGAGGGGAGGCACCTGGGGACCCGAGAGCTGGATGGGCCAGCGCTCGCTCTGTGCGCTCTCTCGGTGCCGGGACGCGGACCGGTGAAAGGTGGATTGTGCAGAGCTCCAGAGAACACCGCTGGATTGCAATACACCTTCCTCAGACCCTGCGACCTACCCATTACTTAATTTGTGAGTTACGCCATTAAATAAATATCCTTTTAACTACGTGGAGTGGCCAAAATAATTTCTCCAATAGACCCCCCCTGGCTGGCATACCCCGACTCTTACCCTTAACTTCTCCAGCTCAGGGGGCTGGGCTGCTCTTCACTATATAATCCAATCATTTTGATTGCCAGTTCTCATTGTACATTTGGGCAACCTAGCTGCTGCACCTGATTCCTTCCCATTTCTCCACCCTCTCTTTCCCTCCCCCTCTCCCTACATGGCACAGCTCAGCCTGGACATGTAGACTCTCCCAGATGTCCCTGTCTCTGCTTCTACCTATGTTATACCATTTCCCATATATCTACAATAAATTTTCTCCTCTACCATACTTAAGAGCTGTCATGTTTTCTTTTTTCATTCAACACACACACATACACACACACACACACACACACACACACACACACACACACACACACACCAAAAATAAAAAAACAAAACAAAACTAATATTTTGAAGCCCTAATGTTAGGCTGTTGTTTATTAGAGGATCAGTAAGCACACTACTGTGTGTACACTTGGTATCTCAGAATGTTGGTACTGTCTGTCTCAAATGGGTTTGAGAGGTACTGCTAGAAGAAGTCAGTATTTAGAGTCAGGACATGTGAGAGGGCTGTTTGTCACATGCTTGGGCTGAAGATTCAGTTTGAAAAGGGGCAATGTGTCTGTCTGAAGATGAGGTAAACTGGCCACAGGGAGAGATGGGTCAGCTGAAAGAAGCAGGGAGGGAAATTTTAAGAGTTGTGTCCTTGGTGGAAATCATGTTGTTGAGTGGAACTCACCTGGGCCTGGCCACCTGAAAGCCACCAATTCCTGCTGTTTGCTGGAATCAGGGGAAAAAAATTTGGTCAGAAGACTGTTCCTTGTTGTCATTAGTCATTTCTGCCTTCCCTGAAAAGCCAGAGGGAGTGCTGGCATGTCTGACATGAAGAATGTGGCAGCTTTATTTGCAGGAAAGGGCGGGGGGGGGGGGGGGCGGGCGGGGGAGGCAAGAAAATATTTGAAGTTGGCTATGGGAATTAATAATTTACCTCAGAAGAGAATAAGGAAGGGGTATTTATATTAGGTAAGGACATCAAGTTCCAAAAGAGAAGTCATCTGGACCAGAGAACAGATAGAAAAAATAATAGTAATATTTGGACAAAATCAAGGCATTTCAGATGGGAGACCTTCTACTGACATGTGCAACATGACCACAGTAGTGACCCTGAGAGGCAGTCTATATCCTGTTCTTTAGGCAGATGAGGAAGGGATCTACACAGATATGTGCAAGGTGCATCCAATATTTGTAGGAAATATACTGACAACAGTTGTTTTGTCCAGCTGGATCAGCTTACAACACCTTGTTTTATCTGCAGTAACTATCCCACCAACATTCTTGAAAAATGGATCACACGTGGGTGACCCTAATACAGGCTTCTAGTGTGGGTATATGCTCTGGTGTATATAGCCAGTTAGGTATGTGGTAGGATAAACCCAATCTCAACTAAGGAGAGTTAGCCTTCAAAGTTGTCCTGAAACTTTTGGGAAGTCAGTTACACAGTGCTCCCCACTATCAGCTTCCAAGCCTGTGTTGGGTCAAATGGGAGATAAATTGTGTTGCCATATCTGTGGCTCTCTTCCTATTGTGCAGCAGTGACTGCTCAACACAAGCACTTAGTTAATATTTATAAAACAAATGGACAAAGATTGGGCCTGGAGGATAATTAAGTTGGTAAAGTGCTTGCAAGCATGAGGACCCTAGTTCAATCTACAAAACATGATGATACATGCTTGTAATTCCAATGCTGGGGGGGTAAAGACAGAAGGATCCCTGGGGCTCACTGCCAGCCAGACTAGCTTACTTGGTGAGTTCCAGGTCAATGAGAGACTGTGTTTTAAAAAACAAGGTGAGAGCCAGTGGTATGGCTCAGTGGGTAAAGCCACCAAGCCTGATGACCTAAGTTTGATCCCTGGGAGGACCCATATGGTGGAAGGACAGACTCCATTCTCACAAGTTGTCCTCTGATCTATACCTACACACACAGACACACACTCACAAACATATATGAACACATATACACATACAAACAAAAAGACAATTGTCCAATTGTCTGGGAGGCATAGGAGGGTCTCTGTCCTTCCAGCATCATAGTAAGCACATTCAGTGAGATTCTGCTTCACCTGGGAGTAAGCTGCTAACCTAGGAAGCCTACTCATCTGGTTCCTAACCTCTAGGTACCCTTTATCTTTTTTTTTTTTTTACATTGACAATAATGACCAGACTTCTAGGGTTGTGTGAACCATGTAAGTAAGTTGTTTAAAACTGAAATCTTTTTTAATTTCTTTTTTTTTTTTTTGAGATTGGGTTTCTCTGTGTAGCCCTGGCTATCCTGGCACTTGCTAGGTCGACCAGGCTGGCCTCAAACTCACAGAGATCCACCTGTCTCTGCCTCCTGAGTGCTAGGATTAAAGGTGTGTGCCGCCGCTGCCACCACCACGTGGTTTTAAAACTAAAATCTTAAACGAATAAGCTGCGACTTGCTTGATCTCCATTGGGAGCCTTATAAGTGTAGTTGAGGCAATACTGGCTGCAATGTGGAAGCAAGTGAAAGGTGTACTGGATTTATATTATTCTCTATTCTTTGAGATTTTTGCAAATTTCCATAATAGAAGATTCAAGAGACAAATACATATTTGATAACATAGTTGTGGATAAACATCATTACATAATTTGTCAAAACTCAAAGGGAAAAGAACCAATTTCTGAAAGTTGTCCTCTGACCTCTGCACATGCTCACGCATATTCACACAAAAGAAATACATGTAAAAAGATTAAAAAATGCAAACATCAAAGAATGTATAATACCCAGGGCAAACATAATGCAATATATATGTGTGTGTGTGTGTATGTGTGTGTGTGTGTGTGTGTGTGTGTGTGTGTGTGTGTGTGTGTGTGTGTGTGTTCACTGACTGTAACCAACAGGAGTCTGATGGGCAGTTTCTATAATTTTCCCTCAATTTTGCTATGAACCTAAAATGGCTCAAAAGAAAGAAAGTCTTTGGAAAAAGGGACAATAGTAATGTAATTTTCTTTTGGCAGTGCTGGGGGATAGAACATAAGATTACTAAGCCCCCAGAATGTTTTTTAGAGTTTGATGCAGGGACTGGAGAGTGTTCAGTCTATAAAGTACTTGCTGTGCAAGCATGAGGACCTGAGTCTGAGCCCTAGCACCCACCTAAAACAAAAAGGCTGCTGCAGGGGCAGTGCTGGGGAGGCAGACAATAGGCAGTGGATACCTGGAGCTTACTGGCCAGCCTGCCTTGCCTAATTCTGAGTTCCAGGCCATTTGAACAAACAAACAATAAAAGCAGTACAATATGGTGGCACATGCCTTTCATCCCAGGACTTGGGGTAAGCAGATCTTTGTGAGTTCCAGGTCAGCCAGGGCCACATAGTGAGACCCTTCTCAAAACAACGGAACAAGTAACTAATGCTGGGCCTGGTGGCATCTACTTTTAATCTCAGCACTTGGGAAGGAGAGGTAGGAGGACCTTTGCAAGTTCTAGGGCAGTCAAAGCTACAGTAAGGCCCCGTTTAACAAACAAATCTCCCTCCAAATAACATCAACAAACCAAAATCCAAACCCACCAAAATCCAAACCCAAACTCAAACCAAATGAAGAACCCAAGGTAGATAGCATTTGAAAAACACTCAAGGTTAACTTCTGGCCTCCATATGCATGTATCTATATGAACACACACACACACACACACACACACACACACACACACACACACACACAGAGAGAGAGAGAGAGAGACAGACAGACAGACAGAGACTGAATTTGGTGTAGACATAGAGGGCTGGGTGTTAGCTGTTATCATCACTATATCTGAGACAAGGAGCTGAGCCCTGTTGACTTTCTTGCTTGACCATTTTAGTGTTGGATACACAACTCTCTCTTTCCTGGCATGCATCTCCTCCTGGGCATCCCACACCTCTAAACTAGCATATACCTGCCACTGAATACTTTCATTCCTTTTCCTTTTCCTTTCCTTTTTTCCTCTCTTAACATTTATTTATTTAGTGTATGTGCATGTATGTGCCTACACATGGTTAGAGGACAACTTGCAGGAGTTGGTTCTCTCCTTTTACCATGGATTTTGGGGATCACCAGGTTTGGCAGTAAGTGCATTAATCTAATTGATCACCTCCCTGCACCCCCCCCTTTTTTAGATGCAGTACCTCATGTAGCCCAGGCTATCCTGGAATTTGCTAAGTAGCCATGGTTTGATTTTAACTTTTGATCCTCCTCCCTCATTCCACTTCCTGAATGTTGGAATAATATATGCACACTACTATACCCAGCCCTACTCTCATTTCTCAAGGCCTGGTTTGCTCTCAGCATTTTTTTTTGAGACTCAGTACTTAACACCAATGGGTTGAAGGCTTGGAAAGCAGGTTGGAAAGCCACAGGACTTCTAAGTGTATCACCTCTGGCATGGCCACCTCAGGGATACCTTATGGGCTCCTCAAATTACCATGCCTTGATGTTTCCCATCTAGGAAGTCCAAGTTGTGCTCTCTCCATTTTGGAACCAGGTTGCTTCTGCACTCCTGGAGTTGATATTTCAGTGCCTGTACCAGCTTTAATTCCCATCTTTCTCCCTATAGGCTGACACTGGGCTAGTGAGAGTTGGTGAGTTTCCTTGGGTTCCAGAGTATAGAGCCATCTCCCCAATCAATGCCATGGGTGATGCCAGTTGGGGAGCCATTCTGCCTCCTATCTGAGTCACACCTGAGCTGCAGGGCCTGTTGACAAAGGCTGTCTGCTTAAGCTCCAGGAGTAACATGTTGGTTGATCCTCTGGGATTCATCTGTCCCCTCCATACACAAAGGACACCACCACCCTTGACTCTCCACTGAGGACAACATCTGAATGCATTTTATTCCACTGCAATTGATTAGTTTATTAACAAACAGGTCATTTAGAAGGTGAGCCTTCTGACAAACTGCATAATGCCATATACTTGGTGAGGAACTTTGATTGGATTCCAGCTACTTGGGCACCAAAGGCCAGTCTTCCATTCAGATTTGCAGAAGTGATCTGATTAAGCTCTGATATGGCTTACTTAAAAAGGATCACACTGCTGGGTGGTGGTGGCGCACACCTTTAATCCCAGCACTCGCGAGGCAGAGGCAGGCGGATCTCTGTGAGTTCAAGGCCAGCCTGGTCTACAGAGCTAGTCCAGGATAGGCTCCAAAGCTACAGAAAAACCCTGTCTTGAGAAAAAAAAAAGAATCAAAGAATCACACTAAAAACATGGTTGGATTGCAGTGCAGTGCCTCTGGGAGGGAGAGGTTCTGGAAGATGTCCCAACCTACCCACTGGCTGCTCCAGTAAAAGGAGAAAGCACTGAAGATCCTTGCCTCTGGGGGCACTCAAGAAATATAAGATGACACAGGAGGGGCAGAGGAAGGGGCTGGGTGGAACTGACTGTGGGATCAGCTTTAGGAAAACACAGCTACCTAAGCTCCATGACAAAGTGAAATGGGCCAGCCCTGCAGCCTTCATCAACTTGAGGCTACTTTCAAGCCCTGATATGTTCAGGCAGGGAAGCCTCATGCTTGGGCATGGGGCAAGGCCTCCACCCTACACTGGTGCCATGCTGCCTCCTTCAGTCTGGTCCCAGAGCTCTGCTGTGCTAGCCCGCCATGCTCCTTCGAGGGATACAGCCTTCCATCTCCAGGGCCTCTGGCCAGCCCTCATACTTGTTGGTGTGTTTACTGTTCTTCACATGCTGTAGGGGTTAACAGGAAGTTATGACCTGGCCCTCAGGGGCCAACCACCAGGGTACTCTTCAATCTGTTGCCCTTCCCTTCACGCAGGAAAAACAGGGGGTGGCTGCGGTGGTCTAGTCTCTCATGAGTGAAATGGGGATGGGACATGGGCCTGATGTACACCAGAACAGTGAGCACTGTGGACAGGAGGGAGTCCATGTGGCCTTGGCTTCAGGGAAATGCCGGAAGCTGCTGCCTGAGTTTGGGGTGAAGGGTCTTGAGTTTTTTTTTTTTTTTTTTTTTTTTTTGTCAGCCACAGCTATGGAGAAATTTGTATTTCTTGAGAGCAGGACTTGGAGGCCTACCTAAGACATTTTGCTGGGAGCCTTCTTGGTAAGGATGATACCAGGGGCCCTCTTCTCTCTAGTAGCCCCTAGCACAACATGTGCCTGGTGTAGCCTAAGAGGGGACCCAGGGAAGGTGGGAAAAGAGGATGCAGCATAAATTAGGAAACTGGGTTGTGACAAGGCTAGGATGGTAGTGAGCATATTTTTTTTCTTTAAATCTGAGACAGTATCTCATGTAGCTTAGGCTGGTCTCAAATTCGCTATATGGTCAAGGATAATCTTGAACTTCTGATTCTCTTGCATTTACTTCCACAGTGTTGGTATTACAGGTGTATCCCCATGCCCAGTTTTATGCAATACTAAGTATTATAATTCAGGGCTTCACGTATGCTAAACAAACACTCATCATAAATGAGCTACATACCTAAAATGAGCATCCTAAAGATGTTTGTGAAGAAGAATTCTTATTTATAAGTCTGGCCAATGTGCAATCCAACTTTTAAAGTCTTTAGGTTGAAATATGTACAGGACAGGGAAGATCAAAATTACTGTCTCTCCCTGTGGTAATAACAAGAGGCCAGGGCTAACCAGGGCACAGGTCAGGGACAGGACTCTGGGCCCTGATGGACAGAATTCAGGGAAACTTTGGTGCAAAGAGAAGGGGAGGCAAGGTTGCAAGGGGTAGGAGGCAGAAGTGCCAGGGTCTCTGCTGTACCTGCTCAAAGGGGCTCTTGTTTTGCACACCCTTGGCTCCCACAAACACCCAGCTGTCACGGAAGGCTAGCTCCTTGGCGTTCCTGCTGCCCAGTTCAGAAAAAAGCTTCCTGGTCTCTTCATTCATCCTGTTACACAGTAGGAAGAAATATGAACTAGGGACTGTTACTGTACTAGGATAACACTGAAGCTGGACTTGGCAGTCACTTACTTGGTAGCTGGATCATCATAGGATGCCACAAACACTAGGGTACCTTCATGCAGTGGTCGGATGAACTTCAAGAGATCATTGACATCTGGTGGAGATGAGCCCACAGAACATGGAGCTTCAGGTTCCACTGAGCAGCCCTTCCCCACCAAACAATATTCTTCTAATGAGGAAAATAATATAGGGACTGGGCAAGGGCTGTTCCACATCAACGGCCACCAGTATGCACACAGACAAACTGGTAAAGAAGCTAGGGCCATCTGGTCACAAAACATAGACTCCAGACAGAGATTCCCCTGTCTCCTACATTTTGTGAACCCAAAGCTATACTTGAATAGCTGAGTACAAAGGCACAGAGGACAGGGCTTCAGGGAGAAAATGTATAATTGGATGTGGTGGCCACTCACCTCCAGCCCACATGTCAAAGGCTCTAGCTTCCAGGAGCTCACCACTGACCCCTGTGTCAAGAAGAGGAAGACCTGCTAAGTAAACTGTCTGGGACATGCTACCTTACTGCCTGAGCCCCTAACCCAGGCTCAAACATGAAAGGTGGCAGCCCTTGCAAAAGCTTCAAACATGCCCTGTCATCCTCTCATTCACAGAGCTGCAGCCCATGGAGCCTCTGGCATGAGGCTCTGAGTATCCACTACTACTATTATGTTTTTGATCACTGGGTGACTTCCTTTGTAGAGCTTTTGGCTGGCATAGAATTTTTCCCAAGTCTCCCTGGGAATGCCCAGGAGCCACCTGCTCCTGAAGAGGGAGTAATGAAGTGGAGGGGCCAGGCCATAGCATGATATTTGCTTCTATGGTCTGTACTCTGACCCCACAACATGGGGGAACTCACCATTCACCAGGGCGATGTTCAGCCCACGGCCCACATTGTCCTTGACGCTGCTCATGAGCCTAGCAGGGGAGGGGGGGGGCAGAAGATCTCTTGTGGGCATATCACATTTCTCTTCCTCACATAGCCCTTAGCTCTTGGCCCTTGCAGACCTGGCCTCAAGTTCCCCTCCCACTTCCCAGCCCATATGCTCACATCTTGTCCTCGAGGCAGATCTTGGGCCCGATGACATTGGCAGCCCCGCTGACTATGCGGAAGGCCAGGTGCTCCTCAGGACATGGCTGGGGCAGGCCGCACTTGTACTTCCTGGCCCTTGGTTCTGAGTAATGATAGCAGATGTGACCCATGTACCTGGCCCTGGTGTCACCCGAGATCTGAGGGTGGAGGTCAGGACCAGCCACAGGGCTGAAGGTGCAGCCACAGAGCATGGAACTGGGGCAGGAGGTGAGTAGGGCTCAGACCAAAGCTGGGGATGTTTCCAAGTGGTGTGTTGGCAAGGGAGTAGGGACACCAAGAATAAGGCTTTCTTGCTACTGGCAGGAAAAGGGAAAGGAGATTGAGAGCTGGCTTGGAACCCTTATACAACTAGAAAAAACAGAGGTCCAGAAAGTCAGGGTGAGAGCTCCATGGATGAGGCATACAGTCAGACCAAAGTAGATGAGCTGAGGTAGGTGGGTGGAGCATGGGGGCTCTGATAGCCTCTGGATTTCTTCAGGGTAAGGGTGGGAATGATCTCTATAATGGCTTGAATTATGACCCTACAAAATATACTGGTGTCTTAATTCCCAGTTCCTCAGAATGTGGTCTTGCTGGGAAACAGGGTCTTTATAGACAGATAAATTATGACAAGGTCATACTGGACTATGTTGAGCCCTTAATACAGTGCGACTAGTGTCCTTATGAGAAGAGGAGAGAAGAGGAGAGGAGAGGAGAGGAGAGGAGAGGAGAGGAGAGGAGAGGAGAGGAGAGGAGAGGAGAGGAGAGGAGAGGAGAGGAAGAGGAGAGGAGAGGAGAGGAGAGGAGAGGAGAGGAGAGGAGAGGAGAGGAGAGGAGAGGAGAGGAGAGGAGAGGAGAGGAGAGGAGAGGAGAGATAAACCACACAGAAGGAGATGCTGTAAGACAGTACAGGCAAAAGGCAGAGTTGTGCAGCTACAAGATGAGGCACATAGAAGGCTTCTAGGATTTGCAGAGGCCCAGAAAGACCCTTACCTGGAGCTTTCAGTGGGAGCATAGCCCTGCTGACACCTTCATTCATACTCTTGGCTTCCAGAATTGTAAGAAAGTAAATTTTGGTTGTTTAAGGCACTACTTTTCTTAGGGTAACTTCAGGAAGCTAATATAGGTTTTGGTGCCAGGAATTGGGAATTAATGTAAATAAATAACTAAGAATGTGGGAATGGATTTGGAACTGGGTAGAGTTGGCAAAGGATGCAATGTTTTGAGGTATATAGTAGAAAAAGCCTATACTGCTTAAAGAAAGAAAAAAAGAAAGAAAGAAAACAACCTGTTGGCAGGAATACAGAGTGAAGCCAGGTATGCTATTGCACATCTGTAATCCCATCATTTGGAAGGCTGAGGTAGGAGAATCATGATTTCAAGGCTATCCTGGGCTACTTAGTAAGTCTCTATATTAAATCAAATTTAGCAATATGGATAGTAAACACAGTTCTGGTGCAGGCTTAGAAAGAAGAGCACAATAGAGTAAGAGTCTTCTGTTGAATCTTTCATTTACATAATTCTAAACAAAGTGTTGATATGAATATGAATATTATAGCTCTTTTGGTGAGACCTTAGAAAGAAGTTAAAGAAGCCATTATTGGGTATGGGAGGAAAGTCCATCCTTGTTATAAAGTGTCAATCATTCTTGTGTTTTGTAGAAAAGAAAGCTTGTAAGATATTTAGCAGAGGAGATTCTCAAGCAGTGTTAAAGGTATGGCCTGGTTTTTCCTTGTGGCTGCTTATGGTAAAATGAGAGCGGACAGAGCAGTTGGGAAAAGAACTATCAAATATGAATGATCTAGAATATAAAGATCAAAAACAAATCCTAGCACTTGGGAGATGGAGGCAGGAAGATCAGGAATTTAAGGTTATTCTTGGCTACATATTGAGTTTAACGATAGCCTGGGATTCATTAAGCCCTGTTACAAAAGAAAGAAGGGAAGAAAGAAAATGTTAGCCTACTTATATTGTAAAAAATGAGAAAGCAGTCCAAACCTGTAATCTCAGCATTTGATAGGGTAACACAGGAGGATCACTGAGAGTTTGAGAGCTGCATAGTAAGTTCAGGACCAGTCTGTGCTATAGAGTGAAACTCCGTTAAAAAAATCTGAAATATTTTATGGGCTAGGAAAATAGTTCAGCGTAGAGTATTTGTTCGGTATGGGTGAGGTCCTAGGTTCAATCTCCAGCACCATAAAAATTTTTAAAAAGCATCCTTTAGAGAGAAGACAAAGAGAATGGCTGGCTTGGGAGTTGCTAAGGAAAGGAAGTGTGTGATTGTGAGTGTGCTCCCACTTCTCAGAAGCCTGGACTTGAGATGGGATTATACAGGATGAATCTGTGGAGGACTCTCTTGTCTTATAACCTGGGCCCTCATGAATCCCATGAGAGGCCAGCAAATTTTGTTAGAAGTTTATACCAACAGAAACACTGTCAGCCTATGAAAGGGACAGAGATGAGAAGAATACAAGGATGGAAGGAAGAAAGGAAGGAAAGAAACAAGAAAGGGAGGGAGGGAGAAAGGAAAGAAAGAAGGGAGATTCTGAATATAGAGCCAGGATGAAGAGGCCAAAGAGGGCCCAAGCTCAGAGGGTGACACTATCTCCCATTCCAGAGGATGGGGTCACTTCAGTGGGCCTAGAAGCAGAGTATATGGACATACACATTTCTTTTTAGACCTTAAAATATAGAAGAATTGCCCTGATATGTTTGGGATTTGCTTAGGACCATGAGTGCCCCACCCCCTTTTCCCAATGTCTTCTATTTGGAATGGGAATGTTTTTTCCTATGCCTGCCCTCTCACTTTCTGATGGTGGGTAACTTATTTTCTAGATTCACTGCACAGAAGGCTATGATAGCTAGTGGGGAGAGGGCCAGATGGACAACAGAAATCCTGGTGGGCTGGCTGGCAGCAGGCAGGGGTGTCACAAAAAGCAGTATGAAGTGCAGGCATAGGAGGGGATAGGGAAGAGACAGGAAGCTTACCTGCAGTCACTGAGTTCTCTGGGCCTGTGGATACAGAGAGTTGGTTTTGTGAGCATGGAGGCCTCCCGAAGCCTACAGCAAAGCAGCCAAATCAGGGACTTGGGGCCAAGTCAGGCTACACTTGGCATGTTCCCTGCTTAAGTCTCAATGATGCCCTGATGTAAAACTGCCTGCCTGCTCTAGGAAAAGGATGAATTGGAATTGTAAACAGTGCTTAGGTGACTTGGCACCAGCAACAGAGTCCCTTGTGCATCTCAGAGCCCAGCAGAAAGTCCAAGATGATCAATGTTTAGTGGAGGCCTTTCCACTCCATACTCTCACTTCATCAACTTCCACTCAATATTGGATTGCAAGTTGGGTTTGTTGCTGTCTAGGTCAGTTGGTAGGGACAAGTCTGCATTTGTGTTAGAAGATAGGCTGAGGGCAGCAAAAATAAGCTTGTCAAGAAGGAGATGGAAAACCCAACCATCACACCCCATATTGAACACCTGTACAGTGAGGCAAGAGGGTCCCCAAACTCACTGGTGAAGAATTGCTGAATTCGAGGAAGGCCACCACCAGGACCACCCAGGAGGATGGTGACTAGGATCCAGGTGAGACCCATAGTGATGATTAGGGCCACGATTCGCAGGGGGCCTGCAGGCAGGACAGACACAGGGCAGGTCTATCTCAGACACCAGTGAACAAACCCAGCAACAACCCACTGCCTCACACAACTAGATCTCCTCTTCTACTTGGAAACAAGTGATGGCAGGATTGGAAGGTGGGGCACCCATTGCTACCCACCAGACCCAAGAAGGAGACTTGAACTCCCTCCTGGTGAAGGGAAGAAAGTGAGTTCAAGCATTGAGGTTGCCCTGTTTGGTTCTCCTCAGCAGGTTTGGAGGGACCTTTTAGAACTCATGCTCTGGACAGGTTCCATAGCACCAACTTCAGCATCTTGCCTTTGAAACTGTTAGTGTATTTACAGCTCACCCATCTGCCTCTCCTTTCCTCTTGTTTTGATGGAGGATCTATACTCCTCTTGAAGACCAGGCCTTCTACTTGCTTCAAGATACATCAAGTTCTCTCCTTTCTCAGATATGTTGTGCTAAGGCTCCTTCTTTCTATCTCACTTTCATATTATTAACAGGTCCTAATTTATAAAGACGAAAAAGAGCTCCTGCAAGAAAAATATCATCCTCTAACTCCTTACCTACCACTTCTCCACCAAACTCTTTAAAACTTTATACTGTGGCTAGGGATATAGCTCTGTGGTAGAGCATTTGTCCAGCATACATGAGACACATTTTAAAAAAGTCATCTACATTGTGATTTCTATCATTCCATCCCCACTACTCTCTCCCAAAATTCTTCCAATCTAGTCTTGCCACCACAATAGCAAAAAATTGCCTTCCAAACCAGACCACCCATGACTGTCACAATTTCTGATTGCCTGTCTGCTCTTTCTTGACATCTTGATGTGCTGCCCTAGCCATCCTGATGCAAACACTTCACTGATAGCTTCTAGGACACCACAGTCTCTTGACCTGACTCTTTGGGACTTTCTCTTTTTTTTTTGGTCATCTTCCATTACTCTCCCCTCAAAAGCTATTCCTTTCCAGGATGCCTTCTCCTGTTTGCATACTCTCTTTATGGGAGATTTCATCTACCACAATTATCAAGTGAAATACCAAGCAGTAATGACACCTTATTTTCTGGCTCCAGTCCTGATCTGTCTTGAACCCACCCCTTCCCAGTCAGTTCCTTACTGCCCTTACTAGAATTTATCCATGAAGTTGCTACCTTACCAGTTCTCGAATTCTACTTTTACCCCTATCTGCCCCCTCCACAAACCATTTTCATCTCCACAAGGCATGTTCATCTTAGTTGTCCAACTGACAGCAGAGCAGCCACTTGGATCATATCCATCCTCACAGGCAACCAAGTCAGTTCTCTTCTAAGGCCACGCCTCTTTGCCTCTACTCTCCACCTCTCCTCACCCAACCTGTTATTTGAGTTGGGCGCAACTGACTATATATCAATCCTTAACTTATAGTTTGGGAAGCTGAACTCCTCAGAGGTGAAAGAATTTGCTCATAGAATGAGTGCTTGTGCACAGTTACCCATTAATAAATAACAAACCAGTGACTACCCGGGCCCCTCCTGACACAACCACTAGGACACCAGGATTCTCTTCCATTCACTGTGGAAGCCACCCACCTGCCAACCTCATGTCCACTTCTCCGGCTGGGTTGGGACCTCCGGCAGGTGCACTGTTTGGGGACCGTGGGCTCTGGGAGGAATGAAGCAAGAGAGTAGGTTTGGGTGGTGGGGCAGGGGCAAGTCTGTGCTGGGCGCGATCGGTGCTACAACTTGTTCCTCCAGACACCAGACCAGGCTCAGTTCCTCATGAGCGCTGGGAGACGCAGTGCCTGGCCAGCAGGGCCTTGGGAACCCGTCGCGGCTCACAGTCTAACAGAAGCATCCAGGACTGGAATGTAGCAGTTGTTCTCCCCGACCTGGGTCCGTCCCGTGCTAGGCCCGGCGCTCTGGTCTGTCCCCTCGAGGCTGGTGGCAGAGACCTGGCGGGCCAAGGACGTTGCCTGGATGTAGGGAGACGCAGATCGGATCAGGGACTTTCCCAGTGGTCTCGCCCTGCCGGCGAGGTGAAGCAGACTAGTCACGTAGTGAAGCTTGGCAGGCACGACAATGGCGGCCCTAGGAGGGCCACAGCCCACAGGCGTCGCTCCGCCATAGGCCTATAGACTGCGCTGTGGGGCCTCAGGTCCCCATGCAGGCTCCACCTCCAGACCCGCCTCCTTCCTCTTCTCCAGAGGCTGGGTAGGAGGTGCCTAGAGAAGCTGTTTCCCGGAGACTTGTGCTCAAGCTGAGACACTAGCTTCCTAGAAGGAGCCTGGGTCATTGCTGCCAGATGAATCTCCTTCTAGACATTTTTTTTTTTTTTTGAGATAGGATCACACCCCATAGTTCATGCTGGGATTACAGGCGTAAATCACCACAGCCAGCTCCCCCGCTGCTCCACACACCCTCTTTGGTGGCAGATCTATTTCTATGTTTGGTGAGCTGAAGCTCTGCTTGTTACTTGAGATCAGAGCTCTCATGGCCGGTAAGATGATGATGGACCTGGGGACACAGATAATGACGAAAGGTTGACATGTATTCTTTAAGAACATGGAAAGTCCAAAAGCACGTGTGGGGGTTAAGTGAAGCATGAGCCTTTGGTTGCTTTCTTTCTGCTGTTTTTTTCCCCAGAGTGTTCTGTTTTATGTATCACTCAGTGAGGGGATGTCTGGAACGTTACCCTCGATCCTCATTCTTGAGCTTTCTGTCTCGACCACCTACAGTGCCAGGGCAGCTGAGACGTTCCTTTCAGCTGGATTCATCTGTCTCCTCAGGCAGTAGCTGGACAGAAGTAAAACAACATTCCTGTCCTTTGACCCAATGATCCCACTTACAAGAACTACACCCCACTTTGGTAATGCTCCAAAATATAGAAAAAGTTTATAGAAACACTGTTTTGGTTAGAACATAGCATTTTCAGTTTGGTACACCTGCAATCTCAACATTTGGGAGGTGGAGGCAGGAGGATCAAGAGTTTAGGGAATTCTCAGTCATTTATCAAGTTCGAGGTCAGCCTGAGCTTCATTAGACCTTGTCTCAAAAAAAAAAAAAAGTTGGGAATGGACCTAGGTGTGCTAGCTCATGCCTGTAATCCCAGCATTTGTGAGGCAGAGGCAGGAGGATCAGGAATTCAAGGCCAGTATCAGCTAGAAGTGAGTTTGTGATCAGCCTGAACTGCATAAAAACCTATCTTTAAAAAAGAAATTGTTGGGCAGTGGTGGCACATGCCTTTAATCCCAGAACTCGAGAGGCAGAGGCAATTGGACCTAGGACAGCCAGGGCTATACAGAGAAACCCTGTCTTGAATCCCCACCCCACCCCCAACCCCCACCAGAAAAAATTAAGAGGGGATGGAGCAATGTGTCAGTGATTAAGAGCATTTTGTTGTTTTTTCAGAGGACTCAGGTTCATTTTTACAGCATTCATATGGTGGTTCACAACCATCTGTAACTTCAGTTCCAATAATCTGACCTCCTCAGGCATTAGGCATGCATGTGGTGCACATATATACATGTAGGCAAAACACTCATACACAGTGTTTCTGTTTGTATGTATCCCTACAGGCCAGAAGAGGGAGCCAGATTTCATTACAGATGGTTGTGAGCCACCATGTGGGTGCTGGGAATTGAACTCAGGACCTCTGGAACAACAGCCAGTGATCTTAACCTCTGAGCCATCTCTCCAGCCCAAAACACTCATATACATAAAATAAAATCTCAAAAATTGTAGGGGGCTGGAGAGATGGATCAGTGGTTAAGAGTACAAACTGTTCTTACAGAATACTGGAGTTTGATTCCCAGCACTCTCATCAGGCAGCTCACAACTGCCTGTAACTCCAGCTTCAGGGAATTTGACACCTCTCTGACTTACACACACACACACACACACACACACAGAGAGAGAGAGAGAGAGAGAGAGAGAGAGAGAGAGAGAGAGAGAGAGAGAGAGAGAGTTACAAATTTTTAAAAGAAAACATTGAGTAGAGAAAAAAGAGATAAAATAGTAATAACAACAAAATGAATATAAAACAAACAAAAAAGAATATAGTAGTTTCCGTACTGGCTGACTGAGTAGTCCTTCATAGGCACTCTCCTTAACATGGTCAAAGCCATCTGTTTTAGCAGCCTTCTGCTGTAGTCAGGGGGTTGTGTTTGTATTTTGTCATTGAGTTTGGTGGCCTCATGTACTTCTGGCATCAAACCTTGAGCACAATGCCCTCCTTAGCAGGGTTCAGTAGAAGCTGCCAGCAACTAATATCCTCAAACTGATAGGTCATCCAAGTATCTGCCAGATTAGTGGTACTTAGAAAACAAGGTTTGTACCTTGCTTAGAGCAGGCAGAAGAAATTTGATTTAATAAATCTCCTTGAAGGCCTAGGTCAGCTCCCCACTGTCCAGGATCGCCACAAGAATGATGGGCATCAGAAGCCTGAAAGTCAGGTCCAGGTCTTCCTTTTCTTCTGTCTCACTGTGTTTTATTTTGTTTTCACAGGTCCTCCTCCTCCTCCTCCTCCTCCTCCTCCTCCTCCTCCTCCTCCTCCTCCTCCTTCTCCTTCTTTTTTAAAGACAGGGTCTTACTTCATAGCCTGAGTTGGTCATGAACTTGCTGCACACCAAGGATGACATTGAACTTCTGATCTTTCTGCCTTTACTTCCCAAGTGCTGGGATTTCAGGTCTGTACCACTATGCCTGATTTATGTAGTACTTACTGGGGGTGGAATCTAGGGCATCATGCATGCTAGGTAAGCACTCTACCATCTGAACTACATCCCTAGTCATAATTTAACACATTTTAAAAGTAGATTTCATTTTTTTAAAGAACTGTGCTGACTCATTTTGCTGTCTACTTGACATACCTGGGAAGAAGAAAATTCAACTGAAGAATTGTCTAGGTGGGATTCACATGTGGGAATATTTGTGGGAGTGTTTTCTTGATTGCTGATTGATGCAGGAGTACTGAGCCCATTGTGGGCAGTGCCATCCCTGGGCAGCTATACCTGGTTGGGCTGTATAAAAAAAGTAGCTGAATGTGAGCCTGGAAACACACTGGCAAATATCATTCCTTCATGGCCTCTGTTTCAGTTTCTGCCTTAAGTTCCTGCCCTGACTTCTCCTCAGTGATGGATTATGATCTGGAAATTATAAGATGAAATAAGCCCTTTCATTCCCTAAGTTGCTTTTGGTCATAATGTTTATTGTGGTAATAGAAAATCAAACTAGAATAAAAACAATTGTAGGTTATCAGCAAAATTGAGCACAATGTATGGATTTCCCATGTATACCCTGCCTGTGCATACATATGGCCATGCATTTTTATGTCATGTATGTGCCATATAATTTCTACTGAAAACAAGATACAAAGAGGAATTTAGTGATATAGATATTATGAGTGCCACCCATGTGGTGGTAGGACTTTTCCATGATGCAGCTGCCTGAGGGTCAACCATGTTTCTGTAGTAGGCACAATAAATTCATTGGGATAAAAAAAAGATGGTAGGAAGAATACAGAATGATCTCAGGTAAGCACTGAGGGGTGCAGTAGTAGAGTATTTAGCATGGCTAAGGCTCTAGGTTCAGTCCCCAGCATCTGAACAATATAAAGAAGGAAAGAAAAGAGTGGTTAAAGGATCCCCTAGAGCTCCATATTTCCTGCATCCTACTCCTTTTTGTTGTTTTCTGGTGACCACTGATCTGTGCTCCTCCTTAAGCAGCTCTCATCACTTTGCTGGCCCAGATGTCAACCCAATGAGGAAAACTGGAATGTCTGTGCTAATGGGCTCCTTTTTTGTTTATTTATTCTAGCTGAGTCCTGTCTATGGGACAGTACCATACACATTCCCAGGTGGTATGGTTTATCAATGTCCTAGAGGTTTTTTGTTGTTGCTTTTTTTTTCTTGAGACAAGTTCTCATATATAGCCCTGGCTGTCCTGGAACTCACTCTGTAGACTAGGCTGGCCTCAAACTCACTGAGATTACCTGCCTCTGCCTGCTCAGCATAGTCACCTAGGTACTTTTTACTCCAACAAGTTCATAATCAATTTTAACCACCAGAGTCCAGTGTGGTGACTCAAACCTATAGGTCCAGAACTCAGAAAAGCTGA
This sequence comes from Peromyscus maniculatus bairdii, assembly GCF_049852395.1. Taxonomy (NCBI): domain Eukaryota; kingdom Metazoa; phylum Chordata; class Mammalia; order Rodentia; family Cricetidae; genus Peromyscus; species Peromyscus maniculatus. The sequence goes on along the minus strand of NC_134875.1, from coordinate 1,438,307 downwards.
GGCAGGGGGATCACTGTGAACCCAGGCCAACCTGGGTGTGCTGGATAGTTTTATGTCAGTTTGATACAAGCTAAATTCATCTGAGAGGAGGGAACCTCAATTAAGAAAATTCCTCCATTAGATTGGGTTGTAGGCAGGCCTATAAAGCATTTTCTTAAATATTTTGATGTGGGGCCTATTGTGGGTGGTGCTATTCCCTGGGCTGGTGTCTTGGGTTCTATAAGAAAGCAAGCTGAGCAAGCCATGGGGAGCAAGCCAGTAAACAGCACTCATCAGCTCCTGCCTTGCTTGTGTTCCTGTCCTGACTTACTTCCTTTAGTGATGAAATGTGATGTGTAAGTGTAAGCCAAATACAGTGGTCCAGAGGGTGCCTGGACCGGTCTACTCTGGTGACCAGCCTAGCAAATAACCTAACTGTCATCATAGAGCCTTTGTCCAGTGACAGATGGAGGCAGATGCAGAGATCCATGGCCAGACACCAGGCTGAGCTCTGGGAATCCAATTGATGAGAGAGAGGAGAGATACTGTAGGTGAGGGACATCGAGCTCATGATGGGAGGACATGCAGAGATGACCGGCCACACTAGTGGAAGTCCATGAACTGTGGACTGGTGGCTGTGGAGCCCCCATGGGATTGGACTAGGACCTCTGGATACGGAAGATGGTTGTTTGGCTCAAACTGTTTGAGGGGGCACCCAGGCAGGGGGATTGGGATCTGTCCCTGGTGCATGGGCAGGCTTCTGGGAATCCAGTGCCTGTGGTGTGACACCTTGCGCAGCCTTGGTGCAGTGGGAAGGGGCTTGGACCTGCCTAGGCTCAGTGTGCTGGGCTCTGCTGACTCCCCATGGGAGACCTTGATTTGGGGGATGTGGGGATACGGGGTGGCTTGGGAAAGAGGGCTGGGCGTGGGAGGAGGGAAGAGGGGGGCTTGTGGATAGTATGTAGAGTGAGTAGAAAATTTCTTTTTTTTTTTTTTAATAAATAAATCTATATACAGCATGTATGACTGCAGACCAGAAGAGGGCACCAGATCTCATTACAGATGGTTGTGAGCCACCATGTGGTCACTGGGAATTGAACTCAGGACCTCTGGAAGAGCAATCAGTGCTCTTATCCTCTGAGCCATCTCTCCAGCCCAAAAATTTCTTAATCAAGAAAAATGAAAAAAAAAGTGTAAGCCAAATAAACTCTTCTATCCCCAAGTTGCTTTTTGGTCATGGTATTTCATCTGGGCTATAGTTATATCTTATCACAAACAAAAACTAACAAACAAAAAGATTATCATAGGTTCCCTTAAACCTTATTTACAAGACAGATATAGTTTGCTTAACCTTGTATTATATACTGAATATTCATTTAGTTTAGTTTTTTGGGGGGCTAGTACTGGTTATTGAACCCAGGACCTTGTGCATGTGAGATAAGCATTCTACCATTGAGTCATGCTCCAGCCTCGTTGATAGGTTTTATTCCTGGACCTACCACTGAACTACATATTCACTCCTCTTTTTACTTTTTATTTTGAGACAGTTTTAATAAACTGTTCAGGCTAGCAATTAACTTACTCTATACCCTAGGCTGGCCTTGAATTTGCAGTCATCCTACCTGGGATTGCAGGCCTCTGCCATTGTGCCAGGATTTATTTACATTTAGTCATATATTTACCATACTATTTTTACCCACAGGAATCAGTTTTCTTCTATGCAAAATATGTATTTAAAAACTTATATTAATCTGGGAGTGGTAGTGTATGCCTTTAATCCCAGCACTAAGGAGGCAGAGCCAGGCAGATCTCTGTGAGTTTGAAGCCAACCTGGTCTACAGAGTGAATTCCAGGACAGCCAGGGATGTTACACAGAGAAACCCTGTTTCGAAAAACCAACAACAAAAAAAAACCCACTCAAAAATTATATATGTGAGGAAGTCAAAGGACAACTTTCAAGAGTTAGTTCTTTTCTTCCATTATGTGGGTCCAGTGGATCAAATTTAGGTTTTTAAGCACCTTTGTTGAAGAATAATCTTTTCGTATACTGTAAAGATGTGTCACTCTGATTGGTTTAATAAAAAGCTGAATGACCAATAACTAGGCAGGATTTTCAGGGCAGAGAGGATGCTAGGAAGAAGAAGGCAGAGACACCATGAGATGCTGAGCAAGCAGTATGGGCACTATGGAGATGAGGTAATAAAGCCCCAAGGCAGAAAGTAAAATAATAGAAATGGGTTAATTTAAGTTATAAGAGCTAGTTAGAAACAAGCCTAAGCTACCAGTTGAACTTTCATAATTAATATTAAGTCTCCATGTCATTATTGGAGAGCCAACGGTCCTGACAAAAAAATCCGCTTACATACCTTTACACACTAAGCCATCTTGCTGGCCACAAAATGCATCCTTTTTGTGATGACATGTTTGTAGGAAATTTTCCACTTTTTATTTGCACTATACTTCATGTTTGAAAGACATTTTAGGAGTGCTGGAGAGTTATCTCAGTGGCTAAGAGCATTTGTTGCTCTTCCAGAGAACCCTAATTTAGTGCCCAGCTCCCACATGACAACTTACAACTTCTAGAACTTATAACTCTAGTTCTAGAGGATCCAATACCCTCTTCTATCCCCATGGGCACCAGGTATGAACATGTACATATAAAATAAAAATAGATAATATCGTTAGGAAAAATGTTTTAAAGATGGGTGTGGGGTGCTCTTTTGTAATCCCAGAACTTGAGAGACCGAAGCAGGAGGATTGCAAATTCAAGGTCTTGGCTACACAACAAGTTTTAGATCAGTTTGGGTTACAGGAGACTCTGTATCAAAACAAAAACAAACCAAACCAAAATTGCACTAAGGGCCTTTGAAATGTTGAGGGTCTTTCTCAATCACTTTCCACTTTATTTTAATTAAAAAACTCTGTGTGTGTGTGTGTGTGTGTGTGTGTGTGTGTGTGCCTGTGTGCGCGCACATGTGGAAGGCAGAGAATAACTTGGAAGAATCAATTCTCTCCATCCACCTTTATGTGGTTTCTGGGGTTCTTACCTGCTAAGATACCTTGCTAGCCTCCATCTTATATTTTGAGACGAATCTCTCACTGAATCGGAGACTTGCCAATGTGCTTAGATTGGCTGGTCAGTGAGCTATAAGAACCCTCCTATCTTTATGTCCCCAGCACTGGGATTACAGATGATCACTGTTCTGCCTGGCACATGGGTGCTGGACATTGAACTCATGTTTTCATGTTTATGTGACAAGCACTTTATTAACTGACGGAGATCCTTGGCTGTGACAACCACCCCCCAGCCTTTTGTTTGTTTGTTTTTTGTTTTCTGAGACAAGGTTCTGTGTAACAGCTCTGGCTCTCCTGGAACTCACTCTGTAGACCGGGCTCGCTTCAAACTCACAGAGGTCCACCTGCCTCTGCCTTCCGAGGGCTAGGATTAAAGGTGCGTGCCACCACTGCCTGGCTGCCTGGCTGTTTTGAACATTTTATATTTCTCCCTGGTTTTCTATAATTTCAATTATTATACTTCTAGGTATTGTTTTCTTTTGGTGCATTCTGCTTGGAATTGGTTGTTTTTCTGTACCTAAAGATAAAATTACAGGGGTTTGATTTCATGCTCTTTAATTTTTTTTTGACACAGGGTTTCTCTTTGTAACTGTGGCTGTCCTGAAACTCACAGTGTAGACCAGGCTGAAATCCACTTGCCTCTGCCTCCCAAGTGCTGGGATTAAAGGCATGTACTATCATGCTCAGCTATCTTGATCTGTAGGAAACTGGAAGTGAACTATCCTCCACACTGGGCATAGCTTGAGCATATGATACATTAAAGCCTACTTCCACAGTGACACACTTCCTCAAACAAGTCCACACCTACTCAAACAAGGCCACTTTTCCTAATAGTGCTACTCTCTCTAGGCCAAGCACTCAAACACATGAGTCTATGAGGGCCATACTTATTCAAGTCACCACAGATCTGCTGGAAATGGAGTTGCAGACAGTTGTGAGCTGCCATGTAGGTGCTGGGAACTGAGCCTGGGTCCCCTGGAAGAGCAGTAAGTGCTCTTATCCACTGAGCCATCTTTCCAGACCCAACCTCTAAATGTTTCACTTTTTGTTGAGTTGTTGGCTGGGGAAACAAAAATGTGTGCGAGGTTCTGCATGTGGATTTAGAAAGCTGCTGTATGTTGTCCAGAGTGAACAGGGTGGGATGTAGGGAAGTTAGCTAGTATTGTAGTATTATAGCATTGGCATTTTTAAAAAACTCATCTTTTTGTCAAAATAAGATTTCATGTTTGTAGCATTAAAAACAATTTGAATAGTGTGTGTGTGTGTGTGTGTGTGTGTGTTTTGCAAGGAACATTGAAAACCTGTAGCTAGCTTTCTTCTTCCTTTCTAACTCTTCCAAATTGAGAGCTGCTGGTAGCAAAAGATCATGGGAGTATATATCAGGTAACAACTAGTGTTCAGAAGGTTAACCTAGCAGAACCAAGGGTTCTGTTGGAGGAAACCATCATGCAAGGCGTTATGGAATTACTGCCTTTTGAATGAATTGACTGTTTCTTGTAAACTTCTTGTGCAATAACAGCTATGATTCTCCCCATTTACCCTGATTTCCACGTTATGTGTACATGTAATCTCACGATTGCATCTCAATCTTATGGGCACACATAACTGTGAATAGTCTAGCAGATGATTTCTTATTTAACTGTACAATTTTTATGAATAGAAATATACTAAAATATGCTTTATACTAGATCTATTGTTCCATGTGGACTGTAGACACTTAGAGGTCTTGCTCTCCATCCTTAGCCACCGACAAGGTAAATATTGCCCAGACAAAGTGTCCTCGTAGAACTTTCACAGAGTGGAATTGCAGGTGCCTGGCCTTGTTGGATCAAAACCCTTCAGAAGAATTATAGTGAACCAGAAGTGATAGTGCAGGTGTCTGGCCTTGGTGTATCTTAGTGCTTCAAGAGATCAATAGCACTTCTGTTGCCCTAAGCTTCCTCCACCAGCACCTCCCCACTTTGAATCAAAAAACAATTAACACTTTGTATTTATTTCTACATCAGTTTTTGATGCAAGATTTTAGGCTCAGTAGACTAATTATGTATAGGTCCTGAGATTCAGGTAACTAACAGGAAAAAGGCTATTAACTGATTAGCCATGTCTGGATATTATTAATCACATAAAATAGTACATGTATTCTTTGCATTTTCCTTAAATCTCTCATTGGTTTGATTTCTTCCCTTGTAAACTTTGTAGCTATCCCTTTAAGAGATAGCCAGAACTTTTTACAATCTACAGCTGTTGTCAATCACCAGTTAAGCTGACCAAGTCTTTGCCAAGTGTGACTCTTACCAGAATACTTGTCCCTGAGAGTTTACTTTGTAGTTTTTACTAACAAGTTATTAATGAATGGTAACTAAGAGAACAATGAGAGAACAGCAGAAGAAGGGACAGAGAGGAGCTAAATATGAGAACAGAAAAAAAGCTATGTAGATAGAATTGACTTAGAAGAACAAAGTGAATGGACTAGAGCTTGGTGTGCTTAGATTCATTTGATGTCCCTCAGATTAGAATCCCAGCCACTTGTAGCATCTTCCCCAGGACTTTGAGAGAAATATCTTCAGGGGAGGCACCTGAGGGGAATTCAATATCTCCCCTTCACCTCTGCTTTGAAATTTTGATTCTCCTGCCTCCACCTTACACATGCAGGGATCACACACACACATAACAGGCTTTCTCAGACCACCAGCCCTCAAATCATGACACGAAGACTTCTTATTAGTTGTGAATGCTCGGCCTTAGCTTATGTTTGTCCCACTAGCTCTTATAACTTAACCTGTTTCTCTTCATCTATGTTTTGCCTCGGGGCTTTTTACACTTCATTGTGTCTGTCCTACTCTTTTTCAGTCTGGCTGGCGGCTGCCTGGCTGGCTGCCCCTACCCTTCATGTCTCCCTCTCTTTCTCCCTCATTCTTTCTTCTCTCTCAAGCCTAGATTCCACCTTCTACTTAATCTCTCTGCCTGCTATCCCCATCTATCCCTCCACTGCCTAGCTATTGGCCATTCAGCTTTTTATTAGACTAATCAGGTACCTTAGACAGGCAAGGTAAAACAGCTACGTATCTTTACATAAACAAATGCAGCACAAGCAAATATAACATATCTTTACATAGTTAAAGTAATATTCTGTAACATAAACAAATGTAACACATCTTTGCATGGTTAAAGTAATATTCCACAACAGTCATGTGCCACTACATTCAGTTTTATGCATTGCTAGAATGGAACATAGGGCTTCATGAATGCTAGGCAAACACTCTACCAACTGAACTACATCCCTAGCCCTAAGTATTATATTTGAAATCTTGTAAATATTGTTCTAAAAGACTGTAATGGTTCTTAGTTTGGGAACTTTTAAAGCTGATAGTAAAACCTGGGTGTGGTTTACATGCATTTGGGAGGCTAAGGCAGGAGGAAGGCTGCAAGTTTGAGGCCCTCCTGGGGTATATAGTAACATAAATCCCATACCAGCAGCCCAAGATACACAGTAAGATCCTGACTCAAAAACTAACCAGAAGGCTGGAGAGATGGATCAGAGAATAAGAACATGTACTGCTCTTTCAGAGGGCCTGGGTTTGGTTCCTAACATACACACATAGCTCATAACCACCCATAGTTCCAGTTCCAGGGATCTGACATCCTCTTATGACATCCTCAGGGACTAGGGATGCATGTGGTACACATATATACATGTAGGCACTCACACATATACACAAAATTTTTTTAAAAATCTAAAAAAGAAGCCCAAACAAATAATACCTTCATGTTAAAGTTTATAATCCCAGCATTTGGGAAGCCTAGGCAGGAGAGTTACCCAGAGTTCCAGGGCAGCTTGAGCTACATTTTATGGCCCCATATCAAAACAATAATAAAGCTAATCCTTAATGTAGTAAATGATGCCAAGTGAAATAAAAAAGGAGGTTGAGAAGACAAAATCCTAAATTTGTTTGGTCATAGTTCAACCCAGAGAGCCAGTGCCATCAGGGAAATAGCCTTTAAATCCAGACAGGCAGTCTTTTCTGCTAGCAGACAAAGTGCTAACTTAGCTAGTCATGCAGACATCCCAGATTGACTTTAGTTGTGAAAGCAGATCAGGGTGGAACAAGATAAAGCTGGTTTCAGCCTGAAGAACCCTATTTAGACTTATTGTTTTTTCTTCCCAGAAGAAGGCTTGAATAATCATCCTACTTGATACCTAACAGCCCTTTCAGTCTGTCCTTCCTCTGCTCAGACAGGAAGCTAGTCTGTGAATAGTTCCTCCTGCTTTCTTATTCTCTAGCCAAAGGTAAACCTTTCCATCACTGCATAATAAGTTCACAGTTTTGTCATGGGGCTGTGATTCTGAGAGAAAGACAACCTAGTTTCAGTCATAAACTAGTAACTGAGAGGTCTTAGGTGCATGTTTAAGAGAGACACCAGGATAGATATTTTTGGGGATAAGAAGCTTATTAGAAGAATTATTAATATCATGGACAGAAAGACAGCAACATGGCAGGAGATCTGAGGAGAGTCCTGGCCTCAGCACCAGAGACACAGTGTGGTGGATTGAATAGGAATGGCCCCAGAGACTCATGTGTTTGAATGCTTGGCCCATAGTGGGTAGCACTATTAGGAGGTGTGAGGAAGTGTGTCATTGTGGAGGTAGGCTTTGAGGCCTCATATATGCTTAAGCTATGACTAGTGTGGCTCACAATCTTCTGCTGTCTGCAGATCAAGATGTAGAACTTATAGTTCCTTTTATAAAACCATATCTGCCTGCATACTACCATGTTTCCCATCATGATGATAATGGACTAAACTTCTGAAATTTTAAGCTAGCCCCAATTAAATGTTTTCCTTTATAAGAGTTGCTGTGGTCAAGATGTCGCAGCAATAAAACCCTAACTTTAAGTTTGAAGCAGGTACATCAGAAATTTATTGATTTATTTGATGCTGTTGCATCAAGAGTTTTTTGATTTAAAAAAGAGCTTGGTACAGCTAAGACTGCTGTAGTCGTCTTAGACCCATTCCATCTTTATCATCCTCTACTCCTTTACTGGGAGATGTGACAGCCCTAGGGAGCAGGAGTAGTGCTGTGGTAATTCCAGCTACTTGCAAGCTCTTAGTGGATTCAGAGCTGCATAGAATTAAGCTCTGTACCCTTACTTGAGTTTTAAAATATTAAGAAGGGGGACCTATGGAGGCTCACAAAGGTTTCTTAGTGAGATATGAGCTTGCTTTACCAGCAGGACTGCATAAGAGGATGACTGGACCACAGACCTGGGTTCCAAGTGTTTGGAAGGGTCTGCACTTGGCTGTATCTAGAAATGGGGAGTTCTTTTGCTTTGCCCCTTGGCATTGTTATAAAAACCCCATTTGAATAAAGTTCTGGATAAGGATCCAGGCCCTCCCAAGGCTATCCCATGTTTCTGCCCCTTTTCTCTCCCCTCTATCCTTCTATCTAAATCTCTTATCCCTCACTCCTCAAGAGTACCCTGGGGAAGATGTGAGCCAGTCAACAAAAAGGGGCACCAGGAAGTGGAATGAAGCTAAGCCCTGTGTTCAAGGGGACAAACAGATTAAAGAAGAGCTGGATGTTAAATGGAATAAAGGAAGTGGTAACCTCAGGACAAGACCCCACCCAGCTAAGCTTCCACCTTGTGAAAAGGAATTAGAGATAAGTTTAGAGCTGGGTGTCCTGGTGCATGCCTTTAATCCAAGCACCCAGAATGCAGAGGTTGGCAGATCTCTAAGTTAAGGCCAGCCTGGTCTACAGAGCAAATTCCAGGACAGCCAAGTTTAGACAGCAAAGGAAACCATCAAAAACACAAAGCTAATGAAGATATAATTGAACAAGGGGTCATGTTCCAGCCCCAGCATGCAGCAGAACATGGCAGTTTGGGCCATGTGGTTCTGGCTTTAGAATTAAGGATAGAAGAAAAGGGTTATGCAATTTGCCTCCACACCAAGGAAAGCCACTGAGGCCAGGCATGTGTCAGGGATGTCCCTGAATGGAGGCTGAGAGAGGCCATTGTGTGAAGCTGTGAAGGAGAAGCCTGGATTGCCTTCAATATCCCAAGATATTGGCGATGCCAGAGTTGTGGGATACCTGCTGAGGAGAGCTCCTAACAGGGAGTGGAACCAGCCCAAGAGAAAGAAGTGGGTTGCAGTCAACAGAGTTGAAAGGAGTTGGAGATCTAAAGAGCACTTTGACATCAGACATGGAGATCATGGAGATACAGTTTGGAGTTAGTCCAGCTGGTTTTTGATCTTGCTTTGATCCAGTATTTCCTAGCTATGCTTCTTTTCCTCCATTTTGGAATGGTAATGTATATCCTGTGTTATTATATGTTGGAAGTATGGGATCTGCTTTTTCATTTGATTTTACATGGGATTACAGTTAAGAGAATTAAAGAGACTTAGAACTTTGGACTTTTAAACAGGGTTGAGACTATTACATATTATGGGGACTTTTGAAGTTAGACTGAATGCTTTTCTGCATTATGCTATGGTTACAATCTTATGGGTACCAGAGAGTGGAATGTAGTGGTTTGAATAGGAATGTCCCCCATAGACTCATGTGTTTGAATGCTTGACCCATAGGGAGTAGCACTGTTAGGAGGTATGACCTTGTTGGAGGAAGTGTATCATTGTGAGGGCAGGCTTTGAGGTCTCATATGCTCAAGCTATGCCCAGTGTGGCACACAGTCTCCTTCTTCTGACTGCAGATCAAGATGTAGAACTCTCAGCTCCTTCTCTAGCATCATGTTTGCCTGCATGCCGCCATGTCCCACCATGATGATAATGGACTAAACTTCTGAAGCTGTAAGCTAGCACTAATTAAATGTTTTCCTTTATAATAGTTGCTGTGGTCATGGTGTCTCTTCACAGCAATAAAACCCTAATTAATACACAAGGGTTCTGAAGAGAGAAGCCAGGGCCCTCTAGAGTCAAGGCCCTTTCTTATAGCTCTCTGAGGAAGAGGAGTGGTTTTTAGCACCAGCCTTAAGCTAGACTCTCTGGTTTCCAAGCAGAAGTCAGGGAAGGAGATGGGGAACAGGATGTGTAGTGCACCTGGAAATATGTTAGAGATTAATAGAAAATGTCTTCAGTAGGGGCCTGTCAGTATCTGTGAAGGGCTTCCATAGGCTTTGGTTTGAGTTCTAACATTGCATTCTTACAATAACACCATAGTGAATTATTTTTGTTTTTGTTTGTTTTGAGACAGGCTCTCTCATTTTCCCAGCTATCCTTAAATATGCTATGTAGTTGATGCTGCCCTTCAACTCATTATTCGTACTGTTAGAACTCGTATATTGCTGAACTCACAGGCATGTGTCACACATGGGGTTTAGAGGGAGAATTCTGGAGACTCTGTCAGAACAGGAAAAATGATCCCTTCTGGTTGCTTCTCAAAGCCCAAATGAGCCTACAGGCTCAGAGAAGCCCCTCCCCATCTGTACCTCTGTCTCCTTGGGTACTCCTGAGCAGGCAGGCCAGGCCAAGCTGGTGCTTCAACCTTTTCCACCTGCAATTGCTTGGTGGCTCAGTCCCAGCAGTGAGCCAGATTTGGGTTGAGAGAGGGCAGGAAAGCATCTGCTGTACTCTTTTGTCTTCTCATACTTCTAAAACAAGTGCTACCGAGCTACTGTAGTGGCTTTCCTGGAGGTGTGACAGGTTGTCAGACATGTGCAGATGTGAATGCAGGGAGCTGAGCTGTGTGTGTCCAGGGTTCAGTACGAAGGGTGAGGCCAGGTGTGAAATTCTTATCCAGCTTAGTAGTTTGCAGGTATGGACTAGGAGGCTAAAAACTTGGAGCACTATCCCCATGGCAGGGGACATAGTAAAGGCCTATTCAGCCTCTGCTCATCCCAATTTGGGTGAAGCCATGAGAGATAAGCTGCTGCTGAGTCTCCTTAGACATGAAAAAGCAGGGGCTAAAGAGAAAAGGGTGACACCTTTTTACATGGTTGACAGTGGTCAGGTGTGGGCGACCAACCCCTACCACTATTTACCCCAGGAACTCTTGAGGAATGAAGGATAAGAGACTTAGTTAGAAATAGAGAGGAGAGAAACAGAGAGAAAACACAGGATAGACTTGGGTGGGCCTGGATCCTAATCCATTGGGCCCTGACTGTCTCTGCCCTAGGGTATTTATAGGAATGGGGGGGGGGACACAAAAGACCTCCTCCCCCAGCACAGCCAAGTGCGGACCATCTCAGACACCTGCACTCAGGCTGGTGGTCCAATCATCCTCTCCATGCAGACCTGCTTGGTAAAGCCACTAGGAAACCTGAAAATGGGCTCCCACACCTGAACTGATTGGCAGTGGTCAGGGAGGTAGGTGGAGCAGCTGGCTGTTACACAAATCTTTAATAGTCTTTTAATAAAAAACCCAGAACCAGGTATTGGTTTGAAAGCTGAAAGATCAGAGAAGCAGAGCCAGCCACAGCCACCACATCTTACCTCACCAACTCCTCAGCCTGAAAGAGCCTCTACTTCCTGTCTCCTTATGCCTTATATACCTTTCTCTGCCCAACCATCACTCCCTGGGATTAAAGGCATGTGCGCTTCCCAAGCAAAGACATGAGATCTCAAGTACTGGGATTAAAGGTGTGTGCCACTACTGCATGTCTCTGTTTCTTTCCTAGACTGAGTTAATCCCATGTAGTCCACCCTGGCTTTGAACTCATAGACATCCAGACAGATCTCTACTTCCCGAGTGCTAGAATTAAAGGTGTGTGCCACCACTGCATGGCTCTGTTTCTCTCCTAGACCAAGTCAATCTCTTGCAGTCCAAGGTGGTTTTGAACTCATAGAGATCCATGGATGTCTGCCTCCTGAGTGCTAGGATTAAAGGTGTGTGCCGCCACTGCCTGGCTTCTATGTTTAATCTAGTGGCTTGTTCTGTTCTCCTATCTTCAGGCAAATTTTATTAGGGTACACAATATATCACCACAGCTGGTTAGGGTGCAACTGGGTCTGTGGGCAAGGATATGAATTTGGGCCAACTGCTGACTTGGTCCACTGCTCCTGGGAGCTCCAGAAGGCTAGTGGGCCCACAGGGCTTTAGTGTCCTGCAGTCACCCAAGACGCTGTGCTTAGGACTATACACTTGATGTCATCATCTTAAAATTACCGATGAATGCAGCTGTGATCTTAGGTACATAAAGTTCCATTGGGACAAATTAGTAGTAATGCTGTAAGCAAGGGAAATGCTGACTCTGGGCATATCTTCTGTTCTAGGGCCTCCTTCTGAATGCAGGGTGACAGGTGCAGTACCCCATGAATTCAGAATTCCTGGGACCCTAGGATGTACAAAATACCTCTACAGCAGAATAAGTGGGTACTGATGGGCCCCCAGAGGACATACTTTTGTTAAAAATTTTCCCTTTATTTATTTAATTTATGTTTTTAGTCTTACTTCTTTCTTCTTCTCGTTCTCCCTCTGTCTCTGTCTCTGTCTCTCTGTCTCTCTGTCTCTCTGTCTCTCTCTCTCTCTCTCTCTCTCTCTCTCTCTCTCTCTCTCTGTCTCTCCAGAGTCTTACTAGGTATCCCTGGCTGGCCTGGAACTCACTATGTAGACCAGGTCAGTCTCAATTACATAAAGATCTGCTTACCTCTGTCTCCCAAATACTAGGATAAAAGGTATGTGCCACCAGGCCTGGCATCCTTTTTAAAATTTTATGTGTGGGGGTGTTTTGCCTGTGTACCACATGGATACAGAGCCAGATCCCTTGGAACTGGAGTTATAGATAGTTGTGAGCCACCTTGAGGGTCCTGAGAATTGAAACCCAACCCTCTGAAAGATCAACCAATGTTCTTAACCAAATAAGTCATTTCTCCAGCCCCAAACTTTCATTTTTGAGGTGGCAGAAACCTAGCCTTTTCCTTTGTAAATAACAGCTTTATTAAATATTTCATTAATATGTTATGAATTCACCCTTTTAAAGTGTAGAATTTGTGGTATTTGTGACATTTCTGTGTTGTGAAACCACCACCCGGATCTAATTCCAGAGTATTTGCATCATCTGAAACAGAAATAACATGCTTATTGTCTCTCTGTCTCTATCAAAACTTAGTCTGGCAAACCCTTGATTTACTTTCTGTATCTATGACACTAAATAAATAATGATTAGCTGAGTATGGTGGTCCATGCATTTAATCCCGGGACTCAGGAGGCTGAGGCAGGTGGATCTCTGTGACTTTGAGACTGGAGTTTGAAGCTGTGTTGCTTTGCCTGTCTAAAACATCTGATGGTTTCATAAAGAGCTGAATGGCCAATAGCAAGGCAGGAGAATGCATAGATGGGCTGGCAGGTAGAGAGAATAAAGAGGAGGAAAAAAGTCTGGGAGGAGAGAAGGAAGAGTAAGAACAAGGAGAGGAGGACATCAGGGTCCAGCCACCCAGCCACACAGCCAGCCATGGAGTAAGAGTGAAAGTAAGATTACAGAAGAGAAAGGGAAAAGCCCAGAGGCAAAAGGGAGATGGGATAATTTAAGTTAAAAAATGTAGTTGGAGCCTTTTCTCTGTCCCACTTGGGCCTGCAGCAGCTTATAAAATAATCACTCAGAGGCTTAATACTAATTACAAACTGTTTGGCCCATGGCTCAGGCTTATTACTAGCTAGCTCTTACATCTTAAATTAAACCATTTCTATTAATCTATGTATCACCATGTGGCTGGTGGCTTACCAGTACTTTCATATTTTGCTTCTTAGATGGCTGCTGGTGTCCCCCAACTCCACCCTCTTCTCTCTGTATCTCTGCTTGGATTTTCTGCCTGGCTATATCCTGCCTTGCTATAGGTCAAAGCAGCTTCTTTATTAAGCAATGATAATAAAACATATTCACAGCATACAGAAACATCCCACAAAAAAGAAAATCTGTCTAGAAACAAGCCAAGCTAAGGCATTCATAAGAAAGAATAAGCCTTCATGTGTGATTTATTTGGGAGTTGAGTGGTAGGCCCCCCAAAGAGCCAAAAGAACAAAGAATAAAAACAACCATCAACAACCCTCCCAAAAGAAGAAGCAGAAGCAGAAGCAGAAGCAGAAGCAGAAGCAGAAGGAGAAGGAGAAGGAGAAGGAGAAGGAGAAGGAGAAGGAGAAGGAGAAGGAGAAGGAGAAGGAGAAGGAGAAGGAGAAGGAGAAGGAGAAGGAGAAGGAGAAGGAGAAGGAGAAGGAGAAGGAGAAGGAGAAGGAGAAGGAGAAGGAGAAGGAGAAGGAGAAGGAGAAGAAGAAGAAGAAGAAGAAGAAGAAGAAGAAGAAGAAGAAGAAGAAGAAGAAGAAGAAGAAGAAGAAGAAGACAACTCTAATTTTTGTTGCTTATATACTCACTGGAACATGATCAAACTCCCAGTGGCCAGCCCTTTAAAGGAAACTGAGAGCCCCCCCCCCACCAGAAGCCATCAATTGTGGAGAGTACACTTTAATATTCTTATCCCAATTTTTAAGAGTTCTCTTTGATGGCTCTCTGTCTAGACTGTTTCTTTTTTGGGGGGTGGGGTGAGGGTGGGGGTTGTCACAGGATCCTTCCATTGTCCCTCTTTCTCAACTGTGAGTCTGCAGTCATTGAAACTACTGCAAAAGTAGCTTCCTTGCTCTTTATAGTCAGTGGGAGTGTGGATCATGGACTTCCACATAGTTTCTGGCAACCCCACAGACCACAGGCATCCACATAGTCTCCTGCATTAGCACATGTTCTGGACCTCAGCATGGTCTCTTGTGGCAGTACAGACCACAGACATAAACCCGACCCTCTGCCACAGCTTGGGCCACAGACACCATCATAGCCTTTGGCAGCAGCACAGGCCAAAGCCATCAACATGACCTACAGGACAACATTAGCCATGGACACCAATATGGTCTCCAGTGGCAGCCTGGCCCATCAACATCAACATGGCTTCAGGTGGCAGCACAGACCACAGACATCCACATGGCCTTTGGCTGTAGCCAGACCTCTAACTGCAGCAGGATCATGGACCCCAACATGGCACTCTGTTGTGGAATATTAGTTTAAGATGTATTGCATTTGTTTATGCTGTGGAACATTTGTTTTAATGATGCAAAGATGTGTTGCATTCTTTTATGTTGCATTTTTTAACTCTGTGAAGCTGTGTTACTGTGCCTGACTAAAGCACCTGATTGGTCTAATAAAGAGCCGAATGGCCAATAGCAAGGCAAGAGAAAGGATAGGCAGGGCTGGCAGGCAGAGAGAATAAATAGAAGGAAAAAAGAGAGAAAAAGAATTGAGGAGTGAGAGAAGGAGCAAGAGAACAAGGAGAGGAGGACATCAGGGACCAGCCACCCAGCCACCCAGTCAGCCACAGAGTAAGAGTGAAAGTAAGATATACAGAAGTGAGAAAAGGAAAAAGCCCAGAGGCAAAAGGTAGATGGGATAATTTAAGAAAAGCTGGCTAGAAACAAGCCAAGCTAAGGCCAGGCATTTATAAGAAAGAATAAGCCTCCATGTGATTTATTTTGGAGACGGGTGATGGGCCCCCCCAAAGAGCAAAATAGTAAAAAGAGTAAAAAGCAACAGCTCTCTGTGTTAGCACAGACCACAGATATCAACAGGTCTTGGGTGGCAGCTCAGGCTACTCACATCAACATGGTCCCTGACAGCAGCATGGCCCACAGATACCAACAAGAGGTCAGGTAGCAGCACAGGCCACAGATATCTGCATGGCCTTTGGTGGTAACATGGGCTATGGATGTCAACATGGCCCCTGACTTCAGCAGGACCATGTACCCAACATGGCCCTTGACATATCCCTGCTTAAAAACATTATATTTTATCTATCAATCATTTATCTACTTACTGTCTGTCTCTGTGTGTGTGTGTACATGAACTTGAGTGCCATAGTGCTCATGTGGAGGTCTGAGGGTAACTTGTAGGAGTTAGTTCTTTCTAACATTTCTAACATGTGGGGGCTTGTGGATTGAATTGAGGTCATCAGACTTGGCAGTAGGCACCTTTATCTGCTGAGCCCTCTCATTGGCTCTGTTTCTGTTTTTGTAACAGGTTCTCACTATAGCCCTGGCTGGCCTAGAACTCTCTGTGTAGATCAGGCTAGTTTCAAACTTGGATTAATCCTCCGGCTTTGACCTCCAGAGTGATGGGATTATAGGTGTGCATCACTATGCCTGGTACTTTTTTAAAAATTTATTTTTATTTTATGTACATTGGTGTTTTGCCTGCATGTGTGTCTGTGTGAGGGTGTTGGAATCCCTGAAACTAGAGCTACAAACTATTGGTTATAGTATTAAGGCAACTCCACGTAGTTAAAAGGGAGGTTTATTTTGTGGGGGTAACTTACAAGTAAAGGGATAGGTTACAGGGTCCAGGAAAGGTATAGTGCAGTCCCGCGGTGTTCTCTGGAAAACTCTGCTCGGTCTACCCTGTCATCCAGGATCCAGGAACCAAGAGAGCCGGCACATCTCGTGTCTTAAGGGCTCCTGTCTCAGCCCTGCCTTGTAGGCATGACAGTTACTAGAGCCTCAATGTGGGTAGTACTTCCAGGTCAAATCTGGAACAGTTACCTACTACAACAAACAGTTGTGAGATGCCATATGGGTGCTGGAAATTGAACCTGGATCCTCTGGAAGAGCAGCCAGTACTCTTAACCACTGAGCCATCTCTCTAGCCTCATGCATTGGTATTTTGCCTGCATATATGTCTGTGTGAAGGTGTAGGATCCTCTAGAACTGGAGTTACGGACAGTTGTGACCAGCCATGTGGGTTCTGAGAGTTGAGCCCACTTCCTCTAGAAGAACAGCCAGCACTCTTAACCACTGAGCCATCTCTCCAGCCCCACTTGGTACTCTTTTTAGTTTTAGAAACTATCTTTTCTAGCCAGGCCTGGTGCATGCCTCTAATACCAGCTACTTAGGTGGCTGAGGTGGGAGAATAACAAGTTTGGTGCTGGCCTGGGCAATTAATGAGACCATGTGTGAAAATAAAAAGTAAAGAAGGGGCTGAGCATGGTGGCACACATCTTTAATCCTAGCACTTGAGAGGCAGAGGCTGGGTGGATTTCTGTGAGTTTCAGGAAAGCTGGAACTATATAGCTAAAAAACACAAAACTACATAAAACATAAAAAAGGCTAATCATGTTATCCTTGATATAATAGACAGTACAACAAACAATAGAAACCATAACAATTATTTTTTCTACCTTTAATGACATTTTCCCTCTGATTATTTAAAAAAAAATTGAGACAAGGTCTCACTATGTAGCCTTAGCTGGCCTTGCTATGTAGACCAGGATGGCCTTGAACTGTCAGAGATCTGGGATTAAAAGCATATGCTACCAAACTCAGTTCTCTCTCTCTCTGATTTTTTTTTTGAGACAGGGTTTCTCTGTGTAACTCTGGCTGTCCTAGAACTCACTCTGTAGACAAGGCTGACCTCAAACTTAGAGATCCACCTGTTTCTTCCTCCTGAGTGCTGGGATTAAAGGTGCATACCACCACTACCCTCTCTCTCTGATTTTTTAACCAGAGGGCTAGCCTTTTATTTTTTCAGTGTCAGGGATCTATCCCAGGGTCATGGGCATGCTAGGTAAATTCTAGTCAAGTTCTGAGCCATCCTTAGTTTTTTTTATTCTTTTTGAATTTTATTTTATGTATTTATGTATGTATGTGGGGTGTGTACAGGCATGCACATGCCACAGTGTGCATGCAGAGATTCGAGGGCAAGTTGAGGGAGTTCGTTTTTTTCCTTCCATCTGGGTTTCAGAGATCAAATTCAGGTTATTGGTCTTGGCGACAGGTGCCTGTAGCCACTGAGCCATCTCACTGGCCTTGTCCTCTGTTTTTTGAGACAAGGTCTTGAACATAATTCAGGCTGACCTTGTCCTATTGATCTTGTTGTCTCTACCTCCATAGTGCCAGGATTACTGGTTAAAAAAAAACACCTCACTCAGCAAGGCATTTTGTTTGTTTCTTTTTGTTTTCAGACAGGTTGTTTCTCTACTGTAGCCCAGGTTAACTTAGAGCTCACTATGAAGTCTAGGATTAGAACTTTGGCAATCCTCAGATATCAGTCTCTTGAGTGATGAGATTACAGGTATGAGTCACCAGGGCTGATTCTTCAGCCAGGCACTTAATAAATTTTATTGTGTGTGCATGTATGATATATGTATATGTAGGTGTGCACATGTTATAATATACATGTGAAGGTAAGAATACAACTTTTGTGGAATCAGTGATTTCCTTCTGTCTTTCATGATGAGTTCCAGATATGGAACTCGGGTCACTGGGCTTGTGCTGTGCTGTCAGGCTTGCATTTGATACAAGTGACTTGACCTGCTGAGCCAGGCAATTTTACTTTGTATGAGATTCTGAAAATTTTATACCCTTGCTGGGATGGGTGAACCATTGCTTAGCCTATTTTAGAGGTTCTTGGGGCCATTCTGATAGGATTGAGGGCAATGATTCACGGACTCCTCCATTGCAGGCTTTTTGTCCCCCTTCTTATGGTTTTAGTCCCACATACCCATATTTACACAGAATGAAGGAAACAAGGTACACACAGGCCCTTGTACTCTTTTGTTTATTGAGACTGGATCTCATGAAGCCCAAGTCCTCCCAACCAAAACAAACAAACAAATAACCCTCCAAAAAACCAAAAAACAACAAGAAAAACCTGGGCATGGTGCCACACTCAAGAGTAGTGGTTCTTAACCTTCCTAATGCTGTGACCCTTTAATACAGTTGCTCATGTTGTGGTGACCCCCAACCATAAAATTATTTTCACTGCTACTTTATAACTATAATTTTGCTATTGTTGCAACCCACAGGATGAGAACAACAGCTCAAAAGAGAGGTAGGAGGATCAGGAGTTCAAGGTCATCCTCTATTACAAAGCAAGTTTGAGGCCAGCCTGGCTATATGAAACCCTGTTTCAAAAACAACTGCAAGGAAACAAAGTACACTGAGAAAATGCAGTTTTTAAAAAAGAAAAAAAAAACCCAAACAGAACCATTAAATAAAAGCCTCTACTTTCCTTTTTGTTTGTTTGTTTTTCCATACAGGGTTTCTCTGTGTAGTCCTAGCTGTCCTGGAACTCACTCTGTAGACCAGGCTGGCCTCAAACTCAGAGATCCACCTATCTCTGTCTTCCTAGTGCTGTTATTAAAAAGGCGTGCACCACCACTGGCCAGCTACTTTCCTTTATTTATTTATTTATTTTAAAATACTGTGTTTTTATTTCATGTGCATTTATGTTTTGCTTGTATGTATCTCTGTGTGAAGGTGTCAGATGCCCTGAAACTGGAGTTAACAGGCAGTTATGAGCTGCCATGTGGGTGCGGGGAATTGAATCCAGATCCTCTAGAAGAGTAACCACTGCTCTGCTCTTAACTGCTGAGCCATCTTTTTAGCTCCAACTTTATTTTTAATTGCCAGTTTTCTTTAGTGTTTATCAAAGTCTGCAGATCTATTCTCAGACCTATTGAAGTGAATTACCTTTATGTCAAATTTCCATTCTTCATTTATAATTTAGAGATATGGTGCTTATGTTTCTCAGGCTGGGGTCCACCTTGATACACACACACACACACACACACACACACACACACACACACACACACACACACACACACACACGAATGACCTTGAACTTCTGATCTTCCTACCTCTACCTCCCTAGAATTGGACTGTCCTCACGTCTTGCTTCTACCCTAGTATTCAAGATCCTAGGTGACAGTTGAGAGTCTCCATATGTGTTTTTGTGCCCTAGGGTTGAAGTGACAGCTGAATGACTTCACCTACTCCATCATTCTCTCCAGTATAAGGACCAGAACCTTGGATTTCATTTGAATGTCATCATTTGGACCTTCATTTCTGAATTGTGTGGCTACATGGAGCTGAGGTGGCCTTTGCTGTCTGCTGAGCTTCACTGTCATGGTCCTGAGGTAGAATAAGGTAGAAAATACCAATTATTAGACATTGATTTGTTGATTTATTTGTTGATTTACTTATAGCACTGCTTGTACTGCCTATTTGCCAAGCATGACTTCACTTGCTACCTAGAACAGAATGACCTGGAGAAATAGCTGAAACAATGGGCTGTTGCCCTCAATGACCTGCTGACTGCCACAAAGGCTTCTGCAAACTTTGCTTCTTTGCTCTCTCCATCTTGTGGTTTTAGAGTATAAAATGAGAATACAAACTAGACCCAACATTGAATCCTTTCAGGAAGATATCCTGGCTTTGCCCTACTGGTGACATCTCTCTTCTACTCTCATTGGTGTCAGTGTGCTTATTCCAGAAACATTCCTGCAACATCCTCATTGTACTTCTCATTCCTGAAGTGCTGTTGGCTTATTGTGCATTTGGTCCTTGGTAGAGACTCACATCTGAATAATTAGCTGAATGTCTTCACCTCTGTCTTGTGCTTCTCTGTGTTAGGACCCTGGAGCCAAGGTGAAAGGCAACTACATCTATCTGGGCCTTCATGCACTACCATAGTCTGCTCATCCAGATACAGCCAGTGTTGTAGTCCAGACCTAATGTCTCTATTTTAGTGTAGCTACAAACACCTGAGGTGACAGTTGACTGTTCCACCTAGAAGTCCTTGATTTCTTTCGGTGTAGGCATACAGAGATTTTTTTTATTATTATTTTTTTTTATTTTACAACACCATTCAGTTCCACATAATAGCCACAGATTCCCCTGTTCTCCCCCTCTCGCCCCCTCCCTCTCCCTCCAGCCCACCCCCCATTCCCACCTCCTCCAGATCAAGGTCTCCCCCGAGGACCGGGGTCGACCTGGTAGACTCAGTCCAGGCAGGTCCAGTCCCCCCCTCCCAGACCAAGCCAAGCGTCCCTGCATAAGTCCCAGGATTCAAACAGCCAACTCATGTAACGAGCCCAGGACCCGGCACCACCGAACAGCTGCCCCCCAAACAGATCAAACCAAATGACTGTCTCACCCATTCAGAGGGCCTGATTCAGTTGGGGGCCCCTCAGCCTTTGGTTCATAGTTCATGTGTTTCCATTCATTTGGTTATTTGTCCCTGTGCTTTATCCAACCTTGGCTTCAACAATTCTCGCTCATATAAACCCTCCTCTTTCTCACTAATTAGACTCCCAGTGCTCCACCAGGGGCCCAGCCGTGGGTGTCTGCATCCAGATTCCTCAGTCCTATGTCAGCTGAACTCCCTAGATTAGGCCATGAATCTCAGCACCAATGTTGGCAGCAAAACTAAGGTAATGTACTGGAGAAATGGCTTAATACTTAGGTGTGACTGCTGGTCTTGCAAAGTACCTGAGTTCTCAGCACCCACATCAGGCAGCTCAAGGCACCCTCTTCTGGCCTCCAAGGGCACCCACATGTACACATACAGATACATACACATAAATAAAAAAAAATATATATTTAAAAAGAACTAAGGCGATGGATGACTCTCCTTAGCATATCTGTCATTTTTTTCCATGTGGGTTCCCACAGCTGATGTGACCCTTAATTCATGAGAATATCAAATCTCCCATCAATTGACTATGCTCACTTGGTCCCTCATGACCATGCTTCATAGACATTCAGAGCTAAGGTGACCTGTGAATATATTTACTGAGGATCACATGCCTCTTACCCATTGTAGGTTAATGGAGCTTACAGCTGAATGTCCTCATCAGGCCCTCATCTCTGTCCCTTATATAATACTAAGAGGTAATGTGACAGCAGAGTGTCCTCACTAGAGCCTTGGCTTCTGTTCCAGTGCACATGCATACACACATACACAGACACACAGACACAGACACAGACACACACACACACACACACAGAGTAGGATCAGGTTGGTCTCCTCAGTCCTTCTTCCTGCTCACTCACAGTCACTGCCATGTCCCTTTTGTACTTCAGGTTCCCTGTGCTGCCCCTGTATAGGAACCTCTGCTTCAGAGAGGTTATGCCAGCAGGTTCCCTATTCCCAAGCTCTGTTACATCTCTTGCAGTCTGTAAAAGTTGGAGTGCAGTCTGAGCATTTGTAACAGTACTCTAAGCACAAAGAGCCTTTACATGGTCAGGACCATCTTCTTGTGTCATTGTCTGCTTTCCCTTTCCCCAAAACTTTAATACCATCTACAGACAAACATCTGAGGCTTTGAAGACCCAGTACTACCCATCAAAGTGGTTGAGGATTTAAAAGGCTCTTTCCCAGGAGCAGGCATGAGGCTGGTGCCCCTTGGTGGTATGTGGAAGAAGGTATGGAGGCATCTTTAGGGAAAGCTGGGCAAAATTCTGCCATTTTGGGGTTGACCGGCTTTACATCATCACTAGCCTTTTGTAAAACCTTGTCCATTCATTATAGCCACATGGCTGCTGTTCCAGGAGTCAAGAGAAAGCCTCTTTGTATCATGGGGGTAAAGAGAAACTCTGTGGCCCTTTGTCTAAGCATGGTGGGCAGAGTGATAGTCATGAGAGCCATAGAAATGACTGTGTGGAGGTGGTATTGAGGTTTTACTTGCACTTTGTGTCCTGTCTCCAAGAAGGTATTCCTGTTTTATCTACCTGCTCTTTCATGGGCTGTGTAGTAAAAGTGGTGAGGCTAGGCTGGAAAGTCTCTACAGCTCAGCTCAGAGCTCTGAGTTTCAGAGGACAATGGGGGCTTGCTGGTACTTACATCCGCCCTACTAGCTCTCAGGCCCAACCTCAGTGGTACCATCAGCTCACCCATCTCAGCTTTTGCTGTGATTCCTGCTCCAGAAGACTATAGGTACTGGAGGATGTAGGATGAAGGCCCGCCCCTGTGCTAAACTCTGGCCTCCAGCCCTGTCCATGGAGCCCTGCTGCCTGCTCTGGAGCATCTTGGCTAGAAGTGTAACTGTCATGCCTGAAAAGAATGAAAATATTCTTTAGGCTAGGTGTGTGTGTGTGTGCACACCCTTAATCCCAGTACTTGGGAGGCAGAGGCAGGCGGATCTCTGTGAGTTTGAAGACAGCCTGGTCTACAGAGCAAGTTTCAGGACAGCCAGGGCTACACAGAGAAACCCTGTCTCCTTCCCCCCACCTCACACACACACACACACAGAATTCTAAAGAGACACTTGTGTCCCCTCTTTTGGCTACCAGACTGAAACAAGGCACCTAGGGAATAGAAATTTCCCCCAGGAATCTCATGCTGGGGAAAAAAATGTTGAATTCCAGTATCAGCCAGAGGGGGAATCTTCTCTTCAGGAAAGCTTGTCAGACAACCTTGCAAGAGGAGACTGAAACCCAGACAATGATGATGGGTCAGTGATGAGTGGGACTATACCTTGACCAGGGCTGCTTATGTGCCTTCTATTTAAACATTAACCTCATGTCAGGACCCTAAATACAGACTTTGCAAGGGGGTCACTGGATCTGTTTGTCCTTCTTTTCAATGTGGCTACATTGAATAAATCTTTTTCACTATTAACTTGGCTTTTAATTGGCTTATTGAGGACGGATGTCTGAGCCTGGATCATTAGGGCTGCCAGGGGCACAGGCTCTGACTCTAAGGTAAATAACAAGAAGGACCCTTAAAAGTCTGTGATTTGTCTCTATCTCCTATCAAGTGCCTTTTCCCACTATTTGGTGTGCAGGTGAAGCTCTCCTCTCACAACCTGGAGGTACCATTTCTACTTAAAACAGGGGCCACAGTAAACACTCCAGTATGGGGGTGGGTGGAGGTGCTGCTGTGACAAACTTAGAAAGGCCCATATCAACCTTGCCTTTGTGTGAACTAGCCTATCATGTCAGATTGTGAAGTCAAGCTCCCAGCAATGGGATGAGATGTGATGACCAACTATATCAGGGTTAAAAGACAGAGGACATGTGTGTTCCCTAGTCCAATTTGGGTTCTGACACACTCTTTTTGCAAATTGCAAAAATTGCCTTGCTGAGATTGTGTGACACCAAGATTACTCTTCTCCAACAGCTATATGCCATCCTAGCAAATAGGCAAGAACAAACTTGCCAATGTTCAAGTTTCTTTTACCTTTATCCATTTTTTTTTCTTGCAGGTTTCTGGGAAGGATCCTTAGCTCATCCTTTAGGTCTGAGACCCTACCTGCCATCATCATCCTAACCAGACTGTATTGCCATCCTGGACATGAAAGCAGGGAGGGGTGTGGGTACCCAGTTCTCAATAGCAGGCTAGGGAGAGGTCTTGAAGGTTCAAACAAGAAGCCCTGGATAGGTGGTAACAGAGACACATGCCTGTAACCTCAGCTACTTGGGAAGCTGAGGCAGGATTGCTTGAGCTCAGACTGCTTTAATATAGCAAGAACTCTGTCTGAAAACAAAGTTGCCTTCCTAAGTAGGGGACAGAGGGCCCAAGTCCAAGTTGTTTTTCTTCCTATTAGCCTCCTGCTGACTGCCCGAGGGCCCCCTAGTCCTGGAACAGTAGGTCCTACGTGACCTAGATGCATGTTTTTAGCTCTCTGCTAGGAGCAGACTGTGCCTCAACTGTCCATTCTCTGGGTCACTGATTTGCTTACTGTATAGACCCTCTGCCCCTTGATCATTGGTTCTGTCACCCTTATCTATTAGAACTAAGGCATGGTGGTGGTGCTTCCTACTATATTCCCAGGACTCAACTTAGAGCACGGGCTCAACAGGCAGCTATGCTCAGGGCCATTGTCTTTGTTGGGAGCATTGAGTGTGTTGAACCAAACTGCTGTTTCACAGGCAAAAGGATACCTCCAGGTGTAGTTAGCTGCTATCATACTAGAATAAGTTGGGCATCCATTCCAATGTGACAGGTACCCTAAGAGGCAGAAGCTAGACAGCCACAAACCAGGAATTTCTGGAATCATCTGATGCTGTAAGAGACAGAGGGGTCTCCCCTAGAGCCTCTTGAGGAAGCACTGCCTCATCATACCTTGATTTTGAGTTTCAGGCATCCAGCAGGGTGACACTGAACTTCCACTGTTTGAAGTATCTTATTGTGGTACCGTGTTATGGTTACTGGAGTAGGTAAACTGGCAGCTCAAACAAGCACAGAATTCTGTCTCTTTAGCTGTTGCTTAGGCCAGTTGCCTGGGTAGAGTAACACTTCTATTCCCTCTTCCTTGCTTTCAATGTCAGTCATAAAACTTATAAACTCAACTCTTTCCTAAATAGTGAGTGGGGCAGGGACAGGGTCTGGGTAAAGCTAGCTAGTTTGCTAAGATACATGAATGATAAAGTGGTAGAGGTATTTATGTAGAAGGTAAAAGGGTGATTTGCCCTTGTACTTTAGGCTAGTCTCAATGACAAACACCCATGGAGTGATACCAAGTGATGGGAACAGATACAGGGGAGAGGCTAGAAAGACTGGAGGTCAGATCCAGGCTCCTGGCTGAACCACTGTGGGACACCTCAGAAGTAAGGATGATGAGAGACAGAAAAGGAGGGGAAGCATGGAGAAGGTAGTGGGGTAGGAATTCAGAAGGTAACATGGTGTGATGTCTAATCTTGGTTGTCAACTCGACTACACCTGTAATTAACTAAATCCAAGAAGCTGGACATATTACTGAGGGATTTTTCTTGTTAGATCATTTGAGGCAGAAGACCTACTCAAAATCCATATCATTTGAGGTCAGAAGGCCTGCCCTAAATCTCCTGGTGGCAGCCCATATAAAAGGACATGAACAAAGGAAACTTGCTTTTTGCCTGCCTGCATGCCTGCCCTCACTCTTGCTGGCAAGTTCATCTTTCTTATTCATGAGCCATTTCTTTGTTGGTGTTAGAACATATTTCTTTGGGATTCCAACCTAGACTGAAAACTGGGACTCCAGCACGAGATTGGGGCTGTTGAGATATCTAGTCTCACAGACTGAACAACTACTGGATCCTTGGCCTTTCTATCAGGTAATAGCATTGTTGGACTACTTGGATTTCCCTACCCCAACCTTGCCATTACATCCTCAAGTAGTTTGACCTGTCCCTTGTCATTTCCTCCCTGCCATCCAGGACCATAAAGGAGAGACTTATTATTTCCCCACTCCCCATGTGTATTAGTCAGAGTTCTATAAAGGAACAGAACTGATAAATGACAAGGGGGACAAGTAAACTGTTTGAGGATTTAATGGCAAGGTTGGGGTAGGGAAATCCTAGCTGCTACTTCTGCTTTCCTTTGGTGAGAAGGCTGCCTGTGGGTGGGATGAAGATGACCATGGAGTATGGAGTTGGTGAGGGGACATCTAGGGCTCCAAAATGTTGATAGGCAGTATGAGGTCTCTTCCAACTGGTGAGGGGGAAATGTCAAGTGGCACTGAAGCTGGTGTGGCCATGGGCAGGTCCTCTCACATGGGTATCCTTGACCACTTTCTTCGAGTTTTGAGGAGTTTTCCCATAGACACCAGGGAGTGTAGTTTGGTCATTATCCCTCTGAGGCTCAAGGCTCTTCCCCATTGTTCCTAACTCCTGTCTTGAGGAGTCTAGGGACAGATTGATAGACTGTTGTTCTTCCTTTTGCAGGGGCTAGAGTGAGCAGAGGAGGTGATTCAGGTCTTGTGGAGAGAGGAGTGGCTCAGACAGGGCTATTGGTGGCCCCGAAAGCATTACAGTGAGTTTTGAGCACTTGGTAGTTGAGGAATGTAGCTGGGCTCGGTGGCGGCGGCGGCAGCAGCAGCAGTGATGGCTGTGGCAGCGGCAGCAGCAGCATAGGATAGAGTGGTGGCCCGAGCCCAGGGACTGGAATGTGTGGCTAAGGCCTATGGTCCCAAAGTCCTTCCAATATGGGGTCAATAGTCCTAATATAGGGTTAGGTGGTGGGAAGGACAGACACAGAAAGGGTGGACAAAAGGGGAAGAGTGCGAATGGTGTAAGTTCCCAAGGCTCAGAGCTTGTGAGGGTTCACCCACTTGTAGGTACCCTCATACTGGAAGCCCACTCTCTTCATCAGCTCATCTGCCTCTGTGGGGCCGCGGCTGGGAGGCAAAGGAAGACATAAGTGACCCTTGTCCCTGTTAATTCCCACTGCCCTGCTTGCCTTGGCTCCCTTAGGTCCCATCCTTCCCTTACCTGCCATAAACATAGGGGATGGGCTGGGGCTTCTCTTGATCAATCTTGTGCAGTAGTGGTGTGAAGATACGCCAGGCTTCCCTGAGTTCATCACTGAAGGGATACAGTGTAAGATGGAGTAGAGTCACATAGGGAGGGAGGGAGAAGGCCACCCTCTTGCCTGACTGTATTAGGCTGGGGAGGTCCCTCACCTGCGGACAAAGTGCATCTGGCTCCCACAGAAGACATCCAGGATGAGGCGTTCATAGGCATCAGGGAGCTTCACATTCTGCAGGGTTGGGGAAAGGGGAATGTTGCTGATACCACTGTACTCAGCCACCCAGGGCCTCCCTTAGGACCTTGCCCAGATGGTCCTCCCTGTGGGAACCTTGTATCTGTTGCCATAGGTCAAATCCAGCTCTGACTCCTCAGGGTTGAAGAACATGCCAGGCTTCTTGGTCATCATCTTGGTGTATACAGCCTCATTGGGCTGCACACGGATCACCAGCTCATTACGCTTGCACTGCTGGTGGAAGATGTCGCCTGCCACATCGCGGAACTGCAGTCTCACCTCAGCCTTACGCTCATTCAGGGCTTTGCCACAGCGCAGGATGAAGGGTACCCCTACGGGGCAGGGCTGGCCTCAGGGACTGGCTTTTCTATAGTCTTGCCCTGTGTGCGTGTGTGGAGGGAGGGAGGAGCAGATCCCCTGTGCCTGTGTACATGTGTGAATGTGTACATGAGGAATAAGTATGACTAGGGTAGTGTCTCACTTGTGCCATCCCTCCTTCTCCAGCATCCCTTACCACTGAGCACCATGTATATGACCATGCTAATAAGTGTATTTTTGAGGGTATATCTATTTAGCCCTGCCTTTCTGGGTCCCAGAGATGTCACCTACCATCCCACCGCTCATTCTCCACATAGAGGACAGCTGCTGCAAATGTGGCAGTGGTAGACCCACGGGGCACTGTGGGGTCATCTAAGTACCCGTTGGTAGCTTCTCCTTCTCCATTGGGGTTCCCCACATACTGGCCAAGGACCACATTTCTGGTTTCCACCTCTGAGATACATTTCAACACTTTGACCTGGGAGAAAACCAATGTAGAGTGGGCCCCTCGGTTTCAGGGAGGGTATAGGGAAACAGATATGAGCCCAGTGCCTTGTCATAGAGTGGCCTGCCATGGGGCATAGCTGCTGGGGACCTGGTGGACATACCTCTCTACCTACCTTCTCATCACGGACATCATCTGAATCTGTGGAGGCAGGCTTTTCCATGGCCACCAGACACAACATCTGCAGGAGGTGGTTCTGCATAACGTCCCTAGTATCAGAAGAGGCAGATATTCTGGCCAAGTGCCACTTCCAGGGTAGGAACAAGGAGATGACCAAGTTCTAGGGGCCCCTGGGCTTTCTAGTGACAAGCTGGGAAACCTTGCTTCCTTATCCCTAGTGTCTTCTAGGTCTCCTTAGGCAAGGAAGTAGACATTGACCCTGGAAACCCTTTGGGGTTTAGCTGAATGGGTTGAATACTAGCCCTCAGGGTATGAGGATGAACCAAGTTGGAATAGAATATGGGTTCTTACCTGATGATCCCAAATTCATCAAAGTAGCCCCCACGACCCTCAGTACCAAAAGGCTCTTTAAATGTGAGGATCACACAGGCAATGTTGTCTCGGTTCCAGATAGGGCCAAAGATCCTGTTGGCAAATCTGTGGGAGGTACAGGAAAGAGGCTAGCATGAGAGACATTATGGAAGGGCCCATGAGTGGATCTACCCTTGGGATTCCATAGTATAGGGGCTGTATCTGAGCCAAGCTAGAGCCTAGCACCCTGGCCAGCATCTTTCAGGAATCTGTCTTTGGGGCAGTGGGGCAGGTGGGGTTCCTCACATTTCCACCCTTGCCCTGGTCCTCTTCCACCCTGTCCCCTTTGCACCTTAGCACCATGAGGTTCTGGACCATCTCCTTGCCCAGGTAGTGGTCAATTCGGTAGATCTGGTCCTCACGGAACAGAGAGGAGATGTGGTTCGACAGCTGGTTGGAGCTCTGCAGGTCTTTCCCGAAGGGCTTCTCCACTATGATGCGATTCCAGCCGCTGCTGGGAGCCCCCACTCATGTTATTTCCCAAACCTTTCCCCAGGAATAGGCCCAGGGCCATGTCACCCTAACCCTCACCACAGGGAGCAGGGCTTTCATCTACTCTGTATTCTCAGGTGACCCAGGGAAGCTCTGCTGACTGCTATCGATCTTTACCCTGCACAGACAGCATCTTAGAAGCCTTCTTGTCAACATGCTGAGGACTGGATCAGTTTCTGGGATCTGCCTACCTTGGTGCTAGGGTAGCATGACTGGCACATTCTTGGATGGCTTTGTTTCCCTCTTTTCCCATACTAGATACTCAGTGGGTCAGAAGTAGCCCAGCAGCCAACAGGGAACTAGGCAGATAGGACATCAAGGACACAACTTCCTTACTAGTTTTACTTTAGTTTGAGATAGGGTCTCATGTATCAAAGGTTCCTGATTTTGTGCCTCCACTTCCTAAGAGCTGGGATCGCAGACATGTACCATCATGTCTGGCTTTCCTTATTGGTTTTATCTATCTATCTATCTATCTATCTATCTATCTATCTATCTATCTATCTATCTATCTATCTATCTATCCATCCATCCATCCATCCATCCATCCATCCATCCATCCATCCATTTATCTAATGTATGTAAGTGCTCTGTCTTTATGTACATCTGCATGCCCAGAAGAGGGCATTGGATCTCATTACAGGTGTTATGAGTCACCATGTGGTTGCTGGGAATTGAACTCAGGACCTCTGAAAGAACAATCAGTGCTCTTAACCACTGAGCCATCTCTCTAGCCCTTGGTTTTATATTCTTGAGATGAAGTCTTGCTATATTACTCAGGTTGGCTTGGAACTCCTGGGCTCAAAAGGTAGTCCTGCATCATCCTTTGAGTACCTGGGACTATAGTCATGGCCCAATGCAACTGACTTCTATTGGTTTTATTTTTTTTAAAACTAGCATTTTTTCTTTTTGAGACAGGTTCTTACTATGAAGACTAGGCTAACTCTAAATTCACTATGTAGCCCATTGCCAGCCTTGACTACATAGTGATCCTTTTGCCTCCTGACTACTGAGATTACAAGTGTGCCACTATACTCTGCTTAAATTTTTTTGTTGTTGTTTGAGACAGTCTCACTCTGTATTTCAGGTTAGCCCTGAACTCCAAGTACTCCTCTTGTCTTAGTTTCCATAGTGCTGGGATTATATGTGTGAGTCACCTTGCCCAGATTTCCACTGATTTTAAAAGAGCAGGTTCCTTTCTTTGCATTTCATAACAGAACACTAAAGTTGTTTACTAAATTCAAAATCAGGAGCAAGACAAAGATGGTGTTCAGTTTTCAGTGGTCTCTTATGAAACAACACTGCCTCCCGGTGGGCCTGCTGGGGAAGGGAAGAAGGGGAGAGAAGAGAGAGAGAAGAGAGAGAAGAGAAGAGAGAGAGAGAGAGAGAGAGAGAGAGAGAGAGAGAGAGAGAGAGAGAGAGAGAGAGAGAGAGAGAGAATATGCCTCATATGAGTAGCTCTTCTGTGGGGCAACACTGTCATCTTGTGGTCATGGTGGGAACTGTTGCAAGGGGCCACTATTTTGTAGTTGAGAACCTTGGAGGTAATAGCAAAGGCTGTTAGAAAACTCTAGTACTTATAGCCTGTTCCCTTTTTGGGAATGCTAATCCATCTGGACAACAAACTGGGCATTCAGAGTAGCAGAAGCAAGAGCAAACAGACAGGAAGGGAGAGAGAAAGATAGGCCTTACGTCTGACTCATGCACGTCTCTTGAATGTTCTTGGTGACAGCTTCGTAGACTGTAGGGGGCAAGGCCAGGTAGAATAGGTGGTTGGCCTGCATCCCCTGGTGCAGGGCATTCATATGGCTGTTGAGGTGCTTGTAGGAGGCTGGATCATCATACTGGCCAGCCACATAGGAGTTACGGGCAAAGAACTCCTCCAGCTTGGGTCTTTCCTCTGGGGTGGCCTGGGAGACAGAAAAATGTCAGCTTCTACTTTTCTCAGAATCTACACTTGTTCTACTCTAAAGGAGAGAAGGATCTCACTTATCTATGCCTTGTTCCACAGCTAAGTTGTATTTCCCTTGAGCCAACTGTCATGGCTCCACAAGTACAAGAGTTTCCTTCATCCTGGTAACTTTGTGTACCCATGGGCAGGGGGCTGAGGCACACAGCAGAATACTGTATGCAGGTGGGGCAAATTATTGGTATAGTTTGCATATCCTCAGGGCCCTCATGCTTAGAACAGAAATATGATTTCAGAAATTCTGACCTGAGAGAAAAGAATGTTGGAGAAAGATGTCTCTCCAAAATTATCATAGCAAACTATAGGTGCTGAGAAAATGCCAACATAGCATAATTACTAGGGGGAAGAGGTACTTGGAGGAGTCCTTCCAGCTGCTGGCATGACTCAGTGTGGCAATAGAGCACAGCAGGATGGAGCCAGAGAGGCTGGGTCAGAGTGAAGTTGGGAAACAGATCTGAGGCTGATTGACCATCTTCTTTTGTCTTTGTCCAGAAGTCATAGAAAAGGTGTCATAAATAGGTGGACATAGCTTTTCAGTGGTTGGTAAAAGAGAGCAAGAATGTGAGGTGTCAGAGCTTGAGTGTTCTGGGTGGCCCTGCATCTCAGCCAGTCAAATGAGAAGTGGGGAAGGAAGTGTTGCTTATGATGGGAATAGGACATGTCTCCTCGTGGGCTGCTTGGAGCTAGTCTTGCTGTGGGATAAGGGAAATGGCAGAACAAGGCTCTGGGATACTCCAATGTCACTCACTTTAAAGAAAGGCTCACTCTGCTTGCGGATGTCATCCACTGTGAGACGGGAGCGGGCATAGCCCACAATGAAGGTGTCTTCGGGTAGAAGGCCATCCCGGAACAGCCACCTGAAGGTACAACAAAGCTGTTTTCAGGCTAGGTAGGGAAGGTCAACACCTGTCCCAGGTAGAAAGGCTTTTTTGGAGGATAGTATAGAGTTATACCTACCAGATGGTTGGATAGATCTTCTTCTTGGCCAGGTCACCCTGCAGCAGAGAAAACACATGGTCAGAAAGAGCTGATATGACCTAGATCATTCCCCACCACAGTGATCTGGGTGTCCCCATATATCATCAGAGGAGCTCAGAGATTCAACCCTGATCCAGCCTTGTGCCAATACAGGTGAGTAGATGAGTCTGCCAGGTTCAAGATGAAAATGTAGACATTGGGTTCATTAGAACTTAAGGATAATAAAGGCAGCACATACAAAACACAACCTGTGAGATACGACAGATGCCACATTAGCATAAAAGGGGTTATAAAGTAATGAGATGGTCATTCAATTAATGAAGTCAGAAAAATTGGTTACTTTTCTTGTTGCTGTGACAAAATACCTGGCAGAAAGTAACTTAAGGGATGAAGGGTTCATTCAGGCTCACAGTTTAAGGGTACAGTCTGACATGTCAGGGAAGGCATGGTGATAGGGGTGTGAAGTACTTTGTGTCAACAGTCAAGAAGCAGAGAGTTGAATATGGACACTCAGCTTACTTTCTCTTGTTTTCCTTTAGTCAGGGACACCAACCAATAGGGTGTGACATGAACAGTCACGGTAGATTTTTCTTCCTCAGTTAAATCTTTCCGGAAACATGATCATAGATGCACCTCTGGGTGTCTATGAGGGTATTCTTAATGCCTGCTATTGCTTCTTTAGTTATTAAACCCTTGCCAGTATTATAAGACAAGAAAATGAAAATGGTATAAGGTTTAGAAAAAAAAACACAAAAACCTGTCATTAGATGATAGCTTGTTTATTTAAAAATACATCAAATCAACCTACAGACTAATTATTAGAGTTAATGAGAATTTAGCCAAGTTGCTAGATTAAAAAGATAGGAGTAGGTAGAGATTTCTTAGTATATAAAATAATAATCATAAGCCAGCATTGTACTGCAGCCTATAATCCTAGTTCTCCAGAAGTAGAGGTAGGAGGATAAGGACTTCAGGGTTATCCTTGGATACATAGTGAGTTGAAGGCCTGCACAGAGAAAGGGGAGATAGAGCAGGAGAGAGTGATATGAAAATATGAAGGGCATGTGTGAAACTCTAGGTTCAATCTCCAGTATTACGAAACAATGAAAAGAAGGAAGAAAGGGAAATTAGTAGGCAAGCATGGTATTATGGCCTTAGTGGTAGGGTTTGTGCTTTGCATGTACAGGGCCCAGAGTATAATCGCTAGCACCAAAAAGACAAGGTGCAGCCTTAGAGATAACATTCACTAAATTTATCTGTATTCAGAATATCTAAATAGCTCCTATGACACACTGTAAAACAATCTAACTGAAATGGGTGAAGGTTTGGCCAGATGTTTCACCAGAAAGAAAATAAATGGCCATTAAATAATAAATGGAAAGTGTTCAAGATCATCAGGTATCAGAAAATACAAATTAAACAAGACATCACTTCATACTCACTAGAATGGTCAAATCCAAATGATAATAATTGGACATACTTATAATTCAATCACTTGGGAGGCGGAGGCAGGAGGAACTTCATGAGTAAAAGGCTAACCTGGGCAACACAGTGAGTTCCAGGCTAACCTGAGCTACATGGGACCCTATGTCAAATAGAACTCCCTCCCCACAAAAAGCCAAACTGTTGGTGTGGAACTCACAGATTGTGGGTAGAAATGTGCAATGGTTAAATCTAAAACAGCTTGACAGCCTCTTATCAAGTGAAACACCTACACTTATCTTATGACCCACCATTCCTCTACTAGGTTTTACCCCAGAGGAAAAAAGCAGGCAGCCAGCTACTCAAAGATCTGTGCATGAATGGTCATGGCAGCTTTAATTTAAAATAGCCTGGACCCAGGTAGTGGTAGGGCACACCTTTAATCCTAGCACTTGGGAGATGGAGAGGCAGGTGAATCTCTATGAGTCAGAGGCCTAGTCTACAGATGGAGTTCCAGGACAGCCAGGGTTACACAGAGAAACTCTATCTCAAAATAATAATAATAATAATAATAATAATAATAATAATAATAATAATAATAAAATAAATTAAAAAAAAGCCCAGACATGCTCAAATCAACCAGTACACAGATGGACAAAATGTATATTTGTATTCAGCTACTCAGGAATGCACTACCATTCCAAACAGTATTGGAAAATCTCAAATACATTATACTAAACCACAGAACCTATACACAAGAGACTAAATACTCATGGGTTCACTTAAAAGTCCCAGAATGGGCAACATGAGTCTATTATGACAGATTTCAGGTGAGTGGTTGCCTGGGCAGGTAGTAGACTGTCTAGCAGGGGTACCCAAGAACTGTGTGGGGAGACAGAAATGCCATAGATTAGGCCATCAGCAGTACAGATACCATTTATGCATTGCAATGTGTATGAAGAAAAGAGGATAAAAATAATTGAGCAGAGGGCAGAGGGGAGGTTTGACATTACTCCTTGGGGAACAATGACTACAAAGTGGGGGACTTCTTGGGTGCAGATTTTGCTATAGGATCTGGGTATGTAACCCTAACTAATTTGGAATTTGCTAAATGGCCTTAAACTCAATGTAATCCTTTTGTCTCAGTCTCATAAGTGCTGTGATTACAGGTGGGTACCAGTACACCTGGCTTTATTCAGTTAAAAATTATTATTATTTATTTTTTTTGTTGAGACTGGGTTTCATGTATCCTAGGCTAGCCTCAAACTCATTATGTAGCCAAGACTGGCCCTGAATTCCTAATCCTCCTGCCTCTACCCCTCTAGAATTATGAAAGGAGTATACCACCATGTTTTATATTGTTTTAAGCAAGAGCCTTGTTACATTGCTCAGGCTAGTCTTGAACATCTTCCCTGAAGTGAATCTCCTGCTTCGGCCTCCTAAGTGGTAGGACTTCAGATGATAATGCTCTGTTTCTTATTTTTATTTAAATCACTATTTTATTTTTATTTTTTTTTATTTTATTTTATTTTTTTTTTTTGGTTTTTCGAGACAGGGTTTCTCTGTGTAGCTTTGCGCCTTTCCTGGAACTCACTTGGTAGCCCAGGCTGGCCTCGAACTCACAAAGATCCGCCTGCCTCTGCCTCCCGAGTGCTGGGATTAAAGGCGTGCGCCACCACCGCCCGGCTTCACTATTTTATTTTTAATTATGTGAATGTGTGGTGGTATGCTCACATTAGTACAGGCACCTATAGAAGGCAGAAGAGGACAATGGATCCCCTGGACTGGGAGTTACAGGGAGTTTTTAGCTGCTTGATGTGAGTGCTAGGAACCAAACTTGGGTTTGAGCAAAAGTAGCAAGTACTCTTAACCAATGAGCCATCTTTCCAGCCTGTTTTTTAAGGTGGGAGAAATTTACAAGGGTGTGCCAAGTTTGTGAAAAGTTGTCCAACTGCACCCTTAAGGTCTGTATTATTTTTGATATATATTCCAATAAAAATGATAAACATCTGGGGCTAAGAATATAGCTCAGTGGTAAAGTGCTTAGTAAGCATGAGCCAGTGGGTTTGATCCCTAGCAGTGCAAAACTAACAAACCAAACAGCACCCCACAAAAACACTATAAATATTAACAGATACAAGTTAACTGCTTTTATTTATTAACATCAAGCAGTTGGCAAAATAAGCAATTTAAAACAATACCATTTACTAAAGTTCATATTATAAAGAACCTAGAAACAAATTCAATAGAATACATGTGTGGGTTTACAGAGAAAATGATCCAACTCCATTAAAGATGACCTACATAAGACCCCATGCTCCTCTCTAAGCCAATGTGCACACCCAGTTCAATCTCCCAGTAGCCATCAACAGCCCAACATGCTTTCATTTTGTACCCTGCCAAACAAGGTCTAAGAAGGAGGAGCTGAAACGGCTACCAAGCTCCTGAAGAATAGGGTAGGGCATCTGCCCTTCCATCTCAAACCCTATCATTAGGACCATGGGATGGGTGTGAACCCAAGCTACACAGGGTACTGCTACTCCATGGGGAGAGGTGAGCAAGTGGCACAGGAGTGGGGCACTGGTCCCATCTGTATCCCAACTCACTCGCTATAGAAAAAGCAACTCTGAGTATTAAGGACCTGAATATTTATGCAAAAGTATTTTGTTGAAAATTTTACTACAGGCATACCTAATTAAAATTTCAAAACACCATTCCATCTAACAAGGTATCTTGAAATTAATTTCCCAGGTGTTTGGGATGAGTTGGTCTGGGTGACATGAACTTTGCCAAGTTTAAACAAGCTATGTAGAATGCAGCCAGAACAATACTCCTTACCTGGGCCCACTGTGACCTGGGAAGATGTTGGGCTCCATGGACCAGAGACCTCCAAAAAGTGAAGTGAACTGCTGTTTCCTTTAGCACAATAACCAATAGGCAACTTCCTGCTATCATAAGTGGACTAGTATACAACATAGCCCATGCTGACTAGCTCTTTAAAATGAAGATGTTGGGCTGGAAAGGTGGCTTGGTGGTTGGTTAAAAGCACTGGCTATTCTTTTGGAGGTTTCTGGTTTGATTTCCACAACACATGTGGTGGCTCACAACTATCTGTAACTCTAGTTTTAGGGGATCTGACACCCTCTTCTGACCTCTGAGGGCACCAGATATGCAAGTTGTGCAGACACACATGCAGGCAAAATACCCATATACATAAAATAAACAAAATTAAAACATTGAAGAGGTAATGCAACCTTAGATACAAACTTCAAAAATGACTGAGCCAGATACAGTAGTGTACACCTGTAATCACAGAACTTGGGAGGTTGAGACAGGAGAATAACAAGTTTAAGGCCAGCCTGAGAAACATAGTGAGCCCGTTTAAAAAAAATGGGAGCAGAGCCTCAGGGAGAGGCTGAGGCTCAGTGGTAGACTTGCTCAGCATGCAGGAAGCCTTGGGGTATGTTCCCAGTAACATATTAATAAACAAAAGAGATTGAGCTATATGGCTGCATTGATGAATCCATTTCTATAGAAAATGGCAGTTCTGGATAAGGATGGTTATGGGCACTCAGGGATTTCCAGTGGCTTAAATGTTTGACTTCAGAGGTTTGCTGAGTGACAGTTCCATGGAAGCAGGTGTATGTAGGTCATTTCCAGGTTCTACTGAGTTCCCAAAATGTCCACAGTTGGCTGTTACCAAACTTTGGCAACCTGTGTTGGCCTGAGGGAGCAGTTCCCTCCACTTAGTGCCCCTGTCTGTCAACTGTTCAGGATTAAAGTCCTGAGCACTGAGGAGTGGGTTCACATGATAACCACCATCTTCCATATGCACTTCTGGGAGCCTGAACCCAATGGCCACCTTGTAGCCCCATGCTATGATGACTATCTTCAGGAAAATGTCTAAGACTTGTTGCCAGCTGGGCTCCTATTGCTCTAGAGCCTCCTCATTTGTCACTCCCTCATGTGATACCTAGCATGGCCACCTGAGTGAACTACTTACTGTCCCCTAAGTCACTTTGCTGGGCAACGTTTTTACCCTGTTGTGCCAGATGGCTGCCCTTACAAGTTCCACAAAGGTCAGTTTAGATAAACCCCATTCTGGCCAGAATCTCCCCAAGGATGGCTCCTGGTTCCTCAGAGTACTTTCAATGCCTGCCTCTGGCATCTCCCATCAGTGGGATGTGGGTTACTGCTCATGTCAGAGGGCTTTGTCCTGGGCTCACACACTCCAGAAAGGGCTGGCTTGCTGGGAAAACAATGAGATCCCTGGCCTTCAGACCTTTCTAAGCAGGCAGTGTTTGCTTATGATCAAATTCCAACAGACTGGGAGGAATCAGGACAGACTCCAGCCAATGTATTGGTGGTAAGGGACAGGCTTGCTGAGTCACAGTTGCCCAACACCCAGAGCTGTTTGTTCTTGTTCCCTTTGGGATTAACCAGACATAGAACCTGTTCTCCTTGTTTTAGCTCAGCTCCTGCAACCGACAGTCTGCCTGCCTTCAAGTTACTCAAGGGAGGTGAGGTAGGACTAAGGACAGTGGGGGCGGGAGGCAGCCATTCTTCTCAGGATGGGGGTGACTCTGCCTTTCCTGCTGGCTTCATGACTCTCACTGTACTCCTCTTAAATAAGGAACATGAAAAGAACTGAAACCTAAATTTACCATGTGTGGGAGTGGGAGCAATTAGAGAGGTAGCTGGAAATCTCTCATTTTTGCCACCCCCTCACATTGCCCAAGGATCATGGCAGGGGAAGGAGCTACCTAAGGACATGTAGGGACTTAGGAGAATTAGGGCATGGTTAAGATCTCCAGCCACAACTATCTGGCCAGATAAGGGCAAAGAAATCTGAGCACCAACTGACCTATGGTCAGCTGAGGTTTGACCTCTTGTTTTATAAACCCAAATCATACCCAAGGGTCGTTGGGGATGAGGAACCCACCTAGCTTCCCAAGGTGGAGTTCTGGGCTGTGACTGAGGATCAGGTGGCTTCCAATCACTGGAATGAGATGGGGGAAATGTGAGGTAGGTTTGGGCTAAAAAAAAAAAAAAACTAACAAAAGGCCTCCTTCCTACACCCTGGGGCTCCATGAGTCACCACCATTCTTTTGGGAGAATGCCAAGATCATCATGACACAGCAAGACTCTTACCAGTCCAAGGGAGAAGTCAATTCTGAAATGACTCAAGAAGAGGGATAGGCTTGGACTGCCAGGTCACTCCTCACACAGGCCTGTCAGTGGGATGGACCCTGAGTACCTACAGATTCTATGGCTGTCACATAATCTAGGTGGGGGAACCGATGTCTAGAGATGAGCCCTGTAGTGAGCCCATCTGTCCATCAACCCACGTGAACTCCGAGGCCTACTCCTTTTCTTCTGCATAAAGGGAAAGAGTCACTTTCCAGCCTCACCAAGGTCCTATTGGCTGGAGAGACACCCTTTCAGGTCCACAGGTTCCTTCCCCACACTGGTCCATAAGTACAGGGTTTTCTGGAGTGGGACAGTAAGAATTTCTGTTTCCTTCCTTGAGTGGGAATCCTGAGAAGAGGAGTAGCTACAGTGAGGCAGCACAAGAACATCCTAGGTAGGAAGCTGGGTACATGGGTAAAGACTGGGTAAGGACCTGGGGAGGAAGAAGGGGCAGAGGATGGCTACTTGGGCTCAGCTTGCCCTAGTGTGTTCCAGTTTCCTAGGCTTGGGGCCTGTCAGCCACTGGATTCCTTTTAGTTTCTAGATCACACTGAGCTTGTTTCCAACTTAGAGGACAATTGCCCTCTTATCCTCAACTTGCCTTGTTTTCTAGGTCCACTTGAGACCTGTGTGTTGCAGGGGGCTTAGTACATAAGAGCCCATTTGTGACTTCTGTCACATACAGCTCTCTAAAATCCTGTTTGTTTGCTTGCTCCTAAAATACACTGTTCTCACAAGGATAGAGACTAAGGCTGTTGTGAATTGGAGGAGACACTTGATTGCTACATTGAATGAATGGAGAATTTGCAGGTCTCCTAGATCAGCTAGCACCTTGTCTACTTCATGCATTCAGTAAAGTGTGAGGCAGGAGATAATCTGGGGGCTGTCCCAGCACAGGGTCTGTCTGTCTCAGGCCCTCTGAGAGGAACAGAGAGAAATAACAATGCTCTTCAACAAATCTCTCTTTCTTCCCCATTCCCTTTTGTTGGAGCTAGCACTTCCCATCTCTACTCTGGAAGCCTTGGTTCCCACTGCCAGAGCAGAGGAGAGTAAAGGGGAACCACACTGATTGCAGTGAAATGAAGTTGCTCAACTTCAGGCTAGAACTCACATAATCAGCCTAGGATAAAGCCAGAGGCTGTCTGGCCCTTGTTTGTTAGGTGAAAACTACTAAGGTTCAGAGAAATGTAGACATTTGTTCCAGGTCACACAACAAACTGTCAATGAGGGAGGGTCCTGCAGTTGTAAACTATCTTTGCTGTTTGGGTTATTGTTGTTGCAAGCTTATGAAAGCATGGGTGGGGCAGGGGAAATCATCCTCAGTTACTTTCTCTTTCAGATGGCCCTTTAGATTGAAGGGCCTAATAGAGTCCTATATGCCAAGGTTTGTGTTTGATACATGCATGCATGGCTCCTTTAAGGGAACTAGGCTGGAGCCAGGGCTGAAGGTAGGACTGCTGAACTGTGTGTTCTGACTGGGTACTTTTGTTGGGTCTTAGAGTTACAGGGAGTCAGGGAACAGTGCCTTGAGGTGTCTCTCCCTTGCCCTTTCAGTGGTAGAGCCCTTCTCCTCTGCTTTTGCATTCCTTTTCTAAGTTCTCCCACTCCTAGTTTTGCTCAGAAATACAAGGCTGACAAAGAACAGGTTTGGCAAAGGGGGTGGCATGTTCTGATTTCCTCTTTTTTTTTTGGTAGTACTGAGAATTGAACTTAGGGCCTCATGCATAAGAGGTTAGAACTTTACTACTGAGCTACAGCCCTAGCTCTTAGTGGGCGTTAACGCTATGTATGAACAAGGAACCACAGAGTTCCTCCATCACTGAGGGGCCCAGAGTGTGGAAGGTGCTGAGCCAGTGGCTACCCTCTCAAGAACACACTAGCTCTGATGAAGTTCTTGCTCAAGATTACACAATAAGTTAATACTGAAGATGGTCACACGAGAGTGAGCTGATTCCAGGGTTAAAAGCAAGCAATTGAGTTTACCTTTGCCATCAAACCCTGGCCACTGAACATGCCCTACTGCCACATAGCACATAAGAGAGGGTGCCCCCACCTGCCCCAGTCTCACTGTGTACCATCAGTACACCACCCCTCTGACTGTGTTTCTGTTCTTCAGTTTTTCCTAACAGAGTACAATGATAGTTGTTCCAGTTGGACAACTGGAAACCAGGTGGAATTAACAGAAATCTGCAATAGGCTTTGGAAGATGTGGCAAAGAGGGGGTATTTGCCTCCAGGGAACTTCATGCAGTAGAGAGAAAAGAGACAGAGGCAGGACCTCAGATCCTTTCACTGAAATTGACTGTAACATTTGTCAAATTACAGATTTTGAAAAAAAAATATAGATTGAATAGTATTCCCTGATTGCACCTCAGTTTTTTCCATCCAGGAGAAAGAAGTCCAGCTAGATGGTGCTTTAGAACTTGGATGTTCCAAGTCTGGTCCACATTCAAAGGCTGAGCATAGATTTCTGAAACTCCTTGCAAGTGAGAAATTCAACATAAGTACATGATGTATAGCAGGTACTGCTGTGATGATCAGGATACACAGGTGGGAACATATACCATAGAGTTCAAACTAGTAGAACCTGTGTGGTTCCTCAGCAGACAGGAAAGTTGAGGTACAAAGAGAAATGCCTTGCTACATTTGATTTTTTAGACTCAGGGCCTGAGGGGAGACTCACCGATGCACCCATGATGATAAATATGTGTGTATCAGCTTGGTGGAAGGCATCACCCTGGTACAACTCTTCCCTTAGGATCCCACACACCTGGGTTCGGCTCAGGGCCACCTGCTCTGCCATGATGTTTTCTGGTGAAAGAAAAGCTCATTGATAAGGCAGGAGAACAGAAGAGCATTGACAACCTAACCTTATTCAAGGTTCCTTTGGGTTCTCACTAGGTTACTGAAACTACTGGCTGGGAATGCTGTGTGCCTGCGCATACAGAGTCAGAAACTACTGCTTCTGGACTCCAGCCATACCTTCCTATGTTGTGGAGGCCCACAGAGGTTTTCTAGTGAGATCTGAGTTTGCTTTACCCAGCAGAGCTGCATTAGAGGACTGCTTGACCATGTGCTTGGTTACCAGGTGATTGGAAGGGTCTGCACTTGGCTGAGCTAGGGGGAAGTCTTTGCTCCACCCCTTGGCATTCCTATAAATAACCCTTTAGAAGAGACAGAAGGGGCTGGTGGATAATGATCCAGGCCCTCCTGAGGCTATCCCGTGTTTCTGTTTCTCTCCCCTCTATCCTTCTACCTCTATATTTCTACCTCAATCTCTTATCCCTCTCTCCTCAAGAGTTCCCTGTCATAAAAAAAACTGGGAGCTGTTTCCCCACACTATGTTGTCTTCTCTGGGGGCTGTACATTACGAAATCACTATAAGCATTAATGGAATTCATTAAAATCCAGTCAGGGCATCGCCCTGTGTCTGGGGCCATCACACTTTAGTCTCTGCCAGAAACTCCACAATGAAATGAACATGTTTGATTGTGCAGATGGTGGAGATCAGCTCCAGCTCTCTCCTGGTCAAGCTAGGTGATTCCGGAAGGTCCCTTCTCTTCTAAAAGTCTAGTCCTCATGGGCCCAATGAGGGGAAGTGCGGAGTACAAAGGGATGGGTTAAGACCTCGTAGATTTTCTTCCATATCCAAGCATGACAAATAGCGCACATCAAAAGGACATGAGGCGTACAAGCAGGAAGCACATCCCTCCACCGGTGTGCCATCAGACCACCCCTTTACCTGCGTTTAGTTGCTGCTGCCAAACAGGTTCACAGTTCTGGAGTGCACAGCTCGTTTCCGGGGGCTGCGCTTAGCTGGCCCATTTAATGCATGAGGGCGGGTGCTTTGACTGAGCTGACCCGCCTCAGGAGAGGCAGAAGGGGAGGAGCTTCGGACTACTCCATCGGTGAGGGAGGGGAGAGGAGCAGAAGTAGGTGCGCACGCATCTCTTGCTAGCCCCACCCTGTTGGCCGTCCCTGCTTCCCCTGCTCCGCGATCGCGATACCTTGCTGGCATAGGTGCAGCTCCGCACAGTTTTCCTGTGTCCCCATCGCTACCCCAGCCATACCCTATGGTCTGGTTTCCGATGGACCCTTGAGTCCCTGCGCCCTCCCGGATGACCCCACTTCCGCTAGCAGCGTAGCCACGCCTCCCCTTGTGGTGGGTTTGGGATCCTTTCGCAGCTTCTTTTAGGCTTTTTTCCGTGGTAGGGACCTGGAGGCAGAGGGCCCGGTGGCAGGACCAGACTGAAACTAGGGTGTTTCAGTGCGGATGCGGCGCCTTGAAAATGGGGTGGGGGCGGGTGTAGGCGTGGTGGCGCACGCCTTTAATCCCAAGCACTCGGGAAGCAGAGGCAGGTAGATCTCTGTGAGTTCAGAGGCCAGCCTGGACAGCTAGAAGAAAGACCCTGTCTCAAAAAAAAAAGTGTGTGTGTGTGTGCGTGTGTATGTGTGTAGTCATGTTTATCAGTGAGGAGCGTTTCGCTCTTCGGATGGCCAATGCAGGCTGGCTGGCGGTCTGAAGCTTCTCTCCGGAGCAGGATGTACCACTTTTGCGGCTACGCATCTTCAGTTAATCTCCACGGCTTCAAGTCTGTGTTTTACTTCCGGATCCCACACTTACGACACCGGAAGCCGGAAGCGGGGGTTTCCACAGCCGAGAAGGGAAGGCTGATCGTCTAACTAGGACTTTCTGGGAGCTCCGATTCAGTCTGAGAGGTCGGATCCCGCTGCTTCCGCCCTCTTCACTTCTGGCTAACTCTGCTGACAGGTGTGGTCCTCTTCTCCAAAGACAAGGCTCTATCGGTGGCCGTTCCGCAGCTTCCGAGGCTCCTGACCTCCTCCCCGCTTCCCTTGGGCCCAGTTTGTTCTGTTGCATGCTTTCGCATGCTTTTCGAGCATGGGTTCAAGAGTGCTGATTCGCGACCCAGCTTATTTGGGCGGCTAGTCGGACTGATACTCTCCTTCCCTTTGCTGCAGCTGTAGCCTAAGGGCTTGGCCCCCAGTGCTAGAACTCTTCTAGTTCGGAGACGTTTTTCTGTTGATCAAACTTTGTTTTCTGAAACAGCATCTCGCGATGTAGGCCAGATAGACCTCGAACTCAAGATCATCCTGCCTCAGCCTTTTCGAGTGCCAGAGTAATAGGCCAAGCTGTTTATCAAACTTGAGTGCATTTGAAGTCTTTAAAAAGTTTTCAAGTGTATCTTGACAGCTAAATATCTTACCTTATGCACCTCAGCTCACTTTGCGAATGATTAGTAATCTATTTGTGTGTTCTCATACCATTTATCTGATCTGAGAATGAATGTATTGTCTTGGCATTTCTTAGGAAAAAGGAAAGACCTACGGTAGTAGGAGCAGAGAGTCAGGGAGGAATAGTTGGTGGAGAGGAAGGAAGGAAGGGAAATTAGGTGGTATAGGACCTTGTAGGCT
Source organism: Peromyscus maniculatus bairdii (assembly GCF_049852395.1). NCBI lineage: Eukaryota > Metazoa > Chordata > Mammalia > Rodentia > Cricetidae > Peromyscus > Peromyscus maniculatus. The sequence goes on along the minus strand of NC_134875.1, from coordinate 1,394,186 downwards.
GTTGCACAGACTTTGTTTTTTTTTTTTTTTTTGCACTGGGAGAAATAGGAACTCTGATAGGGTTCACGGTAGAAGGGAGAAGTAGTCTGAGTTATCTTTGAGGTAACTGGCCCCAGTGGGGTCAGTTGTAAAGGACAAGGGAAGAAGCAAAGCATGGTGATCTGTAAAGAGATTATTGCAGTAATCCATGTGAAAGATGATAGTGCTGTTAGCCTTTTATTATTGAAAACTTTAAAATTGTTCAAAAATAGAAATAATAAAATAGTAAGTTCCATGTACACATTTCTTAGCTGTCTCTATCAACTCATAGCTAACTTTAATTCACACCCCTTATAATCCTCTACCATGATTTTTTTCTTCTTTAGAAAATATGTTATTTTATGTGTATGGGTGTTTTGGCTGTGAGTATGTATATGTACTACATGCTTGCCTGGTGCCAAAGGAGGTCAGAAGAAGGTGTCAGGTCCCCATGGATTGGAGTTACAGATGTTTGTGAGCCACCATGTGGGTGCTGGGAACTGTCTTCTGCAATAATAGCAAGTGCTCTTAACCAGAGTCATCATCTTTCTTGGCCCACCCTTTATGATTTTCATTAACAGCTTTCTTGAGACATAATTTGCATGTCACACCATTTACATTTAAAAATTAAAAAATATTTATTTACTATTGTATGTGTGTGTGTGTGTGTGTGTTTGTGTGTGTGTGTGTGTTCATGATGTGTGTGGGGAGCACAGGTACCATGCCAGATTGTGTAGAGGTCAGAGGACAATATTGTTGAGCCAGCTCTCCTTTACATGTGTTTTCACCTTTACATGTGTTCTCAGGTCTCCAGACTTGCATAGCAAGAGCCTTTATCCACTGAGATGTCTCATTTGCTTATAATTCAAAATTTTTGGAGACAAAGTCTCATGAAGATCCCTTCCTTTTGAGTTCCTAATCCTTCTGCTTTTACTTCCTAAGTGTTGAGATTACAGAAGTATATCACCACACCTGGCTACAATTCACATATTTAAGGTGTATAATTCAGTGGTTTTTAGTGGGTTCATGGGAGTGTGCAAACATCACTAATCACAGAACATCATCATCACCCCCAAAAGAAACCCTAACTAAGAAACCCCAGTCCACCTCATCTCTCTAAGTAACCACTAAACTACTTTCTGTCTGGATTTACATGTTTTGGATACTTCTTCTGAGTGGAAGTACATTCAATATATAGCTTTCGGTGACATTTCTTTCTCTTAGCAATTATTTGGAGCATGCGTTCTTGTTTTAGCGTGTAGCTGAACTAGATTTTGCTTATTCATCAGTTGATGGACATTTGGATTGTTTCTACTCTGGCTGCTTTGAGTAATGCTACTGCTGTGATCATTTACATATGGACATGTGTTTTCTTTTCTTTTTCTTTCTTTCTTTCTTTTTTCTTTTTCTTTTTTTTTTTTTTTTTGGTTTTTCGAGACAGGGTTTCTCTGTGTAGTTTTGGTACCTGTCCTGGATCTCGCTCTGTAGCCCAGGCTGGTCTTGAACTCACAGAGATCCGCCTGCCTCTGCCTCCCAAGTACTGGGATCAAAGTCTTATACCACCACTGCCCAGCTCTGGACATGTGTTTTCATTTCTCTTGGGTATGTCCTCAGGCGTCTCCCTTTTATTATGCAGTGAATTTCAGACATGTGAGTATTTCATTATGCATCTCTTTCAGAAAGGACTCTAAATAACCATAACTACAATACCATGATCACACTTAAAATACTTAATGTTACAGAGTTTCTTCATGAATTAGATATGAGGAGGGAGGGGAAGGGAAAGGAACGGAGATACTAATCGAACAAACAAACAAGCAAACAAAACCCAGAAATGCTCAAGATTTTTGTCCTGATAATTGGGGGATGGATTTGTTTTCAGCTGATAGTAAGGGAAGTTGTAGGTAGAATTGGATTTCTTGGTAGTACTGGGGATCCGGGGTCTGGTGAATGTTTGGTAAGTGTGCTACTGCTGAGCTATACCTCTAGCCCTGAGAAATTAATTTTGAGACGATCTCTTTCATTTTAATTTAAAAAATATTTATTTTTAATTTTTATTTACGTGTGTGTGTGTGTGTGTGTGTGTGTGTGTGTGTGTGTGTGTGTGCCTAGGAGACCAGAAGAGTACATTGGATTCCTCTGGAGCTGGAGTTATAGATGGTTATGAGCTGCCCAACATGGGTGCTAGGAACTGAACTTGGTTCCTCTGGAAGAGCATTGAGTGCTCCTAACAGCTGAGCTGTCTCTCCAGCCCCTTGAGTAGACTTCTAAACATCCAAGTAGTTTGATATGTGAGTCTGGAATTCAGGAGTGAAAACTATTTGGAATATTATCAACATTAAGATTGGGGTTAAAGCCATGAGACTGAATAGAATTACTGCAGGGGTGAATGTAGGTAGCGAAAATGTCCCCAGGCACCTCAACATGAAGGAATGAGAACTTAGTGAAAGGGCCTCAGCAGGATCATCTTATGAGGGAATGAGAGACACCAGAAGAGGCTTTCCTGGAAGCTGAAAGGAAGAAAGTAGGTGAAGAAGAGGGAAGGGTCAGCTGGGTGAGCTCAGGCAGATGGATCTATGGGTATCAACACTGTCAATGTAAATAGTCAAGATTCTTCAGTGTTGCAGGCATCCTCCCTTACTGAAGGCCCACTTCTGGAAGCTTGCATTGAGATTGTCCTCTTTCTGGTAGTCAATCTTAGGCAGGATTTAGGAAGTCTCCAGGTTAGCTCTGCCCTGCATGTTCTTTATCTGGTTTATAAGCCAACATAAGCAGACCAGGGGTCATTTGTCTCAGACTGACACCCCAAGTCCCACTTTCAAATTTCTTAGCATCCAGAAGACACCAGAGGTCTCTATCCCCAAGGAACACTCCCCAGGTACAGTGTGGTCTCCTGAAGTTTCTCTTACCAAGTATTTGAGTTTCCTGTGATTCCTATAAGAAATGACTATAGGCTTGGTGGCTTAAAACAACAGAAATAAATATCTCACAGTTCTGGAGGCCAGGAGAATAAAATTAGAGAGTCAGCAAGGCCACACTCAATCTCCAAATTGTACAAGAGTATCCTTTCTGTGTCTTTCAGCTGCTAGTGGGTCAGTTGTTCCTTAGCTTGTGGTTATATCAGTCTAGTCTTAGCTTCTGTCTTCCTATGGCTGTCTCCCTGTATTTCCACCTGTTTTCCCTCTTTCTCCTGTCTCTTTTGTGTATATGTGAGGAGCTGGGAATTGAACCCAGGGCCTTGTGCATGCTAGGTAAGTGACTATGTAGTTCTACCACTGAACTACATTCCCAGTCCTGTCTCATTTGTCTTTCAGAACGGTACTTGCTATTGGAGTCATGGCCCACCCATGTAATTTAGGATGATCTTAGTTTGAAAGCCTTAATTTTTGTGAGACAGGTTCTTACTATATAGACCAGGCTGGCCTTGAACTCAGATTTGCCTGACTCTGCCTCTTAAGTGCTGGGATTAAAGAGATGCACCACCATGCCTGTCTTGAGATCCCTAATTTAACCACATCTGTAAAGATCCTTTTTTCCAAGTAAAGTCACATTCATAGGGAAAGAGGACAAGCTATGAAGCCATGGTGGGTAGGGGGAAAAATGGGCTATAGGGATCAGTAGGAACAAGTTTGATCTTTCTTGGGACACTAAGGTTTTAGGTGGGAGGGGATATAGATTTCTTGGGAGAGAGGGTTTTTTCTAAGATGTAGTATGGCCTGCTCTTGAAAAGGTGTGGCCATCTCTGGTAAGAAGAGGTCTTTGAGTTGCAGGGATTAGGACATGGCTATGTCAATGGTTCTACTACATTAAGTGAGGGGCTGGGACCCTCTACTTCTACTTGAAAGTTTATTGAGGAGATAGGACTCCCAGTACACTGTCCTTTCCTTCCACAAATAATTCTCTCTCTCTTTGGAATAGGAATATTTGCTACGTCTTAGACCCAAACTCCACTTTTGTATCTGGTCCCACCAGATAAAATGTCCAGCATTTTTCTGTGAATGGAAGTCTAGGGCTTCTGTATAGATTGAACCCCTTATGCTGGTTGACAGAACTCTGCTCTGTGTCATGCCCTCCCTCCTACTGTCTTTTTCTTCTAGATACTGTCTTGTTGGATGAGCAGGCACCTCTGGAAGAATCAGTTGGGTGAGATGGTGCAGCCCAGTGGTGGCCCAGCAGGGGACCAAGACATGCAGGGTGAAGAATCTTCTCTGGGGAAGCCGGCAATGTTACATTTGCCTTCAGAGCAGGGTACTCCTGAGACACTCCAGCGCTGCTTGGAAGAGAACCAAGAGCTCCGAGGTGAAGATTGCAGTGTGAGGGAGGCATGGAGTAAAATATCAGGAGGGGCCTGGTACACTAAGGACAAAACTTATTTTCACCTGCACATCATTATTGGTAGGGTTTAAGGTCATGATGTGCCTAAGAACCAGCCAGCATTTATTTCAAACTTGGTTTCAGGTGGGGTTCTCTGTGAAGATTCACATATAGGAAATGATTTGGTTCAGGGCCAGCACCAGGGAAGGGAAAGGAGAAGGGGGAAGAGGACAAGCTGAGAAGCCATGGTGGGTAGGGGGAAAAGTGGGCTATAGGGATCAATGGGAGTAGGCTTGATCTTTATCAAGACACAGCAAGCTTTTAGGTGAGAGGGAAAATTGTTTTCCTTGGGGGAGAGAGGGTTTTTTCCTAAGATGTAGTGTGGCCTGCTCTTAGAAGGGCATGGTCAGATCTGGTGAGAAGAGGTCTTTGAGTGTATCTACTGTGCTGGCACCCTGTCTCCTTTCTCATGTCACCCTCATTTTGTAAGGTGGGTGTTAACAGTTTTTGAATAGACAGCTGAACACGAAACTCAGAGATATTATTAACTTGTCCCATCGGCACCTTCTGGGCTGCTAGGCTGTAGCCAGAAACTACACAGTGAAATTTGCCTTGGGGACTGTCTCCTGCCTCCCCAAGTCTGCAGGCATGTTTAGGGTCCCCTGATCCTGAAGACAGAGATGCAGGCCTGGGACGAGTGGAACTGAGTGCTCCAGGGTAGGGATACCTCCAACGGACCAGAATATAAATTAAGCACTTAAAAAGAAAGTTGCACTTGATGTATCCCTTCAAGTGAGGATGGTATGTTTAGTAATACATTGCAGACACTTGGGGACATATCATCAGTGGAATTGGCTGGGAATTGGTTTGACTTCTTTGAGAAAGGCTACCTAGTATTACAGGGGTGCCTGGCTGTCAGGACCCACATCTCCTTTGCTGTCTTCCCTGTCCCCAGATGCCATCCGGCAGAACAATCAGATGCTGAGGGAACGCTGTGAGGAGCTGCTCCATTTCCAGGTCAGCCAACGAGAAGAGAAGGAGTTCCTCATGTGCAAATTTCAGGAAGCCAGGAAGCTGGTGGAGAGACTGAGCTTGGACAAGCTTGACCTGCAGAGGCAGAAAGAACAGGCCTTAAAGGATTTGGAGCACTTGAAGAAATGCCAACAGGTAGCTGGTGGGTGGGCAGGCCCTTCTGCCCTACTTGTGTTTGAAGACCATAATGACATTCATGTTCACATAGGAGGCATGTTGTTGGGGCTCCCCCAGGTTCTGGCTTGATTGCTAGGAGCACTTTCAGAACCAAGAGAAGCCACCACACTCACTGTTAGTTTATTACGGTGAAAGGGTCCATGTTAAAATCATCCAAGGTACAAGGCATGTCAGGCAGGAGCCAGGAGTGGCCAAATGTGAGCTTCTCAGGGAACAGTGTTTTTGCTGTGAGTCATGGGGACAGTGTACATGGAGCAATGTCACCCAGGAAGCATACCTATGTCTTGGGAGCCACGGTTTATACTGGGCTCACTTATGAAACTTGGAGTGTTTGTGTAGCTAGAGTTTTCGTGCCTTGCCCACAGTCAGGACAAATCTCTCTCACCCATCAGTCCCACAGCCACTCAGACCCGACCAAGTAAACACAGAGACTTATATTGCTTACAAACTGTATGGCCGTGGCAGGCTTCTTGCTAACTGTTCTTATAGCTTAAATTAATCCATTTCCATAAATCTATGCCTTGCCATGTGGCTCGTGGCTTACCAGCATCTTCACATGCGGCTTGTCATGGTGGTGGCTGGCAGTGACTCCTTCTTCCTTCCTGTTCTTTGTTTTCTCCTCTCTGTTAGTCCTGCCTATACTTCCTGCCTAGCCACCGGCCAATCAGTGTTTTATTTATTGACCAATCAGAGCAACACATTTACCATACAGAACATCCCACAGCATGCTTGGGTACCTGACCCAGCTTGCTTAGGCCCTAACAACCCTGAGGTCCAGCTGGTACCATACCATGTGCTCCAAGGCCTTCACTTATACCCTGCCATCAGCCCAGACAGTCTGGTAGGACCCTAAACCCCTGATAAACCAAGGTACTCTCATCAGGCATGATTTCCCAGGGGGCTCAGAGATGATCCCCAGGGGCATTTGGAGAAAATATGTGGTCCCAGGCCTGTAAGTTGCCCCTGTATTGCACTGTCCCCAACGGATGGTTTGCTTAGTGTGGGGTAATAGGGTATTTCAGGGCCTTTTTGGACTGGTGGGTTTCAGGACCCCAGTGACAGTAGTTGAGCAGGGATTGTGCCATCTGGGAGGGCTGACCTGGGGTTAAAGGATAGGGAGGACCTGCCACAGTTTGGTTTTACAGTGTAGGGCTAAGTTCACAGTGCTGTTGAGAGTACCTGGGCAAAGCATTTGGTTCATATCTGGGGAGATGGCAACAAGGTACCACATACTGGGGGCTTAGACAACAGAGATTGTCCCCAGTTTTGGAAGTCAGAAGTCTATAAGATGGAGGTATGGGCAGGTGGGTTCCTCACAAGGGCTATTCCAGATACTTCTCCAAGTATATTATCAGTCTTGGCATTCTTTGGTGCTCCCCAGCTCTCTTGTCACATGGCCTTTTCTCTCTGTCTTTTCTTAAAAATTTTTAATTACATTTTATTTTGTATAGTGTGTGTGTCTGTGCATGCACTCACACATGTGGGCATGTATATGCCATATACATATGGTGTGCACATGTAGGTCAGAGGACAACTTGCAGGAACCACTTCTCTCTTTCTACCATGTAAGTTCCAGGGATTGAACTCAGGTTGTCAGGCTTCGTGGAAGGCATCTTTACCTGCTGAGACCTGCTGAGCTGCCCTACAACCCTCCTCTCTTTTTATAAGGGTACCAACATGAAACATAAAGGTGAACAGTTGTTAAAGCCATGGAAACAGATTTTGTTCAGTAACTGATGACAATGAGAGTGAAAGAGCTAGCTGAGCTCTGGTGATCTGCAGAGGTGACTGGGTATTTTATCCTTTTTTTAAGATTTATTTTTATTTATATGTTTGGATGTTTGTGTCTGTGTCTGTAACGTGTGCAGGTGCCTTTGGAGGCCAGAAGAGTGTCAAATCTCCTTGAACTGGAATTCCAGATGGCTGTAAGCTACTAGATGGTTGTGGTGCTAGGAACTGAAATCTGATCTTCTAAAGAGCAGCAAGTACTCTTAACCACTGAGCCATCTTTCTACCCAATGACTAGGAATTATAAAATGAGAATAGGGGCCAGACTGTGGTTCAGTAATAAGAGTATATACTTTGCATGTGTAAAGCCTGGAGTTCAGTTTCCAATACTTCAAAAAGTAAGATTAAGACAGAAATAGAGATAGAAAGAAAATAAAGGATTTGGGCAGGGGAAGGAGCTCAAGTGAATGATGAAGGGTATTAGTGTCAATGTGATGAGGTCAGTGTACTTACAAGCTTGTACAAATCAAATGTAGGTTCTTACCATACCAGGAGACTGGGAGTCTGAGTCCTATCCTTTCTGATGATTCCATTTCAAAGGAGTAGCATTCAGGTTTTTGAGACAGGGTTAGGATCATAGAAAATATGTGGACTTTGATAGGGATAGAGGAAGGAGTCATGGCTGGTAGTACTTATTAGCCTTCCAGCCTATGTCAAGTGTTGGCCAGAATAGTCAGTTCCTTAACAGCTCTGAGCATTTGCAAGTGGGAACCAGGAAGGGGCCTGGGACATTCCAAGAATGTGTTCTTAAACTGTTTGAAGGCATGTTAAAGTTTGGTCAATCTTAACGTTTAGCTGAGCTTAGAGTATGGTTTAATCCTAGCACTCAGGACAGCTTGTGGGAGTTGATTCTCTCCTTCTACCATGTATGTTTTGAAGATCAAAATCAGGTCATCGGCCTTGGTGGCAAGTACCTTTACCCCATGAGTCTTCTTTTTTTTTTTTAAATAAAATTTATTTTTTTATTTTTATTTTTTTTTTATTTTTTAAATTACACTCATGATATTCATTAATTACACTCATGATATTAATCACATTTGTGGTATTCATAGATTACATTCGCAGTATTCATTCAAATATATATATATTTATTTTTAAATGCTGAATGTCATTTATTGAAAGAGGGAGGAGGTCTTAAATGCAGGCTTACAGCACAATGGGAGAACCCTGGAGGGCAGAAGATATCTACTGATGTTTTACAATCTTGCATCTAAGCTGTTAACGCCCAATATGCAGGATACATAGACAAGGAACTTCCCTTAAGCATTCAGGAGGGTGGAACCTGGCAGGGAATTATCATAGGGAGGATATCAAGGTCAAGGTCCGCAAGCAAGGCAACAGTTACCCAAAATGGGGGCCAGGGACCTACAGGTCCCCCTTTTATTAAAAAATGAGCTTCTGACTTGGGTTGCGTGGGACGTCAGCAGGTCACCTTACCTGTCATGGAGATGCCTGCCCAGGCCACACAGGTGCTCTGTCTTAGGTTGGTGAGTGCCCCCAGGCATTACCCATCTCTGAATACCCCATGAGTCTTCTTGCTGGTTCAGCTCTCAATATTTGAAAAAATTCAGTGTCTTCTCTCATTTTTTGAAACTTTTCACCTGTTGTTTAAATGGACTAGGTTTTTTATTTTTGTTGCTGTATTTGAGTCTGGTCTCCTTTTATAGCATTTCAAAGAGACTGAGGTTGGTGACTAGGGGAGGACAGATAGCCATTGGGTTAATAAGGCTCCAGTGTACCTAGGTTTATGAGTGCTGAGGGGCAGGAGAAGCCCTTGGTACATCAGCTGCTTGCAGGCTGCCTCAGGTATTATGAATGCCAAAAGTGAGCATCATGGGAGAAAATAGTACTGATAGGAAATGACCTTTTCTCTTGTAGCAGATGGCTGAGGACAAGGCCTCTGTGAAAGCCCAGGTGACATCATTGCTGGGGGAACTCCGGGAGAGCCAGAGTCGCTTGGAGGCGGCCACCAAAGAACGACAAACTTTAGAGGGAAGGTGAGTGGGGAGGGGAAACTAGCCCAGGAGGCCCTTTCCAGGGTTTTCAATGAGGCAAATGTAGGAGCCCCTAGGAGTTCTGCTCCCTTCTGAGAGGAAAGACTGACAGTCTTAAATTCCCTGGGACCCTCACAGCTGCCTTGGGAGAGCCCTGGCCAGATATCCAGGAATCTAGTTCCACTTTTGTTTCCAGTATCTGACCCTTTACTGGGTGTCTTAGGGTTTCTCTTGCTGTGAAGAGACACCATGACCACGGCAACTCTTATAAGGAAAACATTTAATTGGGGCTGGCTTACATTCAGAGGTTTAGTCCATTATTGTCATGGCATGAGGCATGGCAGCATGCAGGCAGACATGGTACTGGAGAAGGAGCTGAGAGTTCTACATCTGGATTAGCAGGCAGCAGGAAGAGATAGCGAGCCACTGGGTATCGCTTGGGCTTCTGAAACCTCAAAGCTCACCCCTAGTGACATACTTCCTCCAACAAGGCCACGCCTACTCCAACAAGGCCACATGTCCTAATCTTTTCAAATAATGCCACTCCATATGAGCCTATGGGGGCCATTTTCATTCAAACCATTACACTAGGGTTCAGTTTATTCTTTAGGAAGTATTGCAGGGCCTCCTAAGACCACACTCAAGATCTCACTATCCAGACTGAAGTTCATCATGGGAAAGGCATGCAGTGGGACTCCACGAAGGCAGAAAGTCCTAGGTGAAGAAGACTGGATACATTCCATAGCCACCCCTAAAAGCACAGAGCCATCATGAACTGTTTCTCTAGAGACTCCTAGAGACTCTGAACCCCATGTTTCTGTTGGGAGTTGGTCACATTGGCATCCACTGCCAGGCATGTACCAACATTTCTGACTTCTGGAAGAAAAGTGTTTGATTTCCTTTGCCAACTAGTGGCCTTAAGCCTTGCCAAGGGTATTGGGTTGACATGTGGGACCATTGGGTCACAGGCATGGGTACTTTTGTGCCTGTCTTACTGCCTTATTGCTGTCCTCCAGATAGTTGGTGAAGGGTAGTCTTGGCTCTTGCAGTGCAGTAGGTAGTCATTATGTTTGTGGAGTTATGGGTTGGGATTCCTGTCCTGTGGGAGGGAGGAGAGTTTTGACTTCAGCTCAGAGACCACTGCTGATGGTGGATGAGGAGGGGCAGTGTGAGCAAAGGCCAAAGGGGAGCAGGCCCAGTAGTCTAGATCTGCCTTGGCAAAGTTGGGGTAACCTACAGTTAGAGGCTACCTCAGAGACCCATGGAAATGTCCATCATTGCCTTTGTAATGGGCACACAGGGAGGTACCAGGGTGATGAAGCTAGTGCCTGGATACTGGGATTTAAGGGAAGCTGTGGGGTACTGTGGGCCAGGATCAGAAGATATGGGGACCATGAGTGATATAGGTGAGACAACTTAAGCTTTTACAGTGAGAGTATAGAGGGAGAGATGAATTCTCTGAGACTTCGATGCTATATCCTATCCATGAGGCTGTATAACCCAGGTATGGAACCTGAGCCTCCAATGAGGGTGCCTGGGACTCCAGCTGAGTTGTAAGTAGCACAGTAGTTCCTGCCTATCCCTGAGGTCAGTGCTAGTGAGCTTAGATTGTAGTCTTCCCTGCAGCTTCTAGAACAGTCTCTTGATATCCCTTTACCCAGACTGCTTTGGTACCTTCCCCCAGGGACTCCTCCTGTCTGGTCCAGCAGCAGCTTAGGATGCAGGTACCTAATCCTCTTCCTAGTCTACTTCTTGCCAATTGGTCTGGTTCGAGGCCTCTGATTTCTACTACACTATCAATGCTGGGCCCTCACTAGGACTCTTGCTGGATATCCTGTTGTTGCCCTATGTCATAGAGATTTTGCAGCTATGGGTCTGTGTGGCAGGTCCCTTCACATGCTTCATCAGATCATAGATGGGATGGGTATTGGGGCGGGCCTAGTTACAACCCTGGATCTGGGCCTGGACAGCTGTAGGGTTGGTCCACCAGCCAGTTCCCCCCTGTCCTCACCACCAGGGTGAGTCTCTAGCATTGCCCTGGCTAATTCACCTCTTGCAGCAATGAGTGAAGGGTGGGGCCAGTTCTCCTGCTTTCACACCCTCAGGGTTGGCTCTCCCACATCAGCACCATTAGGGCCAGCTCTGTTGTGTTGCCCAGGTGAGGTACAGAGGCCACTCTCCTGAGTACTGCAGCTGGTGAGGGATAAGGACAGTCCTCCTGCTCTTACGATCCCAGGTCCAGCTCCTCCACATGTCACAGGTGTTGATGGGCGGGAGGTAGGGCTACCACATGCCAGATGAAAATGGGGGCAGATCCCCTTTGCTTATAACATCAGGGCTGGGTCACCCTAACCTCCGACTACCCGAGAACTTTGCTGTGCTGCCTAGGCAAGGGGCAGGGTCTGTTTCCTGAGTGCTGCAGCTGATAAGGGGGAGGGCCAGCTTGTTAGTCTCTTGCAGACACTAAGGGGTGAGGGGTAAGGGAGTTGCATCTCTCCCCCACCCACACTACTCCATGACAGGTGAGTAGTGGGGACAGCTCTCCCACGCTTACAATGTTGGGTTGGCTCACCCACACATCCGCCAACAAGATTGGCTCTATTGTGTTACCCAGGTAAGATGCAGAGTCTGCTCTCCCAAGTGTTGCAGCTGGTGAGGGGCAGGCACAGCTCTCCCACTCTTATGAATGACCCCAGGGCCAGTTCCAGGAGATGCTTCTTATTTTCCATTTTTTGTCCATGATACCTTTACTTGGTCACCAGACTCAGCTCTCAGACACAGGCTATTCAGGACCTGACCCCTTCCCCAGGCTGCCTTGCTCCAGCTCCCTCAGTGTGTTCTTTTTTGTTGCATGTCAGGATGCGAGCAGTTAGTGAGCAGGTTAGACAGCTGGAGAGTGAGCGGGAGGTGCTGCAGCAACAGCACAGCGTGCAGGTGGACCAGCTGCGCATGCAGAACCAGAGTGTGGAGGCTGCCCTGCGAATGGAGCGCCAGGCTGCTTCAGAGGAGAAGTGAGTGGCTGGGAGGGTTGGTACCAAGAGATCCCAGATCACCCATAGTGCTTTCTGCCTTCTGGGAAGTCCTGGTAGGGACTGGCTGTTTAAAGAAGAGCTGACTTTCTCCCTTTGCCTTGATAATGACAGAGTCAACGATTATATGTAAACAGAAATATTTTCTATTCACATTCATAGTTTATTATGTGTCCTACATGGGTTCTTTTCACCACAGTTGAAATATGCTCTTGGTGTAAGGAAAGCAAGGAGTCATGGTGCCTTCAAGCTGGCCCTAAAGACTCATCTGGGCCCACAATGCCTGCACAGGCTCTAAACATGCTATTGGCATCTAGTTCAGCATCCTTTTGAGTTTAATTTAGAACAATTTCCCTGCCTCTTTGTTTTGTGCAGAGTGCAGTCAGGTGCCATTTTATTACAAGCATTTCACCTATTTATTTTCTTTTTGGTGCTAGAGATGGAATGTTGGGCCTCAAGCACACTAGCCAAAGGTTCTGCTCCTGAGTTGTACCCTACCCCTTGTTAGAAACATCCCAAGATGTTGACTTTAAGGAAAACATGAACTATGTAGGAGCCAAATCAGTTGCTTTGTATCCTTGCAGTCAGCAAAGCCTGCCTTAGAGTTGATGGCCTCAGGAGCCCACATATAATCCAGGAAGCCCACATTTCAGGTCTTTTATGGGATAAGAAGGAAGAGGGTGAAGCTGTACCAGGCAAGCTGTGACTATACTGGGACAAAGGAGTTCTCCAGTGACAGCTCCTTTTGCACAGGCGGAAGCTGGCTCAGTTGCAGGCAGCCTATCACCAGCTCTTTCAAGACTATGACAGCCACATCAAGAGCAGCAAGGTGAGTAGAGAACTCAAGCTAGTAAGTATGGCTGCCCTGGGCTGTCCAGGGAAAGGCTTTTCCCCTCTTCCCCCAGTGTACCTGAAGGGGGTAATGTGGCTTTTGAGATTGAGCATATCTAACTTTTGGAAGGAACTTTCAAGTTGCCTGACACCTTCATTGGGGCTGCAGCTCTGAGAGTTTAGAGATGGCTACAAGGAGATGGGGGAATGCATCCACAGGACATCTCCTGGGTGTCTGTGTCTAAGACCTTTTGATACTTGCTCTATGGGATGAGGCTGCTTTTCTGCATGGCTATTCCTTCGTGCTCACAGCCAGGGGAAGTTCCAGAAACATTTCTTTTTCTCTAAAAACATTTTTTATATTTATTTATTTTATGTATAGAAATATTTTTCTTGCATATATGTATGTGTACTGTGTGTGTACTTAGAACCTGTGGAACACAGAATGATGGATCCTTTAGAACTGGAGTTATAGATGGTTGTGAACCTCCTCCTTTTTGTCCAAATAAGAAAGGTTTTAACTTTAACACAGTAGAACTATACACAACAAAAACAGTTATCAAATAAGAATTTATAATATTTAGTCCATTTGCAAAATTAATTATTTAGTCTTTAACTCCATTGAAGACCGAGAAGGATGTAATATTACCTCACAACAGAGACATCTTGCCACCTGGAGAGTCACCCACAGTTTCTCTGCAACATTGTGGCATCCATCTTCAGCCTACAGGCCTAGAGTATATGGAAGGCTTTTCAATGAAGCAGGAATTTTGAAGGACTGTCCTGCCTTGTATTGGCAAACTTCATCAGTTGCTTTCCTCTGTGTCCTGCAGAATATCTGGCAGACTCTTCTGTGAAGTAGGAATTTTGAAGGACTGTCCTGCTTTGTTTTGGCAAAGTTCAACAGTCTTTTTACTTCATGTCCAGTCTGCACAGCATATTGTCAGCAGTCAAAGGCAAGAGCAGTTCCTTTGCCTAGTGGCTAAGCTTGCCACAATGAAAACAAACTCATAAGGAGTTTCTTCAATGCTCATCATTTCTGGTGCTGCCAGGAGCAGATGTGTCTCATTGTCATGAAAAACCATAGGTTAACAACATTTTAAACACCATATTCTGTAGGTCTTTGAAGTGTTTGAAAACCATTTATCTATCTAAAATATACCTCTATGTGATCTAGAAAACATGCCTACATCTACAAATTTTACTGTTACAGATGACTAACTATTAACCTATGTTTCTTGATTATCCTAAATAGTTTATAATAATAGCTTTCAAAAACTTGAACTTTACCTTACATTTTTAATGAACTGCATAGGCACAATACCCCAAACAAGAGTAGAAACATATAAACAATATGTTGTAATAAAAATAACCTTAAATTTATATCAATATAAAAAAATCCTTTAAACAAGAGTAGAAACATAAATACAGTGTAACAAAAACAACATTAAATTTCTATCAATATACTATATTTCTCTAAATGATAACGGACATTCATAACCCACCAAATAACCAAAGACCACCCACCTCATCTCTTGGGAATGTGGGTGTAGTATTCTCAAAACTGCTTCCTGCTGTCTGTGGATGAAGCACCTTTAGGGTCCCAGAGAGAAAATTTGAGATAATGACCAAGTCATGAGAAGACCAGCTATAACCTTTGCTGATAGATAATCACCTGTCAAGTTTCAGCATGTCTCCCCTGATCACACCTGATCCATATTAACCCTGAAGGAATCCACAGCCTCTTGTCTCGTGGGAACAAAACTCCAAAGCATTTTTGATTTCCGTTTGACAAATATATTTTTTGACATTTTTAAAGTTAAGATAGCCCTAAAGAATCTAGGTTGGTTCAGTTTTGGAGTCTTGTTCACAATCCCATGCTTCTTAGCAGCTATTGTTTGCTTATCAACATTCAGAAAATTCAAAATGTACATAATAGCATACAGGATCCAGATTCCCTATGTATTTCCCATCTTATGTGGCTTATTCTTTTTTATATTATTTTACTTCTTTCTTTAAAGACTATTTTTAAATTATTCATTTTTTTTTCTATGACTATACCTGCTGAGGGCCATGGCAGTATACAGCAGGTGACAATTAGTATTTGACAAGTTGACCCACCAGACATATGACTCCCTGATGGGGAGCCCCACCTGGCAAAGCCATGGGGTCACTGGCTATAGAAACTAGTTTTCTGTCTGTAACTTTCTCATGTGCCACCACTATACCTCCCTAAAAAGAACAGCTGTGGGGTTCCTTCCACAGCCCATTGATAATGTGTCTTACATCTTTAGGCACACATATAACTGTGGGTGGTCAGATGGTCAGGAAGATGACTTCTGCTTAAGCTATATAATTCTGATGAATAGAAATAATACCAGAATATTTTTCTTAACTGACACAGGAAAGTAACAGTATTCTCAGTCACTAAGACAGCTAATTTTAGACTTCAGTACAAATTCAAAACAGACTAAGCTGCCCCTGCAGAAAATACATAAAGACAAGTTCCCAGGTGTTGTTTTTTGATGATACAAGGTTAGAATTGAAGCAACTTTGGTAGATATAACCCCCTGCAATCATTCTCTTTCTGTACGTACCCCTGCCACTCAAGGTTCAGCCTGCTACTGTTATGGTTAAGTCCTGAATTTCAATATCATTCTCTGTCTGGGAAAAAGTTACGTGCAAGGCCAAGTGTTTACTCACTGCCAGTCTTTGTGACTTTACTAGTCTGAGAAAAACTGTGTGACTTATCATGTGTTATGAGAATGGGTGGACCCCTGAAAATGTAACATAATTATCCAGAGTTTGACTGTGAGAGGGGCAGTGGCACTGTAGACGAGGAAGCTATGCAGAATGTGAGTGAAGTGTATGTGTGCTGAGTAAGAGATTAAGAAGAAGAAGAAGAAGCAGCATTAGGGAAGGTGAGAGAAATGTGAGAGGATGAATGAATGAGAGTGAGCAAAGAGTGAGTGAATGATGTATATATGATATAGAAGAAGCATGTGTGTGTGAGTGAGTGTGTCTGAGAGAAAGCTGTGTGAAAGAGCTGCTGCTACATACAGGAATTGTGTAAAGAGCTGTATGAGAGTGTGAAGGAACTGTGTAAAGTGCTATATGGTGAGAGAGCTATGTAAATGAGATGCATATTTATGGCTGTATGGACAATTGTAACTGTGTGGAAGCAAAGAAGGTGATGCCACCATAAAAAAGAGATGTAGAAGAGAAATGTATGTAAAAGGTGTATGGCCATGTGAAAGTAGATGTAACTGTGTCCAGAGATGTATGGCCGTATGTATATAAAGAAAGATATGTAGCTGTATGTATAGAATGTAGCAGTGGGGAGACAGAAAGAGTCAGAGACCATTTTTTAAGATGAAGTAAAAGAGAAAGTTACCACCAGAAAGCATGTGTGTTTCCCTATTTTACTAGTCAGATAGAAACTTATTTCTAAATACCCTCAGATAAAAAAGTTTTCTAAGCCCTTGCTACTCTGAGGCATTCTTTTTATTTGCCCTGGAGCAGATCTTGGAATTGGCCTCCCACAGTCTGCATTATATACCCCTTTTCTTTTCTTAAGCCTATGCACATTGTTAAACACACTGTAAAACCTGTTTAGAGTTTTTTTCTGTGTGGACCTCTTTTACTGCGTATCTTTTTAGCCTTTTTTGACCATGTGAGCAAACCTTTAAACTGCTAACCTACGTCTGGATTCTCTGCGCAGCTCATTGGCTGGCTCCACCTGTTTGTTGGTTCATGAGCACCAAGCCAAGCTCACGGCCATGTTAGAGGTAGGTGACTAGGAACTGCATTCAACTTTCCTGGGGCTCTAAAATGCCAATGATTGTGCTGTCACAGGCAGTTTTACTTAGTTTTTTTTTGTTCCTACTTAACATACTGGCTTTTCAAGGGCTCACCAGCAGGCAGAAACTCTTAAAGAAGCCGTATCCTCTTTTTTTCTCAGCTTTCTTAAGCCCTATGTGGAAATACAGCCCCACGTTGGGAGCAAAAATGTTGTTGTTTTTACTCTTTTGGGGGGCCTGCCACCCAGCTCCCAAATAAATGCACACAGAGACTTATTCTTACTTATGAATGCCTGGCCTTACCTTGGCTTGTTTCTTGCCAGCTTTTCTTAACTTTAAATTACCCCATCTGTCTTTTGTCTTTGGGCTTTTACCTTTCTCTATTTTTGTATACCTTTCTTTCTTACTGTGTTGCTGGTTGTGTAGCTGAGTGGCTGGCCCCTAATGTCTTCCTCTTTCTCTGGCTACTACTTCCTTCCTCCCAGATTTCTCCTATTTATTCTCTCTGCCTGCCAGCCCCGCCCATCCTTTCTCCTGCCTCACTATTGGCCATTCAGTTCTTTATTAGACCATCAGATGTTTTACACAGGCACAGTAACACAGCTTCACAGAGTTAAACAAATGTAACATAAACAAAAGTAACCCAGCTTAAAATAATATTCTACAACATGAACCACCATGTGAATTCTGGGAACCGAACCTGGATCCTCTCCAAGAACAAGTGTTCTTAACTTCTGAGCCATCTTTTCAGCCTCTTCTTTCCTCCCCTAGAAACATTTCTAGGGTGATTTGGAGCTCTTTTTGAGTTTATCCTCATCAGGCCTAAATTGGGTATAGTTTTTAGTGATTACTTCGTGTGTATGCATATGCACAAATGTATGTAGAAGTCAGAGGACATCATTGGTGTTATTCCTCAGGAGGTATACATGTTCAGCTGTTTTTCTTACATTGGTTCTGGGGCTTGAATTGAGGTCCTCACAAGTACTTTACTGACTGAACTATCTCCCTAGCCTGTTCTTTTTTAGTTTTTTAATGACAGGATCTTGTATAACCCAGGCTGGTCTTGAACTCTTAAGTGGCTGAGACTGGGCTTGAACTCCTGATCCTCTTGCCTCCATCTTCCATGTGCTGAGATAACAGGTGTGTGCTACCATGACCAGCATTCTAGTGGTCATAATTTTTCCCATAATAAAGTTTGTTATCTGTTCTCTTTCTCATAAATAGAATGGATAATGTTGATAATTCTTTACAACCTAGTACTCATATAAGAAATTTTAACAAGGTTATCAAAAGCCCATATATTGATACTGGGCGTAGTGGTGCACATGTTTAATTTCAGCACTCAGGAGGCTAAAGCAGGCAGATCTCTGTGCATTTGAGGGCAGCTGGTCTACAGAGCAAGTTCCAGGACAGCCAGGGCTACACAGACAAACCCTGTCTTGAAACAAAACAACACCCTGAACAGCCCCCCAATTGAATAAATAACTCCAGAGAGCAGTGGGAAGCCAAATGATATTAACAGACTAGAGAAACTGATTTCTGAAGGCATTTCTGACTTTTCACTAAATTTCTTAAAATTGTTTACCATAAAGATCTGTACACAGGATAAGTGTCTGAAGGATTCACAAAAATGGCAATATGTCTGTTTTTCTATTAATAAAATTAGGAGAACTAGAAGGAAAGGCAGTTGAGCAAAATCAAACTCTGTGTGTGTGTGTGTGTGTACAACTGTGTAAAAAATAATTCTTATAGTTGCAGAGTTTACCTAAACAAAATTTTATATTTTTGTATATTTATTTTATTATAACAGAATAGGAAGTTATTGTGGATAAAATAATCATTAAAATCTGATCACTCCCTAAGTATGTATTTAAAATTTTAGGCTATGAACTGGATGTTTCCTCTGCCATAATGATTACTACATCCCCATGAAAACATTTTTTTCATCTGCAATTATGACTATGAATTTTTTACCTTCTGTGTAAAAGGTGAGCTCCTCTAGCACTTAAATATGGCCTTAATTCAGAAAGTGTATGAACAACTTTTGAAAGACACTATAGTGTTGCACAAGTAGATTAAAAATATTTGAGCACTTGGGAGACAGAGGCAGGCAGATCTCTGTGAGTTCGAGGCCAGCCTGGGCTACCAAATGAGCTCCAGGAAAGGCGCAAAGTTACACAGAGAAACCCTGTCTCGAAAAACCAAAAAAAAAAAATAATAATAATATTTGAACATTATTATCCTAGCAAAGACATTAAGGGAGGGCTCAAATAATAAAAACATGAAGACCTCTATGCATAAAAAATTCCTCATGAAATGAATTAACTCAGATATAAATTTTAAAATAAGAACCTCTGTTTTCTTATTTGTCTAAATTTTAAATAATTACTTTAATAATAATGTAAAAAGAACTTAAAAGCTAACACAAAATTGTGTTTAGTTACTTAAAGTTAGTGGTCATATTTTAAGAAGGACATTGCCAACCACAATGTACCCAGAGATTTATAAGGATTAAGCATTAAACTAGTCACATGATGAAGAATTATAAAAATGGCTGCTTCAGGGATTGGAAAGATGGCTCAATGGTTAAGAGTACATGTTTTTTCAGAGGACCCAAGTTCAGTTCCCAGCACCCACATTAGGAAGCTAACAGCCACCTGCAACTCCAGTTTTGGGGGAATCTGATACCATTTCTGACTTCTGTGGGTACCCATATGCATGTCTCTCTCTCTCTCTCTCTCTCTCTCTCTCTCTCTCTCTCACACACACACACACACACACACACACACATTAAGAAAATCTTTTTTTAAATTATTTTTATTTTTCTATTCATCTATTTATTTTACATCCTGGCCACAGCCTCCTCGCCATCTTCTCCCAGTCCTTTTCCCAATCTCTCCCTCCCACCCCCCAACCCCCTCCTCCTCCATCTCCATCCAGGAAAGAACAGATCTCTCATGGTTATCAACAAAGCATGGCATATCAAGTTGCAGTAAGACTAAGGACCTCCCCATGTGTTAAGGCTGGGCAACACAATGCAGTATGAGGAGTAGAGTCCCAAAAGCCAGTAAAAGAGTTGGAGACAGCCCCTGTTCCTCCTGTTAGGAGTCCCACAAGAGGACGGAGCTACACAACTGTTAACAGTTGTGCAGAGTGCCTAGGTCAGTCTCATGCAGGCTCCCTGGTTGTCGGTTCAGTCCCTATGAGCCCAGGTTAGTTGACTGGGTGAGCCTTCCCATGGTGTCCTTGACCCCTCTGGCTCCTACCCCCATTTCTCCTCCTCTGCAGGATTCCCGAGTTCCACCTAATGTTTGGCTGGGGGTCTGCATCTGCCTCCATCAGTTGCTGGATGATGCCTCTCTGATGACAATTGGGCCAGGCACCAATCTGGTCACAGGAGACGGGTCAGTTCAGGCTACTTATCCACTATTGCTAGGAGTCTAAGCTGGGGTCCTCCCCATAGACTCCTGGGAAAGTCCCTTCCTCCAGGCTTCCACCTGGCACCAAAATGCCCCCCCCAGCAGTCCCACTCAGCATTCTCCCCCTCCATGCTGTACCCCCAACCTGATCACTCATGTTTTCATCCCCACCTGCCCTCAGTCCACTCTCAAAATCTCTCCTAGTTCCCCTTCCTGGGGAGATCTGGGTGTCCCCCTATGAGCCCTCCTTGTTAATTAGTCTCTCTGGGTCTGTGGGTTGTAACATAGTTATCCTTTTTTAGCAGCTAATGTCTGCTTATGAGTGAGTACATGATATGTTTATGTTGTCTTTTTTAGTTTGGGTTATTACACAAAATAGAAACAGAAGGAACATTACTGAATTCTTTCTGAGTCACCCTGATACCCAAACCACACAAAGACCCAACAAAGAAAATTACAGACCAATTTCACTTATTCATTTACTGATAAAAAATACTCAATAAAATACTGGCAAACTGAATCCAAGAGCACATCAAAAAGGTCATCCACCATGACCAAGAATATCTTTTAAAAATGGCTGCTTAGCCGGGCAGTGGCGGCGCACACCTTTAACCCCAGCACTCAGGAGGCAGAGCCAGGTGGATCTCTGTGAGTTCGAGGCCAGCCTGATCTACAGAGTGAGATCCAGGACAGGCTCCAAAACTACAAAGAGAAACCCTGTCTCAAAAAAACAAAAGAAAAAAAGACTGCTTAATCTCTGGAGGGAATTCTTGGTTGAGAGCATGGGTGCATGTGTATAGTGTGTGTGTGATAAGTAGACCTTTGACCAAGTGGCAGAGTGGAAGGACCCATGGGTTGCAGTCTTGCCTGGTGTGTGGTGGGCCTGCAGTTTGTGGAGGGTTAGTGCGTAGTACTTACTCACTGTGGAGTGAGAAACCTCAGAAGGGAAGGTGGCTCCTGTTCTTGAAGAGTTAAGAGGAAGGCTGCCTAGCTGGAACTTCTCTGAAGGGGATGACACAGAGTAAGAGGCAGTGCCTTATATATCCTTGGAGTTCCTATCAGTCCTAAGATCTTTGTGTATCCTAAGAAAGACTTCAGCATTTCTTCTGTACTATAGGGCCACAGCAGGATGCAGCATTTTCTTTGTACACATTGAGACTTTGTCATTTGCCCTGAAGTCCAAAGGACTGGCTTTGCTCCAGCTATTCCTTCTTAGTTCTTAGAACAGTGGCCAGCCAGGGAGGTAGTTTGGCCCCACTGTGGGCCAAAAGACTCTGCCAGCACCCTTTGTCCTTCTCTAGGGCATGCAGCTGGAAGATCTGAGGCAACAGCTTCAGCAAGCTGAGGAGGCCCTGGTAGCCAAACAGGAATTGATTGATAAACTGAAAGAAGAGGCTGAGCAGCACAAGATTGTGATGGAGACTGTGCCAGTCCTAAAAGCCCAGGTGAGAGCTCTATTCCAGCCTGCCTACCACATGAGTGGCCCACCCTCCCAGGCAATGGGGTCTGGTGCACCCCTTTGGCATCATTTTTTTTTGTTTGCCTCTTTTAGTCTTCTTGATTCCTTTGCATTGGTCCTTGACCTCTTGGTGCCCTTGGGATCACAGGCTTTCGTATCTGTTCCTGGTGTGTACTATCATGTGGTCCCGGGCAACAAGACAGGACTCTGTTCCTCTGGGGCATGGCATAGAATGCCTGATGGGCAGCTGATGGGTGCTTGTTCTATTTGCCAGGCGGATATCTACAAGGCTGACTTCCAAGCTGAGAGGCATGCCCGGGAAAAGCTGGTGGAGAAGAAGGAGCTTTTGCAGGAGCAGCTGGAGCAGCTGCAGCGCGAGTTCAGCAAGCTGAAGTCTGGCTGCCATGAGTCAGCCAGGTGGGCCTCTAAGAGTGTAGCCAGGAGCACAGCCACACGCAGGGCAGGCATATACTAGCAGCAACCAATAGTAACTACAGGAGATTGATGGCTCTTGGTGTTTGTGTTAAGTTCCCTGTACCTCCTGCTGCTCTCCCTGTGTCCTGTCCCTCCAATAGTGACCTTTCTTTTCCCACTGGTCTAACTAGAAACTTCACAGAAATGCATGTATTGGAAGGTGTCTAAGGCTGGAATTTTTGTGGGGATATATTAGGTTTTATAGTGTCTTAGTTTGGTTTCTATTGCTGTAATAAAGACCATGACCAAAAACAAGTTGGGGAGGAAAGGGTTTATTTCAGCTTACAGTTTATAGTCCATCATGGAAAGAAGTCAAGGCTGGAATCTGGAGGCAGAAACTAAAGCATAGGCCACAGGGGAATGATGCTTACTGACTTGCTCAACTTGCTTTCTTATATATAACCCAGGCCCACCAGTCCAGGGGTTGTACCACCCATTGTAGGCTGGGCATCCCACATCAATTATTAATCAAGGAAAAATCCCACTCAAGCTGTTGGAGACAATTCCTCAATTGAGATTCTTTCCAGTTTGCGTTAAGTTGACAAAAGCCAACCAGCACAATTAATACCTTGTCAACTTGACATACAAACACACCACTATTAAACCATAACCTTTCCTTCTTGTTTGTCCTCCAATTCAAGTTAATATCACAATATAAAAACATAAATTTAAGCCGGGCGGTGGTGGCGCACGCCTTTAATCCCAGCACTCGGGAGGCAGAGCCAGGCGGATCTCTGTGAGTTCGAGGCCAGCCTGGGCTACCAAGTGAGCTCCAGGAAAGGCGCAAAGCTACGCAGAGAAACCCTGTCTCGAAAAACCAAAAAAAAAAAAAAAAAAAAAAACATAAATTTAGTCTGGGTGTGGTGACACACACCTTTAATCCCAGCACTTGAGAGGTAGATGGATCTCTGAGTCTGAGGCCAGCCTGGTCTACAGCGTGAGTTCTAGGACAGCCAGAGCTATTAAGACAGAGAAACCTTGTCTTAATAAACGAAAAACAAACAACTCCCTCCCCATAAATTTAAAAGTCCCTCAGTCTTTAAAACATTCCACCACTCTTTAAAAAAATGTCTCTTTAAAAGTCTAAATTCTCTCACTGGGATCCTATAAAATAATAAGTTACATATTTTCTTACTCTAAGAGTGAAGAACCATGGCACAATCACAATAAATCAAAGCAAAACCAAAATCCAACAGTGTAAAAAATGCAGTGCTTGATGTCTGGGACCCGCTCATGATCCTCTGGGCTCCAAAGGGCTTGGGCAGCTATACCTTGCTCTGGCTTTGCCACTCACAGCACACATAGCTAGTTTCATAACCTCAGGCTGGCTCCACTCCACAGCTACTGTTGTCCTTGGTGATTGTCCCATGGTACTGGCATCTCGAATATGCTGGGGTCTACTGAACTGAGGATGGATGCACCTTCACCAATAGCTTCTCTTGACCTCTCAAATAGTGCAAAGCCTTAGCTGCTTTCTATGACCCCTTCATATTACCCAGTTTGACTGGTAGCATGAGATGCAGCCTTGGCCCCCTCTGGACCAGAGCTTATGTGTACTGACCCTGAAGATATACTCTAGATTCTAGAGTCTAGAAGATTTCATCTCAGTGATGCTGGTCTCTTCTTAATCAGAGCTGCTTTCTTGACTTCAGCTAACAGCATCAATTGTCCCAGTAAAGCAAAGGTTTTACTTCAATGCTGCTGGTCTCTTGTTCATCATACCTGATTCTTCAGCCCCAGATGACCAGAACTACGGATTCTTAATTCAAAATAACACATAAATGGCTGTGATAGAATCTTTGCTTCCATCTGAAACTTCCCAAGCTAGGCCTTCATCATCTGCATTGCTCTTAGCATTCTTACCTTCTTTGGCTTCCACAGAACAGCCCATTAAGTTCTAACTACTTGATGGCATTTCCAGCCCAAAGTTCCAAAGTCCTTCCATAGTCTTTCACGAAACAACATGGCCAGGTCTGTCTCAGCAATTTCCCAAGTGCCTGGTACTAATGTCTGTTTTAGTTTGGTTACTGTTGCTGTGATAAACACCATGACCAAAAACAGCTTGAGGAAGAAATGGTTTATTTCAGCTTACAGTTGTAGTTAATCACGGGGGAAGTCAGGGCAGGAACTTGAGATGGGAACTAAAGCAGAAATCATGGAGGAACTGCTTTTTGGCTTGTTCTCCATGGCTTGCTCAGCTTGCTTGCTTATATAGCCCAGGTGCTTACCCAAGGGGTGGTGGCACCATCCCTAGTGAACTAGGCCCTCCCACATCAATGACCGATGAAGAAAATGCCCCATAGGCTTGCCTCCAGGTTAATCTAATGGGGACATTTACTTAATAGAGGTCCCCCCTTTTTTTTCTAGACAGGGTTTCTCTGTGTAGTTTTGGTGCCTGTCCTAGATCTTGCTCTGTAGACCAGGTAGGCCTTGAACTCACAGAGATCCACCTGGCTGTGCCTCCTGAGTGCTAGGATTAAAGGTGTGCACCCAGCTGAAGTTCCCTTTTAACAGATGACTACAGCTTGTGTCTAATTGACCAAAAAAATAAAAAAACCTAACCAGTACAAATAGAATTTCCCCAAATTCATGTCTACCTAATACCTCAGAATCTGAATCTGACCTCATTTGGAGATAGTATCTTTGTATATGTAACTAGTTAACATAAAGTCACATCAGATTAATTAATTGACTGTGGTCTTTATAGAAGCACCACATTGAGATACAGAAGGCAGTTACAAGAAGGCCAAGGCAGAGAGACTGGGATTCAGCTACTAGCCAAGAAATGCCAAGGAATCTGTTAACTACCACCAGCTATGGGAGAGCATGTATTTCTGCCTAGTCCTCTGACATGTTGATTTAGAGCACTTGGCCTCCTGCATCGTGCACATTTCTGTTATTTTAAGCCACTAGGTATGTGGTAGTTTGTAGTAAAGTTCTGAGGAAACTGATATAGGGGAACCCAGGAGTAATTGCTAATTAGTACAAAGTTTCCTTTGGAGATGGTAAAAATATTCTAAAATTATATAGATGATTGGACATGCTGAATATAGTAAAAAAAAAACCACTGAATGATACAGTTTAAATTGGTGAATTGTATAGTACATGAATTATATCTCAATGAAGATGTTTATTCATAAGAAACTCTGCAGGTATTGATTGAGTGGTTTTTGTTTTCAAAGGATTGAGGATATGAGGAAGCGGCATGTAGAGACTTCCCAGCCCCCTTTACTTCCTGCTGCAGGTGAGTGAACAGGTGGTAGGTGGTAGGTGGTGGGAGGAGATGGACAGGGAGGGCAGAATATTGTGCTCAGGGAAAGCATTCATTAGCCTCCCTGCTGCTCTGATTTGGGGAGCCCTTGTTGGCCAACCCTATCAGTAGCCTACTCCACCCTGAGGCAAAAGGAGGAATGTGCTGGTAGAGGTGGCTCCCAGCCACAAATGCAGTCAAATATGGTGGTATCAGTAGGTCTCAGTACCTTGTTAGCCTCTCCTTCCCATTGAGGTCTACCCAGTCTGTGCATGAAGCCCACCAAGCTAGCATCTGTTCTTTTTTCTTAGCTCACCACTCCTTTCATCTGGCCCTGCCCAACCAGCGGAGAAGCCCTCCTGAGGAACCACCTGACTTCTGTTGTCCCAAGTGCCAGTATCAGGCTCCTGATATGGACACTCTACAGATACACGTCATGGAGTGCATAGAGTAGGAGCAGCCGATGTAAGGCCGGCCACTTGTAATACCGTGTCCTGAACTATACAACCTGTGCTTTCCTGTTTCACCTACATAGTCCACAATTAAGGACTTAATGTCAAAGAACTGGCCCCAGGACCTAGCAGGACCCTTGCTTTAGCTCTTTGGTCTGCTAGTTCCCCACTAGGGTAGACAGCCCCAGTTAGGGCTGTTTTTTCCCCTTTTTCTGTGCCTGAGCCACTTGCCTCTGGTGGCTTCTTCCTCCCTCTTCTCCCATTCTCATAGGGAGTCTAGAATGGAGGCCAGGGGCTCTCAGGGAGCACCCCTTCTCCAAGCAGGGCTGGGTGCAGCTCTTCTTCCCTCCAGCTGTTGCCTTTCTTGCCCTGAGCTGCAGGCTGTCCTCCCAGGGCATGTGGCACTTAGGGCCATAACATGTGTTGCCTCTGATGGACATTTGAGAAGTCTTTTTGTTACCGTTAGTAATGGTGTAGTGAAAGTACTTGTGCACTGATCTGTGTGTGCCTTTAGGACATGTGCTTAGACATAGCATTGCAGCCTTGCTGTGGAGGAGGTGGGTTGACCTTTGTGTTTCTGCCATCTGCTAGACATGCTGTTCTTTATTAAAGAGGGTACTTAAGTGTCTTTTTCTGGGGTATGTGGGCTCTTTTTAATCCACTGATATAACTTGGATTTTCATATTTTCTATCCATTTTTTGTTGTTGTTGTTGCATCATTGCCATTTGTTCCTGGGCTTTGGGGAGCTCTTTGATCAGCAGTCAGGTTAGCTTTTGTCTATCACAGAAAATGCACACCTTGTCTCACTTTGATTGTGTTTATATTTTGGGGCCTAGAAGCTGTTTATGTACTCACACCCATTCTTTACTCTCATATTTTGGCTTTGGAGTTATGACTGCTTTGTTGTTTGACAGAGGCTATTTCACACACATGCTTTTTTTGTTCTAGCACCAGTGTGCTCTTATCTTTGCGAAACACGTTGTTTTGTGTGAATGGTGGTTTCCATGCTTCATCACACTCCAGGAGCTTGAGATGGCATGTTCACCAGCCCAAATGTCCTGTCTTGGGAACCATTTAGTAGTGACTGGCAGATGGTGAACAAGGGAACTCTTCACTTGTTTTGCAAGGTTCTAGACATTTTCTGGGATCTTACAGTCATTGGTATTAGTCTTGCAATTCTAGTAAAGGAAAGGAAGTTGGAGTTGAGAAAGCAATAGATGTGCCTTGCTGACTCCTCAGACCTGAAACCCTTTCTGCCCTCCTGCAAGCTTTCATGGTTCTGAGTGGAATCTGTAAATCCATTCCTGCCTGGGCTTTTTTTTATTCACAGGGATTCTTGCCATTAAGAGTGGAAAGGCTGAGGAGCTGGGGGCTTCTTCACAACTCTCAGGGGATGGGGAAGAGAATTTTCTATTTCCTGATTCCCAGGTATCTATCAGACAGATCTTTAGGAAAATATTAAAGGAACAGACATGTTCTTTGCTCATGAGTCCTTCATTTAAATACCTAATCTAATTTTTCTTCAGTAGTACTACTGGTTTAATTTGATTCAGTTCAGTTTTGTGGTGGTATATGACTTTCTTATAGCTGTTCTAAAAATTCTCAGAGACTTGAAGCAGCAAAAAAAAAAAAAAATCACTCATGTCTGGAAGTAGGATGTTAAGTTTCTTCTGAGAATCAATTCCAGACTTTCTCTCGGCTCTTGGTTTCTGATAGTCCTTGGTGTTGCTTGGCTTATAGACCCATCACTCCAATCTCTGGTTCTAGGGCCTCATGGTCTCCTCTATTTCTGCCTCTTAAGAACACCAAATTATAGATGTGAGGGCTATCTGGTAATTAAGGAGGATCTCCAGCTCAAGACCCTTACCTCACTACGTCTACCAAGACCCTTTCCCCAAATAGTCATATTCTCAAGTTCTAGGGGTTTGGACTTACACAACCCAGAGTAGGGATATCATCAGAACCTGGGTAAATGCAGCCCAAAGGCAGGTGCCTTTAAGCCTTGCAATTCTGTTAGAGAGACTTGGGCTCTAGGGTGATGGTGACCACCAGGCTTCAGAATTTGGAGGAGGTCAGGCTGTTATAGGTGCTATGCTACTAAGCAGGGCCAGTGGGTGTGACTGAGAAAGGCAGGTTGGCTGCCGCAGGAAAGAGCTGTTGGACTGCCTGCAGTGACTGTATAGGCTTCATGCTTCTTGGATAAATAGAGATACATAGGTACATTTCTGACCAGTACTTTATCCTGAAAGGGGCTCAGAAAGCAAGTGTGACCTCGGTTGCACAGAAGGATCACCCAGGAGCTTGAAAACATTCTGGCTTGGGCTCCATGGACTAGTCAAGACAAAATCTGAGGGTGGCCACAGGCAATGGTTGGGACCTAGTACCCTTCTCAGAAGGTGGGAGCCCTTGACACTTCCTTACCCTGAAGTATGTTGTATGATTAACCACACATTAGATATCAAGGATTTGAGATTCTACTATCTTCCCTGACATGGGACATGTTTCTTTCTTTTCTGGAATTACTTAACTAGACCTGGAAAAACTGGTTATTAGTTTTTCCACCCCCCCAAGGGATTTAGCCTATTTGGCTTTTATGAGCTGTGGCCCCTGGCAAACAGCTTCTGGTTCCAGACATCTAGAAGCATGTCCTTCCCAGAAGTCCTTTTACTGTTACTTATATGTTCTTCCTGTTGGCCTATGACCAAGAGAAATCTAGAGAGTCAATAAGACAGTGCAGAGTACTTCACTCACTGCAGTAACAAATGATAAGGAGTAGCTCAGCAGGAATGCAGCCATAGATTGTAAGTAGAGATGATGTCAAAATAGGAACAATTTCAGCCCTGTGTGTGAGACACCTTCAGGCGTGGTGAGACCTTGCGGCATTTCCCCTTTGGGGGGGGGGTGTTTGATGAGATAGAACAAGCACTTTGGAAACATCCTTAGCCCTCTTTACCTGACAACTTGGTCCTCACAGTGACTACTTCATTGGAGTGCCTCTCATGGCACTGTTATTTGTTACCACCAAAAGCTGTGATGAAATTGGCCATATACCTGATGACACAGGCCTGCATAGCTAGCATCTTGAACATTTTGTTACATGGAACATTCTCTGTATAATGGTATATAAAGGCCAGAGACTTAAATTATGTATAAAATGTAAAATAAAGAAGACCTGCAAGCATGCATCCTGTCCTCACTTGGTGGATGTAGGGGTAGAGTTGCCAGTAACGAAGTTTTTCTTTTGTGCTATTTCTATGCCTTTAATTGTTATGCATTATATAGGAAGTAGCTGTTACACACAGCTTTGAGGTTTCCTCTGCCTATGACTGAGGAAAGCTCATTGTTGACACAACAGAGTGGTGCAAGGGGCCAAATCAGTCAACTAACATGGGGCCTGGATTTCCTGTGACTGCAGCAACAAAGTACCACACATTGGGGTCTTAGGCAACAGAGATTTCCTGTCCCCCTGTTCTGGAGGGCAGGCCTCTGAGATAAGTGTGGGTAGAGTGGGATCCTCATAAGAGATAACCCATTCTAGGCTCCTCTCACACTGTGTAGCAGGCCCCAGCAATTCTTAGTGCTCTCTAGTTGGACCTGCATCTCTGCTTCTGCCACTTTTGTCACATGGTCACTTTGTGTGTTTCCTTTTTATAAGCACACCAATGTCAAACAAAGGTGGATATTTTGTTCAGTATCTGGTGACAGTGATGGAAAGAGCTGATCTGCATAGATAGTCAGAACAGCATGAGGGTTTGGGGTATGGAGCTGTGGCCATAGATATGGAGGAGAGAGGAAGAGGCATCTAGTGACTACTGGACTTTTGGCTTCACACCTGGGTACCTGGGCCATCTGCCTACCACTGGGAGGACTAGGGAAAGGGACATCAGAGTTGCAAGAGACAGTTCAATGTTCAATTCTGATCCAACCAAGCTCAGTGTGAGATGTCTTGGGTCCTCTCATCTTGCCTTGACTGTTAGGGGTGGTTTCACATTGAGACTGTAGGCTTTTCATTATCCATTGCTTACCAGTAACCAGAGTGATCTGGTAAATCTGTTTTCACTTTGCTTAATGTCCTCCACTGATTTTTCTGATGCTTCAGAGTCTCAACTCCATTTTCAGGCTTGTGTTGCTCTAACTTCATGTCATCTTCCCTAAAAGCCCAGCCATTCCACACTGGCCTTTTTTCCTTTCCTCAAACCCACTAGCATTTCTGTGTCTTAAGGCCTTTGCCTCTGTTGTCTCCTTTGCTGAGAAGGCTCTGTCCCCTAATCTGCACAGTTGATTTCTTTTTGTCATTCAGATCTAAGTGTAAACAAAAGTTCTTTCATGTGAAGTCTTCATCCTAAATTACATTACCTTGTTTTAACTCACATCAAAACCACTGACTTTTTCTATTCTGTTGTTTCTTCCTTCCCACTAGAGGGAGACAGAAGCCTTGTCAATCCAATTTAGTAACACTATATAGGAGCTCAGCTCAGGGATACTCTGTGTTTACTGATGACTGAGCTTGTCTGACATGACATCAGGATTCTCCTGCCAATATTTTCATAGACATCACCTGTCACCATAATTGGCAACTTATAGAAGTTATTATATTAATGTACTAGGAATAATAGTACAGAAATCTTATTTTAGAACTTTAACTAGAGCTTTTTTTTTTTTTGGTGCTGAGGATGGAACCCAGGGTCTTGTACATGCTAAGCATGCATACCACCACTTAGCTACAATCCCAGTTTATCAGCTTTTCTCTGTACCTACCTCTCTCTCTGACAGACCTATTCTGTAGCCCTTCCCAGCTTGGAACTTACTATGTAATCCAGGATGGCCTTGAACTTGCAGCCATCCTATTGCCTCAGCCACTTCAGTGCTAGGATTACAAATATGTTCCACTATGCCTGACTGTAGCCAGAGGATTTCTCGGGTCCCGCCTGGCCCCATGCGGATCTCCGCTTATAGAATAATCACTCAGAAGCTCATATTAATTATAACTGCTTGGCCATTAGCTCAGGCTTATTACTGACTAGCTCTCACACTTAAATTAACCCATAATTCTTATCTCTGTTTAGCCATGTGGCTTGGTACCTTTTCTCAGTTCTGCCTTGTCATCTTGCTTCCTCTGTGTCTGGCTGGTGACTCCTGACTCTGTTCTTCTTCTTCCCAGAATTTTCCTCATCTGCTTGCCCCACCTATACTTCCTGCCTGGCTACTGGCCAGTCAGCATTTTATTAAACCGGTGTACAAAAGCATTATCCCACAGCACCTGATTAGCATTTTTCATTTTGTTCAGAATTTGAATGGGTATCTGGGCATAAGTGGCACACACAATTCTGGCACTTGAGAGGAAGAGGCAGGGAGAGTACCATGAGTTTGGGGCCAGCTTTTACTATAAAGCAAGACTTGGTTTCAGATAAGAAAAACAGGATTTGGAAGGATGGATCATGTGACCTTCATAATATATAGTTCAGGAA
The DNA here is from genome assembly GCF_049852395.1 of Peromyscus maniculatus bairdii. NCBI lineage: Eukaryota > Metazoa > Chordata > Mammalia > Rodentia > Cricetidae > Peromyscus > Peromyscus maniculatus. The sequence goes on along the minus strand of NC_134875.1, from coordinate 1,362,680 downwards.
ACCGAGTCTGAGGTTATATGGACAAGTCCCAGTCTGGACATTAATAAAATCCCTGAGCCTTGGCTTCCTCATCTGCAAAACTGCAAATCAATTTTAGTTTAGACCCACGTCTAGATTTTCCAATAGGTTTTGAGTGTTGGAAAAAGTCAGTTGGACCTATCTGTGGTAGAGCATGTATTAGAAGTTGAAGCAGGATGCTAATGAGTTCTAGTCTAGCCTAGGCTGCATAGCAAGATTCTCTCTTATAACACAAACAAAAAGTCAGTTGGTGAATGAATCCCTGGGGATGAGTGGGGTGAGGAGAGAGTGATAGTTTGTGGGCATAAGGTTTTTTGGTGGAAATAGGGATGTTATGAAATTAGTCACAGTGATGCTTATACATCTGTGAATATGCTGCAAACCATTAAATTGTTCACTTCAGATTGACGTGTTGTATATGGATTAGGCCACAATAAAACTGGCATTTAAAATGTTATCTAAGCTCTGTACAGTTTCCCAGAACCTTTTGTGACAATGCAGATGAAGATACAGAAAGTTGAATATTTGCATTTGAAGTTGTTTGATATGTGACCTATTGATGGGATCTTGGTGCTGTTCCACTAACTAGAAAGGCAGAGCTGGAGGTGGGGCATATATGATTGACTTTGTCTCATGAAATAGAATGATCATGCCATGTCCTTTCTTCAGAGTCCCAGGGTTGGAACTAACTGAAGACTAGCAGCTGCCTGTCAACCAACATGGGCCTGGAAGGCTGGGCAACAGGTGGACACTACCGCATCATCAGAGGAACAGAATTAGGTGGCCAATTATGGTAGATACTGGCCAGTGGGGAAGCAGGGACCCCTAGGCATAGCAGCTTTTTAGAGATTCCATTGGTGCCAAGTGTCCCAGGATAAGGACTGGGGAATTTGATTTGTTAGTCTGGCAGAGCCATGGTAGACACATGTCTATCAGACCTAGAAGTAAGGCCTTACCCCAAATTCAGGGGTTGCTGGCAGGCGGTGTGAAGGGCTGTGTGTCTCTAGCAAGTACTGCAAAATAGTCACTGTGTGGACAAAGCCCAATATTAAACAGCAACAACAAATCCAGTAAAACTAAGTTCATAATGAGGTGAGATGCTCATAAACAGAAGTTTCTCAAGTGCAGACTTTTGTCTTTAGACAAAAAGAGGCCCAGTCAGATGGCTCAGTGAGTAAAGGTGCTTGCTGCCAAGCTTGACTACCGAGTTTAATCCTCAGGACACATGGTTGAAGGAGGACTCTGATTTCCACATATGCTCTCCCATTAATAAATGTAACATTAATAAATATAACAAAATTTTAAAAAAATGTTAAGGGGCTGGAGAGATGGCTCAGTGGTTAAGAGCACTGACTGTTCTTCAAGAGGACCTGGGTTCAATTCCCAGCAACTACATGGCAGCTCACAACTGTCTGTAACTCCAGCTCCAGGGATCTAATACCCTTATATATACATCTTTGGCAGGCAAAACAATAGTGCACATAAAATAAAAATAAAGAGTCTGAGGATGGGGCTTAGTGATAGAGCACTTGCATACACTTGTTTTCTGTCTCAAGTACTGCAAAAAATATTTGAAGAAAAAAGTTTGGAAACCTGTAAGGAATAAGAAACTAAAGAAAGTGACTATAAACACAAAGTAACTTTTTTGAGTTTGAAATATTAGCATGAACCTGATTTATTTTTCTTTTTGAAAAAATAGGCATTGTTTTTCTTATCTTGAAATGGCCTCAAAGCAAGAATAACACAATAGCAGGTGGCACCAAGTATATATATGTGTGTGTGTGTGTGTATATATGTATATATATGTGTGTATATATGTGTATGTATATATGTATATGTATGTATGTATACATGTGTATGTATATATGTGTATGTATATATGTATGCATGTATATATGTATGTATGTATACATATGTGTATGTATATATGTGTATGTATATATGTGTGTGCATGTATATATGTATATGTATGTATGTATGCATATGTGTATGTATATATGTGTATGTATGTATATGTATATATGTATATGTATATGTATATATACACTCTGTGTGTATGTATGTATATATGTATATGTATATATACATACTCTGTGTGTGTGTATATATTTACAGGTCAGAGGCAAACTTGAGGGAGTCAGATTTTTCCTTGTGTGTAGAGGTCAGAAGGCAACTTGTGGAGTTGGTTCTCTTCCATCATGTGCGTCTTGGGGATTGAACTTAGGTCATCGGGATTGGAGACAGGTGTCTACCTATTGAGCTGTCATGTCAGCCCAAAATTATTTATTTTGTGTGTGTTAGGCTTATATGATAAGCACCTTTATCTGCCAAGTCATCTCACTGGACCAAATCTGAGAGGCTGGGGAGATGGCTCAGTGGGTAAGAACACTTGCTACATAAGCATGTACACCTAAGTTTGAATCCTCACCACCCATGGGAAAAGCTGAGTATGGCTACATTTGTCTTGAACCCCAGAACTGTAGAAGGCTGAGACGGGGTTGACTGGGGCTTGCTGACTGCCAGGCTAGCTGCAGGTTCAGTAAGAGACCCTGTGTGAAGGGAATAAGGAGGAGATGATAGAGCAGGACACCTGTAGCAGGAATCTTAACAGTTCTTATTAATAAAATCAAACCTGAGCCAGATATTGGGGTGAACACTGAAAGATCAGAGAAGCAGAACAAGCCACAGCTACCTCACCTCGCCAGTTCCTCAGCTGATCCTGTTTCCTCAGACTGGAGGCCTCTGAGTCCTCATCCCAATGGCTCTCAGCTGAACTGTGCTGCTAGAACTCTGAAAGCTTAACCAGCCAAATGCTTCTAGTTTCTGGTCTTCACGCCTAATATAGTTTTCTGCTTTCTGCCATCACTTTCTGGGATTAAAGGCGTGTGTCATCATGCCTGGCTGTTTCCAGTGTGGCCTTGAACTCACAGAGATCGAAGGATTTCTGCCTCTGGAATGCTAGGATTAAAGGTGTGAGTGCCACCATTTTCTAGCCTTTGTATCTAGTGGCTGTTTTGTCTCTGACCACAGATAAATTTATTATGGTGCACAATATTTTGGGGAACGCAATATCACCACAGACACCTGGTGTCTTCTGCCCCCTGCTTGTATGCAGAACCTCCACACGTGCACATATGCTAATACAACATAATACACACAGAAAACTATCAAAGATCTTGGACATTTGCAAGGAAGACAGCTGCCACCGGAAGTCACCGCTGGATATGAATATGAGATCATTAGGAAAAATAACAACTCTGCAGACTTTCCTGCCAGTCTCTCCCAACTCTGTCCCTTGTGCTTATGCTTCTCAAAGCCCTTATGTCTGTGAGCCTCAGGGGAGAGCAGGAACATTGGGAAAAGAGTTGGATTGGTATGAAGAATGGTTCGTTGCTGAGCATAGCAGTGTCCTGCCTGAGAAAGATTTGGAGGATTCAGAGACCTGTGAGAGAAAGGCATACTCAACAAGAATGACAGTGTCATGGTGGCCTGATAGATTCTGAAGAGTAAATATATTAATGGAAAAGGGGCCCAAATGTGGAAAAGGTAAGAAGACTTGCTTTAAATATTTGTGTGACTGAAAGAAGAGTTCAGGATGGGTTACAGTGTCACAATGGGCTGAGTTCCATCACCACTGTCTAGAGCAGTGGTTCTCAGGCTTTGGGTCGAGACACCTTTGGGGGGAGTGAACAAACCTTCCACAGGGGTCACATATCAGATATTTACACTACAATTCATGGCAATAGCAAAATTATAGTTAGGTAACAACGAAAATAATTTTATGGTTGGGTGTCACCACAACATGAGGAACTGTATTAAAGGATAGCAGCATAGGAAAGTTGAGAACCACTGATAGAGGATTGCTGAACACTGTGTGGGGGCCATTGTAGCTAGAAAAGGGCAGAGTCACAGAGATTGTGAGTTATATCTGAGCTAGAGTAAAAGATAATTATACTATCTGGGAATCAGCACATTAATGGGGAGACTTCACAGCTGAAGATACAAACTAGGGGTTCTGAGCTATAGAAGATCAGATTTTGTAACATTCTAAGAGAAGGGGGTTTACTAGAGAAATGACAGGTTCCAGGGTTAGGGCAGAGAAAGCACAAGATGAATGAGCCAAAGCATCTTGTCTCAGAAATATAAGGACGCTCTCAAAGAATAACTGAGACACATTTAGCTACACTACGGAAAAAACTCAAAATGACTGCCAGCAGAAACAAAAGTAGTCACATAATTACTAATATTGTTATTGAGCCAGAATTTCACTTAGTGTTTATTATCTTAAAAGGAAGAATTCAGCTAAGAAACAGCTTAAACAAGGATTTAATGAGGGTTTAGCAGGATGAGACCTTGGATTTGTCATTAAAGTATTTGTAAGTTATTTTGAATTATGCATACATATATGTGTGTATTGTATGAGGTATGTGCACATGAGTACAGGTGCTTGCAGACACTGGAGGATCAGATTCCTTGGAGCAGGAGTTCTAGAGAGTTGTGAGCTGCCTGGAATAGATGCTGGAAAATAAACTTGGGTCCTCTGAAAGAGCAAATGCTTTTAACTGCTGAACCACCCCCCTCTAGCCCCATAGGATTTGTTATTTTTATTATTTCTAAATTGTTTCCTTTTTGAGATGATATAATTACATCTTTTCCCATTCCCTTTCCTCCCTCCAAACCTCATATACACATCCTTGCTCTTTTTCAAATCTATGGGCTCAGTTTTCATTATTAAAAGCTACAAAAGAAAAGGCCAAGTAACATATAAAGTTAGAGCTATTAGAATTACACCCAACTTATCAGTGGAGACTCTAAAAGCCAGAAGGGCCTGGACAGATGTCCTGCTGACTGTAGTGATATAGTGTGTCACCCAATATATTGTGTACCCTAATAAAACTTATCTGGGGTCAGAGAACAGAACATCCACTAGATTAGACATAGAGGCCAGACAGTGGATGGCACATGCCTTTAATCCTATCACTCATGTGGGGTGTTTACCCACCAACCCCACAGCTCCCCAAAGTTTTCTTGAGTGTGAGCAGCAGGAAATATTAGATAGAAGGATTTATTGTGGAGAATATCTTGGAGATAAACAGATAGAAAATAAAGGATAGCTTCGAGAGAGCCTGGAACCTATTCTAACGGCCTCGACTGTCTCTGCCCCAGGGTTTTTATAGAGACGCCAAGGGGTGGAGCAAAAGACCTCCTCCCCCAGCACAGCCAAGTGCAGACCATCTCAGACACCTGCACTCAGGCTGGTGGTTCTGATCATCCTCTATGTGGACCTGCTGGGTAAAGCCACGAAGATGTGTGATGAGTGATGGCAGGAAGTGAAAGGTGTATAAGGTGTGAGGACCAGGAACTAGAGGCTTTGAACAGCAGTTCAACTGAGAACCTCAGGGGTAAGGACTCAGAAGCTTTCAAACTGAGGATTCATGGAAACAGATATTGGCTGAGGAGTTGTCAAGGCGAGGTTGGCTGTGGCTTGTTCTGCTTCTCTAATCTTTCCGCATTTACCCCAATATCTGGCTCTGTTTTTTTTTTAATTAATAAGACCATTTAAGATTCATCTTACAGCTGACTCTAATAGACCACAGATGCCAATCCAGATTACTATAACCAGCAAAACTTTCAATCACCATAGACAGAGAAAACAAGATATTCCATGACAAAGTTAATTTTACAAAATATCTATCTACAAATCCAGCCCTGCAGAAGATACTAGAAAGAAAACTCCAACCCAAGGAAGTTAACTACACCCATGAAAACACAGTAAATAAACAATCTCACACCAGCAAAACCAAAAGAAGGGACACCACTACCAGTACCACCCCCATCACTACCAACAGCAAAATAACAGGAATTACAGTCTTTGGTCATTGATATCTTTCAGTATCAATGGACTCAATTCCTCAATAAAAAGACACAAACTAACACAATGGATGTGAAAACATGATCCATCCTGCTGCGTATAAGAAAAACACCTTAACATTAAAGATAGACATTGCCTCAGAGTAAAGGGTTAGAAAAAGATTTTCTAAGCAAATGGACCCAAGAAACAAGCTGGTGTAGCCATTCCAATATCTAATAAAATAGACTTCAAACCAAAAGTAATCAAAACAGATGAGGAAGGACACCTAGTATTCATCAAAGGAAAAATCCACCAAGATGACATTTCAATTCTTAACATCTATGACCCAAATGCAAGGGCACCCACATTTACAAGAGAAATATTACTAAAGCTTAAACCACACATTGACCCTCACACATTGATAGTGGGAGACTTCAATACTCCACTTTCATCAATGGACAGATCATTCAGACAAAAACTAAACAGAAATACTGGACCTAACATATCTACATAACATTTCACTCAAATACAATATGTCTTCTTTTCAGAACCTCAGGGAACTTTCTCCAAAATTGACACATACTCGATCACAAAACGAGTCTCAACAGACATAAGAAATTTGAAATATGCCCCCTGCATCCTATCAGACCACCATGGATTAAAACTGATTTCAACAACAGAAAACCTACAAACTCATGGAAACTGAACAACTCTCTACTGAATGACCACTGGGTCAATGCAGAAAAAGAAATTAAGGATTTCCTAGAATTCAATGAAAATGAATACACAACACACCCAAACTTTTGGGACACAATGAAAGTAGTGCTAATAGGAAAGTTCATAGCATGAAGTGCCTACATAAAAAGATGGAGAGATCTCATACTAGCAACTTAACAGTGTGCCTGAAAGCTCCAGAACAACAAGACGCAAACACACTGAAGAGGAGTAGATGACAGGAAATAATCAAACTGAAGTCTGAAATTATTTGTTATGTATACAGTGTTCTGTCTGCATATATCCCTGCAGGCCAGAAGAGGGCACCAGATCTCATTACAGATGGTTGTGAGCCACCATGTGGTTGCTGGGAATTGAACTCAGGACCTTTGGAAGAGCAAGCAGTGCTCTTAACCTCTGAGCCATCTCTCCAGCCCCTGAAGTCTGAAATTAAAACAACAACAACAACAACAACAAAAAAGAAAGAAAACAGAACAATGCAAAGAATGAAACAAAAAGTTGGTTTTTCGAGAAAATCAACAAGATAAACAAACCCTTATGCAAACTAACTAAAAGATAGAGAGAATACCCATATTAACAAAATCAGAAATGAAAATGGGGACATATCAACAGACAATGAGGAAATCCAAATAATCATGAGGTCATAAAATTGGAAAAATCTAAAAGAAATGGATTTCCTGGATAGATACCACTTACCAAAGTTAAGTCATGAACATATAGACAACTTAAATAGACCTATAAACCCAAAGGAAATAGACAGTCATTAAAAGTTTTCCACAACAGCAACAACAACAACAACAAAAAGCTCAGGGTCAGATGGTTTTAATCAGAATTCTATCAGTTTCAAAGAAGAATTAATGCCAATACTCCTCAAATTATTCCACAAAATATAAACAGAACATTGTCAAATTAATTTTTTGAGGCCACAGTCATCCTGATATCCAAATCACACGAAGATTCAACAAAGAAAGGAAATTACAGACCAGTCTCCCTTATCAACATAGATGCAAAAGCCCTGAACAAAATACTTAACAAACCAAATTTAAGAACACATCAACAAGATTTTCCACCATGATCAATTAAATCCCATCAGGGTTGGTTCAACATATGAAAATCAGCCAATGTAATCTATCACATAAACAAACTGAAAGAAAAAAAAACACATGATCATCTCATTGGATGGTGAAAAAGCCTTTGACAAAAGCCAACACCCCTTCATGATAAAAGTATTGGAGAGATCAGGGATACAAGGAACATACCTAACATAATAAAGGCAATTTACAGCAAGCCTATAGCCAACATCAATTTAAATGGAGAAACTCAAAGCAGTTCCACTAATATCAGGAACAAAACAAGGCTGTCCACTCTTTCCATATTTATTCAATATAGTACTCAAAGTTCTAGCTAGAGCAATAAGACAAGCGAAGGAGATCAAGGGGATACAAATTGGAAAGGAAGAAATCAAAGTATCACTATTTGCAGGTAATATGCTAGTATCATAAGTGACAGCAAAAACTCCACCTTGGAACTCCTACAGTTGATAATCACCTCCAGCTGCTGCCAGCCGCAGGACTATGAAGTAGGAGTTCAGCTGATATTGACAAAGCTATCACCTGGAAAAAGTTAAGGAATTTTCCAGAGGAAAACCAAGGCTTAAGGAGTCTTGGTGATATTAGCTTTTGAATGTATTAGCTGTATCCTGTAAGTAATTTCTTGTGTGCTGTTGGAGTTCCCCCCATTCGACTTTTCCTTCAAGAATTTATGACAGTGTGACTGATCACTAATTGGGCACAACTTTTCTTATACATTCGGGGTAATTGGATGGCTGTCCCCAGCTGTGTTTACTTTTCATTAACATCAAATCTGTCCAGATCCATTCTCTGGACAAAAGTATTTCAGATAAGATACCCCCTTTTCCAAAGATAAATGCAGAAAAACATTAGCTCATCCCACTTAGAGATAAGAAAAAAATATCCACTAGCAATTAAATCCTCAATTCCTTGCCTTCACCCCAGGTTATTCATACAAGACCCTAACTTGGGAGATTTACTGCTCACATTTGTGGAATGATGTTTTAGCCACTTATTAGTTACTGAATTAAGATAGTTATTTCCCACCGACCTAAGGAGATTTCTGACAAAGCCATACAAGCAGTAGATGCTAAGCTTCGATTCTTAGGCAAATTAAGTTCTAATTCCTCCTCAGCCAGGTGCTATTCCTAGATTTTCTTCTCAACAATTACTCTGAGCGAAAGTGCTTTTACTAACCCAAGGCTACATACTCTGACTAGGTTGCCTAGCAACCGAGCACACTCCCCCTCCCCATCTGAAAGCAGCTGCAGCTGGGAGGAGCATACGGGAAAAGCGGTGCCAAAGACAGTTTACTTTCTTGTGATTTATTGACCCCTAACATTCCACTTAGCCATTTCTAGATTATAGTTTGAGCACATAAATTCCCTAATTGATCTTAGCCTTTAGTTGACCCTAACAGAGAATTCTCCCTTAGTCACTCTCCCCTTCTAGGTTGTTAATCTAGCTGACAATTACTGAGTTATGTGTGGATCCATATCACCTCTCTCTGCAACCCTGAAAACTTATAATCTCACAAGGCATTGTAAAAGGGGCATGGTTCGTGTATATAGACTTTTTTTCTTGTACCACTAGTAGAATTGACTTAGAGAAATAAAGCAAATGAACTAAAGAACTCAGTGTGCTTAAATTCATTGAATATCCCTCAGATTAAAATCCTCAACTGGTTGGTAGACTCTTCCGCGGACCCTGGGAGCAAGCAATATAGGCTAGACCTAATATTGTTTGCATTATCTAGCAAAGTGGCTGGATACAAGATTATGTAAAAAAAAAAATCAGTAACCCTCATGTATCCAAATGACAAACAGACTGAAAAAGAAATCAGGGAAATAATATGTAGATGTAACCAATCGTATTATTAAAATAAGAAACACAGAGCCAAGGTAAAAGAGAAAAGCCGAGAGGTCAGAGCTCAGAGATAAAATCTTACCTCCTGCAGTGCTCCTAGCTTCCCCGAGAGAGGGAGGTACTTCCTGTGTCCCTGTTTAAATAATCTTTCTGTTCTGCCTTCTCATTGGTTGTAAACCCAACCACATGACTGCCTCATCACTGCCTGTAAGTACCGCCCTCCAGGTCTTAAAGGCGTATGTCTCCAATACTGGCTGTATCCCTGAACACACAGAAATCTACCTAGCTCTTCTAACCACCACGCTCTTACTATGGCTCTAATAGCTCTGACCCCAGGGCAACTTTATTTATTAACATAAAATTAAAATAACATTTCAGTACAAATAAAATATCACCACATTTCCCCTTTTCTATTTTAATAAAAAGAAAAAAGGCAAAAGGTTATAACTAACAAAAGAAAAACTATATACAAAAGTACAATAACTATATACAATATATACAAGTAACAAATACCTAAACGATGTCTAGTCCATTTGTATTTGAGAAATCAGAGAAAATAATTCCCTTATCTATCCTATTTTAGTAAGTCCAAAATGTATCTAATTCACTTTCTATCCTAATTAATCTTCAACTATAACTAACTAATCTTCAACTCCCTCAGAGACCCAAGAAGGAAATAATATTAGCTAACAAAAATAAAAACAGGAAGTGCACAAAAGCAACTTCCAAAAATTTTGTGAGTTGACAGAAACAGCCAGCTGCCTGGACAGTCACCTGAGGTTTCTCCACAGTGTTGGGGCATCATCTTCAGCCTATAGGCTTATGGTATCTGACAGACTCATTTGTGAAGTAGGTTGTACACAAGGTCAACAGTTCAACCTCACACTGGGTGAGAGCAGTCCATGTACCAGAAACACCTGAATTCCACTAGTGTCATGTCATGATTCAGGATTTTAAATTCTGGAAATTGTTGATGGTTTTTGAATTCAGCTGTCCATTCTTCTTGGCTGTGTATATATGGCTTCATCTAAGCATCCCCTTCTCCACATCCCTCTATTAAATGCCAGTCTACTATTGAGAGGCGTGAGCTTTCAGTTGCTGTTCCATTGCACAACAGAAGCCATCGGCCCACTGCCTGTTCAGCTGCCTTCAAAGAAAAGGGCACTGTACCTTTTCCAGATTGTGAAGGCCACTTCAGGGATGGTGCCATATTGTCCTGGCCTCAGAAGATGCCGTCTGATAAAGCCATAACCACACTTGTTTTGGCAGGAATCGGTAGTCCTTTGTTTCGTGTTCTGTCTGTCCATTTTGTCCTGTTGATACGAGGATACTTTGTTGTCCAGTGGCTAACTTTTGCCATAATGAAAGTTAACTCCATATGCAGTTTCTTCAATGCCCATATTTTCTCTGAAGTAGATTGGTACTGCCAGGAGCTGACATGTCTCAAAAAAGAAAAATTTCTAAGTTATTAAAATATTTTAAATGCCATATTCTGTAGATCTCTGAAGGGTTTGAAGATGACCTGTCTAAAATATATCTGCTCAATTTTTAAAACATATCTAATATGACTACAATTTCTATTGTAATGTCTAACTACTAACTTTCATTTCTTTATATCCTAATAGTTGGTAATAATGTAAAGTATTTAAAACTAGTAATTGTCTTTTTCTTTTCTTTCTTTCTTTTTTTTTTTTTAAACAAGAACCTTAAATCTAATCTCCTTTGCTTAGACTTTTTCCTAACCCTTGACAACAACTTGTAACCAACCCCCCTAAACAATGAAAATTATCCCAGACCCAAAACCCATTAAAAGAACCAAAAAACCACCCGCCCCACACCACTTCTTTGGGAATGTGGGTGTCATATTCTTAAAATTGCTTCCTGCTGGGTATGGGCGAAGTTATCTTTATCCTGAAAGAAAAATTTAGGTTAATTGTCAAATTCTAGGAAAGGTAACTATATCCTTCATTATTATCCAGTCTGTGTATAAAGCCAAAGTTCAGGGTTTATCTCAAGTCCTTATTCAAGTAGTCTTTGAGACTGGATCATCTCAGCTAGTCATCTCAAAATTGCTCTGAGCACCTTGTAGTTCAAAGCTGATCTGTAGATGATGTTTGTCAGCTTAGTGATATTATTATTGTCCACGTGGAATTGTTGTTGTTGTTGTTGTTGTGGGGCCCCATCTTCTTTCCGGAGACTTCAGTTGATGTTAGGCCTGGCCGTGATTTCCTGCAGAAAACTGATAAGAGACTCGAACACAAAGACATATATATGCAGCTAACTGAAGCCTTTTTTCTAGAATTAGTTAGTACTCTATGTGACCATTCATATCTTAACAAAGTTTAAAATGTATATATATATTAATCTTGTAAATTTTGATATAAAATTTATACTTTAAGAAAAGTTTAAAGAATCAGAATAGAATCAAAGAGTTGAGATTAGTAATAGAATAGTCCCTTAATTAATTTGGCTTTTGTCCTGTCCCATAGCAGAAAATGGCTCTTTTATTCTGTCATGATACAGGGAGTTTGTATTTTCATTTTAACAACATGCTTGAGTTTAAAGAAGGAGAGAGCCATTCTCCAACTCCAAAGTCAGCTTTAAATTTTAATTGAACTGGGACTATTAGAAAACCAATAGTGTTAAATCTTTAGAGAAAAGCAGAAACAAACATTTAAGAAGACATAAAATTTTTTAGATAATATATACCCATATGCCATATACTCCCATATACTCTGTTTCCTGGGATAGATGATTTGTCCCTTTTCTTCAGTTGTCTCATTTGTCTTGTGTCCTTCAGATTCCTTAACCTTCATTCTCCTAAAAGACAAAAACAAAAACCTTCCCCCAAGACTAATTTTGGGGATGTTCCTTTTTGGCAAGTTATTATCTGATTAAATGAAAAGACATGTGTTACAGGTACAAGTTAGTTTAAATTGGATGTTCATGCTGGTTGATGAACTATCACCTCCTCTAATTAAGAGGTTTCTCTTGTTCAAATCGAACCTTTATCAATTTTGATGGTACCCACAGCTTATCTTCTCCTATAGAAACAAAAGCAAAACCTCGTCCCCAACGTAATACATACCCTGGCTTCCATTCTGAGGTCAGCACATCCTTAAAGTATATAGGCTGATTTAATTCTGTAGTTTTTTCTATTACCCAATGTCTCTCTGCAGCTGTTGTTCCTTTCTCATTGGCATTCAGAAAATTCAAAGTTAATAGAGCATTATGCAGTCTATTTCTGGGGGTTTTTGTTACTCCTTTCTGTTTATTTAGCATATCCTTTAGAGTTCTGTTTGACCTTTCTATAACTGCTTGACCTGTAGGATTATGTGGTATACCTGTAATATGCTTTATATTGTAATAAGCAAAAAACTGTTTCATTTTAACAGAGACATATGATGGAGCATTGTCAGTTTTGATTTGTGCAGGTATACCCATAATGGCCATAACTTCTAGCAAATGAGTGATTACAGAATCAGCTTTTTCAGAACTCAAAGCAGTTGCCCATTGAAATCCTGAATAAGTATCGATAGTGTGGTGTACATATTTCAGTTTTCCAAATTCTGCAAAGTGAAACACGTCCATCTGCCAGATTTCATTCCTCTGAGTACCCTTTGGGTTACATCCTGCTGGTAATGGTGTTTGATTATAGAAGGAACAAGTAGGACATTTCTTTACTATTTCTTTGGCTTGTTGCCAGGTTATGGGAAAATCCTTTTTTAAACCTTTACTATTGACATGATGTTTTTTATGAAATTCTGAGGCCTCCAGCACATTTCCTATCAATAATTTATCAATCTCATCATTGCCTTGTGCTAGAGGGCCTGGCAGACCAGTATGAGATCGGATGTGAGTTATATATAAAGGATGACTCCTTTTCCTGATTGTATCTTGTAATTGAATAAATAGTGAAGTTAATTCTGAAGCATCAGGGATAAATTCTGCAGTCTCAATATGTAACACCACTCTTTCAGCATACTGAGAGTCAGTTACTATGTTGAGAGGTTCTGAAAAATCCATTAATACCAACAGAATAGCATACAATTCTGATTTTTGCACTGAATTATAAGGACTTTGAACCACTTTACTTAAATTTTCTGATTTGTAACCTGCCTTTCCTTCTTTGTTGGCATCTGTATAAAATGTACGAACTCCAGATATGGGTTTTTGCCGTACAATTCGAGGCAAGATCCAATCAGCTCTCTTTATAAAATCAATTCTGTTGCTTTTGGGATATTTGCTGTTAATTTCTCCCAAAAAATTACTGCAAGCTCTTTGCCAAGGTTCACTTTCTGTCCATAATTTTTCAATGTCCTCCTTAGTTAAAGGTACGACAATTTCTGCTGGGTCTATTCCTGCTAATTGACGAAGTCTCAATTTTCCTTTCCAAATCAAGTCAGAGATTTTTTCCCTGTAAGTTTTTAATTTTTTATTTGGTTTATTTGGTAAAAATATCCATTCCAATATAATATCTTCCCTCTGCATTAATATTCCAGTAGGGGAATGCCTAGAAGGTAAAATAACCAAAATGCAATCCAGCTTTGGATCAATACGATCCACGTGCCCTTCATGTACTTTCTTTTCTACCAAGGCCAATTCTTTCTCAGCTTCAGGTGATAATTCTCTTGGACTATTTAAGTCCTTGTCACCTTCTAAGGTTTTGAACAAATTAGTCAGTTCATCATTTTTTACCCCAACAATAGTTCGTAGATGAGAAATATCTCCAAATAATCTTTGAAAGTCATTAAGAGTCTGTAGTCTATCTCTCCTAATTTGCACCTTTTGGGGTCTAATTTTTTGTAGCTCTATTTTATATCCTAAATAATTAATAGAATCTCCTCTTTGTATTTTTTCAGGAGCAATTTGTAATCCCCAGCAAGGCAAAATTTTCTTTACTTCTTCAAACATTCTTTCTAAAGTATCTGCATTTGAGTCAGCTAGTAAAATATCATCCATATAATGATAAATTATAGATTTAGGAAATTTTTTGCGTATCACTTCCAATGGCTGTTGTACAAAATATTGGCACAGAGTTGGGCTATTTAACATTCCCTGTGGGAGGACCCTCCATTGAAATCTTTTAACCGGTTGAGAATTATTATAAGTAGGCACTGTGAAAGCAAATCTTTCTCTGTCTTTTTCTTGTAAGGGTATTGAAAAGAAACAGTCTTTTAAATCAATAACTATGAGAGGCCATCCTTTTGGTAACAGAGTAGGCAAAGGAATTCCAGATTGTAGAGAGCCCATCGGCTGAATTACTTTGTTAATTGCTCTAAGGTCTGTTACCATTCTCCATTTACCAGATTTCTTTTTAATAACAAATACAGGAGAATTCCAAGGGCTGGTTGATTGTTCAATATGCTGAGCATTTAGCTGTTCTTCTACCAGCTCTTCTAAAGCCTGGAGTTTCTCTGTTGTTAAAGGCCATTGCTGAACCCATACAGGCTTGTCTGTTAACCATTTTAAAGGTAGAGCTGTTGGTATTTTTGGAGGATTATCAGTTGTTGTGCCCTGTTCTTGTATAATATGGATGGCTGGTGACCACTCAAAATAATGCCTTCTAATATTTCTCTCAGAAACATGTGCTAGTTTATGATTTGTTTCTGAGATTGGAGGGATTTTAATCTGAGTATTCCATTGTTGCAACAAGTCTCGACCCCACAGGTTCATAGCTATGTTAGCGACATATGGTTTTAATTTTCCTCTCTGTCCTTCTGGACCTATACATTCCAGCCATCTTGCACTCTGTTTCACTCCAGATAATGTCCCAATTCCTAACAGTTGAACGTTTACCTCTTGAAGAGGCCAAGCTGGATGCCAAAATTCTGGTGCAATTATGGTAATGTCCGCACCTGTGTCTACCAGACCAGACAACAAAACACCATTTATTTTTATCGTTAATTTTGGTCTCTGTTCATTAATAGAAGTTTGCCAAAAAATTTTCTTTATGTTTTCTCCTAAATTTTCTATTCTCTCTTTTTCATCATCCTGACCAGCCTGATTTATTCCAATAGTCATTTGGTTATTTAATCGCTCAGAGCAGGGATTTCCTCTACAGCTGCAGGAAAGGTTTGAACTGGTTTTGCTATGGGGGCCTGCATGAGGCCCCTCCGGGAGTTTCCCGAAAACTGAGGCAAAGGATTACCCTGTCTGTCCTTTGTTGATCTACATTCGTTGGTCCAGTGTTTTCCCTTACCACACCTTCTGCATACTCCAGAAGGAAGGGGCATTCTGTTGCCATTGTTCCTTGAAGAAACATTGCTTCTAGGATTGACCTGGTTACAGTCCCTTTTAAAATGTCCTTGCTTTCCACACCCAAAACATCTAACACTCCTCAAACCTTTTGAAATTACTTCTCCTACCCACGTATCATGCTCATCAACCTCAACATTAATTGTTTCTCTAATCCAATCTTCCAAAGGTGCAGATCTTGCCCTTAACGGCCTGATTATTCTTTTGCATGCTGCATTCGCATTCTCAAATGCCAAAGCTTCAATTATTGCCTTACTAGCTTCTGATCCTGAGACCATTCTGTTTACTGCTGAAGCCAGTCTTTCTAAAAAATCTGTGAAAGATTCTTTAGGGCCTTGCATAACCTTTGTGAATGACTCATGTTTTTTTCCTGGTTCATCAACTCTGTCCCATGCATTCAAGGCTGCCATTCGACATAAAATTACGGTTTGAACATCATATAAACATTGTGCTTGTATTGAAGCATATTGGCCTTCTCCAATAAGCTGATCCTGACAAACTTGTATTCCTTTATCCCTCCATTGTGTTTCTACGTTTCTAGCTTCCTCCTTAAACCAAGTCAGAAATTGAATTCTCTGGCTGGGTTCCAGAACAGCTTGTGCAAGGTCCCGCCAGTCCTGTGGTATAATCCTATTATATGTTGACCAAGAGTTTAACATTTGCTTTACATATGGGGAATGCATGCCATAAGATACTATTGCCTCCTTAAACCTTTTAAAATCCATCAGTTCAATTGGAGCCCAGATATTTTGTGTAGCCATTTGATCAGGCATCTGCAGTACGGTTACAGGATAAATTAAGGATGATTGTGTGAAAACAGGCTTTCTTTCTGTAACCTTATGATCCAAACTTGAACCAACTTCACTGTTAAAATTAACAGGTTTTTCTAAAGCTGTTATCCTGGCACTTAAATCGACTATCTTTTTAAATAGTAAAATGAGAATAAGCATGGTGATTAACTGCATAATTCCCATAATACTAATCTTTTCATATAGTTGTTCCATTGTCAGACTGCCTAAAATTTCAAACAAAACCCAATTTTCTTCCAATGTACACAGGAAACCCATTTTTTTTAAATGTGGAAAAAATTTGTCTTTTAAATAGTTTCCTTTATGACTTACCAAATCTGCGTAGAACAGTAGAAATCCGAGCGAATTTCAAAACAGCCACCTAGAGTCCTAGGTGTAAATCCAGAGAGAGAGAGAGAGAGAGAGAGAGAGAGAGAGAGAGAGAGAGAGAGAGAAACAGAGAGACAGAGAGAAAGCAAGAGAGAAAGCAAAAGCGAAAGTGAAAGTGAAAGTGAAAGTGAAAGCGAAGGGGTAGCCGGCTAAAGCTTAAAGCCAGCCACTTGTTCCCTCTGAGCCGAGTCAAGGCTTGGCTTTACAGCCAGGGGCCCTGTTTAGCAGGGCAGGCCTGAGCTGTTTGTAGCACTGGCTTTAAGCAAGCAGCTCACAGTCCGGCCTGAGCCCAAGCAGACCTGGGCTGGGGCTAGGGAGCCGGCTGCTCCGGCTAGGGAGCCGGCCCCAAGCAGTTTTTAATGGATTCTTGTCACGTTGGGCGCCAGATGTAGATGTAACCAATCGTATTATTAAAATAAGAAACACAGAGCCAAGGTAAAAGAGAAAAGCCGAGAGGTCAGAGCTCAGAGATAAAATCTTACCTCCTGCAGTGCTCCTAGCTTCCCCGAGAGAGGGAGGTACTTCCTGTGTCCCTGTTTAAATAATCTTTCTGTTCTGCCTTCTCATTGGTTGTAAACCCAACCACATGACTGCCTCATCACTGCCTGTAAGTACCGCCCTCCAGGTCTTAAAGGCGTATGTCTCCAATACTGGCTGTATCCCTGAACACACAGAAATCTACCTAGCTCTTCTAACCACCACGCTCTTACTATGGCTCTAATAGCTCTGACCCCAGGGCAACTTTATTTATTAACATAAAATTAAAATAACATTTCAGTACAAATAAAATATCACCACAATAATACCTTTCATAATAGCCATAAACAATATAAAATATCTTGGGGTAACCCTAACCAAGCAAGTGAAAGACTTCAAGTCTTTGAAGAAAGAAATTGAAGAAGATAACAGAAGATGGAAAAATCGCCTCTGCTCAGAGATTGGTAGGATTAACATAGTAAAAATGGCCATCCTACCATGTAGTTGTGTGGTCGATACATGAGTGTGTGGATGAAGACACAGAGGCATCTTAAGAATGAATTTAGCCTTTCATGGCTGCAGGGGGGGTCCAGCCTCGAAGGACTGAAGCACTCTTCCCTTTGCCTAGGGCATATTTATTTACTCTTTTTTACAGTTTAGATAGTTAATTTCCATACCTTCAAAGCAACCCAAAAGGAGCTCCCAGAGACCAAATGTCAGGTGCAAATTACTTGATTTATCAGGTACCACAGTTTTCCGGGTTTCCTGGACTAAGTTTTGTATAGGCCTTTGCTCCTTGGGGGACTCTCTGATCCTTGACTCTCAAACAGGATTCACATAGGGTGATAAGAGAAACAAAAGGTGTGGCTAAACAAACAAACAAAAAAAGGATTAGATCTAGGTGCTGCTCTCTGGAGCCAAGCCAGGAGCTCAGCAGGAATGCCACTATACTACCAAAAGCAGTCTACAGATTCAATGCAATCCCCATCAAAATTCCAACACAATTCTTCACAGACCTGGAAAGGATAATACTCAATTTCATATGGAAAAACAACAAACAGCAGCAACAAAAAACCCAGGATAGCTAAAACAATCTTTCTGAACAATAAACGAACTTCCAGAGATATCACCATCCCTGATTTCCAAGTTGTGCTATAGAGTTATTGCTGTGGGATGTTCTGTATGTCCTGTGGGAGCCCATTCTTGGGTTCCTCGTGGCTTTACCCAGCAGGTCCGTATAGAGGATGATTAGGACCACGGGCCTGAGTGCAGGTGTCTGAGATGGTCTGCACTTGGCTGTGCTGGGGGATGGTCTGTATGTCAAGTTGCTCTGATTGGTCAATAAATAAAACCTGATTGGCTGTGGCTAGCAGGAAGTATAGGCGGGACTAACAGAGGAGAAATAAAAGAAGAGGAAGGCAGGAGTCACGGCCTGCAGCAGCTGCCAGGACAAGGAAGATGTAAAGTACTGGTAAGCCACAAGCCACAAGCCACATGGCAAGGTATAGATTTGTGGAAATGGATTAATTTAAGCTATAAGAACAGTTAGCAAGAAGCCTGCCACAGCCATACAGTTTGTAAGCAATAGAAGTCTCTGTGTCTACTTGGTTGGGTCTGAGTGGCTGTGGGACTGGCGGGTGAGAGAGATTTGTCCTGACTGTGGGCCAGGCAGGAAAACTCAAGCTACATGTTATAGTAATAACAACCACATGGTATTGGCATAAAAACAGACAGGTTGATCAATGGAATCAAATCAAAGACCCAGACATAAATCCATATGCCTATGGACATCTGATTTTTGATGAAGAAACCAGAAATACACAATGGAAAAAGAAAGCATCTTCAACAAATGGTGCTATTCTAACTGGATGACTGCATGTAGAAGAATGCAAATAGATCCATGTTTATCACCCCACAAAAAACTCAGTACAAGTGGATCAAAGACCTCAACATAAAACCGGACACACTGAACCTGATAGAATAGAAGGTGGAGAACTGCTTTGAATGTGCTAACACAGGAGACAACTTCCTAAGCAGAACACCGATAGGGCAGGCACTAAGATCAAGAATGAATAAATGAGACCTCATGAAACTGAAAACCTTAAGGCAAAGGACACTGACAATAGGACAAAATGGCAGCCTACAGAATTGGAAAAGAGTTTCACCAATTCCACATTGAATACCTCTAACATCCAAAATATATAAAGAACTTTAGACATCAAAAATCCAAACAATCCAATTAAAAGTGGGATATAGATTTAAACAGAATTCTCAACAGAGGATTCTCAAATGACTGAGAAACACTAAATGTCCAACATCCTTAGACATCAGGGAAATGCAAACCAAAACTACTTTGAGATTCCATCTTAACGTAAGTAATAGTTCATGGTGGTGAGGATATTGAGCAAGGGGAACACTACTCCTTTGCTGGTGGGAGTGCAAACTTGTACAGCCACTATGGAAATCAATATGGCAATTACTCAGAAAATTGGGAATTGATCTACCTCAAGACCCAGCTATACCACTCTTGAGCATATATCCAAAAGACACTCCATCTTATGATAAGGATACTTGCTCAACAATGTTCATAGTGGCTTTACTCGTAATAGCCAGAAACTGGAAACAACCTAGATGTCCCTCAACTGAAGAATGTGCTGTGGGATATTTGTACACTGTGTGGGAACCCGTTTTCATGTTCCTCATGGCTTTACCCAGCAGGTCTGCATAGAGAGGATGATTAGGACTATGGGCCTGAGTGCAGGTGTCTGAGATGGTCTGCACTTGGCTGTGCTGGGGGAGGAGGTCTTTTGCTCCACCCCTTGGCGTCTCTATAAATACCCTGGGGGGTGGTTGGAATAGGTTCCAGGCCCTCTCAAGGCTATTCTTTATTTTCTGTTTATCTCTGCAATATAAATCCTATCTAATATTTCCTGCTGCTCACACTCAAAACTCTGGGGAGCTGTGGGGTAGGTGGGTAAATGCCCCACAGAATGGCGCCATGAACAGGGACTAAAGAAAAAAGAAAAAGGGACTAAAGAAAAAAAGGGGGGGACTAAAGACAAATGAACAGGGACTAAAGACAAAGTAATAGGGACTAAAGATAAAGGAAAATAATAGTTTTATTACAGAGTTTTTGGCGAAAGTGCTGAGTCAGCCCTGCCAGTGGAAAGTGGCATGCCAGTGTTATGGAATATATATATAATTGAGAGGCAGGGGTTTTATCCTCGAGAGAAAAGGCAAATGGACTGGAAGGATGTCTGATGCTGCAGCGCAAAATTCTCTTCTGTCAAAATTTTCTATCTTCTATGCCTTTCTCAATTTCTATCTGTGAACAATAAGTATAAGGTATAGGGTAGTAATATAGTGTATGAAAACCTTAGAAGTGTAAGATCGTGTAGAAAAAAATAAGTAAGGCAACTAGACAGAAAAACTCTTCAATTTTCTAACTTTGGGGGCTATGAATGCAAACTGGGGGAAAAAATCTTTCTTTGGGCTTTTCGGGTAGTAAAAAAGCTCTTCTTTGAGTTTATGGGGAAGAAAAAGTTTCCTATGGGAGCTTTTGACCTGGGGACAGCTGAAATGCTAAGTCCAAGCGGCAGGAGAAAGTGTTTTCTCCCTGAGGCAAAAATGCGGGTGTAAAAAACCAAAAAGTTTAAAGTTCAGAAGTTTTGGGAAAAGTTGGTCTTTCTCTCTTGGGGGAAAAATCTTTCTCTTAAACTAAAAGCTTTTCTTGAAAAATTTTGGGGGAAAATCTCTAAAAAGGCTTAGTCTTTCTCAAAATCTCTCTTAAACTTAAAAACTAAAGCTTTTAACTTTCTCAAAAGGACAAAAATTAGAATCACCTGAAGATATTAATATGGGTACCACCTGTGATTAGCTCTAAGGGAAACCAACAAACCTCTTAAGACAGCAAAACCTCTCTAAGTTCTCTTTCAAGCTTTAAAAATCCTCCCTGCAATGCAGGAGGCAGGGATGGAGTTCCTAAAAACCTCTCTCCTAAGCTCTGTCTCTTCAAGGTAGTAAAACACAGTGTCAGAGTACCCTGAGGGAAACACTTGGGAGAGTGTGGGTAAAGAGCTACAGAGAGCCCAAAAGGGCAGGAAACTTTAACTGAGAAAAGCAAAAAAGCCAAGCTTTTCAGTTACAGCCAAGCTGAGGTATCAAGGGTTTTGTTTCTGTGTGAGCTATGAAAAGGTGCTCCTAATCTCCTAACACAAAGATCCCCTGAAGCAATGCAAACTCTGTTAGCATTGTATCCTTGCTTCTGACCAAAAACCCAGAGGCAACTGGCCAGCTTCTCTGAGTTGGAGTGCATTTTGGGGATACTAGGGTTCCTGCAGTTGTAAACTTCTGGAGCACAGAGCTGAGGCAGGAAAGTGCAGGACCCAGAGGAAGATTGCCAATGAACAAACAAAGCTAAAGCCGGTGGGAACGGCACAGTTGTCTGCTTTCCTACAAGTCCTGGGTTGATAGGTCCATAGCTGCAAAAAGAAATCTGAGAAAAGCTTTCCTATCAGAGTAAGGACCTTTCTGGGAAAACAGTGAAGCTGAACTGTGTCTGAAGCAGTTGTGCTGCTGAGTCAGAACGCTGTCTGGGGAAAGAGCCCAGCCAGGGCAGGACAGAACTATCCAGGAGTAAAGCTTTCTTTTCTATCAGAGAAAGCATCTCTTTGAGAAAAGCTTTGTTTCAACTGACTCCAGGTGAGATGAGGGGGTGTAGCCCTGAGGGGTGATTGCCTCTGGCATAAGCTCTGTCCTTGAGCACCCAGACAAAAACAACCCACTGGGGGACTGGGCCAGGTGAAGGCCTGATGAGGCAAAGCACCTGTCCTAATGTGAGTTTAGAAATGGCAAAAACCTCCCTTGTTAGATTTTCAGTCTGTATGCAAACCACACAGATCCCAAAACAGAAACAGACAAAAAGCCCCTATCTTCAGTAGCAGGGAAAGCCGCCACTGTAGTGTCGGAAACTGTTTCTGGGGTAGAGGGGACAAACGAGACCAAAATGGGAACTGTCTGGGAGAAAGACTCTGAAGAAACAGAGATGGGACATAATCCTCCCTGGAAAATGCATGACCTGAACAAGATGCTAGAATTTGAGACAGATTCGGGGAGAGAAAAAAAGCCCTTTGTAGCAGGAATCTTAAAAGTTCTTATTAATAAAATCAAAACTGAGGCGAGTTATTGGGGTCCATGCTGGTAGATCAGAGAGACAGAACAAGCCACAGCTAACCTCACCTGGTCAGCTTCTCAGCTGGTCCTGTTTCCTCAGACTGGAAGCCTCTGTCTGAGTCCTCATCTAGAATGGGTCTCAGCTGAATTACTGCTCAATAGCCTGAATGCTTAACCAGCCAAAATCTTCTAGTTCCTGGTCCTCACACCTTATATATCTTTCTGCTTTCTACCACCACTCCCTGGGATTAAAGGCTGGCTTTCTGGGATTAAAGGTGTGTGTCACCATGCTTGGCTATTTCCAATGTGGCCTTGAACTCACAGAGATCCAGAGGGATTTCTATCTCTGGAATGCTAGGATTAAAGGTGTGAGTGCCACCATTTTCTAGCCTTTGTATTTAGTGGCTGTCTGTTCTCTGACCCCAGATAAATTTATTAAGGTACACAATATTTTGGGAAACACAATACCACCACAGCCCCTACTTCCAAAGACAGCTAGCAGAGGTACAGAGCTGCAGACAGATACCTGAAGCTCTGCATCTGGGGGGGGGGGGAGGAACAAGCAAAATGAGATAAATCAGTGGGAGAAAATCTCTGAAAGAGCTATGGAAAAGCTGTTGTAAATGTTTTTGTTTTTCATTTGTTTTCATTTGCTAAGGCAAGCACAAGCCCTGAGGAAATTTGCTATCAGAAATGCCAGCCTCAATGCCGGCTAAAGAGGCAGGTGCAGTTCTGATTTGGGGCCAGTGTCTGATGAAGGAGAGACAACCTGTTGAAGCCAGTTGAGGAGAGAATAGAAATCTCCCAAAGTCCCATAGCTGAAAATGTAAAATGCTTGTTCAAATCTTCCATTGCAAAAGCAAAAAACTTTGTTCAAACCTCCTGGGCAAGTCTGGTAAAAGAGAACCAGTTGACTCTCAGACCCAAAAAGAACTATAGGAAATGAAGTCCAAAAGCTAGCTTGCAATAAGGGACTGATATAAGGGAAATGCATTCTGGGAAAGGTAGTTTTTCTGCTAAAGATGGCGAAATTGCCCTGAAACACATTTGTCAGCTCGAAAATAGGTTCATGGTAAACTTAAAATACAGCTTTTAAAAGAATAAGGAGGAAAATCATCTAAGAGTTTAAGTGTCAGTTCCAATGAAGAATTGAAAGGATACGGAACTAGGTGCTTCTCGGTTTGGGGCTCCATTGGTAAAATGCCTTATTTACCCTAATAGCTGTGCAAAATTTTTACGGTAGTTAGATGACAAAAAGCCTCCTTTAAGAGCAAAGAAGCCACTTTAAAATCCTTAAAACAAGGGAAAGCAGTTTATACACTGAACGTTGTCTTAGATATGAAGAAACTTATGTTGAAATTTGAAAAGTTCTTTGCCTTTTGAACAGACTGCCTGCAATGAGTAATTCCTTTGCAAATCTAATAAGGAGACAAGGAAACAGGCATTCAAAAAGAAATGACTGCTTTATAGATGGGAAACAAACTTCAGAAAATCTAGCTGTCTTACAAAAGAGTTGCTTCACCTGAAAGTTCCTTTATAAGAAATCAATGCTAAATATCACAGCTGCTAATAATATCAGGAGTTAAAGCTAATGAAGTAAAAATACTAAATCCTGAAAATGCTTTTTCTCAAAGTAAGCTTGTCAGGGACAAGGACAGAATCTCTAGTTAGTGGAAAAATACAGACCCCCTGATAAGACAGGGAACTAGATCAGCTTACAGTCAGGTTGCCTAGCAACAGGACATTGAGTCAGAGCCCTTGACCCTCTCACCCTGTAAACATCCTATACAAACATCCTGTTAGCTTGCCCCACCTTATGCAGATGACAGCTTCTTGCTCCCCCCACCCTGTGGAACTATATAAACCCTTGTGAAAGGCAATAAAGTGGCACCTTGATCAGAATCCAGACTTGGTGTCTTTCCTTTGTATCTCCTGTCCCTACATTCCCTCCTTAGGGTGGTTGAGAACCCGTTGAAGCCCTGCAGGCGGGGCATAAGCTAATGAAGGATACCTTTTATGAAAGAACATCTATGTTCTTGACTCCTTTGAATAGTAATAGTTTTGGTGAAAATATTGGAACTAACAACAACCAAGTCAAAATGTTTCAACAAATTCAAGATGCTATTCCTCAAAAGAAAGCTGCCATGCTTTGTGGGCCTTCCTGGTCCTTTAGCAAAGGGTAATGCAATGGCTGATAAGTCTAATCTTCCTGGTCCTTTAGCAAAGGGTAATGCAATGGCTGATAAGTTAACAAAGATAGTAGCATTATCCCAAGTGGAAATGGCTCAACAGTCACATGCTCTTCATCAAAATAGCAAAAGCTTAAGAAAGCAATTCAATCTTGCCAAAGAAGCAGCTTGTCAAATAGTTAAATGATGTGGGATATGTCCAAAATATTTTCCTGTCTCTCACTTAGGGGTAAACCATCAAGGTCTTCTTCCCAATCATCCTATGGCAAATGGATGTTATGCATATTGCAGAATTTGGCAAATTAAGATATGTACATGTGACCATTGACACTTATTCAGGATTTTTAATGGCTAGTGCACAATCTGGGGAAGCTACAAAACATGTAATTATGCACTGCTTGAAGTGTTTTTTCATATATGAAGTGTTTTTTCATATATGGGTATACCAAAAATTATTAAAACTGATAATGGTTCTGGATATAGTAGTAAGGCATTTCAACAATTTTGTACCCAATGGGAAATTGTACATAAAACAGGTATTCCTTATAATCCTCAGGGACAAGGTATTGTAGAAAGGGCTCATAGCAGTCTTAAAATACAACTTCAAAAAATCATGCTCTTTTTGTTCTGAACTTTTTGAATGTAGATGTCTATGAACAGTCTGCCGCAGATAGATTTTGGCACAGTGGCATCCAAGCAACTTTTGCTCAAGTGAAATGGAAACATCCCTGCTCGGTGTTATGCCCAGATTGTGACCCCAAAGAGACCACCGAAGACCTTGGATGTCCAGAATGCAACAGCAAGGTTTATTCTGTAGATACAAGTCTAGACAGGGAACTCATTCCTACACCCAATACAGTGAGGCAGGGAGAAGTTGCTCTTTATTTGTGAGGCTAGCTATTTAAAGGCAAAAACCACAAGCTCTTCAAGGCAGTTGGGGGGGTTTACCAGGGTGCAACTCGGATTGGTTTATTTTCTTCTCTGTTCTCTTTTAATTGGGTTAGGGTATGTAACCTTTGAATTTACTGGTTGGTGGTTACAATTATCACTTTGGGGGCAGTCCAGCACTAGTCCCAGGCTTTGTCCTTGAGCCGCCATGGGGGATGGCTGGCTAAGCACTGTGGGGGTTGGCTCAGTGGTCCGGGCTCTGTCCTTGAGCCACCATAGGGGCTAGCTGGCCTAGCATGTACTGACTGTGGGGGCTGGCTCTATCTAGGCTCTGTCCTTGACTCATGCACATAATGCTAAGTTGGTGAGGGGTCCCAGACAGTAAACATCTGGCTGAACTTTGAGCAGTCAGAGTACATGTAGAAAGAGAGCTACTGCAAGGACTATTTCTTTTGTTCAGGGCCCTCCCTGAGACTGATTGCTCAGTCTCAGGAAACTGAAATTGAGGCCTGATCTCCGAGAGAAGACTGAGCTGCCTGTTATGGCATCTGCTTGGTCCTTTCACTTGGGATTACGGAAGGGTCTGGATCCTGTTTTAATATGGGGTCGAGGACATGTTTGTGTTTTTTCACAAGAGGAGAATGAAGCTCCGTGGTTACCGGAGCATCTGGTAAGGAGCATGGAACTAAGGAAGGGTCAGCTCCAATGATGTTCCTATAAAGGAACCAAAATGAAAGTGGCTCGATTAGTGTTTCTGAGGTTTTGTCACTGGTTAATGCAAACCATGAGAAAATAGAGTTTGGAGCTGAGCCACTTTTGGCTTTACTAGCTCCTTTAGAAAAATACTTTATATCACCTAATAGCTGTGCAATATTTGGCGAAGAGTGTGATACCTCAGTAACCCCCCCCCTCCCCACTCTATCCCCTACAGACAAAGAGAAGCTTAAACCAGGATTCCTAAGTGTAGATAAGAACTTAGACCCCTTTTCCCCAGGTGTCTGTATCTGCTACAGGGACTTTGGAAAACACAGAGTCAGGATATTCGACCAAAAGACTAAAAAAAAAGGGAGGCGGGTTAAAATAAATTATATGGTCTGTGCTTTTAGGAACTAGCCTCACAAAGAAAGGGGAGCGCTCCTTCCAACCTCCCTGCTGTGAGTGAGAGATTTGGAAGAGCCTCCATGGAGGCTTGTCAACTTAGAATACACCTTACTTTTGCATTCTGTACCTAAAGTCTCCAGTGGCTGCTTTGGGGACGTGATCTAGGCACAACAAGACCCTCACTCTATTGTCTCAAAAAGGGGGCCTTAGACAAAGATATCTCAATATAGATAGACCCAGGCCAGTTTCAAGTCACCAGAAATGATGGCGCCAGCCCCAGGAACTCAAAAGAACAAAGTCAGGATGTCTGATGGTAACCAATTAACCACAAAATGCCCCTCTCCAGAGATAACATGACCAGACCCTGGAGATGAGTTGTAAAACTCCTGACAGGGCAAACAGATAAGCCAGAATAAGATAAAGTCCAGGCCTGGGAAAAACTGGACCAATCAAGGATGGACCCATACTAACCCCCTCCCCTCTAAGAAATTTTATGGGTTTTGCCTATAAAAACTAACTTCCCCAAGAAAGAGTAACTCTTCCCTGCCTCACTTGAGATGGCTTGAGATGAGTTCCCTGTCATGACTTGTAACAAATAAACCTTGCTTTTGCATTCTGGTATGCTCGTCCTTGGTGGTCTCTCTGGGTGTTACGATCTGGGCACAACAAAGAGCTTTGCTAAATACAGTAATTTCACCCTCAGCGTGAAGTGAAGTTTTTCGGTAGAGCAAACCAAGAGTACTGCTGTAATAGAAATGTTTGTCTGAATTGAAGCACTTAAGGGACTATTATGAATTTGGGTGAAGGGTCAGCTGTAGTGGGTAGCCATTCCAGCTTTGGTCTGGAAGTTCCAACCCCCACTGAGGTTTTGGTAACTATCACGTCCACAAGGTGGGGCCAAGGGAGGGCCTGAAGACGCTCTCTTGTTGCTGGTGGACAGAGGAGAGTTCTCCAGAGAACATCGCTGGACTACTGCTGCGTCTTTCCCAGAACCCTCAACCTACCTATTCCTTCATTTGTAAGTTATGCCATTAAATAAATCTCTTTTTAACTATGTGGAGTGGCCTTAATAATTTCACCAATAGTCAGCCTCTAGTTAAAAACCATTTACCGCTGACAGTGCATCTCTGCCAGTTCGGGAATGGTGCATCACAAGTCTATAATGACAACACTCACTAATGATGGGTTCACAACACGCCCCCACAGTTGGGTGTGTTTGCACATGCCCAGCACCAGTTCCAGGTCAAAATAGCCATTTCTGGGTCAAGGCGTCTCACGTGACCAGGATCCGTGAAGTTGCATGATTACGTAAGAGCACACAACGTGATCTACGCACATGCGTGGAGTAGTTACATCAACCTGTGCACACCCAGCCTTTATAAGCCGGCGCCAAATTTCCGGCATTCTCTCCTCTCCTTCTTCTCTACACACGTGTCTTTCACAGGCCTTGGCACTCTCTGTCCCTTTCATCTTAATAAAATTCTTATTAGCCGATTCTGTTGTGTTTTGTGACATTTCCTCGCAGGGTAAGAGTGCAGCAAAATAACTAATAACTAAATCCCAGTGTTTTATAGCAAAGCTGACTATAAACTCTAAACTTTAGAAATGGTGTACATACTTCCTGTCTAGTTAAGAGAATCTTTCTAATAGAGATAGTGATGATAATTAAGAGTAAGAAGTAGAAAAAGATGAAAATAAGATATGTGAGTTTGTAGAAATTCTGTCTTGTTAGATCTGTGTTAAGAAATCTTTAGGTGTTTGCTAAGTTAAATATATGCTAATGGTAGTCCTATATAAGTTTGTAAAATAGATCTATAGAGTCCCTTTAAGAATATAAGCTTGTAAGAAGTAAAGATGCTAGTTGTAAATGTAAGTTTAAATAGGAATAAGATGGAATGAATATAAGAAGTATATAAGAAGTAATAAGAAATATATTTGCTAAAGTAGTTCTATAGTTTCCTTAAGGAGTATAAATAAGTAGATGTTAATATGTTATATGTGAGTTTGTAAAAATGTGTAAATGTTGAGTGTGAGTTTATGCTTAAGCACATGTTATATGTGAGTTTGTGAGAAAGTGTAAATATTGAGTGTGAATCTATGCTTAATGTATATGGTGAAAAAACCTGAGATATACAAGTTAGTGTCATAGCAGACTGCAAAGCAGGCAGTCTGAGTGGTTTTCAAAAGCTCCAGAAGACGCTAAGAAGCTAAGAATGGCGGACGACAGAACCAGCACAACAAGGCATCCGCAGCTGAGATCCATGGAAAATCAATGCAACACAGAAAAACCTAAGCTAACAGCAAAAATGGTGCAGTTTAAAATATTACTATAACTAAAAAGGTCTCTGGCTTGAGAATAAAAGTTGCAGAGATGCTTGTTTGAACTAAAATTGTTAACTGCAAAAAAGTTTTGGTTGTAAAACGTCTCTTCATTTTTGGAAGTGAAAGCCTGATACCAGAATTTACTTTTTTGAACTTTTGGAACTTAAAATGAGATAAAACTACAAAAAGATTTTTTTTTGGTTTTTTGAGACAGGTTTTCTCTGTGTAGCTTTGCGCCTTTCCTGGATCTCACTCTGTAGACCAGGCTGGCCTTGAACTCACAGAGATCCGCCTGGCTCTGCCTCCCAAGTGCTGGGATTAAAGGCCTGCGCCACCGCTGCCCGGCAAAGATTTATTTATTTTTTATGTATACAGTATTCTGTTTGCATGTATCCCTGCAGGCCAGAAGAGGGAGGCAGATCTCATTACCGACAGTTGTGAGCCACCATCTGGGTGTTGGGAAACAGCCAGTGTTCTTAACCTCTGAGCCATCTCTCCAGCCCCAAAAAGATTTTTGTTATGGATTTCTTCATATTTGGAAGGCTAGTAGCAGAATTTATCATTTGAATTTTGAGACTTAATGAACTGAACAATAGATTTCATTGCAATGGGACAATTTTGAGTTTACTTATAGCAATGACTTAGGAACTGGTTTCTGGAATTGGGTTAAAAATGGAACTGTTTAAATGAAGAAATTTATTGTTTCTACCTAGACTCAAGATGCAGTTTTGTGTATGCATATATGCTTTATTAACTGGTGATTCATGAATTGTTTTATGGAACTGTTTATGTAAAAATGGAATTACTTATGGAACTGGTTTTGTGTTACAAATGAAACTGTTTAAACAGAAAAGTTTGGGTTTTCTAACTAGCCTTGAGATTTTGCTTAAAAAATTATAAAGAAAGGGGAGAGTTAATATTCCTTAGCCTATTTAATTTAAAAAATTTATTTTAGTGGATTAATGTTGTTTTGTTAGTAAGAAATGCAAATGGGTATACTAAGATTACTTTAAAGTGTAAAGAGTTTTATTATGAAACTGCTTTTGGGTAAGTTTGTTTTTTTTCTAACTAGGTTTGAGATTTTGTTTAAAATTTTATAAAGAATATTACAAACAATGCTGATATAAACATAGCTGAGCAAGTGCTCTTGTGGTATGATTGAGCATTTCTTGGGTATATGCCCAAGAGTGGTATAGCTGGATCTTGGGGGAGATTGATTCCCAATTTTCTAAGAAAGCACCATATTGATTTCCAAAGTGGTTGTACAAGCTTGCATTCCCACCAGCAGTGGAGGAGAGTTCCCCTAGTTCCACATCCTCTCCAGCATAAGGTGTCTTCAGTGTTTTTGATCTTAGCCATTCTGACAGGCGTAAGGTGGTATCTCAGAGTTGTTTTGATTTGCATTTCCCTGATGATTAGGGATGTTGAGCAATTCCTTAAATGTCTTTCAGCCATTTGAGTTTCCTCTGTTGAGAATTCTCTGTTTAGTTCTATATATAGACCATTTCTTAATTGGACTGTTGGTCTTTTTGATGTCTAATTTCTTGAGTTCCTTATATATTCTGGATATCAGTCCTCTGTCAGATGTGGGGTTGGTGAAGATCTTTTCCCCTTCTGTAGGCTGTCACTTTGCCTTGTTGACTGTATCCTTTGCTCTACAAAAGCTTCTCAGTTTCAAGAGGTCCCATTGATTGATTGTTTCTCTCAGTGCCTGTGCTACCGGTGTTATATTTAGGAAGTGATCTCCTATGCCAATGCGTTATATCAGCATTGTTTGTAATAGCCAAAACCTGGAAACAACCTAGATGCCCTTCAACTGAAGAATGGATAAATAAATTGTGGCACATATACACAATGAAATACTACTCAGCAGAGAAAAACAATAACATCATGAGGTTTGCAGGCAAATGGATGGATCTAGAAAAAAATCATCCTGAGTGAGGTAACCCAGACTCAGAAAGACAAATATGGTATGTACTCACTCATAGGAGGATACTAGATGTGGAACAAGGATGACTGGACTGCTACTCACATCACCAGTGAGGCTACCTGTAAAACAGGACTCCAAGAAAGACACGGGGATCATCCAATGACAGAGAAATGGATGAGATCTACAAGAACAGTCTGGAAATGAGTGGGAGCAATGAACAGCGAGGGTCGAGGGAAGGAGAGCGGGAGATCCCAGCTGGATCAAGAACAGAGAGGGAGAACAAGGAATAGGAGACCATGGTAAATGAAGACCACATGAGAAAAGGAAGAAACAAAGTGCCAAAGAGGCCCACAGAAATCCACAAAGATACCCCCACAAAAGACTGCTGGAAATGGCCAAGAGACAGCCGGGACTGACCTACTCTGGTGATGGGATGGCCAAACACCCTAATAGTTGTGCCAGAAACCCCATCCAAGGACTGAGGAATATGGATGCAGACATCCACAGCTAGGCCCCTGGGTGGAGCGCTGGGAGTCTAATTAGTGAGAAAGAGGAGGGTTTATATGAGCAAGAATTGTTGAAACCAAGGTTGGATAAAGCACAGGGACAAATAGCCAAACGAATGGAAACACATGAACTATGAACCAAAGGCTGAGGGGCCCCCAACTGGATCAGGCCCTCTGAATAGGTGAGACAGTTGATTGTCTTGATCTGTTTGGGAGGCATCTAGGCAGTGGTACCAGGTCCTGGGCTCGCTGCATGAGATAGCTGTTTGAAACCTGGGACTTATACAGGGACGCTTGGCTCAATCTGGGAGGAGGGGACTGGACCTGCCTGGACTGATTCTATCAGATCGATCTCAGTCCTCGGGGGTGGCCTTGATCTGGAGGTGGTGGGAATGGGGGGTGGGCTGGGGGGAAGGGGAGGGGGGCAGGAAGGGGGAGAACAAGGGAATCTGTGGCTCTTATGTAGAAAGAATAGTATTGTAAAATAAAAGAAAAAAATGTAAAAAAAATTTATAAAGAAAAGGAGGAGTTATAACTGAATTAAGGTTGAATTATGTTTGCAGAAATTATGTTTAACCTATTGGTATTAATACACCCTGGTTTTGTGGAGTTAAGGAAATAATTAAGTTTGATGTGAATACATCAGAAGTTTTTCCTATGTTCTATTAGCAAGAAAAATTCAAATGATTAAGAGTTAAAGTTGTAAGACGGAGAAAATTGTTAACTATATATAGCACCATATATGCTAATTCAAATGGTTCTGTTAAGAGTTTGCTTTGTGTTGTAAGATTGGGAGAATTGTGACTATGTATAGTGATATTTATGTTAACCTGTTAATGGTAATGATGAAGCTAAGGGATTCTTTAAGTTTGTAGTTGCCTTAAGAGTTTTTGGTTTAGAAAGGGCTTGAGGTAGCTAAGACTGCTGTAGTCACCTTGGACCTAATTCAAAAGAGAAATGCCATCTATACCATCCTCTACTCCCATACTGGGAGGTGTAACAGCTATGGAGATTGCTATAGGCCATTAATAACGAGTTCTTTTTTTATATATATTAAGAAAGGGGGACCTGTGGGAGCTCGTTTTCGTGTTCCTCGTGGCTTTACCCAGCATGTCCGCATAGAGGATGATTAGGACCACGGGCCTGAGTGCAGGTGTCTGAGATGGTCTGCACTGGACTGTGCTGGGGGGAGGTCTTTTGCTCCACCCCTTGGTGTCTCTATAAATACCCTGGGGCAGAGATAGTCAGGGCCTGTTGGAATAGGTTCCAGGCCCTCTCGAGGCTATCCTTTATTTTCTATCTGTTTATCTCCACACTCTAAATCCTTCTATCTAATATTTCCTTCTGCTCGCACTCAAGAAAACTCTGGGGAGCTGTGGTGTTTGTGGGTAAATGCCCCACAACACTGTGAAGATATATGGGTGTGATTGGTGTAATAAAAAGCTGAATGGCCAATAGCTAGGCTGGAAGTATAGGTGGTATTTATGGAGAATGAATGGAAGAGGAGGAGGAATCTAGGCAGGTAGGAGATGCCAGGAGACATGTAGAGGAAACAGGATATTTTGGATGGTTTTCTTGGGTTTTTCACCTCAAAGATTTTTAACAAATATATCTTAGTATAAATTCAAGTTATTTTCGAAGATGGCGGAGACAAGCAGACGCAGGTAGGCCTGTGGCAGCGGCCCGCAGAGGTAGACGGGTCCGGCAGCAGTGGCTGACAGGGACATTTAGGCCCGGGGACAGCTGGCGGAGACATTCAGGCCCACAGAGGTGGACAGGCCCTGCGGCGGAGATAAGCAGACGGAGGTAGAAGGGCCGGGCGGCGGCGGCCGACAGAGACATTCAGGCCCGGCCGCGGCCCACAGAAGTGGACAGGCCACGCGGCGGAGACAGGCAGATGCAGGTCGGCGACCCGCGGAGGTGGATGGGCCCGGTGGCGGCGGCCGACGGGGACATACAGGCCCAGTGGCAACCGGCAGAGACATACAGGCCCGGTGGCAGTTCACAGAGTTGGATGGGCCCGGCGGCAGTGACGAGCAGAGGTGGGTAGGCCCTCAGTGGCAGCCGGCAGAGACATACAGGCCCGTTGGTGGCCCGCAGAGGCAGACAGACCCACCGGCAGCTGACAGGGACATACAGGCCCGGAGACAAGCTGACGCAGATGGGCCTGTGGCGGCAGGCCGCAGGGGTGGACAGGCCTGGGGACAGAGAGGGGCGGACGCAGCTTGGAACGGGGACGACCCTAGCCCCAACACCTGGGGAAGAGGCTATCTCCGCGGGTCGGAACCAGGGCGAGTCTGGACACTCCGTCTGGGGACAACCCAGGGCTCAACTGCTGATCCTGTGAAACCCAACAACTTGGAGGTGTTGGTGAGACTACCCTGCTCAGCTGAAACCCATCTGGGAGAGGATTCAGATGCCTCCAGTTTGAAGTCTGAAGACACAAGATCAGCTGAGGAGTTGACGAATGAACAAAACGTGACCAGGGAACACAGAAGAAGGCGCTACCCAGTCACCAAACCAGATCACCAGAATCATAAGTATATAATTCACCGACTGAAATCAGCTATCCCTGAAGAAACAGCCCAATAGCACCAATTTAACCAAGAACCCCTACTAAACCAAGACTAAAAAGAGAGGCACTCTCAGACACAGACACCACCTGCACCGCACAGAGGAAAAGATGAGTAGATGCCAGTGCAAAAATACAGGCAACAACATAAAGACCTATATGGCAACATCAGAACCTAGTGATTCTACACCTGCAAGACCTAAACATACCATGACAGAAGAAACAGAAGAAATCAACCCTAAAAATGACTTTAAGAAGATGATAGAGGCCCTTAAAGAAGAAATAAAACATTCCCTCAATGAGGAAATAAAAACTTTCCTTAAAGAGGAAATGAAAAACTACCTTAAAGAGGAAATAAAAACTTTCCTTAAAGAGGAAATGAAAAACTCTCTTAAAGAAGAAATAAAAACTTCCCTTAAAGAGGAAATGAAAAACTCCATTAAAGAGGAAATAAAAAACTCCCTTAAAGAAATGGAAGAAAAAACGAACAAAAAATGGGAAGAAATCAAATCAAGCCAAGAAAAAGCAATTAAACAAATGAAAGAAACATTCCAAGATCTGAAAAATGAATTTGAGACAATAAAGAAAACACATGCTGAGGGAATGCTGGAAATAGAAATCCTGACTAAACGAACAGGAACTACAGAAACAAGCATAACCAACCTATTGCAAGAGATGGAACAGAGAATCTCTGACACTGAAGACATGATAGAGAAAATAGATTCGTCAGTCAAAGAAAACACTAAAGACAAAAAAGTCGTAACACAAAACGTCCAGGAAATTTGGGACACCATGAAAAGACCAAACCTAATAATAATAGGGATAGAAGAAGGAGAAGAATACCAACTCAAAGGCACAGAAAATATATTCAACAAAATCATAGAAGAAAACTTTCCTAACCTAAAGAAAGAAATACATATGAAGATACAAGAAGCTTACAGAACACCGAATAGGCTGGATCCAAAAAAAAAAGTCCCCTCGCCACATAATAATCAAAACACTAAACACACAGAACAAAGAAAAAATATTAAGAGCCGCAAAGGAAAAAGACCAAGTAACATATAAAGGTAAACCCATCAGAATAACACCAGACTACTCAATAGAGACTATGAAAGCTAGAAGATCATGGACAAATCTCATGCAGACACTAAGAGACCACGGATGCCAACCCAGACTATTATACCCAGCAAAACTCTTAATCACCATAGGCGGAGTAAACAAAATATTCCAGGATAAAACCAGATTTAATCAATACCTGTCTACAAACCCAGCCCTACAGAAAGCACTAGAAGGGAAAATTCAACCCAAAGAAGCTAAACACATCCATGAAAAATCAAGCAATAGATAATCCCACACCAACATACACCACAGAAGAAACAAGCTGGTGTAGCTATCCTAATATCTAGAGAAAAGGATGTTTCAAAAGAGAAGTCTTGTGGCAATGCCTCAGTGGTCCAGGTAACTACCAGAACTCGGAAAAGTTGCTTGAACTTGGGATTGACTGGGAGGCCAAAGATTTAAAAAGCAGAAGATTCTCTCAAGACACAAGTTGTGTGATAATAGTGTGTTTTGTGTGTGTGAATGAGAATTTGTAAATGTTGAATTCTAGGCTTCGACAATCATTGTCAGTGCAGATTAAGCTGCAAGTATTTATGCTTTAAAACTTAAATTATAAAGCTAGTTACGTCTTTCTAACAACTAGTTTTAATGTTTATGAGCATATTTTACCTACATTACCTTTTCAGGATGTTGAGAAAGATGCATCACAAGCACAGGCTGGAGGCTGGGGGCTAGATGGTTTTGAGGAAGAGGTCTTGGTGGACTCTTTCATAGAGCAAAGGAAAGCAATGCCTTCTGGGAAATGAGCTAAGTTTTAATCTAGTCTTTAAGATTAGAAGTAAAAAACAAAAATATTAAGGAAAGGAAAACCTAATTGATCTTTGAAGTATTGTTATGTGGAATTGAGTGGGACTTTTGAGGCCTTTCTTCCAGAAAACAAGGACTAGGTTGTCAGGCCTATATTAGGCCTAAACCTTGGTGCCATGTAGTTGTACTTAAATCATTTCAATGGAAAGTGTCTTAGTGATTGGAACTTCTAGTGCAGTTTGGAGTTCTTCCATTTGAAGAATGTGATATTTGCATGGGATTGTTTGAATCTTGTTTTCTAGTCCCTCCCCATCACCACCCTCATAGTCTGAAGGTAGATTTTTCTCTTGATAAAGGAACAAAAAAGGTGAACATCTTGTTTGTAAATAGGTATCTAGTAACTAGTGGTAAACTTGAAATGGTAGAATTCTTTAAAGCCTAATTCTAGATAGCCTTAAGAAAATGTATCTTAATTACTTTTGAACCTGTATTCACCTTGTTTTTTTTTCAAATATCTTAAGTTATATTTTCTTTTTCAGAGCTGCTTCTTATTTGGGGCTACTTTTTTTCTTTTTTTTTTAAATTGAGGCGTTCATTCATAAAAGGGTATATTGTTTTGATGAGACTTTTTACAACTGTGGCTGGATGTCTTTCTTTAGTCTTCCAAGAAGGGCCATTTTACTTTTTTAGAGTTACTTTTAAAAGTCATGAGGTCAACAACTTGGACTACTATGCATGTAAGTGCTAATGCAAATTAAAGCCCAAGTTGACCTCCAGCAGCAGTTCATTCTATGTTGACAGTGAGAGAACACTTTGCCTGTTAGGATACTGTTACTCGTGGACTGAAATGCTGAAGAAACCCCTCCCCTATTTTGTTTTTTTGCAAAAATCAAGGTATATTCTAGGGTTTCCTGGTTGACCTCAACAGATAAACTCAGATGATAGTCTTAGTTCAGAAATGATCTGAATGTAGATTTACAGTCTACGTGTACAGCTAACTAAGTGAGATCGCTTTCACAGTTCTACATGTATCCCATCGGCTCCCCATTAGTCACTGAACTCTTAAAACTGGTATTGTAACATTATCACAATGTTTTGCGCCAATTTTATAAACTTTACAGTGCAATATGTGTTCCTTTTCTGAGGCAAACCAAAGGTATATTTCTCAAGGTTCTGCTGCTATCAGCAGCGTTGATGGAGGATTTTTTATACATTTGTAATAGATAGAAATAAACCAGAAAAAAAGAAGAAAAAAAGGTGGTGGAGGAAAAGGTGAACACTGCAAGAATACTCAAAAGGGCTGAGAGTTGCAAACGCCAAGAATGGCTTTGCATAGTAAATGGAATAGAACAGCTCTGAACTATAGCTTACTTTTCCTGGTTTGGTCTGACAGAATGATTGAATGCTTTTGTACAAAAATCAGAGCCTTAAAAACAAGGATTTGGTGAGATTGTAAAATGGTGTGCCACTTTGGCAAAACAGTTTGGTGGTTGGTCAAAATGCAAAACATTGTTACTTTGTTACTCAACAATTCTACCCTTAGGAATATATCCTCAAACTACTGAAAATGTGCACCTATGAAACATGTACATGAAGGTTTACAGCAGTGTGTTGCTAATAGTAAAAAAGTTAAAACAACTCAAATAGCTATCAAATACTGGAGAGAAATAAAATGTGGCTTATTCATACAATAGAAATTATTAAGACATAAAAATGAATGAGAAACTGACAGAATAAATGACTTTGGTGAACCTTCATAATTTCATTTGTAGATCTTTCCATTTCTAATTTATAAATACATTTGGGGTTATAAATTATAAATGTACTGCCTCCTGTCAACATTGTATACTTCTATTTGATGATTTCTGTGTCAAGCATTATATGGAAATGTTTCCAAGTATTTTCTGTATTAACTGTGAATGAATAGAACAAAATAAATTGCCTGCGATGGAAAAAATAAAATAAAATAAAATAAAATAAAATAAAAAAATTCAAGTTATTTTCAAAAATTTGTCTCCAGATTTGCACTCCAAAATCTGTGAACACATCTCCCAACATTAAGGTTAAAGGAATTTAAGCTAGCTGGGCTACCAAGACTCAATTGTTTTTCTTAATTATTAGCCTAAGCCACAGTCTATATGGCTCCTCAATAGAAACTCATATGTTCTAGCTGAGTGAAACGTCCTTGTATTTATTTTTTAAACCATCAAAACTCTATTTAAACTAACATTATTATCAATTAGAAGTACAGTTTAAGAAGAAATCATCTTCATAATAATACACATGTAAAAATGCCCAGTAGAATGGGATATTTACATAAGATAAACACACTACATTACAGGCAGTTGGGATCTCTCCATACCCAGTCACACCATGCCAGATACCAAAGAAGGATGGCAGTGGCAAACATGTAAAGGCACAGAAGAATCAAAAGACATTCTGGAGTCTATGGTCTCGGGCCTTTCCTATCCGAGATTCATCTATCAGGGATTTTCTTCCTTTTGGGATGACACCTCGAACTTCATTTGCCATCTGCTACTCCTCTGATATGGCCACCAGCAAGCAAAACAAAAACAAAAACAAAAAACAAACAAACAAAAAGCAACTCCCACAAACAAACAAAACAAAACAACCCTGTAGATGTAACCAACCGTCTTATTAAATAAGAAACACAGAACCAATGTAAAAGAGAAAGCCGAGAGGTCAGAGCTCAGAGCTAAAATCTCACCCTTCCTCCTGCGTGCTCCTAGCTTCCTGAAAGAGAGCTATTTCCCTGTGTGTAAGTCATTTCATAGTTTTTTGTTCTGCCTTCTCATTGGTTGTAAACCCAAACACGTGACTGCCTCGTCACTGTCTGTATGTATAGCCCCCCGGGTCTTAAAGGCATATGTCTCCAATGCTGGCTGTATCCCTGAACACACAGAGATCTATGGGATTAAAGGCGTGTGCCACCACCACCACCACCACCACCACCACCACCACCACCACCACCACCACCACCACGCTCTTTCTATGGCTCTAATAGCTCTGACCCCTGGGCAACTTTCTTTATTAACATACAATCAAAATCACATTTCAGTACAATTAGAATACCACCACACAACCCCCCCCCCGAAAAACAATGAAATTGACTAATGATATGCTAATGATATTCTGCTATACTCATAGATCAGTGCCTATCCAATCGTTATCAGAGAGGCTTCCTCCAGCAGCTTATGGGAGCAGATGCAGAGACCCACAGCCAAATATTCAGCAGATCTTGGTGAACCACCACAGAAGAGGGGGGAAGAAGGATTGTAGGAGCCAGAGGAGTTGAGGACACTAAGAGAACAGGCCCACAGAATCAACTAAATAGGGCTCATAGGTGCTCACAGAGACTGAAGCAGCAATCATGGAGCCTATATGGGTCTGCACTAGGTCCTCTGCATACATTTATGATTATTTATCTTGGTGTGTTTGTGGGTCTCCTGACAGTGGGAGAGTGTGTCTCTGACTCTTTTGCCTGGGACCTTTTTCCTCCTACTGGATCGCCTTGTCCAGCTTTGATATGAGGGTTTGTGCCTCGTCTTATTGTAACTTGTTATGCCATGTTCAGTTGATATCACTGGGAGGGCTGCTATTTTTATGAAGGGAAAGGGAGGAGAAGTGGATCTAGGGAAGAGGGGAGGTGGGGAGGGATTGATAGGAATGGAGGGAAGGGAGGTTTTGGTTGGGATGTACCATATATGAGAAGAATAAATGAAAAAAGAAAAAACCCCACAAAATGCCACTGAGAACAACAACAATCAACAACACAATGACCACAATTAACAATAATAACTTTAAGTATCAAGGGCTTCAATTTTTTAATCAAAAGGCACAGGTTGACTGAATGGATCAAGAAGCAAAATCCATCTTTCTCTTGTCTATAAGAAACACAGCCAGGTGGCACATGCCTTTAATCCCAGCACTTGGGAGGCAGAGCCAGGTGGATCTCTGTGAGTTCGAGGCCAGCCTGGTCTACAGAGTGAGATCCAGGAAAGGCACAAAGCTACACAGAGAAACCCTGTCTCAGAAAAACCAAAAAAAAAACCCCAAAAACAAAAACAAAACAAAACAAAACAAAAAAACAAAACAAACAAACAAAAAAACAAACAAAAAAACCCACTTTAGTTTTAAAGATAGGCACCACCTTCTTAGAGTAAAAGGGTAGACAAAATTACTCCAATCAAATGGGACCAGGAAGCAAGTAGGCATCACTCTCCTAATATCGACAAAATAGGCTTCAAACTAAAACTAATCAGAAGAGATAAAGAGTGACACTTCATTCTAATCAATGGAATGGTTAACCAGGAAGATATTACTACCCAAACATATATGTACCAAACTCAGGGGTGCCCAATTTTATAAAAATTGCTATGGATGTTAAGGACACATATTAACATCAATCCATTAGTAGTAGGTGATTTTAGTATGCTACTTTCTCCAATAGACAGGTCATCTGGACAAAAAAAAAAACCCCAAAAAACAAAAAACAGAATTAATTGACACATCAAATTCACTTAACAGATAGCTACAGAACATTCTACCCAAACATCAAAGAATACACATTTTACACAGTACCACATGGCAGCTTTTCTAAAATAGATCACATCCTGGGACACAAAACAAATCTCTACAAGTTGAAAAAGATTGAAATTACTCCTTGTATCTTATCTGACTACAGTGCAATAAACTTAAAACTGACAGCACAAAACAACAACCACAACAAAAACAAAAAAACAAGCAAACTCATGGAGATTAAACAACTTATTACTAAATGATGAGTGGGCCAAAAAAGAGATCAAGAAATAAAAATCTTGGAATTAAATGAAAATGAAAATATAATACAACAACCCCCAGACACATTGAAATCAGTCCTACAAGGGAAATTTATAGTTCTAAGTACTTATATTAAAAAATCATCACAAATAAAATGGTTTAATGATGCAAGCTTTGAAAAAGAAGAACAAAACAAATCAAAACCAAGTTGACCACAAGAAATAATAAAAATTCAAGCAGAAACCAGTGAAATAGAAACAAAGAAAAAGATACAAACAGATTTTTTTGAGGATAAACAAAATTGACAGACATTTGGCCCAGTTAACCAAAATAAAGAAAGAAATGAGATGGCTCAGAGGTTAAGGGCACTCAGGCTGCTATTCCAGAGGTCCTGAGTTCAATTACCAGCACCCACATGTGGTTCACAACCATCTATAATGAGGTCTGTTTCTTGCAGTGTTTAGAGTACCAGCTCCAATACCATACTTATGGTATGTAAAAAATTCCACAATGTCAGTGAGAATTAAACTTTTTCCATCTGAGGGGTAGGAAAGGAGTGTAGCTGAAAGTTTTCCTGTGTCCTGCCTGGTCCTGCAGCTGCTCAGACCCAACTAAACACACAGAGACTTATTTTAATTAAAACTGCTTGGCCACTTAAACTCCTCTCAT
This sequence comes from Peromyscus maniculatus bairdii, assembly GCF_049852395.1. Lineage (NCBI taxonomy): Eukaryota > Metazoa > Chordata > Mammalia > Rodentia > Cricetidae > Peromyscus > Peromyscus maniculatus. Next base: position 1,321,212 of record NC_134875.1, on the reverse strand, counting down.
TTCTGTTAATCTATATGTTGCCATGTGTTCCCTGGCTTTACCCATGTGCCATTACATGCTGCTCCCTAGACGGTGGTGTCTCCTGACACAGCCTTACTCTTCCCAGATTTCTCCTTGTCTGCTTATCCCTCCAATATTTCCTGTCTGGCTACTGGCCAATCAGTGTTTTATTTATCAACCAATCAGAGCAACACATATTCACAGCATACAAAACACCCCACAGCAAAGGAGCACACATGTTCTGATGGTAACTTTCTTTATTAATGCATCTTGAAATCTCTTCTTTGTCTTTACATATTCTCAACAGAAAGCACTAGACAATATATGAGTTACATTTTGAGGGTCACATTACATTTCTTGAGTAAACAATAATCAGAGCCATTCTGATAACACACATGAAATCACATGGTTTCTCTCAGGCTTGGAATGTTGCTCTGACTATGCAGCTGGCATGGCTGAGAGTGAGTAACCATGGCAATGCTCCACTGTCAGCCAAGCTCCCTGGTATGCAGGCTGTAAAGCAAAGAAGGGAGGCATGAATCGCTTGAGTGCTCTGTACTTTCTTGAGGGATGGTGACCTTAAAAGCATCCCAGGACCTAAACATAAACAGTTAGTTGGCTGAACCTTGTGTTTTGTATCATAAAACTGAGATTAGGAGTTCATACAGAGAGTTAGCATTTGTGTAGGGAGTTATGTCTTTAATGTTATCAGTCAGAGTTTTGCAAGCAAAGAACTGGAACTAAAGTTGTTTTGTGCTTGACCTTGGTTCAACAACCAGACACCTGGGAATCTGTCCTTGTGCAATTCATTTGCAGGGACAACTAGTGTATTTTGAATTTGCTCTGAGGCCTTAAGTCAGTTAATTGTATGTAATTGTCTTGAAGCCATGGAATAAAGGCCTGACTATGAAAGTACGTTTTATTCACCCAAAGTACACAATGTAAGAAGTAATAATCTTTCTGTCAATTCACAGACATAACTGTGCCCAATTACTGTAAAATACATTACCAATAAGCTGTGGGAAGAGTCCCATAGCTGTTTTAAGATAGAATTGTAGTAGCACACAAGAAAACTATAGACAGAAGAAAACAACATTCATAGTAGCCTGTGGCCTTGTAAACCTTGCTTGATGAGGTTCCTCCCTCAAAGAGTTATTCATCTGGTGGGTTGACCTTATTATGAATGTCAGTTGTCATGTGCTGCATATTCTTATGGCCTCTGGCATCTGGTGCTCTCTTCTGGCATACAGGTGTATATGCAGGAAGAACATTGTGCACATAATAAAAATTTAAAAGAAGAGAGGCCCTGAATTAGTAGATTCAGGAATGAACAGGAAAACATTGAACAGATACCAAAGAATTTTAGAATATTATAAGAGAATATTTTTTAAAACCTGTACTTCCTTACACTGAAAACCTAAAGCAAATGGATCAATTTCTAGATTCAGCCAAACCACAAAAATTAAACCAAGAAGGCAACTACCTAAACAGAGTCACAACAAATGAGGATATTGAAATAGTATAAAAAACCTTCCAGCTTAAAAAAAGTTTAGGACCAGCTGGATTCACAGCACAATTCTACTAGACATTCAAAGAAGATTTATATAGCCAATTCTTCTTAAATAAAAAAAGAAACAGAAGGAACACTCACCAATTGTAGTCAGATGTTTCTTGGGTCCTGCCAAGCCCCTGCAGTCCTGTGGCCTGCTTATAGAATAATCACTCAGAAGCTTATGTTAATTATAACTGCTCGGCCACTAGCTCAGGCTTATTACTGACTAGTTCTTACATTTAAATTAACCCATAATTCTTATCTCTGTTTAGCCATGTGGCTTGGTACCTTTTCTCAGTTTTGCCTTTTCATCTTACTTCCTCTGTGCCTGGCTAGTGACTCCTGACTCAGCCCTTCCTCTTCCCAGAATTCTTTTAATCTGCTTGCCCTGCCTATACTTTCTGCCTGGCTACTGACCAATCAGTGTTTTATTTATCAACCAATCAGAGCAACACATAGTCTCAGTGTACAGAAAGATAACCCACAGCACTTCCCCTTTTCTGTCTAATCAAAAAGGAAGGTTTTTAACTTTAACCTAGTAAAATTACATATAATAGAACAATTATCTAGCAAGAATTACTGTTACAGTATCTAGTCTATTTATATTTGGTAAAATTAAAGAAAATATTTTATCTATCCTATATTTGTGAGTCTAAAGTTTCATATCTAATTTATCTTTTATCATAACCAAGGAAAATTATAATTATAACTATCTAGTCTTCAACTACATCAAAGACCCCAGAAGGATATAACATTACTTAAATAAACAGGAAATGCATTATAAGCAACTTCCAAAATTCTGGAAATGACAGAGACAGCTGCCTGCCTGGACAGTCATCCAAAGTTCCTCTGTAACATTGGGGTATCTATCTTCAGCCTATAGGCCTAGAGTTTTTCAGTTACTTCTCCTTATGTCCTGTAGAATATTTGGCAGTCTTCTCTGTGAAGCAGGAACATGAAGAACCATTTCGCCTTGCAAAGTTCAGTGGTCACCTTCCTATGGGTCCTGCATGTCCAGTTTATATAACATATTATCAGCAGTCCACGCAAGAGCAGTTCCTTGCCCAAATGGCTATTTTTACCAAGAAGAAGTTAAACTCCATATAGAGTGTCTTTGGTGTCCATCTTCCTCTTTGAAGTAACTTGGTGCTATCAGGAGCAGATGTGTCTCACTGGCCAAAAAGTCTAAATTTTTAAAACATTTTAAATGCCATATTCTGTATGTCTTTGAAGTATTTGAAGATTACCTACTTAACTGAAATATATCTATGTATACCTAGAAAACTTACAAACATGACTATAAGTTTGATTATCATAGAAGACTAATTATTAATCTGTATTTCTTAACTACCCACTACAATTTAAATGAATTACATAAACATAATGCCTTAAACAAGAGTAGAAATATATATACAGTATAACAAAATTAACTTTAAATATTTAGTAAACTAAAATCTATAGCAATGTAAAACATTTTGAACAAGTTGTTGCTCTTTAAAAGTAGGTTCAATAATCTACCCTTTTATTCTATCATTTATATTATCCCCTTTTCTTTTTTAGAAAGAGATTGTATTTATAATCAATAACAATTTTTAACCAACCCCATAAACAAAGAGAAACATCCATAATCCATTTTTTTTGGGGGAATGTGGGCATAGTGTTCTAGGCTACTTTCTGGTGATTGAGGGCAATCCATTTTTTTTGGGAATGTGGGCGTAGTGTTCTAGGTTACTTTCTGGTGATTGAGGGCACTGCATTCTTATGGGGATCCTGAGAAAATTAAGAATTATGGTCAAGTTCTGGGAAGATGGCTATAACCTTTGTTGATAGGTACCATCTGTTAAGGTACAGGTCTGGTTGATCAAATCTGATCTATTTTAACCTGGAACAAATCAATAGCCTCTTGCTTCCTGTAGAAACAAAAACAGAGCCTCCTTTCCAAAGCAACATGTCCTTAGATCCAAATTTTGAAGTTAAGATGCCTTTAAAATATACATATTGGTCTAACTGAGCAGCCTTTACAATCAAATGTCTTTCTGCAGTTAAAAATCCCAAAGACGCCGGGCGGTGGTGGCGCACGCCTTTAATCCCAGCACTCGGGAGGCAGAGGCAGGCGGATCTTTGTGAATTCGAGGCCAGCCTGGGCTACCAAGTGAGTTCCAGGAAAGGTGCAAAGCTACACAGAGAAACCCTGTCTCGAAAAACAAAAAAAAACAAAAACAAAAACAAAAAAAAATCCCAAAGACAATATAATTTAGACTCTGTGTGTGATTTCCATCTTTACATGGCTTATTTTTTATAATACTGTCTCTTTAAAGACTTTATTTTTTTTCTTTTTTAATTTAATTTAATTTTTTTTTAGATAGAACTTGGTTTTTTTTATTATTATTATTTTACAACACCATTCAGTTCAACATAATAGCCACAGATTCCCCTGTTCTCCCCCTCTTGCCCACCCCTCCCCCCAGCCCACCCCCCATTCCCACCTCCTCCAGATCAAGGTCTCCCCCGAGGACCGGGGTTGACCTGGTAGACTCAGTCCAGGCAGGTCCATTCCCCCCTCCCAGACCGAGCCAAGTGTCCCTGCATAAGTCCCAGGATTCAAATAGCCAACTCATGCAACGAGCCCAGGACCTGGCACCAATGAATGGAAGCACAGGATCTATGAACCAAAGGCTGAGGGGCCCCCAACTGGATCAGGCCCCCTGAACGGGTGAGACAGTCATTTGGCTTGATCTGTTTGGGAGGCAGCTGTGCATTGGTGCCAAGACTTTATTTTTTTAAACTGTTTCTTTATAGAACTGTCTATCCTCCTTTTCCTCTATCTTCCAAGCCTATGTGCACTTTTACACGTAATGTAAACCATTTAAAGTCTTATTCCATCTGAATCTGCCGTATTGTGAATTTATTGCTTTAAACTGCAGTGGCTAGTACTGAAGCAGAAGCCTTGGCTGCTGACTCTGCCCACTTCAGCTTCCCAATATGGTGGTGGTACAGTTACCTCCAGCTCTGGGAGCCATGTGCACCATCAACTCTTGGAAGCAGTGGGCCTATGCCTCCATCAAAGCAGTATATAGCTCAGAAACTATTTTTTTGTACTAGCAAAAGCTAAATCTATCATGTACCATGCTGTGCGGCTTGCAGATGCCTCTGTGTACTGCAGCAGGAATCTGCCATGCTGCAGGTCAAGCCCACATGCCACTGTGAACCCGCCATACTGTAGCTCATGGCTTGCCTGAGACATAACCAGAAAGCTGATTTTAGCTTTGTTTTAGAATTTCTTATTAAGTTCTCTCAGGTTTTAGGTGGATACTCTTGTCACCATGTCTTGGTGCCATTTGTAGTCAGATGTTTTTGGGTCCTGCCACGCCCCTGAAGTCCTGTGGCCTGTTCATAGAATAATCACTCAGAAGCTTATATTAATTATAACTGCTCGGCCATTAGCTCAGGCTTATTACTGTCTAGCTCTTACATTTAAATTAACCCATAATTCTTATCTATGTCTAGCCATGTGGCTTGGTACCTTTTCTCAGTTCTGCTTGTCATCTTGCTTCCTCTGGCTGGCTGGCAACTGCTGACTCAGCCCTTCCTCTTTCCAGAATTCTTTTTGTCTGCTTGTCCCTCCTGTACTTCCTGCCTGGCTACTGGCCAATCAGTGTTTTATTTATCAACCAATTAGAGCAACACACATTCACAGCATACAGAACAACATTCCACAGCCCTTCTCCTTTTCTGTCTAAACAAAAGGAAGGTTTTAACTTTAACCTAGTAAAATTACATATAACAAAACAGTTATCAAGCACCACCAACTACCTTCAGCCCCAATTTCTTACTTCAAAAATATCAATTGATGATGAATTTGGTGCTTCTTTCTTGTTTAAGCCTCCCCAACATCCTTGCACCAGAATCCATGATGAAAATTTACCTCAGACTTGCTCATTCACTGACTGTGTGCACAGTGGGTTTGAGGCTTCATCTTAGCCTGGTGAGAACCATAAACTCATGAAGCTCCAGTCCTGCCTGTCAACTGAGGACAGTGTACCCATGAGGTTTCAGTCCAACCTGTAGCCCCATGAAGCTTCAGCCTACCTATTTCCTGGGTGAGGTCAGCATGCCTGCTGAGGTTTCAACCACTCATCTGCCCTAGTTATTAATTAGGCAGGCCTGTTGAGGCTCCAACTCCCTGCTCCCCAATCCTGCAGGGACTCCAATCTGTCATAGCCTCTGACTCTGTTTGGTTTGCAACCACCCTAGGTACCCTGCCAATCTTTGAATCAGAGCTGTCTCAGCTAGTGGATAACATGTAGGAGTAGCATTGGGAATTTAACAGAAAAATAGAGTTAGTGAAAAGTAAACTTGGAAAGTATTAGATTTTGAGTCTGGTGCCCCAACTACCAGTCTAGCAGAGGGGAAAATAACACTACAACAATCTAGTCCCTCTTAAACAGTGTACACATTCAGTTTGAAAAATTAAAGGGAGCTAAATAAATAAATAAATAAGTAAATTTATTCATCATGACCTAGTTCCAAATATGTGAATATCAATGCAAAACACAAGTAACATGAAAACCCAAAGCAATGTAACTCCTTAAAAAATTATTAATCTGGGCTGGATATGATGGTACATGTCTTTAATCCCAGCACAGAGGCAGGTGGATCTCTGTGAGTTCAGGGCCAGCGTGGTCTACAAAGCAAGTTCCAGGACAGCCAGGGCTGTTATACAGAGAAACCCTGTCTTGAAAAACAAAAAACAAAACAAAAAAATTATTAATCATACAGTAACAGTTTCCAGTGAGAGTGAACTAGGTGAAATCCCAGAGAAAACTCAAAAGAATGCTTATAAGTACGTTCAAAGAAGAAGAATAGGGATGGAGAGTTAGCTCGGCAGTTAAAGAGCACTGGCTCCTCTTCCAGAGGACCTTAGTTCAATTCCTAGCACCCACATGGTAGCTTAAAACTGTCTGTAACTCCAGCCCTAGGAAATCTGACACCCTCTTCTGGCCTTTACATAGATGTACATGCATGTAAAACATTCATACATATAAAATAAAAATTAAACAATCAAATAAAATACCCTCTGAACAAATCCCAAAAGAACATAAACAAACATCTGAATGAAAGAATGAAGTAAATTTAAGATATTAAAGAGGAATCCAATAAAGTGATAGAAATACTGCAGAAAAATCGTACTGAAATACATAGTAAATAAAATAAAAAAAGTGGTAGAGGGCTGGTGAAATAGCCCAGCATGAAAGGAGATTTCACACAAGTTGTCCTCTGATCTCCACATACATGCCATGGCACAAATAAACCCACACTCACACAAAATAAATAAATAAATGTAAAAAACTCTGTGGAAAGCCTCACCAATAGAATGGTTCAGGGAGGGCTTTATAAGCTTCATGACGTGAGTTTGATCCCTGGGACCCACATAAAGGTGGAAAGAAAGATTTGACTCCACAAAGTTGTTTTCTGATTTCCCTACATGTGCTGTGGCATGTACACTCTCATGCATATATCACATACACATAATTAATTAATTAATTAATAAAAACAAGAACAAATGAAGGAAAGGATAGAATATTTGAGTTTGAAGAAGATGGAAGAATTGGAATATGAACAAGAAAAAAGATAATCCATGGCTCTGTTGTGACCAGGGTCTGTGGCTCCTGTTACCATTGAGGGCCATGCTGATGCCCGGGGTCTGGGCCACCACCTGAGGTCATGTTCATGTCTGATTGTCGTGCTGCAACTGGGTGATACAGATCTGAATGGTCTGTGCTGCTACCTGGTGCCATGATACCATCTGGGCCAGAGCTGTAGCTGAGGGCCATGTCTGGGTCTGTGGTCTTACGCAGCCAGGGTCTGTGTTGATGTCCATGGCTCCTGTTACCACTAAGGGCTGTGTGGATGCCTAGGGTCTGGTCAGCCACCTGAGACCATGTTGGTGTCCAACCAACATGCTGTTGCTGAGGCCATACTGATCTGTGTGAGCTGAGCTGCCACAGGTGCCATGGTGACATCTGGGCCCGAGCTGTTGCTAGGGGCCATGTCTGGATCCATGGTCCTGCTGCAGCTGGGGTCTGTGTTGATGTTTGTGGCCCATGTTACCACAGGCTGTGGCCATAAGAACCATGCATGCTGAAACCCTAGGGCCAGGCCGAGCTGGCCCTGCCCTTTGCTGGCCCTGGGAAAGCTGACCCTGATCCACTTCAGCAAGAGAGCTGGCTCTGACCCTCATGGGAGAGCTGACCCCATGACCCAGGCACAGGAGAGCTGGCCCTACCCTTCACCACAGACATAGGAGAGCTGGCTTTGATGGCATGGGCATAGCAGAGCTCCCTCCACCCCATGCCTGAGCAGGTTTGACCAGCTCAACTACCACACAGACCCACATCCAGGGCCTTAGGTTGGCCCATCCTAACATCTATTCCATCTAGGACCTACTGGAGTGTGTGAAGAGAGTGACCCTGTGGAATGATACCGGCAGGATCTCCATGACTCGAGGTGGCCACTGGATAGCTGAGAGGAGTTTCCATGAAGGTCTGAGGCCTTGAACCAGACCAAAGACTCACTGCAATGAACATTTGCAAATAAAGCTGATAGGACAAATGGATACCCTTCATGACACACCAAGGTTCCCATTGCTACTAAGACCAATGCAGAGGTGTTTGAGAGGTGGGAAAGACAGAGGAGCAAAGTGGGTTTTTTTTTGGTTTGGTTTTAATTTTTTTTTAATTTCCTTTTTTATTGTGGGGGAGAGAATGCTGCAAAGGTGAAGGGCAGATATGGAAGGACTGGGAAATGAGCAGAATTGGGGTGCATGTGAAATTCCCAAAGAATCAATAAAGAAATTATGTTAAAAAAGAAAAAAAGAAAAATTACTAAGAAGATAAATACAACTTCCAAGATATTCTGGATATTATGAAAAGACCAACTTTACAATTCATAGGCTCAAAAGATGAAGAATTCCATTCTAAAGGCATATAAAACATTTTCAATGAAATAACAGAAAAAATTTCCTAAATTAGAAAGTTGTCAATCCAGGTATAAGAAGCATTTCTAATGCCAAATAGACAAGACCAGAGAACTTTCCTTCCTCATATTCTAATTAAGTCACTAAATATACAGAACAAAGGAAAATATTGAAAGCAGCAAGAGAGAAGTGACAAGTCATCTATAAAGGAAGGCTCATCAGAGTAGCTGCAAATTTTTAAACAAAAACTTTAAAATCCAGAGAGCTTGGTATGATATTTTTCATGTTTTGAAAGACAACATTTGCCAATCCAGACTACTATATCAAGAAAAGCCATCTGTCATAATTGAATGAAAAAGGAAAACTTTCCATGATAAAAATCAGACTTAAGGAATTCATGACTATTAGACTAGCTCTCTCTCCACAAGATACTTGAAGGAGTTCTTCAGACTGAAGAGATAGACAAACACATACATGAGGCTACAGGGAAGAACAAACATTTGAATAACATAAGGATGAGAGGAGTAGGAAAAAATAGAAAGCATTACAAAATCAACAAAGTGACAGGTAATAATAAGCACATTTCAACAATAAGTTAATGATCTCAATTACTCCACCAAAAGACAGACTATTAGACTGGATTAAAAGCCAATGTCCACCTATTTGTTGTCTCCAAGAAACGTACATCACCATAAAAGACAGATACTTCTTTAAGGTAAAAGGATGAAAAAAATGAATTCCATGCAAACACTATTAAGAAACAAGTAGAAATTCTAATAGCTGACAAAATAGGGTTTAATCCAAAACCAGTAGGAAGATACAAAGGAGATCACTTGACACTAATTATAAGAACAGTCTGGCAAGAGGATATTACAATTCTAAATGTATATGCACCAAATATTATTGTAAATTGTATACAATTTCACAGTACAAGCACTACTGTAGGTAAAGCCACAGATTAATCTCAGCACCACAATAATGGTGGGTAACTTCAATACCCTATTCTCATCAGTAGGCAGGTCATCTGGACAGAAAGTAAACAGAAACATTGAAGGTAAATGATGTCATAGCTCAAATGGACTTAAAAGACATCTAAAAAACCCCAACCTATCCAAACACTTCAGAGTACACATTCTTTTCAGCAACCCATGGACTTTTTCTAAAATAAATCATATATGAGGATCAAAAAATATGTCTTATAAAATATGGGAAAATTGCGATAATTTCTTATGTTCTAGCTGATCACAATGGAGTAAGATTACAAATCAACAGCAAGAGAAACTATAGAACATACACAAACTCATAGAGATTAAATAACACTGATTTTTTTGAAGCAGGGTCTCATGCAGTCCATATTAATCCCTAACTCATTATGTAGCTGAGGCTGTCCTTCAACCCCTGATCTTTATGCTTCTAACTCTTAAGATATAGGATTACGGGTATGTGCCACCAAGCCCAGCCTAAACACCATTGTATGATGACTAGTCCTTTGAAGAAATCAAGGAATTCAAAAAATTACTAGAAATGAATGAAAACAGTATTCTAAAACCCAGGGGATAGGATGAAAGTAGTTCTAAGAAGTGAGTTTATAGGTCTAGGGGCCTATATTAAGAAAGCTGAGGAATCTCAGGGCTGGGTAAATAGCTTAGTTGGTAAAATGCTTGCTATGGGAGCCTGAGGACCTGAGTTTGTAGCTCTAGCACCTGTGGGAAAAAACAGCCAAGTGTAATGGTCCATGCTCTAATCTCAGAGCTGTGTAGGCAATGAAAGGAGGACTCTGGGAGCTTGCTAGTCAGGAATTCTAGCTAAATTGGCAAGCTCTATGTTCAGTGAAATCCTGTTTCCCCTAAATATGGTGGGGAATGATAGAGAAAGGCACCTGATAACAACCTTCGGCCTCCACACATGAATGAGCACAATTCCCTGTCCCCCTTTCTGTAAAATTGGAGATCACAAATAAACAACTTCATGATATGGTCCTTGGAAAAAGAACAGGTTAACTCTAAAATCAGTAGATGGAAAGGAAAGAAATAATCAAGATCAGGGCAAAGTGGGGCAAGATGGCTTATTGAGTTAAAACCCTTGCTTCACAAACCTGACAACTTGAGTTTGATACTTGGAATTCATGTAAAGTTGGAAAGAGAGAATCAACTCCACAAAGTTGTCCACATACATATCATACACACTATAGAAATAAGTAAAATAACAGTAAAAGATTTATTTAAAAAATTACAAATGAAAAGGGAGCTATTTTGACAAATACTAATGAAATTCAGAACATCACTAGGCTAAACCTTAAAAACACATGCTTCACCAAATTGGTAAATCTAAAATAAATGGATGAATTTCTAGATGTATATGATCTACTAAAATTAAACCAAGATGAGACAAATAATTTAAACAAATCTATGACAAGTTGTAAGATTGAAGAAGCATTAATAATTAAAAAACCCCTCAAGACTAAAAAAATTTATGCCAAGATGGCATCACTGCTGACTTCTGCCAGATCGTCAAAGAAAAACTAATATCAACACTTTTCAAACTGTTCTGAGTTAGGGAAGGATACTGGCACAGGTAAGGGCTTTCTGAATAGACCCCCAAATGATCAGGAAATGAGGCTAACTATTGACAGATAGGACCTCACAAAATTAAAAAGCTTCTGTATAGCAAAAGAAAGTCAAATGAGAGAAGAGTTAGCTTACAGAATAGGAGAAAATATTTTTGAACTACACATCTGACAGAGGATTAATATCTAGAATATACAAAGAACTAAAAAAAAACTCAAAACAAAACTAACAAGAAAACAAACAACCCAACCAAAAATAGACTAGGAGGATGGGAAGGAGTGCTGTGAAATGCTGTCTTCTGTGCATGACATATCTGATGCATCCATGAACCCAGCCGAAGCAGCTACCTGCAGAAGACTGAGATCAGAAATATTCCATCATAGACATGTGAGAGACTAGTACGGACCCACATTTTCCTGAGGAGCTATAGGCAGTTAAAGGTTGCTGAGGAGGATGAGTCATATTTGTCAGAGGTATAGGTTATATTAAGTTGCCCTTGCTCAAATAAATAACCCATGTTCAGGCAAACAACCCTAATTAAATTCAGTCACACACACAAACGTGTATGACATGAAAGTAGGAGGGGGAAGGAGGTAACAGAACAATATGATCAAAATATATTTTATATGTAACATATGCATTTACATATAATTGTGAAATAAGTAAAAATTTCAGGATGGGTTAAGGAGATGGACAGAGAGTTATAAAGAGAAAAAAATACAAAAATGACCAATAAATATTTAAAAATGTATCCAATATGACCACCACCAGGGAAACAAATTAAAACTGCACTGAGAGTCTGTCCCATGAGCCCAGTTAAAATGGCTATTATCACCAGATGGTGGTGGCACATACCTTTAATCCTAGCACTTGGGAGGCAAAGACAGGAGGATGTCTGTGAGTTTGAGGCCAGCCTCATCTACAGAGTGAGTTTCAGGACAACTTGGACTACACAGGGAAAAATGAACAAACCAAACCAAACCAAACCAAACCAACCAAACCAACCAAACCAACCAACCAACCAACCAACCAACCAACCAATCAAAAACCAAACCAAACCCAAACAAACAAACAAACAAACAAACAAACAAACAAACAAACAGAATTGCTGTTATCAAGAGAACAAATGATAACAGATGCTGGTGAAGATGTGGGGAAAGGGGAAATCTTACTGAATGTTAACACACTAGTGTGCAGTTTTCTCAAAAAGCTAAAAATACAACTACCTTAAGACACTGATATAGCACCCCTGAACAAATACCTAACAGATTCTACATCCTACTTACAAAGGCACTTGCCCATGTTATTCTTGTTACCTGCAATTCTTTTACAATAGCTAAAAATTGGGATCAGTCTAGTTGTCTATCAACTAATGTACAGATAATATAATTAAAGCTCATATACATATGGAATTTTATTAACCCATTAAAAATGAAATCATCCAATTTGCAAGAAAATGAATGGAGCTGTAAAATATATTAAGTGAAGAAAATCAAGGTTCAGAAACAAAAACCCAACATGTTCAATATTAAAAAATTACCTAATTTTTTATATAGATATATTTACATGGGACTTAGTGTGGGTAGAGCCAGTAAAGTAGAAAGAGGCCAGAGAAGTGAAAAAAAGCTTTAAGGAAGAGGAGTGGGAAGGGTGAATGAATATATATGATAGGAAAATAAAAGGGGAGGAGTGCAGGAGATGATAGGGTTAAAGTGGGAACAGCTATGAAAAGAGAGGGAGAGAAGGAAAGACAGCAATAAAAAAGTATGTATGAAAATGCCACAAGGAAATAAGCTACATTGCATGCTAAAATAAAAAAAAAATCAGATCAATTAAATACTCTGAATATATTTAAGTAATTTAGTTTTCCTTCCATATTCTAAATTGTCTTAAATTACTTTGGACTGCTCAAACATTTAAATCCCAGAACTTCTCCTCCACAAAAGCACACAGATGAGAAAATCTGGCGGTTTTTTGCCATAGTCAAAAGTAAAGTCAGATGAAAAATATTTGCTAATTTTTATTTTGTCCAATAACATTTAAACACCCACTCCTTTAGCAACTGGGAAACAATCCAACCACGAGACTAATACGTGGCACACAGTATTGAAACACTGAACCTTTATGGGCAAAATAACAATTACTCAAAACGTGAAACGCCTCTGACTTTTCTTGTATCTGGCAACACGTTAGGATTCACGGCTTCTTCTTCGTCCTCGTTTGACAACAGCAACAAACTCCAGGCGCTGAATGTTTCTCATCACCAGGGAGAGCTGGTCAAGGAAAGTGTTGATGGAAATTCTGAAGAGGACAGGGTCTTCAGTAGTCCACCTACTGAAATTGAGAGAAAGAAGCACTGTCAGGGAAATGATGAGGGACCTGTTCAGGTCCACCACACTGTGCCTTCCTGCTTACATTAAATCCACCAATGTCTCCATTAGGGCACCCCTAGAATGCACACCGCCTCCCAACCCTGAGGCACCCCTACTCCAGACTTTAGGAATACTGACACAGACAAGATACTGTCATTCACTGTGAGCTCCTGCTGAACCATCACTTGCTGGCGACGGGAATTGGAGACCAGGGATCTGCGGGCCATGTCTGCCTCCACTGCAGACCTGAAAGGCACTGTTACAGAGCTGGGAGGAGATAAGGTTAAGGTACCATCCACTACTTCGTTTTCCTCTGCCTGGATACACTTCCTTAGGCCTGCCTGGCAATGAGCGCTCCTGCCACCCGAGCCCAATCACCTCCTACCTCCCCAGTGGTTCGGGTCTTCTATACACTTCAGCCCTCTAAGGCTAGGAGTCTCCTTGTCCTGTCAGGATGTCAACTGCTGCACTGGATTGTCCACACTACACCCACCTGTCCTTTCCCTAGTCATCTGTGCCCCGTGCCCCGAAAGCCTTCCACGGAAGTTTTAGCCTCCCTATGATTCAGTGGCCCCTGCCAAGGGTCTCTTAGGAAAGGATACAACTCCAGGAGTCGATTTCCAGTTGTTGATGCAGTATCTCCGCTGGGTCCAGGGACAAGTGGTGGCTGCTCGCTGTGGGGAACGACAGCCGCCTCTTCAGCGGCTGCACCGGACCCTACAGGACTCCCTGGGCTGGGGCTGCCTGGAGCAGCCTGGCAACCAGGAGCAGCTGGGCTACCAGGAGCAGCTGGGCTACTGGAATCTTGTGGGCCACTCTGAGGGGAGCTGCCATGGTCACCTTCGGTCGCCGAACTTTGAGAGCTAGCCTGGCCTTCGGGTGCTTGAGGACTCTGCTGCCCGTCCTCGCCTTCTTCAGCCCCTGCTCTCCCCTCTATGCCCCCATCAGGGTCCTGCATGACTACTCTGGCTTTCCCCTCAGCACCCTAACCCCTGCCACTAACACATCCGGACCACTCACACTCGGCCGAGAAAAGGAAGTTCTTGTGCCAAGTGCAGCGGGTTTAAACAGAACAGCACGTGAGGCCCACTGCGCATGTGCAAACAAGATCTCGCGAGGATTGGTTCCCCGCTAAACTAGCGTTCCGTTCTGTTCAGATTTGCGTGCGTGAGCGCGCCCCGCGGGCGGGTGCGAGTGCGTCTCTGAGAGCCCACAAAGTACAGCTCGCTCACACAGCTCCTTCCTTGCGGGGTATATGGGACTCTCCAATATATGTTTCTTCCAACTGCCCCACCCATGAGCGGCACTGATCCCAGCAAGCTAGCTGCCAGGGAAGCTCAGCCCAGCAGCAGGAGTGGGTGGGTGGTGCTACCTGGGTATTCAGAGTGCAAGCTGACTGACCAGTGTCCCGAACACCCTGACATGTCAGGACCCTGCTATGATGGTTCTGCCTGGACCCACAACACCCTCATACACAATTCAGTGCTCTTCAGCTGGGCAAGGCCTAGTGATATTGATTAGTGTGACTGAAAGAGTAAGCTCATCACAGCCCTTGATTACTGTGATCCATAAGCAGGGTGGGCTTACAGAAACCATCTGTCATAGCAGCAGCCTCTGTTTGGAGCCCAGCACACAAGCTCGCCCTTTGTCATGTGAAAGAGTTGTATTTACACTCTCAGTGAAGCCAGGAGTGCTTTCAGGGGTAGAGTTTCCCCTGTGTTTCCCTCCTGCGGGGGTAAGGGGGCGGGTTGTCTGCCCAGTTGTGTTTCCTGCTTGGAGGCGTTCAGGTGGTGAGGGACTGTGGGTTCCTGTTAGGTGTGTAAGAAGGGTGAGCAACCATGCAGGCTGAAGACCAAGATGCTGCTGCTGCTGCTGCAGTTGGGGATGAAGGAAGAGGATATTCTGGAGTCACAGAGTCATTGGTGCTCCTGTTGGTGATGGAGAGCCAGGAGCCACAATGTACTCCTACCTACCTTATAGGTGCCTCATACCTGTGGCCTGAGTGGAGATTTTTTGACAGAATCTGGAGGATCCAGTGCACCAGGATACAGAGAGCATCCTTTATCAGGCTTGTGTGGACATACTGGATGGTGGTTTGGTCTACAGTTTGTCTGGGTGCCTTGGGCACATGGCCACAACACTAGGAAGCAGATTTTTTTCATGTGTATCCTAGTCGAGGTAGCCAATTAGGTTGGGGATGTTTTGTGCAGTGGGTGGCTTATTGATAGCACGGGGGAATATATACAGGGAAACAATGAGAAAGAAGATAACTGAGGACTTGGTCTAGTGGAGATGAGTGATTCCAAATTTGGAACAGAGGCCGGATGGTGGCCCAGGCAGGGAGTGGTGGTGGTAGTGGTGGTAAACAGAGATCTCCGAGTGATAGGGAAATTTGAGTTATAAAGTCAGTGTTACATGGTGCCTTAACCATCCTCCACCAGAGTCTTCATGGTGCCTTTCCCTTCACTCTTGGAAGCAGAGGTGGCCTTCCAGTATCTGGTTCCTCAGGACCATGCACTCCAAGGTACAGTTCAAAAAGAATCCACAGTGTCTGGCAATGTAATGATTATGTGAGTGAAGAAAAGGATCTAAGTAGGCCATTTTGCTTATGTCTGGGTTCACTCTCCATCATCCAAGAATGGGTAGGATACAAGAATATGCCTTGATGCCATGGGCCTATTCCCATAAGAGAAATCACCAGAAGTAAATGTATAGTTACCTTTCTCTTCTCCATCACTTTTAGCAAATTGACTGCTAAAGACTCTAGAATAAGGAAAATTTCCATCACCTCTTATCCAGACCAGGTTGCCCTGTTGGTTCAGACCATGCAGCATTTTGCATTCTCATTTTTTGCTAGGCCTCAACAAGGCAGACAGAGTTAAGTCTAACCTAATGTTCTTTAGATGGGACATTTGTGGTTGATATATTGTGCACCCCAATAAACTTATCTGGGGGGGTCAGAGAACAGAACAGCCATAATATTAAACATAGAGGTTAGGCAGTGGTAGCACACGCCTTTAATCTTAGCATTCCAGAGGCAGAAATCCCTCTGGATCTCTGTGAGTTCAAAGCCACACTGGAAACAGCCAGGCATGGTGACTCATTAATCTCAGGAAGTGATGGCAGGAACCAGAAAGCTATATAAGGTATGAAAACCAGGAACTAGCCTGGTTAATATTTTAGGCTTTTGAGCAGCAGTTCAGCTGAGATTCATTTGGATAAGGACTGAGAGGCTTCCAGTCTGAGGAAACAGGATCAGCTGAGGAATTGGCAAGGTGAGGAAGCTGTGGCTGGTTCTGCTTCTCTGATCATTCAGTGTTCACCCCAATACCTGGCTCTGGGTTTGTTTTTTATTAATAAGAACTTTTAAGATTTGTGCTACTGGCCGGGCGGTGGTGGCGCACGCCTTTAATCCCAGCACTCGGGAGGCAGAGGCAGGCGGATCTCTGTGAGTTCGAGGCCAGCCTGGGCTACCAAGTGAGCTCCAGGAAAGGCGCAAAGCTACGCAGAGAAACCTTGTCTCAAAAAACCAAAAAAAAAAAAAAAAGATTTGTGCTACAGACATCCTTCCCTAGGTATTGGGTATGTGCACTGGCTGCTACTTTATCCTCGGGCCTAATAGCTAGATTGCATTGGCCCCTTTGGGTGCTCCACCCTATTGTTGCCTTGTTGGAAGAGGGAAGCACTAAAACATTTGTTAACTTAGAAAATAAAGCTAGGTTACTCAACTGCATCTGAATTTCTTTTCAGCCCATGGTCTTCCATATTTTCTTTTTTTTTTCTTACATTGAAGGAAGGTGGTCCCATAATTCTGGTATTCCTGTGGTTAAAAGGAAAGAAGTTGGAGTGTAGAAGAAAATGGAAATTACTTCTGTCTTGTTTTTCACTTTGAATTGTTTTCTGAATTATGTTGCATTTTTTTTACACTCAAGTCTATATTTCCTGAATTTTATTAAGTCCATTGTAACTTATCAACTAAATTTGTAACTTATATGAGAAAAACAAATGCTGCAGGCCGCAGGAATATATCATAAGAACTCAGCTGGTTATGGCAAAGTCACTACCTGGAGGGATCAGGGAATTCCTCCAGAGGAAGCCAAATCCCAAGGAGTCTTTGGTGTTACTTGGCTTGTTATATATCAGCTGTCTTCTGTTATGAAAATCATGTGTGCCTTCATAGTTTTCTCAATTGACTTTTCCCTAAGAAGGGCTAACAGTGTGGACTGATCACTCTCTGGACATACACATTCCAAGTATTTGGAGAACAGCCTCAGGAAAGGCTTTCTCTGGAATCAGATTATCTCCCTTGGCCACTTTCAAGGACTATAGGAAACACCACCCAGGTGGGTGCCCATTGTTAGTCCCAGGTGGACTAACAATGATAACAGCCCACATGCAAGTCTTCTGACTTACGGTAAATTCCACAAGGAGACACCGCCTAGGAGAGGTGGATGTTAAGTAATAGCTTTACACAATTTAGCTCGGACCCTCCCTTTATATACCGAGACTTCCAGGGCACCGGGAGAGAAGAGAGAAGAGAATGGAAGAACTAGATGGGTAAGAACTTGAGAGGAACAAACTGAGATGGGGAAGAAGTAGATTGGAGGGCTACAGGAGAGTACTAGAGGAATGAGATGGAAGATGAGAAAGAGCCAGATGGGGAAGAACAAGGTGAGGAAGAGTCAGATGAGAGAGAAGGAGACGGGAGAGGAGCTGATAGGAGAAAGAACTAGATAGATGAGAACCTAGAAGGGACAGAACTAGATGAAGGAATTAAGATAGAACATAGAGGGGATCGCAGACAAGTGTAGAGAGAAATCAGGCTAAAGATGACCTAAATATGAGAGTAGAATATAAGCTTATAGCTGTCATAGAATAATAAAGTATATGGACTAAGGAGTTTCGTGTACACAGATTCATTTCATTTCATCAAAGATTAATTATCAGCTGGTTGTAGATTCTTCCCAGACCCTGGGAGGGGACTATCGAGGGGCTGGACCCCCATAGTCCCCGATAAACAAACAAGCAAGAAACTCAGGAAAACTGGACCAATCAAGGGTGGACCCATACTAACCCCCTCCTCTCTGAAGAATTCTGTGTTTTTTGCCTTCAAAAGCTCATCTCCCCAAGAAAGAGGAACTCTCCTCCCTGCCTTGCTGCGCCGGGCACTGCAGACGAGGGTTCCTTGCTAGCTCGTATTGCGCCAAGAAGTAAACCTTGCTATTGCATTCTGGATATATCTGGTCTCCTGGTGGTCTCTTTGGGGGTCCTAATCTGGGCATAACAGTCCCATAATTCTGGTATTCTTGTGGTTAAAAGGAAAGAAGTTGGAGTGTAGAAGAAAATGGAAATTACTTCTGTCTTGTTTTTCACTTTGAATTGTTTTCTGAATTATGTTGCATTTTTTTGCACTCAAGTCTATATTTCCTGAATTTTATTAAGTCCATTGTAACTTATCAACTAAATTTGTAACTTCTGAGAAAAACAAACAAGCAAGCAAACAAAATTCCCTTGCTGTTTGCCAAACATCATGTCAGACAGGAGGGATGATTGTCTGAAGCTTATTCAAAGAGCTCAGCATCCAGAGAGGGCACAGGAAAGAGTAAACTATTGGCATTCAGAAGACCACATTCTTCAGGGATTTACTAAAGGCTGCTTAGGGCACTCTCAGTGAGAGCCTGGGAAGATGCCAGAGGGAGCATGGTGATCCTTATTGCTAATCAGTTAGTGAAAGACCTCTTTGATGGAGAGTTTGCTGATATCCATTTGTTTACCCTAGGACCTCCCCCCATTTTCTGCCCCTTAGAGACACCCACTTACCACCACCAATTGTTCAAATCCTATACTTTTGTTTCTAAACCCTGAATATTATCTCATTGTGTGACAGCATTTTATTTTCCCGTTCCTACTGAGATGGTAACCTGGGTTACTCCAGAACCAAACTACCATCAGTAAATGCGCCTGTTCCTGCATCCCTCTGTTCCTCCTGTCTGAAATTCTCTGGAAAATGTACTCAGGAGTGAGTGTTTGGGTCATAGGACATGTGTGAGCCAGATTGCGCTGAGTAAGTATGTCCAGGTTGTTTTTCAGAATTCTGACTTGGTATGCACTGCAGGAGTCGCGCTCAGTCTGTGAACTGGATGTTCAGCCAACAGAGGGAAGAGTGGTGGCAAGTGTGCACCAGCACCTCAAAGGCGTTGCCGTGGATACGACAAATACATTTCACTGTCTAGAGCTTGCCATTGTGTGCTGTCTAACTGCAAACAGCACCATGGGCTATGTATCAGGCTGGTGGGCTGCTTCTCAGCCACATACTGACAATTATGGTATATGAGAATAGATTTCAGGGGGAGAAATTCCAGCTCCGCCATTGAGTCATTTCCCTGTGGATTTTCGAGAGTTACTTTCATAAAATTTTCTTCTTTTTCTGTCTTGTCTGTAAACTTTGACTAGAATTGGTCATTGCCTCTAAATTCTTTTCTCTCTTTCTTAATGTTTTTTTTTATTAATTATTTGGAAATGTCACATAATACACTCTGATCACATTCACCTCCCAGTCCTCCCAGGCCCATTCCCCATCCTCTACCCTTGTGACTTCCAAAACAAAAGGAAAAAAATACAAAGTCCAATTTGTGTTGCCCATATACTCACTGGAGCATGGAGAAACTCCTAGTGGCCAGCCCCTTAAAGATAACTGAGTCCTTCCCCTAACCTACCCCCACCAGAAGCCATCAGCTGTGAAGAGCTACACTTCAGCATCTTTATAACAATTTTTAAGAATTCTCTTCAATGGCTTCCTGTCTAGACTGTTTCTTTTCTTTGTGGGGGTGGGGAGAGGTTGCCACAGAACCCTTCAATGTCTCTCATTCTCAACTGTGAGTCTGCATATCACTGTGAGTCATGGATATCACTGCAAAAGAAGCTTCCTTGCCCTTTATAGTCAGCAGCAGCATGGATTATGGACTTCCACGTGGTTTCTAACTACAGCAAGGACCATTCAGTTGCTAAATCTATAGTTTCACCATTTTCCCCTGTGTGCGCAGCTCTGTTCTGCCATCTTTCCTTCCAACTTTGTGAGGCCACTTTTAAAAACCATCTTCCCATAGGACCTGCCCTTCTCTAGTTTTTCTGGGGACACTGTGGCCTCTGCAGACTCCTCCACTGCCACCTTGTCTCCCCTTAGAGACTCCATAGGTTTCTCAGGCTCCTCAGAAGTGCTCTGTGGCAGCAGGTACCGGCTTCGATCACAGTCTTGCTTCAGGTTTTCATCCTTGATGGTGATGACGTGGTCCTGGATCTGGTTCTGCAGCACCAGCTACTCCACTTGCTCCTGCAGCTTGTAGATGGAGTAGATATTAGGGTGGACCAACTCGAATTGATGGATCTGGGCCCAGATTTTTTTTTTTAAGACAGGTTCTTACCATGTAGTGTTGGCTGTCTTATAACTTGCAATGTAGATCAGTCTGGTATCTAGCTCATAGAAATCTTCCTGCCTCTGCCACCCAAGTGCTGGGATTGAATGTATGAGCTACCACACCTGGCTTGTGTTTTTATACCAAGTGCATAACATAAACAGGTAATGTATTCATCATCAAGCCCATCATTACTGTAATTAAAGATATAAACTATTTGTATCTAAAGCATGATATTCTAAAAAAAAATTGTTTCCAAACATGTACTGGAATAGATGCATAAGCATTATGATATAATTGCTGAACACGTCATACTTTCATTTTCCCTTGCATTAAAATACGGATTTCATGGAAATCGGTAGAAGTCTTTGCCTGATGTTCCTCTGGATTTCTCTATGCTTTTTTGATCAGACCCACCAAACCTCTCCTAGTCCTACCTGACTGGATGGAATCCAATGAAAATAAAGCAATCTGCTTCCTAGTCCTCTAGCTGTAGTCCTGTAGCATTCATCCTGTTCTGACTCAGTCTGTGGACTAGACCATTGGTCAGCATGTCCACATAGGCCTGCCAGAGGATGAACATCTGCCTACTGTTCAGAGGTTTGATGTGCTTGTGAGCCCCATGTTGGCCCTGTGACATGAGGGTCTTGCTTCTTGGGAACCTGGATTCCAGGGCTGCCTGGACCACCAAAGTGCCTTTGGCCTTTATCCCATGTGCTCAGGTCCTTTCACAGGGACCCACACACTCTGAGTGCTATCACGTAGCAGGAAATATGCTGATAGAAACTAGTTCTACCCTTCTTCATACCACCCTACCTCTTTAGGACATCACTGTTTCTTTTTTTTTTTTTTGCAATTTGTCTTTTTTTTTTTTTTTTACAATACTATTCAGTTCTACATAATAGCCACAGATTCCCTTGTTCTCTCCCTTCCTGCCCCCTCCCCTCCCCCCCAGCCCATCTCCCATTCCCACCTCCTCCAGATCAAGGTCTCCCCCGAGGACTGAGATCGACCTGATAGACTCAGTTCAGGCAGGTCCAGTCCCCTCCTCCCAGATTGAGCCAAGCGTCCCTGCATAAGTCCCAGGTTTCAAACCGCTAACTCATGCAATGAGCCCAGGACCTGGTACCACTGCCTAGATGCCTCCCAAACAGATCAAGCCAATCGACTGTCTCACCTATTCAGAGGGCCTGATCCAGTTGGGGGCCCCTCAGCCTTTGGTTCATAGTTCATGACATCACTGTTTCTTAAGTCATATTTGTGACTTACTGGTCAAGAACATAGATGTCCTTTCATGAAACATATCCTTCATTAGCTTACTTTGAGAAAAAGCATTTTCAGAATTTAGTATTTTCACTTCATTAGCTTTAACTCCTGATGTTATTAGCAATGGTGATATTTAGCATTGGTTTCTTATAAGGAACTTTCAGGTAAAGCAACTATTTAAGACAGCTAGATTTTCTGAAGTTTGTTTCCCATCTAATAAAGCAGTCATTTCTTTTTTGAATGCCTGTTTCCTTGTCTCCTTATTAGATTTGCAAAGGAATTACTCATTGCAGGCAGTTTGTTCAAAAGGCAAAGAACTTTTTTAATTTCAGCATAAGTTTCTTCATATCCAAGACAACGTTCAGTGTGTAAACTGGTTTCCCCTGCTTTAAGGATTTTAAAGTAGCTTGTTTGCTCTTAAAGGTAGCTTTTTGTCTTCCAACTACTGTAAAACTTTGCACAGCTATTAGGGTAAAGAAGGCATTTTACCAAAGGATCCCCAAACTGCGAAGTGCCTAGTTCCATATCCTTTCAATTTTTCATTGGAACTGACACTTAAACTCTTAGATGATTTTCACCCTTATTCTTTTTAAAAGCTGTATTTTAAGTTTACCATGAACCTATTTTCGAGCTGACAAAAGTGTTTGGGGGCAATGTCATCATCTTTAGCAGAAAAAACTACCTTTCCTTTATATCAGTCCATAATAATATCAGTCCCTTATATCAGTCCCTTATATCATTTCCCATATTTCTTTTCGGGTCTGAGAGTCAACCGGTTCTCTTTTACTAGACTTGCCTCGGAGGTTTGAACAAAGTCTTTTGCTTTTGCAACGGGAGATTTGAACAAGCATTTTACATTTTCAGCTATGGCACATTGGGAGATTCCTATTCTCTCCTCAGCTGGCTTCAACAGGTGTCTCTCCTTCATTTGACACTGGTCCCAGATCAGAACCACACCTGCCTCATTTAGTGCGCATTGAGGCTGGCATTTTTGATAGCAACTTTCCTGGGGCTTGTGTTTGTTTTAGCCAGTCAGTGAAAAACAAATATTTACAACAGTTTTTCCATAGCTCCTTCAGAGAGATTTTCTCCCACTGATTTATCTCATTTTGCTTGTTTGTCCCCCTGCCCCCCCAGATGCAGAGCTTCAGGTATCTGTCTGCAGTTCTGTATCTCTGCTAGCTGCCTTTGGAAGTAGGGGCTTTTTTTCTCCCCTGAATCTGCCTCAAACTCTAGCAGCTTTGTCAGGTCATGCATTTTCTGGGGAGGATTATGTCCCTTCTCTGTTTCTTCAGAGTCTTTCTCCCTGACAGTATCCAGTTTGGTCTCAGTTTATCCCCTCTACCTCAGAAACATTTCCAACACTACAGTGGCAGCTTTCCCTGCTACTGGAGGTAGGGGTTTTTTGTCCATTTGTTTTCAGGGTTTGTGTGGTTTGCGTACAGACTGAAAATCTAACAAGGGAGGTTTTTGCCATTTCTAAACTCACATTAGGACAGGTGCTTTGCCTCATCAGGCCTTCACCTGGCCCAGTCCCCCAGTGGGTTGTGTTTGCTTGTCTGGGTGCTCAGGACAGAGCTTATGCCAGAGGCAATCACCCCTCAGGGCTACACCCCCTCATCTCACCTGGAGTCAGTTGAAACAAGGCTTTTCTCAAAGAGATGCTTTCTCTGACAGAAAAGAAAGCTTTACTCCTGGATTGTTCTGTCCTGCCCTGGCTGGGCTCTTTCCCCAGACAGCGTTCTGACTCAGCAGCACAACTGCTTCAGACACAGTTCAGCTTTCCATTTTCCAGAAAGGTCCTTACTCTGATAGGAAAGCTTTTTCTCAGATTACTTTTTGCAGTTGTGGACCTATCAATCCGGGACTTGTAGGAAAGCAGACAACTGTGCCGTTCCCACCGGCTTTAGCTTTGGTTGTTCATTATCAATCTTCCCCTGGGTCCTGCACCTTCCTGCCTCACCTCTGTGCTCCAGGAAGTTTGCAACTGCAGGAACCCTAGTATCCCCGAAATGCACTCCAACTCAGAGATGCCAGTCGCCTCTGGGTTTTTACTCAGAAGCTGGGATACCATGCTAACAGTTTGCATTGCTTCAAGGAATCTTTGCATTAGGACGATTAGAAATACCTTTTCATTCTGAAACGCTCACTCAGAAACAAAACCCTTGATGCCTCAGCTTGGCTGTAACTGAAAAGCTTGGCTTTTTTTGCTTTTCTCAGGTAAAGTTTCCTGCCCTTTTGGGCTCTCTGTAGCTCTTCACCCACACTCTCCCAAGTGTTTCCCTCAGGGTACTCTGACCCACTGCCTTTTATTAGCTTGAAGAGACAGAGCTTAGAAGAGGTTTTTAGGAACTTGTCCCTGCCTCCTGCATTGCAGGGAGGATTTTTAAAGCTTGAAAGAGAACTTGGAGAGGTTTTGCCATCTTAAGAGGTTTGTTGTTTTCCCTTTGAGCTAATCACAGGTGGTCCCCATACTAATATCTTCAGGTGATTCTAATTTTTGTCCTTCTGAGAGAGAAAGTTTAAGGCTTTAGTTTTCAAGTTTAAGAGAGCTTTTGAGAAAGATTAAAGCTTTTTAGAGAGATGTTTCCCCCCAAATTTTCCAAGAAAAGCTTTATAGTTTAAGAGAAAGATTTTTCCCCCCAGGAGAAAGACCAACTTTTCCCAAAACTTCTGAACTTTAAACTTTTTGGCTTTTTACACCCGCATTTTTGCCTCAGGGAGAAAACACTTTCTCCTGCCGCTTGGACTTAGCATTTCAGCTGTCCCCAGGTCAAAAGCTTCCATAGGAAACTTATTCTTCTCCATAAGCTCAAAGAAGAGCTTTTTTACTACCCGTAAAGCCCAAAGAAAGATTTTTTTCCCCAGTTTGCATTCATAGCCCCCAAAGTTAGAAAATTGAAGAGTTTTTCGGTCTAGTTGCCTTACCTTTTTTTTTTTCCTACACGATCTTACACTTCTAAGTTTTTCCTAAACTATATTACTACGCTATACCTTATACTTATTTTTCACAGATAGAAATTGAGAAAGGGATAGAAGATAGAAAATTTTGACAGAAGAGAATTTCGCTGCAGCATCGGACATCCTTCCAGTCCATTTTCCTTTTCTCTCGAGGATAAAACCCCTGCCTCTCAATAATATATATAAAAATATATATATTTTCCATAACACCGGCATTCCTTTCCACTGGCAGGGCTGATTCAGCACTTTCACCAAAAACTCTGTAATAAAACTATTATTTTCCTTTATCTTTAGTCCCTATTACTTTGTTTTTAGTTCCCCCCTTTTTTAGTCCCCCCTTTTTTCTTTAGTCCCTTTTTTCTTTTTTTAGTCCCTGTTCATGGCGCCATTCTGTGGGGCATTTACCCACCTACCCCACAGCTCCCCAGAGTTTTCTTGAGTGTGAGCAGCAGGAAATATTAGATAGAAAGATTTATTGTGGAGAATCTTGTGGAGATAAACAGATAGAAAATAAAGGATAGCTTCGAGAGGGCCTGGAACCTATTCCAGCCGGGCCCCAACTGTCTCTGTCCCAGGGTTTTTATAGAGACACCAAGGGGTGGAGCAAAAGACCTCCTCTCCTGGCACAGCCAAGTGCAGACCATCTCAGACACCTGCACTCAGGCCCGTGGTCCTGATCATCCTCTATGTGGACCTGCTGGGTAAAGCCACGAGGAACCCAAGAAGGGCTCCCACAATGATACCCAGAGGGACAAGCATGTGTATAATTAACCTACTGACTGCTCCCTGCCATCCAGTTATGGGACAGGGGTACATGCCTCTGGGCCTATCCCATGCCATCCCATGCCATTTCATGCCATGCCATGCCATCCCATCCCATCCCATCCCTGACACAGGGTCCAGCCTTAGGATCATGAATACAGGGATGTGGTGAAGATCTATCTCTGATCTCTACCAGCACTAATCTCTTTCAGTCACACTAATCAGTGTCATTAAGGGATGCCCCTCTTGTAAGGGATTTTGGGCTGCATTGTGTGCAAGGGTATTCTGGATTCAGGCATAATAGTTTGGCTCAGCGGAACCATCTCTCAGGGTCCCAACAACTGCGGGTATGCTGGACACAGGCTGGACCTGCTTGAGCAGGCAATCTTGCAACACCATGTACTACCGCTGCCTTGGAGAGCTTCCTGAAGCCTCAGGCTTTTTGTGCCAAGGAAGCATTGACACCTTAGGATAGAGAAATGTGGGGGAATCCTATACTGAAAGGTTCCATCAGTACAAGCCGCCTAGAGGAGAAGCCAAGTTAAGAGGCAGGAATTGTGTGTGTGTGTGTGTGTGTGTGTGTGTGTGTGTGTGTGTGTGTGTGCGTGCGTGCGTGCGTGCGTGTGTGTGTCAGACACACTCACCAAAAGCCAGGCGGTAGCTCAGCAGGAGCCAATCCTCACCAGAACTTGCTTGCAGGGAGCTGGAGTTGTTGCCTCCCCAGACACACTCACCAAAAGCCAGGCGGTAGCTCAGCAGGAGCCAACCCTTGTGAGAATTTGATTGTGCAAGCTCAGTGGGCCTCACGTGGTGTGCTGGATGTTAGCAGGTGGGGCTTGTAACCGCCACCTCATCTCCTTAGCTGAGCCTGAGAGCCTTCTCCTTGCTTGAGTCAGGGGAGCTGAGTGGAAAGTCAGAATCTCCATGCAGGATCCTGATGAGGATGCAAGTGGCAGAACAGGGCTTGAAGAAGATGAGGATGGGCAGCATAGACCTCGAGCTTCCAATGTCCAGGTTAACTCTCAGAGTTCAGTGGCCGAGAGTGACCAAGATGACGTCCCTTATGAGAGTGGCCCACAAGATGCCAGTAGCCAGTCTGTTCCAGGCAACTCCTGCCCAGGGAACCTTTAAGGGTTAGGAGTGGCAACTGAAGAGGAAGCTGTCATTCCCCAAGATGAGCAGCCACCACTTCTCCCTAGACCCAGTGGAGAAGCTGCAACAACTGCAAGTCGACTCCTGGAGTTGTATCCTTTCCTGGGAGATTCTTGGCAAGGGCTATGGGAAGAGAGGGAGGATGAAACATGAAAGGAAGGTTTTGGGGTGGGTGAGCAGGAAGGTTGACAGCAGGGTAAGGAAGGGACAGAGTGGTATGCTCTGGAGAGTTAGTCCAAGAAATGTCATGCTGGCAGGACAGGGAGTTGCCTAATCCTGAGGACTTCGGGATGTAGAAGAAAACTCAAACCATTGGGGAGGTGGGAGGTGGGTGAGCCTTGTTTAGGATCGTCAGAAAGAAGGTTCTGGTGTAGTCTTGGTCTTGGGCAGCAGAAGGGGGCAGTGCCAGACAGGCCTCAGAAGTATACCAGGCCACATTGCAATAAAAAACCTAATAGTGGATGGTGCCTTAACCATAGCCCCCTTCCAGCTCTGTAGATGTAACCAATTGTATTATTAAAATAAGAAACACAGAGCCAAGGTAAAAGAGAAAAGCCGAGAGGTCAGAGCTCAGAGATAAAATCTTACCTCCTGCAGTGCTCCTAGCTTCCCCGAGAGAGGGAGGTACTTCCTGTGTCCCTGTTTAAATAATCTTTCTGTTCTGCCTTCTCATTGGTTGTAAACCCAACCACATGACTGCCTCATCACTGCCTGTAAGTACCGCCCTCCAGGTCTTAAAGGCGTATGTCTCCAATACTGGCTGTATCCCTGAACACACAGAAATCTACCTAGCTCTTCTAACCACCACGCTCTTACTATGGCTCTAATAGCTCTGACCCCAGGGCAACTTTATTTATTAACATAAAATTAAAATAACATTTCAGTACAAATAAAATATCACCACATTTCCCCTTTTCTATTTTAATAAAAAGAAAAAAGGCAAAAGGTTATAACTAACAAAAGAAAAACTATATACAAAAGTACAATAACTATATACAATATATACAAGTAACAAATACCTAAACGATGTCTAGTCCATTTGTATTTGACAAATCAGAGAAAATAATTCCCTTATCTATCCTATTTTAGTAAGTTCAAAATGTATCTAATTCACTTTCTATCCTAATTAATCTTCAACTATAACTAACTAATCTTCAACTCCCTCAGAGACCCAAGAAGGAAATAATATTAGCTAACAAAAATAAAAACAGGAAGTGCACAAAAGCAACTTCCAAAAATTTTGTGAGTTGACAGAAACAGCCAGCTGCCTGGACAGTCACCTGAGGTTTCTCCACAGTGTTGGGGCATCATCTTCAGCCTATAGGCTTATGGTATCTGACAGACTCATTTGTGAAGTAGGTTGTACACAAGGTCAACAGTTCAACCTCACACTGGGTGAGAGCAGTCCATGTACCAGAAACACCTGAATTCCACTAGTGTCATGTCATGATTCAGGATTTTAAATTCTGGAAATTGTTGATGGTTTTTGAATTCAGCTGTCCATTCTTCTTGGCTGTGTATATATGGCTTCATCTAAGCATCCCCTTCTCCACATCCCTCTATTAAATGCCAGTCTACTATTGAGAGGCGTGAGCTTTCAGTTGCTGTTCCATTGCACAACAGAAGCCATCGGCCCACTGCCTGTTCAGCTGCCTTCAAAGAAAAGGGCACTGTACCTTTTCCAGATTGTGAAGGCCACTTCAGGGATGGTGCCATATTGTCCTGGCCTCAGAAGATGCCGTCTGATAAAGCCATAACCACACTTGTTTTGGCAGGAATTGGTAGTCCTTTGTTTCGTGTTCTGTCTGTCCATTTTTTCTGTTGATTTGAGGATACTTTGTTGTCCAGTGGCTAACTTTTGCCACAATGAAAATTAACTCCATATGCAGTTTCTTCAATGCCCATATTTTCTCTGAAGTAGATTGGTACTGCCAGGAGCCGACATGTCTCAAAAAAAGAAAAATTTCTAAGTTATTAAAACATTTTAAATGCCATATTCTGTAGATCTCTGAAGGGTTTGAAGATGACCTGTCTAAAATACATCTGCTCAATTTTTAAAACATATCTAATATGACTACAATTTCTATTGTAATGTCTAACTACTAACTTTCATTTCTTTATATCCTAATAGTTGGTAATAATGTAAAGTATTTAAAACTAGTAATTGTCTTTTTCTTTTCTTTCTTTCTTTTTCTTTTTTTTTTTTAAACAAGAACCTTAAATCTAATCTCCTTTGCTTAGCCTTTTTCCTAACTCTTGACAACTTGTAACCTACCCCCCTAAATAATGAAAATTATCCCAGACCCAAAACCCATTAAAAAGACCAAAAAACCACCCGCCCCACACCACTTCTTTGGCAATGTGGGTGTCATATTCTTAAAATTGCTTCCTGCTGGGTATGGGCGAAGTTATCTTTATCCTGAAAGAAAAATTTAAGTTAATTGTCAAATTCTAGGAAAGGTAACTATATCCTTCATTATTATCCAGTCTGTGTATAAAGCCAAAGTTCAGGGTTTATCTCAAGTCCTTATTCAAGTAGTCTTTAAGACTGGATCATCTCAGCTAGTCATCTCAAAATTGCTCTGAGCACCTTGTAGTTCAAAGCTGATCTGTAGATGATGTTTGTCAGTTTAGTGATATTATTATTGTCCACGTGGAATTGTTGTTGTTGTTGTTGTTGTTGTTGTGGGGCCCCATTTTCTTTCCGGAGACTTCAGTTGATGTTAGGCCTGGCCGTGATTTCCTGCAGAAAACTGATAAGAGACTCGAACACAAAGACATATATATGCAGCTAATTGAAGCCTTTTTTCTAGAATTAGTTAGTACTCTATATGACCATTCATATCTTAACAAAGTTTAAAATGTATATGTATCTATTAATCTTGTAAATTTTGATATAAAATTTATACTTTAAGAAAAGTTTAAAGAATCAGAATAGAATCAAAGAGTTGAGATTAGTAATAGAATAGTCCCTTAATTAATTTGGCTTTTGTCCTGTCCCATAGCAGAAAATGGCTCTTTTATTCTGTCATGATACAGGGAGTTTGTATTTTCATTTTAACAACATGCTTGAGTTTAAAGAAGGAGAGAGCCATTCTCCAACTCCAAAGTCAGCTTTAAATTTTAATTGAACTGGGACTATTAGAAAACCAATAGTGTTAAATCTTTAGAGAAAAGCAGAAACAAACATTTAAGAAGACATAAATTTTTTTTTTTTTAGATTATATATACCCATACGCTGTTTCACTTTGTTTCCTGGGATAGATGATTTGTCCCTTTTCTTCAGTTGTCTCATTTGTCTTGTGTTCTTCAGATTCCTTAACCATCATTCTCCTAAAAGACAAAAACAAAAACCTTCCCCCAAGACTAATTTTGGGGATGTTCCTTTTTGGCAAGTTATTATCTGATTAAATGAAAAGGCATGTGTTACTGTACAAGTTAGTTTAAATTGGATGTTCATGCTGGTTGATGAACTATCATCTCTAATTAAGAGGTTTCTCTTGTCCAAATCGAACCTTTATCAATTTTGATGGTACCCACAGCTTATCTTCTCCTGTAGAAACAAAAGCAAAACCTCGTCCCCAACGTAATACATACCCTGGTTTCCATTCTGAGGTCAGCACATCCTTAAAGTATATAGGCTGATTTAATTCTGTAGTTTTTTCTATTACCCAATGTCTCTCTGCAGCTGTTGTTCCTTTCTCATTGGCATTCAGAAAATTCAAAGTTAATAGAGCATTATGCAGTCTATTTCTGGGGGTTTTTGTTACTCCTTTCTGTTTATTTAGCATATCCTTTAGTGTTCTGTTTGATCTTTCTATAACTGCTTGACCTGTAGGATTATGTGGTATACCTGTAATATGCTTTATTTTGTAATAATCAAAAAACTGTTTCATTTTAACAGAGACATATGATGGAGCATTGTCAGTTTTAATTTGTGCAGGTATGCCCATGATGGCCATAACTTCTAGCAAATGAGTGATTACAGAATCAGCTTTTTCAGAACTCAAAGCAGTTGCCCATTGAAATCCTGAATAAGTATCGATAGTGTGGTGTACATATTTCAGTTTTCCAAATTCTGCAAAGTGAAACACGTCCATCTGCCAGATTTCATTCCTCTGAGTACCCTTTGGGTTACATCCTGCTGGTAATGGCGTTTGATTATAGAAGGAACAAGTAGGACATTTCTTTACTATTTCTTTGGCTTGTTGCCAGGTTATGGAAAAATCCTTTTTTAAACCTTTACTATTGACATGATGTTTTTTATGAAATTCTGAGGCCTCCAGCACATTTCCTATCAATAATTTATCAATCTCTTCATTGCCTTGTGCTAGAGGGCCTGGCAGACCAGTATGAGATCGGATGTGAGTTATATATAAAGGATGACTCCTTTTCCTGATTGTATCTTGTAATTGAATAAATAGTGAAGTTAATTCTGAATCATCAGGGATAAATTCTGCAGTCTCAATATGTAATACCACTCTTTCAGCATACTGAGAGTCAGTTACTATGTTGAGAGGTTCTGAAAAATCCATTAATACCAACAGAATAGCATACAATTCTGATTTTTGCACTGAATTATAAGGACTTTGTACCACTTTACTTAAATTTTCTGATTTGTAACCTGCCTTTCCTTGTTTATTGGCATCTGTATAAAATGTACGAACTCCAGATATGGGTTTTTGCCGTACAATTCGAGGCAAGATCCAATCAGCTCTCTTTATAAAATCAATTCTGTTGCTTTTGGGATATTTGCTGTTAATTTCTCCCAAAAAATTACTGCAAGCTCTTTGCCAAGGTTCACTTTCTGTCCATAATTTTTCAATGTCCTCCTTAGTTAAAGGTACGACAATTTCTGCTGGGTCTATTCCTGCTAATTGACGAAGTCTCAATTTTCCTTTCCAAATCAAGTCAGAGATTTTTTCCCCATAAGTTTTTAATTTTTTATTTGGTTTATTTGGTAAAAATATCCATTCCAATATAATATCTTCCCTCTGCATTAATATTCCAGTAGGGGAATGCCTAGAAGGTAAAATAACCAAAATGCAATCCAGCTTTGGATCAATACGATCCACGTGCCCTTCATGTACTTTCTTTTCTACCAAGGCCAATTCTTTCTCAGCTTCAGGTGATAATTCTCTTGGACTATTTAAGTCCTTGTCACCTTCTAAGGTTTTGAACAAATTAGTCAGTTCATCATTTTTTACCCCAACAATAGTTCGTAGATGAGAAATATCTCCAAATAATCTTTGAAAGTCATTAAGAGTCTGTAGTCTATCTCTCCTAATTTGCACCTTTTGGGGTCTAATTTTTTGTAGCTCTATTTTATATCCTAAATAATTAATAGAATCTCCTCTTTGTATTTTTTCAGGAGCAATTTGTAATCCCCAGCAAGGCAAAATTTTCTTTACTTCTTCAAACATTCTTTCTAAAGTATCTGCATTTGAGTCAGCTAGTAAAATATCATCCATATAATGATAAATTATAGATTTAGGAAATTTTTTACGTATCACTTCCAATGGCTGTTGTACAAAATATTGGCACAGAGTTGGGCTATTTAACATTCCCTGTGGGAGGACCCTCCATTGAAATCTTTTAACCGGTTGAGAATTATTATAAGTAGGCACTGTGAAAGCAAATCTTTCTCTGTCTTTTTCTTGTAAGGGTATTGAAAAGAAACAGTCTTTTAAATCAATAACTATGAGAGGCCATCCTTTTGGTAACAGAGTAGGCAAAGGAATTCCAGATTGTAGAGAGCCCATCGGCTGAATTACTTTGTTAATTGCTCTAAGGTCTGTTACCATTCTCCATTTACCAGATTTCTTTTTAATAACAAATACAGGAGAATTCCAAGGGCTGGTTGACTGTTCAATATGCTGAGCATTTAGCTGTTCTTCTACCAGCTCTTCTAAAGCCTGGAGTTTCTCTGTTGTTAAAGGCCATTGCTGAACCCATACAGGCTTGTCTGTTAACCATTTTAAAGGTAGAGCTGTTGGTATTTTTGGAAGATTATCAGTTGTTGTGCCCTGTTCTTGTATAATATGGATGGCTGGTGACCACTCAAAATAATGCCTTCTAATATTTCTCTCAGAAACATGTGCTAGTTTATGATTTGTTTCTGAGATTGGAGGGATTTTAATCTGAGTATTCCATTGTTGCAACAAGTCTCGACTCCACAGGTTCATAGCTATGTTAGCGACATATGGTTTTAATTTTCCTCTCTGTCCTTCTGGACCTATACATTCCAGCCATCTTGCACTCTGTTTCACTCCAGATAATGTCCCAATTCCTAACAGTTGAACGTTTACCTCTTGAAGAGGCCAAGCTGGATGCCAAAATTCTGGTGCAATTATGGTAATGTCCGCACCTGTGTCTACCAGACCAGACAACAAAACACCATTTATTTTTATCGTTAATTTTGGTCTCTGTTCATTAATAGAAGTTTGCCAAAAAATTTTCTTTATGTTTTCTCCTGAATTTTCTATTCTCTCTTTTTCATCATCCTGACCAGCATGATTTATTCCAATAGTCATTTGGTTATTTAATCGCTCAGAGCAGGGATTTCCTCTACAGCTGCAGGAAAGGTTTGAACTGGTTTTGCTATGGGGGCCTGCATGAGGCCCCTCCGGGAGTTTCCCGAAAACTGAGGCAAAGGATTACCCTGTCTGTCCTTTGTTGATCTACATTCATTGGTCCAGTGTTTTCCCTTACCACACCTTCTGCATACTCCAGAAGGAAGGGGCATTCTGTTGCCATTGTTCCTTGAAGAAACATTGCTTCTAGGAATGACCTGTTTACAGTCCCTTTTAAAATGTCCTTGCTTTCCACACCCAAAACATCTAACACTCCTCAAACCTTTTGAAATTACTTCTCCTACCCACGTATCATCATGCTCATCAACCTCAACATTAATTGTTTCTCTAATCCAATCTTCCAAAGGTGCAGATCTTGCCCTTAACGGCCTGATTATTCTTTTGCATGCTGCATTCGCATTCTCAAATGCCAAAGCTTCAATTATTGCCTTACTAGCTTCTGATCCTGAGACCATTCTGTTTACTGCTGAAGCCAGTCTTTCTAAAAAATCTGTGAAAGATTCTTTTGGGCCTTGCATAACCTTTGTGAATGACTCAGGTTTTTTTCCTGGTTCATCAACTCTGTCCCATGCATTCAAGGCTGCCATTCGACATAAAATTACGGTTTGAACATCATATAAACATTGTGTTTGTATTGAAGCATATTGGCCTTCTCCAATAAGCTGATCCTGACAAACTTGTATTCCTTTAGCCCTCCATTGTGTTTCTACGTTTCTAGCTTCATCCTTAAACCACGTTAGAAATTGAATTCTCTGGCTGGGTTCCAGAACAGCTTGTGCAAGGTCCCGCCAGTCCTGTGGTATAATCCTATTATATGTTGACCAAGAGTTTAACATTTGCTTTACATATGGGGAATGCATGCCATAAGATACTATTGCCTCCTTAAACCTTTTAAAATCCATCAGTTCAATTGGAGCCCAGATATTTTGTGTAGCCATTTGATCAGGCATCTGCTGTACGGTTACAGGATAAATTAAGGATGACTGTGTGAAAACAGGCTTTCTTTCTGTAACCTTAAGATCCAAACTTGAACCAACTTCACTGTTAAAATTAACAGGTTTTTCTAAAGCTGTTATCCTGGCACTTAAATCGACTATCTTTTTAAATAGTAAAATGAGAATAAGCATGGTGATTAACTGCATAATTCCCATAATACTAATCTTTTCATATAGTTCTTCCATTGTCAGACTGCCTAAAATTTCAAAAACCCAATTTTCTTCCAATGTACACAGAAAACCCATTTTTTCCTTTATGACTTACCAAATCTGCGTAGAACAGTAGAAATCCGAGCAAATTTCAAAAGAGCCACCTAGTGTCCTAGGTGTGAATCCAGAGAGAGAGAGAGAGAGAGAGAGAGAGAGAGAGAGAGAGAGACAGAAACAGAGAGACAGAGAGAAAGCAAGAGAGAAAGCGAAAGCGAAAGTGAAAGTGAAAGTGAAA
This sequence comes from Peromyscus maniculatus bairdii, assembly GCF_049852395.1. NCBI lineage: Eukaryota > Metazoa > Chordata > Mammalia > Rodentia > Cricetidae > Peromyscus > Peromyscus maniculatus. The sequence goes on along the minus strand of NC_134875.1, from coordinate 1,286,159 downwards.
GCGAAGGGGTAGCTGGCTAAAGCTTAGAGCCAGCCACTTGTTCCCTCTTGAGCCGAGTCAAGGCTTGGCTTTACAGGCAGGGGCCCTGTTTAGCAGGGCAGGCCTGAGCTGTTTGTAGCACTGGCTTTAAGCAAGCAGCTCACAGTCCAGCCTGAGCCCAGACCTGGGCCGGGGCTAGGGAGCTGGCTGCTCCGGCTAGGGAGCCAGCCCCAAGCAGTTTTTAATGGATTCTTGTCACGTTGGGCGCCAGATGTAGATGTAACCAATTGTATTATTAAAATAAGAAACACAGAGCCAAGGTAAAAGAGAAAAGCCGAGAGGTCAGAGCTCAGAGATAAAATCTTACCTCCTGCAGTGCTCCTAGCTTCCCCGAGAGAGGGAGGTACTTCCTGTGTCCCTGTTTAAATAATCTTTCTGTTCTGCCTTCTCATTGGTTGTAAACCCAACCACATGACTGCCTCATCACTGCCTGTAAGTACCGCCCTCCAGGTCTTAAAGGCGTATGTCTCCAATACTGGCTGTATCCCTGAACACACAGAAATCTACCTAGCTCTTCTAACCACCACGCTCTTACTATGGCTCTAATAGCTCTGACCCCAGGGCAACTTTATTTATTAACATAAAATTAAAATAACATTTCAGTACAAATAAAATATCACCACACAGCTCTGTAAGAATGCCTTTCCCATATGCTGTGGAGGCAGACATGGCCCGCAGGTCTCTGGTCACCAATGCCCAGCACCAGCTATTAATGGTTCCACAGGAGTACACTGTGAATGACACTATCTTGGCTGCGTCAGTTTTCCAAAAGTCTGGAGTGTATGTGGCCTCAGGGTTGGAAGGCAGTGTGCACTCTAGGGGTGCCCTAATGGAGACATTGGTGGGTTAGATGTAAGTGGGAAGGCACGGTGTGGTAGACCTGAACAGATCCCTTATCATTTCCCTCATGGTGTCTTCTTCCCACTTTAAGGAAGTGAACTACAGAAGACCCTGTTCTCTTCCAAATTTCCAGCAATAGCTTCCTTGATCAACTCTCCCTGGTCATGAGAAACATTCAACACCTTCAGTTTATGGCTGTTGTCAAATGGGGAAGAGGAAGAAGTCATAATAACTAACCTGTTACTTGCTACAAGACAAGACAGAGGCATTTCATGCTTTTGATAATTGTTACCTTGCCTTCAGATTTCAATGTTTTGATGCAATTCACCCTCTATAAGTCTCTAGATAGGCTTGTTTCTCTGTTGCTAAAGGAATGGGTGCTTAAAAATTTATTGTTGAACAAAATACAACTGACCTATTGTGGGTTTTGTTCATTTGTTTGTTTGTATGACTTAACTTTTGGCTATGGCAGAAGCCTCCATTTTTTCTCATGTGTGTGCTTCTGTGAAGGAGAAGTTCTGGCATTCAGAATTTCTTGTAGTCTTAAATAAATAATTTAAGAGAGTTTAGGGAATGGAAGAAAAAGTAAATTACTCAAGTCCAGTCATTAATCACTAAATACAGTAATGTTTGAAATAAGAGTTTAATAAGAAAAAACAGTACTTACCTAGCAATTAGGAGATAATGGGTTCAATGCAGAGTACCATTCAGCCAACAAAAAAACAAATGTTTTGACTTCATTACCATTTTTTCTTTGAAATATCTTTGTTCTGTTGTTAAAAAAAAGAAACCTCTTCCAGTTTGGAGAGATGGCTCATTGGTTAAGAGCCTGGGCTGCACTTCATGAGAACATAAGTTCTGTTCCTAGCATACACATGGTGACTAACAACCTTCTGTAACTCCAATTCCAGGGGATCCAAATATCATCTGTAGCACATAGAAAGTGGCACATAGAAATCCATATGAAGACCCATATGAAAAAAAATAAAATTTTAATTTAAAAGGTCTTAGCTCTATAGTTGCATTAATATATTAAATTATAAAATTAGCCTATGAGCTTTTAAGATTAGTATATTTTTTCTTCAAAACTTATGGAACATTCTTCCATTTTTTTTGAAATTCTTTCTTTCTTTCTTTCTTTCTTTCTTTCTTTCTTTCTTTCTTTCTTTCTTTTTTTTTTTTCGAGACAGGGTTTCTTTGTGTAGTCCTGGCTATCCTGCAACTCACTCTGGAGACCAGGCTGGCCTCAAACTCACTGAGATCCATCTGCCTCTGCCTCTCAAGTGCTGGGATTAAAGGCATGCACCACCACTGCCTGGCAATTTCTGGAATTCTAAAGCAAGGACCATCACATAAAACACCCTAATGTAACCATCAAATATTTAGGGCTTTCTAGGTTTTTTCCCTATCATGAATAATTTCATTCAAAAATACACAGTTCCTTAAGGTATATTAGAAGAGGCAGAATTCCTCAGTCAAACATTTATCGATTCACATATTAAATTTCTCCATGTATACTACTCAACCATTTTCTAATATGGGCCTTATACATCCCAAATCTTAATCTGCCATACCCACTGTCATGACCACTGGGTTGGTTATTTTCCTACAAAAGTGAAAAACTAAATTGGTGTGAGAGCACAAGAAAGTAGAAACACCAGAGTGGTATATTTTTGGCTCCTGGTGTGGGATATATTGTGTATCAAATAAAGCTTGCCTGAGGATCAGAGGACAGAGCCAGTCACTAGATTAAACATAGAGGCCAGGCAGTGGAGGCACACACCTTTAATCCTAGCACTGGGGAGGCAGAGATCCATCTGGATCTCTGAGTCCAAAACCACCCTGGACTACATGAGATTGACTCAGTCTAGGAGAAACTGAGCCAGGCAGTGGTGGCACACAACTTTAATCCAGTACTTGAGATCTCATGCCTTTCCTACCAGTATTTGGGAAGCACACACACCATTAATCCCAGCACTAGGAAGGTTGAGACAGGAAATGATATGGCTGGGTGGAAAAAGGCATATAAGGCGTGAGGAGACAGGAACTAGGCCTTTTCTGCTGAGTATGCAGAGGCTTTCAGTCTGAGGATTCATGGAGATAGGATCTTGCCTTGCATTCGGCCTGAGGATTCTGTAGTGGTGAGAAGTTTCTCTAGTGGCTTGTTCCTTTGTCTCTGATCTTCCAGCATTTACTCCAATATCTGGCTCTGGGTTTTTATTTAAAGACCATTATAAATTCGAGCAAAATCCTGGACACTCTTTCATATTAGTGTAGAGAAGCAATCAATGGGGTAATTGATTGTGCTTGTGAAGTAGTGCCTAGCTGTGTACAAACGGCCTGCATGCAAGAATCTTGCTAAAGTCACTCATTAGTTCTTGTGACTCTTTTGTAGGCCCCATTATGTATATATATATATATATATATATATATATATATATATATATATATATATATATGAATGTCAGTAAAGGCAATTTTCTTTCTTTCTGATCTGATACTGTTTCTTGATTGTGTTCTTTCTTTACTCTGTCTTGGATGTTCCCTGGCCTTTGATCTATCCCTGGTATGTTTTGGGTTGGGGTCAGGCCTCTCTGAGAGCCCTGCCTACTGCTTCCTGAAAGATGATGTTTTGTATGCAGGTGGTGGGGCGCAGACACAGGCTCCTGGTTTGTTTGGATTGGGCACTTACCTATGAATGGTTCCATTTGTACAAGTTCCCAGGGCAGGCTGGAGAGATGGCTCAGTGGTTAAGAGCACTGGCTGCTCTTCCAGAGGATCCAGGTTCAATTCCCAGCAACCACATGGTGGCTCACAAGTTCTCAGGGCAAGGACTGTGTGGGGGAGGAGTGGTTGTTTGGCCCCAAGGCCTAGGGGAGTGAAGTTTCAGCTGGAACCAACCCTTGCAAGATCCTGTCTGCACAGACACAGTGGGCTTCACATATGCACTGTATATAAAGGTGTGGAGCTGGGTCTGTTTCACCTCAGTCATTCAAGAGAGGGTGAGTGGTGTGGTCCTTTTGGAGGTGGGTGTTGAGTGGAAAACCAGAGTCCTCATACAGGACCCCTGTATGAACCCAGATGGGAAAGCAGACAGTGCAGAAGGTGAGGATAGGTGTAGGTAGGTGTCAAGCTCCTGATGCTCCTGCTAACTCACAGAGTTCAGCATCTGAGGGTGGCCATAGCAGTTCACTCAGAAGATACTGGTATCCAGGCTTCTCCAGACAGTCTCAACATAGGGAGCTCTGTAGGGTCAGGAGTGGCAGCTGAAGAGGCAGCTGTCAATCCCCAGGTACCAAATATTCCTGGACCCAGTGGAGATGCTCCAACAATAATTGGAAGTTTACTCTTGGGGTTTGTAACCTTTCATAGGAGACCCTTTTCAGGGGCTACAGGAGCACAGGGAAGCTAAAATAGACTTTTGTGAGTGCCTGTCAGGGAGTCATGTGAAAGAATAATAAACCTGAACATTTGGCCTTGGGGGTGGTGGTGACATTTTTAATGCAGTGGAGAAAATATACACTATGCAGGGAATGATGCTGGGACATTGTATATAAGCTTCCAGGGCTTATCCAATCCAATTTCTTAAACCAATACAAATGGAATTCTTCAATATGGATTTCCTCTAAACTGCCCCACCCACATGTGTTATTGATTCTGAGGACCACAGAAAGCCTTGTCATGGCACTACTCATGAGTGGTATAACCCAAGAATTCAGAGCACCTGTGCAAGCAGGTCTTGTCTGTCTTGGACACTCTAAGAAGATGTTAAGAAACTTACAGATGGGTCCTCTCAGCTTCTCCACCCAAACTGTCCCTTTGGACTGAGAACACCATCTTATATAAGTAAGTCCCACATTTTTCACCAGGCAGGCATCACCTAGTGGTATTGGTTAATGTGGCTTAATAAGAAGGCCCATTAAAGTTCTGTATTACTAACTCTGTGTTCCACAGTCATTCTATGCTTATAGGAACCATCTGTCATGGCAATGGCTTCTAGTTGGGACTCTGGTAGAGAGGCCTGTCTTTTTTTTCAGGAAATAATATGGAAAAGGTATATTTACACATGCCCCAGAGAAGTCACTTGTGCTTTGAAAGGCAGGACTTTTTAGTGTTAGCTCAGTTACTGAGTCGCTGCTGCCACAGGGAACTCAGCTCCCTTCCCCAGTAGCCCCTCGCTTCTCTGTGCTCCTTCCCCTCCCCTGCCTCTCCTCTCCTCCCCTCTCCTACTCACCTTCTGGTCTTCTGCCTTTCATAGGACATTTCCACAAAAGAAAAGGAATCCTATTGTATGCCTGGTATCCAGAATCCTCTTTTCAACCCCTTTGGTGATCCAAGAAAGGGTTATGACCTGCTTCCTGCTGGTGCTGAGGATTCTATCCATATAAGAATTTAACAGAGAAATGGCAGAAGGCTCTTACGACTACTGTCTGAGGAACTGCTGATGATTACTATGAACCCAGTGAAGGTGTTGAAGAAGAAATTTTCCGGCAATAAATAGTAGTATCATTGAGCATCCAGAACACAGGATGAAATTCAGCTACAGGGTGATAATTGCAAAAGGACACACCAGTTCTGATAGAGATTATATCCTTTGTCACAAGTCTCAAAAACTCACAGCTTGTATAATGCAACCATTTGGGGTATCTTTAAAAAAAAAACCATAATTCTTTATTGATCATTCGGAAATTTCACATCATGCACCCTAATCCTGCTCATCTCCCAGTCCCTCCATATGGGCTCCTCACCCCTGTAGCATGTCCCCTCAAAAGAACCCCCCCAAATTAATTCAAAACAAAACAAAACAAACAAACAAAACCCCTCATCCCATCTTTCCAACATCTCTTCATTTATCCTAGTGGCATCAGGAGCTGCAGTGTGTATGCAGTATACCCTTTTGTCTAATCAGCCCCATCTGTAAAACGTTCATTACAATGAGTCATTAGTTTGGTTCAAGGCCTCTGTCACACCATCATTACAGGATCCTCACCAAAACTCTTCTCAGATATCCTGCTGTCATAGAACCTCAAGTCATAGAAATCCTGTGGTTATCGTTCTGCAGGACCAGTCCCTTCACATACTCCAGTAGGTCATAGATGAGGTAGATGTTAGGGTGGGCCAACCCAAGGCCCAAGATGTGGGTCTGGGTGGTAGCTGATCTGGTTGTCTCTGCCACTGGGATCGCCCCATTCAGGGGAGAGGCAGAGCCAGCTCTCTTAGGCTATCAGGGCCAGCTCTTCCATGCTTGTGGTGAAGGGTGGGGCTATCTCTCCTGAGGAGGGGGGAGCTCTCTCATGGTGGACAGGGCCAGCTCTCCTGATGCAGTATCCATTGAGGGACAGGGCCAGTTATCCCAGGGCCAATGAGAGGTGGGGCTGTCTCAGCACAGCTCTAAGGTTTCAACATGCATTTTTCCTATGACTTGGGATACCTTTTTAACTTGGACTAGTGTAACTCCTTCCTGAAATAAATGGAAAAAGACACTTTCTAGTCTGGAAGTCCCTTTTTTAAACAAAGGTCAAGCACTAAGCCTTGGCAGAGCCCCATCTGAAACAAAATAATATCTATATTTCAGCCAAGCCCAGAGCCCGGAGATTGCAGAAGGCTATGTCTGGCCAGAAGCTAATTGTCACCACTTGAAGAGCCCATGTGTAAGGCAGCAGCTGTGCCACTAGAGGGAGTCTCTGGCAGTAAAAAGAAACCCTTATGTCTAACCTGACTAGGTCAGCAAAATTCAGAAAGGGCTACTTTCCCTCCAAGGAGGTGATGGGACATCTGGCTTGCCACCAGGGTCATATTTTTTGACTAGACATATCCTAGCATAGGGATATCCAAACAACAGAATGTGACAATAGCCTAATACTGGTTAAACTTTTGGCAAGGGAACAAATACCAAACTGATGCCATCCATTAGCCTGCAACTCACTAGCAGCAGCTGCCCGATGCCATGTGAAGGAACAAACTGGTTTTTGGCTCTATTTTCCCTTACAGCTTTAATGTAATATAATGTATCTGAACCCTTGTTTTAATAAAATTTGTTTTCAGAAATAAATAAATAAATATATAGGCAGAGTTTTGCAAATGTTTCCACTTGGCAGGATAGAGTGAGAATAGTGATTGACTCTGTTTCCTCATAAGTGGTGGCACTCATGGGACAAAGGAGTGTCGACTTCTCTTAGGGAGTGGAAGAGTAGTATGCAGCCATGCAGACTGAAAAACAAGGTTCACAAGCTCTCTCACCCTCTCTCTCCTTTTTTCTCCCTTCTGTTTTTCTAACAGTTAGTGACTGCCTAAGTACTCTCCAATTATCAAGTAGAGTTAGGGTAAGCTCATGTTAACTTGTCATTCCTGATGACGAGGACTTTTTTTTTTTCCTTTTTCTCTGTTGTTTGTTTTGTTTTGAGATAAGACCCCAATAGCCCAGGCTGGCCTCAAAATACCCATACAGACAACTAAAACCTTGAACTCCTGATCCTCCTGCATCTGCTGATAGAATGCTGGGATTACAGGCATATACCATGAACCCCTAACTCCCACCCCACCCCCATCCTGAATCAGTCTCCCAAATTTTACAACACCAAGGTCTGTCCAGACTGGACCATGTGCTCTAGCCTTCAGTGTTCTCACTATTGCCTGAGATGTACCATACACAGAAGTGACTCCTTGGTGCCCTCCAGAAACATCCCCCAAGACCAACATACATACACAAACACACAGACATGCCATAGACATAGAACTGTTATTGACTGGACTGAATCTGGCACAGATGTAGACATCTTTATCCTGTCCCTCTCTGGCTGTGGGCCCAGGTTATCCACCCAGCCCTTATGTAGCCTGCACTGTCCTGGAAGATGGTTCTTACAAGTCCCCCTCCCAGGTCATCAAGTACCCTGGGCCCAAAAGACACTGATAGTGGCCCTAGGGACAAGCTCCCCCGTACCTATCCTGCTGACTGTCCTCTCTAATCCACTTCTGACAGAATCAGATCTCTCTGAGCCAATCCCATACAACTCCCTCCTGTCCTCCACATGGTTCCCAACCCTAGGACTGTGTTGAGAGGGATAAGTCTCTGAACTAAGCTGACATAAGGGTTGTGATGGGCCATGCTGCATCAATCACAGTAATCAGTGTCTTTGGTGACGACTTGCTGGAGAGGAAAGTGGAGCTGAAGTAAGGCGTGTGTGTGTGTGTGTGTGTGTGTGTGTGTGTGTGTGTGTGTGTGTGTGTGTGTTATGGATTTAGGGGAAAACAGTTTAGGCAAGGCAGCTTGACTGAACCATCTATCAGGGTTTTGAAGTCTCCGAGTGTCTGTCTAGAACATAGACCGGGCCTGGTTTCATAGGCAGTCTGAATATTGGTGTTGCAGCACCCATGACTGCTGTCACCCTGAGCTATCTGAAGCCTCAGGGTTTCATGACACTCGTGAAGTGGCCAGTTTATCGGGAATGCATGATGTGGGGTCCATTTGAGCAATCCAGCTGCAGACCATTAGAGATCCCTCAGGTCTATGAGGAAGACCATTTTGGCCAGAACCATCCTCGAGAGGTCCTGTTTTCACAGTGCTGTGGGCCTCGCCTCATGTGGTGCACTGAGGAGAATAGGGCGGGGCTTGGCAGAGGCACCTCAGTCCTTTCTAAAACCGGCAGGGGGCGTTAGTGTCGGTGGTGGGTTCTGAGACGCTCTGAGCAGCCATGAAGGACCCTGGCAGCAGCGCGGGTGACACACCAAGCTGCAGAGAAGACCAGAGTAGCCTCCCAAGCTCTGGTGTCCAGGACAGCGGAGATGGTAGCCAAAGAGCTGAGGACAATGCCTGTGTGCCTAATGCTCCTGACTGCTCTGGAATTCCCCAAGGTTGTGAAGGCAGAGGCGAGGAGGGCACTCTGGAGGAGAAAGCTGACCTTGTGGAGAGTCCACCACATGATCCAGTGCAGGAGGGAGAAAGCGAGGAAAGCCAATTCCTGGAGTTGTATCCTTTCTGAGTTTGTGACAGCAGCTGAGGGATAGTCTGGAGGTGGCCTGAGATGGTCAGGGAGAGGGCTGGGGGGCCCAGCATGGGGACGCCTTGAGGAAGTGGTGGAATTAAGGGCTCTGGAGGAGGCAACCTGTGGGGACATCACCCAGGGACAACGAGATGAAGTCACCTTAACGGTATCCCCACCAGTGACCTCACAGTGCCTTTCCTGTCCTTCATGGATGCAGAGATCGCACGCTTGTACTTGACCCGAGAAGAGGAGTCCCTGGAAGGAGCAGTTCACAGGGAGCTCAGAGTGACTGGCAGTGACCTCATTATGTAAGTTCTGGAAGGGGAGGAGCCTGTTTGGGGGCAGTAGGCAGCTGTTTCTGTCTCTGCCTGAGGAGCTCGCCCTATTGTATGTTTGCAGACATCTTAGGAGTCACTGTAAGGAGGGGGCGTGGTGAGCCCAGCCTGTAGGAACCTGACGGGGAGACTGAGGGAGTCCTGGAAGGATTGGGTCCACTGGCTCCAGGGGAGGCATGGAGGAGGATTGGGCCGAGGGGGAGCATTCAATGGCTCTAGTGTGACTGTTCCTTTCCCCCTCACTTTTAGTCGAGTAACTTCTGAAAACTCCAGCCTCCTCCACAGTTGTGTCTCCTCCCTGCTCAGCCAGCTTTCCACAGTGGTGACTGCCCTGAGGTTCTTTGTGCCTGAGTTCTTCAAGCCTCACCAGGAATAGAGGCTTGGACTCTCAGCATGAATCCTTCTGCCCTAGTCACTGTACCCTTCCCTAGGGCAAAGACTCCCACTTGGCATTGCTTTACTGGGGAGGGGAGGGTAGTGGTGGTAATTGTTTCTTTGTGCTTACCCTCGGGTGGCTAAATGTTTGCCAATATTGAAAATAGAATAAAACTGAGAGGCTGGTCTGGGTCTGTCTTTGTCCAGTTACACTGCTAGTCCAGATTTCCTCATCTTCATGCCCGCGTTGCAGGAGAGCCTCTGGGTTTCAGATGCTCAAGTACTGCAAGGTGATTTCAGGCAGTTTAGGAACTATAAAAGCACTTGGGTGCTGTCATTCAGTGTTAGCTACCACTAGCACTTTAAAATGCATTTGAACTGTTGAAGTCAAAGACATTCCTGATACAGAAATGTCATGGACAGAAAAGGTTTACTGCACCAATTTAAAATCAGTTTTGTTCTGGAAATATTTATATGTGACGTAAGAGCTTGGCTTGACCACTTTCTAAAACATGTCTACAAACATAAATTGAATAAGTACACTACAGCCCACCATGGTGGTGCCTGCCTGTAACCCCAGTACTTGGGAATCTGAGGCAAGAGGACTGAGAATTCAAGACAGACATTGTCCAGGTCTGACTTTTCTTGTCAACTTTACACCAGCTAGGGTTATCTAACTTCTCAATTGAGAAAAAACCCACCCCCACTAGATTGCCTGTAGTCAAATCTATAGGACATTTTCTTGATTAATGATTTATGTGGGAGGACTCAGTGCACTGTCCCGCCAGGTGCCACCCCCTGGGCAGATGGTCTTGAGTTGTTTAAGAAAGCAAGCTGAGCAAGTCATAGGGAGCAAGCCAGTAAGCAGTGTTCCTCCATGGCCTCTGCTTCAGTTCCTGCCTCCAGTATCCTGCCTTGAGTTCCCGCCCTGACTTCCCTCATGATGGACTATAGAGTGTAAGCTGGAATGGACTCTTTCCTCCCAAACTTGTTTTTTTGTCATGGTGGTTTTATCACAGCACTGGAAACCCTAAGATAGACCCCCAACTCATTAATAAAGCTCTTTACATTACATTTGATGAGCTTGTCCTGCCCCTGCCTCTGCCCTCTTGGATGAGGGGTCATAAGCACTTCTGTATATGTTGGTCAGTTGTTTGCTTCTCATGGATTCCACAGCACACACATACTTTTCCATTTTTTTTTTTTTTGGTTTTTCGAGACAGGGTTTCTCTGTGTAGCATTGCACCTTTCCTGGAGCTCACTTGGTAGCCCAGGCTGGCCTCGAACTCACAGAGATCCACCTGGCTCTGCCCCCCAAGTGCTGGGATTAAAGGTGTGCACCACCAATGCCTGGCTCCATTGTTTTTTTAAAAGATTTATTTTAATTGTAAGTATGGGGTGGGAGGCATGTACTCACAACTACATTGGCCACAGAAATCAGAGGTATCAGATCTCCTGGAGCCAGAGATATATTCATGAGACCACCCACCCCAGAGTGGGTTCTGGGAAGTGAACTGTGGTCCTCTGGATGAGCAGTAGGTGCTCTTCATTGCTGAGGTATTTCTCCAGACCCTATTAGTTTTTTTGTTTTTTTGTTTGTTGTTGTTTTTGTTTTTGAATTAGTCACAAAATAATGGGTTTCAGTATGGGGTTTTCCTACATATTTTGTCTTGATGCTCTTCTCCCATCCTCCTTCATCAACTCAATACCCTCCCCTGCTGGGCCCCTGCCTCCCCATTCTACCTCCTCTTTTGCTTTCATGTCATGTGTGTTTTGTTACTCTCTATTTTCCACTTTTAATTTTTTTTTTTTTACTTTATATGTATGGGTGTTTTGCCTGCATGTATGTCTATGCACCATGTGTATGCCTGGTGCCCACAGAGGTCAGAAGAGGGCATTGAATAATCGACATGAAGGTGCTGGGAATTGAACCCATGTCCTCTGGAAGAGCAGCCAACATTTTTAACTGCTGGGCCATCTTTTCAGGCCCCTGTTACTCTCTATTTTTTCCTATTTTCCTCTAATCAACCTTCCTTGTTGCTGTGCTATTCACAATAATGAGGAAATGGAACAAGCATATATGCCCATCAATGGATAAATAAATAAGGATAGTTGATACAATGCATGCAGTGCTAGGATTGTTGACAGGCCAGTGACACTCTGGTTGTGAATGACTTCACCAAAGACAGAAGGCGGGAACAGACTTTAGTAGGTATACCACAGGGTACTGTGAACATGACAGTAGAAAGTTTATGTAGGATGGCAATTTGAGGGACTGCTTTTTCATTCAGGAGAGGGGTTAAGCAGTTGGTCAGGCAGTGTTTCAATGAAAGGGTGTCCTAGAAAGATTATACTTGGAGCTTATCATACATAGTACCAGACGTGCCCTGACATAATGGTGGTCTTGTTTCCTGTCACGAATGGCTCACTATGAATACACACCTGCCAGTTTTTGTCAACTTGACACAAACTAGAGTCACCTGGGAAGAAGAAGCTTCATCTAAGGAATTGCCTCCATCAGCTTGGTTGGCCTGTGAATTTTCTGGATTAATGACTGATGTGGAAGGGGCCCAGACCACTGTGGGCAGTGCCATCCCTGGACAGATGGTCCTGGGTTATATAAGAAAACAAGCTGAGTAGTAACCCTTGCGAAGCAAGCCAAGGTGAACACTGTTTCCCCTATGGTTTCTGCTCCAGTTCCTGTCTCCAGGTTTCTGCCTTGAATTACTGTCTTGGCTTCCCTCCATGATGGACAGTAAGCTGTAAGACAAATGAACCCTTTTCTCCTCAAATTGGTTTTGGGCAGGGTTTTATCACAGCAACAGAAAGCAAAGTAGAACAACATCCTAAATCTTCATTAGCATGTTTCAACTGGTGTTTGCTATGGTTAACTCTTTCATACTAGATAATGGTTCTGCTGGGAGGCAGCAGTGGTCTCACTCTGAGCCCAGTCTGCTCTGAGGTTAAAGCTGCCTTCTTTTTGAGTTTAGAAAGGCTCAGCAGCCACTATTTATAAAAAAAAAAAAAAAAAAAAAAAAAAAAGAATCTGCTACAGGAAAGAAAACTGAAATCATGACATTTGGAAGAAATTGGATGATCTTGGAAATTATGGCCGTAAGTAAGTTATCCCAGGCTCAGGAAAATAAACATGGTATACGTTTTCTCATAGGAAGATCCTAGATCCTACGCGCGCGCGCGCGCGTGTGTGTGTGTGTGTGTGTGTGTGTGTGTGTGTGTGTATGTGAATATATAAGGGGGTAGGTGGAGTGGGTCATGAATGGAGAAAAGGAACTACAGAAATGCTTTCATTTACTTTTCTGCTCATTTAAGTCTTAGGACCTGAGGTCCAAGATTGCTCTCCCCTAATTGCGTGCTCCCACCAGAATGCTTGTTTCAATACACCCTTTCCCTGATGGATCTACTTCTTCCCAGCAGCAACAGCAGCCCATTTGTGACAGGGCAAGACAGTGCAGAGGTTCCTCCATCTTGTATTTTTTGCTGAGGCCATTTTAGGTTTGACTAGAATTTTACCTCCTTTGTGGAAAATCCCATAGAAAATCACCCAGCTCTGTTCTAGGAATCTGAGGTCAAGATGCCTCAGCTAATTTATCTTGGCCTCTGTTAAACTGCATGTTTGTGCAAACTTCTTCCTCCAGCTAACTGCTTACCTTAGCTTCTGTTAAACTGCTTGCTTGAAAAAAACTTCCCCATTCAGTTGCTGAGCAAGATAACAGGATGTGGTTTTTGCTGTTAAAACCCCTTGCTCTAAATGCTCAGAGTTACACTTGGGCTCCAAATACACAGGTATAGTCCTAGCCACCTGGAATAAATACTTTCAATTGGCTATAGACTGTGTCTGAATGGTCTTATCTGGTGGGCTCCCAGTAACAAACTTAGTTGGCATGGTAAGAGCAAGCAGTACTGAAATCTTAGAACAGAACCTCCTGTGGCATCTGGCCCCTGTTTTAGATCAGTGAGGAACAGTTTCAGGGCAACAGTGATGTATTTAAAGGGAGAGAGGCTTGTAGTATTGAGGAAGCATCAGTAGAAAGAAAACCAAGCCAGGCCGTGGTGGCGCACGCCTTTAATCCCAGCACTCTGAAGGCAGAGGCAGGCGGATCTCTGTGAGCTCAAGGCCAGCCTGGGCTACAGAGTGAGTTCCAGGAAAGGCGCAAAGCTACACAGAGAAACCCTGTCTTGAAAAACCAACCAACCAACCAACCAACCAACCAAACAAACAAACAAATAAATAAATAAATAAAATAAAAAGAAGCAAAAGCTAAGAAAGAAAGAAAGAAAGAAAGAAAGAAAGAAAGAAAGAAAGAAAGAAAGAAAGAAAGAAAGAAAGAAAGAAAACCAAGTACCCATGTCCCCAGAAAGAAAGTTTCTGCATAAAGGTAGAAAGCAGTTTTCTCCTTGAAGAAGCAGCTACCAGACAGTGGTGTGCAGAAGAGGTGCTGTGCTTTAAAGCTGCAAAGTGGCAGGAAGATGTCTCACCCTTAAGCAGATAGAACCTATCCCATGTGTTCTCAAGAAAACCAGTTGCACAGGAATGACAAGTTGACACCACCTCTCATACCTAAGTCATCCTCAGTTTATTTGGAAATTGGGCTGTCCTTCTGTAACACTGAATTGGTGTTATGGACTGACGGTGTATGTCTTCCCCAAATCATATACTGACTTCTTAGCTACCAATGAGTCTTTTAGTTTGGGGCTGATATATTATGGCCACCTCCCCAAAAGGACCAGAACTCCAGTGTCCTCTCAGACTATAGTCTACAGATGTTATGATTTTAGCATCACTAGCTGAAGGAGGGCAGAAAAGTTCATCCTACTGTTAGTTTCCAATGGTCTTCTTCCCTACTGAGATCCTGACATGTCATCTCCCCCATAAAACTAGTACAATGCATACATCTGCCCCATGCCTACCACTACAGGTGTCCCTTTCATCCTGGCATCCAGCTCCTTGTCAGGACTCTTCTATCTAGAGATACACTAAGACACATCTAACCACACCATGGCCTGCCTGGAGTGTTAATACCCACATCTCCAGCTGTCCTTTCAACTTCTGCCATAGCCCCAGAGGCCAGAGTCAAGGCACCCAGGATCTTTCTTTAGCAGCATCCCCTACTCCTCATGCACTACCAGGAATGAGACTGGGCCTGCAGCAGGAGCCTACTCCACATGGTGCCCAAGACACCATTGTGGTGAGCCTGGCTTTGCAGTCTGTTCCTTCCTAAATGAACAGGGTCCTTCCATCACCTGCCATGTACAATGAATGCTGTGAGTAGAATCACTCTGAGGAAGAAAATAATGGACACCGTGGAAAGATCCCCCCTTTTTGCCTTGGCTGACTCCTTTCTTCTGGCATATTTTTCTCTCATTCTAACCACCCATCCTAAACATAATCTTAGCCTCTTCCTGGCATTATTTCCCTCCTTTTCATCCTCCTTCTCTTCTCCTGTATCTTGCCACTGTTTCCCAACACTCCCTCTGGTATACTGGGAAGCCAAACAGGATTGCACTACCTAGTTTAGCAGGAAAAAAAAAAAAACAACTATGCAAGGGTCAAACACTTGAGATTCTCTGTCTTAAGGCTAGTTTCACAATTCCTTGAAAGTTTTATTTGGATTTTATCTTATGCATATGAGTATTTTGCCTACATGTATGTATGTCCACCACAACTGTACCTGATTCACAAATCAGTCAAAAGGAGGCATCGGATCCTCTGGAACTGTAATTATGGATGGTTGTGAGTCATCATGTGGGTACAGGGAACCAAACACAGGACCTCTGCAGGAGCAATATGTACTCTTAACCACCCAACCACCTCTCCATCCCCAATTCCTTAGAACTTCTAAAGATGAGATATGAGATAGTTGAGCCTGAACTACACACAGGACAGGAGGTTGGGGTTTCTGAAGCCTGTGGGAATCAGAGAGCATAGTTTGGACTCAAAGGATTTATGCAGAAGTGGGAGCTCTGCCTCAGGAGTCTGGATTCAGTGAACCCTCATTCCCCAGATCTTCACCTTCATGGACCAAGATGGCTCTTGTCAGCAGCACAAGCAAGACAGAAGCTGCAGCAGATCATTAGCCTGGTGTTCATTCACAACAGTGTGTGTAGATTAAGTGAGGAGGGGCCTTATCACTTCAGAGCCATCTTCCCAGACCTGTCAGTGGCTGGATCACCAGGGCTGAGCCCCAGAGTCAGTGTTATGGGGGAGATAATCAGGTCAAGATGCTCCCAACGTCCCTGGGCTTTCTTCATTAGTGCCTTGCTTTGGGCCCTGTGGGAAAGGGGTATCAGAGAATAAGGCCTTTCTCCACACTATCAGCAATAACCCACCATCCTGCCCTGGTTCCCCTGCATTGGGAGTGGCCACACAGTCCTTGCTATTAATACTCCAATCACATCTTTATTAACCCTCTTTCTCCACTTCCAAGGGATATTGGGGATATTGCCAACCTTTTTCACCACCTCCCTGGTCTATCTCAGCTTATCATCAACCAGGGAGGTAGAAAGAAGATGTTGGACAGTA
Organism: Peromyscus maniculatus bairdii; assembly: GCF_049852395.1. Classification (NCBI taxonomy): domain Eukaryota; kingdom Metazoa; phylum Chordata; class Mammalia; order Rodentia; family Cricetidae; genus Peromyscus; species Peromyscus maniculatus. The sequence continues at coordinate 1,270,047 of NC_134875.1, read as the reverse complement.
TGGCTCTTTGTGTATCTCCTCTGTTCAACATCAAAAACTGCATCTCTTTTTTTTTAAAGGTCAAATGACAATTTTAATATAAGACTTTAAAACAAGATACAAGTATAAAACACTGTATTTCAAAAGTTGGAGGAAGATAATCCAGTCATTAAACAGTCTACAAAACATATGCCGGATTACATAAAAGTCTATTTACAATATAAAAAGAGCTGAAAACAGTCTTCACTGTAAAAATAATTTAAAACAAATTTTTCAATTTAAAATATTGTCTACAGCACAAACACATCATGCAAATGGAAAACTAAATATACGGCATTCTTTAGTTAAGCCAAATTCAGATTGAGAGAGCTTTTTAGGTAAGGAAATGAGCTACTTAATTAGTTTTCTCCTCTGGCAGTAACGGTCCTAGCTGGGTATTTTATGCAGAAAGAACAGCTATATTTCAAAAACTTTTTTTTGGGGGGGTAATAAATACTAAACCAAACATGAATATTTTAAGTTTGGGGATAATGTTTCAAAGTCATCTGTAAAATAAGTACTGACTGCAGTTTCTTTGAGGTGTGAACTGTTTGAAAGGCTAAAAGCTTCTGCAGTTCAGAAAACTCATCACTAGTTTTAAGGCAAGCTAAGCTTTTAAATAAATAAGAACTAGTTTCATTGACTATCTGATTTGTATTCATCTCCATAATACAAGGCTAACACTTTGGGATACATTACACCAAATCCTCTCAACAGGAAACAATGTACTTTCTGGGTGAGTTACAGTTTATTACTTTGGAACTTATAATTAAGAGACTCGTTGCTTTCCTCATTAGTGGAAAAACAGCAGTTCAAAATATTACTCTCTCCCCAGTCTAAGTACCATTATTAGATTCAGAAAGGCTTTGCATGTTCACATCTTGGCAGTTTAATACTTGTGGTGAAGATCTACACAGGCTCTACCACAGTGATAGTTTAAATATTCGCTATTGTTCAACCTAAGGGGACCTATAGACAGGCACTATTGTTTCTAGAGCAACTGAAACATTTTCAAATCATTTATCAGGTTAGTCTCAGGGGCTTGTTTTGACATTACATCTGCAGCAGGTACAAAAGCCATCTTAAGCACTAAATATGCTTCAAACTCTGAGCACCAAATTTTGAGTGCTCCCCACACATGGTGATTTCCTTCTCACATTATAAGTCATCTGTGATTTTAAAAAGTTAGCTGCCACAAGTTTTTGAAAATGCCAGTGTTTTCAAAGGTAACTACTAAAAATAAAAAGTTCAGCCGAACAGAATATGAGGATTTCAAACTGTTCAATGTTACAAACAAAAGTGTGAAATACCATTCTTTGGTCTAGATAAGCTGTTCCCTTTACATTAACATTCCAATGGCTTTTTGAAAACTTTAAAATGTTGAAAATTAATAGGCAAAAACAAAATTATATATACATAGGGATGTATCATACAAATGAACCTTTAAAGGAAACTGAAGTCAACTAACAACTGATTAAAGATACCTAGTACCTTTAAAAAGTTAGTTGAATGTACAAGTACAGAAATAATGGAACTTTAAAAATTATGACAATTATTATCCAGTCTATAAATATTACATCTTTCTGATTTCCTTGTTCAAGTTCACAAGTAAACATTCATTTTGACATGCTGAAGTTCCCAATGCTGGTGGAGCAATTCCTGTACCTGGACAACTGTAATAATGTTATAATTTGTCTGATGGACAGTTTACATCTGTCACCTCCTGTCTCATGGCTGTAGCTTCATTAACTCCCTCTTGATCCCCTCCATCAGCTCCAAATCCAGATCCTCCAGCACCTTCAGGTCTATCATTATCATCTTCCAAGCCATTATAGAACTCTTCAATCTCACTTTCATCTTCCATGGGTTCTCCTAAACTTGGACTCGGGCATGTGCCACTGTCACTGTTACTGCCACAGGAACTAGAGGATAAGACATCGTCTTCAGAGTCTGAGTACACCTCCGCACCATGGAATATGTAACGATTTGGTGGTACAAAAAGGTACTGATTACCATCAAGACGCTTACTAATTTGCTCCTTTGCAAGTCTGTTGGGCCAACATTTTCTCACTGCTTCCACAACTGAAGGTCTTTCGTTTTTCTCTCCAGTACTGGAACCAACAGCCTTGAAATCTGGATTTTCCACATTAATGCCCTCCACATTCCTACAAGTCTGTACTACTTGTGATTTTTCTTCCACACCACCTTTTGATTCAGATACTTCTAAATCATCAACTTTGTTCTTTGTTGCTTGATCTACAAGTGTAGAAATCACAGAAGAGTCTTGGGGTACAGTTCTTTCAGGTGAACTTGAGTCTTCTGAAATATGAAGAGGTGTTGGTGGCAATTCTGATAAATGAACCAATTCCTTTTGTGTTCGTGGAGGTTTTTCAGTAATTTCTGAAAGCTTTACAGGGTTACAACAAAGTTTGGCATATTCACCACCTAACCTATGACACAACTCATTAATTATGACATCACAGTCTCCAAGAAGCTCTACATCAAAATGCAGATGAGGCAATGGTTCCCTATTTATTAATATTTGAGGCACTTCATGGGGTATGGAACTTGGAATTAGTGCTACTGGTCTTACTTTCAGAGAAGACCCAATAACAATGAGGAGGTCAACTTCATCTTTGTCATACTTCATGGCTCTATGAAATTGTTCTGGTAAATTTTCACCAAAGAAGACAATCTCCGGCTTCATGATAGCAAGTGGCTCATCAGCCGGGCACCTAGGACAACGAGGAACTACCTGATTAAAAATGTCTCCTCGAACAGCTTCACAATCAACTTTGTATTTGCAAATCAGGCAAGATGCTGTTGCAAAGGAACCATGACACTGGATGATCCTTTGGATTCCTGCAACCTGCTCCAAGGTATCTATATTTTGAGTATAGTTTCGAAGTAGTTTTCCTTCCTTATCTGACAAAGCTATGAATTTGTGACACAGAGATGGCTGGAACTGTCCGGGATATATTTCCTTTGCAAACTTGAAGAATGGTCTTGGATCTTTTCTAAAATACTCAATATCAAACATGGCTTGAGGATCTGGGAGATCTGGGAAGTCCACTGCAAGGCGAGCATAAATACCATCTCGTGATCTGAAGTCAGGTATCCCACAGGAAACAGAAACCCCGGCTCCAGTTAACACGACTATCTTCTTGCACTCTTATAGTAACCTCACAGCATCTTCAATTGTATTAATGTCTTTCCTTTTTTTCCGTTTTGGTGGTTCTGAAAGGATATTAATAACAATCTGCCACAGTGTCATGTCATCCAGCTCAGGTGGAGGAATCGTTTCTGGTAGTAAATCTTTAAGGATTGTTCGAGGATCGGTGCCAATCATGAGACGCTGCTGAACGAAAGTATATGGACCTATCCTGGGCCGTGGAGTCCAGTCGCTAGAGCTTGCGTGGGAAGTCCTGTCCTCTTCGTCACTTTCACAGGAGTGAAAGCCATTAGTGATGATCTCATCAGTGAACAGGAGGTTGTCCCGGTAGCCGATCGCTGTCGCTGCCGCCGCCGCCGCCGCCGCCGCCGCCGCTGCCTCGTCGTCCTCCTCCTCGCCCTCGTCGTCGTCGAAGTCGTCGGCAGCCCTCGGCTCCCGCCGCAGGCCCGACCCATTGTCTCCGTCCCCGGCCGCGGCGGTCACCGGGGCCTCCCGCTCCGCGCCCGCCGCCGCCGCCACCGCCACCACCGCCGCCGGGATCGCGGCGCTCGGCGTCTCACACCCCGCGGCGGCGGCCACCGCCGCGGAGCTCGGCTCGCCGGGGCTGTGCCCGCCGCCGCCGCCGCCAAAACTGCATCTCTTTACAGTCCATTTTGAATCTCCCATTCCTCCGAAGCAATTTCCTCCTGCCCTCCAAGTCTGCAAGGTGACTGAAGGAGGGATGTCCAGTCAGGTCAGGAGAATTCTCAGTAAGGAAATAATATCTCGAGAATCTTGCCTTCAGATATAAAGAAATAAACAGAGGAAGCACACCTGGAAGAGAATGGACGTGATGGGGGAAGGCATGCAACCCAAGACCAGGGAAAGAATTAATCCAAGGATGACAGCCACATAGAAACTCATTGGCAGAGAAGCAGCCAGGCACATTGAGGACAGAGGACAGTGAAGACATAGTTTGAAATATTAACTGTGTGACATTAACAAAACTAAGCCAATGGGAGAGAATGGCAATTTTTATCTAAGACAGGTAACTCACTCAAATTCAAAATATAGGGGAATTGCAGCAGGATCATGATGGGACCTGAGAGTCAAAAGAATGTAAGGCAGCCCATTAATGATCAGTGAGGGAAAGAGAAGGGAAGAAACGAGGGAGGGAAGGAAGAGACTTTTAATTCAGCCAATAGAACAAATATTGGATTAGTGCACATTTTTCCTCTCTAGTCCCAACCTCTTCAGGCCAATTACCAAGGCCATTGCCAATGGCACATGCACAGAGACTCTCTTCTTCTAATCCACAGTGTCAGATCTTCCCAGGACTGCAAGGGGGTACTGTTCACACACATGGCTGACCAGGAACTGGATTTACCCACCTACTGGAAAGAAGCCTCAAAGCACAAAAAGTATATGGGATGCAGGACACAAAGGCACAGGATATGAGGCTGAGAGGGACACTGATCAATGGAAGTCCAGACACAGAGGAGATGAGCAATACCATGTGCTCTATCTCTTGGCGGGAGAAACTGACAGTGGACCCTAAGAGACACCCAGAGTTTAAGAGATGATGTGAGAATCTGGGTAGCTGCAGTCTTTGAGATTGAGTGGGGAAGCTGCAGAGGAACAGAGCACTGCCTCTTCCAGAGGGTCCAGCTAGAGCCCTGCAAGCCCAGCACATGAGGAAACTACTAGAGACCAGGAATGGGTCACCCCACACACAATCCCCACAAGATCATAGGTAAGTGCCCAACCTAATCAAGCCAGGAGCCTGTGTCTGTGCCCGACCACCTGCATAGAAAGCCTCATTTTTCAGGAGGCAGTAGGCAGGGTTCTCAGAGAGGCCTGATCCCCCACTCAAAACATACCAGTGATAGATCGAAGGCCAGGGAACATCCAAGACAGAGTAAAGAAAGAAAACAATCAAGAAACAGTATCAGATCAGAAAGAAATAAAATTGCCTTTACTGACATTCATATATATATATATATATATATATATATATATATAAAATGGGGCCTACAAAAGAGTCACAAGAACTAATGAGTGACTTTAGCAAGATTCTTGCATGCAGGCCGTTTGTACACAGCTAGGCACTACTTCACAAGCACAATCAATTACCCCACTGATTGCTTCTCTACACTAATATGAAAGAGGGTCCAGGAGCCACAAATATACTGCTCTGGTGTTTCTGTGTTCTTAGGATCTCACATGAAGGTCATTGTGAATTTGGGCTGGAAGATAAGCCAGTGGTGGTGAGGATGTGGAACTATTATTTTGGCAGGAAGGTACATTTAGGAGAACATCTGTATAGTATAGATGCAGGAGCTTTAAAAAATGGATAAATACTTAACTTAGTAAGCATCCCTCTTAAAATTTAGCTTAAGAAAAGAAGTATTCATGCACAGATTTAGTTATGATAGGGAAAATAATCTGGAAAGCACTAAGCACTGTTGGGCTTTTTTCATGTAGAGTTTTAGAAAATGGAAAAGATAGTATTTAAAAGAAATATATCTTGAAAAAGATACAATAGCCTTAATTAATTATAGCTCCATTTACTGGCATAATACATGAAGAAAACTATCTTACTAAAAGATACTCTTATTTTTATATTACTTGTGACCCACGATCTCTAGCATGCTATGCAAGCACCCAACTATTGAGCTATAACCCTAGCTCCAAAGTTTCTTACTTCAAAAATGCATTGGATCTAGGGAGATGGGTCAGTTTGGTTAAGTTCTTGCTGCCTAAGCATGAAGATGTGTGTTCAATTCCCAACAATGACATAAAAAGCTGGAGGTGGTGGCAGTACATCATCATGCCAGTGCTAGGGAGGTTAAGACAGGCAGATCCCTATAGCCTGTTGCCCAGTCATTATAGCCAAATTGGAAGGCCTTAATCACTGAGAGACCCTATTGAAGAAACAAAAGAAAACACCATGGTGTACAGGCCCCGAGAATAGACATCCCTGGTTGTCATCTAGCTTCCACATGCAGAACATACATAAGTGTGTATACACAAACACATGCATGTGCACACAGGTGACCCTCATAACATGAACATGTACATACACAAACACCTGCACTTCAAAAGCATTGCCTATAATTTTTGTTGCATGACTGGACTTACATAATCCACTTTTCCTTCCATATTCTAAATTGTCTTAAATTACTTTGGACTGCTCAAACATTTAAATCCCAGAACTTCTCCTCCACAAAAGCACACAGATGAGAAAATCTGGCGGTTTTTTGCCATAGTCAAAAGTAAAGTCAGATGAAAAATATTTGCTAATTTTTATTTTGTCCAATAACATTTAAACACCCACTCCTTTAGCAACTGGGAAACAATCCAACCACGAGACTAATACGTGGCACACAGTATTGAAACACTGAACCTTTATGGGCAAAATAACAATTACTCAAAACGTGAAACGCCTCTGACTTTTCTTGTATCTGGCAACACGTTAGGATTCACGGCTTCTTCTTCGTCCTCGTTTGACAACAGCAACAAACTCCAGGCGCTGAATGTTTCTCATCACCAGGGAGAGCTGGTCAAGGAAAGTGTTGATGGAAATTCTGAAGAGGACAGGGTCTTCAGTAGTCCACCTACTGAAATTGAGAGAAAGAAGCACTGTCAGGGAAATGATGAGGGACCTGTTCAGGTCCACCACACTGTGCCTTCCTGCTTACATTAAATCCACCAATGTCTCCATTAGGGCACCCCTAGAATGCACACCGCCTCCCAACCCTGAGGCACCCCTACTCCAGACTTTAGGAATACTGACACAGACAAGATACTGTCATTCACTGTGAGCTCCTGCTGAACCATCACTTGCTGGCGACGGGAATTGGAGACCAGGGATCTGCGGGCCATGTCTGCCTCCACTGCAGACCTGAAAGGCACTGTTACAGAGCTGGGAGGAGATAAGGTTAAGGTACCATCCACTACTTCGTTTTCCTCTGCCTGGATACACTTCCTTAGGCCTGCCTGGCAATGAGCGCTCCTGCCACCCGAGCCCAATCACCTCCTACCTCCCCAGTGGTTCGGGTCTTCTATACACTTCAGCCCTCTAAGGCTAGGAGTCTCCTTGTCCTGTCAGGATGTCAACTGCTGCACTGGGTTGTCCACACTACACCCACCTGTCCTTTCCCTAGTCATCTGTGCCCCGTGCCCCGAAAGCCTTCCACGGAAGTTTTAGCCTCCCTATGATTCAGTGGCCCCTGCCAAGGGTCTCTTAGGAAAGGATACAACTCCAGGAGTCGATTTCCAGTTGTTGATGCAGTATCTCCGCTGGGTCCAGGGACAAGTGGTGGCTGCTCGCTGTGGGGAACGACAGCCGCCTCTTCAGCGGCTGCACCGGACCCTACAGGACTCCCTGGGCTGGGGCTGCCTGGAGCAGCCTGGCAACCAGGAGCAGCTGGGCTACCAGGAGCAGCTGGGCTACTGGAATCTTGTGGGCCACTCTGAGGGGAGCTGCCATGGTCACCTTCGGTCGCCGAACTTTGAGAGCTAGCCTGGCCTTCGGGTGCTTGAGGACTCTGCTGCCCGTCCTCGCCTTCTTCAGCCCCTGCTCTCCCCTCTATGCCCCCATCAGGGTCCTGCATGACTACTCTGGCTTTCCCCTCAGCACCCTAACCCCTGCCACTAACACATCCGGACCACTCACACTCGGCCGAGAAAAGGAAGTTCTTGTGCCAAGTGCAGCGGGTTTAAACAGAACAGCACGTGAGGCCCACTGCGCATGTGCAAACAAGATCTCGCGAGGATTGGTTCCCCGCTAAACTAGCGTTCCGTTCTGTTCAGATTTGCGTGCGTGAGCGCGCCCCGCGGGCGGGTGCGAGTGCGTCTCTGAGAGCCCACAAAGTACAGCTCGCTCACACAGCTCCTTCCTTGCGGGGTATATGGGACTCTCCAATATATGTTTCTTCCAACTGCCCCACCCATGAGCGGCACTGATCCCAGCAAGCTAGCTGCCAGGGAAGCTCAGCCCAGCAGCAGGAGTGGGTGGGTGGTGCTACCTGGGTATTCAGAGTGCAAGCTGACTGACCAGTGTCCCGAACACCCTGACATGTCAGGACCCTGCTATGATGGTTCTGCCTGGACCCACAACACCCTCATACACAATTCAGTGCTCTTCAGCTGGGCAAGGCCTAGTGATATTGATTAGTGTGACTGAAAGAGTAAGCTCATCACAGCCCTTGATTACTGTGATCCATAAGCAGGGTGGGCTTACAGAAACCATCTGTCATAGCAGCAGCCTCTGTTTGGAGCCCAGCACACAAGCTCGCCCTTTGTCATGTGAAAGAGTTGTATTTACACTCTCAGTGAAGCCAGGAGTGCTTTCAGGGGTAGAGTTTCCCCTGTGTTTCCCTCCTGCGGGGGTAAGGGGGCGGGTTGTCTGCCCAGTTGTGTTTCCTGCTTGGAGGCGTTCAGGTGGTGAGGGACTGTGGGTTCCTGTTAGGTGTGTAAGAAGGGTGAGCAACCATGCAGGCTGAAGACCAAGATGCTGCTGCTGCTGCTGCAGTTGGGGATGAAGGAAGAGGATATTCTGGAGTCACAGAGTCATTGGTGCTCCTGTTGGTGATGGAGAGCCAGGAGCCTCTCGAGGCTATCCTTTATTTTCTATCTGTTTATCTCCGCAATAAATCTTTCTATCTAATATTTCCTGCTGCTCACACTCAAGAAAACTCTGGGGAGCTGTGGGGTTGGTGGGTAAACGCCCCACAGAACCATCATATAATAGCTACACTAATTTCCATTATAATTATATAAGGGCCCTTCCATATCCTCAGTAGCATTTTTTCTCATAACATCGATAACATCTTCATAGTTACCTGTAGCATGCAGAACCATGAAGAGATTGTGACTCCAGGGTTGCTTCCCTGCTTCAAGTATAGATGCACATATATTTGTAGTTCATAAAGAAATATGAAAGAAAACCATCAAAATATTCCCATCAGTTCTCCTGGGATGGAAAGATTATGGAGAATATTTCATTATGTGCCATTTTATGTCTCTGCAACTGCACAACTTACCTAATGATCATATTTTACTTTGCAAAGCCAAAATCACAATGCAAACACAATTATTCAAAAGTAAACATAGAATAAAAATATGGGATCTCTATTGGAATGTGGAAGAGTCTGGCACACAAAAATAGCCTCAACAAATGGATCATTTACCTGCTGGAAGGCCCTGCTGGTTGGAGGTTGCAGTCTACCATGGCCTGGCAACTCTCTCTGAGCTCAGCAACATGGACTACTCCCTCCCCCTGGGGGAAGGCACCCTGTTCTCTACCTGATCTTATTTGGAGACTGTCTCTAGGCCCAGATCCCTGACTTCTCTATAGTGTGATCCTGGATGCAGTTCTCTGCAGAAGCTTTTCTCCCCGCCCCCAGTTGCCTATATGGTAATTAGACATTGTGCTAGGAACATTAGAATAGGACTATGCTTCCACATATGATAACTAAGACTTGTACTGGGAGCTTTATGATAGGAGTGTGCTGTTTAATGCAAATTAGGTGATTCCCTAGTTACTGTTCCCAATCCTATATATTCCCTATACTCTGGGATAAAGCTGAGCAGATTCACCTAAGTTGTCTCCCAGAGAGTTGTCTCTGTCATGTTCACAGGCTGTCCAAGGCTTTCTGTCATTACTTCTGCCCCTTGCCTCATGTGCTAGTGGCTCACAGGCTTCAAGGAAAAGGGGGATCCTCACATTTACCTAGATCTCAAACTCTGATAGGAATGGATTCATGCACAGAACATTAGGAATGTGCCATGTTCTCTGTGGAGGGATGCAAACTTTATTTGATATGACTGATGCCTAGATGGCCCTCTATTTCCCAAGGACCTTGAACAAAGTCCTTTTGACTTCCTTGTTCCACATGCTATAGATGATCATCAGATTAAGAATAAGTGTTGAGGCCAGGTGGTGGTGGTGCATGTCTTTAATCTCAGCACTTGGGAGGCAGAGCCAGGCAGATCTCTGTGAGTTCGAGGCCAGCCTGGTCTACAGAGTGAGATCCAGGACAGGCACCAAAACTACACAGAGAAACCCTGTCTTGAAAAACCAAAATAAATAAATAAATAAATAAATAAATAAATAAACAAACAAACAAACAGAAGAGTATGTGTTGAGGACCACATACAACACTGAAAGCACTCAGTCTTACAAACCAGAGCTGGGGAGGATGTAGCAGAGGGCTGAAGTAAGGTAGAAAATATATACCAGGGTAATATTGGCACCACAGATAGAATGCTTAGACTCTCAGCAGAATTAATGCTGAGAACAGCAGCCAAAACATGTATATAAGATATCACAACCAGGGCACAGGGTGTAAGAGCCATCAGAAAGCTGAGGAAAAACAGGGAAAGTTCATTGCCCTATGTGCTGGAGCAAGAAAGTTTCAGTAAGGGAGGAAGATCATGGAAGTATGTTATAAGGCAAGGCCCACAGAACTTGAGTAGGGATATAAAGGTGATATGAGTGGGTACATTAGCCTGCAGCATGCAGCACCTGAAGCACCATGTTGGAGATATAGGGGACATCCAGAAGAGAAAGTTTGCCCAAGAAGTACATAGGAGTGTGGAGTTGGGAGTCTATGACATTAAGGCTGGCCATGCCAAGGTTCCCAATTATAGCCAGCAGATATATCAGCAAAAATATGGTGAACAACAGGGACCTCAACTCCTCTGTGTCTGTCAGGCCTTCCAGAAGAAACTGGGATACCAGGATTCCATTTCCCAGCTATATGGAACAATGCACAGAAATCTGAACCTGTAGGGTCCAACCCAGAGTCAGATGAGGGTATAGGTGTGAATAAGAATAGGGGAAGGTCTGAAGACAAAGTAGACATTTTCAAACTTACACAAATGAGACCTAGATTGGGAAGAATGAGGTTAGTCTCAAAAGACCAAGATTAAAGTAAAGGCTAGGATAATATAAATGGTAACTGGAAGGAAAATGGCGCTTGGTGGCTGGTGTGGAAAGGCCATGATCACAACAGAACCCAGTGGTAACTTTCACAGCTTTATTAGAAGAAGTGGAGAGAGAGAGAGAGAGAGAGAGAGAGACTGGCCTGGTGGAGAGGAAACACAGATAGAGAGGCACAGAGAGAGAGACTAGGGGAACATGGCGTTGCCTTATAAAGGCCAGGATGCACCTGCACACACAGGCCCATGCGCAGAGATCACACATTCACATCATGGTGCATGGGTTACGCAGGACTTATGACCCGGAAATGACTAGGTGAAGATGACTAAGTGTCCCACCAGTCATGCACGACCATGGGGCATGGTTGGAATTCCTATCAGTAATCCCTCAGTGCTGTGGGATGTCCTGTATGTTTTGAATAAATAAAACTGATTGGCCAAGTAGCCAGGCAGGAAGGATAGGGTAGGCGGGATAAGGAGGGGAAGAATTCTGGGAGGTGGAAGGCTGAGGCAGAGCCAGCCACCACCATGACAAACGAGATGTGAGGTACCGGTAAGCCACAAGCCACGTGGCAACTTATAGACTAATAGAAATGGATTAATTTAAGCTATAAGAACAGTTAGCAAGAAGCCTGCTGCAGCCACACAGTTTGTAAGCAATATAAGTCTCTTGTGTGTTTACTCGGTTGGGTCTAACGGCTCCGGGACTGGCAGGTGAGAGAGATTTGTCCTGACTGTGGTCCAGGCAGGACCAGGAAAACTCTAGCTACACCTCAGTCTTCATACCAAGAAGTATATAGACTTTGAAGTTATAGGACTGAGCCTTCTCTTGGAGTATATCAAAGCCAATCCCCAAATACCTTCTATCTAATTAATGGACTGTGGTTCTTGTAACTATCTGAAATGGTTCCATTATTTCACTGTCACTAACTCATGAGAATCCTATTTAGGATCAATAGTAAGACATTAAGACAGCTAGCCAAACTAGTGGAAATGCATGAACTATGGACCAATAGCTGAGGAGCCCCCATGGTACTGGACTAGGCCCTCTGGATAGGTGAGACAGTCGTTTAGCTTGAACTGTTTAGGGGGCCCCCAGGCAGGGGAATGGGACCTGTCCTTAGTGCATGAGCCTGCTTTTTGGAGCCTAGTGCCTATGGTGAGTCACTCTGTGCAGCCTTGGTGCAGGGGGGGAGGGGCTTGGATCTGCCTCAACTGAATGTACCAGGATCTGCTGACTCCCCATGGAAGACCTTGCCTTGGAGAGGGTGGGTATGGGGGGTGGGTTGCGGGGGAAAGGTGGGGGTGGGTGGGCGGGAGGAAGGAGGACAGGGGAATCTGTGGTTGGTATGTAAAATGAATGGAAAATCTCTTCATTAAAAAAATAGTAAGACATCAGCAAGGTTCCAACCTTCAGGTCAGAACTTCTCAACACCTATCTCTATCAAGGCTAAAGCCAAAGTTTCTCCCATGATTCAAATGACCTCTGTGCTTTGACATCTGCTCTCATCTCTCTCGCCAGCAATGTTGAAACCTATAGGCTTCTTCCTCCACACTGCATCTTCAGATAAACCCACAGTACCATACATCCTTGCCTAAGTATGCCTTGGTGGAAGAGGGCTCCACCCTCCTGTCTACCAAAGGCCAAATTTTCCTTCTGTTATCTGCATCTCATCCTTTGGCAATCAAACTCAATTATGAATGCACTAAAATATCATAAAGTTGTTCACCTTAAAATGTTTTATATTGTGTCACTTTTACTTTAATAAGAAAAGGTAAAATAAAGAACTTTTAAGACATACAAAATCAAGGAGAAATTATTTTAAACAGAAACCTGCACTACATGAAATGTTAAAGATCATTCTTTACAAGGAAAGGTGATAATACCAGATAGAAATTTGGATTGACAAAAGGTGTGAAGGTTTCAGAATGGATATAATGTATGGAAATGTAAAATATTTTCCCCATTTTAAAATATAATACCGATTTTAAAAATAACATTGTAGGGTTTATAAACCTCTGTAGAAGAAAATTTGTGAAAATGTAATTTCAAGTATTGTTGGAATGTTCCTTTATTAAAAATTTTTGTTTAGTTATGTGCTTTACTTGAATGTATGTATACCATATTTGTGGCTAATGCCCATATAAGTCATAAGAGATGGTCAGATTCCTCTGGAACTGGAGCTATGGTTGTGAGCCACCATGTGAATACTGGGAACAACATCTGGGTCCTGTGTAAAAACAAGTGTTCTTGACTGATAAGCCATCACTCTAGCCCCCTGCTGGGATATTCTTTTTTTTTTTTTTTTTTTTTTTTTTTTGGTTTTTCGAGACAGGGTTTCTCTGTGTAGCTTTGCGCCTTTTCCTGGAACTCACTTGGTAGCCCAGGCTGGCCTCGAACTCACAGAGATCTGCCTGGCTCTGCCTCCCGAGTGCTGGGATTAAAGGCGTGCGCCACCACCGCCTGGCTGGGATATTCTTAAATGTGAAAACATTGAAAGTAACTTGAGGGTAATCTAAAACAAGGTAAAAATATGTACTAGAAACCCTACATCTAATACAATATAGAGTAGAGATACTTGGCATAAAAGAAATCATATAAAAGATAGAAAAAAGAATGAAGAACAAATGAAAACAAAATAATAAAAAGGATGTTAGATTTAAACTCAACCATGTTATTAATTATATTAACTGTAAATGGTTTAAACACTCTAAAACCTGAAACTGTCCAACAAAATAAAAGATTAGAATAAAACTGAATGAAAAAAAAAGAAATAAAAATACAAGGGCATGACTATTCCTAGATATGGTGGAAAAGAAAATTTATTGTAGATAAAAGGGAGAGTATAGCTAGGGGCAGAGACATCTGGGAGAGTCCAGAGTGGACATGATCCTGAGTCATGTGAGGAAAGTGGGGAGAGGTAAGGTCAGGTAACCAAAATGATTGGATTATATAGGGAAGGACAGCCCAGCCCCTGGGCTGGAGAAGTTTAGCATAGTGGGTGGGGTATGCTAGCCAGGAGACCCCTGTAACAGGTAGAGACTGAGGGATACTGGGAGAACCTGGTGGCCATGTCTGCTTTGATATGTTAAATAGGCATTTCAGCCATTTGTCCTGGATTTGAGACCTAACATCCCAGCCTTTTTATTTTGTTTTGTTTTTGGGTTTTGATTCTTGTTCTTGTTTTATTTATTTATTTATTTATTTATTTATTTATTTATTTATTTATTTATTTATTTATTTATATTTTGAGTTTTTTGAGACAGGGTTTCTCTGTGTAATTCTGGCTGTCCTGAAACTTACTATGTAGTCTAGGTTGGCTTCAAACTCATAGATCCACTTGCCTCTGCCTCCTGAGTGCTAGAATTAAAGATGTGCGCCACCATCGCCTGGCTAAACTTTTTAAAATTCCATTATTTATCATGAAATTGAGAATAGTCATTGCAAGCCGGGCAGTGGTGGAGCACGCCTTTAATCCCAGCACTCTGGAGGCAGAGGCAGGTGAATCTCTGTGAGTTCGAGGCCAGCCTGGTCTACAGAGCGAGTTCCAGGACAGGCACAATGCTACACAGAGAAACCCTGTCTCGAAAAACCAAAAAAAAAAAAAAAAAAAGTTACTTTGAAACTTGTTTTGTGAACTTATCTTTTTTTAGAGTCTGGTAGCAAGGTAAACTGCCTTTCTCAGTTGGAGGCCTAAAAGCTCTAGGAAAGTGGGGCCTGAGGCCTGATTTTTTTCCTTTTTTCTTTTTTTGTTTTCAGAGCTGAGGACCGAACCCAGGGCCTTGCACTTGCTAGGCAAGAGCTCTACCACTGAGCTAAATCTCCAACCCCTGAGGCCTGATTTTTTACTTGTGAAGAAAACTGAGAAGGCAGAAGAACTGAAGCCTTGGGGGAAGAGTTGGGTGCTTGCTGCTGTTAAAGCTACAGTTAGTCAATATTATCAGAGATCTGAAAAGGATAAATTATAGCTAGAAGTATAATCCAAATGATCTATGTATCAGTTAAAATGACAGAAATGTCCCCATTACCTTAGACAGGTTTTGTTGGGGGCTGTAGTTGTAGATCTTCAGCTGTCATACAGGACAGCATTTAATCTTTAGCTGTAATACAAAGTAGCATGGCTTTTGGCTGTCAGATCCAGGTCTGAGATTATTCCTATAGAGGAACTTGGGAAAACTGACCTCACTTTGACTAGGCAAAGTAGGGCAATCAACCCAAAAATGTCCAGTTTGTGGCAGTTTTTCCCAGTGGCTAGTGTTACCAATCCAGGTGGAGTCGTGGTGCCCCATCGGTCTTCTTTGGAGACTATTGGGTTCCCCTTAGGAACATTTTTATCTATAATTATTAAACATTTTAAAGGTCATATTCAGCAGATCTCTGAAGAGTTTGAGGACCATCTACCTATTAATTATACTTTACTTACTTGTTTTAGGTTTAACTTTGAAAACACATGCAGGAGGTTAAATAAGGCTTATTTCTATAATTATATTAGTACTTAGCATGATAATAAGTATAGTTCTGAACACATTAAAGAATTTGATTATTTATAAGGTGACTTACTATTAACTTGTATGTTTTAATTACCTTTAACAGTTTATGATAATCTAGTAGCTTTTATAAGATTAGGATTTTTACAGCTTTATCCCTGTTAAGTTTAAGCCTTAAAATTTTGAGTTGAAGATTTAATTGAATTACCTTTAGCATTAAAATAAAATATCATAGTTTCTTGTATGACTCAGTTTATTCAAATAGATAAAGCTTAACAAAGTGAGCAAAGACAAAGAAGCTAGATAAATATTATTGTGAACCTGAGTAGACGTTAGGAATTTATAAATCTTATTTATCAAATATACCTTATATGTCAAACATATTGTTACTTATCTAAATTCTCTAGAAGTCTCATGTTGAACAGTTAACAAAGACATAAATAGTTAGGTGTAAATCTCTAAGTCAGCTTTTGTTAATCTGAGTAGACCTTTATAACCTTAAAATTTTATCGTCATACAAAAATCCATACCAATCCAAAATATTTTAGAGATCTGTTGTTGTTTACTTAGTATAAAAAGTTTTATGATAAGCAGAGGGCTTAGTAGGACTGAGAAGTTTTATAATTGTTTCTTTATACCATGTGGTCATCTAAACCAAGATGATGGTGAAGGCACATGTCATGTGCACTTTAACATTAGTAAAGATGTTTGCCAGTCATGTGGTTGCTTTCATTTTGATGAGGTCATCAGCCAGGATAGAAGAGAGCCACATGGTTGCTATTTAAATAACATCTATTTTCCTAAACAAGAGTTGAATTTAAGTTAAATATAGAGAATATTCTAAAAAGAGCTGAATTACATATACAGTAAGTTGTAGCAAATAAAGATTGCCTATGTATAGATTTTAAATCTTAAACTTAATTTTTAATCTAAACTTAAAGCCTTTTAAGTTTAAACCCAAATTTTGTTACAAATTTTACAGATTCTTTAACCATACCCAATGAATTTAAAAATCCTGAGATTAAGACTGTTTACATAATAGTCTTAAAACATTTCTTGAGAATAGAACACAGAGATAAAAGATTTAAGGTTAGAAAGTCATAAAACTTTAGAGATAAGAGACTTCGGGATCATTTTCTTGTGTCGTGGCAGAAATTGATATAATCTGTGAGAATTTGGAAATCAAGTGTGCCAATTTTTGACCCTTGATCTGTACTGAGGCTAAGCTGTTTGAGTTTGAGGAAGAGAGAGGGTCACAGTAACAAAATTCTGTTGGAGGGAATTTCTATAAGCTCTATGAGGGAGCTGAAAGAGAGTGGTCCAGACAGGCTCAGTCTTAGATAAGCTGCAGGAGGCAATGAGGAGAGAGCTGTTGAGATCAAATTAGGATGGGAATGAGAAGCTGGGTGAGAGAGTGCCAGAGAGTGAGGTTGAGGCTAAGGAAGAAGGTTAGGTTGAGGAGGCACCTAAGGCAGAATGGAATCCTCTATACTGAAGTTGAAAAGTGTTGGAGCAGAGGACTCTGGACTCTGGTCAGTCAGGAAGGGGTGGATGGGGAGACATAGAGAACAGGAGTAAAGGTAAGATGTCCATGTGGGTATAGCCTGCCAGAGGCATAAAAGGCTATAGGAGCCAGAAAAACATGTAGGTGCTTATATGGAGGGTATAGCAGGCCAGAATCCAGAGAGACAAGTGGATGAGAGAGGCAAGTGGGGGTAAAAACAACTACAATCATATAAATGTGTGGAACAATAAATAAATATAGAGATGAAAATTATAACACTTCATTTTTTGCAGTTGATAGAATGATATCACAGGAAATCAGATAGAGAACCACAAGTTAAATCTAAATATGTACTGGAAAGAAATAATGAAGGTAAGAAACAAGTAAAATATAAAATTGGCAAACAATACAGAAAAATCCATGAATCTGAAAGCTTTTTAAAAGTACCAACCAATAGAGTAACCTAGGACTATTAGGAACAATGTTTACAGAAATTTTGACAATTTATATAAAATAGACAAATTCCTTGAATGACATGAATCATCCAACTGATCTGAGTCTAATAGCTATAAATCTTTGGATATGAAATATGCTGACACCCACATGGCTGTTCTATTGAATATTATCAAATACAATGACAATACAAAACCCAGGTGAAGACATTATCAGAAAGTAAGGTAACAGACCATGTAGGGGTATATAGTTCAGTGGTTGGGTGCTTGACTGGTATGTGCAAGACCTTTGTCTTGTCTAGCACCACAAAAGTCATAGACTAGTATCCCTCAAGAAGTCATATTAGGTACACAAATGCAAATCTCATAATTGTTAACAGAATAGTTGAGAGGGTGCCTGAACTGACCTATTCTGGTGATCAGATGACTGAATACCCTAACTGCCATCATAGAACCCACATTCAATGACTGGTGGAAGTAGATGCAGAAATCCACGGTGGGGTTCCATACTGAGCTCCAAGGAATCCAATCGATGAGAGAGAGGAGGGATTCTATGAGCAAGGGACATTGAGATCATGATGGAAAAAAGTACGGAGATGACCCAGCCTAACTAGTGGAAACCCATGAACTGTGGACCAATAGCTGAGGAGCCCCCATGAGCCTTCATCCAGTGACTGATGGAAGCAGATGCAGAGATCCACGGTAAGGTGCCAGGTAGAGCTCCAGGAGTCCAATCGATGAGAGGGAGGAGGGATTCTATGAGCAAGGGACATACACAGACGCCCAGCCAAACTAGTGGAAACACATGAACTGTGGACCAATAGCTGAGGAGTCCCCATGGTACTGGACTAGGCCCTCTGGATAGGCAAGACAGTCGTTTAGCTTGAACTGCCTGGGTGGGGGAGCAGGCAGTGGGATCAGGATCCATCCCTGGTGCATGAGCCAGCTTTTTGGAGCCCAGTGCCTATAATGGGACACCTTGTGCAGCCTTGGTGCAAGGAGGGGGGGGGCTTGACCTGCCTCAACTGAATGTACCGGGCTCTGCTGACTCCCCATGGGAGACCTTGCCTTGGAGGAGGTGGGAAGGGGAGGTGGGCTAGGAGGGGAGTCTGGGAGGTGGGAGGGGGGAGGAGAGGGGAATCTGTGGTTGGTATGTAAAGTGAATAGAAAATTTAATAAAATAAAAAAAAACAAACAAACCAAAACCAAGCACTTAGAAAAGAAAGTAGGAATAGAGGGAAAAATTTTGAGACATAACAAAAGGAATTAACAAAAATCTCACAGTTCACATCATAATAGTGAAAGGCAGAATACCCTTCCTTATGCTGAGGAACAAAGCTTTGTACTTTCACCATTGCATTCAATAGTCTTCTGGGAATCTTAAACAGTGAATGAGCCAAGAAAGAAATAAAAGTTACATACTTTGGAATAAAGAAATAGAACCATCTTTTTTTCCCACAAGTGTCATGCTTGTGTACCTCAAAAATCTTAAGCCACCTGAAAAAAAAGTGAAATTTAAGAATTCACTTAGCAGTCTTATGTGGTGGCATATTTGTGATCTCAACACTGGGGAGGCTGAGGTAGAAGGATCTCAAATTTGAGTCAAGCCTAATTCCAGGATGTCCTGGGCTATGTAGCAATACTTTACCTAAAAAAAAAAATCAGGGCTAGAAAGATGGCTTATTTGGGAAAGTGCTTGCTATGCAAGTATGAGAACCTGAGTTTGAATCTCCGAAAGCCATGCAAAAAGCCAAGCATGCCTAATGCTAGAAATGGAAACAAAGTGATCCTGGCACTTGTTGCCAGCTAGTCTAAGTGAATCAGTCAATTCCAGGTTCAAATGAGAGATTATCCCTCACAAAAATAGGGTGGAGGGTGATTTCTTGCCGCTGTATACACATACATCTGCACATACACAAACATATACACCACAACAAATGGGAAAAGAAAAAAAATCATTACTCACAATGGCATCCCCCAAATATGAATTACTCAGAGAAGCACTTTAAAACATAAAACTTTTTTACTTAAAAACTAAAAACTGTCAAGAAGAAAATCTAAAGAAGACTTACATTAATGGAGAAATACAACATGAGCATAAATTGGAAGACCCACTATTAAAGTGTCCATTCTCATCACATTATTTATAAAAATAAATGCAAGTTTCCAAATCTAGACTATATAAAGTATAGAAATTAAGAGGCCACTTTCAAAATGGGCATAGAGATGCGAAGGATCTAGAATAGGTAAACCAAATTTGAAAAAGAGGAATAAAAGTTGGAAGGTAAAAAAATGGCTAAAAGAGTATATAGATGAAATAGAAAGCTGCTGGGAAGGTAGACTGATGTGGCTGCTGTGGGATGGTCTGTATGTCAAATGTGTTGCTCTGATTGGTCAATAAATAAAACACTGATTGTCCAATGGCCAGGCAGGAAGTAGGTGGGACAAGAAGAGAGGAGAATTCTGGGAAGCAGAAGGTGGAGGCAGAGAGACACTGCCAGTCACCGCCATGACCAGCAGCATGTGAAGACGCCGGTAAGCCACCAGCCACTTGGCAAGGTATAGATTTATGGAAATGGATTAATTTAAGCTATAAGAACAGTTAGCAAGAAGCCTGCCACAGCCATACAGTTTGTAAGCAATATAAGTCTCTGTGTTTACTTGGTTGGGTCTGAGCGGCTGTGGGACTGGCGGGTGACAAATATTTGTCCTGACTGTGGGCAAGGCAGGAAAACTCTAGCTACATGTGGCCATATTGGAAAACAGTTTATCAGTTACTAATAAAGTTAAAATCACACTTACCATATGACCAGCAATTCTTCTTTCATCATTTACCCAAGAGGACTAAAAAATATGCCTCCACAAAGACTTATATGTAATATTTCTTATCAGCTTTATTAATAACAATCACAATTTGAAAACAGCCCAAAGACAATTTACCACAGGTAAATGTCAATGGACACAGAGATGGGTACAAATGCATAAAGACACTCACACAGCTCAGTCTCACTCTGCAAATAGTGCTGTGTCTCCCTCACCATGACAGCAATGTGCTATTTCCTCTCTCCATCTCAGGAATTCACCTCTACAAGTGTTCATATGGGGTTCTTATCCATTGCCATCTTCACCACTTTGGTGACCTGTTAGCAGTTGGGTATTAAACCATCTTTCAAAGGAAGGCAGAAGGAGAGCCTACTTCGTTTCTTCTACCCGAACCAATGGAGTCCTCTTTTACTTTTCTTTCTATCTATCTATCTATCTATCTATCTATCTATCTATCTATCTATCTATCTATCTATCTATCTATCTTCTATCATCTATGTCTATCTATTTATTTATTTTCTTATTATTTTTTACTTTTACAAGACAGTTCCCTTTTACTTTCCCTCTGGAAAAACTGATGTGACTTTAGGGAGCACAGGGGCTGCATAATAATTTACAGAAATACTCTTGGGGGGGAATTATACAACTAATGAGCTACACAGAATGGGAACCTTAGAAAATGAGAACCAAGATGCCAGAAAGTACAGCGTGGGTAAGCTACATCCCAGGTGATCACTGAGGGGCTGTACTGAAAAGAAAATTAAAAGCAGTAGTAGTTTGTTTTAAAAGACCATCTAAGATTCAAACAACATCTGGCATCCAACTAGTGGGGCACAAATTCATGAAAAAGCTGCTTGCCTGTGGCCTTGTAGGCCCTGGCTCAGGTCTGAGCTGCATGCAGCTAGAGTCTCCACCCAATGTGGGCCTGAGTCCCTAATCCCTGGCTAAGTTTTTGTTGCATCCTCTCATTTGTCCAGTGTTCTTCAGATTCCTTAGCCTTCATTCTTCCAAAAGACAAAAACAAAAACAAAAACCCTTCCCCAAGCCTAACTTTGGGGAGGTTCCATTTTGGCAAGTTATATCTGATTAAATGAAAAGTAGTAGTTGAAAATTAGATAGTTATAGTCTTCCTTGTTAACAAATTCAGAAAAGAAACTAAAGAGTTATAATGTGTATAAGTTTGAAAGATATCTAAAGATAGTTTTTGGTTGATAATAAAAGTTAGGATAGAAAGTGAGTTAGATACATTTTAGACTCACCAAGATAGGATAGATAATGGAATATTTTCCCTGAATTTGTCAAATGCAAATGGACTAGACATTGTTGATGTATTTATTGTCTGCATATATATTATATATAGTTATTGTATTTATTGTGTATAGTTTTTCTTATATTAGTTATAACTTTTTTATTTTAGACAAAAAAGGAGAAATGTGGTGATATTTTGTTTGTGCACCCCAATAAAGCTTGCCTGGAGATCAGAGGAAAAAGCCAGCCACTATATTAAACATAGAGGTCAGGCAGTAGTAGCACACACCTTTAATCCTAGCATTCAGGAGGCAGAGAACCATCCAGATTTCTGTGAGTTCAAGGCCACACTGGGAACAGAGCCAGGTGTGGTGTCATACGTCTTTAATCCCAGCACTAGTTAACCATAGAGGTCTGGAGGTCTGTACAGACAGACAGGAAATGATAGAGCTGGGCAGGAAGAGGAAGTACTATAGCTGGTCAGAGAGAGGAAGTGAGATGGCAGGGCATAGAAAGGTATACAGGCGTGAGTATACAGGAAGTAGCTCTCTCTGGAGGCTGAGGAGTTGGTAAAGTGAGGTTGGCTGTGGCTTGTTCTATTCCTCTGATCTCTCAGTTTTTAACCCAATACCTGCCTCTGGATTTTTTTTATTAATAAGACCATTTAGCAATATGTCTTACATCTGACACCCCAGCATTTGTGGCATGAATTCACACAAAAAGCCACTTGCCTGTGGCCTTGCAGGCCCCTGGCTTAGTCCCAAGCTGCATTCAGCCAGAGTCTCCACCCCATGTGAGCCTGAGTCCTTAACCAGCTGGATCCAGATAGTTGGATCTTTCACTTCTTCTCTCCTGGTGGGTTGTGGGCTCTCTCTGGATCCCCATCTTGAGTTGATAGCATACTAAGTAGCTGTTTTGAAACCTGCTTGGGCTTCTATAGTTCTTTGCGGAGGAGTCAGCCTTACATCTGAATCATCATTGTCAGCAAATTTGTAGAGTCAAGATTTCTTAAAGGGAGAAATTAATTAAAAGAGAATTTTTAAACATTTTCACAATGGAGGAAATTTGGACTCTCTTTGATAACATATTAGGTGGTCTGAAAATGGAACAATTAAATGAGAGGATAATTAATGTTGATGGGATTTTAACATCAATTATTAATATTATTTGTCTTATTATTTGGTTATTTTTGTTTTATCATTAAAAAGGTTGGTTAATTTGAGTGCCAAGAAAAAAGTTTTAGAAAAACTTGTTAAAACAAGTCATAGAGAAATTCATACCCAGAGAGAATAATTTAAAGGTGAACCTATCTCAGAATTAAATTATATGATTACAGAGAAACAGCCTAAGGTTTTCAAACAGCCAACCTTAATCTATCCAGTAACCTTATAGGAATTGCCAAATGCTCAAGGCTGTATAAGAGCTGACTGGACTCCTGTGCAAATGTTTGAGGAGATCCAAAGAAGCTATAGTCTCATATGATGTGCATTTCCCATTTGTGAAGCAGATGTTAAACTCATGGTCAATTTGTAATAGAATTATCTATCCCTCAAGACTGGAGAGAGTTGGTTATAGCTGTCTTAGAGGCTGGCCCTCAATTACAATAGAGGACTTGGTGGAAAGATGAGGCTAAGACCACTGAACAACTAAGTAAAGCTAGAGGTATGGAAATTTCCCAAGATCAACTTCTTGGAGAAGGCAATTATGCTGATATACAAAGAAAATCTTTGTGTGATGACCATATCCTAGCTTTATGCCAAATGGTAGCCTTGAATGTTTGGGACAGAACTGAAGAAGTAGGAAAGAAAATTAATGTAGCTGGAGTTTCCTCTCCAGGTCCTGCCAAGCCCCAGCAGTCCAACAGCCCACTGTATGGCCATGATAGGCTTCTTGCTATCTAGTTCTTCTATCTTAAATTAACACATTTCTATTAGTCTGTAAGTTGCCATGTGGCTTGTGGCTTACCAGTACCTTACATCTCACTTGTCATGGCAGCGGCTGGCAGCATCTCTCTGCCTCAACCTTTCACCTCCCAGAATTCTCTTCTCTGCTTGTCCTGCCTATACTTCCTGCCTGGCTACTGGCCAATCAGCATTTTATTTATACAGAGCGATATCCACAGCAAATTGAGTCATTTACAAAAGTTATATAGGGCCCAAAAGAAATCTTCATGGATTTCTCACAAAAGCTGTCTTCAGCAGGAAATAGAATGATCCCAAATTCAGAAGCTAGATGGGTAATAATTGAATTTCTGGCTTTTGAAAATGCTAATGCACAATGCAAAAGGGTAATTAGGCCATTAAAGGCAAGAGGGTGTTGTATTTTGTCAAAGGCTTTTTCAGCATCTAATGAGATGATCATGTGTTTTTTTTCTTTCAGTTTGTTTATATTGTGGATTACATTGACATCTTTTTGTATGTTGAACTATCCCTGCATCTCTGAGATGAAGCCTACTTGATCATGGTGGATGATTTTTTTTTTGATGTGTTCTTGGATTCAGCTTGCCAGTATTTTATTGAGTATTTTTGCATCAATGTTCATGAGAGATATTGGTCTGTAGGATGTAGATGTAACCAACAGTCTTATTAAATAAGAAACACAGAACCAATGTAAAAGAGAAAGCCGAGAGGTCAGAGCTCAGAGCTAAAATCTCACCCTTCCTCCTGCGCGGTATCCCAGCTTCCCAAAAGAGAGCTATATCCTGTCTGTCCATCTTTTTATAGTATTTTGTTCTGCCTTCTCATTGGTTGTAAACCCAAACACGTGACTGCCTTGTCACTGTCTGTATGTACAGCCCCCCAGGTCTTAAAGGCATATGTCTCCAATGCTGGCTGTATCCCTGAACACACAGAGATCTATGGGATTAAAGGTGTGTGCCACCACCGCCACACTCTTGCTATGGCTCTAATAGCTCTGACACCCGGGTAACTTTATTTATTAACATACAATCAAAATCACATTTTAGTACAATTAGAATACCACCACATTTCCCCTTTTCTATTTTAATAAAAAGAAAAAAAGCAAAAGGTTATAACTAACAAAAGAAAAACTATATACAAAAGTACAATAACTATATACAATATATACAAGTAATAAATACCTAAACAGGTATTTGACAAATCAGAGAAAATAATTCCATTATCTATCCTATTTTGGTAAATCCAAGATGTATCTAATACACTTTCTATCCTAATTAATTTTCAACTATAACTAACTAATCTTCAACTCCCTCAGAGACCCAAGAAGGGAATAATATTAGCTAACAAAAATAAAAACAGGAAGTGCATGCAAGCAACTTCCAAAAATTTTGTGAGTTGACAGAAACAGCCAGCTGCCTGGGCAGTCACCTGAGGTTTCTCCGCAGTGTTGGGGCATCATCCTCAGCCTATAGGCTTAGTGTATCTGACAGACTCATTTGTGAAGTAGGATGTACACAAGGTCAACAGTTCAATCTCGCATTGGGTGAGAGCAGTCCGCGTACCAGAAACACCTGAATTCCACTAGTGTCCTGTCATGATTCAGGATTTTAAATTCTGGAAATTGTTGACAGTTTTTTAATTCAGCTGTCCATTCTTCTTGGCTGTGTATATATGGCTTCATCTCAACATCCCCTTCTTCTCCACATCCCTCTATTAAATGCCAGTCTACTATCAAGAGGTGTGAGCTTTCAGCTGCTATTCCATTGCACAACAGAAGCCATCGGTCCTCTGCCTGTTAAGCTGCCTTCGAAGAAAAGGGCACTTTACCTTTTCCGGATTGCGAAGGCCACTTCAGGGATGGGGCCATATTGTCCTGGCCTCAGAAGATGCCTTTTGATAAAGCCATTACCACACTTGTTTTGGCAAGAATCAGTAGTCCTTTGTTTCATGTTCTGTCTGTCCATTTTGTCCTGTTGATTCGAGGATACTTTGTTGTCCAGTGGCTAACTTTTGCCACAATGAAAATTGACTCCATATGCAGTTTCTTCAGTGCCCATATTTTCTCTGAAGTAGATTGGTACTGCCAGGAGCCGACATGTCTCAAAAAAGAAAAATTTTCTAAGTTATTAAAATATTTTAAATGCCATATTCTGTAGATCTCTGAAGGGTTTGAAGATGACCTGTCTAAAACATCTCTGCTCAATTTTTAAAACATATCTAATATGACTACAAGTTCTATTGTAATGTCTAACTACTAACTTTCATTTCTTTATATCCTAATAGTTGGTAATAATAACATTCAAGGATCAGAAAATTACATTATATTGTTAAATGAATGGTATAAATACAATTAGAAATATACATATAGCATTTCCTAACAATATCAGTTTCAAATTTGTATACAATATAAAACAATCCAATCCAATGTAAAGTATTTAAAACTAGTAATTGTCTTTTTCTTTTCTTTTTTTCTTTTCTTTTCTTTTTTTTTAAACAAGAACCTTAAATCTAATCTCCTTTGCTTAGCCTTTTTCCTAACCCTTGACAATAACTTGTAACCAACCCCCCTAAACACTGAAAATTATCCCAGACCCAAAACCCATTAAAAAGACCAAAAAACCACCCGCCCCACACCACCTCTTTGGGAATGTGGGCAGCGTATTCTTAAAATTGATTCCTGCTGGGTATGGGCGAAGTTTTCTTTATCCTGAAAGAAAAATTTTAGGTTAATTGTCAAATTCTAGGAAAGGTAACTATATCCTTCATTATCCAGTCTGTGTATAATGCTAAAGTTCGGGGTTTATCTCAAGTCCTTATTCAAGTAGTCTTTGAGACTGGATCATCTCAGCTAGTCATCTCAAAATTGCTCTGAGAACCTTGTAGTTCAAAGTTGATCTGTAGATGATGTTTGTCAGCTTAGTGATATTATTATTGTCCACGTGGAATTGTTGTTGTTGTGGGGCCCCATCTTCTTTCTGGAGACTTCAGTTGATGTTAGGCCTGGCCATGATTTCCTGCAGAAAACTGATAAGAGACTCGAACACAAAGACATATATATGCAGCTAATTGAAGCCTTTTTTTTTAGAATTAGTTAGTACTCTATATGACCATTCATATCTTAACAAAGTTTAAAATGTATATATATCTATATATGTTAATCTTGTAAATTTTGATATAAAATTCATACTTTAAGAAAAGTTTAAAGAATCAGAATAGAATAAAAGAGCTGAGATTAGTAATAGAATAGTCCCTTAATTAATTTGGCTTTTGTCCTGTCCCATAGCAGAAGATGGCTCTTTTATTCTGGCATGATACAGGGAGTTTGCATTTTCCTTTTAACAACATGCTTGAGTTTAAAGAAGGAGAGAGCCATTCGCCAACTCCAAAGTCAGCTTTAAATTTTAATTAAATTGGGACTATTAGAAGACCAATAGTGTTAAATCTTTAGAGAAAAGCAGAAACAAACATTTAGGAAGCCATAAAATTTTTTAGATAATATATACCCATACACCGTTTCACTCTGTTTCATGGGTTAGATGATTTGTCCCTTTTCTTTAGTTGTCTCATTTGTCCACTGTTCTTCAGATTCCTTAGCCTTCATTCTTCTAAAAGACAAAAACAAAAACCTTTCCCCAAGACTAATTTTGGGGCTGTTCCTTTTTGGCAAGTAATTATCTGATTAAATGAAAAGACATGTGTTACAGGTATAAGTTAGTTTAAATTGGATGTTCATGCTGGTTGATGAACTATCACCTCCTCTAATTAAGAGGTCTCTCTTGTTCAAATCGAACCTTTATCAATTTTCATGGTACCCAGAGCTTATCTTCTCCTGTAGAAACAAAAGCAAAACCTCATCCCCAATGTAATACATACCCTGGTTTCCATTCTGAGGTCAGCACATCCTTAAAGTATATAGGCTGATTTAATTCTGTAGTTTTTTCTATTATCCAATGTCTCTCTGCAGCTGTTGTTCCTTTCTCATTGGCATTGAGAAAATTCAAAGTTAGAAGAACATTATGCAGTCTATTTCTGGGGGTTTTTGTTACCCCTTTCTGTTTATTTAGCATATCCTTTAGAGTTCTGTTTGATCTTTCTATAACTGCTTGACCTGTAGGATTATGTGGTATGCCTGTAATATGCTTTATATTGTAATAAGCAAAAAACTGTTTCATTTTAACAGAGACATATGATGGAGCATTGTCAGTTTTGATTTGTGCAGGTATACCCATGGTGGCCATAACTTCTAGCAAATGAGTGGTTACAGAATCAGCTTTTTCAGAACTCAAAGCAGTTGCCCATTGAAATCCTGAATAAGTATCGATGGTGTGGTGTATATATTTCAATTTTCCAAATTCTGCAAAGTGAAACACGTCCATCTGCCAGATTTCATTACTCTGAGTACCCTTTGGGTTATATCCTGCTGGTAATGGCGTTTGATTGTAGAAGGAACAAGTAGGACATTTCTTTACTATTTCTTTGGCTTGTTGCCAGGTTATGGAAAAATCCTTTTTTAAGCCTTTACTATTGACATGATGTTTATTATGAAATTCTGAGGCCTCCAGCACATTTCCTATCAATAATTTATCAATCTCATCATTGCCTTGAGCTAGAGGGCCTGACAGACCAGTATGGAATCGAATGTGAGTTATATATAAAGGATGATTCCTTTTCCTGATTGTATCTTGTAATTGAATAAATAGTTAAGTTAATTCTGAAGCATCAGGGATAAATTCTGCAGTCTCAATATGTAATATCACTCTTTCAGCATACTGAGAGTCAGTTACTATGTTGAGAGGTTCTGAAAAATCCATTAATACCAACAGAATAGCATACAATTCTGATTTTTGAACTCAATTATAAGGACTTTGAACCACTTTACTTAAATTTTCTGATTTGTAACCTGCCTTTCCTTCTTTGTTGGCATCTGTATAAAATGTATGAACTCCAGATATGGGTTTTTGCCATACAATTCGAGGCAAGATCCAATCAGCTCTCTTTATAAGATCAATTCTATCGCTTTTGGGATATTTGCTGTTAATTTCTCCCAAAAAATTACTGCAAGCTCTTTGCCAAGGTTCACTTTCTGTCCATAATTTTTCAATGTCCTCCTTAGTTAATGGTACGACAATTTCTGCTGGGTCTATTCCTGCTAATTGACGAAGTCTCAATTTTCCTTTCCAAATCAAGTCAGAGATTTTTTCCACATAAGTTTTTAATTTTTTATTTGGTTTATTTGTTAAAAATATCCATTACAATATAATATCTTCCCTCTGCATTAATATTCCAGTAGGAGAATGCCTAGAAGGTAAAATAACCAAAATGCAATCCAGCTTTGGATCAATACGATCCACGTGCCCTTCATGTACTTTCTTTTCTACCAAGGCCAATTCTTTCTCAGCTTCAGGTGATAATTCTCTTGGACTATTTAAGTCCTTGTCACCTTCTAAGGTTTTGAACAAATTAGTCAGTTCATCATTTTTTACCCCAACAATAGTTCATAGATGAGAAATATCTCCAGATAACCTTTGAAAGTCATTAAGTGTCTGTAGTCTATCTCTCCTAATTTGCACCTTTTGGGTCTAATTTTTTGTAGCTCTATTCTATATCCTAAATAAGTAATAGAATCTCCTCTTTGTATCTTTTCAGGAGCAATTTGTAATCCCCAGCAAAGCAAAATTTTCTTTACTTCTTCAAACATTATTTCTAAAGTATCTGCATTTGAGTCAGCTAGTAAAATATCATCCATATAATGATAAATTATAGATTTCGGAAATTTTTTAAGTATCACTTCCAATGGCTGTTGTACAAAATATTGGCACAGAATTGGGCTATTCAACATTCCCTGTGGGAGGACCCTCCATTGAAATCTTTTAACTGGTTGAGAATTATTATAAGTAGGCACTGTAAAAGCAAATCTTTCTCTGTCTTTTTCTTGTAAGGGTATTGAAAAGAAACAGTCTTTTATATCAATAACTATGAGAGGCCATCATTTTGGTAACAGAGTAGGCAAAGGCATCCCAGATTGTAAAGAGCCCATTGGCTGAATTACTTTGTTAATTGCTCTAAGGTCTGTTACCATTCTCCATTTACCAGATTTCTTTTTAATAACAAATACAGGAGAATTCCAAAGGCTGGTTGATTCTTCAATATGCTGAGCATTTAACTGTTCTTCTACCAGCTCTTCTAAAGCCTGGAGTTTCTCTGTTGTTAAAGGCCATTGTTGGACCCATACAGGCTTGTCTGTTAACCATTTTAAAGGAAGAGCTGTTGGTGTCTTTGGAAGATCATCAGTTATTGTGCCCTGTTCTTGTATAATATGGATGGCTGGTGACCACTCATTAGAACAATATCTTCTAATATTTCTCTCAGTAACATGTGCTAGTTTATGATTTGTTTCTGAGATTGGAGGGATGTTCATCTGAGTATTCCATTGTTGCAACAAGTCTCAACCCCACAGGTTCATAGTTATGTTAGCCACATATGGTTTTAATTTTCCTCTCTGTCCTTCTGGACCTATACATTTGAGCCATCTTGCACTCTGTTTCCCCTGAGATAATGTCCCAATTCCTAACAGTTGAACGTTTACCTCCTGAAGAGGCCAAGTTGGATGCCAAAATTCTGGTGCAATTATGGTAACGTCCACACCTGTGTCTACCAGACCAGACAACAAAACACCATTTATTTATTTATTTATTTATTTTTGGTTTTTCGAGACAGGGTTTCTCTGTGTAGCTTTGCGCCTTTCCTGGAACTCACTTGGTAGTCCAGGCTGGCCTCGAACTCACAGAGATCTGCCTGCCTCTGCCTCCCGAGTGCTGGGATTAAAGGCGTGCGCCACCACCGCCCGGCTTATTTTTATCGTTAATTTTGGTCTTTGTTCATTAATAGAAGTTTGCCAAAAAATTTTCTTTATGTTTTCTCCTGAATTTTCTATTCTCTCTGTTTCATCATCCTGACCAGCATGATTTATTCCAATAGGCATTTTGTTATTTAATCGCTCAGAGCAGGGATTTCCTCTATGGCTGCAGGAAAGGTTTGAACTGGATTTGCAACGGGGGCCTGCGTGAGGCCCCTCTGGGAGTTTCCCGAAGACTGAGGCAAAGGATTACCCTGTCTGTCCTTTGTTGATCTACATTCATTGGTCCAGTGTTTTCCCTTACCACACCTTCTGCATACTCCAGAAGGAAGGGGCATTCTGTTGCCATTGTTCCTTGAAGAAACATTGTTTCTAGGAATGACCTGTCTACAGTCCCTTTTCAAATGTCCTTGCTTTCCACATCTAAAACATCTAACATTCCTCAAACATTTTGAAATTGCTTCTCATACCCACATATCATCATGCTCATCAGCTTCAACATTAACTGTTTCTCTAATCCAATCTTTCAAAGGTACAGATCTTGCCCTTAATGGCCTGATTATTCTTTTGCATGCTGCATTCGCATTCTCAAAGGCCAAAGATTCAATTATTGTCTTACTAGCTTCTGAGTCCGAGACCATTCTCTTTACTGCTGAAGCAGTAAAAAATCTGTAAAAGACTCTTTTGGGCCTTGCATCACCTTTGTAAATGGCTCAGATTTTTTCCTGGTTCCTCAACTCTGTCCCATGCATTCAAGGCTGCCATTCGACATAAAATTAGGGTTTGGACATCATATAAACATTGTGTTCGTACTGAAGCATATTGGCCTTCTCCAATAAGCTGATCCTGGCAAACTTGTATTCCTTTATCCCTCCATTGTTTTTCTATGTTTTTCGCCTCATCCTTAAACCAGGTCAGAAATTGAAGTCTCTGGCTGGGTTCCAGAACAGCTTGTGCAAGGTCCCGCCAGTCTTGTGGTTCAATCCTATTATATGTTGACCAAGAGTTTAACATTTGCTTTACATATGGGGAATGCATGCCATAAGATACTATTGCCTCCTTACACCTTTTTAAATCCAACATTTCAATTGGAGCCCAAATATTTTGTGTAGCCATTTGATCAGGCATCTGCTGTACGGTTACAGGATAAATTAAGGGTGACTGTGTGAAAACAGGCTTTCTTTCTATAACCTTATGATCCAAACTTGAAACAACTTCGCTGTTAATTTCTTCTGTCTGAATTTTTACAGGTTTAACAAGTTGTTCTAAAGCTGTCATCCTGGCACTTAAATTGACTATCTTTTTAAATAGTAAAATGAGGATAAGCATGGTAATAAACTGCATAATTCGATCAACATTAATCTTTTCATATAGTTGTTCCATTGTCAGACTGCCTAAAATTTCAAACAAAACCCAATTTTCTTCCAATGTACACATAAAACCCATTTTCTTTTTAATGTGGAAAAAATTCTCTTTTAGTTTCTTTTAAAATATCTGATATGTTATGACTTACCAAATCTGCGTAGAACAGTAGAAATCCGAGGGGATTTTCAAAACAGCCACCTAGTGTCCGAGGTGTAACTCCAGAGAGAGAGAGAGAAAGAGAGAGAGAGAGAGAGAGAGAGAGAGAGAGAGAGAGAGAGAGAGAGAGAAAGAGAGAGAGAGAATGCACAAGAAAGCGTAGCCGGCTAAAGCTTAAATCCAGCCACATGTTCCCTCTTGTGCTGAGTCAAGGCTTGGGTCTGGCTTCCTTAAGCTCCGACCACTTGTGTTAGCTTTACAGGCAGGGCCCTGTTCGGCAGGGCAGGTCTGAGTTGTTTGTAGCACCGGCTTTAAGCAAGCAGGCTTTAATCAAGCAGCTCACAGTTAGTCCAGCCTGAGGCCAAGCAGACCTAGACCCGGGCTAGGAAGCCAACCGCTCGGACTAGGGGGCCACCACTCGGACTAGGAAACCGACCGCCCGGCCTGCCGCCCTTGCGGGAAAGTGGACCTGCCGCCAAGCCAAGCAGTTTTTAATGGATTCTTGTCACGTTGGGCACCATATGTAGATGTAACCAACAGTCTTATTAAATAAGAAACACAGAAACAATGTAAAAGAGAAAGCCGAGAGGTCAGAGCTCAGAGCTAAAATCTCACCCTTCCTCCTGCGGTGTCCCAGCTTCCTGAAAGAGAGCTATATCCTGTCTGTCTGTCTTTTTATAGTATTTTGTTCTGCCTTCTCATTGGTTGTAAACCCAAACACGTGACTGCCTCGTCACTGTCTGTATGTACAGCCCCCCAGGTCTTAAAGGCATATGTCTCCAATGCTGGCTGTATCCCTGAACACACAGAGATCTATGGGATTAAAGGCGTGTGCCACCACCGCCACACTCTGTCTATGGCTCTAATAGCTCTGACCCCCGGGCAACTTTATTTATTAACATACAATCAAAATCACATTTCAGTACAATTAGAATACCACCACAGTAGTTCTCTTTCTTTGTTGCATCTTTGTGTGGTTTGGTATCAGGGTTACTGTAGCCTCATAAGAAGAGTTTGGTAATGTTCCTTCTGTTTCTATTGTGTGGAACAATTTGAGGAGTATTGGTATTAGCTCTTCTTTGAAATTCTAGCAGAATTCTGCACTCTAACCATCTGGCCCTGGCTTTTTTTGGTTGGGAGACTTTTAATAACTGCTTCTATTTCTTTAGGGGATATAAGTCTATTTAAACTGTTTATCTGGCCTTGATTTAATTTTGGTATGTGGCACCTACCCAGAAAACTGTTCATTTCTTTAGATTTTCCAATTTTGTGGAGTACAGGTTTTTGAAGTATGATCTATTGAGTCTCTGAATTTCCTCAGTGCCTGTTGTTATGTCTCCTTTTTCATTTTTGATTTTGTTAATTTGGATATTTTCTCTCTGCCTTTTAGTTAGTTTGGATAAGCGCTTATCTATATTGTTGATTTTCTCAAAAAAACAACTTTTTGTTTCATTGGTTCTTTGTACTGCTCTGTTTGTTTCTATTTTATTGATTTCAGCACTCAATTTGATTATTTCTTGGCTTCCACTCCTCCTGGATGAGTTTGTTTCTTTTTCTTCTAGACCTTTCCGGTGTGTTGTTAAGTCACTAGTGTGAGATTTCTCCAACTTCTTCTTTTTTTTTTTTTTTGGTTTTTCGAGACAGGGTTTCTCTGTGTAGCTTTGCGCCTTTCCTGGAACTCACTTGGTAGCCCAGGGTGGCCTTGAACTCACAGAGATCTGCCTGCCTCTGCCTCCCAAGTGCTGGGTTCTCCAGCTTCTTTATGTGGGCATTTAGAGCTATGAATTTTCCTCTTAGCACTGCTTTCATGATGTCCTATAAGTTTGGGTATATTGTGGATTCATTTTCATTGAATTCTAGGAAATCTTTCATTTCTTTCTTTATTTCTTCCTTGACCCAGTGGTGATTCAGTTGAACATTATTCATTTCCATGAATTTGTAGGCTTTCTGGTGATTGAAAGTTTTGCTGGGTATAGTAGTCTGTGCTGGCACCCATGGTCTCTTAGTGTCTGCAAAATGTCTGTCTAGGACCTTCTGGCTTTATGAGTTTCCATTGAGAAGTCAGGCATAATTCTGGTAGGTCTGCCTTTATATGTTACTTGGCATGTTTGCTTTGCAGGTCTTAATATTCTTTCTTTATTCTGTGTGTTTAGTGTGTTTCAAGATATCCCATTGATTGATTGTTTCTCTCAGTGTCTGTGCTACTGGTGTTATATTTAGGAAGTGATCTCCTATGCCAATGCATTCAAGACTACTTCCTACTTTCTCTTCTATCAGGTTCAGAGTAGCTGGACCAACTACTTTTTTTATGTAGGCACTTAGTGCTATGAACTTAGCACTGCTTTTATTGTGTTCCTTAAGTTTGGATATGTTGTATATTCATTTTCATGAATTCCAGATAGTTTTTAATTTTGTTCTGTATTTCTGTCTTGGCCCAGTTTTCATTCAGTAGAGAGTTTTCAGTTTTCATGAGTTAGTAAGCTTTCTGTTGTTTCTGTTATTGTTGATATTCAGCTTTAATCCATGGTGGTCTGATAGGATGCAGGGAGTTATTTCAGTTTTCTTGTGTCTGTTGAGACTTGCTTTGTGGTAAATTTTGGAGATAGTTCCATGAGGTACAGAGAACCTGCTATGTGCATCAGAGTTAGTGCAAGAGGTTTATTGGGGGACAGGGAGAGTGAAAGAATGATTGGGGACATGAGAAAGGTAGTCAGACAGACAGACAGACAGGAAAGTAAGAGGAGCAAGATCAAGAGAGGGGGCTGTGATGGAAGGGCACTTTTAAGGGATGCCTGTGTTGTATAGCTGATGGTGAAAAGGCACCAGGAGGCACCTAGAGGAGGTGGCCAAGGCAGGCTGGTGGCTGTGGCAGGAACTAACATTCCTCCCTTTTTTATTATAAAAAAATGAGGAAATAGGAAGTGGTAGCTGGTGAGGTTGGAATGGGGGCACCATGCTCTCTAGACTGCTTGCTGTTGTTTGGGGCCATCAACACCTTTGGGGACCCCAAAAAGCTGATAGGATGGACAAACACCCTAATTGTTGTGCTAGAAACCTCATCCAATGACTGAGGGAACCGGATGCAGAGATCCACAGCCAGGCCCCAGGTGGAGCTCCGGGAGTCCAGTTGGCGAGAAAGAGGAGGGTTTGTATGAGCGAGAATTGTTGAGACCAAGGTTGGAAAAAGCACAGGAACAAATATACAAATGAAAGGAAACACATGAACTATAAACCAATAGCTGAGGAGCCCCCAACTGGATCAGGCCCTCTGGATAAATAAGACAGTTGATTAGCTTGATCTGCTAGGGAGGTATCCAGGCTGTGGGACCCGGACCTGTCCTCAGTGCATGAGCTGGCTGTTTGGAGCCTGGGGCTTATACAGGGACACTTGGCTCAGCCTGGGAGGAGGGGACTGGACCTGCCTGAACTGAATCTACCAGGTTGAACTCAATCTTCAGGGGAGTCTTTGCCCTGGAGGAGATGGGAACGCCCCCTCTGCGCCCCCCCCACCCGCGGGAAGGAGGACAAGGGAGTCTGTGGCTGATATGTAAAATTAAATTAAATTATAAAATAAAAAATATATATATATATAAAAATAAAATAAAAATTAAGTTAAAAAAAAACAAAAAGAGATAAGTTTTAGACACATTAGCATTCTGTTTGTAATCTGTACTGAAATCCACATTGTAGAAAAGGCAATAGATTCAGGCTGGTCTCAAGTTCAGAAATCTGCCAGCCTCTGCCTTACTGAATGCTGGGATTAAAGGCTTACTGGCTCTAAGCTTTTCTTTAGTTCCTTTTCACAAGTTGGAAACTTATCTGGGTGGGGTCTTGCCCTAAGGTCACCACTCCCTTTATTCCATTTCTTAATCCATTTATCTCCTTGAACATAGGACTTAGCTCCATTCCACTTCCTGGTACTCTTTTTCTCCTCAATATTTACATTTTGTAATTTACACTGCTCAGCTTGCTCCTTTTCATTATATTCATTAGAGTTACCACTAATATCCACATGATAGAGTCTATACTAGGCTGTTTTGATATTTTTCTCTACCAATGGAAAGAATCCAAAACTCTTTAGCCTCAAGCAGACTCTTCAGATAAGGGCAAAAGGCAGCTACTTTCTTCACCAAAATATCACAAGAACAATCTCTAGGCAACATACTAAAATTATTCTCATCTGTAAGTTCTTGAGGAAGGGCCCTACAGTTCATCAAATCACACTCAGCACTACTATCTTCCATGCTCCTATTAGCCATTAAACAGCACTTAAAATGTTAAACTGCTTTTTTAATCCACAGTCCCAAAGTCCATATTATCCACACAAAAACATGGCTGGGCTTATCACAGCAATACTCCAGCCCTTGGTACCAACTTCCATTTGTTGTGTGGGATGAGGATATGTGGAAGGACCCTACTGAAGCTGAAAATTTTGAACCTTCAGATTCTCAAGGGTTTATTCTTGTATAATATTAGAGGGACCAGTCTTAATATTATACATCCCAGGGGCTCAGGAGAGAGAACTACTAACGGCGAGGACTATTATCAGGAAATATAATCTCAGCACACCGAGTTCTATAGTCCACTTGCTTTAATTCCTCTGGCATAACATCCTTTATACACAGCTTCAGTTCTGTTCTCATGTCTAGCTCCTTTCTTGCCTGATTTCTCTCTATATTTATCTACTGTACCCTCTATGTTCTATCTTAATTCCTTTGTCTAGTTCTGCCCCTTCTAGGTTCTCATCCATCTTGTTCCTTCCCATATCATCTCCTCTCCCGTCTCCTTCTCTCTCATCTGGCTCTTCCTCATCTTCCATCTCATTCCTCTAGTACTCTGCTGTAGCCCTTCAATCTACTTCTTCCCCATCTCAGTTCATTCCTCTCAAGTTCTTACCCATCTAGTTCTTCCATTCTCTTCTCTCTTCTCTGTCCTCTGCTTTACAGTTATATATCTCCCCAAAATCACAATCCTCCCCTCCACCCAGGACACTCAGCCTGAACTTCCTCAGGCAGTGATTGTCTGCTATCAGGATCAAATGGAGGGTTGATAAGAATTACAAAGAGGGGCACTAGTTGTTAATTACCATTTGTGACCCAAAGGGGAAGTGACTAATGAATTAACTAAAGGCTAAATATGGGTAATATCTAAGAAGAGGGATCTTACGTGCACAACTATAATCTTAAATGTGTTTGGTAAAGGATGTTAAAAATCTATAAGTTGCTAGGTCAATGGGAGAAAATAAAACTGTCTTCTTTTTTCCTGTGGCTCCTATCTGTCCAAGCTGTCTGCCGTTTTTCTGCAGGGTGGGGAAAAGCGTGCTCAGTCTCTAGGCAACCTGTGTACAGCTAGATGCCTCTGGTGATAGCTAAAGGGAGATCTGGAACTGGAGGTAAGATTTGGGAAAGGAGGAAGTTAAGTTTAATTAGCACATCCACCAGGCCTTTTCAAACAGGTGGCCTGGATGCTTAAGTCTGTTCTTAGAGAGTACAGAGGTATCTCTGATAAGGTACTTTCCTCCATCCGGTGATGGACCTGGCCGGATGCTACCAATAATGATAATTACAGGGAGGCTTGAACTGGGGTTCTAGCTGAGCATAGCTGTTAGCACAGAAGGTTATCTAAATATTCCTAGAAGTGGTTAGGTAAGTAGTTAGAGGTCTATAAAGTTAGTAAGGCTGTAAGAAAGGAGGGGTCTGAGCTAAATTGTGTAAAGCTATTACTTAATGTCTACCTGACTTGGGCAGTGTCCCCTTGTGGAATTTACCTTAAGTCAGGAGACTCGCCTGTGGGTTGTTATCACTGTTAATCCTCGGAAATTGGGTGACCACTTGGGTGATGTCTCCTTTAGTCCTTGAAAGTGGCTAGGGGAGATATCTGATTCCAGAGAAAGCCTTTCCTGAGGCTGTTCGCCAAATGCCTGGAATGTGTATGTCTAGAGAGTGATCAGTCTACACTGTTAGTCCTTCTTAGGGGAAAGTCAATTGGAAAAACTATGAAGGCACACATGATTTTCATAACAGAAGACAGCTGATATATAACAAGCCAAGTAACACCAAAAGCTCCTTGGGATTTGGCTTCCTCTGGAGGAATTCCCTGATCCCTCCAGGTAGTGACTTTGCCATAACCAGCTGAGTTCTTATGATATTATATTCCTGCGGACCGCAGCAGTTTATCTCACCTGAAGAAGTAGTACATTCAGCCCCACCCCTTCAAATATTACCCTTTTTACCTTCTACTGAGGAAAGTAATTTTTCAGTGTCTGCCAAACCAGCAGTGATTTTTTTCTGAAGGAAATACCATACAAGACAATACTGATGTCCCTCAAGGCCCACCAATAGCTGCCTCCTAGAGGGAAGGTAGAAAGTATTGTTGTCTTAGTTTGTGTTTTTAATGCTGTGAAGAAACACCTTGATCATGGCAACTCTTATAAAGTAAAACATTTAATTGGGGTGGTGGCTTACAGCTCAGAGGTTCAGTTATTATCATCATGGTGGGGAGCATAGTAGCATGCAGACAGAGTGCTGGAGCTGAGAGTGCTATATCTTGCAGGCAACAGTAAGTCAACTGAAAGTCACACTGAAGGAAGCTTGAGCAGGAGACCTCAAAGCCTGCCTCCACAGTGACACACTTCCTCCCACAAGGCCATACCTTGCTGTGGGATGTTCTGTATGTCCTGTGGGAGCCCATTCTTGGGTTCCTCGTGGCTTTACCCAGCAGGTCTGCATAGAGGATGATTAGGACCACGGGCCTGAGTGCAGGTATCTGAGATGGTCTGCACTTGGCTGTGCTGTGGGATGGTCTGCATGTCAAGTTGCTTTGATTGGTCAATAAATAAAACCTGATTGGCCCGTGGCTAGGCGGGAAGTATAGGCGGGACTAACAGAGAGGAGAAATAAAAGAACAGAAAGGCAGAAGGAGTCACTGCCAGCCACCGCCATGACAAGCAGCATGTGAAGATGCTGGTAAGCCACGAGCCACCTGGCAAGGTATAGATTTATGGAAATGGATTGATTTAAGTTATAAGAACAGTTAGCAAGAAGCCTGCCACGGCCATACAGTTTGTAAGCAATATAAGTCTCTGTGTCTACTTGATTGGGTCTGAGTGGCTGTGGGACTGGCGGGTGACAAAGCTTTGTCCTGACTGTGGGCAAGGCAAGAAAACTCTAGCTACAATACTTCCTAATGGTGCCACTCCCTTCTGTGGCCATTTTCTTTCAAACCACCACAGTAGTCCATAAGGATGTGAGCTACACTACTAAGGAGCTTAATTCATTCAATTGATTCATTCAATTTGTTCACTGAATTGTTTATTCAAGCAGAAGTCTGGGGAGTATGTGTGGGAATGGATTTTAAGGGTGGAAGAAAAACTAGATCAGGCTGAGTTTATTGATATGGACCCTTTGAGTGGAGAGTCTAGGTTTAATATGGAAACCCTCATAATTTAAAAAAGGTATGAAAAGTTTGAATGGTTGACTGAAGAGTTTATCAAAAGATGGCGTAAAGAAAAGGAGTTGGAGATGACTGATATTCCTTGGTTTAGTGTTGATGAAGGGATTTTTTTTTTGAGTTTCAGAATCTTTTTTTTTTCTTATTAATCTGCAGTTGTTTAAATCTTTTTTTTATTTTTATTTTATACTTTAACTTAATTTTACATATGAAGGGATTTTAAGGCTCAGGGAAATTGCAATGCTCGAGTGGGTACGCTGTGAAAGGACCAAGCAGATACCATAACAGACTGCTCAGTCTTTTCTCAGAGATTAGGCCTCAAGTTCAGTTACCTGAGACTTAAGCAAGCAGTTTCTGAGAAAGCTATGACATAGTCCTTGTAGTAGCTCCCTTTCTGCATGTACTCTGACTGCTCAAGGTTCAGCCAATTGTTTACTGTCTGGGACCCCTCACCAACTTAGAGCTACGTGCATGGGTCAATGTGAATGTGTGAGGGCAGCCAGCCTCCATGGCTGCTCAAGGACAGAGCCTTGGCCACTTAGTCAGCCCCATAGTTAGTACGTGCTAGGCCAGCCAGCACCCTTGGCAGCTTAAGGACAAAGCCTGGGACTTGTTCAGACCTGCCCCCAAGATGATAACTGTAACCTCCCATCAGTAAATTCAAAGGTTACACACCCTCACCCAGGCTTGGACCACCCTGCTTGTGGTTTTTCCCTTTAAATGCCCCTCACCCTGAGAGCTCAGGGCCATCCTCCTTCACCTGGCTAGCCAGTGTGTTGGACGCGGACCAAGTCCAGGCTTGTAATAAAACCCTGTGTGTTTTGCATCAGATATCAGCTCTTTGGTGGTCTTGCTCGGGGGGGGGGGGGGTCTTGCAATGCGGTCACAACAGTATAAAACCTAATTCTCCATGATGGGAAGGTCCAGAAGATGTGCCCTTTACAAATCCTATAAGATGCAAAATGGTGAGGTGGCACCAGCACATTTGAAGAGTTTTGTTGTCACCCTTTTCCTTGTACTAGACCTTACGGTTGGAGATTCTGCTGCTCAATTGAATAAATTAAATGCAATGGGTTTAATAGGACCCTGAGGTAGCAGGGGCCAGATGGCAGCATTGAATCATCAGAGGTAAGGTGATCATAGTTGTCATAATGGGCAATGTAGACAAAACAATGTTCATAATGGCCTAATTCTGTAGCTAGAGTTTTCCTGCCTTGCCCACAGTCAGGACAAATCTTTGTCACCTGCCAGTCCCACAGCCACTCAGATCCAACCAAGTAAACACAGAGACTTATATTGCTTACGAACTGTATGGCCATGGCAGGCTTCTTGCTAACTGTTTTTATAGCTTAAATTAATCCATTTCCATAAACCTATACTTTGCCACATGGCTCATGGCTTACCGGCATCTTCAAATGCTGCTTGTCTTGGTGGCGGCTGGCAGTGACTCCTTCTGCCTTCCTGTTCTTTCTTTTCTCCTCTCTGTTAGTCCCGCCTATACTTTCTGCCTAGCCACTGGCCAATCAGTGTTTTATTTATTGACCAATCAAAGTAATTTGACATATAGACCATCCCACAGCATAATTCATAATGGTCAGTATAGGCAAGGTGAATTTTATAGTGATATGACTTGTATAGACCTTTGGTACTGGCTAATCAATCATTGTATTTCCAGGCATGAAATAGATAAGAAGCCTACTGCATTTCACTTTGATCTGTATAAGCAGAAAAATTCTCAAGTGAAAGAAAGGCTGCATTGGATTGTGGCAAAAGACAATTTTGGCCAGTGAATTGATTTCCACATGAGTCAGTTTGCAGACCCAGAACCCTTTGAATGAGGGGTGGCTACATTCCCCTGAGGAAGGATCCTGATATGACACCTAAAAGTTTTACACTTAGTCTTTCTCCAGTTCTTCCCCAGAGGGACCTACAGCCTTTTTCAAGGGTAACTTACACTGGGGGAAAGGAAACAATCAGATTTTCCAGGGTGTATTGGATACTGGTTCTGAATTGATGCTGATTCCAGGAGATCCCAAGAAATATTGTGGCCCCCCAGTTAAAGTAGGGGCATGGAGGTCAGCTGATTAATGGAATTTTGGCTGATTCCAACTCACAGTAGATCCAGTAGGTCCCCAAACCCTGTGGTTATTTCCCCAGTTCCAGAATGTATAATTGGGATAGATATACTTAGAAGTTGGCAAAATTCTGACATTGGTTCCCTGACCTGTGCAGTGAGGGCTATTATGGTTGGAAAAATTAAATGGAAGCCTTTAGAGTTGCTTCTGCCAAAGAAAATAGTGAATAAAAAACAGTATTGTATCCCTAGAGGAATTGCAGAAATTATTGCCACCATCAAGGACTTGAAAGATGCAGGGGTGGTGGTTCCCATGACATCCCCGTTTACTCCTCCTATCTGGCCAGTGCAGAAGACAGATAGATCATGGAGAATGACAGTTGACTGTCAAAAACTCAATCAGGTAGTAACTCCAATTGCAGCTACTGTACCAGATGTTGTGTCCTTACTTGAGCAAATTAACACATTCCCCGGTATGTGGT
The DNA here is from genome assembly GCF_049852395.1 of Peromyscus maniculatus bairdii. Taxonomy (NCBI): domain Eukaryota; kingdom Metazoa; phylum Chordata; class Mammalia; order Rodentia; family Cricetidae; genus Peromyscus; species Peromyscus maniculatus. The sequence continues at coordinate 1,228,115 of NC_134875.1, read as the reverse complement.
ATGCAGCAATTCATTTAGCAAATGTCTTTTTCTGGTATCTGTCCATAAGGATCACCAGAAGCAATTTGCTTTCAGTTGGCAAGGCCAGCAGCATACCTTTACAGTTTTACCTTAGGGATATATTAACTCTTCAGCCCTGTGTCATAACTTAATTAGAAGAGATCTCAATTGTCTGTCTCTTCCACAAAATATCACACTGGTGCATTATAATTCATTATAATGTCATAATTCATGACATTATGCTGATTGAACCACGTGATCAGGAGGTATCAAACACTTTGAACTCATTGGTAACACATATGCATGTGAGAGGATGAATACTAAATCCAACTAAAATTCAAAGACCTTCTACCTCAGTGAAATTCTTAGGAGTCCAGTGGTGTGGGGCATGCAGAGATGATCCTTCTAAGGTGAAGGATAAGTTATTGCACCTGCCCCCTTCCACCACCAAGAAAGAAGCACAATGTTTAGTGGATCTGTTTGGATTGTGTATCTTTCCATCCTCCAGTGTGTACTTCAGTTTCCCTTTTCAGTGTTTTATAGTTTTCAGCATAGAGGCCTTTAAGCTCTATGTTTATTGCTAAATATTTTTGAGGCAATTCTGAAAAAAATTGTTTTCCTGTTCTTTTTTAATGAGATTAGTATGATGTACTCAAAGCTACCTATTTGTTTATATGTAGTTTGATATGAATTTAGAGGAAATATTTTAATTTTTTCTAGTTCAATATAATATTGGCAAGTCAATATCTAATAGGTGATTAATATCTAGAGTCTATAAAGAATTCCAAAACTTTAAAACCCAAAGTCATCCAATCAATAAATGGGCAAATGAATTAAATGATCTGTTCTCAAAAGAAATAAAAACAAATGGGCAGTAAGTACCTGAAAAGATGTTCAACATCCTTAAACATCAAGGAGATGTAAATTAATCCTGTATTGAGATTCCATCTAATGATAACAAATTTTTGTGAAGATGTGCAAGAACTATTGTACACAGCTGGTAGGAATATAAACTGGTATAGCTACTATTGAAATGAATATGGATTTTTCTCAAAAACCTGAAAATAGAAAAGGTGCTCCTAGCCGGGCAGTGGTGGTGCATGCCTTTAATCCCAGCACTCGGAGGCAGAGGCAGGTGGATCTCTGTGAGTTCGAGGCCAGCCTGGGCTACCAAGTGAGTTCCAGGAAAGGCGCAAAGCTACACAGAGAAACCTTGTCTCGAAAAACCAAGAAAAAAAAAGGGTGCTCCAGCTGTATCACTTTTGTATATGCTCAAAGAACTGTAAGTCAACATACCACAGAGCTACTTGCATATCCATGTTTATTGCTGCAGTATTCACAATAGTCACTATAGTGGGTAGCCATTCCAGCTTTGATCTGGAAGTTCCAAACCCCATTGAGGCTTTGGTAACTGTCACGCCTATAAGGCGGGGCCAAGAGAGGACCCTGAAGACATGAGATCCAGATACACCTTCTCTCTTGGTTCTTGGATTCTGGACGCTGCAGGTAGACCGAGCAGAGTTCTCCAGAGAATACCACCGGACTGTGCCACACCTTTCCCAGACCCTGTTACCTATCCCTTCACTTGTAAGTTACCCCACAAAATAAATCTCCCTTTTAACTATGTGGAGTGGCCTTAATAATTTCACTAATAAGTCACTATGGTGGTTTGAATGAAAATGGCCCCCATACGCTCATAGGGAATAGCATTATTTGAAAGGATTCGGACATGTGACCTTGTATTGACTGTTTTGCTGTTATTTTTTGTTTGTTTTGTTTTTCTTTTATTTATTGCTTTGTTATTAATGGCCACACTTATACAGATCTGTAATAAAAAGGATCAAGCTGAGAAAAAAAAAACCACACACACACAAAGTATACAGTTTGAGGAGAAAAGGAGTACCAGGAAGTGCAATGGAGTCAAGTCCAATGTTCATGGATATTAAAAGTTTAAAGAAAAACTTGACATTAAATGGAATAAAGGGAGTTGCAACTTCAGGGCAAGACCCCACCCAGCTAAGCTTCTAACTTATGACAAGGAATTAAAGAAAAATCTTCGGGTTGGTTGTGGTGGCACACACCTTTAACCCCAGCACTCTGGAGGCAGTGTGAGGTGGATCTCTGAATTGGAGGCCAGCTTGATCTACATATCAAGTTCCAGGACAGCAAAACTTAAGCAGTGAAGGAAACCATCAAAAACATAAAGCTAGTGAAAATGTATTTGAATGAGGGGTCCATGTTCCATGCCGAGCAAGCAGTAGAACTTGGCATCTTTAGCCACATGGCTCTGGCTTTAGAGTCAAGGATAGAAGAAAGGGGTTATGGAATTTCTCTCCATGACTAAGGAAAGTCACTGAGGCCAGGCATGTGTCATGGGTGTCCCTGAATGGAGGCCTGGAGAGGCTGTTTTGTGGAGCTGTGAAGGAGAAGCCTGGATTGCCTTGAAGACCCCAAGATGTTGTAGATGCCAGAGCCATGGGATACCTACTGAGGAAAGCTGCCAACAGGGAGTAGAACCAATCCAAGAAAAAGAAGTGTGTTGCAGTCAACAAAGCTGAATGGAGTTGGAAATCTGAAGAGCACTTTGACATCAGACATGGAGATGCAGTTTGAAGCTTTCCCAGATAGTTTTTGGTCTTGCTTTGGTCTAGTATTTCCTCCCTATGCTCCTTTTCCTCCATTTTGGAATGGTAATGTGTATCCTGTGTCATTATATGTTGGAAGTATGTGATCTGCTTTTTTATTTTTATTTTATAGGAAGTTACAGTTAAGAGATTGCGTGAGTCTCAGAAGAGACTTTGAACTTTTAAGCAAGTTTGAGACTGTTACACAATATGGGGGATTTTGAAATTAGACTAAATGCATTTTGCATTATGATATGGCTAGAAGCCTATTGGGGACCAGGGAGTGGAAATGTGGTGGTTTGAATGAAAATAGCTCCCATAGGACCATAGGGAATAACACTATTAGGAGGTGTAGCCTTGTTGGACTAGGTGTAGCTTTGTTGTAAGAAGTACGTCACTAGGGGCTAGGCATTGAGGTCTCAAATGCTCAAGCCAGGTCTAGTGTGACATTCACTTACTGCTGCCTGTGGATCAAGATGTAGGAATCTCAGCTACCTCACCAGCACCATGTCTGTGCACACTACCATGCTTCTTGTCATCATGATAATGGACTAAGCTTCTGAACTGCAAGCAAGCTCCAATTAAATGTTTTCCTTTATAAGAGTTGCCTTGGTCATGATGTGTAGCTAGAGTTTTCCTGCCTTGCCCACAGTCAGGACAAATATTTGTCACCCGCCAGTCCCACAGCCACTCAGACCCAACCAAGTAAACACAGAGACTTCTATTGCTTACAAACTGTATGGCCATGTCAGGCTTCTTGCTAACTGTTCTTATAGCTTAAATTAATCCATTTCTATAAATCTATACCTTCCCACATGGCTCGTGGCTTACTGGCATCTTCACATTCTGCTTGTCCTGGTGGCAGCTGGAAGTGACTCTTTCTGCCTTCCTGTTCTTTCTTTTCTCCTCTCTGTTAGTCCTGCCTATACTTCCTGCCTAGCCACTGGCCAATCAGTATTTTATTCATTGACCAATCAGAGCAACACATTTGCCATACAGAACATCCCACAGCAATGATGTCTCTTCACAGCAACAGAAACCCTATCTAAGACATCACATCATAATGAAAAAGTTCTCACAGTTCTTTACAGCTTAAACATTTTAAAAGTACAAAGTCTCTTTTGAGACTTAAGGTAGTTTCTTAATTGTAACCCACTGTAAAATCAAAGAGCAAATTACATACTTCCAACTCACAATGGCAAAGAATATCTGAGATTGTCTTAATTTCTTTTCTTTTTTTTTTTTTTTGTCTTAATTTCTAATATAAACTCTTTTGTTTTCTTCTTGAGGCAGGCTCTGTCTATATAGATCTGGATGTTCTGGAACTCTCTATGTAGACCTTGAACTCACAGAGATTTGCCTTCCTCTCCCTCCCAGGTGCTGGGATTAAAGACCTATACCACTACACTCTGATTCTAATAGAAACTCTTAAATATCTAAAATTTTTACCAAACATTGCTTCTTCATCTTCAAAATTGTGTATTCCAAGAAGTTGGTCGATATCACCTGCAGGTATCTGTGCTGGAGCCAAACCATAGGCTTCACACTCTCTTCCATGGTGTGCGTGCCCCTCCACCTCCTAGGCTGTCTCCTCAGGGCAAAAGGAACCATGGCAGAGGTAAGATCCCTACCCCACTCTTCCCTGGGAGGGGCAAACCATCATCCAGAAACACAGCTCAGACTACAGGTAAATGGAAGGAAAGCTAACCCATCATGGCTTCATGTGGCAACATGGAAGCAAGGCCTACCTCTCATTTTCCACACAAGGACCACTTAACCTTGCTTCCCATTGTAGGGAGCATGGCCTGGAAGGGTGCCCTAAGAGAAACAGACCTGCCTTGGTGGCAGGTAGTAGGAGCTAGAGAGGCAGAAGCTATTGCCATGGGATGGAACAAGTGACTCATGGGAGGTTCAACATGCCCTCCTCTCCCACAGCGCTGGCAGCACCTGACCCAGCCTATCTGGGGCCTTCACCACTTGGAATACAGAGCTCAGGATGCAGATGTCAGGGGCCTGACCACTCTGACTCCAGTGTCCGAGAGCAGCAAGGTCGTCGTGGTAGAGAGTGTCATGTGACAGGCACCCCCCAGCTCACATCACCAGCTCATCCTTTGGTAGCCATAGCAGCCCCTGCTTTAGCCTCTACCCATCCCTCCAGGGGGCTTGCCTTTCCTTGACAGTTTGGGGGTCTGTCTGTGGGGGGAGGGGAAGCACCATGAGTGCTAACAAAAATAACTTTCTCCATTTTTAATAAAATGCCAAAAATACCACAACCCACCAAAAATAGATGCCTCTTCTCCTTGTCACCCTAGCAAGTCAGTCCTCATGTTCCTAGGCTCTACCTCTTGTTCCTCTTTTCAGTGCCCAAGAAAATGAAGACCATTGTCAAAAAGGACTTCCAGGCTTTGGTATAACTGGGGTCCATCTAGATGATACTGTAAAGGGAAAAAAATGGATGTGGAAGGTTAAAAATGAAAAGTTTTGCTATTAGTCTCTTTCCTGTATTTTCTATTTCCCCTTTGAATCTGTTCTGGTTACCATCATCTCTAGAGTATACAGGACCTTTATACTTCCACAGATAATTTTTCACATCTCACATAACACTGTATAAATGGCATGTTTGGTTGATATCACTGGGAGATCTTCTCTTTTCTGAAGGGAAATGGAAGAGCACTAGATCTGAGGGAGAGAGAAGGTGGGGGAGGACTGGGAGGAGAGGAGGAAAGGGAGGCTGTGGTTGAGATGTATTGTATGAAAGAATGAAGAAAATATGAATGCCTCAGTCCCTTACTCTTTGGAAGACACATCTGAGGTACAACTGGTTATTGAATAAATAAAATGAAATGAATAGTTAGAAGTAAGAATGGACAAATAATTACTGACTTATTAAGCAAATGTATATCTTGTATGTTAAAGAATATTACATGTAAAAGTATTTCTATATTGTTTGAATTATTTATAACTATAATGTATTCATTAGTATATATATAAATAAAGCAAAATATTAAGAAGAAAATTTAGATGAATTTTCTTTGATTTTTGGATTGGGACATACTTTTCTTGAATCCACTTGCAATTGAATAGTAACAACCAATGACACTTACTGGGCAATTTTCATGTAATCACTGCTCTAAGCACTAAATAGGAATTAGTTTATCTAAATATTATATATTTTCATTATGACTACCTTTAATGACAAGATGGTGGTGTATTTTTACATTCTTTTCCATAGTTGCCCATTTTTTTATAGTTAACATGTATCACATTTGTAAGCAAAACAAGTTTAAGAAAGTTATTTACCAATTGTTGAGAAAAACTTCTAATTAGTTCCCAAGTGATTTGCTTTGCTGAAGTTTTAATTATCCTGTATAATTCGTTGAAGGCTGAATTATTCCTCTGACAGCTCTTCTAATTGGTACCCTGTTATCCATGCAGTGAGGAGGACTATACTATAATGAAGTCCCTGAAGCCACTGAGCATTGGGTCCAGGGCTAGTCACCATGGGGCCAACACAATGGAGTTTTTTCTGTTTCTGTGACTTTAAGCTATTTCTAAAAAGCAACTTTTGCAAAATTCTGCACATATACTCATCTGATCTTGAAAGTTATCCTCAAGAGAGCCACTGATGGCTTGCTTCATCAACATTTTGTCAATATTATACAGTGGCATTTGTATTCTGCTTCTTCAAGTGCTCACATATAAACTCACATATGCTTAATCACACAAAAAATATGCATACAAGGCAAGTGCTTAACAAATAGAAAGCCCTCTTCTCCATAGTGGCCAGCCCTAGCCTGAACACATTGAATATCACTGCTTTCCTGTTTATGTATCATAGAAGACATGTTCAGAATGTAATAAACATTTGAAAACATCAACCTGTAGTAGTTAAGCCTAAGAAGTGACAGGACTGAGTATATAAATTTGAGGAAAATGGAAATTAAACAAATATCTATTTTCCAGATACTTAGGACATTTCTTAGAATACTGAAATTCAAGAAGGACAATTATCTCTTAGTATCTGTGAGAGACTGATTCCAGGGCCCTCTTAGATGCCTAAATCCTCATACTCAAGTCCTTTATATAAAATGGCATATTATCTGCATGTAACCTATCCTCCCAGCACTTTAAGTGGTTTCTAGGGTACATTTAATTTCTAACACAATGTAAAGTCTACACAAACAGTTGTTATACTGTATTATTTAGAGAACAATGGTAAGAAAAGAACTCTGTATTTTAGTACAGATGTAATTTTTTAAAAAAGATTTTCCTGGAGCTCAGCCTGGTGTTTGGCTGTGGATCTCTGCATCTGCTTCCATCAGTTACTGGAGAAAGGCTCTATGATGACAGTTAGGGTATTCACTGTTCTGATTACTGGAATAAGCCAGTTCAGGAATCCAGTTAAAGAGAGAGAAAAGGGATTCTATGAGCAAGGAGCACCAAGATCATGATGGGGAAACCTACAGAGACAACCAAACCAAACCAGTGGGAACTCATGAAATTTAGACCAACACCCATGGAGCCTCCACAGGACTGGACTAGGCCCTCTGCATAAGTGAGATGGTTGTGTAGCTTGATCTGTTCAAGGGGCCCCCTGGCAGTAGGATCAGGACCCATCCCAGGTGCATCAGCTGGCTTTTTGGAGTCCACTACCTATCATGGGATACCTCACACAGCCTTGATGCAGGGGGAGAAGCTTGGACCTGCCTCCATTGAATGTGCCAGGCTCTGCTGACTCCCCATAGGAGGCCTTACCTTCTCGTAGGAGGAAATGGTTGTGAGGGGAAAGCTGGAGGGGCAGGAAGAGGGAAGAGGAGGATCTGTGGTTGGTATGTAAAATGAATAAAAATTTCTTAATTAAAAAAAAAGAATTTCCAGCAGTCTTTTGTGGGGGTATCCTTGTGGATTTCTGTGGGCCTCTTTAGCTCTTTGTTTCTTCCTTTTCTCATGTGGTCTTCATTTACCATGGTCTCCTATTCCTTGTTCTCCCTCTCTGTTCTTGATCCAGCTGGGATCTCCCGCTCTCTTTCCCTCGACCGTCGCCCTTCATTACCCCCACTCATGTCCAGGCTGTTCATGTAGATCTCATCCATTTCTCCGTGTCTTTCTTGGGGTCCCGTTTTCCAGGTAGTCTCACTAGTGATGTGAGTAGCAGTCCAGTCATTCTTGTTCCACATGTAGCATCTTCCTATGGGTGAGTACATACCATATTTGTCTTTCTGTGTCTGGGTTACCTCACTCAGGATGATTTTTTCTAGATCCATCCATTTGCCTGCAAACCTCATGATGTCATTGTTTTTCTCTGCTGAGTAGTATTCCATTGTGTATATATGCCACAATTTATTTATCCATTCTTCAGTTGAAGGGCATCTAGGTTGTTTCCAGGTTTTGGCTATTACAATGCTGATATGAACATAGCTGAGCAAGTGCTCTTGTGGTATGATTGAGCATTTCTTGGGTATATGCCCAGGAGTGGTATAGCTGGATCTTGGGGGAGATTGATTCCCAGTTTTCTAAGAAAGCGCCATATTGATTTCCAAAGTGGTTGTACAAGCTTGCATTCCCACCAACAGTGGAGGAGAGTTTCCCTAGTTCCACATCCTCTCCAGCATAAAGTGTCTTCAGTGTTTTTGATCTTAGCCACTCTGACAGGCGTAAGGTGGTATCTCAGAGTTGTTTTGATTTGCATTTCCCTGATGATTAGGGATGGACAGTCGGGACTGACCTGCTCTGGTGATGGGATGGCCAAACACCCTAATAGCTGTGCCATAAACCCCATCCAAGGACTGAGGAATCTGGATGCAGAGATCCATGGCTAGGCCCTGGGTGGAACGCTGGGAGTCTAATTAGCGAGAAAGAGGAGGGTTTATATGAGCAAGAATTGTTGAAACCAAGGTTGGATAAAGCACGGGGACAAATAACCAAATGAATGGAAACACATGAACTATGAACCAAAGGCTGAGGGGCCCCCAACTGGATCAGGCCCTCTAAATAGGTGAGACAGTTGATTGGCTTGATCTGTTTGGGAGGCATCTAGGCAGTGGGACCGAGTCCTGTGCTCATTGCATGAGTTGGCTATTTGAAACCTGGAGCTTATGCAGGGACGCTTGGCTCAATCTGGGAGGAGGGGACTGGACCTGCCTGGACTGAGTCTACCAGGTTGATTGCAGTCCTCGGGGGAGGATTTGCCCTGGAGGAGGTGGGAATGGAGGGTTGGCTGGGGGGAAGGGGAGGGGGTGGGAGGGGGGAGAAAAAGGGAATCTGTGGCTGTTGTGTAGAACTGAATGGTATTGTAAAATAAATAATAATAATAATAATAATAATAATAATAAACAAGAAAGAAAAAAATCCATTTGATGTTAGTTTTCTCTAAAAATTTTGGATGGCCAAGTATATAGCACATGAATTTAGATAACCCATGGTCACATCAAATCTAACCAACTCCTAACCAATTCTATTGTGTATTTCCTTCAGTTCCCAAATGTATCTCTCTTATTTGTTCTGTCTTGGTGATATGCATTTTCACAGACTGTTAGTTCCCCTTCTACCTGACCAGTTGTCTTAGCTGTGTCCTATCCAATTTCCCTAGGTTACCAGATGCCAAGAGGGCAACATCTCTCACCTGTGTGAGGACAAAGTATTTCCCCTGTTCATTTCATGTTCTTGGAATTTTTCCTGTAAAGATTTGGTCTAGGTGGCATTCTCCCTCTTGGAAGGGGCATGCAGCTGGCATAGGCTTAATTGGCATAGACCAGGGAAGGCCCAGCTACACCTGACAGATAGTGGGCCTGAACTTTTTCCTTCCCTTGGAGATCTCTGAGGACCTCCAGTTCCTTCGGGGCTCTTGTTCTGGATCTGTGACTTGGGGTAGGGAGTCTTTGTATCAATGGTGTGCTCTGAAATTCCTTTCCCCTATCCTCCCACTATTTGATGACAATGAAAAACAGCCACGAAGGGGCAGCATATCTGTTTGGGAACAGAAGTCATTCTGCTTTGAGAAGCTAACTTATTCTTCAGTTGCTGCCCACTTGACTGGGAGGCCACCTTCCATAGATGGCCCTACCAATGGTGTCTTTTTCCTTTCTGTCCCCATAGCCTGATCTATGCACTACTTTTGCTTGGGGCTTTGTGTGCTGCCAAAGCCTTGTCTTCCTGACTAGGAGTGGCCTGATTCCATCCCTGTCTACCCTATCTCCAAAATCTGTGTACCTATGTATGTGCACATGAGTGCATGAGTGTGTGCATGTGTGTGTGTGTGTGTGTGTGTGTGTGTGTGTGTGTGTGTGTGTGTGTGTGTGTGTGTATAGAGTGGTAGGGAAAGGACAATTAGACTGTCTAGACTAATGAGTCCAATTAGTAATCTTTAACTTTTAAAATGTTTTATTACACATTTTTTTCCAATTTAACTTTTTATTGATTCTTTTGGCTTTCACATCATGCATCTCAATCCCATTCACCTCTCTGTCCCTTCTCATCCAACATCTATCCTTGCAACATACCCCTGCCCAGGATAAAACAAAATAAAATTTAAAAGAAAAGAAAAATCTTGTCATGGAAGCTGTACTGTGACACAGTGAGTCACACAGTATACCCTTTAGTCCATATATCATAACTTATAAGTGTTCATTGCAATGAGTCATTGGTCTGTTTTGAGGCCTCTGGTTTCTGCTACATCATCAATACTGGGCCCTCCATGGGGTTCTGTAGTTGGAAGTTTTTCTATGTCCCACCCAGACCTGAGTAGTTGGGTCTAGCTGCTCAGACCCAACTAAACATATAGAGGCTTATATTATTTTCAAACTATGGCCATGTCAGGCTTCTTGCTAGCTAGCTCTTATATCTTAAATTAACCTATTTCTATAAATGTATATCTTGCTACATGGCTTGTGGCTTACTGGTACTTTATATCTTGTTTCTCCTGGTGGAGGCTGGCAGTGTCTGCCCCACTCTCCTTTCTTCTCTCGTATCTCTCTTGGATTTTTCCCGCCTGACTCCATCCTGCCCTGCCATAGGCCAATGTACCTTTATTTATCAACCAATCAGAGCAACACATATTCACAGCATACAGAAAGATATCCCTCAGCAGGGTTCCTCTTGGATATCCTGTTATCCTGTTTCATGGAAATCCTGCAACTTTGGGTCCACAGGATCAGCCCCTTCATGTGCTCCAGCAGATCATAGGTGGGGTGGATATTGGGTTGGGCCAACTCATAGCCCTGATTCTGGGCCTGGGTGGTAGCTGGGTTGGTCAGCCCACCAGCTCTCCCTCATCCTCAACACCAGAGTAAGCTCTCTAGCACTGCCCCAGCTAGCTCACCCTATGTAGTAAGCAGCAAGAGGCAGGGCCAGTTCTCATGCTCTCAGGTCCTGGGGCTGGCTTGTCCACACCTACACCACCAGGGCCAGCTCTACTGTGTCACCCAGGTGAGGTGTAGGGGCCACTATGCCCAGTGCTGCAGCTGGTGAGAGGCAGGGCTAGCTCTCTCACTCTCATGACCTTAGGGACAGCTTCTCCCACCTGCTACAGGCCTCAAGGGACTGCAGGGGACATGTTTCTTTCCTTTGCCCACACCACCATATGGCAGATGAGAGGTGGGGACAGATCTGTCACGATCAAATTTTCAGGACCAGCTTACCCATACCTCCATCAATGGTCAGCTCAACTGTGTTGCCCAGGTGAGGTGCCAGGCATGCAGGTGTCAAGGGATGAGGGGGGAGGGCATCTTTCCCTCACCCTCACCACTACATGGCAGACGAGGGGTTTAGGGCTAGCTCTCCCACTCTCAGACCACAGGGCAGGCTCACCCATGCCCCTGCCAGCAGAGTTGGCACTACCATGGTGCCCAGGTGAGCTGCATGGCCTGCTCCCCTAATTACTGCAGCTGGTGAGGTGCAAGGCCAGCTCTTCCACCTTCCTGACACAGGAGCCAAGGGGAGGCTAAGGGAGGCATGACAGACAAGTAGTGGAGAGACTGATAGAAGAGAAAGTGGGCTAGCTCTCCCATGCTCACACTCTCTGGGCAGCCTCATCCATGCCTCCACCAGCAGGGCCAACTCTACTGTGGTGCCCAGGTGTGGTGCAGAGCCTAATCTCTGGAGTGTTGCAGCTGGTAAGGTGTCAAACCAGTTAATTGATTCTCATAACCTCAGGGCCAGCTTTCCCACTTGCTACAGGTGGTGAGGTGGGAGTAGGGTGGGGTGAAGGGGGTATCTCTCCATTGCTTTCACTACTCTATGGCAGATGAGGGGCGGGGGCAGATCTCTTACACTCATGTTCTCTGGGCCAGCTCACCTGCATCCTTGCTTGCAGTGTCAGCATTACTGTGCTGCCCAGGAGAGGTGCAAGGCCCACTCTCCTCAGTGCTCCAACCAGTGAGGGGCATGGCCAACCCTTTTACTCTCCTGATCTAGTGGCCTGCTCTTCCACCTGCCATAGGCAACAATGGGTGAGGGGCAAGGGGGAGGCATCTCTGCCCAGCCCATGCCACCACGTGATAGACAGGTAGTGGGCTAGCTCTCCCATGCTCTCACCCTCGGGGTAGGCTCACCTGCACCATAGTCATCAGAGTCAGTTTACTGTACACACATTATTTCTATACAAAAGTGCACATCTACACAAAAGTGGAGAAAAGAATTTTTACATATATATAAACATGGCATATCAAGTTGCAGTAAGACTAAGCACTTCCCCATGTATTATGGATGGGCAACACGACCCAGTATGAGAAGTATGGTCACAGAAGCCAGTAAAAGAGTCAGAGACATCCCCTGTTCCCACTGTTAGGAGTCCCATAAGAGGTCCAAGCTACACAACTATAACATATATGCAGAGTGCCTAGGTCAGTCTCATGCAGGCTCCCTGGTTGTCAGTTCAGACTCTGGGAGCCCCTATGACCCCAGGTTAGTTGATTGTGTGAGCCTTCCCCAGATGTAAGCCCACAGACTATGGACACCTGATTTTCAACAAAGAAGCTGAAATTATACAATGGAGAAAAAGAAAGCATCTTCAACAAAAGGTGCTGTTCTAATTGGATGCCAGCATGTAGAAGAATGCAGACTGATCCATATTTACCACCCTGCATAAAACTCAAGTCCAAGTGGATCAAATACCTCAACAAAAATCCAGATACACTGAACCTGATAGAAGAGAAAGTGAGAAATAATCTCAAATGTATTGGCACAGTAGACAAGTTCCTGAACAGAACATCAATAGCACAGGTACTAAGACTGACCATTAATAAATGGGACCTCATGAAATTGAAAAGTTTCTCTAAGGCAAAGGACACCATCAATAGGACAAAACTAGCCTACATAATGGGAACCCAACATCTGACAGAGGACTGATTTCCAAAATATATAAAGAACTCAAGAAACTTGATATCAACAAACCAAATAATCCAATTAAAAATGGGGTGCACATGAACTATGAACTAATAGCTGAGGAGCCCCCGTGGAACTGGATCAGACCCCCTGGGTAAGTGAGACAGTTGATTAGCTTGAACTGTTTGGAAGGCCCCTAGGCAGTGGGACAATGACCTGTCCTTAGTGCATGAGCTGGCTTTTTGGAGCCTGGGGCCTATGCAGGGACACTTTGCTCAGCCTGGGTGAAGGGAGGAGGGGACTGGACCTGCCTGGACTGAATCTACCAGCTGAGCTGAATCCCCAGGGGAGTCCTTGCCCTGGAGGAGATGGGAATGGGGGATGGGTTGGGGGAAGGGGGAGGGCAGGAGGAGGGAGGACAGGGGAATCCATGGCTGATATGTAAAATTAAAAAAAAATAAAAAAATGGGGTGCAGATCTAAACAGAAAATTCTCAACAAAATAATCTCAAATGGTGAAAAGACATTTAAGGAAGTGTTCAACATCCTTAGCCATCAGGGAAATGCAAATCAAAATGACTCTGAGATACCATCTTATGCCTGTCAGAATGGCTAAGATCAAAAAGACTGAAGACAGCTTATGTTGGAGAGAATGTGGAGCAAGGGGAACTCTCCTCCACTGCTGGTGGGAATGCAAGCTTGTACAGCCACTTTGGAAATCAGTATGGTGGTTTCTCAGAAAATTGGGAATCAATCTTCCTCGAGACCCAGCTATACCACTCTTGGGTATATACCCAAAGAATGTTCAATTCTACCACAAGGACACTTGCTTGGCTATGATCATAGCAGCTTTAGTTGTAATAGCCAGAACCTGGAAACAACCTAGATGTCCTTTCTACCAAGGAATAGATAAAGAAAATGTGGTACATATACACAATGGAGTAACCAAGGAATAAAGAAAATGTAGTACATTTACACAATGGAGTATTACACAGTTGTTAAAAACAAGGACACCAGGAAATTTGAAGGCAAATGGATATAACTAGAAAAAAAATCACCCTGAGTGAGATAACCCAGACTAATAAAGACAAACATGGTATGTACTTACTCATAAGTGGATATTAGCTATAAAATAAAGGGTAACTATGCTACAATCCACAGATCCAGAGAGACTAGGTAACAAGAAGAGTTCATGGGGGAACACCCAGATCTCCCAGAGAAAAGAACGTTTTTAAAATTTTTTATTCACTTTACATATCAAGCACAGATTCCCCCTCTCAGCCTTCCTCCCACTCCACCCCCCACCTGACCCACCTTCCCCTCCCTGACCCATTCCTCATCCTTCCTCCCACTCCATTCCCCACATCCCACTCCAACTTCCCCTCCCTGACCCACCCCTCATCTCCTCCTCCAAAAGGGTAAGTTCTCCCATGGCGGGACAGCTAAGCCTGGTACATTCAGTTGAGGCAGGTCCAAGGCCTTCCCCGCTGCATCAAGGGTGAGCAAGATGTCCAACCATAAGTAATGGGATCCAGAAAACCAGCTCATGCATTGAGGATAGATCCTGATCACACTGCCAGGGGCCCCTCAAACAGACTCAGCTACACATCTCTCTTCCATACGCAGAGGGTCTAGTCTGGTCCCATGCAGGTTTCACAGCTGTTAGTCTAATGTTTGTGAGTCACACACAGATGCAGAGAAGCTAGGAAACAAGGAGGATACTAGGAGGGACATAAGGATCACCTTGGGAAGGGGAAGCAGAGGAGATCTCCATGAGTAAACTGGGGGTGGGGGAGCATTAGAGGGGAGGGAATGGGGATGAGAACATGAGGGAAAAGAGCATTTAAAAAAACTATGCTTCACAGAGCTGAAGTAATTGTCAATATTTTATAGGTTTATTTTGAAAGTAGGAGCAGATTTATTACCTTTGTATCTGTTTATCACAGTCATAATACTGAATAGCTCCAACACAATAGTTCCTTCATGTTGGTCTCTTACAATCATACCCACCACATCCAGTCACAAAGATGTAAACCTAAGAATCAGGAGAGTGAGTCAAGCAGTGTGAGCTAATGCTTCCTGAAGGAATAAAAGAAGAACCAACCTAAGCTTGCTCAAGTGAATGGCTGCCCACCATAGGATATAAGAGCAGTGTGTGTCCCTTGAACCATAGAAGCCATTTGGGGCTGGAGTAGAAAGTTGTCAGCTATTTTTTTGACCAGTCTTTCTCTTATTACCATTTGCCTTTTCTCTCTCAAGAGCTATATGGATTTTATGTACCTACCACACCGGTTGTCTTCCAAAAAACATAAATTGCTTAAGTTCCCAGCAAAGACCTCATGATAGTCAAGTATGCCTAGTCTAGGCTGTGACATTACCCAACTCTGAGATGGAAATACAGCCCAATACTTTCCTAAGTTATGGAAAATCCTCATTGTCATTGGTTTGGCACCTAGATTCTGGGCCTTGAGCTAAATGTGACTCTCCATGAATCTTTCCATGCAATCCTCACTACAATCCAAAGAGGTGTTAACAGTTTTACTATATTCAGATTCAATGCCAGCCTATCTTTAAACATTATAATCAATAACACCAGGGATTTTTAAAATCTACCTTTTGCATTTATTTCTGAGCTTCCAGCCATACATTATATTCACCATTTTATCACAAAGACATTTTGAGCCTTGTCTCTGACCTAAGAATATACTGAGATAGACGCAAGGGGGAAAGAATCCCATTGCATGAATTTCCCAAGGAGACATAAAAGAAATACTTACCTATGAATTTGAACAACATGTTGTTTTATGTCCAGCTTGTGTAATCACTTTTAGATGTCCCAGCTGGGAATGAGTTTTATGTGTCTGTGTATCATGTGAAATGTTAGAATACTCTCTGAAGATGTCTGAAGGCTTTGTAAATTTCCAGGATATGTTGCCCCACCACAATGCTCTGATTTTACATGTGCCCAGTGGATAGATTCATCAGGTATCCTGTAGTTATAGTTGAGGCCATCAGTCTCAATACGTATGTCTTGCATGCATTTGTCACAGGACTAGCAGATAAGACACCACATTGCTACAACCTTACAAGTACATGTGCTACTTTCATGGAGTTTGATTTTGGGAAATCCCAGAAAGGAATTTTTCTCTAAAAGGAATTCAGTTTAACCCATTAATGGATAGGTTGTTTTATCCCTCACTGAAGGAGGTCCAGTGATAGATTTTATCTGTTCAATGGATTTATATATGCTTGGTAGTTGTATGTTTGGCTTCCACCCTTTTCCACAGGATTCTGGTGTCAGTCATGAAACAGCGTAGAAGGAAGTCCAATGTATACAGCACAAAAAATTTAACTTGATCAAAAGCTTCTTGAACCCTTGACTCCAATTCTATGTGGCCCATATTTATCACATCATATAAGGGATGGGCAACTTAAACAAGATGGGGTACAAAAATGTGCCAGTATCCCAGATGTCTTAGAAACAGCACTCATCATTGTTTCACATTCATTAGTACAGGCTGCTGTAAAATTTTCTCAATGACTTTTTCAGATACCATGGATGTTTTACATGACCACAAAATTTCCTAAAAATTTACTGCTATGTCAGGCCCTTGCATGTTATGGGGATTGACCCCTTCATCTCTTCAGGTTTGATTATATATCTTCAAGATTTTTTTCTAAATCTATAAAATATTCATGGATTTACATGATTTCATGTATATGACTGCCCTGGTTAGTTTTTTGTTGACACAAGCTAGATTTATCCGAGAAGAGGGAACCACAGTTCAGAAAACGCATCCATAGGATTGGCCTATAAGCAAGCTTGTGGGGCATTCTCTTGATTAAGGATTGATGTGGGAGTACCCCCAGCTCACTGTAGGTGGCGCCACCCCTGAGCAAGTGGTCCTGAGTTATAGAAGGAGACAAATTGAGCAAACCATAAAGAACAAACACTCCTCTGTGGTCTCTGCATCAGCTCCTGCCTTCAGGTTTCTGCCTTGAGTTCCTGCCCTGACTTCCCTCAGTGATGGAGTGTGATCTGAGAGTTGTATAATGAAATACACCCCTTTCCTCCCCAAGTTGCTTTCGGTCATGGTGTTTTATCATAGCAACAGAAACCCTAAGACAATAATGAAACATTTTACAGTTGGTGGCCAGGATAAGAAAGCAGGATTACAAGCCACCATCTTATGCCATACAATAGATAGAGGGACTGTGCAAGTAACCTTGTGCAAGTAAGCTAAAGGTCCATTGTTGTCCATTTAAAATAAATATAAACTGGTTCTGGGACTCAATGGGAATAGGAATTCTGAAAAAATGTAAGATGATCCCAAAGAATATGAGATATCATAACTTGTATCAATTGTTTAGTCAGGAGAGTAATGTTGGGTACAACAGCATGAGCAGGGAGAGTATTACTTCATTATCTCTGTATAATCCAGTCATTCAGGAGTCACATGGCTTCTTTACTGGCCATATTGGACTGTGTTAAAGAGGCTTTAGACTGTTTGGATGATTTTTTAAAAAATATTTGTTCATTTTAATTTTTATCCGTGTGTGTATACACCTGAGGGCATGTATGTGTGCCACATGCATGCAGGTGCCCACAGAGGCCAAAAGAAGGATACCAGAGCCCCTGGAATTGGAGTTACAGGCCATTGTGAGCCACCACGTAGGTGCTGGAACTGAACCCAGGACCTCTACCAAAGCAGCACGTGCTCTCAACTGCTGGGCCGTCTTTCTAGCTCTGTGAGTTATTTTTTTAATATAAGTTTTTTTTATTGTCCCTGGAGACATGCCAAATCATTCTTATAATCCAGGATCTTGTTTCTGGAGCTGGGTAACTTAAGTCTTACTCATCAGCCTGCTGCATGGTTCCCTTTTCAGACACACAGATGCCATTCAAAAACTTTCTGATGTGCTTGTTTTTAACTATTGTGGCTTGCTGCATCAGAGCCACTGAACTTGAAACAAGTCCAATTATCATTTTCTTCAATGATGAATTCATCCTTCTGTGCTTGAGAGACAGAACAAGCAACACTTATCCTCAACCAAACCTTGTGGATGTATTTTTCACCCAAGAAATTTTAGATTTCAACCAAAGATCCATTCTGCTGAATAACAACTTTGATGGGGACATGAGCTTACAGAGATCTCATCTTGTAATGAAAGCCCAGCACAACACTCTCAGTCATGTTCTGAACATGACTGCAGATGGTTCAGACAGTGGCCAGTTCCTTTCTGTTATCTCACCATTTGTCAATCTAATGCCTCTTCTTTTTCTTTCCAGGGAGACTCAGCTCTACATTGCTGTGATTGAAGTCCCTCTGAGGCCCTTCACAATGACTGTGATCCCCTTCAGAGTGATGGTGACATTTTCTGGAATGTCAACAGTCTGATTACTGAGAATGGTCTTCACTCTCAAAGTAGATGTGGCAAAGAGAGCACTATGAATAATTTTTTAAATTTTTTTGAGGGAGGCTATAATATCCTCATATTCCTCTGGTTTAGCCTTAACTACCACATATGTGGCTCTCATTTTGCCCAGCCTTTAGTATTTGTACTCTCAGACAGGTGAAATTCTCTGACAGCTGTGTATAGTTTGTCTCAGAGGTACATTTTTCTCCTAGTGTGTTTTCTTGCAGGGAATAAAAAGAAGCCATATATTCCTAGAGGAGAATAACTGTTTGGCCTTCTTAGACCGTTCCCTCTCTGTATCTATCTACAGATGTCCATTGCCCTCTCTATTTTTATGAAATTGCCATAAGTTACAGTGTGCTATGCTCATGTCCACCAGAGCCCATGTGGTCTGTACATTAGAAGGGGATCAATATATTTATATTTCAGTGTGAAACTTCTGGTCATCCTGTATGACCCTCATTTTTAGGCAACCTTTGCCACTCTGTCAGAGGAGCTATTCTGGGGGCTCCTACTCCATGAAATTCTATGTTTCCAACACAGGGAGTGCTGTAGATGCGGCATACACTTCCCCATCCCCATCTCTACCTAGATGACTTACTGTTCTGAGCTTTCCATAAACTTACCAATATTAGGTTTACTATCATCTATATCATGTGGCATGCCAACATGGCTCAGATCCTGCCACATTATCTCTGCAACATGTTTGTTTGTTTGTTTTTTTTAACTTTTTGCTTTGCCCTTATTCCCATCCATTTATTTTACTTCAGGACAAAGTCTTATTTTGCAATGCAAAATTAGTTCTTATAAAAAAAATTCTCTTACAACTTTTTTTGCATCTATCTCCTACTTACTAGTTCCTTTCTATTCATTGCTTTCTTTAGTTTACTAAAAATATTTTACATAAAGATCTAGTCATGAAACATAATAATGTAACAAAATGTACTAATTTGTTTAAAAGAGATGAATATAAATTGTATTTTTGACATAAAGAAACAAATTTATAAATGACTACATAATAAAACAGTACATGCAAAGAAGCAAAAGATCCCAAATCTTTATATGTTAACTCTATAATTACAGTTATTTTTAGGATACAAAAGATAGCTAGTTTCCCAGAGAACAGGGAGATATTAAATGAATACTTTTCTCACAGAGGACCAGAGAAGATACAGTCCAGTGATGTAGACTGGACAGGAAACTCACTGTTGAGTCTAGCGATGGCAGGGATATCAAGAGTACTTTTCTCTATATTGTCCCCTTACATCTAATTTTATCGTCAAGTCAAAAGCTAATTCAGAGGCTTCTCCTCACATATTCTTTTTTTTTTTTTTTTTGGTTTTTCGAGACAGGGTTTCTCCGTGTAGCTTTGCGCCTTTCCTGGAACTCACTTGGTAGCCCAGGCTGGCCTCGAACTCACAAAGATCCTCCTGCCTCTGCCTCCCGAGTGCTGGGATTAAAGGCGTGCGCCACCACCGCCCGGCTTCCTCACATATTCTTAAGTTACTCCTTTGAGCTATTTCCCTCTGAAGCATTTATCCAATTATTCTTTATCAAAAACAATTGGGAGTCAGATATAAGAACCTGAATGATCAGAGAAATGACGGAGAAGCCACCAGTGACCTCCTCTCTCTTCCATTCCTCAATACAAAAAGGCTGAGATCCCCTCTCAGCCCTGCCTTACTACTTCCTTTCTCCTATCTGTCCTCAGTCCTCCAAGACTGCTATGGTTAATTTTGTTCAGCTAGTGGCTACCTCTGCCCTCTGACTCAAAGCGAACTTTGTTGTCAGAATGTAATCAAAATATCATACAACATACTTCTAAGAAAATAGTCTCACTTCAGTAGCTTCCAGAAGATGGCAGAAGTAAAGAAGACCTAGAAAGGAACTGTGTGTGGGATGGGGAGTATGACATTTTTATCTTCATTATTAATTTCAAATATCACAGCATACACTGTCAAACTATTGGACAGATGGTTTTGCTTGCTGCAGTTTGCACACAGCCTCTGTATACAAAACAACTAAATGGTATTACTTTGGCCAGGATATGGAGGACTGTTTTCCCCATAAAGCTACATTGTTCATTGTTATTGTCCTTCCAGGTATCTCTGACCCTTTGGTGCTTCTGAGGGCAGACTCACCACTTAAGCATCATGACAGAGGTGATAGGAAGGACAAACTGAAAAAGTTGAGCAAGGTTGTAGATAGATAGTCTTTAAAGATTTTCTGTTCCATGTTTTATTTAAGAATGCTTCTTGAATTCAATCCACACAAAAATTAATTGACTGAATACAAAGTCTAGAGAAATGTGGCCATGGTCATGTTTATTTGTTCAATGAAGGGTCCAACAAGGGGCCAAGCTCCCTCAAGACAAATGAGAGTTACTATATTTGGTGAGAGGAATGAACAAATAGGAAGTAACCATTGTATTAAAATTGATTGTTTTAGTGTCTAATAGCCCACGCTAGTTTGCCAGCTCCTTGAGAACAGGAACCTTATCTTCAAGTTTTCTGTATTCTCAGTGTTTAATCCAGTGCCTGGACAATTGAGGTGCTCATTCATTCAATATATATCTCTTTCTAAGTATTATGGTAGAGGGAATCACAGCATCCATAACATGCAGTCCAGTCTGTGGGGTAGGAATGGAATCATCAAATACTTTCTCATAATCAGTATACCTAAACTATGTCCCAGGATCATAGGTGACATCTCAATTAGATAGGTTATTAAATAGTTTTAGAGACTGGAGAGATAGCTTAATCAATAAAGTGTATGAGCAAAAGGGCCTGAATTTGATCCCTAGGACACATATTAACAAATCTAAACATATTGGCATGTGCTTGTAGCCCCAGAGCTGGAGGGGTAGAGACAGGTGTATCACTAGGGCTCACTGGACATCCAGTCTAGCTGGCTTTGTGAGCTCAAGGCCAGTGAGAGACCTTTTTTTTTTTTTAAAAAAAAAAATGTAAACAGCACACAAGGAATGTGGAATGAGAATATACAAGGTTGTTCTTTGACCTCTACATCCACATAAATGCATATACCTGCTCCCCTCCATGCATGTACCTTTACCTGCATATACCCATACATACACATGTATCTTCACATGTGAACACACATGTAAGCACTATACGCACACACAGAGAGAAGTATACAATCAATCAACGTCTGAATACATTCTTGTTCCAAAGCTCATGGGATTTCATAATTCAGCCAAATGGCCATTTCTTAGGTAGCTGTTATGTGCTATGTGCTGGGATAATAGAAATTAATCATAGTTTTCACCTTCAAGGAGCTCCCAGGCTGGAAATGGAGCATACAAATAATTATAACACTAAAAATGCATAAGCACATGTGGTCAAAGAGAAAGGACACCTCCTTCAGCTGCTGGGTCAGCTATGGGCAGCCTGCATGGCTTTAAATGTTAGGTTGGTCCTTTAGCAAGAAGTAAGCCATGAGGGGTCATTTGGCCCAGAGTGAAAGGAAAGAAATCCAATTCTGAAGTGCCTTGGGGAGGATAGTGGGGAAGTTGAGTGTAGATCACAGTGTTGGCAGATTGCAGATCCTCATTCATAATGTTAGTGCTGCTCCTTCACTTTGCATTGTTTCTTAAGTAATGTCTAAGCTATCTTTTGGTGGCACAGGAATTCAGATTCTGGGCTGCTTATTCACTTCTAACTCTTTGCCTAGCTTTGATCAGGAAGTTTCTTATATTTGTATTCTCCTTGGTTCTTTAGCCAGAGAAGCTTTTTTTGGGTCATCCTATCACCTTGCTCATCAGTGTCCTCTCTGGCAGTGCTCCTGATCAAATTGTTTATGATGGAGAACAGAAAAGCATCTAAAATGCAGAATATTCTAGTTATTCTCCAATCCATAAGAAACTCTGAAATCGTTTCCACACCTCAAAAATCTTAAGACTCAGTTCATCTTCCCAAACACAGAAAAGTGAGCAGTAAGTTTCATGTGCACCCAGAACCATGCAGAAGCCTCAAAAGAGAGCATGGGAATATAAAGTGTTCATTGAGATGACTGAGTTGTTGAAAAATGATCTGGTTACAGTTGTTGGTCTGTGCCTTCCTTTTCAATTTGTATTGGGCTGCCATCTCATCAGTTGTGGCTCACCAGGAGTCTCCTGAGGGCACCTTTGACTTCCTTGTTCCTCAAGCTATAGATCATAGGGTAGAGCATTGGGGTTACATTGGTATAGATTAAGGATACAATTTTATCCTGTTCTGGGGTGTAGCAGGACTTGGGACGAATGTAGATGAATATTGCACAGCCATAGTGCATAATAGAGACCAACAGGTGGCCAGCACAGGTGGAGAAAGCTTTGCTCCTGCCTTCTGCTGAATGAATTCTGAGGATGGCAGCAATAATGAATCCATAGGAAAACAGGATCAACAAGAAGGGTATCAACAGAATCAGCATGCAAACAAGGAACACTGCAATCTCATTGGCCCGTGTGTCAGAGCAGGCTAAGAATAGAACAGCAGGAATGTCACAGAAGAAATGGTTGATGACATGGGACTGACAGAAGGGCAGGAGGAATATCAGCGTGGTAAGGGTAAGTGAAAGTGTAAAACCACTGATGCATGCCAGAGCCAACATCTGCAGACAGAGTGCCCTGGTGATAATGAGTGTGTAACGCAGGGGGTTGCAGATGGCCACAAAACGGTCATAGGCCATTGCAGCAAGGAGGAAACACTCTGCTCCACCCAGGGCAATGAAGAGGTGCATTTGTAGAGCACATCCAAGGACTGGCATTCGCTGGTTTTTGGACATGAAATTGGCCAGCATGTTAGGGACAATAACTAATATGTAGCAAATTTCAATGGCAGATAGGTTCCTAAGGAAGAAATACATGGGTGTCTGAAGGCAGGTATCAATGAGGGTGATGAGCACAATAATTGTATGGCCTGCTAGGGTGATGAGATGCATAATTAGAAAGAGTCCAAAAAAGAGAATCTGTAGTTCAGCCAGGTCCCCAAAGCCTAAGAGAATAAATTCAGAGCTTAAGGTGTGGTTTTTCTTCAATGGTTCCATGTTTTAGTCTCCTTTGTAGAACTACTGGGCTGGAAAAGAGATTCTTCTAGCAATTCTCTAAGCTGTGAGAAATCCTAGAGCCCTTTTCACAGATGGGGATCTAGTCTGCTCTTCCAGGCATAACCCTTGACCTCATTCTACCAGCTTTTAAAATTCTGCCCTTTGTTGGTACAGAATGAAAGACAGCTTGTGTGAGAGTACTTTAATTCATCTAAATATAAAGTTTTTTTCCTAGAACTTAAGGCAATGCTTCCAACAGAGTTGCTATACATTTTGAACAGTTATCTGAGATAAGAGTAGAGGCTGAGATGGGTATATTAAATAAGGTTTACATGGAGACTGAGCCTGTAAGGTTATTGGTTGGAAGTGATGTACATACAGAATTCCTGTAGGAAGGAAGGTGTAATTAGTTAACCTTAGATACTTTCAAATTTGTACATAAGTTACATTGTTATCTCCTTACCACCACCTCCAAACTCCTAGGATTTCTGCATTCAATGGGCTATGAACAGGAAGTCAGAGAGGAACGTCACATACCATGCAGTAGCTGCTTTCTTCCTTGTGTCTTCGCTCTTTGTGGATATTCTCATTTTTGTGTCACCTCCTAAATGTCTCCTCTAACCTACCTCTTGGTTGAATTAGTCCCTTCTTCATGCTCCCACAGCCTTCCAGGCTCCTATAACCACATTGTTTACCACTGATTCCTATAACTCTGATTATTTCTCTGTCTACCTTACCCCCTTATTGGTTCCAGAATGGCAAGATTGGTGTTTCATTCTGCTTCTCAAGCAATGGCTGTTACATAGTAGGAGCATTAATAATCATGTGAGTGTTCCAGCTTTGACCTGGAAGTACTATCCCCATTGAGGCTTCCAGTAACTGTCACACCTATGAGGCAGGGCTGAGAGGGAGCCTTTAAGACCTGAGATGTATGGGCTCTCTTGGTTCTTGGATCCTAGACGCTGGATGTAGACCAAGCAGAGTTCTCCAGAGAACACTGCTGGACTGCGCTTCACCTTTCCCGGACCCTGTAACCTATCCCTTTACTTGTAAGTTACCCCACAAAATAAACCTCCCTTTTAACTACGTAGAGTTGCCTTAATACTACACCAATAATGTGAGCCTGTTCACCTGTTGAGTTTCCGAATGAATGTCAGTTTCTCATTTCTTCATGCTCCACAGTTGACACCAGGTCTGGCCTAGAGAAGAACAGGTAGCAAAAGGCTAGACTAGGTTATAGGATAGGATCAGGGAATAAATAGGACAGAGCTGGAACAGACTTAGGGGCAGTGGGTGGTTAAATTAGCAATGCCTTGTCTGATTTCAGAGATGCTTACTTTCTCCTTGCCTTGGTCCAAAATAGAAACAAAAAGTTTTATTGTCAGTTTCTGCTTTCGTCCTATGCTCCCTTCCATCACAGGATGAGAAATGGGGAAGGTTTCCAGGGGTTCTAGGTATTCAGAAAAATCAAGAATCGTTAAGAGGTGCTGGAGAGATGGCCCAGGTGCTTGCAGAGAACCTAGGCTTAGTTCCTAGCACCCTAGGATGGCTCACAACCATCCCCATCTCTAGTCCCAGGGGATATAGCACTCGCTTTTGGCATCTGTGGGTACCAGGCACACACATGGTACACATACATACATGTAGACAAAACACCCATATGCGTAAAACAAAATAAATAAATGTAATTTTTTAAGCATTAAGGACTTTATGGGAGTGGGATTGCTACCAAAAGAGTTGATTTTGGGGGGATGTGACATTTCTACTTGGACCACTGAGGCTCAGAGTGGTACTAGCAAAATCAGAAAGCTGATTTTGATTACGGCTTTCTTTGGCAAAGATGGTGGTTGTACTTGTAGTTTCCATATTGAGTAGTATTTTGGTATACATTTACCTAACAGGTGCACGTGACAGATCAACATGCCAACTTTTCACATTAAAACAGAGTACTACAAAGCCTTTTTCCCTGAGTGACCCATCCTTTGAGCATGCTCCTATCACTGGCCCTGCCCCAGATATTACAATAAGCTCTTACTCAAATTTCTGTGTTCTATTGGAGCCTATCCTAGCACAAGCTTCCTTCTTCAGCCATCTCCACCTATAGTAACAAAAACTCTGGTGAAAAGATTGGCAGAGGCCAAGGTGAACAGCCTCTTTCCCCAACAGGAACCCAAATAGCTTGAGCTTAACCCCTTTCTATGACTTAGCCCAGCCTCTCAAGTTACCTTCTTCATGCTCAGCCTCCCCCACAGTCTCTTCATTATCCCTTAATAACACTGTGAATAAGAGTGTGATTCTGGGTATCTGTCCTTTTTTGGATGCATACCCTTGACTTTAGCTTTGCCATAACCAGTCTTTTCTACTTTTTGCTCCCATGTCAGTGCTATGGAGATATGGGAATTTCTTTCTTTCATTAGGCCCTAAACCTTGAAAATACAAAAATTCTGAAAATAGAAATCATATATGATCAAAATATTTAACAGTAAGAAGGATCAGTTAATGTAAAAATTTTCTGCTCCTTCCATTCTTCTCTCTTATTCTCCAAGAAAAACCATTTCCTTCTGTTTTGTCTTGTGCCTATAAACACCCATTTTGCAGGGCATGGTGGCATGCATCTGTAAACTGAGAACTTGGGAAGCTTAGGCAAGATGATCAGGAGTTAAAAGCCAGCCTGAGCTATATAGTGATTTCCAGGCCAGATTGGGATAGATGAGACTCTGTATACACACATAAACACACACACACACACACACACACACACACACACATATACAAACACAGACATACACAGTTGTACGTCCTGATAGACATATGCACTGCCACACATACACTCATGTGTGTGTATAGATACACACACACACACACACACACACACATACATACAAACACAGACATACACAGTTGTACGTCCTGATAGACATATGCACTGCCACACATACACTCATGTGTGTGTATAGATACACACACACACACACACACACACACACACACACACACACATATATATATATATGCAGTAACCACTAACACATTAAAATATTAAATGAGATTATGGTATACAAACTGATGATTATTATAATAATATGACCCTTAATAATATATCTGAGAGGATTTTAGTCAGCACAGATTAGTTACTTTATTTTTTCTAGTTGTTGCATTGCATTATTTGAGTGTTCTGTAAGTTAATGTATTGTAATTTATTAAAATTGCATATCAGTAACACATAGTATAACAAGTAAAGAAAAACATAATAAAAATAAATTAAGGTCTAATCAGTCTCATTATTTGACATTCAAGTGGTTTTCTTTTTTTATTATATTTGATGCTACAAAGCACATTCCAGGACACAGAGCAGTTGCTAGACTATGAAAACTTCCAGCGTATCTTCCTCTAATCTTTCCTCACATTCTTGATCACTCCTAGAAAAGAGGCCTAGGTTACCTGGGAGTGCCAAATCTGTGCCTGAGGGGGAACATGGCAACCTGCCTTATCAGGTATCTCCCTGTTACCATCTTCTGTTGTGTAACCTGAAAAGAACAAAGTAGACATGTTCAGAGATCACTAGAGCAAACAAATGGCTCTTACCTAGAAGTACAGCTTTCCAGAGCCCAGACAGTGGTTTTCAAGACTGTTAGTCTGGAACATGGAGAACAGTCCTTAGAAATATTGCTGATGGCTCTAGGAAGAGTGTGTCACCTTAGGAAGAGCATGTCTTTATAATAGTTGCCATGGTTTGTTACTTGCTTTACATAGCAATGAAGGCAGAACTCAGAAAGTCCTAGGAGAGGTCAGAAAGGGAGCCGTTCTGGGATCCACTCACCAAGGGGACTGCTTTCCCCAGGTCACACAGCTAGCTGAGGCCAGGCCCAAACCTCAGTGACTATTGTTTGATTTGATATATAGATATACTATAGCTTTTGGCTCTGCAGAAACTTCAGTCCCTGTTGTGCAATCACTATAGTGTGAACAGGGTGGATTTGAAAGGAAGGCAAAAACCATAAAATTCAGCTCAGGCCAAAAGTGGGCAATGAAATCTGAGATTGATATCCCGATAAGTATTTCCTTCCACTCTGCTGAGTTTCACAGCTCTCTATAATGGACAGTAAGGACAAAGGGCTCTCAAGATGTCCATTTTTTTCTTTTTTTATATTTTATTTAGATAACATTTTTTTTTCATTTATTTTACACACTGACTGCAGTTTTCCTTCCCTCTTCTCCTCCTGGTCCCCCTGCATCCCCAACCACTTCCCATCTATCCCCTCCCCTTCCACTCCTCCTCTATCTCCATTCAGAAAGGGGCAGGCCTCCGATGGGCTTGAGCAAAGCATGGCACATCAAGTTGAGGCAGGACTGAGCTCCTCGCCCTTGTGTCAAGGCTGGGCAAGGTAATCCAGCATGGGGGCCAGGTTCCCAAAAGCCAGCTAAGCACCAGGGACAGGTCCTGTTCTCACTGCTAGGAGCCTTACAAACAGACCAAGCTACACAACTGTCACACCTGTGCAGAGGGCCTAGGTCAGTCCCATGCAGGGTCCCTAATTGTTGGTCCAGAATCCACAATCTCCCACCAGCTCAGGTCAGCTGTCTCTGTGGCTTCCCCCATCATGGCCCCATGGCTCATACAATCCCTCTTCCCTTTCTTTCTTCAGCAAGACTCCTGGAGCTCAGCCCAGTGCTTGGTTGTGGATCTCCTATGGGTTATCTTTCTGTACACTGTGAATATATGTTGTTGCCATTGGTTAATAAATAAGCTTCTTTGGCCTATGGCAAGGCAGCTTAGAGGCAGGCAGGAAATCTAAGCAGAGATATGGGAAAGAGACAGGTAGGAAGAGATGCCAGCCTGCTGCCCAAGGAGCAGCAAGATGTCATCAGACTGGTAATGCCACAGCCACATGGCAATATATAGATTAATAGAAATGGGTGGAGTTAAGATATAAGAGCTATCTTACAAGAAGCCTGACCCATAAGCCATACAGTTTATAAGTAATATAAGCCTCTGTGTGTTTACTTGAAACTGATTGGCTGCAGGACATGAGTGGAAGAAATTTGTTCTGACCATGGGGACTGGCAGGACAGGAGAAACTTCCAGCTACATGGATCTCTGCATCTGCTTCTATCAGTTACTGGATAGAGTATCTCTGATGGCAATTAGGGTAGTCACCAATCTGATTACAATTGATGGCCACTTCAGGCACCCTCTCTACTATTGCTAGGAGTTTTAGCTGGTTATATTTAGTGTTATATTTGTGGATTCCTGGAGGTTTCCCTGGTGCCAGGTTTCTCCCTAACCCCAAAATGCCCCCCATTAAGACATCTCCTTTGTTAATCTCCCACTCTGTGTCTTGTCCCCAATCTGCCTCCTGCACCCAACCCACCCAACCTGCTCCCTCAAGTTCCCATCCCTCCACCCTCCCTCCACCCTCAGTTTACCAAGGAGATATCTTCTATTTCCCATTTCCAGGGAAATCCATGCATCCCTCTTTGGGCCCTCCTTGTTATCTAGCCTCTCAGGGGCTGTGGATTGTAGGTTGGTTATCCTATACTTTACTCCTAATATCCACTTATGAGTGGGTACATACCATGTTTGTCTTTCTGGGCCTGGGTTACCTCAATCACGATGATTTTTTTAAATGCCTGCAAATTTCATAAGGTCATTATTTTTTTTTAACAGCTGAGTAATAATCTATTGTGTAAATGTACTACATTTCCCTTATTAATTCTGTGGTTGAGGGGCATCTAAGTTGTTTCCAGGTTCTGGCTATTACAAATATTGCTGCTATGAACATAGTTGAGCAAGTGTCCTTGTGGTATGATTGAGCATTCTTGTGGTATATGCCCAAGATTGGTATAGCTGGATCTTGAGGTAGATTGGTTTTCAGTTTTCTGAGAAACCACAATATTGATTTCCAAAGTAGCTGTACAAGTTTGCACTCTCACTAGCAGTGGAGGAAAGTTCCCCTTACTCCACATCCTCTCCAACACAGGCTGTCATCAGTATTTTTGATCTTAGCCATTCTGATGGTATCTCAGAGTTGTTTTGATTTGCATTTCCCTGATGACTAAGAATATGGAGCAATTCCTTAAATGTCTTTCAGTCATTTGAGATTCTTTCGTTGAGAATGCTCTGTTTAGATTTGTACCACATTTTTAATTGGATTATGTGGTGATATTTTATTTGTGCATTAATAAAGCTTGCCTGGAGACCAAGGGGAAAAGGCCAGCCATTTTAAGTAAACAAAGAAGTCAGGCAGCACACGCCCTTAATCCCTTAGCAGGCAGGATCTCTGTGTGTTCAAGGCCACACTAAAGAACAGAGCCAAGCATGGTAATACACGCCTTTAATCCCAGTACCAACCATAGAGACCTGGAGGTCTGTACAGACAGACAGAAAGTGACAGAGCTGTGTAGGAAGAGAAAGTCAGGTAGCTGGGCTAAGAGCCAATGAGAGAGCAGGAAAGCAAGGAATATAAGCCTGGGTAGGCAGGAAGTCACGCTCCTTGGAAGCTGTGGAGTTGGTGAGGTGAGGTTAGCTCATGGCTTTCCATATTTCCCTTATCTCTCTAAGGCTTTAACACAAATTTCTGGCTCCATGTTTTTTATTTAATAAGACCATTTAGAAATTCAACTACAAGATTATTTGATATTTTGATGTCTAGTTTTGAATCAAAGACCCTGACATAAATCTACACACCTATGAACACCTGATTTTTGACAAGCCAAAATTATGCAATGGAAAAAAGAATTCATCTTCAACAAATGGTGCTGGCATAACTGGATATAGACATGTAGAAGAATGTAAATTGATTTATATCTATTCTCATGCACAAAACTCAAGAACAAGTGGATCAAAGACCTCAACATAAATCCAGTTACACTGAACCTGATAGAAAAGAAAGTAGAAAGTAGCCTTGAATGCATTGGCACAGGAGACTACTTCCTGAATATAACGCCAGTAGCACAGACACTGAGAGCGACAATTAATAAATGGGACCTCCTGAAATTAAAAAGCTTCTGTAAGGCAAAGGACATGGTCAATAAGACAAAACGACAACCTACAGAATGGGAAAAGGTCTTCACCAACCCCACATCTAGCAGAGGGCTGATCTCTAAAATATATAAAGAACTCAAGAAACTAGACATCAAAATACCAAACAATCCAATTAAAAGACTTCCATTTTCAATCTACATTCTTAGTTGCCGGAATGGCATCTATCATTACAAAGCATAGGTAATAAGAATTACAGAACCTTGACAATGGTATAATAGAGTTGCCTAACCTCCTGGGGCTAGGAGGGAGAGCAGTGTTGGGTTCTAGACAGCATCAGGGAGAAGGCCTCCCTTTGTACAACACAAAATGAGAAACATGAACCCCAAACATCCCTCTATGAGCTTAGAATCATGCACAATTCTCTTTGAACCATTCCAGTAATTTCTATCTCTGCATGTACTCCCAGAAGGGCTCCCACTATTCCAAGGAAATAGGACTTTTCTGGGTCTTTGACTTTCTTCTTTCTCTTTCCTGTCTTTTTGTCTCTCCTCTTGGCCACAATTTCTAAAACTAAAGCTACTCTGTTTTGAATGGAAACAAAGGACTTCAAAACTATTATTCTTAGCACCCGTGGAATATGCTTTGAGAAAAGCTGTGACGTTATTTTCTTTGCATTTAGAAATCATGTGGGACAGTAACAGCATCATTGGATCCACTTCTAGGAATGTCCACTCTAACTTTGAGATATGTTGTTACCTAAAAATGTGGTATCCCACATTATAGCTATGCTGGAACACATGTGGCCTGTGGGATACAGGTTGGACACACCTGTAAGCCAAGCCAGCAAACAGCTGAAAACCACAGGAAAGGCCTGGCCTGGAAGCTGAGAGCTTTCATTCACAGAGACCATAGGACTCTTGTAGCAGGCAGCTTTTGTAACCATAATAATTGAGCATGGGCCTGAAAGAGGGAATGGAAAGGAAGAGGTTTCAATTATAAACTTAATACTTTCAAAGTAAGGCACTTCAAATGAGACCTAAGATACTCTGCCTATGCAAATTGTTTGATGTTCTGAAACAGTGAAAGTGAGTCCCAGTGAGTTAGAAGATAAAATTCATCATGAGCTTTCTGCTCTTGCATTGTATTCAGAGGGAGAAGGCATGGCTTGAACATACAAAATGACACAGGTGACTTTGTAGACCATATGTGCCATAGAAATGTTCCACTCCCAACCATATCATTGGTACCAAGGATCATGAATCAATCCAAATGAATGTTGCTTAAATTAACAAGGTTACAGACAAGTTAAATAGCCAGTTTAGAAACTGTGCTATCAGTGGGGCCATTACAGGATGAGTGAGTCAGATGATTCTGTTGTATGATTGGTAAAGGCTCAGAGAATCATCTCAAAGAACCTTTCACTGGAGGTAACTGTGAAAGTGAAATAGTTGTCATAAATAAACAATAAAAAATTCATCATGAGTCATTGAACTAACATAGATGTTGGCTTAAGTTTCAGAACTCTGGCTGCACAAACTACCCAGAACCCCATTTAAGGCTGAAAAGATATTGGAGAGAGTGAGTTGGGACTTCAGTCTCTTTCAATTTTACCTAATAGATCAATAGACATATTTTGAGCTTTTTAAAATAATTTCATTGAACTTAAACTTGCAAATAGTATTGATTTTTTGAATTTTGAACTTTATTGAACTTTATTGTCTTCCCAGGGAAAAAAATCTATGGTAGGAAAGAATTCATATTTGGAACAACTAAACAGACTGGACTTATTATTAATGTTAGCATTCAGGCATCTATACGGGCCTATCCTTAGGGTCCTGACAGGATACATCCTCAGCTGCAGCCACTAAGAGCATACCCTGTGCTCATTCACTATGTTTCCTTATAAAAGGTGGGCCTTGCCCACCTCCCATTTCTTTCTCTTCCACTGCTTTTGTCCCCAGGGACTGGTCTCCTGCCCCTCCTTTGCCCCCTTCTCTGTCCCTTCTTTATCCTCTTCCAATAAACCTCTCATGTGAGCCCTGTTGTATGGTATGACTCCTTCCTTCCATTTTTAAATAAATTGTAACAATTAGAGCAAATTCTAATAATTGTAGTGTGAACTTGTTGTAGAAGCTTCTGGGAGATATATTGGGCAATGGTGGCTAGAGATAATTTGAGACGAAAAAACAGAATAAATAAACTTTTGTCAATTGATACACCATATTTGTGGGAAGGGAAACATAATAGATTCTACAGGTGGATGGGGGTGGGTGTGTATGGGAATAGGAGGGATCAGTTGGGGGAGAGGGATGGAGAGTATGGTGAGAAACAGCTGGAATTGGGGGGCATTTGGAAATGGTGTGGAAACGTAGTGCCGTGGAAACTTCCTGGAATCTATGCAGTGACCATAGTGAGGACTCCCAATAATGGAGGATCTAGAGTCTGAACTGGCCAACTTTTGTAGTCAGCAAGGCTTCCAGTGTTGGAACTGGGTTACACTTAGTTGAGTTGTTGTCCAAGGAAGTCCTGTGGAGATCTCTATACAGCCCAGGCTGATGCTAGGACAGAAGCTTGTCCTCTGAAAACTGACAGTGGGGCCCCATTGTTGAGGACTTCCACTCAGCTTAAAGAACATAGAGAGGTCTAGCTGGTGTGGGCTTGGAGCCTTCACCCCTGGGTTTTATTCTCTTTGGTGTGGGAAGGTACTCTCTAGGCTATGGAAAGAGAAACATGGACACCAACCCAGCCACAAAACCCTCCACCTACAATCTGTCCTGCCTGCAAGATGCACTGGGGCAATGGTGGTTCAGAACTTGTGGAAATGGCCAACCAATGTTTGGATTAACTTGAGGCTCATGCCTTGAGAGAGATCTTATGCTCAATACTGCCAGGATGGCCAGGAACTGGAGACTGGATAGCCCAGAGACCTAGGGTAGAAGCAAACACCAATGGCAAAAAAAGTCAGTGGAATAATTTCTAACAATCTGCTATACTCCATAGATCAGTGGCTCGTTTTCAGAGAGGCTTCCTCTGGCAGCAGATGGGAGTGGGTGTGGAGAGTCACAGCCAGACATTATGTGGAGAGAGAGTTTAATTGGAGGTCTCAATTGGGTCCCTCCCGATGGAGTCAGGGAACCCTTTGAAAGAGGGGAAAGAAAGACTATAGGAGTCAGAGAGGATGGAGGATACCAGGAGAACATGGCCCACTGAATCAACTAAGCAGGGCTCACCTGGGCTCACAGAGTCTGAAGTGGTAAACACAGGGCCTGCATCAGTTCTGCTGAGGGATGGTCTGTATGTCAAATTGCTCTGATTGGTCAATAAATAAAACACTGATTGGCCAGTGGCTAGGCAGGAAGTATAGGTGGGACAAACAGAGAGGAGAAAAGAAAGAACAGGAAGGCAGAAGGAGTCACTGCCAGCTGCCACCATGACGAGCAGCATGTGAAGATGCCAGTAAGCCACAAGCCACGTGGCAAGATATAGATTTATGGAAATGGATTAATTTAAGCTATAAGAACAGTTAGCAAGAAGCCTGCCATGCCTATACAGTTTGTAAGCAATATAAGTCTCTGTGTTTACTTGGTTGTATCTGAGCGGCTGTGGGACTGGCGGGTGACAAAGATTTGTCCTGACTGGGCAAGGCAGGAAAACCAAAACTACACAGTTCCTCTGAGTATATGTTATGGCTGTTAGCTTGCTGTTTTTGTGAGACTCATAACAGTGGGAGCGGGTATATCTCTAACTCTTTGCCTGCTTTTGAGACTCTTTTCCTCCTATTGGGTTGCTTTGTTGAGTCTCAATATGAGGGCTTTTGCCTTGTCTGATTGTATCTTGTTTTGTCCTGTCTGGCTGTTGTCTCTTGGAGGCCTGCTCATTTCTGATGAGAAAATGGATGGGGAGTGGTTCTGGGGGAGAATTGAGGTGGGAGAGAGGTAGAAAGAGTGGAGGGAGGGGAAACTGTGGTTGGGATGTATAAGAGAAGACTCTATTTTCAACAAAAAGAAAAAAGAAAAAGAAAAAATTTAACTATTGACAAGTCTCTTGTAGAATATTTTACTAGGCAAAGATGTGTTATATTTGTTTATGCTACATTTGTTTAACTATGTAAAGATATGTTGTATTTGCATTAATTAAATAAAATAAATCTGAGCTCATAGAGGTGGGGTTAGCAATTAGTTGTCAGGAAGTAGTTGGGAGGAGCATAGCATGGGTTTTTTAGTTGGGGTGGTATGGAAGGAGAGGGATTCTGGGGATGCCAGGAAAGAGAGAAAGTTAGCCAGTTGCTACTCCAACTCTCTGGAATTCACATGTTTTCACCCTAGCCTTTTATTAGAATGATAGGGATTTAGTTAAAGCTACCTTTAAGGGCAGCAACATAGCTATTATCTGGGGGGAATAGAATTCCCTCCAGGCTACACAGCCTGAGTGGCTGGCATGTTAGTAGTTTAAAGTGCACCACTGTGATAAAGGTAAAATAGCAGTCTCTTTTAAGTGACTATTGTGGGAAATCCTTAAACAGATAATAAAATTATTTGCCACTTTTATATTACCCAATTTTTTCTATTCATTTTTTAAATTTATTTATTAAATTTAATTTTACATATCAGCCATGGATTCCCTTGTTCTCCCCTCTCCCCCACCCTGCCTTTCCTCCAGCCCACCCCCCATTCCCATCTCCTCCAGGGCAAAGACTCCCCTGAGGATTGAGTTCAACCTGGTAGATTCAGTCCAGGCAGGTCCAGTCCCCTCCTCCCAGGCAGAGCCAAGTGTCCCTGCATAAGCCCCAGGTTCCAAACTGCCAGTTCATGCACTGAGGACAGGACCCGGTCCCACTGTCTAGATACCTCCCAAACAGATCAAGCTAATCAACTGTCTTATTTATCCGGAGGGCCTGATCCAGTTGGGGGCTCCTCAGGTATTGGTTCATAGTTCGTGTTTCCACTAGTTTGTATATTTGTCCCTGTGCTTTTTCCAACCTTGGTCTCAACAATACTCACTCATACAATCCCTCCTCTTTCTCACCAATTGGACTCCTGGAGCTCCACCTGGGGCCTGACCATGTATCACTGCATCCGGTTACCTCAGTCATTGGATGGGGTTTCTAGCATGAAAATTAGGATGTTTGGCCAGGTGGCCTTCGAATACTTCAGATATCTATTCAGAGGGCCTGATCCAGTTGGGGGCCCCTCAGCCTTTGGTTCATAGTTCATGTATTTCCATTCGTTTGGCTATTTGTCCCTGTGCTTTATCCAAACTTGGTTTCAACAATTCTTGCTCATATAAACCCTTCTCTTTCTCGCTAATTGGACTCCCAGAGCTCCACCCGGGGCCTAGCCATGGATCTCTGGGTCCAGATTCCTCAGTCCTTGGGTGGGGTTTCTGGCATGACAATTAGAGTGTTTGGCCATCCCATCACCAGAGTAGGTCAGTTCCGGCTGTCTCTCGACCATTGCCAGCCATCTATTGTGGGGGTATCTTTGTGGATTTCTGTGGGCCTCTCTAGCACTTTGTTTCTTCCTTTTCTCATGTGGTTTTCATTTACCATGGTCTCTTATTCCTTGTTCTCCCTCTCTGTTCTTGATCCAGCTGGGATAATGGGCTACAGAACTAAACAGAGAATTCTCAACAGAGGAAACTCAAATGGCTGAAATACATTTAAGGAATTGCTCAACATCCCTAATCATCAGAGAAATGCAAATCAAAACAACTCTGAGATACCACCTTATACCTGTCAGAATGGCTAAGATCAAAAACACTGAAGACACTTTATGCTGGAGAGGATGTGGAGCTAGGGGAACTCTCCTCCACTGCTGGTAAGAATGCAAGCTTGTACAACCACTTTGGAAATCAATATGGCACTTTCTTAGAAAATTAGAAATCTCTCCCAAGATCCAGCTATACCACTCTTGGGCATATACCCAAGAAATGCTCAATCATACCACAAGAGCACTTGCTCAGCTATGTTCATATCAGCATTGTTTGTAATAGCCAAAACCTGGAAACAACCTAGATGCTCTTCAACTGAAGAATGGATAAATAAATTGTGGCACATATACACAATGGAATACTACTCAGCAGAGAAAAACAATGACATCATGAGGTTTGCAGGCAAATGGATGGATCTAGAAAAAATCATCCTGAGTTAGGTAACCCAGACTCAGAAAGATAAATATGGTATGTACTCACTCATAGGAGGATACTACAGGTGGAACAAGGATGACTGGACTGCTCCTCACATCACCAGTGAGGCTACCTGGAAAACAGGACCCCAAGAAAGACACGGGGATCACCCAATGATGGAGAAATGGCTGAGATCTACATGAACAACCTGGACATGAGTAGGAGTAATGAAGGGCGAGGGTCGAGGGAAAGAGAGCCTGTGGGAGTGGGAGATCCCAGCTATATTACCCAATTTTTAAAAGGTATGTTTGTGAGCTCCAGGTTCAGTGAGAGATCCCAGGAATCTACCAGTGAGACCTCAGCTTAGACTCCTAGCAATAGCCTGAACTGGCCACCTCCTGTGTCCAGATTGGTGCCTGGCCCAATTGTCATCAGAGAGCCATCATCCAACAACTGATGGAGGCAGATGCAGACCCCCAGCCAAACATTACACAGAGTTTGGGGAATCCTGCAAAAGAGGGAGAGAAAGGATTGAAAGAGCCAGAGGACAGTGTAAGAAAACTCACAGAATCAACTAACCTGGGCTCATAGGAACTCACAGAAGCTGAACTGACAATCAGGGAGCCTGTATGGGACTGACCTAGGCACTCTATATATATGTGAGAGTTCTGTAGTTTGGTCCTCTTGTGAGACTCCTAACAGTAGGAACAAGAGCTGTCTCTGACTTTTTTACTGACTTTTGGGACCCTACCCCACATACTGCATTGCGTTGCCCTTGGGGAGTTGCTTAGACTTACTGCAACTTGATATGCCATGCTTTGTTGATATTCATAAGAGACCTGCCCTTTCCTAAAGAGAAACAGAGGCAGAATGGATTCGGGGCTGGGTGGGAACGAAGAGGGAGTGGGGAGAGGGGCTAGGAGGAGAGGAGGGAGGGGAAACTGAAGTTTCAATGTAGAATAAGGTGAGAGTAATTGAGGAAGACATCCAAATTCTTGCCTTAAAGGACGTAGAGTTCAGAAGATTTCATGGATTAACAAGAAACTAAACAGAGATACTTGAAGTACATATTTAGAACTGAGCATTAAGCATTACAACATGTAAGAGTTTATTTTGTAATATGCACCCCCCACACCCCCACTGCACTGACTGGGAAGAGGTAAGGCCCTAATTGCCCAACTAGACAACCAAGTTCTCTAGCCCCTAAGCCCCCAGGGCACATTCTGTGCCCCTTCCCCCAGCTATTGCAGCCCCAGAGACCAGGCAGCAGCCTCCTCCCTCCCTGCTTGCCAACTATTACCTGCAGCACCAGTGACCACTGGGGCCATACTCCCTACCTACACCAATTGGGAAGAAGAGCAACCACAGGAGCCAGAGGCCCCACTTGAACCAATTGGAAGAAGAGCTACCTGGAGCTCCACCTGTACAGATTAAAGGAAGAAATGGGTAGACAGCAGTGTAAGAACACATCAAACAACATAAAGAGCGATATGGTACCACCAGAACCTAGTGTTGCTATAACACCAAGACCTGAACATCTCAAAGCAGATGATCCAGAAGAAAACGACCTTAAAAACAACTTTATGAAGATGATAGAGGCTGTAAAAGAGAAGAGGAAATGAAAAATTCCCTTAAAGAAATTGAAGAAAAGACAAACAAAAAATTGGAGGAAATAAAAAAATCTCTTAAAGAAAGCCAAGAAACCCAAGAAAGAAAAAAAAAAAACCAAACAGGTGAAGGAAACAGTTCAAGACTTGAAAATTGAAATAGAGGCAATAAAGAAAACACAAACTGAGGGAATTCAGGAAAAAGAAAATCTAAGTAAATGAACAGGAACTACAGAGGCAAGGATAACAAACAGAATACAAGAAATGGAAGAAAGAACCTCAGGCTTTGAGGATACAATAGAGGAAATAGATTCATTAGTCAAAGAAAATGTTAAATCCAGCAATTTTTATTTATTTATTTAATTAATTAATTTATTTTGTAATTTAATTTAATTTTACATATAAGCCACGGATTTCCTTGTTCTCCCCCCTCCTGCTATCCCCCCTGCCTTCCTCCCAGCCTACCCCCAATGCCCATCTCCTCCAGGGCAAAAACTCCCCTGAGGATTGAGTTCAACCTGGTAGATTCAGTCCAGGCAGGTCCAGTCCCCTCCTCCCAGGCTGAGCCAAGTGTCCCTGTATAAGTCCCAGGTTCCAAACAGCCAAAACATGCCCTGAGGACAGGTCCTGGTCCCACAGCCTGGATACCTCCCAAACAGTTCAAGCTAATCAACTGTTTCACTTATCCAGAGGGCCTGATCCAGTTGGGGTCTCCTCAGTTATTGGTTCATAGTTCATGCGTTTCCATTTGTTTGGCTATTTGTCCCTGTGTTTTTTCCAACCTTGGTCTCAACAATTCTCGCTCATACAAACCCTCCTCTTTCTCACCATCTGGACTCCCAGAGCTCCACCTGGGGCCTAGCTGTGTATCTCTGCATCCGGTTCCCTCAGTCATTGGATGAGGTTTCTAGCATGACAATTAGGGTTTTTGGCCATCCTATCACCAGAGTAGGTCAGTTCCGGCTGTCTCCTGACCATTGCCAGTAGTCTATTGTGGAGGTATCTTTGTGGATTTCTGGGGACCTCTCTAGCACTTTGCTTCTTTCTATTCTCATGTGGTCTTCATTTATCATGTTCTCTTATTCCTTGTTCTCCCCCTCTGTTCTTGATCCAGCTGGGATCTCCCGCTCTCTTTCCCTTGACACTTGCCCTTCATTATCCCTACTTACGTCCAGATTGTTCATGTAGATCTCATTCATTTCTCCATCATTGGGTGATTCCTGTGTCTTTCTTGGGGTCCTGTTTTGTAGGTAGCCTCCATGGAGTTGTGAGTAGCAGTCTAGTCATCTTTGTTTTACATCTAGTATGTAAAACATACCTCCTATGAGTGAGTACATACCATGTTTGTCTTTCTAAGTCTTGGTTACCTCACTCAGGATGATTTTTTTTTCTAGATCCATCCATTTGCCTGCAAACCTCATGATGTCATTGTTTTTCTCTGCTGAGTAGTATTCCATTGTGTATATGGGCCATAATTTATTTATCCATTCTTCAGTTGAAGGGCATCTAGGTTGTTTCCAGGTTTTGGCTATTACAAACAATGCTGATATGAACATAGCTGAACAAGTACCCTTGTGGTATGATTGAGCATTCCTTGGGTATATGCCCAAGAGTGGTATAGCTGGATCTAGGGGGAGATTAATTCCCAATTTTTAAAAAAAGCACCATATTGGTTTCCAAAGTGGTTGTACAAGCTTGCATTCCCACCAACAGTGGAGGAGAGTTCCCCTAGTTCCACATCCTCTCCAGCATAAAGTGTCTTCAGTGTTTTTGATCTTAGCCATTCTGACAGGTATAAGGTGGTATCTCAGAGTTGTTTTGATTTGCATTTCCCTGATGATTAGGGATGTTGAGCAATTCCTTAAATGTCTTTCAGCCATTTGAGTTTCCTCTGTTGAGAATTCTCTGTTAAGTTCTGTAGCCCATTTCTTAATTGGACTGTTGGGCATTTTGATGTCTAATTTCGTGAGTTCTTTTTATATTCTGGATATCAGTCCTCTGTCAGATGTGGGGTTGGTGAAGACCTTTTCCCATTCTGTAAATCCAGCAATTTTAATACAGCACAATGAAAAGACTAAACCTAAGAATAATAGAGATAGAAGGATTCCAGCTCAATAGCACAGAAAATATGCAACAAAATCATAGAGAAAGAAAGACATGCCTATGAAGGTACAAGAAGCTTACAAAACACCAAATGTACTGGACCACAAAGAAAATTTTCTTCACCATATAATATTCAAAACACTAAACATACAGAATAACGAAAGACCATTAACAGCAGCAAAGGAAAAAGGCCAAGTGACTTATAAAGGCAGACCTATCAGAATTACATCCAACTTCTCAATGGGAACTCTGAAAGCCAGAAGGACCTGGACAGATGTTCTGCAGATACTAAGAGACCATGGATGCCAGTCCAGACTACTATACTGAACAAAGCTTCCAATCACCATAGATGGAGAAAACAAAATATTTCATGACAAAACCAGATTTAAACATTACATATCCACAAACCAAGTCCTACAAAAAAGTACTAGAAGGAAAACTCCAATCCAAGGAAGTTAGCTGCAACCACCAAAACACAGGCAATAGATAATCTCACACCAGCAAATCTCAAAGAAGGGAAATATACATACACACTACCACCACCACCACCAAAACCAAAAACAACAAGAATTAACAGTCACTGGTCATTTATATCTCTTAATATCAATGGATTCAATAAGCCTATAAAAAGGCACAGGCTTACAGAATGGATTGAAAACAGGATCTGATTCTGTACCCCTCCTCCCAGACACTGGAGCCCCAAGGATCAGGCAGCTGCCTCTTCCCCTGTCCCCTCGCCAAGAAAACAGCTTCCCTGCAACACCAGTGACCACCAGAGTCATAAGCCCACCCTGCACCGGTTGGGAACAGGTAAGATCCCATCTCCAGATTGGGCAGACCATGTCCCTAGCCCCTAGGCCCTGGGGGCACATTCTGTGCTCCTTCCCCCAGGCATTGGGGCCCCAGGGACTAGGCAGCTGTCTCTTCCCCTGCCCCCTCATCAAGAAAACCATCACCTATGATAACAGTGACCACTGGAGTCATAAGCCCACCCTGCACCAACTGGGAATAGCTGCCCCCTGAGAGAGAGTCCACTAGTGCCCACTGGACTAAGAACTGTTCCCTGAGACACAGAATCCATCAGTACCAATTGCACCAGGAACCTGAATTAGACCAAGAGCTCCCATTAGACCAAGAGTATCAATCGACCAAGAGAAGCTCTCTCAGGCACAGACACTACTTGCATGGAATGGAGGAGGAGATGGGTAGACACCAGTGTAAAAATACAGTCAACAACATAAAGACCAATATGGCACCATCAGAACCTAGTGGTTCTATATCAGCAAGACGCAAATATCCCAATGCAGAAGAATCAGAAGAAATTGACCTTAAAAATGACTTTAAGAAGATGATAGAGGCCTTTAAGGAGGAAATGAAAAATTCCCTTAAAGAAATCAAAGAAAAGACAAACAAAAATTGGAAGAAATAATACAGAAATTGAGGAAAAGACAAACAAAAAATTGGAGGAAGTCAATAAATCCCTTGAAGAAAGCCAAGCAAAAGCAATTAAACAGGTGAAGGAAACAGTCCAAGATCTGAAAACTGAAATAGAGGCAATAAAGATGACACAAACGGAGGGAATGGTAGAAATGGAAAATCTGAGTAAACAAACAGGAACTACAGATGCAAGCATAACCAACAGAATGCAAGAGATGAAGAGAGAATCTCTGGCATTGAAGATATGATACAGGAAATAAATTCATCAGTTAAAGAAAACTCTAAAACCAAACAAAGTCATAACACAAAACATCCAGGAAATTTGGGACACCATAAAAAGACCAAACCTAAAAATAATAGGGACAGAAGAAGGAGAAGAATACCAACTCAAAGACACAGAAAATATATTCAACAAAATCATAGAAGAATATTTTCCCAACCTAAAGTAGGAAATGTGTATGAAGATACAAGAAGCTTACAAAACAACAAATAGACTGGATCAAAAAAAGTCCCCTAGCCACATAATAATCAAACCACTAAAAATACAGAATAAAGAACAAATATTAAGAGCTGCAAAGGAAAAAGGCCAAGTAACATACAAAGGCAGACCTATCAGAATAATACCTGAATTTTCAATGGAGACTCTGAAAGCCAGAAGGCTCTAGACAGATGTTATGCAGACAATAAGAGACCATGGATGCCAACCCAGACTATTATATCCAAACTCTCAATCGCCATAGATGGACTAAAGAAGATATTCCATGATAAAACCAGATTTAAACAGTACCTATCCACAAATCCAGCCCTACAGAAAGCACTAGAAGTAAAAACCCAACCAAAGGAAGTTAGATACACCCATGTATCTATAAAACACAGGTAATAGATAATCCCACACCAAATACCAAAAAAAGAGAAACACACAACACTACTACCAAAAAATAACAGGGATTAATAATCACTGGTCATTAATATCCATTAATATCAATGGTCTCAATTCACCTATAAAAAGACACAGTCTAACAGAATGGATACAAAAACAGGATCTATCCTTCTGCTGCATACAAGAAACATACCTCAACTTCAAGGACAGACACTAACTCAACTTAAAAGGCTGGGAAAAGACTTTCCAATCAAATGGACTTAAGAAGCAAGCTGGTATAGCTACCCTAATATCTAATAAAATAGACTTCAAACTAAAATCAGTCAAAGGAGATTGGGAAGAACATTACATATTTATCACAGGGAAAATCCACCAAGATGAAGTCTCAGTTCTGAACATTTATGCCCCAAATACAAGAACACACACATATGAAAAAGAAACATTACTAAAGCTTAAATTGCAATCAAACTCCACACACTAGTAGTTGGAGATTTCAACTCTCACCACTGGATAGATATGCCAGAATGTACAACATACCCAAACTTATGGTACACTATGAAAGCAGTGCTAAGAGGGAAATTCATAGCACTAAATGCCCACATAAAGAAGTTGGAGATGCTTTCTATTTTCCATTGCACACTTTTGGCTTCTTTGTCAAAAATTATATGTTCATAGGTGTGCGGGTTAATGTCAGGGTCTTCAATTTGATTCTATTGGTCCACATGTCGGTTTTTATGCCAATACCAAGCTATTTTTATTACTGTAGCTCTATAGTAGAGCTTGAAGTCAGGGATCGTGATGCCTCCAAAGGTTGTTTTATTGTACAGGATTCTTTTGGCTATCCTGGGTTTTTTGCTTTTCCATATGAAGTTGAGTATTATTCTTTTCAGGTCTGTGAAGAACTGTGTTGGTATTTTGATGGGGATTGCATTGAATCTGTAGATTGCTTTTAGTAAAATTGTTATTTTTACTATGTTGGTCCTGCCTATCCATGCGTATGGGAGATCTTTCTATTTTCTGACATCTTCTTCAATTACTTTTTTCAGGGACTTAAAGTTCTTGTCATATAGGTCCTTCACTTGCTTGGTTAGTGTTACCCCAAGGTATTTTATGTCATTTGTGGCTATTGTAAAGGGTGATGTATCTCTAATTGCCTTCTCAGCTTCTTTGTCCATTGTATATAGGAGGGCTACTGATTTTTTTGAGTTGATCTTGTATCCTGCTATGTTGCTGAAGATGTTTATAAGCTTTATCAGTTCCTTGGTGGAATCTTTGGGATCACTCAAGTATACTATCATGTCATCTGCAAATAGGGAAAGCTTGACTTCTTCCTTTCTAATTTGTATCCCCTTAATCTCCTTATGTTGTCTTATTGCTCTGGCTAGAACTTCAAGTACTATATTGAATAAGTATAGGGAGAGCTGACAACCTT
The DNA here is from genome assembly GCF_049852395.1 of Peromyscus maniculatus bairdii. Taxonomy (NCBI): domain Eukaryota; kingdom Metazoa; phylum Chordata; class Mammalia; order Rodentia; family Cricetidae; genus Peromyscus; species Peromyscus maniculatus. Next base: position 1,184,144 of record NC_134875.1, on the reverse strand, counting down.
GCCTCATTCCTGATTTTAGTGGAATTGCTTTGAGTTTCTCTCCATTTAATTTGATGTTGGCTGTTGGCTTGCTGTAAATTGCCTTTATTATGTTAGGTATGTTCTCTGTATTCCTGATTGCTCCAAGACTTTTATCATGGAGGGGTGTTGTATTATGTCAAATGCCTTTTCTGCATCTAGTGAGATGATCATGTGGTTTTTTTCATTGAGTTTGTTTATATGGTGTATTACATTGACTTTTGTATGTTGCCAAAAGTGTACAATGGAAAAAAAGAAAGCATCTTCAACAAATGGTGCTGGCATAACTGGATATCAATGTGTAGAAGGCTGCAAATAGACCCATATCTGTCACTGTGCACAAAACTTAAGTCCAAGTGGATCAAGGACCTCAACATAAATCCAGCTACTCTGAACCTGCTAAAAGAGAAAGTAGGAAGTAGTCTTGAATGCATTGGCATAGGAGATCACTTCCTAAATACAACACCAGTAGCACAGACACTGAGAGAAACAATCAATCAATGGGAACTCTTAAAACTGAGAAACTTTTGTAGAGCAAAGGATATGGTCAACAAGGCAAAGCGACAGCCTACAGAATGGGAAAAGATCTTCACCGACCCCACATCTGACAGAGGACTGATATCCAGAATATATAAGGAACTCAAGAAATTAGACATCAAAACGACCAACAGTCCAATTAAGAAATAGACTATAGAACTAAACAGAGAATTCTCAACAGAGGAAACTCAAATGGCTGAAATACATTTAAGGAATTGCTCAACATCCCTAATCATCAGGGAAATGCAAATCAAAACGACTCTGAGATACCACCTTACACCTGTCAGAATGGCTAAGATCAAAAACACTGAAGACACTTCATGCTGGAGAGGATGTGGAACTAGGGGAACTCTCCTCCACTGCTGGTAGGAATGCAAGCTTGTACAGCCACTTTGGAAATCAATGTGGTGGTATTGTGTTCCCCAAAATATTGTGTACTCTAATAAATTTATCTGGGGTCAGAGAACAGACAGCCACTAGATACAAAGGCTAGAAAATGGTGGCACTCACACCTTTAATCCTAGCATTCCAGAGATAGAAATCCCTCTGGATCTCTGTGAGTTCAAGGCCACATTGGAAATAGCCAAGCATGGTGACATACACCCTTAATCCCAGAAAGCCAGCCTTTAATCCCAGGGAGTGGTGGTAGAAAGCAGAAAGATATATAAGGCGTGAGGACCAGAAACTAGAAGCATTTGGCTGGTTAAGCATTTGGCTGGTTAAGCATTTGGCTGGTTAAGCTTTCAGGCTTTGGAGCAACACAATTCAGCTGAGATTCATTCTGGATAAGGACTCAGAGGCTTCCAACCTGAGGAAATAGGACCAGCTGAGGAAATGGCAAGGTGAGATAGCTGTGGCTTGTTCTGTCTCTCTGACCTACCAGCATTGACCCCAATAACTGGCCTTGGGTTTGATTTTATTAATAAGAACTTTTCAGATTCCTGCTACAAATCAATATGGTGCTTTCTTAGAAAATTGGGAATCAATCTGCCCCAAGATCCCGCTATACCACTCTTGGGCATATACCCAAGAAATGCTCAACCATACCACAAGAGCACTTGCTCAGCTATGTTCATATCAGCATTGTTTGTAATAGCCAAAACCTGGAAACAACCTAGATGCCCTTCAACTGAAGAATGGATAAATAAATTGTGGCACATATACACAATGGAATACTACTCAGCAGAGAAAAACAATGACATCATGAGGTTTGCAGGCAAATGGATGGATCTAGAAAAAAATCATCCTGGGTTACCTCACCCAGACACAGAAAGACAAATATGGTATGTACTCACTCATAGGAGGATACTAGAGTTGGAACAAGGATGACTGGACTGCTACTCACTTCACCAGGGAGGCTACCTGGAAAACAGGACCCCAAGAAAGATACGAGGATTGCCCAATGATGGAGAAATGGCTGAGATCTACATGAACAACCTGGACATGAGTAGGAGTAATGAAGGGCGAGGGTCGAGGGAAAGAGAGCCTGTGGGAGCCGGAGATCCCAGCTGGATCAAAAACAGAGAGGGAGAACAAGGAATAAGTGACCATGGTAAATGAAAACCACATGAGAAAAGGAAGAAACAAAGTGCTATAGAGGCCCACAGAAATCCACAGAGATACCCCCACAATAGATGGCTGGCAGTGGTCGAGAGACAGCCGGAACTGACCTACTCTGGTGATGGGATGGCCAAACACCCTAATAGTCATGCCAGAAACCCCATCCAAGGAATGAGGAATCTGGATGCAGAGATCCATGGCCAGGCCCTGGGTGGAGCTCTGGGATTCCAATTAGCGAGAAAGAGAAGGGTTTATATGAGTGAGAATTGTTGAGATCATGGTTGGAAAAAGCACAGGGACAAATATCCAAACGAAAGGAAACACATGAACTATGAACCAATAGCTGAGGAGCCCCCAACTGGATCAGGCCCTCTGGATAAATAAGACAGTTGATTAGCTTGATCTGCTTGGGAGGTATCTAGACAGTGGGACCGGGTCCTGTCCTCAGTGCATGAACTGGCAGTTTGGAACCTGGGGCTTATACAGGGACGCTTGGCTCAGCCTGGGAGGAGGGGACTGGACCTGCCTGGACTGAATCTACCAGGCTGAACTCAATCCTCAGGGGAGGCTTTGCCCTGGAGGAGATGGGAATGGGGGGGGTGGACTGGGGTGGGGTAGTGTGGGGCGGAAGGGGGGAGAACAAGGGAATCCGTGGCTGGTATGTAAAATTAAATTTAATAAATAAATTTTAAAAATGAAAAAAATATAATACAAAAAAAAGAAAGTTAAAAAAAAAGAAGTTGGAGAAATCTCACACTATTGACTTAACGGCACAACTGAAAGCTCTAGAAGAAAAAGAAGCAACCTCATCCAGGAGGAGTGGAAGCCAAGAAATAATCAAATTGAGTGCTGAAATCAATAAAATAGAAACAGAGCAGTACAAAGAATCAATGAAACAAAGAATTGTTTCTTTGAGAAAATCAACAAGATAGACAAGCCCTTATCCAGACTAACTAAAAGGCAGAGAGAAAGAGAGCATCCAAATTAACAAAATCAGAAATGAAAAGAGAGACATAACAAGTGACAACAAGGAAATCCAGAGAATCCTCAGGTCATACTTCATAAATTTGTACTCCACAAAATTGGAAAATCTAAAAGGAATGGACAATTTTCTGGATAGGTACCATATACCCAAATTAAATCAAGACCAGATAAACAATTTAAATAGACCTATAACTAACTCCTATGGAAATAGAAGCAGTCATTAAGTCTTCCAACCAAAGTAATCCCAGGGCCACTTGGTTTCAGTGCAGAATTCTACTATAATTTCAAGGAAGAGCTAATACCAATACTCCTCAAATTGTTCCAAACAATAGAAACAGAAGGAACATTGCCAAACTCCTTCTATGAGGCTACAGTTACCCTGATACCCAAACCACACAAAGATGCAACAAAGAAAGAAAATTACAAACCAATCTCCCTCATGAACATTGATGCAAAAATACTCAATAAAATACTGGCAAACTGAATCCAAGAACACATCAAAAAAATCATCCAGCAGATGCAGGTAGGCCTGTGGCAGTGGCCCCCGGAGGTAGACGGGCCCGGTGGCGGCAGCCGACAGGGACATTCAGGCCCAGCAGCAGCTGGCAGAGACATTCAGGCCTAGTGGCGGCCCACAGAGGTGGACAGGCCTGGTGGCGGAGATAAGCAGACGGAGGTGGATGGGCCCGGCGGTGGCGGCCGACAGAGACATTCAGGCCCGGCAGTGGCCCACAGAAGTAGACAGGCCACATGGCTGAGACAAGCAGACGCAGGTGGGTCCGCGGCGGCAACCCTCGGAGGTGGACGGGCCCGGTGGCAGCAGCCAACAGGGACATTCAGGCCCAGCGGCAGCCGGCAGAGACATACAGGCCTGGTGGCGGCCCGCAGAGGCAGACAGACCCAGCGGCAGCTGACAGGGACATACAGGCCCGGCGGCAGAGAAAAGCGGACACAGGTGGGCCTGTGGCGGTGGGCCGCAGGGGTGGACAGGCCCGGGGATGGAGACAAGCAGACGCAGCTTGGAATGGGGACGCCCCTAGCCCCAACACCTGGGGAAGAGGCTATCTCCGTGGGTCGGAACCAGGGCGAGTCTGGGCACTCCATCTGGGGACAACCCAGGGCCCAACTGCTGATCCTGTGAAACCCAACAACTTGGAGGGGTTGGTGAGACTACCCTGCTCAGCTGAAACCCATCTGGGAGAGGATTCAGATGCCTACAGTTTGAAGTCTGAAGAAACAAGATCAGCTGAGGAGTTGACAAATGAACAAAACGTGACCTGGGAACACAGAAGAAGGCGCTACCTGTGGTGGTATTGTGCTCCCCAAAATATTGTGTACTCTAATAAATTTATCTGGGGTCAGAGAACAGACAGCCACTAGATACAAAGGCTAGAAAATGGTGGCACTCACACCTTTAATCCTAGCATTCCAGAGATAGAAATCCCTCTGGATCTCTATGAGTTCAAGGCCACATTGGAAATAGCCAAGCATGGTGACATGCCTTTAATCCCAGAAAGCCAGCCTTTAATCCCAGGGAGTGGTGGTAGAAAGCAAAAAGATATATAAGGCGTGAGGATCAGAAACTAGAAGATTTTGGCTGGTTAAGCATTCAGGCTTTTGAGCAGTAATTCAGCTGAGACCCATTCTGGATGAGGACTCAAAGGCTTCCAGTCTAAGGAAACAGGACCAGCTGAGGAATTGGCAAGGTGAGATAGCTGTGGCTTGTTCTGTCTCTCTGATCTACCAGCATTGACCCCAATAACTGGCCTCGGGTTTGATTTTATTAATAAGAACTTTTAAGATTCCTGCTACAGCTACCCAGCCACTAAACCAGATCATGAGAATCATAAGTATATAATTCACCGACTGAAATCAGCTGTCCCTGAAGAAACAGCCCAATAGCACCAATTTAACCAAGAACCCCTACTAAACCAAGACTAAAAATTAGAACAAGAAAGGCACTCTCAGACACAGACACCACCTGCACCGCACAGAGGAAAAGATGAGTAGACGCCAGTGCAAAAATACAGGCAACAACATAAAGACCTATATGGCAACATCAGAACCTAGTGATTCTACACCTGCAAGACCTAAACATACCATGACAGAAGAAACAGAAGAAATCAACCCTAAAAATGACTTTAAGAAGATGATAGAGGCCCTTAAAAGAAGAAATAAAACATTCCCTCAAAGAGGAAATAAAAACTTTCCTTAAAGAGGAAATGAAAAACTACCTTAAAGAGGAAATAAAAACTTTCCTTAAAGAGGAAATGAAAAACTCTCTTAAAGAGGAAATAAAAACTTCCCTTAAAGAGGAAATGAAAAACTCCATTAGAGAGGAAATAAAAAACTCCCTTAAAGAAATGGAAGAAAAAACGAACAAAAAATGGGAAGAAATCAAATCAAGCCAAGAAAAAGCAATTAAACAGATGAAAGAAACATTCCAAGATCTGAAAAATGAATTTGAGATAATAAAGAAAACACATGCTGAGGGATTGCTGGAAATAGAAATCCTGACTAAACGAACAGGAACTACAGAAACAAGCATAACCAACCTATTGCAAGAGATGGAACAGAGAATCTCTGACACTGAAGACATGATAGAGAAAATAGATTCGTCAGTCAAAGAAAACACTAAAGACAAAAAAGTCGTAACACAAAACGTCCAGGAAATTTGGGACACCATGAAAAGACCAAACCTAAGAATAATAGGGATAGAAGAAGGAGAAGAATACCAACTCAAAGGCACAGAAAATATATTCAACAAAATCATAGAAGAAAACTTTCCTAACCTAAAGAAAGAAATGCCTATGAAGATACAAGAAGCTTACAGAACACCGAATAGGCTGGATCCAAAAAAAAAAAAAAAAAAAAAGTCCCCTCGCCACATAATAATCAAAACACTAAACACACAGAACAAAGAAAAAATATTAAGAGTCATAAAGGAAAAAGACCAAGTAACATATAAAGTCAAACCCATCAGTATAACACCAGACTACTCAATAGAGACTAAGAAAGCTAGAAGATCATGGACAAATCTCATGCAGACACTAAGAGACCACGGATGCCAACCCAGACTATTATACCCAGCAAAACTCTCAATCATCATAGGCAGAGTAAACAAAATATTCCAGGATAAAACCAGATTTAATCAATACCTGTCCACAAACCCAGCCCTACAGAAAGCACTAGAAGGGAAAATTCAACCCAAAGAAGCTAAACACATCCATGAAAAATCAAGCAATAGATAATCCCACACCAACATACACCACAGAAGGACAACACAACACAACCACAAAAAATAACAGGAATTAACAATCACTGGTCATTAATATCCATCAATATCAATAGTCTCAACTCACCTATAAAAAGACATAGGTTAACAGAATGGATAAGAAAACAGAACCCATCCATCTGCTGCATACAAGAAACACACCTTAACTTCAAAGACAGACACTACCGCTGAGTAAAGGGCTGGGAAAAGGCTTTCAAAGCAAATGGACCTAAGAAACAAGCTGGTGTAGCTATCCTAATATCTAGAGAAAAAGGATGTTTCAAAAGAGAAGAAGTCTTGTGGCAATGCCTCAGTGGTCCAGGTAACTACCAGAACTCGGAAATCCGCGACAGAAACTAAGGCAGCAGAGACGAAACACATAGATGTACATACAGGAAATAATAAAGAAAAAGTCAGTAAAGCCAAGAAGAACAAAAGAAAGGTGGATGCTGAAGCCCATCCGTCAGATGAGCCTGCAAACGAGGAACCAGTGACAAAAAGGAAAAAAAAAAGATGGAAAGCAAATCCAAAAATAGTACCGAGGTGCCAAAGGATGACAGCAAGACGGAGGAGACTAAGGGGGACAATAAAAAGCAAAATACTTCCATTAAAAAAGGTGCAAAGAAGAAACCTCAAAAAGGTAGGTCAAGTGAGAAGGGCAGCAGACCTGCTCAGGAGACGCAGAAGGGGACGGCTCCGGCAGAGCCTCCTTCCATGGAGCTGGCTCAGGAGGAGGTCTCTTCTGGTCCTGCACTCACTCAGGTGGTGGTCACCCCTACAGGCTCTACTCAGCCCGGGCTTCCTTCTCCCATGGATATTGCTCGGACTGGGCCTGCTCAGATGGAGCTGCCTTCTCCCCTGGAGCCTCCTCAGAGGGAGCCGCCTCCTCCCCTGGAGCCTGCTCAGAGGGAGTTGCCTACTCCCTTGGAGCTTCCTCAGAGGGAGCCGCCTCCTCCCATGGAGCCTCCAGGGATGGAGCAGCCTCTTCCCATGGAGCTTGCTCAGATGGAGCAGCCTCCTCCCATGGAGCCTGCTCAGAGGGAGCCTCCTCCTCCCATGGAGCCTGATCAGATGGTGCCTGCTGTGGGATGTTCTGTATGTCCTGTGGGAGCCCTTCTTGGGTTCTTTGTGGCGTTACCCAGCAGGTCCGCATAGAGGATGATTAGGACCATGGGCCTGAGTGCAGGTGTCTGAGATGGTCTGCACTTGGCTGTGCTGGGGGATGGTCTGTATGTCAAGTTGTTCTGATTGATCAATAAATAAAACCTGATCGGCTGTGGCTAGGCAGGAAGGATAGGCGGGACTAACAGAGAGGAGAAATAAAAGGACAGGAAGGCAGAAGGACTGATGGCCAGATGCCGCCATGACCAGCAGCATGTGAAGATGCCGGTGGGCCACCAGCCACGTGGCAAGGTATAGATTTATGGAAATGGACTAATTTAAGCTATAAGCACAGTTAGCAAGAAGCCTGCCACGGCCATACAGTTTGTAAGCAATATAAGTCTCTGTGTTTACTTGGTTGGGTCTGAGCGGCTGTGGGACTGGCGGGTGATAAAGATTTGTCCTGACTGTGGGCAAGGCGGAAAACTCTAGCAACAGGTGCCGCCTCCTCCCATGGAGTCTCAGCGGGGACATTGTCAGAAGAGGCTGCTTTGTCCTTTGGACCATGCTCAGGTGGAGGTTGCTCAGACAGGGCCTCCTCACATGGGATCTGTTCAGAAAGAGCCTCCTGCTGTCATGGAGCCACCTCTTCAAGTGAAACCAGTCACCAAAAGGTCTTCTCCCCGAAAAGAGAGTACCAAGGAGAAGTCGGGCATGCGGAGTGAGGTGGTACGGCAGGAGCAAGTCCTTATTGAAGTTGGCTTGGTGTCTGTTAGAGATAACCAGCTTCTGAAGGGAAACAGGCATGCACAGGATCTTCCAAAGGGAAACTCAAGAAGAGACGAGACACCTAAGGACCAAGAAATTGGCTCTGATGGGGAAGGAAATAAAATGGCCCCTCTCAAGAAAGTAGGAACAGAGGAAGCTGGCAAGAGTCTATCTACGCTTGCTGCTCCCAAGGAATCTACCAGTGTCTTACCCTTGGAACAAGGCTCAAATGGGTCAGGTAGTGAAATGTTACATGCTAAGTGTCAGACTGGTTCAGCTGGGCTTTGTGAAATGGAAGTGGACACTGAACAGAACCCAGACAGTGTCCCTGTGAAAGCCTCAGCACCCGAACCGGCGTCACCATTGCCTCCTGTCCCATCACCAACAGTAACGGCCTCGCCTCCTATCACTTTGGCTGAAAACGAGTCACCGGACATTGATGAAGATGAAGGCATCCACAGCCATGATGGAGGTGACCTGAGTGATAATATGTCCGAGTGAAGTGATGATTCTGGGCTGCATGGGGCTCGGCCAGTGCCACAAGAAGCAAGTTCAAAAAGTGGGAAAGAGGGGTTGGCAGTTAAAATAACCGAGGGAGAGTTTGTTTGTATTTTCTGTGATCAGTCTTTCAGAAAGGAAAAGGATTGCAGCAAGCACCTCAATCGCCATCTGGTTAATGTATACTTCCTTGAAAAAGCAGCCGAGAGGCAGGAGTAGTGAGCCGGCCTGTGGAGGGCAGCTCGTCACAGTTTGTAAGCAATGCCTCACTTTTAGTTTAAGGCAGTAGACACACACAAGCTCGCTTTAATTAGTGTCCAGTGCTGATTTTTAAGTGACATTTTTTCCTTAGGACTGTATGTGTTACCTAGTGACTTGCAAAAACCTTAGTAAATCCTGGGGAGTTAATGTAAGAAAACAGATACTTAATCTGTTAGCTTGTGCAGTGCAGCGAAGAAAGGCGGGATGGTAGGTGATGTTCTCCGGGGTGTCTACCTGTGTGGAACCGGTCGGGTGTTCTGCCCTTTTCACTTCACTTGCTATTTTTAGTTTCTTGTTTAGGCTGATTAAAATTGGCGTAGCAAATTACTTGAAGAATTTGCCTGCTTTATATAAGTAAAGTTAGCACTTTAAGGTTTCTTTAGAGATGAGAAAAGACATTTAAATTGAAGAAAAATTCTTTCAACAGTGGACATTGTATCTGTTCAGGTAATAGCTTCCTGACTTATGGTCGATATTTTGTGCTTCTATGTTAATCATTATGAAAAGTGATTTTTGGTGGGTTTTTAATTTTTTTTTATTTTGGTGCTTTAGTGGCTTAAGATGTTGCACATGGTTTTTTGTTTTTCTTTTTTAATATATGCAGTTAATTCCCCCCCTCTAGAGATAGCATTGTGTTTAATAGTAACACTTTATACATATATGCATGTTATTTTTTTTCTTTTTGGGGGTTACTTTTAGGCTTGTTTGCAAAAGGGCCATTTTTCTTTGCTGCAGTTGTCTTTTTGCAGAACAATAGTGTGTGCAAGTTTATGAGCAATGGAACATGCAGGTTCAATCCATTGTTTTTATTTTTTTAATCTTAACCTCTTGATCTATGCCAGAAGCAGTTTCATGTAAGTTATTTTGATGGTGAGCATATGTGTAATTCTACAGCTCTCCGGGTCTGGTTTTTGCAGTAAGCCACTAGATCCCATATTGAACACAATTTAATCTCAGTATCAGCCATTAGAGTTTTTTTACTTTGCTGTTTCTAGCTTATTTCTTACAGAGTGAGAAGTCATTCTTTGAAGAGTTTCTTTTTTCAATAGATGGTTGATGTTGGGATGGTTATTCAAATCAAGTGATGAGTGATGAACTCCAAGTCATCCTTGGAAATAGCAAATCTGTAGCCCAACATAATTATCCTTTAAACTAGAGAATATCACTTGTGAGAAAACCATCATGGCCACATGGCTGATTTAGAGTGAAGTGCTGAGTTCTGGCAAACAGCTGCATCTTTTCTTCCAGTGAGTACCTGAACAGGGCTGATGTGAATTATGTACAGTCCAGATTTTAAGAATCATACTTTCTCAGGGATCTCCACAAACTAGTGGGTGTCCTCGCTGCCCCTGTGAGACAGCCTCTGTACGGGAGAGGCCTCACGTGACTTTGTTCCTGGTGTTCCTCTGGGGACACCTGTGTGAGAAACTGCATGCTCCAGAACCAGCTCTCGTGTCCTTTGGCCAATGCCGGAGTGTGAAATAGTCCAACGTGGGATTTTTCTTACTAGTAGTAAACAAAGGATGATCCCAATCGGGAATCGTGACTTTTTTTTTTTTTTTTGATGATGGTCATGTTCTGTTTTGAAATAACCTCTGTGTATTTCATTTATTTTCTTTTACCTGGCGATCTCTGAGCAGGCTTCAGATTTTGACAGTTGATGAAAGATAAGACAACCATTAATGTGTGGGTGAAAAGCTTGGTGAAATTCTGAGTGAAGTTTTAGTTAAAGTTGGTTGAACTTGGGATTGACTGGGAGGCCAAAGATTTAAAAATCAGAAGATTCTTTTAAGACACAAGTTGTGTGATAATAGTGTGTTTTGTGTGTGTGAATGAGAATTTGTAAATGTTGAATTCTAGGCTCCGACAATCATTGTCAGTGCAGATCAAGCTGCAAGTATTTATGTTTTAAAACTTAAATTATAAAGCTAGTTACGTCTTTCTAACAACTAGTTTTAATGTTTATGAGCATATTTTACCTACATTACCTTTTCAGGATATTGAGAAAGATGCATCACAAGCACAGGCTGGAGGCTGGGGGCTAGATGGTTTTGAGGAAGAGGTCTTGGTGGACTCTTTCATAGAGCAAAGGGAAGCAATGCCTTCTGGGAAATGAGCTAAGTTTTAATCTAGTCTTTAAGATTAGAAGTCAAAAACAAAAATATTAAGGAAATGAAAACCTAATTGATCTTTGAAGTATTGTTATGTGGAATTGAGTGGGACTTTTGAGGCCTTTCTTCCAGAAAACAAGGACTAGGTTGTCAGGCCTATATTAGGCCTAAACCTTGGTGCCATGCAGTTGTACTTAAATCATTTCAATGGAAAGTGTCTTAGTGATTGGAACTTCTAGTGCAGTTTGGAGTTCTTCCATTTGAAAAATGTGATATTTGCATGGGATTGTTCGAATCTTGTTTTCTAGTCCCTCCCCATCACCACTCTCATAGTCTGAAGGTAGATTTTTCTCTTGATAAAGGAACAAAAAAGTGAACATCTTGTTTGTAAATAGGTATCTAGTAACTAGTGGTAAACTTGAAATGGTAGAATTCTTTAAAGCCTAATTCTAGGTAACCTTAGGAAAATGTATATTAATTATTTTTGAACCTGTATTCACCTTGTTTTTTTCAAATATCTTAAGTTATATTTTCTTTTTCAGAGCTGCTTCTTATTTGGGGGCTACTTTTTTTTTTAAATTGAGGCATAATTCATAAAAGGGTATATTGTTTTGATGAGACTTTTTACAACTGTGGCTGGATGTCTTTCTTTAGTCTTCCAAGAAGGGCCATTTTACTTTTTTAGAATTACTTTTTAAAGTCATGAGGTCAACAACTTGGACTACTATGCATGTAAGTGCTAATGCAAATTAAAGCCCAAGTTGACCTCCAGCAGCAGTTCATTCTATGTTGACAGTGAGAGAACACTTTGCCTGTTAGGATACTGTTACTCGTGGACTGAAATGCTGAAGAAACCCCTCCCCCTATTTTGTTTTTTGCAAAAATCAAGGTATATTCTAGGGTTTCCTGGTTGACCTCAACAGATAAACTGAGCTGATAGTCTTAGTTCAGAAATGATCTAAATGTAGATTTACAGTCTACGTGTACAGTTGGCTAAGTGAGATTGCTTTCACAGTTCTGCATGTATCCCATCGGCTCCCCATCAGTCACTGAACTCTTAAAACTGGTATTGTAACATTATCACAATGTTTTGCGCCAATTTTATAAACTTTACAGTGCAATATGTGTTCCTTTTCTGAGGCAAACCAAAGGTATATTTCTCAAGGTTCTGCTGCTATCAGCAGCGTTGATGGAGGATTTTTTATACATTTGTAATAGATAGAAATAAACCAGAAAAAAAGAAGAAAAAAAAAGTGGTGGAGGAAAAAGTGAACACTGCAAGAATACTCAAAAGGGCTGAGAGTTGAAAACGCCAAGAATGGCTTTGCATAGTAAATTGAATAGAACAGCTCTGAACTATAGCTTACTTTTCCTGGTTTGGTCTGACAGAATGATTGAATGCTTTTGTACAAAAATCAGAGCCTTAAAAACAAGGATTTGGTGAGATTGTAAAATGGTGTGCCACTTTGGCAAAACAGTTTGGTGGTTGGTCAAAATGCAAAACATTGTTACTCTGTTACTCAACAATTCTACCCTTAGGAATATATCCTCAAACTACTGAAAATGTGCACCTATGAAACATGTACATGAAGGTTTACAGCAGTGTGTTGCTAGTAGTAAAAAAGTTAAAACAACTCAAATAGCTATCAAATACTGGAGAGAAATAAAATGTGGCTTATTCATACAATAGAATATTATTAAGACATAAAAATGAATGAGAAACTGACAGATTAAATGACTTTGGTGAACCTTCATAATTTCATTTGTAGATCTTTCCATTTCTAATTTATAAATACATTTGGGGTTATAAATTATAAATGTACTGTCTCCTGTCAACATTGTATACTTCTATTTGATAATTTCTGTGTCAAACATTATATGGAAATGTTTCCAAGTATTTTCTGTATTAACTGTGAGTGAATAGAACAAAATAAATTGCCTGTGATGGAAAAAAAATCATCCATCATGATCAAGTAGGCTTCATTCCAGAGATGCAAGGGTGGTTTGACATATGAAAATCTGTCAATGTAATACACCATATAAACAAACAAACAACTGATCATGAAAAAAACCACGTGATCATCTCATTAGATGCTGAAAAAGCCTTTGACAAAATACAACACCCCTTCATGATAAAGGTCTTGGAGAAATCATGGATAAAAAGAACATACCTAAATATAATGAAGGCCATATACAGCAAGCCAACAGCCAACATCAAACTAAATGATGAAAAACTCAAAGTGATTCCACTCAAATCAGGAACAAGTTAAGGATGTCCACTTTTCTCCATACCTATTCAATATGGCACTCAAAAGTTCTAGATAGAGCAATAAGACAACAAAAGGAGATCAAGGGGATACAAATTGGAAAGGAAGAAGTCAAACTTTCACTATTTTCAGATGATATGATAGTATACATGACTCCAAAAATTCTACCAGGGAATTCCTACAGTTGACAAATACCTTCAGTAATGTGGTAGGATACAAGATTAACTAAAAAAAAATCAGTAGCCCTCCTATATCCTTATGATAAAAGGGCTGAGAAAGAACTTAGAGAAACAATACCCTTTACAATAGCCACAAATAACCTAAAATATCTTGGGGTAACTCTAACCAAACAAGTGAAAGACCTATATGATAAGAACTTTAAGTCTTTGAAGAAAGAAATTGAAGAAAATATCAGAAAATGAAAGATCTCCCATGCTCTTGGATAGGTAGGATCAACATAGTAAAACTGGTAATCTTACCAAAAGCAATCTATGGATTAGGTGCAATCCCCATCAAAATCCCAAAGCAATTCTTCACAGACCTGGAAAGAATAACATTCAACTTCATATGGAAAAACAAAAACCCAAGGATAGCCAAAACAATCCTATACAATAAAAGAACTTCCAGGGGCATCACCATTCCTGACTTCAAGCTCTACTGTAGAGCTATAGTAGTAAAAAAAAAACAGCTTGGTATTGACATAAAAACAGATATGTGGATCAATGGAATCAAATTGAAGAGCCTGACATTAATTCACATACCTATGAACACCCGATTTTTGACAAAGAAGCCCAAACTGTACAATGGAAAAAAGAAAGCATCTTCAACAAATGGTGCTGGCATAACTGGATGTCTACATGTAGAAGAATGCAAATAGATCCATATCTATTGCCATGCACAAAACTCAAGTCCAAATGGATCAAAGACCTAAACATAAATCCAGCTACTCTGAACTTGATAGAAGAGAAAGTAGGAAGTAGTTTTGAATGCATTGGCTCAGGAGACCACTTCCTAAATATAACACCATTAGCACAGACACTGAGAGAAACAATCAATCAATGGGACCTCCTGAAACTGAGAAGCTTTTGTAGAGCAAAGGACATGGTCAACAAGACAAAGCTACAGCATACAGAATGGGAAAAGATCTTTACCAACCCCACATCTGACAGAGGGTTGCTCTCCAAAATATATAAAGAATTCAAGAAACTAGACATCAAATATCAAATAATCCAATTAAAAATGGGGCACAGACCTAAACAGAACAACAGAAGAATCTCAAATGGTAAAAAGACATTTAAGGAAGTGTTCAACATCCTTAGCTATCAGGGAAATGCAAATCAAAATGATTCTGAGATATCATCTTACACCTGCCAGAATGGCTAAGATCAAAAACACTGATGACAGCTTATATTGAAGAGAATATGGAGCAAGGGGAACACTCCTCTACTGTTGGTGGGAATGCAAACTTGTACAGTCACTCTGGAAATCAGTATGGAGGTATCACAGTAAATTGGGAATCAGTCTCCCTCAAGATGTAGCAATATCACTCTTGGGCATGTACTCAAAAATGCTCAGCCACACCACAAGGACATTTTTCTCAACTATATTCGTAGAAGCATTATTAGTAATAGCTAGAACCTGGAAACAACCTAGATGCCCCTCAACCAAAGAATGCATAAAGAAAATGTGGTACATTTACACAATGGAGTATTACCCAGTGGTAAAAAAAACAATGACATCATGAAATTTGTAGGCAAATAGATGGAACTGGAAAAAATTGTTCTGAATGAGGTAACCCAGACTGAGAAAGACAAAAACAGTATGTACTCACTCATAAGTGAATATTAGATGCAAAGCAAAGGATAACCAGACAATATTCCACCCCCCAGAAGCTGGGTAAAGAGGAGAACCTGTGGTGATATTGTGTCCCCCAAAATAGTGTGCACCCTAATAGACTTATCTGGGGTCAGAGAACAGAACATCCACTAGATATAGAGGCCAGAAAATGGTGGCACACATGCCTTTAATCCTAGCATTCTGAAGGCAGAGATCTGTGTGGATCTCTGTGAGTTCAAAGCCACACTGGAAATAGCCAAGCATGCTGACACACACCTTTAATCCCAGGAAGTGTTAGCAGGAAGCAGAAAGGTATATAAGACGTGAAAATCAGGATGCCTGGTTAAGCTCTTAGGCTTTTAGCAGCAGTTCAGCTGAGATCCATTTGGATGAGGACTCAGAGGCTTCTAGTCCGAGGAAACAGGATCAGCTGCGGAATTGGCAAGGTGAGGTGGCTGTGGCTTGTTCTGCTTCTCTGATCTTTCAGCGTTCACCCCAATACCTGGCTCCGGGTTTGTTTTTATTAATAAGACCTTTTAAGGTTTGTGCTACAAGGATACCCTAAGAGGGACACATATGGATTACCCCAGAAAGGGCAAAGGTTTAAGATCTCCTGGGTAAACTGGGAGGGGAGAGTAAAGGGGAGGGAATAGATGGTGGGAACATGAATGTTCAAGATGGCCGAGTTGGGGGAGGGATGGAGAGGTAGAGCAATGAAAAAGATATCTTGACAGAGTGAACCATTAATGGGTTAGGGAGAAATCTGGAGCTAGAGAAATCCACAGGAACCCACAAGGATGTCCCCAGTTAAGACTCCTAGCAATAGTGGAGAGGGTGCATGAACTAGCCTTCCCCTGTACTCGGATTGGTGACTACCTTAATTGTCATCATAGATTCTATATCCAGTGACTGATGGAAGCAGATGCAGAGACCCACAGCCAAGCACTTGGCCAAGCTCCTGGAGTTTAGTTGAAGAGAGGGAGGAGGAATTATAATCATCATGGGATAAAGCACAGAGACAGCTGACCCAAGCTAGTGGGAGCTCATGGACTCTGGACTGACAGTTGGGGAGCCTGCATGGGACCAAACTAAGCCCTCTGAATGTGGGTGAAAGTTGCATGGCTTGATGTGTTTGTTGGTCCCCTGACAATGGGACCAGTGTTTATCCTGGATACATGCACTGGCTTTTTAGAGCCCATTCCCTATCCTGTGATGCAGGGGGAAGGGGCTTGGTCCTGCCCCAACTTGGTATGGCAGCCTGTGTTGACTAACCAAGTGAGGCCTTACCCCCAGTGAGGAGGGGATTGGGTGGGACAGAGGAGGTGAGGGGGAGCAGTAGAAGGGGAAGGAGGGGGAACTGGGGTTGGTATGTAAAATAAAAAAAAAAATTAAATAAAAATAAATTTTAAAAATTAGAAAATGAGTTTATTTTGCTTACACTTCCATAACACTGTTCATCATCAAAGGAAATTAGGACAGGAACTCAAAACCTATCCTGTCCTGGAGGCAAGAGCTGATGCAGAGGCTATGGAGGGTAGCTGCTTACTGGCTTGCTCAGCTTGCTTTCTTATAGAACCCAGAGCCAGCAGCCCAAGAATGGCACCACCCACCATGGGCTGGACCCTCTCCCATCAATCACTAATTAAGAAGATGTCTTATAGCCAGATATTATGAAGGCATTTACTCAGTTAAATTTCCCTCCTTTCATATACCTCTAGTTTGTGTGTTAAGTTGACATAAGGTTAGGCAGCACAGATTCCAAGTGTAGAAATCCCATGTGCTGGGCTGTGATATTGCTGTATGAACTTGTAATTCTTTGGCTCAGAGAGTCCTTCTCTTTATCTCACCATGGAGCACATTTACTACCATAGCTACCCAAAGAGGCTACCCACAACTTCAGTATTATAGCTGGCATACACTTCTAAATGTTTCTCCTAAGGCTCTTTTTGCCAAGATCTTTTTGTACTATCTAAATCTTGCTCTGCCTGATAAGGCCAACAAAGTTAACTGCTAAGCCAACTCTTCCTCCCCTTAACTTAATTGGAAAGTCATGATTTT
Source organism: Peromyscus maniculatus bairdii (assembly GCF_049852395.1). Classification (NCBI taxonomy): domain Eukaryota; kingdom Metazoa; phylum Chordata; class Mammalia; order Rodentia; family Cricetidae; genus Peromyscus; species Peromyscus maniculatus. The sequence goes on along the minus strand of NC_134875.1, from coordinate 1,166,871 downwards.
GTTCCAGTGCCACACTTTGAGTCATAAGGCTAGGAAGTATTTCTTCCTAATATTCTTCCAGATATTGTTGATCAGTTGCACCAAGACAACTGGACTTTCATATTACGTAGCCTGGTTTCACTGTAGCCCTGAATTGTAAGCAATGAAGTTTACATGATGGAAGGGAGATAAGTAACTTGATTTCAAATTATTTTCTTTCCACACCCCAAGTCTCTGAAGTTAGCAAGCTTGTGTCTAGGGAGATGTCCCTTTTGCCTATCCCAGGTGGACCTCAGAATCTTGGGAACAACTCATTGGGAAATATTAATAGTTATGGAGATAGTGAGATTTGGCCAATGCCCCTGGGGAAGAAGAAATACTCATCTGTATTTCCATGTTCATTTTCTACTACACTGCCTACATAGACAATTATCTTCCAGGAGAACTGGAAGTCCATACTTTAGGTAAGCAAAGACTTCATGGCTCTCTAAAACACTGTTGAATTTGGGAACCATGCTATGATTTGACAAGGAAAAGGTTACACACAGTTCTGTGTGAGGTTGGAAATGACAACAAGAAATGACCACCTTCCAAAATGACTGATGTATTCTCGACTGAAGACTATGGCAGCAACATTTTCATCAGGAGCTCACCGTTTAATATTTCTGCCAGTGATCTTTGACAGGTTGAATGGTCTTAGTGCTATTTAAAATCAGCTGTGCACACTGCTAATGGTAAACAAGTACTTTCTGAGGAATACTAATGCAGGGGTAGTCTTAAATTGTATTTGTAGTAAGCAAGAGATTATATCTTTGCCACTAAACAAATTCAAATATAATCTTTCAATGCCTGTGTGTAAACAGTTTTCCAAAATTCTTTAGAGGGGAGATAAATAAAGATATTGAGGTCTACTATTCTAGTGGCAGATGCTTTGGCAGGTGATATGGAGCACTGCAAATGGTTATTATAATTACTTCTTGGAATGTGTTACAGGAAATTCACCTTCTCTACATCCACTGTGCACCCCTGTTTTGTTCATACCATTTTCTAAGTTCTGGGGAAAGATGGACACTTTTTTCAGGATCCATCACTACTCAAAGCATCCAAGCCATAAGGTGGGAAAGCAGTTGGAGAAATGTGAGGAGTCATATGACAGAGATTTGACTCATCAGTCACGAGGCAGCAAGGAGGACCTCTTTTCTTGACAAAAGCTGTTCAAAGACTTTGGGGCACTGAAAATGTAAGGGATCAGGACCGTTTCTCTGGGACTGAGGTGAGTACTTTTCTCACTAATTCTTATCTTGAAAGCCCACAATTATTAGGCATATGAAAAGCTGCCTATGTCTGTTTAGTCTGTCATTGCTGCTTCAGGATAAAAGCTAAAAATGATCAAAATCTCAGATCTCATCATTTTGATGCAATGAAGATCAGTCTATGTTTTGTCAACTAGAAAGAATATTTGGTTGGTTTTCCCAGCCTGTCAGCACTATCCACTTCCCCACATATAGGCACCCTGAAAGTAGCAGATGCATCCAGCATGTCAGGCCTTCAATTTAGGGTCCTGTTTAGGGTCCTTTTCCTAAATAGCCTTACTCACCAATCTTCCATTTTTCTTTTGTCTCTTCTCTATCCTGTGCTGCCACAGCATCATCTTTTGGTGCCTGAGTGATTGGATCAGTTGGTTTCCATCTGTGCTTAGGCCTCATTTAGCTTAGAATGGAAACTCATGGGAAGCTTGTTGTCCAGAAGGCTCAATGGATCATCTAGTATTTCTTCATTAAATACTTATCTCCACACAAGTCTGAGAATCTTGATCATTTTCACTAAGGTTTTTTTTTTTTTTTTTTTTTTTTTTTTTTTTTTTTTTTTTTTTTTTTTTTTTTTTTTTGCTTTTCTATCAATGATAGGAGTGTGCTACTGAAACTTTTGTCAGTTTAGGGGCTTAAAACTTTAGAGATGAACTTGTGCCAAGGGTTGCTATGCTTTTACCAACGTGGCAATATAATAAATGCATCCCCTGTTGACAAAGAGCTGATTCTTCTGTTTTCTGTCCACTCCTGTAGCTGTGGATAAAGGAAATGAATTACCAGGAAATGGAAAACTATACCAGAGTGACTGAATTCATTCTTGTGGGACTTTCTAGGCATCCCACATCTCAGAGTGTTGTTTTCTGGACATTGATGTTTCTTTACATAGCCACTTTGGCAGGAAACAGTTTGATTATTTTCCTAGTAGGAGGCAACTCTCAACTGCACACTCCAATGTATTTCTTTCTTGGTAACTTGTCTTTACTGGATCTTCTGTTTTCCACCAGTGCTGTACCCCTAATCATGGTGAATTCACTGTACAACTTTTCCACTATCTCCTACAGCTCCTGTTTCACCCAGCTAGCTATCAGGGCCTTCTTGGCACTAACTGAATGTTTTCTGCTTGCCATTATGGCTTATGACAGACTTGTGGCTATTACAAATCCACTCAGGTATAACTTGGTCATGTCTTCTCAAGTATGTATTTTCATGGCTTTGGTTGCCTGGATGGCAGCCCTCCTTCTCACTGTTCTGCCCATTCTACTCTTTCCAATCAGTTTCTGTGGGCATAATGCAGTCAATCATTTCTCTTGTGAGGTTCAAGCCATCTTCAAATTGCTCTGTTCTAATACCATTTCTTTAGAAATTATGATGATGGCATGTGCTGTCATTTCAATGCCAGTACCTTTAATTTTTATTCTTATCTCTTATCTTTGTATCCTCAAGGCTGTTTTAAGAATTCACCCAACTGAGGCCAGGCTTAAAGCCTTTTCTACATGTGGCTCTCACTTGATTGTGGTTACTATATACTTCGGGACACTTATATGTATTTATGTGAGACCACAAAGCAAAACATCCCACAATGGGGACAAAATTGTCTCAATATTTTATGCAGCAGTGACCCCAATGCTAAATCCACTCATCTATACCCTAAGAAATAAGGATGTGAAAGCTGCTCTCAGGAGGGTAACTTGTAGGGTCAAGTACTAATGCCTCAAGCACACAACAACATCCTGGATTGGCTTTAGTTTTCCTGGTAACATCACATCTATGATTTTCACTTCAGAAATGGGAAAGGACTTGCAAAACTTTTGAGTAATTGAAGTCACACAATAACAGGAATTTTATGACAGAAGTATAAAACTGCTTTATGCTGCACGCGTCCTAAGCAAAATTAAAATGCAAGCTCCACATGAGCAAAGTTTACAAGTTCATGACAGAAAATGACCAATGGTCTTTATAGATGAACCTCATGAAATTAAGACAGATGATAAATATTTTAGTCGGAAAATGGTCAAAAAGTACAAACACTCAATTCTGTAAAGAAGAAATAAGCATTTGCAGTTTAGCAACAATAGATGATACTTTTTGCTTATATTAACAAAATGAAAACATTTAGTGTTGATGAGGGTTTAAGGAAATGTCATTCAAGGTGGAATACAAACTTGAACAGCCTTTAGGGGGTCAATTTTAGTAACAAGGAAAAACAACCATTTAGGTGGCCTATTTGTTTGGGATATGGCCCCCATATGGCAACTGTCTTTTTAACTGGCTGCTTAGAGAGCACTGTGACATATTTGCAAGCCTGGTAGTTCTATAATATCCAACCTGGAACAAGCTGTCACTCACCATGCCCCTTGATTCTTATCAACCTCGGAAAAGCTTGAGACAAAGGGTTGTTTCTCACAAAAGTTAATTCTAGCACCTCTGCTCCTTTAGTAAGAAAGGTGCAGAGAGGTGATTTATCCAAATGGAATTTCTCTTTTCCCTTATAGTGAAGCTTTTTCATAACTGTGAACTTTGCTCATCAATTCCAGGAAAACAGGGAAAAACTATTTGTTATCTTATATCATCATGCTACTTAAATGAATCTACACCACAGAAGTACTTATCTATGTATGTAACATGTATGTGCAAAATGCTTGTTAAAACACTCTTTAGACTTGTGAAAGTTTTTGAATAAAGGCCCTCAGTGCCCTTTAGAGTAATGTCTAAATAAATTACAGTACATCTATTCTACAGAACATCACATAGCTAGAATGGCCATATTTACATGAGTCTCTTATTCTGGGGCAAGAAGGTAACCTGGATATTGAAGATGTTCTTTTGTAATTATGGTAGAAGTAAGTGTGAGTGAGATAACTGTGATGGCTCTTAGAGCTGGGGATGAAATTAGCATGCTGTTACTTTGCCCACATTGCATTAGGTTGTGGTAGTCATATGATTAAGTCAATGTCAGTGGGATAAGAAAGTGTATGTATATTTTGTCAATAGAGGGGAAATTTTCAACATCATAGGGCTGAGGACATAGATGAAAGGAAGGATTAAGAATTAAGAAAAATATTATACTATACCACAAACTACTTTACAAGCATTTTCAAGAATATGTAATACAATGCACTCACATTACCTTCGTAGCCCAGAATTAAACATCCTATGGTGTGAACCTCTGGTTGTTTACTCAACCCATGAACTAGAATGCAGAAAACAGTCAGGTTGCATTAAGTAGGTGTGATTGAAGGTCTAGGGGTGTGGTATACATGTTCTCAGTTAATAAATTGTGTTTTAAGGAGGACAGAGAAATGTAGTGAAAGAATGAAAGTAACAAATATTATGATAAGAATATAAATGTCTTTAAATATAGAGGCTCACTGTGTAGTCCTGGCTGTCCTGGACTCACTATGTAGACCAGAGTGGCCATGAGCTCACAGAGATCTATTTGCCTCTACCTCCTGAGTTCTGGGATTAAAGGTGTGTGGCACCATACTGCTTTGAGTGACAGCTAGCAATGTCTACACAACCATCCTGAAAGTTTCTCACTTGTTGAAGAATGTTTTTTAAATATTCTCATTTATTTGTTTTCCCTTTCAATTAATAACTGCTCTTTGTATTTCTTATGCTTTCTTTAGGTTTATTCTATACATATTCTATTAATTTCTCAAGTCAAATATGCTTTATTTTCATTAAAATATTTTTAGATCTCTGAAATATTTTCATTATGAAAAACAATAGTTTTATAGAAGAGTTGCAAAGACAGTACCAATGATTTTTGTACACCTTTCAAACAGCTTTCATTAAAGTTAATGTCTGATAAAGACATGGCACACTCAAATCCAAGAAGTTAACATTGAGTTAGTATAATTAGCCAAGCTGTGTATTTTATCAGATATTTCCCACGTTTCCAAAATGTCTCTTTCTATCCTCCAATCTAATCTAGGATCTGTCTTCTCTGAGCTGTGATAGTTTCTTATTCTTTCTTTGTCTTTCATGACCTTGCCCTTTTTTGTGGTGCTAGTAGTTGAACCAAGGACCTCACAAATGCTGTATATGTACTCTATCACTGAGCCATATTCCTACCTACCCTGAAACTTTTGAAGAGCTCTAGGGAGGCATTTGTAAAATATGCCCTGATTTGGGTTTGTCCTGTGTTTTTCACATGATTAGAGCTGGGTTCTGGAGTTTGAGAAAGCTCATCATGGGGACGCCTCATCACCAACATAAGGGAACATCATCTCAACATTGCTTAAGCCAGCTTTGATCATTTGATTTGAATGGTAGTTCCCAAGTTTATCCAACTAAAGAGTTACTGTTTTCCCTTTCAATAAATTCTTACTTGTTTTATAATTCTTTAGACAACAACATCTCATATATTCCAGGCTGGCCTCAAACTCACCTATGTAAATGAGGATGATGACCTTGAACTCCTGGCAGTTCTACCTCCATCTACCAAGTATTAGGCATGAACCATCACATCCAGCTCATTTAAATAAATTTTAAAAGGGAATATTAAGTCTAGCTCAGCCTCAAATGGAGAAATATTAAGCTCTATCTTCTGGGGATGGTTAATAAACATTTTATTGATGATATTTGATGCTATGAAACTTCACATTCCTCAAAGTTTCAATTTATTTATTTTAACATGCACCAAAATATCTCACTAACAGCAGTGATTAGTTTGGTGTCTAATGGTGATTTTGTGTTTCCCCCATCTATTGTTTCATTGTTTTTTATTTTATTTTATTTTGGGAGTGGGTTAAACATGGTTTCTCTATCTAGCAAAGGCTGATCTCATACCTGATGCGAGTCTCCTACCTTAGCCTCCCCAGTGCTGGGATTATAGGTATGCATCACTATGTCTGGCTCAATATTTTAAATTTAAAACTACATTTTTCTCTGAGGGCTAGTGCCAGTGCCTTCCATAGGTTTTAGTATGTAATAATTTTGTTGTCATTCAGTCAGACTACCTGAAACAAAGCACTCTTGGTTTACTGAGAGACACCACCTAAATAAATAAACAGAGAGCAATTGAAGAGGATACCCAACATCATCTTCTGGCCTTTTCATGCCACACACACACACACACACACACACACACACACACACATATATATGCACATATACTACACTGCATATAAAAACAAAAAGAAAAAATTTCATAATCTGTATCGTTATTAGCTCTGTTTACTATTGATGTTATTTAAGGGTACATTTTAGAGTTCCAAAGATATATGTATTCAACCTTAAATTATTATTTTAAAAGTTTGCTTTGTTTAAAGTTTGTTTTGGGGCTGGTGAATTGGCTTAATGGGTAAAATCACTTGCTGCCAAGCCTAACAATCTGAATGTGATCACTCAGACCCACATGGTGGAAGGAAGGAGAGAACTGACTCTCTTAGGTTGTCCTCTGACTTCCACATCTCACAGACAGACAGAGACACACAAAAAATGAATAGATTTGCATTTCACTGTATAGAAATTGAAGAATGCAGTTTATGATATGGGTTTTGACATTTTATTTTTCTTGTATGCCTATAAGTGCTTTGCCTGCATGTGTATAAATGCACCATATGAGTGAAGTGCCCAAGAAAGGCCAGAAGACAGCATTGGGATCACCTTAGAATTGGAGTTACAAAAGTTGTTAGCCACCATATGGGTGCTGGGAACTAGACCTTAGTCCACTTTAAGAGGAAGTACTCATAAACTCTGAGCCATTTTTATAGCTTCATAATATTTACTTTTTTGAGGTTTATAAAAACTTTATTTGAAAGCAAGTTTTGGGTCAATTTTTATAACATTTCTATGTATGAATAGAAAAAACCCATAATCTTTATGTAGTAAGACAGGGCTTTTATGTGTTTTTTATATTGATCTAAGTTTGTCCAAATATTCTATATCCTTACCAGTAATTTGTGATCTGTCATTTTTGGTTGAAGTGACTTAAAATTTTGTTTTAGTATTATTTATTTGTTAGTTTCTTCCTATAATTATGTCAGCTTTTGCCTTATACATTTTAAATCTATGAAATTTTATGTATATAAATTTATGAGTTTATATTTCTTAGTGGATTACTGTTATTCAGTGTTTCTAATTCCTTATTTGTGGTGATATTTTATTTGTGCTGAAATGTAGTGATATTTTATTTGTGCTTTGATAAATAAAGCTTGCCTGGAGATCAGGGGGAAAAGACCAGCCATTTTAAGTAAACAAAGTCAGGCAGCACACGCCCTTAATCTGATCACTTGGCAGGCAGGGTCTCTGTGTTCAAGGCCATACTAGGGAACAGAGCCAAGTGTGGTGACACATGCCTTTAATCCCAGTACCAACCATAGAGACCTGGAGGTCTATACAGACAGGCAGTAACGAGGAAGTGAGGTAGCTGGTCTAAGAGCCAATGAGAGGGCAGAACAGCAAGGCATATAAAGGCATGGGTAGATGAGAAGTAGCTTGCATTTGGAAGTTGCAGAGTTGGTGAGGTAAGGTTGGTGGCTTTCCTATTTCCCTGATCTCTAAAGCTTTCACCCCTATATTTGGCTCCGTGTTTTTTATTTAATAAGGCCATTTAGAAATTCATCTACACGTGTGTGTGTGTGTGTGTGTGTGTGTGTGTGTGTGTGTGTCTTTGGGGGTGCACATGTAGATGTGCATGTACTTCCATGTGTGCATGTATGTATAACATCAGATATCACTCCTCAGGTTTCGTGTGTGTGTGTGTGTGTGTGTGTGTGTGTGTGTGTGTGTATGTGCGTGCACATGCACACATGTGTATGTTTCTGTGTGTCTGTGTGGTGTGTGTTTACCCATGTGTGTAGAGAATAGAGGTTGAGTTCAAGTGTCTTCCTCTAGTGCTCTCTACCTTATTTTTGAGACAGTCTGTCACTAAACAAAGAGCTGGCTGACCAGTAAGCCTCCAGAATCTTCCTGTTTCCATACTGACAGCAATAGGGTTATAGATCCCTTTTGTTATCTGGGGAACCAGCTTTCTGCCGCACAGGGACCTAAAGGAATCCATGGCATCTGTGTGCAATAAGATTTTTCTATCTGAGGGGGTTAAGGAAAAAGACACTCACACACGCTCTTGATGGTTCCCTTCAGACCTTTTCTTTATTCTTCTTTTGCATTCTCTATTCTGTATTCTTCTGGTGATTTCCTTCTCTCATTCTTGATGTTTTCCTTCTAACTCTATCTTTATTCTTGATGTTTCCCATCTAGTTCCTTCTAGCTCTCTCATTCTTGTTTTCCTTCTAACTCTGTCATTCCTGATCTTTTTCTTCTAATTCATTTAACTCTCCCATTCTTGATGCTTTCCTTCTAGCTCATTTTAATTCTATCTTTGTTCTTTCTCTTACAGCTTATATACCCCAGCAAAATTTTTCAGGCAATATAAAATTACAATGTGGTTACATTCTGTTTTTCAAGTGAATGACTACAATGAATAAAAAACAAATAGTACAAAACAGCATGTTTTCTAATATCCCTACAAGATTAAAAATTTTACATATTACAGGTAAAAGACAAATTATCCCAAGAACCCACATACATTCAGACCCGAGCAACTTGTTAGAGATTAACCGTGTGATCATCAAGGTATTCTTCTCAGTCAGGCCTTTTACTGGCAGGCTGCATTTTGCAGTTACAAAGAACGGGCCAATTACTTTTTTACTTATCTTGAAAGGTAATTGTTTAACTCTTTCACAACTAAGATTTTATTAGTTTAGGAGCAGAATACACAGACATTTCAATTCTTAAAACATGTACCCAAACTCTAAGAGTCATACAATTACATTGTGTTTACATACCCAAAAGAGCCATATGTTGTTTCTCTTTCAACTTCGTCCAGTGATGTTCCAGCCTAAACTTGACTAGTTTTCCCTAAGACTTCACATAACAATCAAATGCTTACAATCCTCAATTCCACTGACTCACAATTTTATGCCACATACAGTACATACTCAAAATTTCAGTCTTTCACAGCACGTTATCACAATTAGGAAAATGGATTGCCATGACCAGAGACAGTTCTGACAGGGCAAGGACTGAGGAGTGGTTTTCTAGGATACAGTTCTACTAGAAACACGAGACCAGAAATAACTGAAAATATTCCAGACACAAATGCATACAAATTACCATTTAGTATGCTTTGTGTTGTAGGATATAAAGCTAGCCCCCTCTACGGAATGTTATGGTGACCCCCGAGATAGTCACAGCCTCTCCTGATTCAGTATCCTGCTAATTTCTGGATGTACTGAAAAAAAAAAACTAGCAAGTGATTTAACCTTTTTAAAAAAATCATTTACACTTAAAAAATGGGATGAGGTGGGACTTCCCCCCACCTTTTAAAATGTTTCTAGAGCTACCCTCAAATTTACAAAATAGTTGATAAAGATATTCCTCTGGATTATACAAGAAGGGAAGCGGGGACACTGACAGACATGGATGGTTAGTTGGACTTGACTTCTTTCTCTTCTACTTCAGAGACTGGACTCTGGTTTTCAGTCTCTCCATTTTCTGCAGGCACATTTGTAGTTTGCTGGTCAGCCACCTCAGTCTGTTTGCCCTTTGCTCCCCTCTTCCCTTTTGTTTGCACTTTTTTTTGTCTGATTTATCCTTTCCTGCAACCGTTTTTGGCTTCATGTCCACCTTGGCAGGGGCAGGCTTGGCCAAAAGCCACATGGCTCAGGCTCCGCCTTCGCCACTTCACCCTGGCTAACCTTCTTCTTGGGCATCCTGGAGGTGCTGAGTGGGAGGCACTTGTGACGCTGAACCTGTCATGGAGTTTCACTGCTTAGCTTCCACCTCAGAAACTGCTGCGACCACTGCAACCCGACGAGGGGCCGATGGGAATTGAAAGGTAATCTTATAAGGAATCTTAAAAGAATCACAAACCTAAACTTTTATACATGAAGAAACAATCAGTCAGCTCTACTTTTAAATCTTTAGTGTACATACCCACTCATCAATAGTTTTTTATATTAGGAGATTGAGGGCAAAAATGGGTATAAGGAATTAATCATCACCTTTGGTCATCAACCAATCCTAGCAAGAAAAGTACATCAGCTAGTAATAATTGGGCTGCTTTGTTCTTGTTCCCTGACCTTAAAGAATTCTGCATTAAACTATGTGCCTTTCTAAAATGTTAGATTATCTTCTTGGGCTTTTTTAAACCTCAAAGTTATCTGATGAAAACATCTTAGTCTAACTTTAAGTTATTTTCAAAGCTTTGTATCAGTTATTATGCACTCTGAAACCTGTGAACACATCTCTCAACATTAAGGTTAAAAGAATTTAAGCTAGATGGGCTACTGGGAAACAATTGTTTTTCTTTTTTTGTATATTTTTTATTCATTTTACATACCAACCACAGATCCCCCTCCCATCCCTCCTCTTGCTCACCCCTTGCCCCTGCCTTCCCACCCTGCCCTCAACACATCCCTCATCCCCTCCTCCAACAGGGTAAGTTCTTCCATGGGGGGACAGCTAAGTCTGGTACATTTATCTGGGGCAGGACCATGCCTCTCCCCACTGTATCAAGGGTGAGCAAGGTGTCTGACGATACATAATGGGGTCCAGAAAGCCAACTCATGCACCAGGGATAGACCATGATCACATTGCCCCTCAAACAGACCCACCTACACAACTGTCTCCCTTATGCAGCAGGTCCAGTCCGGTCCCATGCAGTTTCCACAGCTGTCAGTTCAAAGTTCGTGAGTTCCTTTGAGCTTGGTACAGTTGTCTCTATGGATTTCCCCATCATGATCTTGACCTCCTTTGCTCATACAATCCATCCTCCCTCTCCTCTACTAGATTCCTGGAGCTCGGCCTAGTGCTTGGTTGTGGATCTCTGCATCTGCGTCCATCAGTTACTGAATGAAGGCTCTATGATGACAGTTAGATTATTCAACAATCTGATTACCAGGGTAAGCCAGTTCAGGCACCCTCTCAAATATTGCTAGTAGTCTAATTGGGGTCATCCTTGTGGATTCCTGGGAATTTCCCTAGCACCCAGTTTCTCCCTTACCCCATAATGTCTCCCTCTATCAAGATATCTCTTTCATTGCTCTCCCGCTCTGTCCCTTCCCCATCTGGACCAGCCCATTCCCTCATGTTCTCATTCCCCCTCTTCTCCCCTCTATTCTCCACCCCCACATCCCCAGTTTACTCATGGGGATCTCCTCTGTTTCCCTTTCCCAAGATGATCTGTACATCACTCTTAGGGTCCACCTTGTTTCTTAGCATCTCTGGTGCTGTGGGTTGTAGTCTGGTTATCCTTTGCTTTACATCTAGTATCCTCTTATGAGTGAGTACATACCATGTTTGTCTTTCTGAGTCTGGGTTACCTCACTCAGGATGATTTTTTCTAGTTCCATCCCATTTGCCTGCAAATGTCATTTTTTTTACAGCCAAGTAATACTCCATTGCATATATGTACCACATTTTCTTTATCCATTCTTTGGGTGAGTGGCATCCAGGTTGCTTCCAGGTTTTGGTTATTATGAATAATGCTGCAATTAAAATAGGTGAGCAAGAGTCCTTGTAGGATTGAGTATCCCTTGGGTATATGCCCAAGAGTGGTATCATTGGATCTTGATATAGATTAATTCCCACTTTTCTGTGAAATCACCATACTGATTTCCAAAGAGGCTGTACAAGTTTACACTCCCACCAACAGTGGAGGAATGTTCCCCTTGTTCCACATCCTCTTCAACATAAGCTGTCATCAGTGTTTTTGATCTTAGCCATTCTGACAGGTGTAAGATGGTATCTCAGAGTAATTTTGATTTGCATTTCCCTGATGGCTAAGGATGTTGGGCAATTCCTTAAATGTCATTTGGGATTCTTTCTGTTTTGAATAATCTATTTAGATCTGTAGCCTATTTTTTAATTTGATTGGTATTTTGATGTCTAGTTTCTTGAATTCTTTATATATTTTGGAGATCAGCCCTCTGTCAGATGTGGGGTTGGTGAAGATCTTTTCCCATTCTGTAGGCTGTTGTTTTGTCTTATTTACTGTGTCCTTTGCCTTACAGAAACTTCTCAGTTTCAGGAGATTCCATTTATTAATTTTTGCTCTCAGTGTCTGCACTACTGATGTTATATTTAGGAAGTTGTCACCTGTGCCAATGTGTTCTAGGCTCCTTCCTACTTTCTCCTCTATCAAGTTCAGTGTAGCTGGATTTATTGTTGAGGTCTTTCTAGTGCTTTCTGTAGGGCTGGATTTGTAGACAGGTATTGTTTAAATTTGGTTTTATCATGGAACATCTTGTTTATGGCAATTAAGAATTTTGCTGAGTATAATAGTCTCAGGTGGCATCCATGATCTCTTAGTGTCTGCATAATGTCTGTCCAGGACCTTCTGGCTTTCAGAGTCTCCATTGAGAAGTCATGTGTTATTCTGATATGTCTGCCTTTATATGTTACTTGGCCTTTTTCCGTTGCAGCTCTTAATGTTTTTTTTTTATTCTGTATGTTTAGTGGTTTGATTATTATGTGGTGAAGGGACTTTTTTTGGTTCCTGTCTATTTGGTGTTCTGTAAGCTTCTTGTATCTTCATAGGCATTTCCTTCTTTAGGTTGGGAAAGTTTTCTTCTATGATTTTGTTGAATATATTCTCTGTGCCTTTGAGCTGATATTCTTCTCCACCTTCTACTTCTATTATTCTTAGGTTTGGTCTTTTCATGGTGTCCTAGATTTCCTGGATGTTTTGTGTTATGACTTTGTTGGCTTTAATGTTTTCTTTGACTGATGAATCTATTTCCTCTATTGTATCAATGCCAGAGTTTCTCTCTTCCATCTCTTGCATTCTGTTGGTTATGGTTGCATCTGTAGTTCCTGTTTGTTTTCAGATTTTTTCCATTTCCAGCATTCCCACAGTTTGTGTCTTCTTTATTGTCTCTATTTTGGTTTTCAAGTGTTGAAGTGTTTCCTTCACCTGTCTAATTGCTTTTTCTTTGTTTTCTTGACTTTCTTTAAGGGATTTATTGATTTCTTCCAATTTTTGTTTGTCTTTTCCTCAATTTTTAAGGGAGTTTTTCATTTCTTCTTTAAATGCTTCTATCATCTCCTAAAGTTATTTTTATGGTCACTTTCTTCTGCTTCTTCTACATTGGCATGCTTAGGTCTTGCTGATGTAGAACCACTATGTTCTGTTGGTACCATATCATTCTTTATGTTGTTGAATGTATTCTTGCGCTGGTATCTAACCTTCTCTTCCTCCAATTGGTGCAAACAGTGTCTGTATCTCAGGGAGCCATTCTTGGTTCAATGGGGACTGGCAGAGTCTATATCTCAGTGAGCACCTTTTGGTCCAGTTTGAGCTCTTGGTCCAGTTGGAGCTTGCTTAGTCTGTGTCTCAGGGAATATGTGCAGTCTCAGAGGATGGGTTTCAGAGGTAGAGTGGGGCTTGTAGGAATATGATCTGGTAGGAGTTGGTAGTGGTCAGGTCTGCCTGCAGGAGTCCTGCCTGCTGGCCTACAACTGGGGCTGCAATGGGCGGGGCTATCCACAATTGTTTTTCTTAATCATTAACCTAAGCCATAGTCTATATAACTCCTCAAAAGAAACTCATGTGTTCTAGCTGTGTGATACTTCCTTGTTTTATTTTTTATCATCAAATCTCTACTTAAGGCAACATTATTATTATTAGTTAGTACAGCTTAGGAAGAGATCATCTTCATAATAATCCACAGGTAAAAATGGCCAGTAGAATGGGGTATTTCCTTGCAATACACACAAATTACAAGCAGTGGGGATCTCCCCACACCCAATCACACCATGCCAGATACCAGAGAAAGATGGCAGCAGCAGACATGTGAAGGCACAGCAGAAGCAAAAGATATTCTGGAGTCTGTGGTCTTGGAGCCTTGCCTATACAGGAATTAGTTATCAGGGATTTTCTTCCTGGTGGGCTGACACCTTGAACTTCAATTGCCATCTGCTGTTCCTTTGACATGGTTACTGGCAAATACCCACTGCCATGCTGAGCTATGCCAAGCTTTTATGTAGGTGCTGAGGATCCAAATTCAGGTCCTCATGCTTAAACAGCAAACACTCCCAATTCCCATCTCCTCCAGGGCAAAGACTCCCCTGGGGATTCAGCTCAACCTGGTAGATTCAGTCCAGGCAGGTCCAGTCCCCTCCTCCCAGGCAGAGCAAAGTGTCCCTGCATAGGCCCCAGGTTCTAAACAGACAGCTCATGCACTAAGGACAGGTCCCAGTCCCACTGCCTGGGTGCCTCCCAAACAGTTCAAGCTAATCAACTGTCTCACTTATGCAGAGGGCCTGATCCAGTTGGGGGCTCTTCAGCTATTGGTTCACAGTTCATGTGTTTCTATTTGTTTGGCTATTTGTCCCTGTGCTTTTTCCAATCTTGGTCTCAACAATTCTCGCTCATAGGATGGCCAAACACCCTAACTGTTGTGCTAGAAATCCCATCCAATGACTGAGGGAAGCAGATGGAAAGATCCATGGCCAGGCCCCAGGTGGAGCTCCGGGAGTCCAATTGGCGAGAAAGAGGAGGGATTGTATGAGTGAGAATGCTTCACTTTTTTATGTAGGTTATGAAACTTAAACTCATGCATAGCAAGCACTTCACCAATTGAGTTATCTCCCTATCTTTTCATTTTCTTTTGCAAAAATACATAAATGTAATTTCAAGCATCCTGGAGATATAGTGAAGACATTTTTCTTTTCTTTTCTTTTTTTGTCTTTTGTCTACCCCACCTTCCTGTGCAT
The DNA here is from genome assembly GCF_049852395.1 of Peromyscus maniculatus bairdii. Lineage (NCBI taxonomy): Eukaryota > Metazoa > Chordata > Mammalia > Rodentia > Cricetidae > Peromyscus > Peromyscus maniculatus. Next base: position 1,151,857 of record NC_134875.1, on the reverse strand, counting down.
CTCCATTTATATGATTCCTATCACCCAACCTTGGGTAATTTATGTTAATAGTTAGTTAATAGTATGTTAATGTCCTTCAGTATAATAAAATAGAAGATAATTGTTTTCATGGGCATATAAATATACAAGTATTTTTGTCATTTCTGCTTCATAAAATTGAGCTCATAAGAACATTTTTGGCAATCTTTTCCTCCTCTATAACTAGTGTAAATCTTTCCAAATGAAATGTTATATCTTTGATTCATTCTTGTTAATGCCTATATATTTGAGGATGCTTGATCATTCCCTCTTGTCCTACTTTCATTTCCTAATGCTGTGACAAAATACTTTGAAAAAAAGCAACTTAATGGAGAAATGATTTATTTGGCTTACAATTCCAGGTTATAGTCCATTATTGAAGGAAAGTTAACAGGGAAACTTGAAGCAGCTGGTCACATACAGTCAAGAGCATAAGGGGAGTGAATGCATACATATCAATTCTCAGTTGCTCTCTCCTTTTCATTCAGTTGAAGGGCCCAGGCCATGAAATGATGTCAGTGTATTTCCACTTCATTTATTCTAATTAAGAAAAATTTGTCTAGCTGGAGAGGTGGCTCCCATGGTTAAAGGTAACTAGATGCTCTTTCAGAGGATCTTGGCTTGAATCCCATCACCCACATGCTAGTTCAAAACCTTTTGTAACTCCAGTCCCAGGGAATCTGACACCATCTTCTGGTCTCCACAGGCACTAGGTACACTTAAGTGGTGCAGACAAACATACAGGCAAAACACCTATACACATAAAATATTTTTTAATTAAAAAGAAAAGAAAATCTCTCATAGACATGCCCACAGGGCAACCTAATTTTGATAATACCTCACTGAGAATCTCTTCCCATGTGATTCTGGATTGTGTAATATTGACAAGTGAAATTAACCAGCATAACCATGCTGGGCATTTATTTTATTTCTGGGTGGGTTATTTTTCCCGCTATGAGAAATACCCAGATTAACATTCCTCCAACCCCAGAAATAAATAATAAACTAATACATATTTCTGAGAAAAATATTAGAAGGTATTATAAAGAACAGTCACTGGCCATCCGGATTGTACAAGAATAGGACACAACAACTGCTGATCTTCCAAAGACACCAACAGCTCTATCTTCAAAATGGTTGACAGAGAAGTCTGTATGGGTTCAGCAATGACCTTTAACAAGAGAAAAACTGTAGGCTTTAGAAGAGCTGGTACAAGAGCAGTTAAATGCTCAGCATATTGAAGAATCAACCAGCCCTTGGAATCATCCTGTATTTGTTATTAAAAAGAAATCTGGTAAATGGAGAATGGTAACGGACCTTAGAGCAATTAACAAGGTAATTCAGCAAATGGGCTCTCTACAGTCTGGAATTCCTTTGCCTACTCTGTTACCTAAAGGATGGCCTCTTATAGTTATCCATTTAAAATACTGTTTCTTCTCAACATCGTTACAAGAAAAAGACAGAGAAAGATTTGCCTTCACAGTGTCTAAATAATAATTCTCAACCAGTTAAGAGATATCAATGGAGGGTTCTCCAACAGGGAATGTTAAATAGCTCAACCCTCCATTGGAAGTAATACGTAAACAATTTCCTAAATCTATAATTTATCATTACATGGATGATATTTTACTAGCCGACTCAAATGCAGATACTTTAGAAAGAATGTTTGAAGAAGTAAAGAAAATTTTGCCTTGTTGTGGATTACAAATTGCTCCTGAAAAGATACAAAGAGGTGATTCTATTAATTATTTAGGACATAAAATAGGCATACAAAATATTAGACCCTAAAAGTTGCAAATTAGGAGAGATTGATTACAGACTCTTAATAACTTTCAAAGATTATTCGGAGACATTTCCCATCTACGAACTATTGTTGGGGTAAAAAATGATGAACTGAGTAATTTGTTCAAAACCTTAGAAAGTGACAAGGACTTAAATAGTCCAAGAGAATTATCAGCTGAAGCTGAGAGAGAATTGGCCTTGGTGGAAAAGAAAGTACAAGAAGGACATGGGGATCATGTGGATCCAAAGCTTGATTGCATTTTGGTTATTTTACCCTCTAAGCATTCTCCTACAGGAATTTTAATGCAGAGGGAAGATATTCTATTGGAATGGATATTTCTACCAAATAAACAGAGTCAAAAAATTAAAAACTTATGTGGAAAAGATCTCTGACTTGATTTTAAAACGAAAATTGAGGCTTCATCAATTAGAAGGAATAGACCCAGCAGACATTGTAGTACCTTTAACTAATGATGAAATTGACAAATTATGGGCAGAAAGTGAACCTTGGCAAAGAGCTTGTGGTAATTTTTTGGGAGAGATTAACAGCAAATATCCCAAAAGTGTCAGAATTCAGCTTATAAAGACAACTAATTGTATCCTGCCTTGCATAGTATGGGAAACTCCAATAGCTGGAGACCCTACATTTTATACAGATGCAAACAAACAAGGAAAAGAAGGTTACAAATCAGAAAATTTAAGTAAAATGGTTCAAAGTCCTTATAATTTGGTTCAAAAATTGGAATTGTATGCTATTCTGTTGGTATTAATGTTTTTTTCAGAACCTCTCAACATAGTTACTGACTGAAACTTGCTGAAAGAGTGGTCTTACATATTGAGACTTCAGAATTTATCCCTGATGAGTCAGAATTAACTTTGTTATTTATTCAATTACAATATGTAATCAAGAATAGGAATTACCCTTTATATATAACTCACATCCAATCCCATATGGGTCTGCCAGGCCCTCTAGCACAAGATAATGATGAGATTGATAAACTATTGATAGGAAATGTGCTGGAGGCCTCAGAATTTAATAAAACACATCATGCCAATAGTGAGGGTTTAAAAAAGGATTTTTCCATAACCTGGCAACAAGCCAAAGAAATAGTAAAGAAATGTCCTACTTGTTCCTTCTATAATCAAACGCCATTACCAGCAGGATGTAATCCAAAAGGTACTCAGAGGAATGAAATCTGGCAGATGGATGCGTTTCATTTTGCAGAATTTGGAAAATTGAAATATGTACACCACACCATTGATACCTATTCAGGATTTCAGTGGGCAATTGCTCTGAGTTCTGAAAAAGCTGACTCTATAATCATGCATTTGCTAGAAGTTATGGCCATCATGGGTATACCTGCACAAATTAAAACTGACAGTGCTCCAGTGCTCTGGTAAAATGAAACAGGCCAAGCAGTCATAGAAAGATCAAATTGAACTCTAAAGGATGTGCTAAATAAACAGAAAGGGATAACAAAACCCCCAGAAATAGATTACATAATGCTCTATTAACTTTGAATTTTCTCAGTGCTAATGAGAAAGGAACAACAGCTGTGGAGAGACATTGGATAATAGAAAAAAAAAACTACAGAAGTAAATCAGCCTATACACTTTAAGGATGCGCTGACCTCAGAATGGAAACCAGGATATGTGTTACATTGGGGATGAGGTTTTGCTTTTGTTTCTACAGTTGAAGATAAGCTGTGAATACCATCAAAATTGATAAAGGTTCGATTTGAACAAGAGAGACCTCTTGATTAGAAGAGGCGATCATTCATCAACCAGTGTGACCATTCAATTTAAACTAACATATACCACTAACAAATGCTTTTCATTTAATCAGATATAACTTGCCTAAAGGGAACCTTCCCAAAGTTAGGGTTGGGAGGGGTTTTTGTTTTTGTCTTTCAGGAGAATGAAGGCTAAGGAATCTGAAGAACACTGGACAAATGAGACATCTGAAGAAATAGGACAAATTATTTACAAAAAATGTCCCCCCCCCAAAAAAAGTAAATTGGCCTATTGGTATATCACATACAAAATTTCTTAAGTCTTCCTAAATGTTTCTGCTGCTCTTTACAGACACTTAACACAAATGGTATTTTGTAGTGCCAGTTGAATTAAAAATTAAAGCTGGCTTTGGAGTTGGAGAATGGCTCTCTCCTTCTCTAAACCCAAGCATGCTTGTGAAAAGAAAATGCAAAATCTCTGTATCATATCAGAAGAGCCAATCTGATATGGGACAGAAAACCAAAATTAAGGGACTATTCTATTGCTACTAATCTCATAATTTATGAGGTTCTATTTTGACTCTTTAAAACTTTTCTTAAGGTATGAATTTTATATCAAAATTTATAAGATATATATATCTTAAACTTTGTCATGATTTTAATGGTCATATAGAGTATTGACTAATTCTAGAAAAAAGGCTTCATCTAGCTGCCTGTACATGTTTTCATGTTTGAGTCTCTATCATTTTTCTGCAAGGAATCTTGACCACACCTAACAGCAAATTTGAAGTCTCCAAAAAAAAAATAATGGGGCCCCACAATGACGAATCCATCAGGATGATAATAATACACCTAAGCTGACAAACATCACCCAAAGATTGGCTCTGGATTACAAACTGTGCAAGACAATTTTGAGATGACTAGCTGAGATGATCTAGCCTCACAGACTACTTGAGAAAGGACTTGAGATAAGCTCTGCATTATGCAGAGACTGGACTACAAATGATACAGCTACCTCTCCCGGAACTTGACAATTAACCCAAAATTTTTCTTTTCAGGATCCCCTAAAATGCTTTCATCCCCAAACAGCAGGAAGTAATTTTATGAATATGATACCCACATTCCCAAGAGGTGGGGTGCATGGTTTTTGGTCTTCAATGAGTTTTGGATAATTGTCATTGTTTATGATGTTTGGTTACAAGTTGTAATTGTTAATGGTCAGGAAAAAGGCTAAACAAAGGAGACTGGTTTTAAGGGTCTTGTTTGAAAAATAGAGGGTAGAGCAAAGAGGTAGATTATTGAATCTACTCTGAAAAAAGAGAGGATATAGATATGATATAGATAAAAAGATAGATTATTGAATCTACTTTTAAAAGGCAACTAGTAGTTTTAAATATTTACATTGGATTAGATTTTTGTATATTATATCCAAATTATGTACATTGCTACAAATTTGAGATTGATTTATATAGATATGATAAGATAAAAGGTAGATTATTGAATCTACTTTCACTAAGCAACTACTAGTTTTAAGTATTTTACATTGGATTGGATTTTATGTATTGAATACAAATTATGTATATTGATACACATTTGAGATTGATTTTGTTAGAAAATAGTGTACATATATTTCTAATCTTGTTCAAGATATTGTACCTATATAGTTCATTTAACAATGTAATGCAATTTGCTAATCTTTGAAAGTTATTATTACCAACTATTAGGATATAAAGAAATGAAAGTTAGTATATAGTTATTACAATTGAACTTGTCATATTAGCTATGTTTTCAAGGTCAAGCAGAGAAATATTTTAGATAGCTCATCTTCAAACTCTTCAGAGGTCTACAGAATATGGCATTTCAGATGTTTTAATAACATAGATTTCTTTTCTTTTTTTTTTTTATGACAATGAGACATGTCTGCTCCTGGCAGCACCAATCTACTTCAGAGAAAATGGGCATTGAAGAAACTCCACATGGAGTTAACTTTCACTGTGGCAAAAATTATCCACTGGGCATGAAAGTGCCCTCTCATCAACTGCTAACAGTATGCTGTCCAAAATGGACAAGCAGGACACAAAACAAAGGACTGCTGATTCTTGCCAAGACAAGTTAGGAAGGCTCTTTAGAAAATCTTGCCTCACAAATGAGTCTGTCAGATATGCTAAGCCTATAGGCCAAAGATGGTGCCCCAATGTTGCAGAGAAACCTTGGGTGACTGTCCAGGCAGCTGGCTGTTTCTCTCATAACTCACATTTTTTAGAAGTCGCTTGTTTGCATTTCCTGATTTACTAGGTAAAATTATTTCCTTCTTGGGTCTCTGAGGGAGTTGAAGATTAGATAGTTATAGTTTTCCTTATTAAGAAGTTCAGAAAAGAAACTCACTAAGAGGTGTAAAGTGTATAAGTTTGAAAGACATCAAAAGATAGTTTTGGTAATGCAAATTAGGATAGAAGGTAAAGTAGACACAATCCTTTGGGTTCAAAAGAATAGGATGGATAATGAAATATTTTCTCTGAACTTGTCAAATGCAAATGGACTAGACATTGTTGATGTATTTATTGCTTGTATATATTGTATATCGTTATTGTACTTATTGTATACACTCTTATGTCAGTTATAACTTTTTTATTTTAGACAAAAAAGGGGAAATGTGGTGATACATTGTGTCCCCCAATATATTGTGACCCTAATAAAGCTTATCTGAGGATCAGAGGAGAAAGCCAGCCACTATAGTAAATGTAGAGTTCAGGCAATGGTAGACATGCCTTTTATCCTAGAATTCAGGAGGTAGAGATCATTCAGATCTCTGTCAGTTCAAGGCCACACTGGGAACAAAGCCAGGCATGGTGGCACATGCCTTGAATTCCAACACTAGTTAGCCATAAAGGTCTAGAGGTCTGTACAGACAGACAAACAGGAAGTGACAGTGCTGGGCAGGAAGAGGAAGTGATGTAACTGGGTGGAGAGAGGAAGTGAGATGGCAGGGACAGAAAGGCATATAGGCATGGGTATATACAAAGTAGGTTTCTTTGGAAGCTGAGGCATTGGTGAGGTGAAGTTGGCTGTGGCTTTTCCTATTTCCCTTATCTCTTGGCTTTTACCCAAATATTTGGCTCTGGGTTTTTATTAATAAAATCATTTAGCAATTTGTCTTACAAGGAATAGTAACCATAAGACAATGACTAACTATGTAAACCTGCTTACAGGAACCCTAAAACTTTTAAGACTGTTGTGCAGCAAGAAGCATTCTGATAAAGAGTCAGAACATACCATTGCCCCTAGGAATGGTCTATAGTCCTACAGCATTAATCAAAATGGACCAATTCATCTCCTGAACAAGGTAAGGATGCTCAGGGAAATGTATATATGTGCACCATCTGAGTGCCTTGTATCCAGGAAGTCCAGAAGTGGGCACTGGATCCTTTGGAACTGAAGTTACAGGTGGTTGTGAGTTGTCATGTGGGTTCTAGAAACCAAACCTATGTCCTTTTCAAGAGCAGCAAGTGCTCTTAACCACTGAATCATCTCTCCAGCCCCTTGTTTTAATTCTTTTGACAAAGACCAGAGAGCCAAGAGTAGGCTAAAGCAAGATCCTGGTAACATTAGGACTTTTTTCTGTGTTAAAATCCCAATTTTGCATCAAACACACAAAGGACGGTGCAGGAGAGGAAAAGCAAAGGAAAAAGAGAAGCTATAGTGAGCTGTATTGCCTTATATGATCCTACCTTAGAAATCAGTATCCCCTCTAGAGTTTGCCAGTAGCCAAAATAGTGACTGTCTAATTCTACCCAGGTTCTAGAAGGCACACAGTCTTCACCATTCAATGCAGAGTGGCTAGATTCTAGAAAAGTAAGCAGGACAGGAAACATTTCTGTGGCTATTTCTCAAGAAGGGAATTATTAAAATTGGGTCCTATAAATTGGGAGAAGCAGAATAAGAAAAACAAGAGTCCCCAAAATTCTGGATCTCAGAATCAGGAGCACATTGAAGCTGATAGTAGCACACCAAACAGAAAAAAGGATCCTGGAAATTTGATGAAGCCCTATTAGTGCCCACTATAACCTACTACAATGTAAGTTCCTTCATGAAAGAGAGCTTTAGTTCACTTGTAATGTATCTGTAGTGTCTTCAAGAGTGCCTGCAACATAGTAGGTAGTCACTAAAATTTGTTGAATAGCACTGTCAATAGAAATGAACATTTTTAATGCCTTGCTGCTTAATATCTTCTACATCCAAGGTAATAGATGTTTCCTTATCTTCTAGTTGTTTTAGAGTTGTGTATCTTACAGGAACTTGCTAATGCCCCAAAAGTCTTTCTTTCCTCCTCCATGGTAACTGTTTTGTCATGGTATACTTTATATGCAACAAATGACAAATATCAAATTCATAGACTGATTAGTTTTGTGTGTGTATACACATCCATGTAACCACCACTCATACTGAGAACCAGAATATTTCCTTCATTCCTGAAAGTTCTTTATTCCCCCTTCCAATCAATAATAGTTTCTACAGGACATGGAGAATTGGCTCAGTACTTTGAGTTTTTACTGCTCTTTCAAAAAACTTGAGTTCAGTTCCCAGCACACATATTGTGTGGCTCACAACCGCCTATAACTTTAGCTCCAAGGAATCTGGGACCCCTCTTCTGGTTCTACAATACCACAGCACGTACATACACACAAATAAAAATAATACAAATAAAATATTTTTAAAAATAATTTCTCTAATACAGTCAAACCATTATTCTGACTTCTCTCACCAAAGAGTATGGAACTGAACCAAAAATTTCACATTTTAGAACAAAATATTTGAAATATTTTGAAATATAAGGGCAAACATTGAAACAATTAGAAAATTTAACATAAATACTGGTTGTGTTGTTTCACACATTGACAAACACAGGTTAAAATTAGTGGAAATAGAGACAGTGGGGAGTAGAGGCAAACTAGGTTGGACAAAGAAGGAACATGTAAAGTTGATCACTCTTTTCCCATTGCCATCCACCTGAATAGGGATTTTTGTGTGGAGGCAGAATTGGGAAAGCCCCATTTTTTGTTTATCTGAATATTCATCCCACAATGGGGCTCCCTGCATTGGGAAAGCCATTCTACCCCAGTGGCTCTCCAGCAACCCTTATGTCATAAATGAATATAGGGTGCTTTTCAAAATATTTTTAATTTTCTTTGTTCTCTGTGTATATGTATATGATTTCTATGTGTGAGCATGGGGATTCTCCTGTCCCTGTGAAGTGTCCAGGAATATAGGAATAAGATAGGAATATGGGAATAAGATAGAAATATAGGAATAAGACAGGAATATAGGAATAAGATAGAAATATAGGAATAAGCTTAAGAGACGGAAGCTGACAGCCATCAGCCCGGCCAGCAAAAAAGGGATTAACCTTTAACTGGGCCCTTCTGCATTTTACAATGGGCAGCTCTGTCAACAACTCAAAGGTTACTTTTTTATTAAATATTGCCCTCTGTAAACCTGGGGTCAGTGCTGTGGGATGGTCTGTATGTCAAATTGCTCTGATTGGTCAATTAATAAAACACTGATTGGCCAGTGGCTAGGCAGGAAGTATTGGTGGGACTAACAGAGAGGAGAATTGAGAGAACAGGAAGGCGGAGGGAGAGACTGCCAGCCACCGCCATGACAAGCAGCATGTGAAGATGCTGGGAAGCCACGAGCCACATGGCAGGGAATAGATTTGTGGAAATGGATTAATTTAAGCTATAAGAATAGTTAGTAAGAAGCCTGCCATGGCCATACAGTTTGTAAGCAATATAAGTCTTTGTGTTTACTTGGTTGAGTCTGAGCAGCTGTGGGACTGGTGGGTGACAGAGATTTGTCCTGACTGTGAGCAAGGCACAAAAACTCTAGCTATAGGTTAGCTATTTTCGATACCCCCCTACCACTCACTACCAAAACCAAAGTTAACTTTTAATGATTTCTATGTGACAACCTGCCTTGCATTGTTTCATATTCCCCCCACTATGGGAACCCAGTTATATCAGGAAAAGTTGTAGTTTTGGACAAACATCAATTAACTGAGTCAGGAAGGGCTGCAGGGATATATAAATATCGTTTAGCTGAAACCCCCTAAAACCTTGTTAATGGAAAATTGTAAAAACCTAAAAGCAATTTGTGTCTAAAAGTTTAACTTAAAAATTGTAAAAATTCCTTTGTCCATGACTAATGCTTTCCCCTGACTATAAAAAGAGGCTCATAACCCCCCTCCAACTGCCACAGCCCCAGAATCCCAAACACTGGCTGTGGTCTCAGCTAGCTGATAAGCTTTTGTGTCCTGATGTGATTTTTTTCTTTGGTTTCTTCTGGAATAAAATTTGCTTCTGGTTTAATAGACTTTGGTGGTCTGGACCCATTATTGCATGATCCCGGACCCAACACCTGCCTCCTATCTTCCCTCCCTGGGATTATGGACACATGCTACTGTGCCCAACTTTACATATGTTCTGAGGATTCCAACTCAGTTCCACACACTTGCAAAACAAGCAGTTTTACCTATTGAACCCTCTACACAGCTGTGAATTTAGTTTTTGATGAAGAAAAAGAGATGCCAAGATTTGGCTGAGTAGAAGCATTGTTTGACAGTCATCTACTCAATTATTTGCACTCAAGTAACATGGGTGCATCGTTGCACCTGAGTACAGTTAATTTTGTCATACTTGAACACTATAATGAAGGCTTTACTCAAATATCCAGCTTTCCAAACATGTTCCTTATTTACATCTAGTGCCTTCAATTAAAATTAATAAGAAAAAACTGCAGTCACAATTCCTCCTTATAAAACTTTTATTAATGCCAGAAATGAAATAGTAAAAGTGAAATAAAATTGAGAAATCAGTGTCATTGTGGGTACAGAGATGATGATATGAACAGGGGGGACTAAGGAGATCATTAAGAAGAGGAATGTTTGTGGGGCTTCTTCATGATGATTCAACTGATTCCAGATCTATAGTGAAGCAACTACAGTTAGGTTATTTTGTGCCATTATAGGCAGGCTGTGTGTACCTCAGACCTCCTTCTTTCCTAAGAAAAGCTTAACTCCTCACTGGTCCTGGGTTTGCAGCTTTCCCAACTTGCAGGCTGAAGGCCTCCTGTTCCCCATCCTGCACTGGGAATAAAATTGAAAGGAGCTACAGAAAACAGACTGAAATTAATAACAGCACTGTCCTATTAAATTGGTTCCTAGAGTTCTCAAGAAGGTGTCCACTGCTAAGTGTATAGCTTAGTCATATGCATTTGACTCAAAATGGCCTCTGCTATCATTCCTATAGGAAATAACAGGTCCTGGGTTAGAAACACAGCCCTTTTCATATATATATATATATGCTGTTTCCACAAAAAACAAGATTTAGATGTCATCACTTTGTCTCAGTGGTAGCTTTCTTAAGAGCATCTGCTGTTTCCAGCTTACAAATTCCTTGTACTTTGTTCCACTGTGCTCTTATGCAGCTATCCTTCAGCAGTTTTATCAAAGGAGGGCATAACTGTATACATCCTGGAAATTATGTCATCTTTTACCTTGTAAAAGAGTGCATATTTAGGGCACTCTTGTTTTTAATATATCTAAAAGGGTTGTATTACTTATATACTAATACTTAAAATACATTCTTAGAAATGTTTTGTAGGTAAGATAAATTTGTATATTGAGTGACATTCCCTACTGGCAACTTCAGCTGTAACTTCTATCTTCATCCTGTGTGGCCCTTGACCCTGGGGGTTATAATTTTCTGCACTAGCTTTTTCCAGGTAATTAAGGATCTAAACATAAGTACCTCATACCTGAGGAAGCTCTGCTCCTGTCTATAGGCATTGACAGTCTGGAGCCCCAGATTCTTGCTAGGGTTTTATGTGATTGTTTATCAGTTACAAGGAAAAGAAGGAAACTCCTCGAAGGCTCTGGCCTGTGTGTTGTGGTTTGGGGCTGGATATGAGGTCCAAGTATACCAAGGTCCTTGAACTTGTTTAAAGTACTTGACATTTTCCCTATTTTCCACATTGAAAAAAAAAAGATGTATCCACAACATTCTGTTTTGAAAATCAAAGTGATTTCTTGTATGATATGAAAAAAATATTTTGTCATTTATTTTCATTTGAGGCAGTGTGAAATGTTGATACCTGATGACAAAGCCTACAACTTCTCTGGCTACACTGACCCTCATTGAGATGGCTTCCTATTTGATTCATCTTCATATATAAGAAACAATAGCCAGGTTGAAGTGGCAGAGCTGGATCTGTTAATTTGCCAATTTAGTTTTATCTTCTATCGGTAGGTGCTCTGAAAGATCAGAAAGGAAATTAACTAACACTCCATTCCCAACTGAGACCTTTGTTTTGGGTTCCTCAGCCTCCAGAACCATAAAAAAATCAGCCGAATTTTCAGTCTCAGGACCTAGTCATTTCTCAAGTAGAGGAGAAAAACAGCCAGGAAACCAAAGGGTAGAACTGTTTGTTAAATTTGAAACTGCAGTCGTGATGTAAAATAAGTGAATAAATGTTTTTTCTGGTCATTTTTATCACTTAAAAGCTTCAGTCCTTCATAGAGAATCTGGCAACAATGTATGTCTTCCCTGAAAAAAAATTCTCTGTCAGCATCCATCAGTTCACAAAGCAAAGAAAAATGTGGCTTGCATAGGAGCCTATGTGATCAAGAATGGATTTCAGACTGGCCACCAGGAGGTAATGTAGCATCACACAGAGCCCCTCACTGGAAATGTTTCCCTTTCAAGTACCAAAACACCTATGCAGATCACCATGAAAAGGTGAGGTGATAGCTCATCTTATGTCTGCAGGTATTTCCTACAGGTCACCAAACTGACTCAGTTGTTAGAATTAATCAGACTTCTCAGCAGTAATAAAAGGCAGAAGAATAACACTGCAATTAGCAGTCTGGGCAACTGTAAGCCTGACATTGTGTCCCAATTCTGTATGTGATCTTGGGCAATAAGTTTACTCTTCTGCTTCTTGGTTTTCTTTTCTTGAAAGTGAGAGCAATAGGCTCTGCTATGTCTTGCTTCTGAAGTCTTTTAGAAAATAGGAGGTGATATATACAAAAGCATGCTGTGCAAAGGGTAACAGCAACAGAATAGCAAATTGAAGGCATGTCTTCAGTGCTACTAGTGTCATCTAATATGCTCATCATGGAGCCTTTACTGAGGAGTTACACTTCAACTTTTGCCATTCCCTAATGTCTAGACATACCCACTACCCATTGCTGCAATTGTACTGTCTTGGGACTAGAAATGACTGACCTGATGAAATCTTTGATGTAAAGACTTTAGATGCACCTGCTACCATTGCTAGACTTGATCTCCTCAACTATGTCTTCAGAGATTGTGACAAGATCATCTCCAAGTCTCCTTTGCTAGGATAGTTTATTATGATGATCTAAATGTAGGGGATAGGATAGAATTTCAGATACTGAAGGCAAATTATGTCATCCTGTTGGTATCAATACTGGTTCCAACTTTTGCTCCAAATACTCCATTTGACAAAACTTTAACAGGGTATTTGGAAAAACATTTTTGTAATCATTTGTCATTGTCGTTGTTGTTCCTACTTTGCCTGAATGAATGACATTTTTTTTTACATCTCCATCTGTAGCTCTAGCATTCTCTTTCTTGCTGACTGTGGAATCAATGGCAAACATCCCTGAGGTTGGAAAAATGAATCTCTGCCACAGGCTCTGGCATTGGGAACTTGACTCCCTGAACTCAATGCATACCCTCTTTTTTAAAGGTTTTTGCTAAGACTTCCTAAGCCACACATTTACTCTTGGTTTTGCCCTACACTGACCACTGGTGTATTTTTTATTGGAAAAAATGCAAACATATTCCCAAGCTTCCCTGTTGCACACTTTGCCCAAGCCCACACCTCTCACACTTTGGATTGCCTCTCATCGGTCCACTCCTGCTTGGTGCTCTGGAGAGCTTGTGTCTTCTGCTCATCCACTTGGACATAGTCTACTCTCTGCTCTTCTGAAAGAAGAAGTTTCTGAAGGGGGAGAACAAAAAGGTTTTAATTTCATCTTAATTTAAATGTTCTTTGGCAGATTACATTTGCTTCCTCTTCTTCCTATAGAAACTTGATACTATATGTGTATTATGTTTGCAAGCATCTCTTTAGTTATTTGATTTGCTTAGATCAATAGGATGCAAGTGGAAGTGATATATCCTGCACTAAGTAGAAGCATTCTGGAATTCAGTTGTCTCTCTTTTTATGCTCTGCCAAGAGCCCTGTAACACAAAGGCCCTGGCCTACAATAGTCTTTTTCAGTAGCGGTAGCTAAATGTTCCTTTGTTGCTGTAAGCACCTGAAATTTTCTGCTTTGAGTGTGATAGCTTACTCAAACTGATAAATGGGCCTTCTATACAGAAGTTTCTCTCACTCATCTCATTGGCTTTTCTTCAATGCCAGAGCAGTGTTTGGGAATGTAAAGAGACACACAAATAGAATCATTCTATACATTCTGTTCAATGGGCTGCTTTTTACCCACCAAACAATACATTCTTAGTGTAGATCATGGCCATCCCTTGCTCACATACCATCATCATGAGGCTGTCAAGTCAGTGATATCAGTTAATAGCTAATATCACCTATTAATCACTCAGTTCTCACAGTCCTTGATGTAGGTGGCATTATTTCTGATCCCTACTGTAGAGAGGAGAATATTACCCAATGGAATAGAAACTACATTCAAGGTAATTCACTGAGATCGACTTTAACTTAGAGCTCCTTTTACCATTCCTTAAAAACTAGAGAGACAAGGCTAGTACTTGTTCCCTAAACAAACCCTTCCTATGCCTCAATAGCCTGTGTGTGCCTGACCCTAAGCTCTGCTTAGGGTTTTTTTTTTCTATAACTTTTAGGGCCCCAAATTTTAAGAGCATGAAACTTACACATATCTATACACAGGCACCCAGAGAAAATATCCTAAAGGAAACATACTGGAATTTCATGCTTTCTAGGTGTCAGGATTAAGGTTAATTTTAGCATTTTGATTATATGTGTTTGTACTTCTGAGATCTAGGAGAATACACATGGTTTTATCATTAGAAAAATCTCTAGCAGTGTGATCAGGACCTGTGCTCAGCACATGAGCTGGCATTTTGGAACCTATTCCTTACACTGGGATGCCTCACCCAGCCTTGATGCAGTGGGAGAAGCTGGGTCCTGCCTCAACTTAGTATGCCATGCTTTGTTGACTCTCATGGAAGGCTTGCCCCTTTCTGAACAGAGGAGGAGTGGATATGGGGGGGATGAGGGGAGATGGGGGAGGGAATGGGAAGGGTAGGAGAAACTGCGATTGGTATGTAAAATAAATGAAAATATTTAATTAAAAAAAGAAAAATCTAAGCAAAAGTGAAATCACCTGGGAATTGTTCCTACCTGCTGCACAGGGGCTGGTGATGCTGAATTGAAGTCCAGGGCCAAATAATCCAGGCTGAATTTCTTTCTCCAAGTAAGAGCACTACTACTCACAGAATTGACTGTTCTGTATTCTTCCTAAGAACCAACATCATAAGACTGAGATCAATAACGAATAGCTAGGGTGCATTTGGGAAAGAAAGCTAGTTTGGGCTTCATCCAAGCAGCTGCTGCCGGATCATAAGAGGGTGATCTGAGGCCTGCACATTTGAGTAAGATTTGACATTTCAGCTGGGCAATGGTGGTGCATGCCTTTAATCCCAGTTCTAGGGAGGCAGAGGCAGGTGGATCTCTGTGAGTTCAAGGCCAGCCTGGGCTACAGAGTGAGTTCCAGGACAGCCAGTGCTGTCACAGAGAGAAATCCTGTCTTCAAACACAAACAAGTTGGCATTTCATACATAATACAGTAAGGGGTTAGGGGCACTTGTTGCCATGTCCAGATTTTTTAATGTGGATTCTGGGGATCTAAATTCATATCCTCCTGGCAGGAACTTCTAATCTGTTAATGTTCATAATTAACATAATAGATATTATGGCTTATTATTTTAATAGCTCATCTCACAGAGTATTGGTAATAACACAACTTTAAAAAGGTTTCTCCTTCTAGCACTGTTTTAGAATATTAGGTGAAGATGTATGACATTTGTTCATGCTGTGAAACAATTGTTTAATGATGCAAAGATGTGTTGCATTCTTTTATGTTGCATTTGTTTAACTCTGTGAAGCTGTGTTAACTGTACCTGTTTAAAACACCTAATGGTCTAAAAAGAGCTGAATGGTCAATAATGAGGCAGGAGAAAAGATAGGTGGGGCTGGCAGGCAGAGAGAATAAATAGGAGGAGAGATCTGGGAGGAAAGGATGGGGGATTGAGGGGCAAGAGTGAGAGAAGGAGGGAGGATGCCGGAGGCCAGCCACCTAGCCACACAACCAGACACAGAGTAAGAAGTAAAGAAAGGTATATAGAATAGAGAAAGATAAAATACCAGAGGCAAAAGATAGATGAGACAACTTGAGTTAAGAAAAACTGACTAACACTAGTGGAAGCCCATGAACTGTGGACTGGTGGCTGTGGAGCCTCCATGTGACTGGACAAGGACCTCTGGATATGGAAGATGGTTGTTTGGCTCAAACTGTTTGGGGGGCACCCAGGCAGGGGAATCGGGATCCACACTAGTCTATGGACAGGCTTCTGGGAAGCCGGTTCCCGTGGTGTGACACCTTGCACAGCCTTGGTGCAGTGGGAAGGGGCTGGGACCTGCCTAGGCTCAGTGTGTGGGGCTCTGCTGACTCCCCATGGGAGACCTCAATTTGGGGGATGTGGGGTTGCGGGGTGGCTTGGGAAAGAGGGCTGGAGAGTGGGAAGAGGGAGGTGGGGGGTTGTGGATAGTATGTGGAGTGAGTAGAAAATTTCTTAATAAAGAAAAATGAAAGAAAAGAAAAGAAAAACTGGCTAGAAAAAAAACAAACCAAGCTAAGGCCAGGCATTCATAAAAAAAAGAATTTTTTAATGTGTGATTTATTTGGGAGCTGGCTGGTGCTGCCCCCCAAAAAGCCCAAAAGAGTAAAGAGTAAAAAAACAACCAGCAACATAGCCAGTTTTTATTCCCTCCCATCTGTTTAGACCCCTGTCTTTCATGCCATAGCTTTCCCAAAATGTTAGGTGAAATTACTGGTTGTCACTCATATTTAAAAATTAATGATCAAAGAAAAGAATGGAAGCACACGTCTTTAATCCCAGCACTAAGGAGGCAAAGACAGGTGAATCTCTGTGAATTTGAGGCCAGCCTGGTCTACATAGAGTGTTCCAGACTAGTCAGAGCTACCTGGTGAGACCTTGTCTTAAAACAAAACAAAACACCAACACCAAAAAAATAAAGCAGCCAAACAACAATAAAAGCAAATGGTCAGAAAACTAACATATAGTGCTGGAGAGATAGCTTAAGAGTTAAAAGCATATACTGCTCTTCTAGAGAGAAAAATCAAATTATGTATCTGATACCTTTGGTCTCCAAGAAGACCTACAATCATGAACACATACCCCTCCCCAAACAGATACACACACACACACACACACACACACACACACACACACACACACACACACACACATCTTTTTTAAAAGGGTTAACACAAAGCTTTGCATATGTGAGTGAGATTTGTAAGCTCTGGAGTTTACTGAAGGGGATCTTACTGGCTAGTTTCGATTGGCAACATCTAATATCAGGATCTAGGACCTCTTGGGCTGCTGAAATAGCCTAGATAACTATCATCTTCCAACTTCCAGAACCAGTCATAAAAGTCTGGGTGTCAACCAGACCTGGAAAAGAGAGGGCAGAGAAATTGCTGGGAATTCTCATATCTGTTTGCTCACCTTGTTTTTAGTATTGTGTCAAAAGACAGAGGAAAGAGCAGACAACAAAGAGTAATAGAGGAGTGAATATGATCAAAGTATATTATATGCATATGTAGAAATGTCATAATAAAACTCCTTTGTACAGTCAATATACATTAATAACATTTTTTCTCAACATAATATTTAGAAACTAGCTTTCTTTCCACTCACACTATGGCTTCGATGGATGAGCTGGCAGATCTGGCATGGTGGGTGGCTCATATTGCAGAGCCTTCCATGCTGGGCAACAAGGCAGGAAGTATAATTGCCTCGGGCCTGGTAAGACACCGAAGGAGCTGTGCAGTTTAAAGGCCCAAGACCCTGAAGATACTGGACAACTGCCTAACCCAAATCTTTTTCATCTGTCCTCTTTTTTTCCATCTCTCCTTATCTAATTTTCTGGTATAAGATGCCTATCTTTAATAACTAATACATATAGCTGAGCGGTGTAATACTTCTTTAATCTTAGCACTCAGGAGGCAGAGGAAGGTGGATCTCAGTGAGTTTGGGGCTAGCCTGGTCTATAGAGAAAGTTCCAGGATAGCCAAGGCTACACAGAGAAACCCTGTCTTGAAAAACAAAACAAAACAAAAAACCCATATAATACATTATATATATACATATATATAATAATGCCTAGTATTGTCCCATTTTTATTTTTTTTGCTTTTGTTTTCCTTTATATTGCACATATGACAGAAAACATTTGATATTTATCTATCTGAATGTCTTTCAGTGAACAAACACACAGCCAGCAATACACTAAATGGGGAAAAAAACTAAAGGTTTTCCTCTAAAATTGGGAATGAGACAAGAATGTTCATGTTCAACTTTTCCAACATGACGTTTGATGTCTTACCCAGAGCAATAAGGCCGAAAGTGACCTTTGACTTATGTTCCTTTCCAAGGAAATGGGAAAACTGAATAGATTTATTTTTACTAACCAGTGATAAGATGCCAGAGAATCTTAAATATAAACAAATCATTTTTTAGTGTGAGTTGGAAAGACTTCACCATGTAACTGTCCCTGTGCTTGTCCTACCTCAGTGTACAGTAAAAGTAAAGTACCCTTGAGAGGTAGAGAATTGCAACTGTCCCTAGGTGCATAACATGGTAGAAATTGATTATCAACAACACTGTAAGTGACACTTGAAGGTGACTATAGCAAGATGAATTTTATATGGGAGGAGAAAGGTGATTAAGGATGAAAATGTCATAATGAAACAATGTTTTGTATAAATAATGGCTGCTAATTTTCTTTTTGCAAAAATAAATATTAAAGCCACACTGAGATATCACTGTACACCTATTAGAATGTCTACAATTTTAAAAAATTGATAATTCAAATCATGTAGACAAGAATGGAGAAACACTGATGCCCTCATACTTTACTAGCAGGAGGGAAAATGCTGCAGTCACTAAGCCAATATCTTATAAAGTATGCTTTAGAAAGTGTCTTATAAAGATACAAACGTACTTTATAAAGTATTTTACAAAGTTAAATATACATTTGATGAAATAATGTGTATATTGAGGAGAAGGGTTCTATAGGTGAGGAGTGTGGGATCCATATATCACTACCACAGGATAATAATGAGACCAGTAGACATTCTTGGACTCTAAGACAGCTATTGTTTCCAAAACTACAGTTATGAAGTAGCAACAAAATAATTTTATTGTTGGGGGTCACCACAACATGAAGAATTATATTAAAGGGTTGCAGCATTACGAAGGTTGAGAAGCACTGACCTAAAGCTTAGTTATGCATACCTGAATAGTAGTGTCTTTACATTTTAGGCTGGACAGTTTTGGTTTTTTTCCCCCTTAGGGGATGTACTGTACATTGTAGAATATATAACAGCATTTCTTTTAATTTTTATTTATTGTTATTTGTATGAGTGTTTTTTTCTACATTTATATATGTGATACATGCATGCTGGGTGCCCATGGAGTTCAGAAGAGGGCACCAAATTCCCTAGAACTGGAATTTCAGATGATTTTGAGCTACAACATGGTTTGCTGGGAGCTGAACCGAGGTTCCCTGTAAGAACAAGTGCTCTTAACCACTGAGACATCTCTTTAGGCCCCGTAGCATCACTTTTTAGTTCTTCCCACTAGAAACCAATTGTTTCATCTCTTTTGACTCTAGCTTTGTATCTAGACACTGACAGGGTCCTTTGAGGGCCAAAATCATAGCCAATTCAGAACACTGCCCTTAAGAAAAGAAAAATTTTATCTACATAAAAGCCTGTAGAAGATCCCAAAGTTTAGGGAAAAGATGATAGAGTGAAAGGACAACTCAGAGAACTGGGAAAACAGCTATAAATTATGCATCGGATAAGGGTTAATGTTCATAACATAGAATAAACACCTGAAACTCAATAATGAAAACAACCTAATTAAAAATAGACAACATATTATAGTAATTTTTCCAAAGAAGATAACAAAATGGTAAACAAACACATTAAAGATATTTAATGTCATTATTCATTTGGAAAAGACAAATGAAAACCACAATGACCTTCCACTTCATATTGATTAGGGTAACTATTACAAAAATAGGGAGAATAAAATGTTAAGATGTGGAGAAATTTGGAATCCTTGTGTTTTGCTGGTAGGAATGTAAAATGGCACAGCCATTGTGGAAGACAAGTTTGGTGTTTCCTTAAAATGTCAACATAAAATGTATGTATATGGTTCAACAATTTCACCTGTAGACAAATACTCAAAAGATTTGAGAAAGCAAGTGCTCAAATATATTCTTGTATCTGATATTTACAGCATCATTATTCACAACAGCCCAAAAGTGGCAACAACACACGTCTATCAACAAATAAGTGGAAAAATAAAATATAGTATGCTCTTATTAAATATTATTCACATACTATATATGTATATATATTTAAAAACCACTATGCTAAATGAAAGACAGATACAAAAGAATTAATATTGTATGATTCTACTTTTTAAACATCTATTTATTTATTTGTGTGTTCACACACATGCCACAGCATGCACGCAGAGGCCAGAGGACAAAATGTATGTAACATTGTTAATCATATACCTAAAAATTTGTGGGAGTTGGCTGTCTCCATAGTGGAAGAGGACTCAGATCATAACAGTTGTCAGGCCAGTATCTTTACCTGTTGAGCCATTTTAACAGCTCTAGTCTCACTTTTATAAGGGACCTAGAATATAAAGATATAAAATAGAACAGAAGTGGGAATAAGTGTTTAATGGGCAGAGGTTTGTGCTTGAGACGAAAAAAAATAGCCTGGAAATAAACAGTGGTGATGTGTATGTACATTGTTAATCATATACCTAAAAATGGTTAAAATTAAATTTTGTGCTATGTATATAACTACAGTAAATTGTTTATTAAATACTACAAAATGTTTATAACTATTCTACTTGTCCCCAGATGTGAAAGAGTCCAAGTGTCCCTCAGTGGGTGAATGGGTAAACAAAATGTGGAATACCCATACAAGGGAATGCTACTCAGCAATAAAACAGAAAGAAGTAGTGACAAATGTATCAGTTTGGATGAATTTCAGATAATAGTCTGAGTAAATTAGGCCAGACTCAAAAATATTATATGATTCTCTCTATGCAACATTCTTGACAAGCTAAAATGATAGTTATGAAGAATAGATCAGTTACTACCAAGAGTTAGGAGTGGCAGTATGGTATAAAGAGTATAAAGAGACAGAATGAGTGAGTACTTGGGGTTGATGGCCATGTTCAGTATCCTGATTGTGGTAAAGTTCACACAATTCTATCATCTATCTATCTATCTATCTATCTATCTATCTATCTATCTATCTATCTATCATCTATCTATCTAAATTCATCTATCTCCATATACCCAAACTAAGAGAACTGCAAACCAAGAAAGAAATTTCACTGTATGATTTCAAAACTTAAAAGTCTTATAGAAGACAAAGCAGTAGCTTACGCATCTGTCTTCACAGAAGCCCAACAAGAAAGGGATGCACTTCAGCCCATCCTTCTAGCACATCTCCATTCCTTTGTGCTGCCTACACAAACACTTTCTACTAGGGACCCCTAGTGACCACACAAGGATGGGATTCAACCCATCTCCATTCCTTTGTGTTACCACCAACCCAGAAAACACTTTGTACCAGGGACCCCCACAACCAACATATTTAACTAGAATCCAGAGAGGGTAACAGCAACTAAAGAATGGAACACCTATCCAACAAAGATAAGACCAGATATCTATGTCAAGAAACACGTAAAACATCATAACTCCTGGTGCCTAGATTCCAGAGCAAAAACAAACAAACAAACAAACAAACAACAATATACCTCCTCCAGAAGCCAATAACCCTATTGCAATAGGCCCTAAGAAAAGCAAATTTAGTACAAGCACTAGAGAAGAACTTCAAAATATCAATTGTGAATATGTTCAAGGACCTTAAAGGAGATATGAACAAATGCCTTAATTAGGACCATGAAAACACAATCAGTTGAATGGAATAATGAAAACAACTTAAGACACAAAAGTAGAATTTAATAAAGAAATAGAATCACCAAAGAAAGCCCAAATTGAAATATAACTGAAAATAAAAAAAAAAAACCTCAGGACAACAAACAAAATCCTCAGATATCAGTGCCTCCATCAACCTTCATCATAGAAGCTTCTTGTAGTAGATGGTAATTAACAAAGAGATCCACAACTGGACAATGTGCAGTTTTGGAGCACTTAGTCCTAAATGTGATGTCCATCAAATCCCTCCCCTCAAGGCTCAGGAATCTATGGAGAATAGAAGGTGAAAAAATTGTAAGAACCAGAGGTAATAGATGACTCCAAGGAAATAATGTCTTCTAAATACAGCAGAACTGATGAAGATATGAACCTATGGATATTGTAGCAGCACACAAAAGACCTACACAGTTTCAAGCCAGATGAAGTCCCAGTACTGAGAAAAAGTGAAGACAGTATCCAACCCCTAACCAAGAAGCTATTTGCAATTGTTACTGGCAAAGGGAAAATAAGTTTTGTCCAATGGAGTGCCAATAGGTGTATCAGTTACATTCTAGGGCAATCTCCATGCCCAAGAATAATGATGGTCAACACAAAATGAACTCCATGATTATTTTGTGTGCCTTTTTGTTTTGTTTTGGCATTTTAAAAAATCTTTTTGGTTATTTTCTTCATTTTGATTTTTTTCTGTTTTGGTATAGTTTTCTGTTTTGTGTCTTTGTTTTTCTGTTTGTGTGTGTGTGTGTGTGTGTGTGTGTGTGTGTGTGTGTGTGTGATTTTTAAGAGAGAAAGAACATAAATTTGGGTAGGTAGAGAGGTGGGGAGGACCTGGGAGGAGTTGAAGGAGGAGAAAATATGATCAAAATATGTTGTATGACAAAAAAACTAAACAAATAAAAAGGAAAAAAATATTTTCTTCAAACTGGAAAAAGTATAGGACAAGAAGACAGTTCAGGGGGCTGGAGAGATGGCTCAGCAGTTAAGAGCACTGACTGTTCTTCCACAGGACATGAGTTCAATTCCCAGCAACCACATGGTGGCTCATAACCACCTGTAATGAGATCTGGCGCCCTCTTCTGGCCTGCAGGGACACATGCAGGCAGAACACTGTAAAAATAATAAATAAATAAATAAATAAATCTTCAGAAGAAGAAGAAGAAGGAGGAGGAGGAGGAGGAGGAGGAGGAGGAGGAGGAGGAGGAGGAGGAGGAGGAGGAGGAGAAGAAGAAGAAGAAGAAGAAGAAGAAGAAGAAGAAGAAGAAGAAGAAGAAGAAGAAGAAGAAGACAGTTCAGTAACTGCTTGCCTTTCAAGTATGAGGACCTGAATTTAATACCCA
The DNA here is from genome assembly GCF_049852395.1 of Peromyscus maniculatus bairdii. Classification (NCBI taxonomy): domain Eukaryota; kingdom Metazoa; phylum Chordata; class Mammalia; order Rodentia; family Cricetidae; genus Peromyscus; species Peromyscus maniculatus. The sequence continues at coordinate 1,128,631 of NC_134875.1, read as the reverse complement.
GAGCCCAGACAAATAAAAGCCAGGCATAGTGATATAAACTTGTAATCCCAGTACTAAGGAAGTGGAGATAGGTAAAAGCCTGGGGCATATCCCCCAGCAAGCTTAGTCTGCTTGGTAAGCTCTAGCCCAGTGAGAGATCCTGTCTCAGAAAGCAATGTGAATAGCCCTTGAAGAAAGACAACGTTTTTCTGATTTTTTCACATGTATGCACACATATATATGCATTACTTCATTTGGGAACCCGTTCTCAGGTTCCTGGTGGCTTTACCCAGCATGTCCACATAGAGGATGATTAGGACCACGGGCCTGAGTGCAGGTGTCTGAGATGGTCTGCATTTGGCTGTGCTGGGGGAGGAGGTCTTTTGCTCCACCCCTTGGCCTCTCTATAAAAACCATGGGGCAGAGACAGTTGGAGCCCCGTTGGAATAGGTTCCAGGCCATCTCGAGGCTATCCTTTATTTTCTATCTGTTTATCTCCGCAAGATTCTCTGCTATAAATCCTTCTATCTAATATTTCCTGTTGCTCGCACTCAAGAAAACTCTGGGGAGCTGTGGGCTTGGTGGGTAAATGCCCCACAGAATGGCGCCATGAACAGGGACTAAAGAAAAAAGAAAAAAAGGACTAAAGAAAAAAGAGGGGAATAAGAAAAGGGGGGGACTAAAGACAAAGTAATAGGGACTAAAGATAAAGGAAAATAATAGTTTTATTACAGAGTTTTTGGTGAAAGTGCTGAGTCAGCCCTGCCAGTGGAAAGGCATGCCAGTGTTATGGAAAAAAAATATGTATATATTTATATATATTATTGAGAGGCAGGGGTTTTATCCTCGAGAGAAAAGGAAAATGGACTGGAAGGATGTCCGATGCTGCAGCAAAATTCTCTTCTGTCAAAATTTTCTATCTTCTATCCCTGTCTCAATTTCTATCTGTGAAAAATAAGTATAAGGTATAGGGTAGTAATATAGTGTAGAAAACTTAGAAGTATAAGATCATGTAGGAAAAAATAAGTAAGGCAACAAGTCAGAAAAACTTCAATTTTCTAACTTTGGGGGCTATGAATGCAAACTGGGGGAAAAAATCTTTCTTTGGGCTTTACGGGTAGTAAAAAAGCTCTTCTCTGAGCTTATGGGGAAGAAAAAGTTTCCTATGGAAGCTTTTGTCCTGGGGACAGCTGAAATGCTAAGTCCAAGCGGCAGGAGAAAGTGTTTTCTCCCTGAGGCAAAAATACGGGTGTAAAAAGCCAAAAAGTTTAAAGTTCAGAAGTTTTGGGAAAAGTTGGTCTTTCTCCTGGGGGAAAAAAATCTTTCTCTTAAACTATAAAGCTTTTCTTGGAAAATTTGGGGGAAAACATCTCTCTAAAAAGCTTTAATCTTGTGCCGGGCGGTGGTGGCGCACGCCTTTAATCCCAGCACTTGGGAGGCAGAGCCAGGCGGATCTCTGTGAGTTCGAGGCCAGCCTGGTCTACCAAGTGAGCTCCAGGAAAGGCGCAAAGCTACACAGAGAAACCCTGTCTCGAAAAACCAAAAAAAAAAAAAAAAAAAAAAAAAAAAAAAAAAAAAAAAAAAAAAAAAAAAAAAAAAAAAAAGCTTTAATCTTTCTCAAAAGCTCTCTTAAAAACTAAAGCCTTTAACTTTCTCAGAATGACAAAAATTAGAATCACCTGAAGATATTAGTATGGGGACCACCTGTGATTAGCTCAAAGGGAAAACAACAAACCTCTTAAGATGGCAAAACCTCTCCAAGTTCTCTTTCAAGCTTTAAAAATCCTCCCTGCAATGCAGGAGGCAGGGACAAGTTCCTAAAAACCTCTTCTAAGCTCTGTCTCTTTAAACTAGTAAAAGACAGTGGGTCAGAGTACCCTGAGGGAAACGCTTGGGAGAGTGTGGGTAAAGAGCTACAGAGAGCCCAAAAGGGCAGGAAACTTTACCTGAGAAAAGCAAAAAAAGCCAAGCCTTTCAGTTACAGCCAAGCTGAAGGATCAAGGGTTTTGTTTCTGAGTGAGCATCTTTGAAAAGGTGCTCCTAATCTTCCTAAGGCAAAGATCCCCTGAAGCATTGTATCCTCTCTTCTGACCAAAAACCCAGAGGCAAGTGGCCAGCGTCTCTGAGTTGGAGTGCATTTCGGGGATACTAGGGTTCCTGCAGTTGCAAACTTCCTGGAGCACAGAGCTGAGGCAGGAAGGTGCAGGACCCAGGGGAAGATTGATAATGAACAACCAAAGCTAAGGCTGGTGGGAACGGCACAGGCACAGTTGTCTGCTATCCTACAAGTCCCTGGTTGATAGGTCCACAGCTGCACAAAGAAATCTGAGAAAAGCTTTCCTATCAGAGAAAGGACCTTTCTGGGAAAACAGTAAAGCTGAACTGTGTCTGAAGCAGTTGTGCTGCTGAGTCAGAACGCTGTCTGGGGAAAGAGCCCAGGCAGGGCAGGACAGAACTATCCAGGAGTAAAGCTTTCTTTTCTGTCAGAGAAAGCACTTCTTTGAGAAAAGCTTTGTTTCAACTTTCTCCGATGAGATGAGGGAGTGTAGCCCTGAGGGATGATTGCCTCTGGCATAAGCTCCCAGACAAACAAACCCAACCCACTGGGGGACTGGGCCAAGTGGAGGCCTGATGAGGCAAAACACCTGTCTTAATGGGAGTTTAGAGATGGCAAAAACCTCCCTTGTTAGATTTTCAGTCTGTATGCAAGCCACACAGACCCCGAAAACAAATGGACAAAAAAGCTCCTACCTTCAGTAGCAGGGAAAGCCGCCACTGTAGTGTCGGAAACTGTTTCTGGTGTAGAGGGGATAAACTGAGACCAAACTGGGAACTGTCTGGGAGAAAGACTCTGAAGAAACAGAAGGGACAGATTCCTCCCCAGAAAATGCATGACCCGTGAAAAGCTGCTAGAATTTGAGGCAGATTCAGGGGGAGAAAAAAAGCCCCTACTTCCAAAGGCAGCTAGCAGAGGTACAGAGCTGCAGACAGATACCTGAAGCTCTGCATCTGGGGCGGGGGCGAGGAACAAGCAAAATGAGAATAAAATCAGTGGGAGAAAATCTCTCTGAAAGAGCTATGGAAAAGCTATTGTACATGATCTTGTTTTTCACTGACTGGCTAAGACAAACACAAACCCCTAGGAAAGTTGCTATCAGAAATGCCAGCCTCAATGCTGGCTAATGAGGCAGGTGTGGTTCTGATCCCAGGCCAGTGTCAAATGAAGAAGAGACACCTGTTAAAGCCAGCTGAGGCGAGACCAGAAACCTCCCAATGTCCCATAGTTGAAAATGTAAAATGCTTGTTCAAATCTCCCGTTGCAAAAGCAAAAAACTTGTTCAAACCTCCCAGGCAAGAATTTGAAAGCAAGTCTGGTAAAAAAGAAACCCTCGAGGTCTTCTTCCCAATCATCTATGGCAAATGGATGTTATGCATATTGCAGAATTTGGCAAATTAAAATATGTACATGTGACCATTGACACTTATTCAAGATTTTTTTTTTTTTTTTTTTTTTTGGTTTTTCGAGACAGGGTTTCTCTGCGTAGCTTTGCGCCTTTCCTGGAGCTCACTTGGTAGCCCAGGCTGGCCTCGAACTCACAGAGATCCGCCTGGCTCTGCCTCCCGAGTGCTGGGATTAAAGGCGTGCGCCACCACTGCCCGGCTGACACTTATTCAAGATTTTTAATGGCTAGTGCACAATCTGGGGAAGCTACAAAACATGCAATTATGCACTGCTTGAAGTGTTTTTCATATATGGATTTACCAAAAGTTATTAAAACTGATAATGGTTCTGGATATTGTAATAAGGCATTTCAACAATTTTGTGTCCAATGGGAAATCATACATAAAACAGGTATTCCTTATAGTCCTCAGGGACAAGGTATTGTGGAAAGGGCTCATAGCAGTCTTAAAATACAACTTCAAAAATAAAAATAAAAAAGGAAGAAATTTACCCTCAATCACCACATTAATGCATTAAACCATGCTCTTTTTGTTCTGAACTTTTTGAATGTGGATGTCTATGAACAGTCTGCCGCAGATAGATTTTTGCACAGTGGCACCCAAGCGACTTTTGCTCAAGTGAAATGGAAAGATCCCTGCTTGGGATTATGGAAGGGTCCTGATTCTGTTTTAATATAGGGTCGAGGACATGTTTGTGTTTTTTCACCAGAGGAGAATGAAGCTCGGTGGTTACCAGGGTGTTTGTAAAGAGCGTGGAACTAAGAAAAGTCAGCTCCAATGACGTTCCTATAAAGGAACCAGAATGAAAGTGGCTCGATTAGTGTTTCTGAGGTTTTGTCACTGGTTAATGCAAACAGTGAGGAAATAAGAGTTCAGAGCTGGGCTGCTTTTGGTTTTACTAGCTCCTTTAGAAAAATACTTTATATCACCTAATAGCTGTGCAGTACTTGGCGAAGAGCTTTCCAGCAGCTAAATACGGTAATTTCACCCTCAGCGTGAAGTGAAGTTTTTCGGTAGAGCAAACCCAGAGTACTGCTGTAATAGAAACGCTTGTCTGAATTGAAGCACTTAGGGGAGCTATTATGAATTTGGGCGAAGGGACAGCCTCTAGTTAAAGATCGTTTACCGCTGACAGTGCATCTCTGCCAGTTCCCGAACTGCTGAGAGAACTGGCAACTTTGGGGTGTAGCTTCGTCCTGAGAAGGTTCCAGTCCCCTAGCAACAAGTATCACAACTCTATAACAACAACACTCACTAAATCCCAGTGCTTTATAGCAAAGCTGACTATAAACTCTAAACTTTACAAATGATGTATGTATTTGCTGTCTAGTTAAGAAAATCTAATAGAGATAGTGATGATAATTAAGAGTAAGAAGTAGAAAAAGATGAAAATAAGATATGTGAGTTTGTAGAAAGTCTGTCTTTTACATCTCTGTATTAAGAAATCTTTAGGTGTTTGCTAAGTTAAATATATGCTAATGGTAGCCCTATATAAGTTTGTAAAATAAGTCTATAGAGTTCCTTTAAGAATATAAGCTTACAAGAAGTATCTAAGGTAGTCCTAAGACATGTAGTAATAAGCTTATAAGAAGTAAAGATACTAGTTGTAAATGTAAGTTTAAATAAGAGTAAGATGGAATGAATATAAGTATATAAGAAGTAATAAAAATATATTTGCTAAAGTAGCCCTTAAAGAGTATAAATAAGTAGATGTTAATGTTATATGTGAGTTTGTAAAAATGTGTAAATGTTGTGTGACTTTATGCTTAAGTACATGTTATATGTGAGTTTGTGAAAAACTGTAAATACTGGGTGTGAGTCTATGCTTAATGTATATGGTAAAAGAATCTGAGATACAGATGTTAGTGTCCTAGCAGACGGCAAAGCAGGCAGTCTGAATGGTTTCAAAAGCTCCAGAAGCCGCTAAGAAGCTAAGAATGGCGGACCCCAGAACCAGCACAACAAGGCATCCGCAGCTGAGATCTGTGGAAAATCAACGCAGCACAGAAAAACCTGAGCTAACGGCAAAAATGGTGCAGTTTAAAATATTACTATAACTAAAAAGGTCTCTGGCTTGAGAATAAAAGTTGCAGAGACGCTTGTTTGAACTAAAATTGTTAACTGCAAAAACTTTTGGTTATAGAACGTCTCTTCATATTTGGAAGTTAAAGCCTGATACCAGAATTTATTTCTTGTTTGAACTTTTTGAACTTATAATAAGATAAAACTACAAAAAGACTTTTGTTATGAATTTCTTCATATTTGGAAGCCTAGTACCAGAATTTATCATTTGAATTTTGGGACTTAAGAAATGAAATGAACAATAGAGATTTCATAGCAATGAAATTTTGAGTTTACTTATAGTAATGACCTAGGGACTGTTTTCTGGAATTAGGTTAAAAATGGAATGTTTAAATGAAGAACTTTATTGTTTCTACCTTGACTCAAGATGCAGTTTTATGTATGCATATATGCTGGTGATTCATGAACTGTTCTGTGTTTAAAATGCAATTGTTTTGTGGCACTGTTTATGTAAAAATGGAATTACTTATGGAACTGGTTTTGTGTTACAAATGGAACTGTTTAAACAGAAAAGTTTGGGTTTTCTAACTAGGCTTGAGATCTTGCTTAAAAAATTATAAGAAAAGGGAGCGTTAATATTCCTTAGTCTACTTAATTTAAAAAATTGTTTAAGTGGATTAATGTCATGTTTTGTAAGAAATGCAAATGGGGTATCCTAAGAGACTACTTTTAAAGTATAAAGAGTTTTACTAAACTGCTTTTGGATGTTTTGCTAAAAGTTTTCAAAGTATTAATGTATTAATGATTAGATTGAGAATATTGCTTTTCTTTTTTTTTCGGTTTTTTTTTTTTGTTTTTTTTTTTTTGGTTTTTTCGAGACAGGGTTTCTCTGTGTAGCTTTGCGCCTTTCCTGGAGCTCACTTGGTAGCCCAGGCTGGCCTCGAACTCACAGAGATCTGCCTGGCTCTGCCTCCCGAGTGCTGGGATTAAAGGCGTGCGCCACCACGCCCGGCGAGAATATTGCTTTTCAATATGGGTTTGTAGGAATTGTATAAGTTTGGGTTTTTTTCTAACTTTGTTTGAGATTTTGTTTAAAAAATTATAAAGAAAAGGAGGAGTTATGAGTGAATTAAGGTTGAATGTATGTTTGCAGAAATTATATTTAACCTATTGATATTAATGCACCCTGGTTTTGTGGAGTTAAGGAAACATTTAAGTTTGATGTGAATACATCAAAGTTTTTTCTATGTTCTGTTAGCAAGAAAATTCAAATGATTGAGTTAAAGTTGTAAGACGGAGAAAATTGTTAACTATATATAGCACCATATATTCTAATTCAAATGGTTCTGTTAAGAGTTTGCTTTGAGTTGTAATATTGAGAGAATTGTGACTATGTATAGCAATATTTATGTTAACCTGTTAATGGTAATGATGAAGCTAAGGGATTCTTTAAGTTTGTAGTTGCCTTAAGAGTTTTTGGTTTAGAAAGGGCTTGAGGCAGCTAAGACTGCTGTAGTCACCTTGGACTTAATTCAAAAGAGAAATGCCATCTTTATCACCCTCTACTCCCATACTGGGAGGTGTAACAGCTATGGAGATTGCTGTAAGCCATTAATAGTTATTTTTTTATATATTAAGAAGGGGGGACCTGTGGGAGCCTGTTCTTGGGTTCCTCGTGGCTTTACCCAGCAGGTCCACATAGAGGATGATTAGGACCACGGGCCTGAGTGCAGGTGTCTGAGATGGTCTGCACTTGGCTGTGCTGGGGGAGGAGGTCTTTTGCTCGACCCCTTGGAGTCTCTATAAAAACCCTGGGGCAGAGACAGTCTGGGCCCGTTGGAAAAGGTCCCAGGCCATCTCGAGGCTATCCTTTATTTTCTGTTTATCTCTGCAAGATTCTCCGCAATAAATCCTTCTATCTAATATTTCCTGCTGCTCACACTCAAGAAAACTCTGGGGAGCTGTGCGGTTGGTGGGTAAACACCCCACAACTTCATACATGAACATGTGTGTGTGTGTGTGTGTGTGTGTGTGTGTGTGTGTGTATCACACACATGTACAAAGTATTGTATGGTTGGGGTTTATTAATAGTTTAATTGTTGTAGTGCTTGCTTAGCACTCATATAGCCCCAAATAAACCTTAAATGATGATGCATATCTATAATCCCAGCACTTGGGAGGTGGGGGCAAAAGGATTTGAAGTTCAGGGTCAACTTGAGCTACATACTGAGTTAAGGTCAGCCTGGGTTACAGGAGATTCTTTCCAAAAAGGGTATTATAACACTATAATAAAAATTATTAATGTGAGTTTTAACACTAGTATTCTACTTCCAAAAGTTGTTCTGACATATGAACTGTGGCATGTGCACACGAATGCATGCACATGTGCACATGCACGTGCACACATACATAAACAGATATAGTAGAAAAGAAGTCTTACAAGTTTTTTAAATTGTAAAGTTTGAAAAACTGGTATATAAGAAATAGCATTAAAATTATATTTAGTCTTCTAAACTTTCATTTCATAAACATTTGAAGGATATATAAAAACACTTGTATAGCAATAAGACAAAACCTGTATTTTAATCCCCGGCCTCACCTTTTAAAAAAAATTAATTTTATTTATGTATATGATATTTTTGCCTCCATGTTTATCTGGGCACTACTTGTGTGCCTGATGCTATCAAAGACCAAAAGAGGGCATCAGATCCTCTGGAGCTGGAGTTTCAGATGATGGTGAGCCATCATGTAGATGCTGAGAATCAAACCTAGCCAGTAATCTTAACTGCTGCCTGGCATCACTCTTAACAATCAAATCAGAACTTTTTTTCAGTGAAAAAAATTAACACGTATGATTATGGAAAAAATCAATATAAATCATGTTAGTTTTGACTATCATATTGGGCCATTGTGTGGCACTAGGTATAAACAAGTCATTTCAGAGTATATTGTAAACTGAAGTTAAACAAACACACCTGAATGATGTAAGACACCCCTTCACCTTTTTCACATAGTTCTTCGCTCACATCTACCATCAACCAGTATTGCCAGCTCTTCAACTTCTGTGTCATATTGTTCAGTAATACACATTCATTGACAACCTATACACACTTAGGCAAGCAACCAATATTTAATTGTGTTGTTTATGAAATAACTGGTCTTACTGTCTCAGATATCAGCAAACTGTTGGTATCTGGAATAACTTTATACTTGCTTCCATAATGTTTAAGGTTCACTTCCCTTTTCTGTTCTCCAGAAACAGAGAACAGTTGTTTAATCCTTTATAGGAATGTTTTCTTCTAGGGATTTCCCAAGGGCCATTACTAAGTGTAAGAAATATTGGGAAGAATACAGCAGATTTATACATGTGTCACTTCCCACCTGCATGTAGTTAAGTGTATCACAGCACAACTTTTATCAAATGAGACAAAATGAAGCATTCAGCTGTTACTTTCCTAGAGGCAATTCATTTTAGACTTTAATTTTATATAATATTTTAATATATTCTTTGAAAATGCAAGTTTCATAATGTATACAATGTGCTTTAATTGCCTTGTCTCCTCACACATAGGAGGATAAGATTATCTTCTTAAGAGCATATATCAGTGCCTTGAACATCATCTTGCCTTAGCAGGATAGAAAATATCTCTTCAAAACCTAATGTTCATAGTGAAATTCTCTCTTGGAACTCTGTTTCTATGTTGTGGATAGACATAGTTCTGGCTAAAGGGTTCTCTAATTGCTATGGATGCTAAAAGCATTTTCAAAACTTGTGATCTCAATGGAATCCACATTAAGAGAATAGGGCAATAGGACAGGGAGGAGATACTAACACTCTTGAACTGTGAATGGCTAATCAAAAGACAAAGATGTCACATTTCTACACACTCAGGTCTACAGAAAGACCCTAAAACATAAATCTCCAGAAAGTTCAGAAGCAGGTGTTTTTATAAAATAAAGCCTCCAATAAACCTGTTTTTACAGCCTGGACTTTGGACATTTAGAGAATTACAAATCCATTGGAATCAAACAGAACATCACAGTTTTTTGGAAAAAGAATTGACTACCATTTCTATTTTCCACAGCATGGGCTCTAAGTCCAAGGTTCCCATGAAATATTATGAACTTCAAATGGTATAAGGAGCTGAATACTGCAAGAAGGAAAAACAGCTTCAAGGGAGCTGAGGAATGACTCCATAGATAAAATGCTTTGTACTCAAAAGTTAGGATCTGAATCTGGATCTCCAGAACCCATATAAAAGCTGGGCATGATTATATACATCTATAATTCAGGTACTTAGCTGGGAGGAGAAGACAAATGAATCCCTGGATTTCTGTGGCCAGGCAGCCTAGCAAATCAGTGAGCTCTGGGTTCAATGAGAGATCCTATCCTAAGATTAACTTAAAGAAAAAAATGGTAAGGTGAAGAGACATAGTGGAAGACTCTTGATGTCGACCTTTGGTCCCCACACACATGTGCATACACATGTACAAATGCACCAATATGCACACATGCATACACATATACTACACACATGCACACACATACAATACACATTAAAAAGAAAAAAAGGAAATTAGCTTCAAATTGATTTGCTCCCAATCTAAAAAAAAAAAAAAAAAAAAAAAAAAAAAACGGTGACCTGGTTTTACAATCAAGTGTGCATTATGACTACACAGAGACTTCTGAGGAATGTACTTTTATCATAATGAATTCTCAAGATTATAGATTTGGAGAAGAAAAAGAACACAAAAAGTACAAGATTACCATTTGGATGTAGCTTTCTTCTTCTTCTTTGGAAGAAGGAGTGGCAAAAAATCTTGCAGAATTAATACCATTTCTTTGTGAAGAGAGAAAGCTGGTTCGATTGCTAAGACCAAAAAATATAGATGAGATCAATGCAATGTCTTACAGCTGCTCTGAAACATAGCCAGGAACAAACACAGTCCTGTGGAGTTTGAGCCCTCCCCTTCCAGACACAGCTTCCTTTTGGCCCAAGCAATTCTTGAAGAAGACACTTCCCAGTAGCCCTGTCTCACTCAGAAGAAAAAGCTTCCCAATTGTTTTTTCCTAAGCCCTCCACATAATGCAGACAAATACATTGTATTTAGCAAATGACAACAAATTAACAAAAATACTCCAAAGTAATAAAGCTGACTGACAGAATTAAAAAAATACTCCAAAGCAAAATCTAAACAAGCAACCAGACAACAACCCCTTCCCACTTCTTTTGGATCTTTTTTATTCCAAAGTAGCCAGAAGAAGTATGGAAGTATACTCATCCATCTAACAGGACAAGAAGAGATAGTGTATTAATTTCTGTCTTCCTTCTGAGATGGATGAACAGGCTAAGTGTCTCTGCAGTTTGGCCTGGAAATAAAGCTCTCTGCAGAATTCTGCTTTACAAAGTTAGCATGTCTGTGTGGGTATGGTGGTGCATCCTTTTACCTTTAATCCCAGAACTCAGGAAGCAGAGACAGGCAGATTTCTGTGAGTTCAAGCCCTTCCTGATCTACATAGTAAACTCCAGGCCAACCAGGGATACATAGAGAGACCACGCCTCAAAAAAAAAGTTACCATGTCCTGTGACATTTATCATGAGCTAGGAAAATGCAGCTTCTGGAAGGTAAGATCAGCAGGCACAGATGTGTTAAGGTTTGTTTACCCAGCCCATAAACTATCCCACTTTCTCTGAGAGCTCTTTTCTCAGATATAATTCATAAAGTTGAGATTCTCTAGTTATTAGTGTTGTCTGTGTACTCTGTGCCATAGTGGATTCCAATCTGACAGAATTCCATAATTTTGTCTCCCTTGAATATCTGCATTGGGATCGAAAAATAGTCCATATTTGTTGGTGCTGGAATTAAAGCATGTAAACAAACTTGGAGTATGTAATGGGTAATCTTGGTTGTCAACTTGACATCTAGAATCAACTAAACTGAAGCAGATGGGTACACCTGTGAGGGATTTTCCTTATTAGATCATTTGAAGTGGGAAAACCCACCCTAAATCTGGGCCACACCTTCTAATGACAGCTCACATAAAAAGATGTGGAAGAAGGAATCTTTTGCTTTTTGCCTGCTTGCCTTCACTCTCACTAGAAAGTTAATCTATCCTGCTGCTGAGGTATTTCTACACTGGTGTTAGAACCTACTTCCTTAGGATCCCAATATAGACTGAAGGCCAGAATCCCTCTGGGCATTCCCTGGTCTTCAGTACCAGATTGGAACTGTTGAGATATCTAGAATCACAGACTGAACAAGTACTGTATTCCTGGCCTTCATGTTGGGAGACAGCCATTGTAGGCCTACTCAGACCACAGCCTGTAAGCCACTTTAACAAATCCTCTTTTAATATATACATATTCATTTTATCAGTTCTGTTTCTTTAGAGAACCCTGACTAATACAGAACGGGATCATGCAACAAAGAAAAGAGCTCTGCAGAGAACAGGTACAGCAGGACGAGAGAGAAGTTCCCAACACTGCTCTATTTCCAGGATTCAGAATCTGGAGGAACCCAGTCACATGCCTTCCCCTTTGTGATCCAGAAACCACTCCTGGCTCTTGATAACAAGATCAACTCCTCCCTTGGCTCCCTTAAGCAAGATGAAATGAGCTTCAACCACAAGAGATCTAATATCTGAGGTTTACCAAGGCACAGTGTGAGTCCTGGTTAGAGATGTGTGTTCTCGAATGGTGGAAAGGTTTCTGAGGTCCAAGGGAGGTGGCCGTGCTAAAAAAAAAAAAAAAAAAAAAAAAAAAAGTGCACAGTATTCAGTATGGTGAAGCAGAGAATCTAAAGATTGTAAAAGCTATCACAATACACTTTTTTTACATGCCAAATTTAAATGTATTGACAGTAATTACTGGTAATGAGTAAGAATTTCAACATTCCATTCTTGCCTGATTCCCTGGGGAAAAGGACAAGTATTGAATAAATAAATGGCCTCATGGCATGTTAGAGGTAACAAAATGAGACTGTACATTTAGTCAACAAACACGTATTGGAAACTCAGTCTATCAGTCATGAATCACAAAGGAAACCAAACTGGAAACACAATATTAACCAAATATACAGAAATCTGTAGCCTCAGGAAGACCAATCAATGTATTCCAGACACTCTACATGTCTGAAAGGCAGAAATGATCACCAGGTTCCAGTCTCCATGTCTCCACCTAATGGTCCTCCCACCTAAAATAGTCTTCCTCATGTTGTTTCCTAGTTACTCATCTTCACATCTCAGTTCAATGTCCCCTGCTTTGGGTGGTCTTCTCTGGCCTCCAGACAGTGCCAGATCCCTCACCACAGGCCTCATGTTTTTGTTTCCTTATGCTGCATGCACTTCTCCCACAGTTTTTAATGAAACACTATCTGTGATTATTTGACTATAGTCTATACCGTGATCCCAGATGACAGGGTTTCCTTTTGGTTTGCTCAAGGCAGCAGCCTCCACACTTAGTACTTGCCTCAGTGGCCTATCTGGCTGCTTTGATATCTATTTTCTTCACTAACCTACATGGGCAGAAATACATGCTGACAGAGACCTTCCTGCTGCCCAATTGTTATCTTAGGTACCATGGGCCTACGCAACTATCTAGGCTCAGGATGTAGAAATACATGAATGATGGGGGGAAGGGGAGGGGGGCAGGAAGGAGGAGAACAAGGGAATCTGTGGCTGTTATGTAGAACTGAATGGTATTGTAAAATAAAATAAAATAAAATAAAAAATAAAAAAATAAAAAGAAATACATGAATGAAGTGTCCCTGGGAAGGAAAATCTCTCCTGATAGCATAACAATCAGTTGTCTTCAGGTTTCACTACCTGTTCTCTCCTACATGAACTCCAGGATTCATTGCAAAACTCACCTACCCTGGCTCATATTCCCACCTTTTCACCTACCTACCAAGTGTTTACCCCTGAGTCCATCAAATACCTTCTCTTTGTTTAAATGATGTTTCTGACTAGAATGGCTAGTTATTTCCTCTGTACCGCTCAAGATAGAGTCTGTTCTATTTAATACTGATTTTGTAGTTCTTTTTGTTTCTTCCACATGGTTTTGATATACGATCCTCCTCCTCAGACCAAAGACCCTCCTTGGTTTCCATCCCTGCATACTATCTGGTGCCTAATACACCACTGCACGCATGACCAACACATGGTTGGTTTACACCCAAAAAGGTGTAGCTGGAATGGACCAGACCTGAGTAAGGTCTCATTTAGCAGCTTTGGGCATGGCCACCAGAAGGGGTAGTTTTTCCAAAGAGCAATGAGAAGCAGAAGCAGACCATATTGTCTGACAAGGATCATAGACATAGCCAAATGCTTCCTTATAATCATATAGCCTACTTAGCAGGTGAAGGTAACAATGAAGTTAAGAATTCACTTTGAGGGAGAGATGTCTCAATGGTGAAGAGCACTTACTGGCCTTCCAGAGGACCCAGTTCTGTTCTCAGCACCTACATGGCAGCTCACAACCATCTGTAACTCCAGTTTCAGGGGATTTGATACCCCCTTATGGCCTCTGTGGACACTGAATACATGTAGTACATAGACATAAATGCAGGTAAAATACCCACATACATGAAATAATCTAAAAAAATAAAAAATAATTCACTTTGATCTGTCTTTTCTCTTTCTTTTTCTTCTCCTTGTATGTCCATGATGTTTAGCAGATCAGAAGGGCTACCTGAGAGTAGTAACACAGGGGCTAAAAGTTGCTCTTTGTACACAATAGTCATATGATTCATAGCTGAAGTCCTCCCCTACTACAACCTCTGCTGACATATGGTATGCATAGAGCAATAAGTTATAAAATGTACTTGAGTATGAAGGACATTAAAGAATTGTTGTCAATGACCATTGTTGCCTGCCTTCCAGAAGGTCAGTATTATACACTTGAGTTATTTACATGAGATGTTTGGTGGCTTCCACTATGATTCTCATCACTTACTCCTGGGACTTCATTATGGAAGTAGACAAAACTAAGCCCTCTGGAATGAAATTGGATTTGTAAGTTTATTTGCAGAGACTAATTACCTTTAGGTCCCCTGACTCTTTTTTATAATAATCTTGGAACAAAAGTTATCCCCAATCTCCTAATTCTTCTCCATCTATTTCTTTCTAATATTTTTTTCTGGTTTTTCAAGACAGGGTTTCTCTGAGTAACAATCCTGGCTGTCCTAGAACTTGCTTTGTAGACCAGGCTGGCCTCAAACTTACTGAGATCTGTTTGCCTCTGCCACCCAAGTGCTGGGATTAAAGGTGTGGGCCACCACTGCCTGACTCTTTCTAATATGGAAGGAGCTTGCCCTCCTACCCAAACAGCAATCCTAGTCAAATGCCTTACATTTCCTCTGGGGCTTGAGATCTCTGTTCACTGGAGGTGGCTCCAAGTCTGCAGGTAACTCCGACAACATGCTTGAGCTCATTGGGATGTAGTCATCCTGGCTGTAATGGGGTCTAAGACTAGAAGCAGTGCCTTTGGGGCTCATGGGCACATAGGAGTCTTCAGCACTGAATGAAGCTGTAGGATACATCGGTGAAAACTTACATGGCTGCAAAACAGAGCAAGTATAGGTTGGAAACTATAGACCACAAATTCAAACTGCTACTAGTAGGCACTACAGCTGTGCATACAGTTTGAGTTCCAAATTACCCCAAAGTAACTCTGAATTTCTTAGGGAAAATTGGACAAGCCTCTAGTCAAAGTTCTGCCTCTGAATTCACATGAGAATAGATGATAACTCTCCAAGATCTAATGCTAGCACACTAAAGGTTTTGAATTAAGATTTGCTCTTAACTTTGACTATCAACTTGGCTGGACTTGGGATTTCTTGGAGACCCATCTTTCGGAGCATTTCTAGAGAGGTTTAACTGAGAAGGAAAGTCCTACTCTGAATGTAGGCAGTACCAACCTCCTGGAATCCTAGAATCCAGAACTGAATAAACCAGGAGGCAAAATAAACCTTTCTCTTATGTGGCTCAGTCAGATATTTTTTCACAACAACGAGAAAAATAACAATACATGCTTCAAGTATAATGCAGTGCTTTAATAGCTATCCAAATCAGTTCAAATCTTTAGGAGATTACTGGAAGAGTTCTCAGAGATTCAGAGTACTGAATCTCAGAAGACTTAAAGGAAATATCACATATAGGTCAGGTTATTTCTGGTCAAACTGAAACTTAAAGGAATGCAAGGGCCAAACTTACCAGATTTAAACTGAGCCGCTTATCTCGGTGTCTTAAGGACTGGATTTGTACATCACCTGAAAGATAGTCTAAAGTGGTGAGTGCTGCAGGACAATATCCATTGAAACTAAAGTCCAAGTCCCTATACTCCTCAGGTCCTGTGCCTATAGGTCCAGAGAGGCAGGGAAGGATAATACATAATTTCCATATAAAAAGCTTGATAGTAAATGTAACTGGAAGTCAGAATCCATTCCCCAAGAGATGGAAAATCAGTCCAGATTCTAAAGATACTTATGTTGTCTGATGGCTTTGGTTCTCTTCATAAATCAGAAAAAGATACAGCAAGTAATTAACAAATGTTTGCTGAATTTATTAAAATAATCTTCTGAGTTTGGATAGACCTGTGGGTCTCAGGAAAAAAATGTTTGAAATATCCATTGTAGTAAGCAAAAAAAAAAAAAAACAAGTTTAGCATAGAACAACAGCATTGTGGTCAGCATTAAGGGCTCAGTTGAGCTCTGCTACCTTGAGTCAGTGACTGTGATCTTTCTGCAACAATAAACAGATACTCAGGTATGGGCTTGGGAAGACAGAGTATTTGAACTAATCTAGAATCAGGAACTTGTTACATGGATGTGAAAATGAGACAAAATTTAGAGTAGTTGTTTAACTGAAAGAAGAAATGTCTATAAGGCATATTGAGTTCTTAACTCATCAAATAAGGCCAGAATTACTCTAATACAAAGTCAAACATATTATAAGAGAACTATAGATCAAGATATGTCATGAATATAAATGCAAACATTCTAAAAATACTAATAAATTCGATTTGGTGATGCTTAAAAAGAATTACATAACACGATCAAGTAGGATTTATAATAGTTATGCAAGTCTGGCTCAACATTTGAAAATCAATTACCATATTCCACATTAAGTTTAAGGAATACTATAGGGCTTTGATCCCTTTATGAATCTTGAGATTGATGAGTATGTGGAGATGGCAACTAGTGGGCACCAGATTAATACTGGAATGGTGATAATATGAGGAAATAACAGCATCATCATGTTAGAAGTCTTGGAAAGAGCCTAAACAGTGGCTGCTCAGCAGAAAAGTCCATGCCCTCCCCAAAAAGCCTGTTTAACTATGATGTAAAATTGGGTTATGTGCATTTTAATATGACAGTTTTTGCCAAATAAACTTCTCGTGTTACTTAAAAGGGGATAATAAAAGTACATGATCATATCCACAGATGTAGAAAAAGCATTTGACAAAATTGAATACCCATTCATGATTTTAAAAAGAAAAAGTGGGGCTGGAGAGATGGCTGAGTGGTTAAGAGCATGTTTTGCTCTTGCAAAACATCTAAGCTCAGTTCCCAGCACTTAGCTTATAAGTGCTTGTGACTCCAGTTCCAAGGAGATCCAATGCCTCTGACCTCATAGGCACCTGCACTAACATGCATGTAACTGTACAGGCATACATGTACATTGCTGAGAAGAGAGAGAGAGAGAGAGAGAGAGAGAGAGAGAGAGAGAGAGAGAGAGAGAGAGAGAGAGAAGGAAAGAAAGAAACCCTCAGTAAACTAGGAATAAAGAGGAACATCTTCAACGTTGTAAAGAAAGCTACAGAGCAGGGGATGTAGCTAGGTGGTAGAGTGCCTGCCTAGCATGCTCAAAGCCATGAGTTCAATCTGTAGCACTAAGAAAGGAAGGTAGTGAGGAACAGAGAGGGTAGGAAGGGAGACAGGGAAGGGGGGAAGGAATGTAAGCCTACAAAGAAATCTACAGCTAACACAATAATTAATGGTAAGAAACTCAAAATGTTCCTCCTAAAAATAAGAAAAATCCAAGGATGTTCCCTCTCCACACTGCTTTTTTTCTTTATTAAGATTTTTTTCACTCATTTTACACATTAATCAAAGATTCCCCCTCTTCCCTCCTCCTGCCCTACCCCCACTCCCTCCCACAAGAAGGCAAGGCCTCCCATAGGGAGGCACATTCAGTAGAGGCAAGTCCAAGCCCTTCCCCCTGCCTCAAGGCTGCACAAGGTGTCCCATCATAGGTAGTGGGCTCCACAAAGTCCACTCATGCACCAGGGATGGATTCTGATCCTACTGCCAGGACCCCCGCCCCAAGCAGATCAAGCTACACAATTGTCTCACTATGCAGAGGGCCTAGTCCAGTCCCATGCAGGCTCCACAGCCATAGACCCAACTTTCATGAGTTCCCACTAGTTTGCTTTGGTTATCTCTACAGGTTTCCCTATCATGATCCTGATGCACTTGCTCATAGAATCCCTCCTCTCTCTCTCCTACTGGATGCCTGGAGCTCTGCCTGATGTTTGGCTGTTGATCTCTGCATCTGCCTCCATCAATCATTGGAGAAAAGTTCTGTCCACATTGCTTTTTAACATTGTACTATAAGTACTAATAAATGCAATGTGACAAGAAAAGAAAAAAATATACAGATTAGGAAGGAAGAAATTAAACTTGTCTTTGTTGATAGACATGGTGGTGCATGTCTGTCATTCCAGCACTCAGGAGGGTAAGGCAGGAGGGTCTCCAAGAATTCAAGGCCAATCTAGGGTACATGGTGAGTTTGAAGTTAGTATGGGCAACTTAAGACTTTGTCTCACAAAACACCCAAAATCCTGTCTCTGTTCACAGATATGATTAAGAAGAAACCTTGAACAAAAATCAATGAATTTTTCCTGGAATAATAGGCTATCACTGCAAGGTTTCAGGACATAAAGTTAACATAAGTCCATCAGTATCGTATACAATAGCAATTAAGTGAAATTCTAAGTAAAAAAAAAAGCACAATATAATTTACACTAGTACCTACCTCTCCAAATGAAATACATTGCTTACATATAAACCTAACAAAATATGTACAAAATCTATATGTGTAAAACTGAAAATTTTGGTGAAATAAAACAAAACAACTAAATAAATGGAGGGGGTATAAAGTTAGTAAAGTGCTTATCTTGTAAGCATTAGAGTTTGAGTTTGGATCCTCAGCATCCACATAAAAGCTGTTACAGCATCCCACATTTGTAACTGAAAGTGTAGACAGGAGGATCCCTGAAGCTCAATGGCCAGATAATCTAGCTTATTGATGAGCTTCAGGTTCAGTGAGAGAGCCTGTTTAAAAAATAAGATAGAAAACAATAGAGGAAAACACTCAACACTGGCTTCTAGCCTCCACATTCGTATATACACACCCAGGCAGATACCATACACAGTAAGTTAAATAAATGGGACCCAGAGAAATGGCTCAGTAGTTAAGAGGACATACTGAGTTTGGTTACCAGCACCCACACTAGGTAGTTGACAACTACCTGTGCTCCAGGTCCATGAGATCCAACGACCTCTTCTGGAGTCCACAGGCACTTTCACTTACATGTGTACATATCCACACACAAACATACACATATATGCATGATCAAACATAAAAATACGTATTTTTAAATTAAATACATGAAGAAATACCACATTCTCTTAAGAAACTTATTGATTTATGAATAAATTAATATTGTCAAGTTGTCCATTCCCAAGTTCATCTATAAATACAGTGTAATTCTAATCAGAATACAAAAAGCTATTGTGTATATATATAAATAGTTTCCATATGAAGTTTAAGTGGATGGAAAGGCAAAAATACAGAAATGTTAACATAATATTGAAAGAGAAGAACAAAGTTAAGGAACTGACACTATCTGACTCCATTATTTATTCTAATGTTATAGTAATCATGACAGTGTAGTACTGTAGGAAAACTCAGTCACTAGCCTAACTAATTCCATTTTATCCCGCTCTGGCTCTATGTTCCCTTTCTAAATTTTTCCCTCTAACTCACTCTTCTTCAGGTACCTTGAATTCTTAGAAGGTAAGGACTAATGAACAAATGTCATTATAACAAAGGACTGAAACTCTCCCCAAGAAATGATGTGCCTCAAGAAACAAATTACCTCCATGATGAAGTTGTTCTACAAATGGAGGCAGTTTCTCCATGAAGGGAATAGAGGCAACACCCTGGATCAGGAGCAATCATCTCATGGAAACCAGATTGTTTCCTTCAAGTCATGACTGTGATAACTTCTCTAAAACCAGAACTGAGATAATGGTTGGTCATATCACCAGCCTGAACAAGAACTCTGTCAGCTATCTGACATCACCACCCCCTCAGCTATGCATGCCTCAATTCTTTTGATTTATTTCCTCTCCTATACACTCTCAAAATTTCCTTAAGATAGACCTGGGTCAATGAAATCTCTTTATCTGTTTTGTTTTCATTGTTTTGTTTCATTTGATCTAGTGTAATCCCATTGGTTAAAGCTTCTTTCTCTTCCTATTTTTTTAATTAGCATATTCAAACAGGTAGCTGAACCTAGTCCACTGGGATCCACCCTGTGGCCTAAAATTTGTTCCTAAAACTCTGGTGAGAGAATTGGTGAAAGAACAGACATATATTTCAATGGACTGGAATAGAGACTGCTAAATAGAGCCACATAAATATGTTTAGCTAAACTTTGAAAAAGAAGTGAATGCTATGCACTGTAGAAAACATATTATCTTCTTAACAAATGATGCTGGAACAAATTAAATGTCCTCATATAAAAGAAATCTAAACAGAGATGTGGTGGTATTGTTTTCCCCAAAATATTATGTACCTTAATAAACTTATCTGGGGTCAGAGAACAGAAAAGCCACTAGGTAGGCGGTGATAGCACACACCTTTAATCCTGGCATTCCAGAGATAGAAATCCCTCTGGATCTCTGTGAGTTCAAGGCCACATTGGAAATAGCCAAGCATGGTGACACACACCTTTAATCCCAGAAAGCCAGCCTTTAATCCCAGGGAGTGGTGGTAGAAAACAGAAAGATATATAAGGCGTGAGGACCAGAAACTAGGGGCATTTGGCTGGTTAAGCATGTGGCTGGTTAAGCTTCAGACTTTCGAGCAGCACAGTTCAGCTGAGATTCATTCTGGATGAGGACACAGAGGCTTCCAGTCTAAGGAAACAGGACCAGCTGAGGATCCAGCGAGGTGAGATAGCTGTGGCTTGTTCTGTCTCTCTGACCTTCCAGTATTCGCCCCAATAACTGGCCTCGGGTTTGATTTTATTAATAAGAACTTTTAAGATTCCTGCTACACAGAGACCCTATACCTTTCACAAAAATTAAATCAGAGTGGGTCTTAGGCTTAACTATAAAATGAAAAATTAAGGTGCTGCTACTAGGATAAAACCTAGATGATCTTGTATCTAGTGATGAAAAAAAGAACTGATGTCATTAATTTTTTTTAAATAACTCTATCAAGAGAAGGGGAAAGCAAGCACAAACAAGGAAGAGACATTTCAAAAATAAAACATACCTGATAAAAGACTGGTATCCAACACATACAAATAAGTTTAAAAATAAACAATAAACAATCTTACTTAAAATGGGCCAAATATCTTAACAGACACCTTACTATAAACTACATACAGATGGCAAATAAGCCTGTGAGAAGATGCTCTACATCATATGATATTAAGGAAATGAAAATGAAATAACCAATAGAATGGCTAAAAGCCAGACTACTGACACCACCCCATACTAAGTGAAGATGTAGAGTGAGAGGAACTATAATTCCTAGCTGGTAGGAATGCAAAGTGATATGACTGCTTTGGAGGATAGTATGGCAGTTTTATAAAAACCTAAACCTATTTTCAACCATATGGTTCTGCAATTGAATTCCTTGCTATTTATCCAGAGGACTTAAAAATTTGTCAACATACAAAAAGCTTCACATAATGTTTACAATAGCTTTATTCATAAATTGATATAGGAGTTAAAAATAAGAACTGATGTTATTACTATCTGCAGATGATATATCTATACAAAAAATGAAAAATAATCTACATATTAGAAAAATTGGATAGGATATCAAAATACAAAGTCAATTTGAGTTTCATATAACAGCAAAAGAGCCAAATAAAATGTCTTTGACAATAAACATAAAATAGGTCATTGTTGGAAATTATTAAATAAAACTGATTTAAATAAAAAATAAACATAAAATAGTAAATATGTTAGAATATATTATAAGGAACTCAAAAACTCGGCAACAAAAAAGCAAGTTATCCACATTTAAAGTGGTCAATAAAGGCTGCAGGGATGGCTTAGTGGTTACAGGCACTAACTGCTCTTGTAGAAGACTAAGGTTCAGTTCCCAGAACCCACATAGTGGCTCACAACCATCTATAACTCTAGTTCCAAAGGATCTTAAACCTTCTTCTGGCTTCTGCAGGCACTGCACAAACACTGTGCATAGACATACATGCAAACAAAACACTCATACATATAAAAAAATAAACCTTCATAAAAGAATAGACATTTCCAAGAAGGCAACAGATGGCCAACAAATATATGAAAAATGTTTAACATTGTTAACCATCAGGGAAGTTCAAAATTAAATTATCAACTCAGCCCAGCTACAATAACAACCATAAAAATGACCAAAAAAAAAAAATCACAAGTTCTGGTAAGAATATGAACAAAGGAAAACACTTACACACCAGTGGTAGGAATGTGAATTGGTGCAGAAATTATGGAAAATATCATGAAGCTTCTTCAACAAATTAAAAATAGTCTTACCATATGATCCAGCAGTTCCAGGATCAGGATTATATGCCCAAAGGAAATGAAATCATTACTTCAAAGAGACATCTGCAGTCCCACACTTACTAAGATATATTAACAGCAAAATCAACAGGTAAAAGGAAAAAATGTGTCATATACATACATGCACATACATTTGCATATATACATACACACAGCATCATGTATGCACACAGTAACGTGTACATGTACACAGTGGAAGGTCATTCAGCCATAAAAATGGGAAATCTTTTAATTTGAAAAGATATATCACATTAAAGCAACCAGACAAAGAAAAACTGCTGCATGATCTCACATGTTAAATCTAAAACAGTTAACTCATAAAAATGGGGCCTAGCCCTGTGTTTGCCAGAAACATGGTAGTACAAGAAAATTAGATGTTTATCAAAAGGTCTAAACTTTTAACTATAACATAAGTGAGTTCTGAGGATTTAATGTAAAACACAGATGGTTATGAGTGTGCTAAGTAATCTGTGATCATCCTTACAAATTGCATATGAAAACAGGAGGTGAAAGAATTTTCTAACTGATATCAAGACAGGAAGTTTCAATGATTAAGAAAGTGTGGTACTGGTACAAGTTGAATAGCAGAGGACAGGAAGCCGAGTCAGACTGAGACCCTTATACACATGGTTTCATTTATGACAGAGGGAACAGAACAGCCTTCTCAATACAGGGAGCCCCATCATGTGATGGACATCCAAATCAACAAAAATGGGCCTTTCCCAATTCTGCCTCCACACACAAACCCCACATCCAGGTGGACGGCAAAGGAAAAGCAGTGATCCACTTCACATGTTCCCTCTGCTTTGTCCAACCCAATTTGCTTCTACTCCTTACTGTTGCTTCATGGTAAAAACCCCTATTTTCATCTATTTTAACCTGTGTTTGTTTTTATCTGAAAGAACACAACCTGGCTGTTTTGTTTGTCTCAAAACTTTCAATTCATTGTCTGTTGCTGGAGGGCTTCTCTCCAGCTTCCACCAAGCCCCGCAGTCCCACAATCCACATATAAAATAATCACTCAGACGCTTATAATACTTATAAACTGTATGGCCGTGGCAGGCTTCTTGCTAACTGTTCTTATAGCTTAAATTAACCCATTTCTATAAATCTATACCTTGCCACATGGCTGGTGGCTTACCGGCATCTTTACATGCTGCTTGTCCTGGCGGTGGCTGCAGTGTCTCTCTCCCCTTCTTCCTGTTTCCCCAATTCTCCTCTCTCCTTGTCCCACCTATACTTCCTGTCTGGTCACTGGCCATCAGTGTTTTATTTCTATAGATTGATATCCACAGCAATTGTCACACTCTATTATTCTACTAGCTTTATTAATTTCAGTTTCTAATTTTTTTTAAGACAGGGTTTCTCTATTTAACAGCTCTCGATGTCCTGGAACTCACTCTGTAGATCAGACTGGCTTTGAACTCAGAGATCCACCTGCCTCTCCTTCCCAAGTGTTGGGATTAAAGTAGTGCACAAGTACCATCCAGCTTCAGTTTCTAAATTTTGCTTACCATCTTTTATTTGCCCCCACTTTTTGTCACTATTCTCATGCATTAAGAACCTTTGTGTAATCAGCACACACCCATTTCACTGGGGTTGTCTGATGTGTGATGGTTAGTCACATTATTAAAGAACTTTGAGTGTTCCCAGGGTGACATATTTCCTAATCAGAATGAGAGATTTGAAAGCCAATTTGCCTTCCTTACACTTTGACTAATTCTTTTGATATATAGTCTTAGTAAGTAATAGTGTGTGATTGTATTTGGGTGGAGGGAGAGAGAGATATTTTTTTTTTATCTGTCTGAGACCCATAGGCATGAGAGAACGGAATAAGATGCTTAGGCTGATGAACTCACAGCAAAATATGAGACTGCCCAAAAAAGCAGTAAAGAGTTTACTAAAAAGCCACAGTGAGGATAATTGTATGGACTTGTGTTGAGCAGCTTCTGACGGTCTCAGAGAGCTGGAGTGGAAGGGCAGAGAGTGGTAGAAAATGGCACTATATGGAAAACTGCAAGTTATTCACACTGAAGGGTATGTCAGTAGACCAGAATTGATGAAGCTAGGTGAGAATTAAATATGCCAGTTAGGATCTAGAAAGAACTTGTGAATTGGGATGCTGAATGAGACTAACAAAATTGATAAGAAACACAAGGAGCTATGATCTACAGTCTCCAGGATCATTATGCAGGTGAGAAGCGAAGAAGAGAATGGAATCCAGTGAAAGCAAAACCACATGACCTTCAGTATTAAGTATGTCTTCAAGTGACTCCAAACAAAACTCAGCAGCTCAATCTCAGATGAGGAGTTTACCAGTTGGGAAAGGACTCACAATGGACAGGGACTCCATCCTTTTACAGTATCTTTAGCAACCTAAGTATCTTCCCTGGTGGCCAGGCTCAAAAGAGGGGTGGAGGTACCTAGAACCAGGAGAGTTCTGTGTGTTCTCATTGTACATTCAGCCTCATTAGGAAACTGGGCTGGTTTGACCAATGAATGCTACCATGTGGACACAAGGTGTGATAAAGAGTTGTGAAGGATAGTCCTTGCCCATAATTATGTACCTGAATCTTAGCACCCAACACTTACCTTTCCATGACCCTACATGGTCTAAACCAGAGAGAGAGATTCTTCTTGGCACCATAGTGTACCCTGGCTTCTTGCTACTGCTGCACCCAGTCAACAGGAGCTGATCTTCTTGGCGCCGTTCAGAGAGATAACTTGGCTTAGGAGGACGAGGAGGTGGAGTGTTGGACATAATGTTTAGTTCTTTTGCCCCACTGGGTAAGGAAACTTGCTTTTTTTCTACATGAATTGTGGGATTTAAGGAAGATTCCAAAAATGGTGAAGAAGACATGTGGTTCCTGGATGGGACATTGATTTCTCTGTTCCAGATTAGAGCAGCCTGGGGCCTTGTGGAAGGCACATCCTGAGATCCATTCCCATGGCGCAGGGGGTGAACCAAATTATTAGAGGTAAATGGCTGCAGACCATCAAGAAAAACATCATCAAATGAAGTTTGTTCCAATGAACGGTCCGAATTTGACCAACTATCACATCTGGTGGGAAGACTGAAGAAAAGCATATAAATTGGAATGATATATAGACATCCACACACAAAATCCACAATGTACTTCATTCTAAGTTGTCATATGTCACCCTTTTTCTACTTGTAGAGACTTATTCTTTTTACAACCCACAGTTACACCAACTCCTCAGTGAAGAAAAACTATCTGCTGTTTTTTTTCATCCTATAAAGCATCAGATGAGTATGAAATGTGAGGTGAGA
The DNA here is from genome assembly GCF_049852395.1 of Peromyscus maniculatus bairdii. Taxonomy (NCBI): domain Eukaryota; kingdom Metazoa; phylum Chordata; class Mammalia; order Rodentia; family Cricetidae; genus Peromyscus; species Peromyscus maniculatus. Next base: position 1,103,016 of record NC_134875.1, on the reverse strand, counting down.
AATGAAAGCCACAATAATGAAACCCCTGGCTCATTTTATTTAGTATACTACTTCATCTTCAATAGTGACATTGATAATGATCTTCCTTCATCATTAGCAGTAGTAAGAAAGAGATGAGAGTATACCCACCCACTAGAAAACATTGTTGCTAAACAGACTTATTTGGCTATGTTCTTTGAGTACATTTCAGAGACAGACTCTGCAGAAGGCAGTGTGAGTTCTGTGAACAGAGTAGAACATTCTAGAAGGTCCAACTTAGTCCCCAAAGTAAGCATACCTGGCATGGTGCAGTTTTCCAGTCTCACAGTTGGACAGGATCAGATAATCAGGAAGGAAGAGAAACTCTGACTCACTTCTGGTTTCCTCAGTGGCTACGGCATTAGTGTTTGGGTCATCTTTTGGCAAGGCAGAGTTGTCAACATGGGCAGTATGAAGTGAACTGGCAGGGGATGGCTGGAGGGAGGAGGGCATGTGAGAGAGACTCTCCACAGAATCTGCTGGAAAAATCATTTCCCAGGTTAGTGTTTTAAGAATGGCTCTAACACTCCATCAAAGTTTCTCAAACAGTATCCAAGACCCAAATAGAAGATGCAAATCACAGCTGGTGTTTGTACTGGTAGAGGCAACCATTTCCTCAAGCTATAAACAATGTCTGGGAAAGGAGACTAGTGTTCCAAGAGTGAAGTGTTGAATCAATTAAGAGAAAAAAAAAACAAAAATAAGCATTCTTGGTCTCAAAACCTGCAGTTCAATAGTCTACCCACAGCTTAACAGTCCTCAGCAACAGCCTTGAATCATTGTTTATTCACTCAACAAATATCATGTATCTGTGCATATGTATTTAATTTATGCATAATAAATCTATATGTATATACTTACATATGCATTCAGGCATATAAATATCATGATTTGGATATGATGTCTCCCCCCTCCCAAAAGGCTCATGTATTAAAGGCTCTGATACTGAGTAGTGAATCTAATCATTGAAAAGTGACTGAATCATGTAGATTCCCATTTAAGAATGAATTAATCTACTGAAGGATTGATAATTTGATGGTATTATTTGGAGGTTGTAGAAACTTTTGGAGGTAGGCCTCCTTGGAGGAAAGAGGTCACTAGTGAGGCATGTTTGGGGGGCTGTATTCTATCCTGCCCCCACCTCCTTCCTGTCTATAACAAGACAAGCAGCCTCTGCTAAACTCTTCTACTACTATAATATTCTGTTTTACCTCAGACCCAAAGTAATGGAGCCAGTTGACCACAGTTTGAAACGTTTGAAATGGTGAGTAAAATATGAAGATTTCTACTTTCAACTTCTCTCTCTCATGTATTTGCCATAGCAACAAAAATCTAACACAGAAAATTGGCGCTAGAGGTGGGGATGTTGCTGGAATTACTCCTAAATATGTGATTCAGATGCTTCTAGAACTGGTTTACAGGAAGAATTTGGAAATTTTGAGACCTGAGCTAGAGAAGATCTGGAATTCTGTAAGCAGAACTTCATGATGACTCTAGTAAGAATTTAGAAAATAAGAATGTTGTAAGAGTCCAAACAGAAAAGACTGTACTCTTGAGGTATCACAAGAGAATGCAGATTGTTCTGGGGATAGAATTAGAGGAAGTTCATGTTACATAGTAGAAAAGAACATTACTGCATTCTGTCATGCCCTGAGACCTTGTGGAACACAAGTTTCATTCTGTTCTACAGGGTTGCTAGCTGATTTTAGTCACATTTACAGTGAGAATCAGGGAACAAAAAGCAAAATGTAAGAACTGATTTTTTTATTTCATTTTATTTTTTAATTTTATTTAGTATACATGTGTTTTGTCTACATGTATGTCTGTGCACCGTATGTGTGCAGTGCTCAAGAAGGCCAGAAGAGGACATCAAATCCCCCTGGAACTGTAGTTACAGATTGTTGTGAGCTGCCATGTGGGTGCTAGGAATAAACCCAGGTTCTCTATAAGAACAGCCAGTGCTCTTAAGTGCTGAGCCATCTCTCTATCTTCAGAATGCAAAGACTTAAAAAAAAAAAAAAAACTTCAGTTTGGCTTGAAAAATACATATAAAGTTGTAAATAAAGAAGTCATGGTTTTTTAACAAGATTGGCATCATTAAAAAGAAGTTAGATGGAAGGTATGTAGCTCAGTGATGGAGTACATGCTTACCATGACCAAGGACCTGGTCCCAATCTCAAAATTTGTAGCAATGACAACAACAACAACAACAACAACAATAATGTTAAGCACTTTGCACCAGGAAAATAGGAAAGATGTCTTGATGATACCTCAAGAATCATTATAACCCAACCATTACAGGTCTAAAAATGTTAAGGTATAAACTCATTTGAAAGACTTTCTCTTGAGAGGAAGAATGCTATTCACAGGATGCCTTGCTCACACAAGGCTATCCAAGTTCAGTTGCCCAGGTATTTGAATATTGCTACAGATATGTTTCAAGAAGGACTAGCTACCACCATGAACTGATGGTGGACACTAGCATCATTCACAAGATGCTGGTTTTACAAGGATACTAAATCTAAGTCTTAGGGTCTTGGAGGTGTCTATCTAATTTCAAAGGAAAACCTGAGAAACCAGACAATGTGCATCAGGGTTAGAGTCTTTGGGAGGAGCCCAATGAGAGGACAATGTATAAAGCTGTAATAATGAAGCTGAAGATACAAAGGAGAACACAAGAAGCTGGAAATGTCAAGAACATGGAACATCTTCTAAAGAAAAGCACTCTGGAGCCTGGAGAGGTGGCTCAGCAGTTAAGAGCACTGACTGCTTTTCTAGAGGACCCCAGTTCAATTCCCAGCACCCACATGGCAGCTCACAACTGTCTGTAACTCTAGTTCCAGGGGACCTGATACCCTCACTCACACAGACTATATGCAGGCAAAATACCAATGCACATAAAAATAAATTAATATAAAAAAGAAAGGCACTGGGAGGAAGTAGAGCCAACCTAGGGAGGAAACCACTTGGGCTGTAGCTGACAAAGCTAGAGGGGCATGGCTCTCCAAAACCTGAGGAGCTCACATCATAGTACACTATGCTCCAGGAGATAGACATGGAGCTCTAGGATTTAATACTTTACCTGCTGGGTTTTGAATTTGCTTGGGTCCTGTCCCTCCTTTCTTATACCCCATCCTGCCTTTTGGAATGTGAGTGTTTACTCTGTGCCATCTTATGTTGGGAGTATGTAAATTATTTCTTGATTTTTTTATAGGGATTCACAGACAAGAGATTGCCTCCAGTTTCCATATAAGTCTTTGTATTTGAGCAATGTCGAATCTGTTGACACTTTGAGAAAAGAATTTGAGTGTTTTCAGTTATACACAGGATAGTTATAGCATGTTATGTAGAATTATGATCATGTTACCGTCTTTATTTTGAGTTTGAATATGGTTTAAGGATACTTGATAAGGTACCAGATAGACAAAGGGGAGACTTGTGATGATTAATCTTATCAACTTGACTGGATTGAAAAATGACTAAAAGGTTATTCAGGTACAGTTCTGAGTATAGGTAATTTCACAAATGGTTAAGGGGAGAGAAATGTGTACACCACCCAATGAATTAGGGTCCTGGATGGAACAAAAAGAAGAAAGAAGCCCACAAGTATAAACATTCATTCCCCTTGTTTCTGGCTACTGTGAGGTGAGTAACTGTGATGAACATATATTCTTGTGGCTATCATCTTCTGCCTCACAACAGGCCCATAGCAATAGGTCTACAAACAAAGGAACCAAGCAATCACGGACTGAAAGCACTAGGCAAAATAAATCTGTCCCCCTTTGTTTTTGTAACTTCATCAACAAGTCTAACACATTATGCATGCATAAATACTTATATTAAGTGTGTGTATATTCTTGTATAGAATACCTAGTAGTACATCTACATATGTGACTGGAACCTTTTTAACTCTGGCAATGTAGCAGAAACAAAGATTCTGCCTTTACTTGAGTTTACACTTATACCAGAGGAGTCACATAAGCAACACATAAATGGAATGGTGTTAATAATTGTTTTATATAAGGAGAAACAAAGGAACAGTGTGTTGTTATGGCTGGGTATCACATGTTTCTCAGGGACACTAACATTCTCACCAAAGCCTAAGAACAGGGCTCAAAAATTAATCAGGATTAAGAACTAATAGGAACTCCAGATCATAAAAAGCCAATGAAAAGCTTGCTTTTATTTTTTCTTGGAACCAAGTTTTTGATACAGGATTCCTCAGTCAGAGTGACCCTGAACTTCCTGGGATCATGTCCAGGTTCTAGTTAGCATCTATTTTCTTCAAGTGTCCTCTACTATAAAGTAGAGGTGACAACAGCATATCTGGCAGAGTCAGTATGGGTTAAGACAAATTCATAGGGAAGATGCAATGTTGACTAGACAGCGACTGCCCAAAACAGAAGTAAATACCATACAGTTGTTCCATCTTATTGCACTGTCCCTTTCTGTGCTTTTATTTATCTAAAATTAACCTTGGTCTGAAAATATGAAATGGAATTTTCAGAAATAAGGAAGTACTATGTTTTTTTTTTAAAAGTGTGTGTGTGTGTGTGTGTGTGTGTGTGTGTGTGTGTGTGTGTGTGTGTGTGTGTGTGTGTATGCAGTGACTGTGAAGGCCAGAAGAGAGCTTTGGACCTCTTGGATCTGGAGTTACAGGAAGTTACGAGTTGCCTGATGTGGGTTATGAGAACCAAACCTAGGTCTTCTGCCAGAGCAGTATGCACTTTTCACCACTGAGCCATCTCTCCAATCCTAGAAGCCATAAGTTTTAAATTGTAAGGCATTATGTATAGTTTGATAAATTCTTGTGCCATGAACTGTGTGCTGCCTAGAATTTTAATCCTCTCTTTGTCCAGCATATGCACAATCTACACTATTGTGCCCATCAGGCACTCAGCAGCCTCTTTGTTATCAAGTTAGTTGTCATGGCACCAACAGTGATTATTTTTAAGTATTTTTTCTTAATATTAGCCTTAATGTGTAAGAAGAATGATCTCCTTCACCAACCCCATATCTGACAGAGGATTGATCTCCACAGTATATAAAGAACTCAAGAAACTAGACATCAAAATATTGAACAGTCCAATTAAAAAATGGGCTAAAGAGCTAAACAGAGAATTCACAAAACAAGAAACACAAATGGCTGAAAGACATTTAAAGAAATGCTCAACATCCTTAATCATCAGAGAAATGCAAATCAAAACGACTCTGAGATACCACCTTACACCTGTCAGAATGGCTACGATCAAAAACACCAATGACAGTCAATGTTGGAGAGGATGTGGAGCAAAGGGAACACTCCTCCACTGTTGGTGGGAATGTAAACTTGTACAACCACTGTGGAAATCAGTATGGCGGTTTCTCAGAAAATTAGGAACCAAACTACCTCAAGACCCAGCCATCCCACTCTTGGGCATATACCCAAGGAATGCTGATTCATACCATAAAGATACATGCTCAGCTATGTTCATAGCAGCACTATTTGTAATAGCCAGAACCTGGAAACAACCTAGATGCCCGTCAATGGAAGAATGGATAAAAAAAAAATGTGGTGCATATACACAATGGAGTACTACTCAGCAGAGAAAAACAATGAAAGCATGAAATTTGCAGGCAAATGGATGGAACTAGAAAAAATCATCCTGAGTGAGGTAACCCAAACCCAGAAAGACAGTCATGGTATGTACTCACTCATAAGTGGATTCTAGATATAAAATAAAGAACAATCAGACCACAACCCATAGAACCATGGAGGCTATATATATAGCATGGAGGTCCCTAGGACGACTGTAGCTTATAATAAATTTCGTTTTTACTCAATTATTGAAAAAAAATAGCCAAATGAATGGAAACACATGAACTATGAACCAAAGGCTGAGGGGCCCCCCAGCTGGATCAGGCCCTCTGAATAGGTGTGACAGTTGATTGGCTTGATCAGTTTGGGAGGCAACTAGGCAATGGGACCAAGTCCTGTGCTCATTGCATGAGTTGGCTGTTTGAAACCTGGAGCTTATGCAGGGACACTTGGCTCAGTCTGGGAGGAAGGGACTGGACCTGCCTGGACTGAGTCTACCAGGTTGATCGCAGTCCTTGGGGGAGGATTTGCCCTGGTGAAGGCGGGAATCGGGGGTTGGCTGGGGGTAAGCAGAGGGGGTGGGAGTGGAGAGAATAGGGGAACCCATGGCTGATATGTAGAACTGAATGGTATTGTAAAATAAAATAGATAAAAATTTAAAAAAAAAGAATAATGATCTCAGTAATTGAATTATGTAAAATAAAAGTTGTAAAGTGCTTCTGTTAGTACAAACAAGTGACATATTTTCACTTAATAAGAAAAAAATCTTATACTAATGTTGCAAGATTGACATAAGAATGAGCATGGAAGCTGAGGGCAAGAAAGCAGGAGAACTGGCCCCACCCCTTGCTCATTGCTGCAAAGGGTGAACTAGCCAGGGCAATGCTAGAGAGTTCACGCTGGTGGTGAGGACAGGGAAAGCTGGTGGGCTGACAAATCCTGCAACTACCAAGGCCCAGAACCAGGACTACATCCACCCAATCTGTGAGCTGTTGGAACATGTGAAGGGGACAGTCTGGAAGACTCAAAAGCTGCAGGATCTCCACAACACAGGGCAGCAACAGGATATCTAAGAGAAGTGAGGGCCCAGTATGTATAGTGTAGCAGAAACCAGAGGTCTCAAACCAGACCAATGACTCTTTGTAACGAACACTTACAAGTAAAGCTATATGGATAAAAAGGGTTTACTGCATGACTCACTGTGTCACCATACAGCTTCCATGATGAGATAATTTCTTTTTCTCTTAAATTTTATTTTAATTTATTTTGGGGGAGCTGCAAGGACAGAGGGCAGATATGAAGGGGCAGGAAATAAATGGGATCAAGATACATGATGTGAAAGACATAACGAATAAATAGAAAGAAAGTTAAAAAAAAGTTTAGCTGAAGGTAGAGAATAGGATAGTGGAGGGCCAGCATCAAGCACCACTGGAAGAGTTGGTCAGGGAGGCTCTGCTGGGTTTGCTTGATGTCAGGCTCTAGGCATGATGGATATACTGCAACTTTGCAAGCTCTCTCTGTTGTACCAAAGATAAAGTACTTGCTGTCACTTCATTTCCTTTTATTTGAGTGCTTTCAAAGCTCAGCAATGTTACTAAATAGTATCACTTAATAAGCTTTGCTGGCTCATGAAAAGAAAAGGAAGCACACATGCATGTTTTGCCTTAGAGATGTAACCCTGACTCCGCATTGCCACCTGGTGTTAGAATGTGGATATTTCCATGGTAGATGACAAAAAGAGTTAAGGAGTTATTGAAATGTTGAAGTATGTGCCAATATTAGGGATACAATTTTTTTCTACTAAACAAAGAGGCTAAAAAAACCAGATTCAAAATTTCCTATTCTAAATGTCAGAATCTGGTGAAATAATACTAGGGCCCCGTGATTGCTAATCTTGGTTGTCAACTTGACTACATCTGGAATCAACTAAAGCCCAAGTGGCTGAGTAAGCCTGTGAAGGATTTTCTTGATTTGATCATTTGAGGTGAGATGGAACAACCTAAATCTTGGCCATACCTTCTGGTAGCAGCCCACATAAAAATACATGGAAAGAGAAAGCTTTTGCTTTTTGCCTGCTTGCCCTCTCTCTCGCTGGCAAGTTCATCTATCCTGCTACTGAGGCATTCCTTTGCTGGTATTAGAACCTACTTTTTAAGGATTCCAATGTAGACTGAAGACCATCTGTGACAAACATCCTCATGGATAGAACAACTATATGATTCTTGGCCTTTCCACCAGGAGACAGCTATTGCTGGACTAGCCAGACCACACTTACAAGCCACTCTAATAAACACACACACAAACACACACACACACACACACACACACACACACTATATTAGTTTTATTACTTAAAAGAACCTTTACTACTACAGGCTCAAAAATAAAATCTACAAAAGGAAGTAAATTATAACCCTAAGTTATAACCATCTTGTATATTACATGGGAATGGTAGTATGTGGAAACAGGGTGAAAGAGGAGGGAGGGAAAGAGCTGGAGAAAGAGAGAGAGTGGAATTAGGAGGAGGAGGAAGAAAAGGGGAAAGGAGGAGGAAAGGATTGAATTAACTGCTCCCAATGCTCCAAAGTGACCCAGAGCCAACTTCCAGGTTGTTTACCAGCAGAGATCTCTAATGTTACATGTATGGGCAGATTTTGCCTTTCCACATTTGGACTTGAGTCCTACTACTAAGCAAAAGACAGTGTTTTCCAGTGTTGTATTGAGTTTAGTAGGATTAGCTCTTGTAATATACATTAGATTGCCAAAATACCTTCACAGAGGCAGGCATCACTTATTTGCAGCAGCTTTCCAGCACCAGCAAAGCACCTTGGACAATCCCTTTGTTCATAAGAGTTCCAACCCTGCTCTTACCTGCACCATCTTCCAGGTGATTGAGATTGCAGACTTGACTGATGCTGTGCACCCACACCTGCATTTCTTCCTCAGTCTTGGCTACTAGGTAGAATGTACGGGAAGTAGTCTTGACAATGAACACAAAATTGTTCTGAAATTCCTTCCTAACGAAGCCAGGGCCTGCATGCTTCCACACAGTGCATTCGCTGAGATCTATCACACGGATAGGCTTGCTGGAGTGCTTGTTGCGGTAGTACTCTAAGACATCAGGATTGCCACTCATGCGGCCCCGTCGGAGGACAAACCAGCGCTTGCGCCAAGCCTGTATAGGAAATTTGACATGAAGTTATTAGACCAATTGTTCGTGTTTCTCAAGCTCTGACAAGAACCTTATAGGAGGACAAGGGCAGCAAGAAAGAAGAAAAACTGCCATTCTAAAGTAACACTTTTTATTTTTGGAGAGAGAGGGGGTCTCATAGAGGCTACAATAGACTCAAATTCACTGTGTAGCTAAAGATGACCTCAAATTATTGATTTAAGGGGCTGTGGACTGATCTGGCTGTCCAGTGTTTAACAGCACTTCCTGCTCTTGTAGAGAACCTGGGTTCAGTTCCCATCATCCACATAGCAACTCACAACCACCTTTAACTCCAGTTTCAGGGGATCTGATGTCCTCTTCTGATTTCATGGGCACCAGGCATGCATGTGATGCACAGACATACATGCAGTCAAAACATTTGCACACATTAAATAAAATAAGTGTGTGTGTGTGTGTGTGTGTGTGTGTGTGTGTGTGTGTGTGTGTGTGTGTGTTTTGGACAGTTTTATGTCAACTTGACTCTTAGAAGATGGAAGCACTATGATTGTTTTTAAGGAGAAATAACAACATGAATGTATGCTTACAGGAATGATCTAGGAGAAAGAGAAAAATTAATGACTCAAATGCCTGTTGCAAAAACACGGCATTTCCAGGCATGGTAATGTATACTTTAATCTTAGAACTTGGGAGCCAGAAGCTGGTGGGACTCCATGAGTTCAAGGCTATCTTACCCTACAAAGTGAGTTCCAGTTCAGCTGGACTACAAATTGAGACCCAGTCTCAAAAAACAATAACAATAACAAGAAATCATGGCTGGAAACAAGAAAACTGGATGGAAGTGGGTCATTAACAAGGAGAGGAATTCACCTTGCTTTGGGGTATAGAACACAGGAGGTAGGAAACCAGCTTTGGGATTAACAGGGACAAAGAACAGGGTGATATCATGCATGCCTGCTAAGGAAAGCTTCCACGGAAGGCCTGGAGTACCCCAAACTTTCCATAGGCCACTTTGGTGAGGAAATGTGAAGAGGAACTTTGTTTTACTTCTTTAAAAAATGTTTCCAAAAGAGGAAATAAAAATGAACACAGAAGCAAGTTTCATGTTAAGTGTTTTTAACACAGAAGGGAGATGACACAGACAAGTTTATAATTCATTGATTCAAAAAGTATCAGTTGATCTACTAATATGCTAGATACTGTGCAGATATTGGAGAAGTCAAGATAAGTCAAGAGCAAGTAACATATCATGCCACTCCCAGTCGTGTGGGTGGCAGGGGAAGTGGGCAGATGGATAATTAGATAATTGCAGTCAATGAGACAAGTGTTGTAATAAAAGATAACCAAGATGCTAAGACAAGTGTTGTAATAAAAGATAACCAAGATGCTAAGGGAACACACAAAAGAAAGACTTCTGTCAGATCAAGGTCTGGGAAGGCTCCAAAGAGAAGTAGTGACTACACTATAACTAAAGCCATACAGAGGGAGAAGAATGCACAAAGACACAAAGAAGGAAAAGACATGAAGTCGTCCACAAGTAGTTCGGCAGGGCTGGAAGGAAAAAGAGTTACATAAGTAACTTGTGGAAGATATAATGCAATCTTAATGCTAAATCATTCAAGATTACCAGCATGAATTTCCCTAGGTTTTAAAATGTCTGCCTGAGAACTATGATTGAACAAAAGCCAAAATAATGTGTCCTAGGAGCTGTTTGCTAAGTAAGTAGGTCAAAGACCAAGGTTCAACACATAATGGAGAAGAAAAGCCTTCTGTACGGCAAAGGAAATGACAAAATTAAATGGCAACTGTGAAAAAGAGACTGTGAAAAAGATTGCAAGCTACACTTCTGATTAGATTGGGTTTTTTTGTTGTTGTTATTTTGTTGGTTTTGTTGTTGTTGTTTTTGAGACATGGTTTCTTTGTGTAGCCCTAGCTATCCTGAAATTCACTCTGTAGACCAGGTTGGTCTCCCACTCAGAGATTGGTCTGTATCTGTCTCCTGAGTACTGGGAGTTAAGGCTTGCACCACCACATCCAACTGACTAGATTTAACTTCTAAAATTTATAAAGAACTTCTAGGACTAGAAAGATAACTCATTGTTTAAGAGTGCACACTGATCTACAAGAAGACCCAGATTCTTTCCCAGTACCCACACCTGTTACCTCTTATAACCTCAGCTCCAGGGGCTCTCCAGAAAGCCCTCTTCTGGTTTCCAAGGGCATCTGCACTTATGTACACAACACCCTACACACATATACATAATTAAAAATAAATAAATATTTTAAATCAATAAAATTTTTAAAATGGAATGTTTACAACTCAGTAACAGGACAAAAATAACCCCACTTAAACGGGTTGGGTGTGATAACACATGCTTTTAATTCTGGCACTCAGGAGACAGAGACTGGAGGATCTCTGTGATTTCAAGGCCAGCCTGGTCTACTTAGTGAGTTCCAAGTCATTCAGAGCTACATGGTGAGACTCTGTCTTAAGGGGGGAAAATAGCAAAGGATCTGAAAAGAAACCGCTACAAAGAAGACATAAATGGCTAAGAGGTATTAAAAAGATGTTCAACATCACCAATCATTAGGGAAACACAAATTAAAACAAATGGACATTACTTCGCCCCAGTTAGGTTATCTACTATTAAAAAGAAAGAGCAATTGTTTGTGAGGGTAGAGAGAAAGGGATACCTTTGTACACGCTTAGTGGGAAATGTAAATTAGTATGACCACTATAAAGTTAAAACTAGAACTACCATATGATCCAGAAATTCCTTTTCTGGATATATACCAAAAGAAGACAAAAATCAACACCTTGTAAAAATGTCTGCACTGCCATGTTCATTTCAGAATTACTTGTTTAACAGTGGACAAATGGTTAAAGAAAATGTGGTACATCTACACAATGGAATGGCATTCAGTCTTAAAAAAGGAAGCAGTGTAGCATTTATCAGGTATATTTGGAAAATATGTCAGGTGAAATAAGCCATATACAAAGAAAAACATTATATGACTCCATTTATATATGGAATTATTTTTTAAAAGTCAAATGTCCAGAGATGATGAAATGGTGGTTAATGAGGGTAAAGCATACAAGGAAACAGGGAGATGTAGGTCAGAGCATACAAAGTAGAAGACATTTAAGATGAATAAGTCTAGAGCTCTAATGTTTAACTTATAGAGGACTATAATTTAAAAATATTTTGTAATGGATGTTATTGTATAGTAAGTAGATTTTAGCTACTCGTATCACAAAGACAAGAACTGTGAGATATATGGTAATATACCTCAGTATGGTAACCATCTCACTATCATAATATCATGTTATGAAACTGAAATATACATAATAAAATTTATTTTTAAAAGACAAATAACATGATAGAGAGGTGATCTGTGAATTACACGAAGCTGAAAAGATGTATCATAGTCTTAAGTGTGCACAGATGTTCTTTTTGTTCTGAGAAGTGGTTTTATTGTATAGCCTAGGCTGGTCTGCAGTTCACTATGTAGTCCAGTCTGGCCTCTAACTAATGATCCACTCTCTATGGCAGAGGGATTGACACTCGAACCTGTGTTTCCCTGTTACAGGTGAATTGTATTCCCCAACACAAATTATTTTATTCTCTCTTCCCAAATAGGGTGAATGTCAACCAACTGGGAAATAGGATCTTTATCACATTAAAGTAAGGCCATTAAGGTGGGCTATAATTACATATTATTATAGCCCATTACATACTGATGTCCTTATAAAAGGAGATACTAGGGCACAAAGTGGTACACAAGAAAAACACTGAAGAAACACGGAGATAAGACAGCTACTAAAAAGCTAACAAGAATCCTTCCTCTATATTCCTCAGAAGTAATGGACTTTGCTGTAACCTTGATTTCAGACTGTAATCTCTCAAACTTAGAATCAATGAACTTCTGTTAAGAATGAGTTTTTCTATAGGAGCTGTTTCCTAAACTTTAGCATATATGGGGAGCATATCTTCTGCCAGCCCTATTGGTATACCTGGAATGGAGCTTGCTTCCTACCCACAAAAATCATTTAAAAAACTATCCCAATAAATAATATTGTGTGAAAGGCCATCAATGCAGGGCTAAATACTATAATGTACAATGAAATTCCATGATACAACTCCAGGAACTTAGTAGTTCTTGGATTCAGTTCTTGGATTCAAAGGATTCACTAAATGAGTAACTACAAGAACTCACAGAGTAAATTCTGATCTGCCAAGATGGAGAAACTTGTAACATTTATCAAGCTCCAGAAAGCCCAACCCTTAGCAACAGGGTAGGCTAGCCCCACAGTATAGGCTACTCTTGGTCTGCTCTACAAAAACTTTAAAAGAAGGCTTAGAACAATCAAACTGGTCTACAAATCACTGAATTTCCTGCCCAAGAAATTCAACAATTTAAGAGAGGACAACAAAATCAAGATGCTGAACAATGTATTTACTAAGTACAACATCCCAAAATGCTACTAAAAATGCAAAGAAACTGGAAAATGTGACCTATAACCAAAAAAATCAACCATCATCAGAAAGAGATCTAAAAATGAGAGAGACTATGGAATAAACAGATAAATAACTCTAAAACAACTATTATTTGTGGTGGTATTGTGTTCCCCAAAATATTGTGAACGCTAATAAATTTATCTGGAAGATCTCCCTTTTTATCTTATCAATTACTCTTTGATATTTAAAGGAAACCATGTACATTATGAGAGAAACAGAAAATATAGACAAGAAGAAATGGAACTTGCAAAGGTTAAAAAAATATTACAGTATCTGAAATATTTGCTAGATAGGCACACCATGTTACGTACTAAAGAAGTGATTAGGGGACCAGAAGCATAGAGGAAAGGGGAAGGAGAAAGGGAGAGGGAGATGAAGAGAGAGAGATTCTTTATGGGTTTACAATGAACCTAATATCCAGTATTTTCTCATCATAAACTTACTTTCTAGAAACAATTAGATACACATGGTCTCTAACCTGGAACTCAAGCTGTCAGGGAAGGCTTAAAGTTCCACTCTTAACTCAAATGTGACAAATGCTCTATCCAGATATTATAGTATGTGTTTGGGTGTGAGAATGACTAGATAGTAACTTTAACCTAGAGCATATTTAGGATGAACATTTATTAATCAGTAGGATGGACAACTGAGGCTGAAGTTGAACCATTTTATTCCTGCACTCGGTTATACTTGCACAGTAAAACAAACCAGGCAGGGTTATAACAAGTGTCACTTCTTTGGCTTTAGAATTCACTCTAATAAAATGAAGTGACCTGTCTGGATTGTATCCATTGTCAAAAGACACTGAAGTGTACTGGGAAACATCCTGAAAGTATCTGAGGCTATAAAGAGATGCCTCTGATTTAAACTGCTTTTCTGGCAAGAGTGATTACTGTCCCTTTGTTTCAACGGAATTGGCCCCCTGCCCCTCTGCAGTGGTGAAATCCCTAAGCTATGAAATCATTTCCTTCACATGTGCACAGGATGGGTCAGCAACCTGCCTCCACAACCAGGCTTTCCTACTCAGACTGAGAGGGCAAAACCCACAGCTATCTTCATTTCAAGCTCCAAGTTTTTATCTTTAGTATTGTCATTTCAGCAATGGCAGTTTTATTTTTGTTTTTCTTACTTAACTGGCTTTTAAAAAAGTATGTGGGCCTTTTCCTTTCTTGAACCGTAGATGTGCTACACACTGTCCTGCCCAGAAGTATCTATAGCTCCAGGATTTGTGTGCGTACATTCTGATTGCTTATAGTCACTGATATCTCTCTGAGCTGCTTTTTTACTGGTCTTATTAGACACCTTTAGAAGATGCCTTAGATTAGAAGAAAATGAGGAGAAAAACTGTTTCTATAAACCTATCTTCAAATAGCATGTGATCTAGCCCAATATTCTTCACTACTATATATGAAGAAAGGTTAGTTTAGGGGTGGAACTAGTTTGGGAACATCTGCAGTTTTACAAGTAAAAGCCCAGAAACCAAACTATAGCCAATGAACACCAGCCGACATCCAATGCTTCTTGGAAACTTAACCAGTGCTGACAAAGATTATAGGCTTTATGACAGCAGGAATGTTTCCTATCTTTGTTTCTAAAGTACAACAGGTATTTTTAATATATAAGATATTCTCAGCGCATTATTGCTCATCAAATGATTGACTGAAAGAGGTGCAGCTTCAAAGGACAATATGAAGGATTGCTGCGGTGGCACAATTCTGTATATGGACCTCTTAGGTAGCTACATGAATCTACAAGGTAATGAGCTACCCCTGTGTGCACACATGCATACACAAGTGCACATGCAACTGGAGCCACCTACAGTAGCTCTTAGTTGGTATCAATGTCCTTTGCTTGTTATGAGAGAACTGGGAAAATGTTACACTAGCCTCCTGAATGTTTTTCTTTCTGTGAATCTACTGATTTTAAAAATAATAAATCTTAAAAAATACACAATCCAAAATAATTTTAAAATATAGATTTTATATTATAAAAGAACCCTAGAAGGTGAGACAAGTAGAAAAGCATAAAATACAAGTGTTGGATTTCAATCCAAAATCATCAACTATTGCTTTAAATGGAAATATACTCAATGTTGTAGTGAAAAAGTACTTATCGTATGCCTATTATGGGCTAAACCTTGGGATGTGTGCAACTGCAGTGCTGAGAGCAGTCCAGTGAACCAAGTTCATAACTACCAGGAGGTTTGAAGTGAAAGAGAATGAAGTTAGGAGGATGGCTTTGGCCAGATGATGGAAGACAAATAAGTAACATGATTGATAAGACTTGGTCACCAGCTGTATGTGTGCCATAAGGAAGATGAAGGTTTCCAGGTTGCAGCAGAGGCATCTGGTTTGCATTTGGAAGATACTGTTATCATGTAACATGTTATCAAGGGCTCCATATTTCTTATTGAACTCAAAGCCTGCTAATTAGTATAGTCTTCCTAACCAGCCTGCCTTGGGGATCCTGTCTCTGACTCCTGAGTCCTGGGATTACAGGCAGGTCAAAACACCTGCCAGTTTTTATGTGGGTGCTGGGATCTGAACTCCAGTCCTCACACTTGTGTGGTAAATGCTTTATTTACTGAGCTATCTCCCTAGACCCTTCTCTTATTTTTAATTTTCTCATTTATTTGAAGTAATGTTCTAAAATGTTGTGAATAGAGAAGAAACTTGATGTCAACTTCTGGTCTCTACATGCATGAACACACATGTGCACATGCACTAGCATACATGTGTGCCCACACAAATGCAAACATTTGTGCATGCCACATACACATGTACACAGGAAATTTAAATAAAAAAACAGAGGTACAATAGGAAGATTGTACATTCTATAAGTTAGCTGGTGAGCTTTCAAGATAGCTTAAAACTGTACCAGAAAGATTTTCAGGCTAGTTGTTCTTGTCGTACCTGAAAGTTTACTGGGAGGTACTGGAATACAAATGTAGTGACATAGCACAACATCCTCAAAGCTATGTGTTAGAACACTTTCAGCAAATTCTGTTCTATCACATAGAACTATCGAGGCTGTTTTCCAAAATTTACTTCTATACTCAAAACATGTCTTTCACTTCACCTAAAAACTTCTCCTTTGGATTCTCTAGAAACAGTGGAAAGAAAGAAAAGAAGAATAGGATGTGCTTTTGTCTGATATTATGATTCTTCATTTCCTTTTTGGGTCCTTTCTCATTTTTTTCCCTCCGACTCTGAACAAGTTTTCCCTGCTCCATTTCTCTTACTGCAAATGATATATACTTAGTAAATTCTGGTTAGTGTTTACGAAACCTAACTACTCAATTACTGACTGCAATTTGTAAGGCCTCCAAGAATATTGGATGTGATCCCAGAACATGAAATGAAAGAAAACATTTGGCAACAACTTGGAGGTTTTTACTAACTTCTAAAGACCTGTTCCTGTACACTGAGATCCTATTTTCTTTCCAGCAGTTACACCTTGAATACACTCTGGAAGTTTAGGTGTATTCATAAATTGCATAAAGTGAGAATCATTGAAAAAACAGAATTCTGGTTAATCTTATATTTTCTGCTGAGGTCTACTCTATTTCCTTGCCAAAGAGGTCACGGGACCCAAGGGCAGAGGGTTGGGAATTTCCAGGAGCAGGTTGCATTGCTTCTCTCTGTCCTGGCTCAGTTCCAGTAGCCCAGGGATTGCTGGTGCCCCTTCAGCCTGATGGTCTGTAACCTTCTGCTCCCTGCCAGATAGAGTTGGGACTTGTCCCAGGCATGGGATAACTTCCTGTGATTGTGCTGGAGATGACCTGGCCCACAGGATCTACTTCCATGGTTTGTCAACAGAGGCAGGGAAATCTTGTATCTCTGCACTGATGTGGGCTTTGGGAGGAGGAATCCTGAGACTAAATGTTCAGCAGAGATAAAGTGAGCCAAGGGAGTTATGTTCAAGCATAGCCACACTGCATGACACATGCTTGACCTTCTTTATGCATTATTCCTCATTATTCCTTGGGTGGGTACTCTTAGCAGTCAATAAGAGCTGCTACATGGACTCATGAGGGTTACAAACTTGTGTCACCAGTCACCAATATAGTGTGTACCAGCATCAAGATGCAAAATGGGTTGGAATAATGAACTAAGACCAAGTCAGGAACAACTGCATTTAAAACTGATAAATGCTATGATTGAGTCTGGAAACACAAAGTAAATAATCAAGTTTGGACAGATTCAAAGATGTTTAATACAGAGACAGTGATGACAGTGCTGACCTTAAGAGACACTACCAGTGTGGGAGAGGGGAAAATACTCTAAACAAAGGTACTTTCAAAGGTATGAAATCATGAGACTATACTTCCTTTTGTGGTACATGTATTTGTATGAGAGGTTAACACTGGAAGTCTTTCTCAATTGCTCTCCACCTTATTTTTTGAGGCAGGATCTCATCAATTCAATTAGGCTGGCCAGCTATCAAGTCCCAGATATCTACTTGTCTTCTCCCTCCCCAACTCCCAGAGCTGAGATTATGGGTGTGCACAAACATGCCTGGCTTTTTTATGTAGGTGCTAGGGATCAAACTCAAGAAAAGGATTGAATTGTAATAAAGTTATTGGCAAAGAAGAAAGAGAAAAATACCATACCAAAGGCATAAAAATGTTTTCAGGAATTAAGTCAGATGCCCATGCTTATACAGTATACATTTAGCCCATAGAGCTATCTCTTAGCCCAAGAATATGCTTTCTAAAAGTACTCTCACACCAAAGTGTTAGGTATAAATAGCAATAATGTCCACATGATATGAAAGCATTTACTGTCACTGAATTGCACAATGACAAATGGTTAATATAGTCACTGTTATATATTTTACTAGAATAAAAAATGAAAAAGAAATATTATTTTCACACCGTTAAGAGGATTATTACAATCAAAATTGCAACAACAAATCCTGGAGTAACACAGACTCCTCAAAATATGCAATTATAATAAGAAACACATGTGTCCCAGAATTGTTTCTAATGCTTTAGATGGGTTGGTTACATCATTTGATACTCTCTGTGGACCCCACATGAGATATATATTCTCACCTACCATTCTATATACATGTAGAAATTGAGGCTCAAGGAGCTTAAACAACTTGTCTATAGGTACAAGCTAATAATAAATTAAACAAGCAGTTTACTTTATAAGCTCTCATCTCAAAGTTTGCTTTGGTGCAAGAAAGTCCCTGGTTCCCATTCTTCTCCCTCTCTTAGCTTTGTAGTCAGACTTTTTTGTCAGGACTTTCAGCTCCCCAATAATGACAGGGAGACTTATTATTAATTATGAAAGCTCAGCCAATATCTTAGGCTTGTTTCTAACTAGCTCTTATAACTTAAATTTACCCATTTCTATTAATTTACTTTCTGCCTTGTGGCTTTATTACCTCATCTCCATAGTGCCCATTCTTCTTTTTCTGTGCCCCTGACATCTCCACCTTCTTCCCACCATCCTCTCTGTCCCAAAAATCCTGTTTAGCTATTGGCCATTCAGCTTTTTTTTTAAACCAATCAGAGTGACAGGTCTTCATAGTGTACAAAAAGATTATTCCACAACATAACTTTTTCCTTAAACTCTGGTCCTCTTCATCTTATTGCCCTAGAAAAGACAGTTGTCCATGACATAGCTATCTCCTCTCCAGGTTAAACACTTTCTCACTGAAATTCTTCAGAAATCTTTCTCTTCTTTTATCAAATTTGTAACATCTCTAAGGGAAGATGAGATGTGTAATGAATCTAATTAATGGATTAGATTCTTCCCCACAAATTAATGGGATTTCTTTCTTGATTTTAGATACTTTTAATTCTTTTAAATGAGACAACAGAGAGGATTTATATAAGCATATACTTATAAGTCTATATTAATTTCATTTTTATATTTTTCTCAGAAACATCTTTTTAAGCTTTGTCAGTCACATAGTAGGTCAAACAAGAGTATCTTGTTTAATTTTGTATTTATCTGATTCCTAATAAGCCTGGATATTATTTCCTATGTGTAGAGTTCTTTTAAAGGCATATGTAAACTGTTAGTCACATCTTTTACAATAATTATGCTGATCTTGTTATAATAATTGATAAGCATTATTCCTTGATTGCCACATATGATATGAAAGGGTTTTCATACTTTATCATATACTTTATAAGTTTATATGACAGAGGAAAATGAGGAAAAGCCAGTTCATTATATCTTTATCATCTATCTATATCTATATCATCTATGTATCTAAATCTATATTTTTGGGTGGGACCCAGGGTAAGGCACACAGGTGTGAGGGAGTTCCATAACTCAAGAAAGAATGTGGCTGCTTTCTGTCCTTGTCTAAAAAATCTTCCTGAGACTAAATTTAAGAGTTTTGGATTAATGCCATTGGCAGAGGAGATTTCAAGTATTGAAATCTGTATTGACTAGTATTGATTCTGTCATGTGGTTATTAGTGGTCACTCTTATGCAGATCTATAAGCAAGCTAAGCAAGGAAAAATACAAAATGTGTGGTTTTAGGAGAAAAAGGGCACTAGGAAGTGTAATGGAGCTAAGTCCGGTGCTCCAGGAAATAAAAAGTTTAAAGAAAATCCTGATGCTAAGTGGAATAAAGGGACTCGTAACCTCAGGGCAAGACCCCAACCAGCTAAGCTTACAACTTTAAAAAAAAAAAAAAAAGAATTAAAGAAAAATTTAAACAGTGAAGGAAATCATTAAAAACAGAAAGCTGGTGAAAATGTAATTGAAAGAAGAGATGCCAAGTTCCAGCCCCAGAAAGCAGAAGAGCTTGGCTGCTTTGGCCATGTGGTTCTGGCTTTAGAGTCAAGGATACAAGAAAAGAGTTGTGAAATCTCCCTCTGTGGCTAAGGAAATCTGCTGAGGCCAGGCATGTATCAGGGGTATCCCTGCATGGAGGCTCTGAGGGGCCACTATATGAAGCTATGGAGGTGAAGCCTGGATTTTATTAAAAATCCTAAGATGTTAGAGATGCCAGAGTTGTGAGATACCTGCCAATGAAAGAAACCTGCAGACTGGGTGTGGAACCAGCCCCAAACAGCTAAGTATGCTTCAGTCAATAAAGCTGAAATGAGTTGGAGATCTGGAGTGCTTTGACGTCAGAAACGAAGATGCAGAATTTGGAGTTTGTCCTGCCGGTTTTCAATCTTGCTTTGGTTCAGTATTTCCTCACTATGTTCCCTTTCCTTCCTTTTGGAATGGTAATGCATATCCATTGACAGTGTGCATTGGAAGTATGTGATCTGCTTTTTCATTTTGATTGTACAGAGGTTACATACAGTTAAGAGACTGCCACGAGTCTCAGAAGAGACTTTGAACTTTGTACTTTTAATCATTGTTAAGCTTGTTATAGACTACTGGGGACTTTTGAAGTTGGACTGAATGCATTTTTTTCATCATGATATGGCTACATGCCTATGGGACCAGGATGTGGAATGTGGTGGTTTGAATAAGAAGGGACGCTTGGCTCAGCCTGGGAGGAGGGGACTGGACCTGGCTGGACTGAGTCTACCAGGTTGATCTCAATCCTCAGGGGAGTCTTTGCCCTGGAGGAGGTGGGAATGGGGGGGTGGGCTGGGGAAATGGGAGGGGGGCAGGAGGGGGGAGAACAAGGGAATCCATGGCTGATATGTAGAATTAAATTATATAGTAAAAGAAAATAAAAAGAAAAGTTAACTCAAAAAATATTATTAAAGTAAAAAAAAATGGACCCCATAGGCTCATATATTTGAATGCTTAGTCATCAAGGAATAGCTCTACTTGAGAAGGATTAAGAGGTGTGGCCTTGTTGGAGTAAGTGTGGCTTTTTGGAGGAAGTATGTCACTGAAGGTGGGCTTTACCAACCCAGACTATTATTCTCAGAAAAACTATCCATTAAAATTATAAGTAAAATAAAAGCTTTCTATGATAAAAAAACATATTAAAGGAATTTATGACCACTAAGCCATAGAGGGCATTCAATAGAGGACACTGGAAGGAATTCTTTGGACAGAAGACAAGGATAAACATAGCAAAGAGGTCACACTTTTTAAATAAACAATACAAGGACAATTCACCAAAAAAGGTCTAAGAGTGACTGGAAAAATGGCTTCATGATTAAGAGCATTTGCTGCTCTTCCAGAGAACCTGAGTTCAGTTTATATCACCCACATTGAGCAGTTCATAACCACCCATAACTGCAGCTCCAGAGGACCTGACATACTCTTCTGGTCTCTGTGGGTACCTGCATACACATGGCATACATACATATACACAGGTACATAGATAAAAACAAATGTTTTTAAGGTCTGAGAAAACATTTCAAAATTAACAAAATAACAGGAACTAATTCTTATTTTTCAATAATAATTCTGAATACCAGTGGTCTCAATTCTCTAATAAGAAGACATAGACTAGAAAATTGAATTAGAAAGCCGTATCCATCATTCAAAAAATATTTATTTACTTATTTGTATGTTTATTTATTTAGTGTGTGTGCGCGCGTGCACACGCACGCTCAAATGTGGCTAAAAAAAGTGTCAGATCCCTTGAATCTGGAATTACAGGTATTGTGAGATGCTTGATATGGGTGCTGGGAACCAAACCTGGGTCCTCTGGAAGAGCAGTCATTATGTGCTCTTAACTAGTGTAACACCTCTTGAACATTGGAGTACTAGATGTAAAACCACATATTAACCCCAACACAGTGATAGTGCATCCCCCCAAAAAATAAACAGAAACACTAGGGTTAAATGACATCCTTAAACAAACATACCTAAAGACATTTACAGAACATTATACCTAAACACTAAAGAATATACATTCTTCTTAGAAGTCTATGGAACTTTCTTCAAAGTCAACCCACACAGTAGGATACAAAACAAATATCAACAAATATAGTAATATTGAAATAACATCCTGTATTCTACCTAGCTGCAATGGAATAAAGTTAGCCATTAAACAGAAAATTAAAGAAAGTTCACAAACTCATAAAACAACACATTATTGAATGATAAATGGATCACTAAAGAAATAAATAAAAGAAATTCCTATAACTGAATGAAAACAAAAATACAACATACCAAAATTTATGGAACACATTGAAGGTAGTTCTAATAGGAAAGTTTATGATGTTAAGTGCCTACATCAAAAACATCAGAGAGAACCTAAATAAACAACTTAATAGTTCACCCTAAGCTCTTGGGGAAAAAGAACAAGCAATACCCCAAAAACAGTAGATACAAAGAAATAATCAAGATCAGAGCAGAAAATAATGAAATAGAAATGAAAAAAAAACAATACAAAAAATCAATGGAGAGAGCTGCAGCCAGCCACCACGTTTTGAGGGCTGGGCTGGTGCGACTATGATGAGCAAGTATGTGGTGGAGAGATGGGAGGGTAAGAGAAGCAGAGCAGTTTATGTACTGTGTGGAGAAAGGAAGTGAAGAACAGGCTGCTGTGAGTGGCCTGAATTGCCACCTTAGGCCACGTGATATCTGGGCCATGTGTATGGCCCTATTGCAGGCGGGATTTGTGTTGATGTCTGTGGCCATGTTACCACCAAGGACTATGTGGATTTCCATGGTCTGGGCTGTTGTCAGAGGCCAAGTTGATTTCCGAGGACAGGCTGCTACCAGGACCATACTGATCTGAGTGGCCTGTGCTGCCACCTGAGGCCATGGTGACATCTAGGCTCATGTTGCAGCTGTGGGTCATATCTGGTTGTATGGTCCTACCATAGCCAGGGGTCTGTGTTGATGTTTGTGGCCCATATTATCACCAAAAGCCATGTGGATGCTTGTGGTCTGGGCTATTAATTGAAGCCATATTGATGTCTGAGGGCAGTGCTGAGCTGGCCCTACCCTTAGCCAGTAGTGGGAGAGTTGGCCTCACCCCTCACCAGCCTTGCCAAAGGACTGCACTGGTATGGGGTGGACAAGGGTGAGCTGCCCCTACTCCCCCAGCCACTCCTTCACTGGCCACCTCAAGGCAGTGCAGTCAGTGGCATTGGCACCGGAGAGCAGGAGGAACCATAACCACAAGAGGGTTCAGTATTGATGTAGCAGAAGCCAGAGGACTTGAATCAGATCAACTACTCATTGCAATGAACATTTGCAAGCAAAGCTGTTTGGGCAAAAAGATATATCACAGCTCCCAGTGCTACTACTGACAAATGAATACATGATACAAAGGTGGGAAAGGAGGAGGAGTGTAGTGGCACACACACAGCAGAGTTGAAGATGAGATAGCTGTTATGGATGTGGGAGAAAACTACAGTTAATACAGGAGCATGTCATTGCCCGGAAGGGTCAATGAAATGTTTTAATTTTTGTTATTGTTTTATTTTTTAAAATTTCTTTGTGTGGGAGAGGTTACAAGGGTGGAAGGCAGATATGGAAGGACTGGGAAAAGAGTGGGATGGGGTATATTATGTGAAATTCCCAAAGAATCAATAAAAAATTATATTTAAAAAAACCACAAAGAATCAATGAAATTGGTTCTTCGAAAAGAAACAAGATTGACAAACCTTTAGCCAAATTAACCAAAAGAAAGAGAGATAAATCAAATTAATAAAATTAGACATGGAAAGGGAAATACTTTCGGGCAGTGGTGGTGGCACTCACCTTTAATCTCATCATTTGGGAGGCAGAGGCAGGCGGATCTCTGTAAGTTTGAGGCCAGCCTGGTCTACAAAGTGAGTTCCAGGACAGCCAAGACTGTTTACATAGAGAGACCCTGTCTCAAAAGACCAAAAATCCACAAAAAGGAGCTATTACAATAGACACCAGTGAAATTTAGCAAATCATAACAAAATACCTTAAACACATCTATTCTACTAAATTAAAAAGACCTAAGAGAAATGAATAAATTTCTAGGTGCACACAATATACAAAATTAAACCAGGATGAAGTAAATAATTTAAACAAATCCATAGCTATCAAAGAGATTGAAGCATTAAAAAAAAGTCTCCTAATGTAAAAAATTAAAATTACAAAAGACCTTGGCATCAGATAATTTCATTGCAGAATTCTACCAGAACTTCAAAGAACTAATACTACTAATACTACTCAAATTATCCCATAAGGTAAAAAAAGAATGACAGCTCCTAAACATTTTTATGAAGCCAGTACTACCCTGATACCAAAACTATATAAACACACACACACACACACACACACACACACACACACACACACACACACACACACGAGAGGGAGAGAGACAGACAGACAGACAGAGAGAGACAGAGACAGAGACAGAGAATTACAAATCATTCTCCTTACAGAACGTAGATGTAAATTTTCTAAATAAAATATTCACAAACAAAATTTAAAATCATATCAAAAAGATCATTTGTCATAACCAAGTTGGCTTTGTTCTAGAGATTCAGAAATAATTCAACATATGTAAATCAATAAATGTTACTACCACATAAACACATGGAAAGAAATTAAATAATTGTCTCTACAGATGCACAAAATTCAACATTCCTTCATAATAAAAAAAAATCATGGAGAGGTTAGGGATGGAGGGAATATATCTCAATATAATAAAAGCAATATAAAAAATATGCAACACCCTAAGTAGAAAAGAACTCAAAAGCATAACCATTAAGATCAGGAACAAGACAAGTATATCAACTCTCTCCATTCCTATTCAATATAGCGCTTGAAATCTAGCTATAACGGTAAGATAAGAGAAGAAAATAAAAGGGACATAAATAGTAAAGGAAAAAGTCAAAGTATTACAATTTGCAGATGATATGATTCTATACATAAAATACCCTAAAGAATCCACTAAGAAAAAGGCCATCCTACAAAGAAACATACATATGTTTCAATGAAATTCCAGTCAAAATTTCATGTTGACTGGTGTCATTACATGGGTCTTGTTTAGGCAGCCATGTTGTTGAGGTTTTATGGGTGCAGCATCCTGTCATGTCTAGAAGGCACTATCTCACAGCAGGCATCCTGGCCCTCTGGTCCTTACAATCCTTCCAACCTGGTTTTGATGATGTTCCCCAAGCTTTGGATGTAGGGATTTCATTGTAGATGTAACCAACTGGAGTTGGACACCCTACTGTCACTTATTCTCTACATTTTAGCTACTTGTGGATCTCTGTAATAGTCTCCATCTGCTGTAAAAAGAAGATTATTGATGAGGGGTAGGAATTGCCTCATCCCTAGATGAAGAGCCTGTATTCAATGGTAAAAACCTAGCTGAAGAAACTATATACTTTGAGTGTAGGACATAGAGAAATCAATCTTGGACTGACCAAGAAGCTCTCTCCCTACCAGAATGTTTGCTGCAGGCTTCTTGGGAAGAAAAGATACCAATGATCTTACCCAGCACTGGATCCTGCATTCTACAGTACTGCCCTATTGGGCAAGATATGACCCCTGGTGCAACTGTTAGAAGAGTAAACAACTGCTTTTTTTCATTTGAGGCCTGCTGCAGATAGAATTCATGTCTAGTACTATAAACCTGGTAAAAACAAAACAAAACAAAACCATGGCTTAGGAAGTGATTGGGCTTAGAGGGAGAACCTACAATTATTTTTGTCAAAACATTTTCTAAATATCTATGTTTATGTGCATAGATTTGTGCTGTTCTCAATCTTGGTCATAGAAGCTTCTATTTGTAGTAGGCAACAGCTAAAACAGAGACTGATATCAGGTCAAAATTCTGAGAATAAGTGACTGTGAGTACTCAGTCCTAGATGAGATATCTCTATAAACTTGTTTTCCCCAACCCAAGACTCAGAGAACATCAAGAAAGAGAAGGTAGAAAAAATGTAAGCGTAGGAGTATGGGGAGGAGCCCTGTGAAATTCTGTAGGACATGACATAGGCAGTGTAGACATGAACTCAAAGCAGTTGTGGCTACCTGAATAAGACCTGTATGAGATCAATTCCAGAATGGATGGAGGAAAGGCTCCTGAGGCTCCATCCCTAGCTGAGAACTTGTAGGCTTGATGGCTACTGGGGAAAGAAGTGTCTCTTTGCTCTGTCTGGTGTTAGAGCAACCAGTAGGTTTCACATGGCCCATCAGATGGCCCTACACTCATGTGCATATAGCTAGCATGTCACAGTTTGAAAGAAAATGTCCCCCAAAGGGAGTGTCACTATTAGGAGGTGTGGTCTTGTTGGAGGAAGTGTGTCTTTGTGGGGGCAGGCTTTGAGGTCTTTTTCTCAAGCTTCCCTCAGTGTGTCAGTCAGTCAACTTCCTGTTGCCTGTAAGATGTAGCACTCTCAGCTCCAGCATCATGTCTGCCTGAACGCTGCCATGTTCCCCATCATGATCATAATGGACTGAATCTCTGAAACTGTAAGGGAGTCACCCTTAATTAAATGTTTTCTTTATAAGAGTTGCCGTGGTCATGGTGTCTCTTCACAGCAATAGTAAACCCTAACTAAGACACAGTGCTAATTGACTTTAGTTGTTATTTTTTCAAAAAGAGTAGTTGGGGGTCCTGGAAGGAGTTGTACAGGTGGGAGTGGATACAATCAAAATGCATTGTATACATGTGTCGAATTTTCCAAGAATAAACAGAAAATACTATTTTTTTTACAAAAGTTTTATTTTTGTATAGCAAAAAACTGAAGTCTCTCTCAAGTTTTTATTCCACTATTATGTTTAAAAATGTTCTCTCTAAGGCCCTATACCTTGAGTGGTCAGCATAATAAAGATGACCCTGAAGGTGTAGATGTGGGGGATCTCTGAGGACATGAAAGCAGGAGAACTGGCCCCACCCCTTGCTCATTGCTACAAGGGGTAAACTCACTAGGACAATGCAGGAGAGCTCACCCTGGTGGTGAAGACAAGGGAGAGCTGGTGGGCTGACCAACCTTGCAACTACCAGGCCCAGAACCAGGGTTATGTGTGACCCACCCCAACATCCACACCATCTACTGTAGCTAGAGTTTTCCTGCCTTGCCCACAGTCAGGACAAATCTGTCACCGGCCAGTCCCACAGCCACTCAGACCCAACAAAGTAAACACAGAGACTTATATTGCTTACAAACTGTATGGCCGTGGCAGGCTTCTTGCTAACTGTTCTTATAGCTTAAATTAATCCATTTCCATAAATCTACACCTTGCCACATGGCTCGTGGCTTACCAGTATCTTCACATGCAGCTTTTCATGGTGGTGGCTGGCAGTGTCTCCTTCTGCCTTCCTGTTCTTTCTTTTCTCCTCTCTGTTAGTCCCGCCTATACTTCCTGCCTAGCCACTCGCCAATCAGTGTTTTATTTATTGACCAATCAGAGCAACATATCTGACATACAGAACATCCCACAGCACAATCTGTTGGAGCACTTAAAGGGACCAGTCCTGCAGATCCAAATCTGCAGGATCTCCATGACACAGGACAATAACAGGATAACCAAGAGGACTCCCAGTGAGGGCCCAGTATTGATAGTATAGCAGAAACCAGAGGTTTCAAACCTGACTAATGGTTCATTGCAATGAACACTTGCAAGTAGAGCTATATGGATAAAAGAGTTTACTGCATGACTCAGTCTGTCACACTACAGCTTCCATGACAAGGTTTATTTTTTTCCCATCTCTTTCTTCTTTTTCTTTTTTCTCTTAAATTTTATTTTATTTGTGTGGGGGAGGGGGGAGGTTGCAAGAGCAGAGGGTGGATATGAAGGGATGGGGAAATGAATGGAATGGACATGCATGATGTGAAAGAAAGACTAAAAAAAATGCTTTCTCTAAAGATTATATAATTTCATTTTTGCCTTTAAATAAAAACAGTTTTTAGATATAAATTTAATTTTTATTTAATATAGATTTGTCATATCTATTAGCTGACATTTTCCCATACTGCAATTTCCTTATCCAACTTGATATTAGAGCACAGTAGCATCATACAAAAAAAAATTAAAGAAGTCTTCATCCCCCTCTATCTAAGTGGCTTCAAGAACATGGGCATTATCTTTTATTTTAATATAAAATAACTTAAATATAAAAATTTTTTGAGTCAGATACCTTTCTTGGAGGTCACCTCATTTATATTTACATTATGATATGGATTGTGATTAGATTTAGGAGATAAAGATTTTGAAATGTGTAGATTTTTGTCAAACAAGGAAGTCTCATTTGGTAAGAAAACTTGGATTGAGTTTACTTGTAATTACGGTGTTCTCATGGCCAAAAGGCCCCAAACCACTGTGTTCTTGTCAGCATTGAAAGCCACAACATAACAGACTCACTTGTTGTGAAATAGGAAGTCATGACCTTGTGGTGATGAACTGAAATAACTACACATAAGGATGCATCTGAAGGCATGAGAAAGTAGCCTTGCTATCATGCTGCTCCTTCTGCCTTTTAGAAAGCTTTACATTAACATAAAAGGAGATAAATTCTTGTCTGCAGAGAAGACATAGTCAATGGAGTTACTCTGATAGAAAATCTTCAGTAAAAAGCTTTGCTTGGTACTGAGGTGACACATATGAATAAGTGAAATAATCACAATTTATCTTGACAGGCATTGTGATAAAGAAGGGCCAAAGGCTTGTGATAAAGGATAGTGAAGTCTTTGCCCACATACTTTTCAGGTCATTGGGACATTCTTATAAGCTCTGGGAGGAATACACATATCATAGATATATAGTCATAGTCATATATTTTGTTAGTTCGTGTGTTTTGTTTTTCTAGACAGGCTTTCTCTGTGTAGCCCTGGATGTCCTGGAACTCACTCTGTAGACCAGGCTGTCCTCAAACTAACAGAGATATGCCTGGTATTGAAGATCCCTGCTGGGATTGAAGGATACGTCACCTCCTCCCAGCTACAGTATATTTTCAAGGTACTTGGTACAACCCACAAGAGAAGGAATCCCAACTTTGGTGTTGTCCACTCTGAGACTTGGGAAGACAGTAGCATTGAGCAAAACCACCACAGCCCCTGTGCCCACAGGCTAACAGCTCAGGGAGGGAGACAGACACATAAACAGAAAGGGTGCTCCACAGAGGAAGGAAACCAACTTTGATCCCTGTTTCAACTCCAGCACTGTTCTTAGGTATGGAGACAACAGATCTGCAATCACCACTTCAGGGCTTCACAGCATTCTTCAGGCCTGTCTGCCTAGCCTGACTGAATTAAGGCATGCCCCACAAGTTTGAAGGCCTTCTCTGTTTCAAGACTATAAAAAAATTCTTTTAAACCTTCAGTTATTATATTAATGTCATTATAAAGGTTAAAAAAATCACAAGAACTATAAAGGAACAGATTTACTTACTAAGAGTAAAAAATATTTATATGGTGAGGAACTGCTATTAACAAAGTTAAGATGATTAATATACAGGGAATTGTACAGTTTAGTAAGTGAAACATGTATGAAACTGAAACTATGTTGCACCGTAATAAATATAAATGAATGACCTAATAGAAAAGGGTCAAAAGACATGATTAAGATTTTCATAGAAAATGAAACAGAATAAAACTAAATATTAAGACATATTTTATGAAGCCAGGCATGGTGGTGCACACTTTTAATCTCAGCACTTGGGAAGCAGAAGCAGGCAGATCTCTAAGTCTGAGGCCAGCCTGGTCTACAGAGTGAGTTTCAGGACAGCCAGGGCTACACAGAGAAACCCTGTATAGAAAGATCAAAAAAAAAAAAGTTTATGAAAAAATCATTGTCTGTCATATTGGCAAAACATTCATATATGTACACAACGGCTAAAAATTAGAAACAAAATGTCCATAAAAAGGGTTAAATAAATTCTGGTATGAATAAGCAAACCACATATTTCCTTTTATTCTAGTCTGTTCTCACATTTTTATACCTTCAAAATCTCTGTGCTCTTGTATGGGGAAGTGCTGTGGGATGGTCTGTATGTCAAATGTGTTGCTCTGATTGGTTGATAAATAAAACACTGATTGGCCAATAGCCAGGCAGGAAGTATAGGCAGGACTAACAGAGAAGAGAACTGAGAGAACAGGAAGGCAGAGGGAGACACTGCCAGCCACCGCCATGACAAGCAGCATGCGAAGATGCCGGAAAGTCACGAGCCACATGGCAAGGTGTAGATTTAAAGAAATGGATTAATTTAAGATGTAAGAACTAGATAGCTAGAAGCCTGAGCCATTAGGCCAAACAGTTTAAAAAATATAGGCGTCTGTGTGTTTATTTTATAAGTGGGCTGTCGGACTGCGGGGGCTTGGCGGGACCTGGAGAGAAAACTCTCCAGCTACAGATGACTCCTTGAATTTTAGTTGTCTTATCCTATTTGTCAGTCTAAGTAAAATAAACAGCAAAGATGATAATTTCCAAATAAAAGCAAGTTTTTTAAAGCATGGACTGTTCATAAGATATCTTTCTAGACTTCTGCTAGCTCTACCCACTATACCATCTTCTCCCTGGTAGTAGTCATCACTATCCCTCACCTACAGCACTCCAATCACTCCTGACCTAGCTAGCCTCCTTGGTTTTGTACTTGTCTCTACAATTCCTGCAGCTGCCAGAGTTATATAAGGGGTTCTCATGCCCTTTCATCACTCCCTTCATTTTATCCACTATACCTCTCACCCCTGGGCTCTAGACAAGTCCTCTACTCTTGAAATAGCATCCATTCCATCTCCTAATTAAGGGATGGGGCATACAATTTCCCAGGCACTTTCAATTCTCTCAAGTATAAGTAAAAAGATTTCTGACAGGCCAATAGCAGTCCCTAAAACAAGAACTGCAGAGGGCAGATACTGGAAGAGAAAGAGTCTACTCAAGGTAAAAGGAGCATATCACTCATATTTTTCTGTAGAAAACCATGAATTGATCACATTTATAGACTACTCACAAATGCCTTTTAGAGTTGTGGCCCCCTCAAAAAAACAAAACAAAACAGAACAACAACAACAACAACAAAAAAAAAACCAATCTGGCCTGTAGAGGAACCAGGTCACTATCTTATTCTTATGCTCTAGGTTATTACTAAATTCTGAGAAAGAACTGTAGAGGGGCTTTTCAGGAGGCTTCCCCATTAAGGTGCTATCCTTAGTGTCCCAAGGGCCTATAAGCAGAATTCATCTAAAGCGTGTGACTGAGGCCCTAGATACACAGCTGTCCATTTGGGAATTTTTTTCATCTCTGCTCATCACTTAGCTGTATTTCTTTCTCTGTTAGTCCGAAGTCTTGTCATCTAGGTCACTGGCTTTTTATTTATTAGAAATAAAATGCCCCTCTCTCCTTGCCTTTCTCTCTTTGACTTTCAACTACTACTTTACCTCTTCTCTACCACTGTCATCATTCCCATTGACTTCACTGATCTCTTCCTAAACTGCTAATATTAGTAATTAGTTTCACTAATAAGAAAAAAAAATCCTACTTTGGTTTAAGGCCCAAATGGTTTCTAATCCAGCTTATTTTTGGCTGTGAAACAGCTATTTTGCCTCTATCTGTTTTATTTCCTCCTCCTTGTCAGTTCTACCAGTCAAGGGCTTAGAAGAAGAAAGGGTAACTAGCTAACTTCATGATGCATTCCCTCTTACTCTTTCACTGTGGGCACCTTCCAGAATTCGATCCTAGGTTCATTTTTTCTTACTTATTACATTTTGCTTAGATCATTTCATATACAACCATGATTTCAGTACACAAGGGCAATCAAATCTCCATTTGGAGCTCAGGTCCTTCTCCACATTTTCTCCAGTTATTTCAAACTTGGCGTTTTCTGGCATGAATACACCCGTCTCACCCATATGTCCTCCTAAAACCAAGTCTTCTAACATACTCCCTTTCACAGGTTCTATTGTGACATAATCAGTGTGCAAAATGATTTTGACGTATTGGTGAGAAGAACCTGTTTTGTGTGTGTGTGTGTGTGTGTGTGTGTGTGTGTGTGTGTGTGTGTGTGTGTTTGTGTGTGAGAGAAGGGGGAAAGGGAGAGGAAGGGAGAGGGGAGAGAGAGAGAGAGAGAGAGAGAGAGAGAGAGAGAGAGAAAGAGAGAGAGAGAGAGATTTAATAATAATAACATATAACATAAGATAGTGTTCCTTGGCTTAAAAAATCACCAATAGCACAAGAACAGCCTGGAGAATAGACAGCTTAGCAAAAGCACAGAGGAAAACTAAGTTGACAGGGAAGTTAATGTGAGTCAACAGTATGGTGTAGCTGCCAGAACAAAGCTAATGAAATCTCCAGCTGCCTTCTCAGAAGCAGAGTTTTGATGAAGAGTGATTGCACTGCTCTGCCTGCCCCTGGACAGTCTAAGTCAGGGGTAGTTTATTCAGCTCTGGTATAAGTTTAGGGAAGGCAGACAAGGCAGTGAGGGAAGTCACAATGCTACTTGCTGTTCTACCCTAAGGAATAGCTGAATATACTGCAAATATTTAGAATGGATAGTTACAGGTCTTTCAAATTGAGAAATAATTTGATGTGATCTGTATATCCTGAAGTGGTAACACCAGAAGCAATTTTTCTAAACAGAGATATCACAAAATTATTTGAGAAGCACATTATATCACCACTTTCCTGCCACTGGATATATACAAATAACAAATGACTAGTAAAAAAAATGTGTCTAGTGTTGGGATTGCTGAAATTCACCCTGGGATAATCCTAATTCTCAGTGTTCCTTCTCCTGTTACATTCAAAAGCTTATACTCCCTCTCTCACATACCTTATAATACAGCAATCTACAAGTCTCATTGATTATTTCTCTAAAATCATTCTAGTCTTTTCTCTGAGGCTGCATTCATATTAATATCCTGGACTAAGGCATCTTGCTTAGGAACAAATAGAAAGGATACTTTCCAATTTAATCTCAATTGACCTGACTTCCAGACTGTAAAGCAGGCATCTGTGTAGGTAACATTGCCATTTGTTTTGGCTACCCCAAATCTTTACCTTTTATGAATCCCTTACCTTGTAAGGTTTTGGTAGAGAAAAGGTGAAGTGCAGTTTATAGAAGCAATAACTGAGAGAAATAGTCTTTTCTAGTGTTCCTTACAGTTAGATTTCACTTTTGAAAGTTTTTGCTGATAACTTTATGTAAAGCAATGCTTCTCAATATGTGGATTTATACCCCTTTGGGGTAAAGTGACCTTTTCACAGGAGTCTCATAATAGATATCTTGCATGTCGTATATTTACATTATGATTCATAACAGTAGCAAAATTACAGTTATGAAGTATCAATAAAATAATTTTATGGTTTTGGGTCACCACAACATGAAAAACTGTATTAAAGGGTTGCAGCATTAGGAAGGTTGAGAACCACTGACCTAACACCTCACAGTAGTTTTTTTAGCTGCCTATAAAAAATCGCATGTCTGAAATAATGTATGGATTGAGGAGAATTCTATAGGTGATGAGTATGGGATCCATTTGTCACTACCACAAAATAATAATGAGACCAGTAGACATTTTTGAACTCTGAGACAGCTATTGTTTCCAAAGAAGGATAGTAAGTTCAAAGGCCTAAGTTCTTGGCTCAAAGCATGGTTTTTAAAAATGGACTTTCTTTCTCATATCTCACAACCATGTGCTGAAATAGTACAAAACCAAGCTTCAGAGTTTAATATTTGAAGTGGTCAAATTATTCTACCACAACTTTTTTTTTTTGGGGGGGGATGAGTTCGAGACAGGGTTCTTCTGTGTAGCTCTGGCTTTCCTGGAACTCACTTCTGTAGACCAGGCTGGCCTTGAACTCACAGAGATCCACCTGTCTCTGCTTCTGGACTGCTGGGATCAAAGGCATGCACCATATGTGAAACTGAGAGCTTGCTGAAGAAGTCCTAAGAACTGGAATAGAGTACTCTTAGTACTAATCTCCCAATGCCTGAAACTCCTGGATGACCTCTCAGTACTGAGTGTTTAGGTCCTCTCACTGGTAAAGCACCTGGTACTGGATGAACAGAAGGAAATCATAGAATGAAATAGCCATTATTCTACATTGTTATGACATTTTAGTAATCAATCTTTTCTTTCTTCTTTCTTTTCCCTGCTATTTTGTCTAGGATGTGTTGGCATGAGTAAAATTTACATCTGAATCCACAGCAGAGACAAGAGCCTCACTCAGACCATTCCACCTCCTTTCATACAAAAGGAAAGGAACAAGTAGGCAGTGGTGGTAGTAGACTTCTCACCAGCACTAGATCTGACATGTGGTTTGGGGTGTTTTTTCCTGGCTGTTTAACCTCAAAGTTTGTTCTCCAGCCCTCTCAATATTTCTGTGAACTACCTAATTTTTTGTTGTTGTTGTTGTTTTTGAGACAGGGTTTCTCTGTGTTACAGTTCTGGCTATCCTGGAACTCACTTTGTGTATCAGGCTGGCTTCGAACTCACAAAGATCCACCTGCCTCTGCCTCCCAGGTGCTGGGATTAAAGGTGTGTGCCACCACTATCTGGCCCAATATTGTTTTGATAAGTCACTTTTCACTGATGTTTAAACCAGTCAGGGTCAGTTTGCTTTCAAAGTAAAACCCGGCTAGCAAATACATTATCTATATGGAATGTGGTCAGACCAAGTCTCCTTATCTCTAAAATACATCAAAGTACTGGAATAAAATTAATAATTTTTAGAGAAGAAATTAAAAATTCCAGAAAAAATTTAAATACAATTAATTTGAGAGCCAACGAGATAACTTGGTGTATGGTGTTACCAAAAGGATGGCCTCTCATAGTTATTGATTTAAAAGACTGTTTCTTTTCAATACCCTTAGAAGAAAAAGACAGAGAAACATTTGCTTTCACAGTGCCTACTTATAACAATTATCATTCGGTTAAAGAATTTCAATGGAGGGTTCTCCCACAGGGAATGTTGAATAGCCCAACTCTGTGCCAATATTTTGTACAACAGCCATTGGAAGTGATACGTAAAAAATTTCCTAAATCTATAATTTATCATTATATTGATGATATTTTATTAGCTGACTCAAATGCAGATACTTTAGAAAGAATGTTTGAAGAAGTAAAGAAAATTTTGCCTTGCTGGGGATTACAAATTGCTCCTGAAAAGATACAAAGAGGAGATTCTATTAATTATTTAGGATATAAAATAGAGTTACAAAAATTAGACCCCAAAAGGTGCAAATTAGGAAAGATCCACTACAGACTCTTAATGACTTTCCAAGATTATTTGGAGACATTTCTCATCTAAGAACTATTGGTGGGGTAAAAAATGATGAACTAAATATTTTGTTCAAAACCTTAGAAAGTGACAAGGACTTGAATAGTCCAAAAGAATTATCACCTGAAGCTGAGAAAAAATTGGCCTTGGTAGAAAAGAAAGTACATAAA
The DNA here is from genome assembly GCF_049852395.1 of Peromyscus maniculatus bairdii. Lineage (NCBI taxonomy): Eukaryota > Metazoa > Chordata > Mammalia > Rodentia > Cricetidae > Peromyscus > Peromyscus maniculatus. The sequence goes on along the minus strand of NC_134875.1, from coordinate 1,067,505 downwards.
GGGCATGTAGATTGTATTGATCCAAAGCTAGATTGCATTTTGGTTATTTTACTTCTAGGCATTCTCCAACAGGAATATTAATGCAAATGGAAGATATTATATTGGAATGGATATTTTACCAAATAAACCAAATAAAAAATTAAAAAATTATGTGGAAAAAATCTCTGACTTGATTTGGAAAGGAAAATTGAGACTTCGTCAATTAGTAGGAATAGACACAGCAGAAATTGTTGTACCTTTAACCAAGGAGGACATTGAAAAATTATGGATAGGAGCCGGGCGGTGGTGGCGCACGCCTTTAATCCCAGCACTCGGGAGGCAGAGGCAGGCGGATCTTTGTGAGTTCGAGGCCAGCCTGGGCTACCAAGTGAGTTCCAGGAAAGGCGCAAAGCTACACAGAGAAACCCTGTCTCGAAAAAAAAAAAAAATATGGATAGAAAGTAAAGCTTAGCAAAAAGCTTGCAGTAATTTTTTGGGATAAATTAACAGCAAATATCCCAAAAGCAATAGAATTGATCTTATAAAGAGAGCTGATTGGATCTTGCCTCAAATTGTGCGGAAAAAACCCATATCTGGAGTTCGTACATTTTATACAGATACCAACAAACAAGGAAAAGCAGGTTACAAATCAGAAAATTTAAGTAAAGTGGTTCAAAGTCCTTATAATTCAGTTCAAAAATCAGAATTGTATGCTATTCTGTTGGTATTAATGGATTTTTCAGAACCTCTCAACATATTAACTGACTCTCAGTATGCTGAAAGAGTGGTGTTACATATTGAGACTGCAGAATTTATCCCTGATGCTTCAGAATTAACTTCACTATTTATTCAATTACAAGATACAATCAGGAAAAGGAGTCATCCTTTATATATAACTCACATCCGATCCCATACTGGTCTGCCAGGCCCTCTAGCACAAGGCAATGATGAGATTGATAAATTTAAATTATTGATAAGAAATGTGCTGGAGGCCTCAGAATTTCATAAAAACATCATGTCAATAGTTTTAAAGATTTAAAAAAAGGATTTTTCCATAACCTGGCAACAAGCCAAAGAAATAGTAAAAAAATGTCCTACTTGTTCCTTCTATAATCAAACGCCATTATCAGCAGGATATAACCCAAAGGGTACTCAGAGGAATGAAATCTGGCAGATGGACGTGTTTCACTTTGCAGAATTTGGAAAATTGAAATATGTACACCACACTATCGATACTTATTCAGGATTTCAATGGGCGACTGCTTTGAGTTCTGAAAAAGCTGATTCTGTGATCACTCATTTGCTAGAAGTTACGGCCATCAAGGGTATACCTGCACAAATTAAAACTGACAATGCTCCATCATATGTCTCTGTTAAAATGAAACAGTTTTTTGCTTATTATAATATAAACCATATTACAGGTATATCACATAATCCTACAGGTCAAGCAGTTATAGAAAGATCAAACAGAACTCTAAAAGATATGCTAAATAAACAGAAAGGGGTAACAAAAACCCCCAGGAATAGACTACATAATGCTCTATTAACTTTGAATTTTCTCAATGCCAATGAGAAAGGAACAACAGCTGCAGAGAAACATTGAATAATAGAAAAACCTACAGAATTAAATCAGCCTATATACTTTAAGGATGTGCTGACCTCAGAATGGAAACCAGGGTATGTATTACATTGGGGACAAGGTTTTGCTTTTGTTTCTACAGGAGAAGATAAGCTGTGGGTACCATCAAAATTGATAAAGGTTCGATTTGAGCAAGAGAGACCTCTTAATTAGAGGAGGTGATAGTTCATCAACTAGCATGAACATCCAATTTAAACTTACTTATACCAGTAACACACGTCTTTTCATTTAATCAGATAATAACTTGCCAAAAAGGAACATCCCAAAAAAACCTTGGGGAAAGGTTTTGTTTTTGTCTTTAAGGAGAATGAAGGTTAAGGAATTTGAAGAACACTGGACAAATGAGACAACTGAAGAAAAGGGACAAATCATCTATCCCAAGAAATAAAGTGAAATGGTGTATGGGTATATCATCTAAAAAATTTTATGTCTTCCTAAATGTTTGTTTCTACTTTTCTTTAAAGATTTAACACTATTGGTCTTCTAATAGTCCCAGTTCAATTAAAATTTAAAGCTGACTTTGGAATTGGAGAATGGCTCTCTCCTTCTTTACACTCAAGCATGTTGTTAAAAGGAAAATGCAAACTCTCTGTATCATGCCAGAATAAAAGAGCCATCTTCTGCTATGGGACAGGAGAAAAGCCAAATTAATTAAGGGACTATTCTATTACTAATCTCAACTCTTTGATTCTATTCTGATTCTTTAAACTTTTCTTAAAGTATGAATTTTATATCAAAATTTATAAGATTAATATATATAGATATATATGCATTTTAAACTTTGTTAAGATATGAATGGTCATATAGAGTACTAACTAATTCTAAAAAGAAAAAAGGCTTCAATTAGCTGCATATATATGTCTTTGTGTTTGAGTCTCTTATCAGTTTTCTGCAGGAATTCATGGCCAGGCCTAACATCAAATAAAGTCTCCAGGAAGAAGATGGGGCCCCACAACAACAACAATTCCACGTGGACAATAATAACATCACTAAGCTGACAAACATCATCTACAGATCAGCTTTGAACTACAAGGCGCTCAGAGCAATTTTGAGAGAGCTAGCTGAGATGATCCAGTCTCAAAGACTACTTGAATAAGGATTTGAGATAAACCCTGAACTTTGGCATTATACACAGACTAGATAAGGAAGGATATAGTTACCTTTCCTATAATTTGACAATTAACCTAAATTTTTTTCTTTTCAGGATAAAGATACCTTCGCCCATACCCAGCAGGAAGCAATTTCAAGAATATGACACCCACATTCCCAAAGAGGTGGTGTGGGGCAGGTGGTTTTTTGGTCTTTTAATGGGTTTTGGGTCTGGGATAATTTTCATTGTTTAGGGGGGTTGGTTACAAGTTGTTGTCAAGGGTTAGGAAAAGGGCTAAGCAAAGGAGATGAGATTTAAGGTTCTTGTTTTAAAAAAAGAAAAGAAAAGAAAAGAAAAATGTAAATACTTTACATTGGATTGGATTGTTTTATATTGTATACAAATTATATATATATTGAAATTGATATTGTTAAAAAATGCTATATGTATATTTCTAATTGTACTTATACCATTCATTTAACAATGTAATGCAATTTTCTGATCCTTGAATGTTGTTATTACCAACTATTAGGATATAAAGAAATGAAAGTTAATAGTTAGACATTATAATAGAACTTGTAGTCATATTAGTATGTTTTCAAGATTGAGTAGATATATTTTAGATAGACAGGTTATCTTCAAACCCTTCAGAGATCTACAGAATATGGTATTTAAAATGTTTTAATAACTTAGAAAATTTTTCTTTTTTGTCATGACTATGAGACATGTCGGTTCCTGGCAGTACCAATCTACTTCAGAGAAAATATGGGCATTGAAAAAACTGCAATTGGAATTAACTTTCATTGTGGCAAAAGTTAGCCACTGGACAACAAAGTATCCTCGAATCAACTGCTGTCAAACAGGACAGACAGGACACGAAACAAAGGACTACTGATTCTTGCCAAAACAAGTGTGGTTATGGCTTTATTAAAAGGCATCTTCTGAGGCCAGGACAATATGGCACCATCCCTGAAGTGGCCTTCGCAATCCGGAAAAGGTACAGTGCCCTTTTCTTCAAAGGCAGCTGAACAGGCAGTGGGTCGATGGCTTCTGATGTGCAATAGGACAGCAGCTGAAACAGTTATTCTTGAAGAGTAATTAAGTTCACGCCTCTCAATAGTAGAATGGCATTTAATAGAGGGATGTGGAGAAGAACGGGATGCTGAGATGAAGCCACATACACACATAGCCAAGAAGAATGGACAGCTGAATTAAAAAAACATCAACAATTTCCAGAATTTAAAATCCTGAATCATGACATGACACTAGTGGAATTCAGGTGTTTCTGGTATATAGACTGCTCTCACCCAATGTGAGGTTGAACTGTTGACCTTGTGTACATCCTACTTCACAAATGAGTCTGTCAGATATGCTAAGGCTATAGGCTGAAGATGATGCCCCAACACTGCGGAGAAACCTCAGATGACTGTCCAAGCAGCTGGTTGTTTCTGTCAATTCACAATTTTTTAGAAGTTGCTTGCATGTACTTCCTGTTTTTATTTTTGTTAGCTAATATTATTTCCTTCTTGGGTCTCTGAGGGAGTTGAAGATTAGTTATAGTTGAAGATTAATTAGGATAGAAAGTGAATTAGATACAATAGTATAGATAATGGAATTATTTTCTCTGAATTTGTCAATTACAAATGAACTAGACATTGTTTAGGTATTTATTACTTGTATATATTATATATAGTTATTGTACTTTTGTATATAGTTTTTCTTATGTTAGTTATAAGCTTTTTCATTTTTTCTTTTTATTAAAATAGAAAAGGGGAAATATGGTGATATTTTAATTGTACTGAAATGTGATTTTATTTGTATGTTAATAAATAAAGTTGCCCGGGGGTCAGAGCTATTAGCAAGCCATAGGAAAGCAGGGCAGTGGTGGCGTATGCTTGTAATCCCAGCACTTGGTAGGCAGATAAGTCTCTGTGTGTTCAGGGTTATTGGATTCAGCCAGTATTGGATACACATGCCTTTAATCTCAATACCAATCATAGAAAACCTGGAGGTCTATACAGACAGGCCATGATGAGGCGGTCATGTGGTTGGGTTTACAACCAATGAGAAGGCAGAACAGAAACTCTATATAAAGACTTTAACACAGGAAGTAGCTCTGGTTCGGAGAGGTAGGACCACCGCAGGAGGAAGGGTAAGGTTCTAGCTCTTAGTTCTGGCCTCTTGGCTTTCTTCTTTGCATCAGTTCTGTGTTTCTTATTTAATAAGACGGTTGGTTACATCTACATTGGTGATTAGAGCACTTGCTCCTCTTGCAGAGGACCCAGATTTGGTTCCCTGCACCAATATGGTAGTTGGCAATTGCCTGTGACTCCAGCTCCAGAGTATCCAACACCCACTTCTAGACTTCACAGGCACCTGCACACATGACAAGCACATGGCATGCACATCCAGACAAGCAGGCAAACACACAAACACATAAACAAAGGTAAATAAATCTTTTTTAAAAAAATAGAACTAACCAATCAACAAAAAAAAGTCACTGCAAAAATAAAAATAAAATAAAATAAAATTTAAAAAGTACCAGCAAACCTAGTTCATGGCAGGGGAAAAAGAGAAATACAAAATCACAATGTCAATGAAAAAGTTTCTCTGGAAAAAGTAAAACAAAACAAAAATCATAGAAATTGTTTTGTGACATTGTACCTAGAACTGATAACCAGGATGATATGGACATGTTTCTAGGAAAGCATAGTTTACCAAAAGTGATTTAGAGTGACAGAAACTAAACAGAGTAAGTCCCATAGAAGAAATAGGGAAAGTTGACAGCACTGTCTAAGCACACAAAAAGTACCAGTCCAGGTTTAAAGAAGACTTCTACTAGAATATGGCAAGTTTGTAGTTTTCATGAACTAAATATAACATTTATGCCAAAATCTTCTAAAGGTTTACAGAAGATAAAACCAAAGACTAATCTCACTTATGAATATAAATATCCAGAACAACTGGGATTTACTCCAGAAATGTACAAATGGTCCAATACTAAATAATCTATTAAAAGAATTGTTGCTTTACTAGTAAAAAATGAAAAACAATCAGATGATCATCTCTAGAAATTCTGAAATCTTTTAATCAGTAAAATGCTTCACCAATGTGGAAAAATGCATCTTTTCTTGCCCTTAAAGCCAATACCCTCCATAGCAGGAAAACAAGGGTAGCAGACCTATTGAAATGACAGTCTCTACTATCCTGACTAGTTTGACTTCCCCAGAGTAAAGGCTGGGCTCTGACACACCTTCTGCCACATTTCATGGCAAAAGCCACAACAGCACCTATATCCTGGCCTACCCCAAAGGAATTCTCAAAAGTGTTGTTTACTCCTTCTACCATCCCTGATTCAGATAAGATACAGAAAATGAAATCTGGCTTCCCCACTGACTGCCTAGAGTGACAAAAAGAGATGAGAGCTCTAAGGGAAGTGGCAAATGTTTTTTTCTTCCTTCCTTGTTGCAAAACAGTATTTTGAGGTGCAGTAGTTTTTATAGAACCAGTTTAAATAAATAAATAAATAACTCAATAGCTGGCTCTATTTTCTTGTAAAGCTGTAGCAAACTAAGTAAGAAAATATTTTTTTCTATTCTTTTTTCCATTATCCTCACTGTATTAGGTTTATGATTCTAACAATGCATTGACTGAAGTCCTGTTTTCTAAGAAACCTGGGTGAAGACACAAACAATAGCTTTATAGAGTCAAACAACCAGTTAGTAGACATGATGGAGAAAGACCTCAATTACAAATAACCAAACTGAAAAATGCTAGGCATAAACTTAATAAATATATGAAAGTCAATATGAAGAAAACTTACCAAAATAAACTTTTTTTTTTTTTGTCTTTCAAGACAGAGTTTCTCTGTGTAGCCCTGACTGTCCTGGAACTCGCTCTGTAGACCAGGCTGGCCTTGAACTCACAGAGATCCACCTGCCTCTGCCTCCTGAGTGCTGGGATTAAAGGAGTGTGCCTAGCTACCCTTATATCTTTTTGTATCCCTAACATCTGCACTATGAAAATCTCCAAATGCATCATGGATTTAGGAAAACTGTTAAAAAGAAACCCTGCAAACCACTAAGTGTGAAGGTCTTCCTAACACTACTCAAAATCTAGATGTTGGCAGCTAAGGAAATGGCTCAGTAGGCAAAATATTTGCTATGTAGGCATGAGGACTAGAGTAAAAAGCCAGGCTTGACAATACAAGAGAACATAGGAAGATCCTGTAGGTTTGCTGGCCATCCCATTTAGCCAATCAGTGAGCTCCAAGTTCAATATGAGACAGTGTCTCAAAAAAATAAGGTGAAAGGTAATTAAGGAAGATGCCTAATGTTGACCTCTGACCTCTATACATGAATATATAGACACATACACACACACACACACACACACACACACACACACACACACCACATAAAAGTCTAGATGCTACAAAATAGAAAATATTGGCAACTTTTATTAAGATACAATTTGGGGGGACATGCATACACACTCAAAAAAAACTTAAGTAAAGTCAAAATGTGGATGCGGGATGTCAAAAGTCAAATGTCAAGAAGCCATAGGATGGCTCAGCACTTGTCCCCAAACCTAAAAATGAATTTAATCTCTAGGGTCCTCTTGTCTCTATACAAGCTCCATCGTGTGCCCGTCCAAAATTAATAAATAAATGTAGTATAATTTTAAAGTGAAAATGAAAAAAGGCCAGTGGAGAAAATCTATACAGCTCTTCTCTTTTTATCCAAAATAGAGATCAAAACACGGAGAAATAGACATAGGAAATGGTAAATAAACATATTGAGAAATGTTCAACAATCATTTGGAGAGCTGAGGGCAAAGTTATCAGTAAGCAACTTTGTTGTGACCTTACTCCAAGAAAGAACCCATTTACATAAAAGGTTCTGTGGAATTTCTGAGTTGCTGTAGAGATTTCAGTCAGGCACAGCATGACCACTCTATAGATTACTAAACTATAGATATTTATTACTGTTTCACTACAAAGCCCTGTAAGCACAGTTAACATACACAGGTATGTTGAATTCAAATCTGCAGAGCATTTAACAAGAACTGCAACCTGGATGGGGTAAAACCTTAGTGAACATCTTTTCAGTGCCTCAGTATTACTAGAATGAAGAATCACTGCTGCTTCTTAGGTGACATATTGCATCCCCCCCACAATTTAACACTCAAAGCACTGAGGATTTCAAGTGGAGTACAATATAGTAGACTTCAGTTTCTTTGCATCATTTTTTGTATTAAATTTAAAAAAATATTTCATAAGCCTATTGAATGTTTTTAAACTAGATTACATGACTTGAATGAACATTGTATTCCAGTGGAAATCACATACAAGACCATAGGATTCCTCATTATATACAATCAACTGCAACCTTCAACATCTAAGGAGAATAGAGTTACCACAATAGAAAGAGTATGTGAATCAACTTGTGAAACTACTTTTATGGAGAAAGGTGTTCACATTGAGTGGCCTTTTGATGGTGGATTGTCGATGGCTGGTTAAGTATCATACTGTTATGGAATAATCCTTTTGTACAATCTAAAGATATATCTTTGCCAAGGCGCCTTCTGATTGGCTTAATAAAAGAGCTGACTAGCCGGTAACTAGGCAGGAGGTATAGGCGAGACAGCAAGACACAGAGGACACTGGGAAGAAGAAGGGTGGAGTCTTGGGAGTCTCAAGTTACTCAGGGGGAAGCAAGATGAATGTATAGTGTTGAAAGAAGGTACAGCCACATGGCAGAGGGTAGATAAGAAATACGGGTTAATTTAAAAAGTAGGAGTTAGCTAGTAACCATCCTGAGCTATCAGTTGAGCATTCATAATTAATAATAAGTCTCTGAATAGCTATTTGGGAGCAGCTGCTAAGACACAGAGAAACTCAACCTACATCATACCAGTTAATTTTCATAAAATTTTGGCACTTGTATTGCTGCCTACCATGCTGCAGACCTTGGGAGATCTCAAGTGTTTGTGACTGTACCATGAATTGAAGGTGAAGTGAAATGGGAAGATGTAGTATAATTCAAATGTGGTACAGAGCTTTTAAAAGCAGGCAACTTTTTTTGTTTGAAGAAGAATCATCCTAAACTGCAGCTATACTTCAGAGACTCAAATGTTTATCCAAATAAAATTTAGCCCAATAAATAGACTGATGCTATTACCTGAAAAGTGGAACTTCAGATGGAATCTAGTTTATTGTGCATAATTAGTTAACATATGACTTGGTAAATGATTCTAATGAAGCTTCTGTAGGGGTATTGAGGAGCAGTCTTACTACACATGCTTGGCAGAATTGTAGTTTCTACTTTTGGGTTATGATCAACCTAGTATTGAATATTTAGCAAAAGATTCTCTCTGGTCAGCATTTTAAATGTTCTTCTTAGGGGCTGGATAGAATGGCTCTATTGATAAGAATACTTTATGTATAAGCATAAAGACCTGACTTTGAATCCCCAGAATCCACAAAAAAGCAAGATGTAGCCACTGCATCCACTGCAGCCACAGTGCCTTAGGAGGCAGAGACAGGAGGCTAGGTGGGCTTGTTGGTCACCTGCCTAGCTACAGATTTAGTGGGAGATCCTGCATCAAAAAAATAAATAAATAAAGTGGAGAGTGAAAGAGCAGGATATCCAACATTTTCCTCTGGCCTTTGTGCATACACAGGGCACACAAACTTGGACATAACACACACACACACACACACACACACACACACACACACACACACACACACAAATGGCTCTTACTATTCAGACCAAATGAAAAAAATTTTGAAGATTTTGTTTATCTGTCTATGTGTGTGCATCTGTGTGTTTTCATAAGTGTGTGTGTAGTTGTTTGTGCCTATTTGTGTACAGAGGCTAGAAGAGGGTGTCAGATCTCTCAGAGCTAGAGTTCTGGCCATCTGCAGGGCACTCAGCTTGTTATGTGTATTCTGGAATCTGAACTTCAGTCCTCAGGACTATGCAACAAACACTCTTAACCACTGGACCATGTCCAGTCCCCTCCCCCTATGGCCATTTTAAATTTATACAGTATTGAGTTATATCTTTAAATCTATTCCCTGTGTCAAAATTTTATTAGTATGTAAGAAATGTAGACAGATTAGGTGTTTTAAAACAAGCATAATAGTGGTATATTTTTAGTATTACAAGGAACCAAAATTCTAGAAATTAAGAACATTTTCAACTCTACATGGTTTGTTCCTTTAGTTATTTCGAACACTGTAGGGCCTATATGGTTATTATCTACATGTTATATGTTCACCTCTCCCACAATTATGCCAGCAAATAGCAATTTTGTTCAACCATTTTTTAAAACCAAGTCTTATACTTTATTTAACTTTTTTCCTTCCTTCCTTCCTTCCTTCCTTCCTTCCTTCCTTCCTTCCTTCCTTCCTTCCTTCCTTCCTTCCTTCCTTCCTTTTCTCTATCCCTTCCTTCTGTCCTAACCTCCCTTTCTTTCTTTCTTTCTTTCTTTCTTTCTTTCTTTCTTTCTTTCTTTCTTTCTTTCTTCCTTCCTTCCTTCCTTCCTTCCTTTCTTTCTTTTCTTCCTTCCTTCCTTCTGTCCTACTCTCCCTTTCTTTTTCTTTCTTTCTTTCTTTCTTTCTTTCTTTCTTTCTTTCTTTCTCTCTCTCTCTCTCTCTCTCTCTCTCTCTCTCTCTTTCTTCCTTCCTTCCTTCCTTCCTTTCTTCCTTTCTTTCTTCCTCCCTTCCTTCCTTTTTTCATTTCTTTATTTCTGCAGCAACATGAATATTAACTCTCTTATTTAGTCACTTACTTGCTTGCTGAGACAAAGTCTCATTCCATAACCCACACTGTCCTGGAACTCATACAGTCCATGGTACCCTCACATTCATGGCAATCCCCTGTCTCAGCTTCCTAAGTACTGGAATTACAGGTGTGAGCCATCATGCCTGCTTGTTTAATGTCTTTCAAAGTCTTGCTATGTGAAACCTCAATTTTGAAAATGTACATTGTTAGAAAAGTATATATGGTGATATTTTATTTGTACTGAAATGTGATTTTATTTGTATGTTAATAAATAAAGTTGCCTGGGGGTCAGAGCTAATAGCAAGCCTTAACAGAAGCTGGGCAGTGGTGGTGCATGCCTTTAATCCCAGCACTTGGTAGGCAGAGGTAGGTAGATCTCTGTGTGTTCAAGGATACAGCCAGCATGGAGACACACACCTTTAATCTCAATACCAACCATAGAAGACCTGGAGGTCTGTATAGATGGGCAGTGACTAGGAGGTCATGTGTTTGGGTTTACAACCAATGAGAAGGCAAAACAGAAAGTCTTTATAAAGACAGACACACAGGAAATAGGTCTCTTTTGGAGAGGTAGGACCACCGCGAGAGTGAAGGGTAAGGTTTTAGCTCTTAGCTATTGCTCTGACCTTTTGGCTTTCATCTCTGTATTGCCTTTGTGTTTCTTATTTAATAAAATGGTTGGTTACATCTACAAGTATACATCTTTAATACTGTCTTCCAAAGACTGGTGGATAGGGTTTGTGAAGGATAGTTCCCTACAGGGTAATCCTAAGTATAGAGGCCTCTAGCTGCTGCGTGACCCATGAATAAGCTACTATTTCATCCAACCCAGGGCCTTGACCTTCCTCTTCACGATAGCCAGAAATATGCTCCTGTAATTAAAATGGATACTATTGGCCAAGATTCTTACTTAAACTGAGGAAATTCACTGTTCCACATAGAACAGAATACCTCACATTTGACACTATTGGCATTTTAGCCTGAATTCTATTTTTGTGTTGTTTTTTTTAATTAGCAGACAAAGTAATAGGTTTCAACATGGCATTTTCGTTTGTACTTTGCTGATATTTTTTCCCACACTGCCTGGGCCCAGTACCCTTCCACCACTTTCATGTCATATGTGTACACTCCACATTCCCTTCCCTAAAACCTCTTTTCTAGTTTCCTGACCTCTATCCACATTCATATCCACATAAGTACACATATATAAAAATTAAAAGCTAGCATCTGTATATGAAAGAGAACATGCAGTATTTGTCTTTATCAGTCTGGATTATCTCAGTTAATAGTAATTTTCAAGCCCATTCATTTTCCTGCAGATTTCATAATTACATTTTTCTTTATGGTTGAATAAAACCACATTGTGTATATGTGTCACACTTGTGATGGGGGCTGTTTTATGTGTTGTAAGTTATTTGACAGGTGTTATTTTGGGAGGCCCTAGAAACTTTAAGTGAGGCCTATCTAAAGAAAGTAGGCCACTGGGATCAGCTCTTTAGGAACATTCTTTCCCTGGCTACTTGTTGCCACTTTCTGCATCTTCTGTACCATATTGTCAACTTCTCTGCTCTACTCTTTCATGCATTACTTGCCATGATGGACTGATACTTCTGAAATCTTGAGGCAAAATAAATTGTTCCTTCCTAAGTTGTGTATATCAGATATTTTGCTCACAGAAAGGAAAAAGCAATATAGAAAATCATACCAGGGAAGTGGATTTGTTGTTGTGATGAAGCTTGACCATGTGGTTCTTGTCTTTTAGAACTGGTTTCAGAAAGAATTTGGAAGATTTTGGAGAAGTGGAATACATAAGTCCTAGAATGCTTATGAAAAGTTTAATTGTGTTTCTAGAATGAATTCAGAATACCAGTATGCCAATAGAAGTGTGGACATTACTGATGTAGCATTTTACCAGCATTTATGAAATCCTAGTTTCAATCTCCAGTAGCAGCAAAAAAGAGGAAGAAATGTAAATATTAAAAACTGTGCTCATTGGGGCTGGAAAGATGGTTCAATGGTTAGGAGTATACTGCTCTTGTAGAGGATCTGAGTTCAGTTACTAGCACCCATACAGGGCAGCTCACAACTACTTGCAACTACAGCTTTTGAGAGATCTGGAGCCTCTTATCTTCACAGGCACTAGCACTCATGTGCTCATACCCACACAGAGACACGCAATTTTAAAAACTGCACTCACGAGGATGCATATAGGAATAAACTGTCTACTGGGAAATAGGAAAGAGGTCATTTATGTTATACTGTAACAGAAAATTTGTCTACCTTCTGCCTGTGTCCTAAAAATTTGAGTGAAGCTGAATTAAAAAGAAACCAACTGATAGGGAAATCTATAGATACAACTGAACCAAGCTAGTGGGAACTCATGAACTTCAGACCAACAGCTGTAGAGCCTCCATAGAATTGGACTAGGCCTTCTGCATGTGGGAGATGGTTGTGTCGCTTGGTCCCTTTGAGAGGCCCCTGGCAGTGGGATCAGGATCTATCCCTGGTGCATGAACTGGCTTTTTGGAGCCCATTACCTATGGTGGGATACCTTGCTCACCCTTGATGAAGGGTGGGGGCCTTGGACCTGCCTCAACTGAATGTACCAGGCTCTACTAATTCCCCATGGGAGGCCTTACCTTTTCAGAGGAGGGGATGAGGGATGGGTTTGGCGGGGGGGGGGGGGGGGGGGAAGGCTGGTGGGTGGGGGAGGAGGAAAGAGAGGGGGATCTGTGATTGATATGTAAAATGAACAAAAAATTTTTTAATAAAAGAAATCAACTAAGAATTTAATGGAGGAAATTTCAAGATAGCATAGGATACAGGGTAAAGCATGGCTATTACTGACTGCTTTTAGCCACATTTATAGTGAGACTCAGAAACAATGAGCAGAGCAGAAAAATATAGAAAATATGTAGTTTGGTTAGAAGAGGAGCATGCTTAAAATTGTGCACAAGAGACCATAGTTATAGGGCTGATGAGATGGCTCAGCAGTTAAGAGTATATACTGTTCTCACAGAGGAATTGAGTTCAGTTCCTAGCATCTATGTTAAGTGGCTCACAATTGCCTATAAGTCCAGTTCCAGAGGATCTGAAGTCTTCTTTTGGACTTTGTGGGCACCTAGATTCATATGCACATGCCCATACACAGACATACATATATACATATAATTTTTAAATAATCAAAGCCATAGTTGTTAAATACCATTAAAGAAAAACATTTTGCAGTAAGGAAGCAAGAAGGGTGTCTTAAAAGCATTCCAGGAATTGTCAAAATCTTACTCATCTCAGGCTCCCATGATGTAAATATGTCAACTAATTTGAAAGATTTTCCAATGATAAGGGAACACCTCTAAGGGTTCCTACTAATACAAGATGTCTAGAGAATTTTTTCCAGGTTCTGCCCAGGCAATTAGAAGCCACTGGAATCAAGGACAAGGGGGTCTGGTTACTGTTCCAGCTATCACAAATCTTGGCATTATCCACATGCTTCTGGGTTTAAAGGCCTTCAGAATGAAAGACTTAAGGGTCATCTAGGCTTCTCCCCAACTTCCAAGGCAGTGTATGAAAGGGACAGATTCCACATAGGAATTTCCTGAAAGGGTGATTCATGAAGCTATGGAGCTGCATCTTAAACAATACAGACTCAGGATGTTGGAGAGATGCTGTGGGATGGTCTGTATGTCAAATTGCTCTGATTGGTCAATAAATAAAACACTGATTGGCCAGTGGCTAGGCAGGAAGTATAGGCGGGACTAACAGAGAGGATAAAAGAAAGAGCAGGAAGGCAGAAGGAGTCACTGACAGCCGCCACCATGAAAGCAGCATATGAAGATGCTGGTAAGCCATGAGCCATGAGCCATGTGGCAAGGTATAGATTTATGGAAATGGATTAATTTAAGCTGTAATAACAGTTAGCAAGAAGCCTGCCATGGCCATACAGTTTGTAAGCAATATAAGTCTCTGTGGGCCGGGTGGTGGTGGTGGTGGCGGCGGCGGCGGCGGCGGCGGCGGCGGCGGTGGCGGCGGCGGCGGCGGCGGCGGCGGCGGCGCACGCCTTTAATCCCAGCAGAGGCAGATCCAGGCGGATCTCTGTGAGTTCGAGGCCAGCCTGGGCTACCAAGTGAGTCCCAGGAAAGGTGCAAAGCTACACAGGAAACCCTGTCTCGAAAAACCAAAAAAAAAAAAAAGTCTCTGTGTTTACTTGGTTTGGTCTGAGTGGCTGTGGGACTGGCAGATGACAGAGATTTGTCCTGACTGTGGGCAAGGCAAGAAAACTCTACAAATGGCACTCAACGTGTTGGCAAGAATTTCCTCCTAAAACCTGAGAAAAAAAGATTCTAAAACGGAGCTAAAAACAGTTGCTAGTTGTGTCTTTCAAGCTAGTGGCAGCCTGCGTGTTTGAGCTACTATGGTGGGTTCCTGGCCTGTGCGCTCGACCTGCAGTTTGGCGGGAATGAGGCTTCTGCAAGTGGCACATTAAGCTGCGTGGTGGATTTAGCCTTTGCTAGTACAAAACAAAAAAGAGGTTTGTGGGCTACATACTGCTTTGATAAGAAGCATAGACCCACTGTTTCTGAGAATTGATGGCTCCTAAAGCTGGTGGAAAACGTACCACTGCCATGTTGGGAAGCTGAAGTGGGCAGAGCCAGCAGCCACAGTGCCAGCACTGTTTCAGTCTTAGAATGCTGCAGTTTAAAGCAATAGGCTTAAGGTAATATACAAAATAAGCCACATAAAGATGGCTACCACACAGAGAATCTGGATTATGTTCTCTTTGATATTTGTAACTGAAGAAAAACATTTGATTGCAAAAGCTGTTGAGTTATGCCAAAATGTACATTTTAAAGGTACCTTGACTTCAAAATTTGGATATAAGGATATGTTGCTTTGGAAAGGAGGCTCTGCTTTTGTTTCTACAGAAAGCCAGAGGCTATGGATTTGTTCCAGATTGATACATCAGGTTTCACCAGCCAAGACCCCCTGAAAGGTCTCCGATGACACTAAGGCCCAGATGATCCAACATTCATAACCATTTCAAGGCAACTGGCTCAGATGATACACCCTCATGGACTACTCCATAATCCTAAAATTTTCTTTGTGTCCCCATAAGATACAGTACCCTCCTCCAGCAGGAAGTAGTAAGAGAAGCTATGCCCAAATTCGAAAATATACCAAGCTGGACTTTTAGATGTGTAAAAGTTAAAACCTTCCTTTAAAAACAAAAAAGAAAAGGAGAAGTGCTGTGGGATGGTCTGTATGTCAAATTGCTCTGATTGGTCAATAAATAAAACACTGATTGGCCGTGGCTAGGCAGGAAGTATAGGCAGGACTAACAGAGAGGAGAAAAGAAAGAACAGGAAGGCAGAAGGAGTCACTGCCAGCCACCACCATGACAAGCAGCATGTGAAGATGCTGGTAAGCCATGAGCCATGTGGCAAGGTATAGATTTATGGAAATGGATTAATTTAAGCTGTAATAACAGTTAGCAAGAAGCCTGCCATGGCCATACAGTTTGTAAGCCATATAAGTCTCTGTGTTTACTTGGTTGGGTCTGAGCGACTGTGGGACTGGCGGATGACAGAGATTTTTCCTGACTGTGGGCAAGGCAGGAAAACTCTAGCTACAGAGAGATGTCAAGAATATGGAAACTCTGCTGAGAAACTGTAGGCAACAAGTGGAACCAGCCCAAAATAGAGCCTGTATGTGCAGCAAATGGCAAGGTCACAGGAGTGAGGCTTCCAAAACCTGTTGCAATGCTTATTATGCCATTATGTGCCCCAGAAACTGGAGATATAACTACACGTTTTTATTATTATTATTATTATTATTATTATTATTTATTTTACAATACTATTCAGTTCCACATAATAGCCACAGATTCCCTTGCTCTCTCCCCCCACCCCCCTCCCCTTCCCCCCAGCACACCCCCCATTCCCACCTCCTCCAGATCAAGGCCACCCCCGTGGACTGGGATCGACCCGACAGACTCAGTCCAGGCAGGTCCAGTCCCCTCCTCCCAGATTGAGCTAAGCGTCCCTGCATAAGTCCCAGGTTTCAAACAGCTAACTCATGCAACGAGCCCAGGACCTGGCACCACTGCCTAGATGCCTCCCAAACAGATCAAGTCAATCAACTGTCTCACCTATTCAGAGGGCCCGATCCAGTTGGGGGCCCCTCAGCCCACCCCAGCTTCTTCCTGACTTCTAGGTATCTAGAGTATTTTTTATTTAAAATTGTTCATACAATGTATATTGATCATATTCTTTGCCTTACTACATCTCTTCTGGGATCCTTTCTACCTCTCTACCCATCCAATTTCATTCCCTCTCTCTCTCTCTCTAAATCAAAAATCAAAAAGTGAAATCAAAATAAGAAAAACCAAAAAGAAAGTCAATAAGATTAAAAAAGAACAAAACGCCGGGCGTTGGTGGCGCACGCCTTTAATCCCAGCACTCGGGAGGCAGAGCCAGGCGGATCTCTGTGAGTTCGAGGCCAGCCTGGGCTACCAAGTGAGCTCCAGGAAAGGCGCAAAGCTACACAGAGAAACCCTGTCTCGAAAAACCAAAAAAAAAAAAAAAAAAAAGATTAAAAAAGAACAAAACAAAAACCACATACACACATACACACTTACTAACTCACAAACACACAGAACCCATTTTGTGTTGGCCAACTACTCCTGGACATGGGGCCTGTCCTAGAGTGTGGTTGATATACCCAGTGACATTCTATTGGAGAAAATTGATTTTTTTCCTTTCCTAGTGGGTATCAATTGTAAATAGCTTCGTGCTTAGGAGTGGGACTTTGAGTCCACTTCCCCTTTTCAGTTCTGGAATTTTCTATGGTTTGAATTTGTTCAGGTCTTATGCATGCTGTCACAGTCTTTGTGAGTTCATACTGTATCAGTCTCTTTATGTCAGGAAGATGTTGTTTCCTTGGAGTCATCCACCTCCTCTGGCTCTTACAATCTTTCTGCTTCCTCTTCTACATAGATCCTTGAGACTTGAGGGGGAAGGGTTTGATAAAGACATCCCATTTAGAGCATAGTGCCCTCAAATCTCTCGCTCTTTGCACATAGTCCATTTTGTGACTCTCCTTGTTAGTTACCATCTACTGCAAGAAAAAGATTCTCTGATAAGGGTTGAGTGATGTTCTGATCTCACTCAGGATGATTATTTCTAGCTCCATCCATTTACCTGAAAATTTTACTTTTCTTAACAGCTAAATAAAATTCCACACCACATTTTCACTATCTATTCATTGGTCGATAGGCATCTAGGCTGTTTCTAATTTCTGGCTATTATGAATAGAGCAGCAATGGACACTGAAGAGCAAGTATCTTTATAGTAAGATGTAAAATCCTTTGGGTATATGCTCAAGAACAGTATAGCTGGGTTGTACAGTAGAGCAATTTTCAGCTTTTTGAGGAACATCCACACTGATTTCCATAGTGGCTGTACCAGTTTATACTCCCACCAGCAATAAATAAGTGTTGCCCTTTCCCTGTATTCTCACCAGCCAGCATGTGCTGTCATTTGTTTCATCGATCTTGGCCATTCTGAGTGGGGTAAAATGGAATCTCAAAGTAATTTGTTTTACTTTGCGTTTTTTTGATGGCTAAGAATGTTTAACATTTTTAAAGTGTTTCACAGTCATTTGTATTTTGCCTTTTGAGAAGTCTGTTTAGTTCTATGCCTCACTTTAATTGGGTTATTTGTGGGTTTTTTTTAAATGTTCAGGTGTTTTAGTGCTGTATAATATTCTAACCAACATCATCTAAACAGAAAGAAACTCAAAGCATTTCCACTAAAATCAGGAACAAGACAAGGATGTTCACTCTTTCTGTATATATCAATATAGTATTTGAAGTCTTAGAACAGTAAGACAAGTGACAGAGATCAAGGAGGTTCAGAGAGGAAAAGAAAAAATCAAAGTATATTTGCATATATAAAACCTTAAAGACTCCACCAGAAAACTACAGCTGATAAACACCTTCAGCAAAGTATCAGAATACAAAATAAACACACAAAAATTAGCAGCCTTCCTATATACAAATAATAAACATATGGAGAAAGAATTTTGAGAAACAGTACCTTTCACAATAGCCTCAAAAATAATTGGCGATGGCTTTAACTAAGCAAGTGAAAGACTTTTACAATGAACACTTTAAGATATGAAAAAAAGAAATTGAAAAAGACATCAAAAGATAGAAAAATCTTTCATGATCATGAATTAGTAGGATTAATATTGTGAAAATGGCTACTCTATAAATTCAATGCAATCCTCATCAAAATTCCAAGATAATTCTTCACAGAAATTGAAAAAAAAACATGATAGCTAAAAAGAAAATCCTGAAAAATGAAAGAATAGCTAGAGGTATCACCGTCCCAGATTTCAAGTTGTGTTGCAGAGCTATAGTAATAAAAAGTGTGACACTGGCATAAAAACAATTCCACACACTTGATTTTTGACAAAAGCCAAAAATATACACTGTAAAAAAGACAATATCTTCAACAAATGGTGCTGATAACCGTAGAAGAATGAAAACAGATCCACATGTATCACCCTGAATAAAACTCAATTCCAAATAGATCAAAGATGTCACCATAAGACCAGATATCCTGAATCTTACAGAAGAGAAAGAGAGAAATATGTTTGAACCCATTAGCAAGGGAAAGAACTCTCTGAATAGGACCCAAATGATATAGGTATTAAGACTTGTGATTAATAAATGGGACCTCCTGAAGCTTAAAATTGTTTGTATAGCAAAGGACTCTATCATTCAGCAAAACTACAGAATGGGAAAAAATGTTTACCAATTACATGTCCGATAGAATAAGTGTATAAAATGTTTGAACTATTAAGATTATAGGCACCTTTGAAGTTGAATTAACTGCATTTTATATTATGAGATAACTAACATCTTTTGGGTTTTAATCTAAAATGTTCTCCACAGGCTTATATTGTGAACACTTGTCCCCAGTTGGTGATACTATTTTGAGAGGTTCTGCAAACTTTGGCTGGCCATTTCCTATTACTGTCATGATGTGAATTACTCTGCTCTGTCACACCCTTTTCACCATGACTGAAACTTCTAAAGCCTGAACTAAGATAAACAAGTCCTCCCTTAAGTTGTCTATGCCACAGTGTCTGACTTCAAGCTATATTGCAAAGCCATAGAGACAAAAGCAGCATGATACTGGCACAAAAATAGACAGGTAGACAGATGAAATAAAATATAGGATTCAGAAAAAACTCCACACTTCTGATGTCATCTAAGTGTATATTGGAGGAACAACATTATCTTTCAACAAATGGTACTTAAAAAATTAGATATCTATGTGTAGAAGACTAAATCTAAATCCCTATGGCTCAGCCTACACACAAAAAAAAATCAATTCAGAGTAAATCAGAGCTCCTAATGTGTGACCTGAAAATTTGAAACTATTGGGAGAACTCATATAGAAAATATTCCCGGGACTGGGGAGATGGCCAGTGGATAAAGTACTTGCTATACAAGAATGAGGATTAGAGTTCAGATCCCCAGAATTGTTCAAAAAGCTGGTAAGCATGGTAGGCCATCTGTAATCCCACTACTTAGGAAGTGGAGGCAAAGGATCCCTGGGGCCAACTGGTAGTAGCTGAATCAATAAGCTCTGGGTTCAATGAGAGACTTTTGTCTCAATAAATAGTGAGTGAGGAAGGCACCCAACATCAATCTCTGGTCTCTTCATGCATGTGCACACAAATTCATGCACACCACACACAAATTCATGCAAAAACAATGAAAAAGAAAAAGGAGTCTGGGTAATTTCAGTGTGTGCCTTTTCATTTGTAATATTTTAAATAAAATTTCCAGATATTAAATAATTTTAAATAAATAAAAATAGCTAAGGAGAAAAAAGAAAGGAAAACACTTTAGGATAGAGGTATAGGCAGGCTGATGATGTAGCTCAGTAGTAGGGTGCTTGCTGAGCATGTAGAAGGCTTGGGGTACAATCACTAGCACCGCAAAGGAAATGAGTTAAGACACAGGCCTAGACAATGACTTGTTTAATAGGACTCCAATAGCTCAAGAAACAACAGAAAAAGCTGACAAATGGGATCACATCAAATTAAAAAGTTCCTATATGGGCTATTACCAAGGCTATTAGTTATTCTCCATAACCTGATAGAAAGGCCCTATTGCTAGAGATACAAATTATGTCATCAAACATGGAAAGATTGAGCTGGTACACAACTTCACCCTTACTGACTAATGTTCATGATGCTGGAAGTTATTTTGCACACTACTGGAGGAGAAAAGTAATCTTCAATTTTTCACTCAGCCCTATAAGCTACAACAGCCTACAAGCTATACTGGTGCAATAGTGGCAAAAATATTGTGGGAGTAATCAACCATATTTTCATTTGATTTTAGGCTCCTCCATGAGACAGAACCCATATGCAACACTGCTAGAATGGCTAAGTTCTTGAGACTAGATAGGTCGTGGGCCTAGAGAAAACGTATCACTATTATTCCACTAAAGTAATATAGCAATAAAATGGCTCCTACTGACATATTGCTATACCCATAGAGGTGAGCATCACGCAACCCTACCAATGGTCTCAGTTTCTACATTAACTGAATCTTAGAACGTGTACTGTGGTCACTGCTAAAGGAAAGGGGCATATAAAAAGAATCATATACTCTAGGGTTCCATTTATACGGTATGTCCCCAAAACACAAATCAGTAGGGACAGGAAAGATATCAGTTGCTGCCTGGAGTTAGGGATGGGACTGGAGAGTGACTACAAATAGGCCAAAAGAATTTATGGAGGCTAAGTAATAGACAATTTTTTAATTTAATTTTTATTTACACAAATGTCTGTGTCTGCATATGTGTATAAGCACAAGGCCAGAGGATGCTCCATAGCTATAGTTACAGTCATTTGTGCACCACTTGATATGAGAGCTGGGAACCAAACTCAGGTCTTCTGTAAGAACAATATGTATACTTTTTTTAAAAAAAAGAATATGTTTTAAACTTTATTTTATGTGCATTGGTGTGTGGGTATCAGATCCCCTGGAACTGGAATTACAGATAGTTGTGAGCTGCCATGTGGGTGCTGGGAATTGAACCTGGGGCCTCTGGAAGAGCAGCCAGTGCTCTTAACAACTGGGCCATCTCTCCAGCCCCACAATATATATTCTTAACCAGTGAGCCATCTCTCCAGTTCCATGAAGTAATGACTAATTCCACTTGAGCAAGTACACAACAGATCTATGATCATTTTCTACGTTTCTGAGCTTGTAATTGGAACAAGTAATATTACTGTCAGTTGATCAAATTTGCACACCAGTCCTTGTCTATGGAGTGATGGCTATAATACTAGGTAGACAAAAGTCACAAATTACCAAAATAGTAATTCAAAGCAATATTGCAACACAATTAGCCACCATCAATCCCTTGAGATATGTAAAAGTTTGATATGCCTGTTTGACTTGCACAGAATGTGCATAAAGAGTATGTTATCATAAACATTGTGGTGGTTTGAAAGAAAATGCCCCCCAAAGGGAGTGGCACTACTAGAAAGTATGGCCTTGTTGGATGAAGTATGTCACTGTAGGGGCAGGCTTTGAGGTTTCCTATGCTGAGGATACCACCCAGTGTGTCAGTCAACTTCCATTGTATGCAAGATGTAAGACTTTCAGCTCCAGCACCACATTTGCCTGCATGCTGCCATGCTCTCCATCCTGATGATAATGGACTGAACCTCTGAAACTGTAAGCAAGTCACCTCAATTAAATGTTTTTATTTATGAGTTGCTGTGGTCATAATATCTCTTCACAGCAATAAAAAACTCCAAGACAAACATTATATAGTAATGATGTCTATTATAGCTACTCTTCCAGACATGATTTGTTTTCTAAACCAAATAAACACAGCCCTGACACCTGGTATACAGCTTTTGATATGCCAAATGTTTTTTATCTTTTTATCAAGCTGCAGGGACAGCTGAAGCAATCACTTTCAACTCTCAGAGACATAATACAACCCTATGATCTTGCTTCAAGTATGTAAAGTCTGCTGCTGCCTGATTTAATCTAGTCAGCAGAGACACTGATAACTTCAGAATGTTACAAAGCATCACACTGAAAATACTATAATAAGCCAGGCAGTGGTGGTACATGCCTTTAATCCTAGCACTCGGGAGGCAGAGGCAGGCGGATCTCTGTGAGTTCGAAGCCAGCCTGATCTACAAAGTGAGTTCCAGGACAGGCTCCAAGGCTACACAAAGAAACCCTGTCTCGAAAAACCAAAGGGGGAAAAAAAGGAAGAAAGAAAAGAAAATACTATAATAATGACAGTATTCTGATTAGGCCTGCTCAGCACAAAGTAGAGTATCTTTTATTAAACTTGGCATGCCAGAAAGTGTGTGATTCATTCTATAAATATCAGAGGACTGAGGCCTGAAGTTAAGTTTCTACAGATACAATGATATGGAACATGCTATGCTTTCCAAAAGGAAAGAAAAATTGCTGTATCATTTATTGGTAGACAAAAGCATTAAGACAGTTAATATATGTTCAAGAAATAAGAGGAAAGCATGAACATATTAAGGAAGGACATAAAATACTGAACAATTTACCCAAAAGAATTAACAGCAGACTAAACAGTGCAGAAAAGAAAGTAATAAACTTTAAGCACTAAGTAATTCCTCACATTTATGATGATACTCAGATCAAAAGAGGTGCGGAGAATATGGCATCGGTGAGGTGTGAAACAAACAGCCTACTATAGGTGTAATTGGAGTCTCCAAGCTAAAAGAAAGTGATGAAGTCAAGAATAAATATTTAGGCCGGGCGGTGGTGGTGGTGGTGGTGCACGCCTTTAATCCCAGCACTCGGGAGGCAGAGCCAGGTGGATCTCTGTGAGTTCGAGGCCAGCCTGGGCTACAGAGTGAGTTCCAGGAAAGGCGCAAAGCTACACAGAGAAACCCTGTCTCGAAAAACTAAAAAAAAAAAAAAAATAAATAAATAAATATTTAATTATATATATATAAAGAAAGGGGGACCTGTGGGAGCCCATTTTCAGGTTCCTAGTGGCTTTACCCAGCAGGTCCACATAGAGGATGATTAGGACCACAGGCCTGAAGATGGTCTGCACTTGGCTGTGCTGGAGGAGGAGGTCTTTTGCTCCACCCCTTGGCGTCTCTATAAAAACCCTGGACCAGAGACAGTCGGGGCCCATTGGAATAGGTTCCAGGCCCTCTCGAGGCTATCCTTTATTTTCTGTCTGTTTATCTCCACACTCTAAATCCTTCTATCTAATATTTCCCACTGCTCGCACTCAAGAAAACTCTGGGGAGCTGTGGGGTTGGTGGGTAAACACCCTGCAGGGGAGTTGTCTTGATTGTTAATTGACTGTAGGAGAGCCCAACTCACTATTCCCTGGGCTGGTGGTCCCAGTTGTATGAAAAAAAAAATCAAATAAACAAACAACTAGCTAAGCATGAGTCATTGAGAGAGACAGCGAGCACCAGTCCTCCATGGTTTCTGCTTGAGTTCTTACCCTCGTTTTGCTCTGTGATGGATTGTAATGTGGAAGTGTGAACCAAATAAACCTGTCCTTCCCCCTCCCCCAAAAAAGAATAAATATTTAAAGTATAATTGGAACTAAGGAATAATTATGGACCCATATATCCAAGGTCAATGAGCACCATGATGTGCACATTGGAAAACACCTTAAAATATTCAAAAGGGCCGGGCGGTGGTGGCGCACGCCTTTAATCCCAGCACTCGGGAGGCAGAGCCAGGCGGATCTCTGTGAGTTCCAGGCCAGCCTGGGCTACCAAGTGAGTTCCAGGAAAAGGCACAAAGCTACACAGAGAAACCCTGTCTCGAAAAACAAAAAAAAAAAAATATTCAAAAGGAAGAATTCTTTATCCTGGCACATACCTGTAATACCAGAGCTTGGGAGGTAGAGGGAGGATGATCAGAAGTTCAAGGCCTGGGCTGCATAAGACTGTCACAAAGAAAAGAAAAGTAAAAGGGAAGAAAGGAAAAATGAGAATGCTCAGCTTCTCTGAATGAAGAAAAGAAATAACATCAAGGTAAAGAAACACTGAAGCTATCAAATTTAATGCTGTGTGGGTAGTTTACTCCTGTGATCTCAGCACTCAGGAAACAGACAAGAGATCCCCTTGAGATTAAGGCTAACCTAGTGATTTTCAACCCAACCAGGGCTACACAATAAGACCCTGTCTCTAAAAAGATAGAAGCTGAGAGATGGCTCAGTGGTTAAGAATGTATACTGCTTTTGCAAAGGACCCAAAATCAGTTCTCAACATTCAAGTTGGGCAGCTCATAACCACTGGTAACTCCAGCTCCAGGGAACCTGACATGACACCTTTGGCCTCCAAGGGCAATGTGGTGTCATACACACATCCACATACATACATACATAAATACATACACACATACATACATACGTATACACATACACACACATATACAATCAAAATTAATATAGCCAGGCATGGTGCATACCTTGAATCTAGCAGTTGGCTGGCAGAGGCAGGCAGAGCTCTGTGAGTTTGAGACCAGACTGGTCTATATAGTGAGTTCCAGGACAGCCAGGGCTACACAGTGAGATGCTGTGTCAAGTAGAAAAAAAAAAATTCTTTACCAGCAAAAATATTATTCAAAAATTGAGGTAAATCATTTTTTGACCTGTTAACTAAACTAAGCTCCAGTGCAATAATTGACATAAATAAAGATGTTTTCAGCCATACAAAAGTGAAGAATTATTAATAGTAGACTTACAGAGCAGAAAAAATTATTCTAAAAGTAACTGTGGATGTAAAAAAGAAATAAATTATTCCAGGTGTGGTAAACAGGTGAGTAGAAGTAAAGTAGCTATCCCTTTAAGGCAAAAATATGGCAGTTTAGAGTAGGCCATTATAACATTTGTACAAGTAAAATGCATGACAATAACAGCATGACATCAATGAAAGTGCTTGTGAGTATTTTTAAAAACCCTAAACCAATCACTAGGATACAAATGCACAAAGAGGTACAACCACAAAAAAAGATAAAACAGAATCATAAAAAATTTTAATCCAAACTAGGCATGGTGGCACATTCCTTTAATCCCAATACTCAGGAGGCAAAGGTAGATGGGTGTTTGAGTGTAAGGCCAGCCTGCTCTACATAATGAGTTCTGGGCCAGCCAGTGATACACAGTGAGATTTTGTCTCAAAAAGGAAAAAATATTAACCCAAAAAGGAGTGTTCCTATAAAAACAAAGAATAAATGAGACAAGTAGCAAGACAGACTAAAAATCAATCACATTAAGTGTAAATGATCTAAACAAAAAGGCTGTCAAATTGAATAGAGAAGCATGATTAACTATAGCCACCTACAAAAAGAATGCTTTAAATGAAAATGTTAAACATTAATGTAAAATGACAAATACATAGAACTAAGAAAAAATGAGCCAATTAGCCAAACAATTCTAAAAGATCTCAGGTTACAAGGCAGCTTATGAATTTGAAATATGGGGAGATACAGAAGCCTGCAGGGAGGGACAAAAAAAAAACAGCACTTGCTTACCTGGTCAGTGATTACTGTGTCAGTAAGAAAAATTCAGCTGAAACAATGAGTTGAAAGCAGAATGTAGTCCAGTGCAGGGCTTCTTAAACTTTTTTTCTACTTGTGATTCTCCCCTTTCATCCAAGAATTTTTTATTCAATACCAGCACATAAGTATGTAAAATAGGTATATAAATCAAGCATCCATTGATAATAAATGATAAAGAAAAATATTTTTAAAGTTTTTGGTATACATATAATCTTATCATTTACTTCGATGAAAGCAAATTTTCATACTAATATAATGTATATGCTTATTTATTTATTTATTTATTTATTTATTTATTTATTTATTTATTTGGTTTTTCAAGACAGGGTTTCTCTGCGTAGCTTTGCGCCTTTCCTGGAGCTCACTTGGTAGCCCAGGCTGGCCTTGAACTCACAGTTCTGCCTGGCTCTGCCTCCCGAGTGCTGGGATTAAAGGCATGCGCCACCACCGCCCAGCTGCTTATTTATTTTTAAATAAATTCTTTATTTTAAATAAAGAATTAAATCTTTGGCCTGCTCTGTAGACAAAGTCACTTGTCACCAAGTCTGAAGACCTGAGTTGGATCCCTGGAACGCACAT
This sequence comes from Peromyscus maniculatus bairdii, assembly GCF_049852395.1. Taxonomy (NCBI): domain Eukaryota; kingdom Metazoa; phylum Chordata; class Mammalia; order Rodentia; family Cricetidae; genus Peromyscus; species Peromyscus maniculatus. The sequence continues at coordinate 1,040,800 of NC_134875.1, read as the reverse complement.
GGTGGAAAGAGAGAACTGACACTTGCAAGTTGTCCTTTGACCTTCATAATGTGTACTATGGTTCTTATGTGCACATATGCTCATGTTCTTGTATACACACATACCAAATAAATATAAAAATTAAATTTACCTGAATATTTAATTCTTCATGATAGAGTATTTTTCAGAGGTGATTGATACTTTGATTTTATAATCATCAACGTTGAGAATATTGCTTTGCATAAATATGTAGTAAAAAATGACAAAAAATTTAGGGCCATTCCTGAAATTGTTGGAAATTTTGTACTAATCCTAGGTCAAATTTTATTTAATGATTTTTTTTATGAAATGCAAGCCAGCACACAGCAATTTTTAAGACCAAAGATTCTAACATAATACAATGCAAAGATATACAATGAGAAATGCAATAAGAAAATATTGAAATTATTTTTTTGTCATTATCTTTCTATAAGAGCAGAAAAATTTTATGAACTGTAGAAATAATATACTCTATAACATAATAATGGCATAATAACCTGTGCCAAGGTATTTTAGAAAGTGTTTGTTGATGTGGTGGCTTGCACATGAAAAGTATGCATGTATGTTCAGAGCCAAGACTTCAGTAAAGTTGTAGGATACAGCATGCAAGCACTGCCAGAAACACATTGGATTCATTATTCATTTGGTTTTTAATTAATTTTTGATAGGTACACATTTAGTAAGGTTTTACTGTTGCCAAATTTTGCTCGATATCCACATTCAATTATACAACCTTATATTGTGTGATAACCCACAGTTTAAGAAGGTGGGGTATATTGGTCAAAGGTGGGGCTCTTGGACATTGTAAGTATAGGGGAGTTGAATTCTTTCAGGCTTTTTCTCCACAACTCCTATCAAGTACTTATCAGGCCAGCAACCATAGAATAAGCCCGACAGACAGTGAAACACTTCTATGAGTACCACAAGAAACTGACTCTATGAAGATCAGCACAAAAAGATATAATTTAAGAGGTATAGCTCATTGAAAGAAGATTTGGGCACCATAAGTAAGGCCTGAGTTACTTCTCTTGTCCCAAAAAAAGTATCACTTTTTTTTTTTTTTTTTTTTTTTACAAAACAAACTACAAAGAGAAATGGGCAAACTGGCCAGGTGGTGGTGGTGCACACCTTTGATCCCCGTATTTGGGAGGCAGTAGCAGGCGGTTCTCTGAGTTTGAGACTAGCCTGGTCTATAGAGAGAGTCTCAGGGCAGCATAGCTACACAGAGAAACACTGTCTCAAAAAAAAGAAAGAGAGAGAGAGAGAGAGAGAGAGAGAGAGAGAGAGAGAGAGAGAGAGAGAGAGAGAGAGAAGAAGAAGGAGGAGGAGGAGGAGGAGGAGGAGGAGGAGGAGGAGGAGGAGGAGGAAGAAAGAAGAGGAGGAAGAGGAGGACAAAGACAAAGAAAGAGTTGAATCTGGCCTACAATTCTAGCTACTCAGCAGGATGAGGCAGGAAGAATGCAAGTTCAAGGCCATCTTAAACTACAGTCTCCTTGAGCTTAGCAGCCAGTGTGATAAGGGAAGAACTCCTTTGCAAGGACAATCGGGGTCTGGGCAACAAACATGAGACTCCCACAGACTGTTCCCCTGATTTAGGGACTGCTAGCCAAATCTCAAAGCTCAACAAATAAAATTAATATTTTTAATTTAACGAAACTTGCCAGAGTAGCAATAAAATTAAGCCCAAAACAATCAGAAATAATAAATATGAGTAACTAAACCAATGAAATTAAAAACAAAGACAATAGTAAGGATCAACAAAAATGAAGGCTAGTTCCTAGAAAGTATCAGAAAATTTAACAAAACTCTAGCCAGAGTGATGAGGAAAACAAAAAAACAGATGACCTAAGTTACAGAATAATAAATGAAAAACAAAGCACTGTTACAGATTCTGTAAGAAAAAAGGACAAGAAAGAATAACTTAAGAACTAACTTAATTTCAATAAATCTGACAATTCAGTAGAAACTAAGAAAAGCCTTGACAGGCTAAACTACTTCAGATCATTCAAGAAGATATGGATCCTCTAAATACTTATTTAAAGAAATATAATTTTAAGTTAATAAATACCCTTCCCAGAAAGAGATGGTCAATTTCAAATTGTTTCAGTGGTGAATTCAACCAAATATATTTAAAGAAGAAGGAATACTAATTGTATGAAATATCTTTCAGAAAATTGCAAGAGAAGAGAGAACACTTCCCTTTTTATTTTACATGGCTAGCATTATGCTAATATCAGAACCAAACAAAGATAGTCACACACATACAAGAAGGAAAACTGTCCGTATCTACCATGAACGGAAGTACAAATGCCCTCAGCAAACTACTAGCAAAGCAAGTCCAAGAATACATGACAACCACGTGAAGTTTATCCAGGGAGTTCATGGCTGCCTCAGCATTGAAAAAAAAAAAAGAAGTCTAGGGGTGTATCTTGGTAATAGAGTGCTTACTAATAGCATGTGGAAAGCCCTTGGGTTCCATCTCCAGTATCACAAAGAAAGAAATCACAGCAAGATCCTTCTCAAAAACAGCAAAAATTAAATAAAAAGTCAGGAAGCCACCATAGTAACAGACTAAAGAAAAAAAGCAAATTATTACTTTATAGATAAAGAAGTATCAATTCACATTTTTTAAAAATCTCAGTAAACTGAGAGGTGGTGATGCTCGCCTTTAATCTCAGCACTTGGGAGGCAGAGGCAGGCAGATCTCTGAGTTTAAGGCCAGCCTGGTCTACAGAGCAAGTTCCAGGACAGCCAGGGCTACACAGGGAAACCCTGTCTCAAAAAAACTAAAGACAGACAGACAATCTCAGTAAATTGGCAATACAGGGAACGTACTTAGTTTGGTAAAAAAAGTGTCTACAAAATACCTATAGTTGCGGCTGGAGAGATGCTCAGTGGTTAAGAGCACTTTTTGGTCTTGTAGAGGGCCCTGGTTTGATTCCCAGAACCCACAGGGTGGCTCACAACTGTTATAATTCAAGTTCCAGGGGATTTGACTCCCTCTTCTGGCCTTTATAGGTACTGCATGCACATGGTATCCAGATATACATGCCCGCAAAACACCCATACACATAAAATGCAAATAAACTTTAGCTGAGTGGTGGTGGCACATTCCTTTAGTCCCAGCACTCAGGAGACAGAGGCAGTCAGAGCTCTGTGAGTTCAAGGCCAACTTGGTCTACAGAGCATGTTCCAGAACAGCCAAGGATAAAATAGAGAAACCGGTCTTGAAAAAACCAAAAATAAATCAACAAAAAACAAACTAAAAAAAGACCTATAGTTAAAATACTTGAAATTAAAAAATTAAATGCTGTTATCCTTAAGATGTGAAGGATGTCTTTTCTCATCATTTCTATAAAACACTGATCATACTGCAATTTCTAAGTACAAGCAAGGCCACAAGTACTAATAAGTGACTTAAGCAAGGATGTAGCATATAATCTCAATAAAACCAATTTACAAAGTAATTTTAAAATTATTACAGAAAAACAAAGGACTCAGAATGGCTAAACCAACTCAGAAAAAGTAAAACAAAGATAGAAGGCTGAAACTAAACTTTTATGAAGCTATGCTTATCACAAAGTATGATACTGGCATAGAAATGAACAAATAGTTGGTCAATAAAATAGACATTCAAAATCTGATATTCTGAGTTTCACATTTGTTAAAGTCTTAGCTGGGCATGGTAGTTCATGCTTTTAATTCCAGCATTTCATAGGCAGAAGGATTGCCATGAGTTTGAGGCCAATGTAGACTACATAGTGAATTCTAAGTCAGTCTGAACTATAGTATGAGAACCTGTCTCAAATAAAAAAAATAAAATAAAATCTTGGTTCCAAAAAACAATACTGTAAAGAGAAAGAAAAGACAAATTATAGAGTGGTAGAAAATATTTGCATATTGCATATCCAACAAAAAATTTTGTATCCAGAGGCAAAGGCAACACCTGTCTCTTAGTGTTATGTTGACAAGTTAATAAATTAGCTTAGTGTGGCATTGCACATGTGTGTGAAGTCCAGCGGTTACATTGGGCTTCATTCTTCAATCACTTCTCTACTTTATTTTTTCTGACAGTGCCTCTCACTGAGCCTGGAACCCACCAATTCAGCTAGACTGGACAGCCAGCACGCCCCAGCGTCCTCATGTCTCCACCTCATTGTTGGCATGATAGGTATACATCATGTGCCCAGCTTTTACATGGGTGCTGGGAACCTAAACTCAGGTCTGACTTGGTCATCTCCTTAACCCTCTAAGCAATTTAAACATTACTTAAACCAATGGAATAGAAGTAAGCTAAAAGTTCATCAACAGAAAACTAGTTATAATAAATATATTATAAGGAATATTACACAGTGGTTTGAAAATGAAGTCAATGTATATGCACTAACTTGGAACAATGTATAGACAGGTTGTAAAAAGGAAGAGAAAATTATTGGACAATCCCATATATGTGAAAAGAAAATTATGTATTTTCTATGAAAATTTCTGGAATACTACCGCACAGCTAACATCTTTTGTCCTTAGAGACAATCCTGAGAAGGGTAGGATGCGGGGGAACTTTTCATTCTATTCATTCCTACAGTGTTTGAATTCTGATGATAAGAATAAATGTCTAGATTACTTGTGAAACCCAACAAAGGAATCAACTTTCCTCCAAAAAAAAAAAAAAAAAAAAAAAAAAGGCAATGATAAAAACTAACTTTCTGATGGCCTTGGCTCATATAATCAAGTAAATGAAATACAATGTACTGAAAAATTTGCCTCAAAACAGACCGAGCTTCCATTTGTTAATACAAACATTGATGGCCTGCCAACACAAAGAACTGGGTTATTGTTCCAATTGTGCTAACTAGCTTTGTTACATTCCTGTGTTAAATATACTATGACTATGGAATGTGTGAGGAATAGAATAAAGTCTTTTCTATTTCTTCTGAGCACCAAACACTGAGCCTAGTTTAGAGATGGCACCCAGTTAATGGAAGGAAGTAGAAACTACTCACAAGAGCTGAATTAAACAGATTAACAGCACTGCCTGACCTTGTCGAAGTGTCTCATTGTTGCCCTCTAGTGGCAAAAGGGGATTCCTGCATCCCTTACCAATCCGAGGGATTTTCCAGGGATAGAAAAAAAAGCAGTCTCTTAAAAAAAAAAAAAAAAAAAAAGTTCTCAACCAGGGACTAAAAAGTCAAGGTTTACGCCTTAGAAAGTTGGTAATATGTCACCTAGGTCCTCTTCTATTTTCAGTCTTGTCCATCATCATATACTCCACACATCTGCAGTCTATTCATTATCCACTCTTACCACAGGTCCATTTCACCAAAAATAACAACAAAAAGCACCACAATAAACTACATATGACAAAAGATCTACCAAAGTCTTCCCAAAATCATGAAACATTAATAAACTTTTCTAAACCAGCCTGTTGAAGACAAAATACAAACCAAGATTGGAGTGGGGGTTGGGGGATCATCCATAAACCTTGTTCTCCAGATTCATCATCTTTCTGAATCAGCTACTGGAAAGTTTGTGCCACTCTGAAAATATCCAGTAATCCTTTAAATGACTCTTATTAAGGGCAGCAAGGAAAGCCACCCAGGGAACAGCACTGCAAGCCTCACCTGCACATGTAGCGCTTAGGAGCATGTTTTTGCCTCCTGCCTCCTCGGTATCAGCGCATCTTCAAAACAGCCAAAAACTTAGGGAAGCAACTTGATGGTGCAAAGGATGACAGATGTGGTACTTTGTGCTTAGGAATTTGTGGAATAAAAAAAAAATGATGCAGGGCCAGGCATGGTGACACACACCTGTAATCCCAACACTCGGGGAGGCAGAGGCAGGCAGATCTCTGTGAGTTTGAGGCCAGCCTGGGCTACAGAGAGAGATCCAGGATAGGCAGGACTATGTAGAGAGGCCCTTTCTCAAGAAAAAAGGGGGGGGCAGGGGGATACTGGTATTATTCAAAGAAATGCTCATATTTCTGCATCTGTGATGGCTACATACTAAATAGAACAACATTCTTTGATTTAGCAACACAAACAACAAAAACCTTTCCAAAGACTCCTAAGAGTGAAGTACTGTCTAACCCAGAAATGGGGGGCAGGAGAGAGGAGCACTGGGCAACTTGATATTCAGGAAGAGCTTTTGTTACAGATTCTAGAAGTATCCATGCATTATTGCACTCTTCTTATAATCCCACCCCTGAACTTCTACATGATACATGCTCTTCAATATGGAAACAGAAAAGTACTAGTGAAATAAGGACAAAATAGGGATACTGGTTGGAAAGCTATAAACACAAGTACCAGGTAGAACACAATTTGGGGTGGGATACCTCAACAGAGTGCAAACCTCAGCGGGATAGCATGGTTTGGTGTCTCAGAGAAATTAGGAAACTAGGAATTATGAAGGATAGGGATACATCAAGCTACTTCCAGTCCCCCTCCCCCACAAAGGGGCAAGAAAGCCTAATATCTATTTATATGCAGCTCCCTGGGGACTAAAGTGGTTCTTGCTTTGCTAATGGCTAAAGACAGATCAGTAGCAGTTAGGTCTTTAAGCAGAATATTTTAAAGATCTTATCCTGAGAACACTAAATATAATGCACTTTTGAGTTGTGTGCAGCTTAAAGATGGTCATACAATGTGTAGAAAGATGTGCTTTTCCAAGTGTCCCTTATTTCATAATAGTAAATGTCAATGGTTCCTGCTGTCCTACAAAAGCATAGTGTCATCATCAAGAATATGCTGGGAAGGAACATGAAGAGAAAAGAGTTACACTGTATGGTAGGCTCCCAGCATGAGTGTCCTACGATAGCTACAATGACAGTACTCATTACAGTCCAAGAGGAATGCAACAGCTTCACTAAGTAGCCCACACAGGTTTCCTCTTACTATCCACTTCCCTGTCCCTCACCCTGTTGTCCTCACTGGGAAATGGAACACCCTTTAGAGATGTCTCTCTGGCTGCTCCAGAAAACAAACTGACTTTGGGGGGTTTTAACCCACCTCCCTCCACCGCTGACTGGTAGTATAAAGCGGTTGAACACAGCGGGCAAGAGGTACCAGGCTAGCCTGCTGCAGGGCGCAGCAGCAGCACAGCTCGACGTGCGATTTCACTTTCCGTCGTCCATTGGCCTCGCCTGCAGTTAGGGCGCTGGGAACAGCTACGTTTGGCGCGCCTAAAGCCAGGGACTCCCCAGGACCACGCGCGGCCACCCCACAAGCAGAGAACCGAGGACACGAAGGCCAGGGATGAGTCGGCGCCCCTACTCACATAGCGCTGCAGTTTCCTCTCGGGGGGCGACTTAACGAGCCAGCCCGTGCACACGGCGTCGCCCGTGCTCATCGTGGCTGCCACTGCCGCTGCTGCTGCTTCCTCCAGCTGGGCTGGCCGCCTGCGGCAGGAGGAAGTCTAGCTAGGGATGCTGCGGGGCGGGCCTGCTCGCAAAGCGCCGCCCCAAGCAGCCAAGCGACGCCCCCACCTCCCGCCCCCCTAGACTTGAGGAAGGGACAGTAGCCAGCCGCTGTTCTAGAGCCTAGAGGGCATCGGGGACGAAAAACAAGCAGCAAAGTCAAGGAAACCACTTTGAGCAGTTACTGTGCCACAAGAGGCTCTGCCTCTGGAGACCCCAAACAGGACGCCCTGCTGCTCTCACCAAAGTGCCTAGAGTGCTATTTTCATAGTCATAGCAAAGGAAGCAAGGAGCCCACCCACGGGAAAGGCATTAAGTGACCTAGTGGCAGCATCACAAGGAACCTGTTGCCTTCATCACCATCCCTGAAAAGCCATGCCAACAAGGGTCGGTCTGTTGGCCTCAGAGGTTCAAGAACAAAAACCTATGGCCCACATCTGTCATGTATATAGTTCAGAGAGGAAGAAGGACTCCTCTTCCACTTGCCTGTTCCACTTGGTTGCTTTCAGAATACTGTGATTTTTTTATGCTCCTCTTCCAAACATTATTGTGTTCAGTGATAAGTTGCCTGGGCAGAACTGTTTAAATGTTCTAATGAACACAAATGATACGAATTCAAAAGTAGTACTATCTACATCCTCTTTGACTCTGGGGCTTTAAAGGATGAATCTAAAGTTGATTGGGCCAGGTTGTGTGCTGGGTTCTCTAATAACAAAAATAAACAACTAATATTTATTGTGACCTTACTGAGTACCATATGCCAGTCATTGTCATAAGTGCTTCACAGCATCTACACAAACACCTTATAAACTATACTGTTAAGTCAAGTTTGCCCATGTGTAAGATGAGAAACAGAACAATAATGTCCCCTGTTCTATAACATACACTGGGGCTGGAGAGATGGCTCAGAGGTTAAGAGCACCGGCTGCTGTTCCAGAGGCCCTGAGTTCAATTTCCAGCAACCACATGGTGCCCTGAGTTCAATTCCCAGCAAGCACATGGTGGCTCACAACCATCTAGGATGAAATCTGGTGCCCTCTTCTGGCGTGTAGGTATATATACCAGAACACTGCATACATAATAAATAAATAAATTTAAAAAAAAAAAAAGAACATACACTCAGGAAGTCACTCAGCAGTTAGTTAGTTGTCTGCCTCAGGAGTTGTCTGTCTCATCCTTCTAAACAACACTTGCTCTTTGTGAACACACTTTAAAAACTGAAAAGCACCATAATAAAGTTAGAATTAGCATCCAAGATGTAAATAGCATCCACATGATGTTTGCTGGCATCTGGTCAGCTTCCTAATCTGCAATGGTCTTTTCCCCTCGTGTGATGCGTCTCCCTTGGAAATGACACTTAGAAATAAAAAATTTACAAAACACTTACTTATCACACCACATTCACAATGTCTAGGGAGAGAGGACTATCTATATGGCAGGATTTGTTGTCATTATACAACCAGGGATCAATGAAGAGAAAAGAATTCATTTGAGGTGTTTCATGTGGGGAGGGGATTAACTTCACAAAGGTGGTTCTTAGCAAACTCATTGGCTGTACAGGAGCAATGAAATTAAGGAGTGCCACTAGTCAGGGCTTCAAGGCACATCCAGAGTGCAAAGCAGAGGCTGAGACTCTGTTTCTGTCACAAAGCTGGACAACTCATGTCTCAGACCCCATTTCACTCTATCATTGCAACCATCTGCCTCCTCTCTGATTTTTCAAGTCTCATACTAGCCTATATAATTAGCCAAACCCAATTCTCATGGAGAAATCTAGGTAAGAGAAAATTAAATATCTTTATTTGGCTTTCTTATCTCTCCAAATATAGAGGGGAAATCTAAGTTGAGGCACATAGAATACTCCTCTTGCTACTTAATACACATACATATTCATTGTACACAAAATTAGAAAAAGTATAGAAATAACACATCCAACTGGACAGTGGTGATGCACATCTTTAATCCCAGCACTCAGGAGGCAGAAGCAGGCGGATCTGTGAGTTGAAGGCCAGCCTTGTCTATAGAGTGAGGTCCAGGTCAGCCAAGGCTACACAAAGAAACCCTGTCTTGAAAAATCAAAAAAAAAAAAAAAAAAAGGAAAGAAAGAAAGAAACAACACATTCACACAAAGCAATGTCATTATCTTTCCTACAAACTAAGAAAACACTCCTAAAACAAAGATAAATGGTTCCATTGTATTGTACGATTACTTAATGTAGCCATGTCTTTGGGATAGTCATTTCTCTACTAGATCAGGTACCATTCCATATCAATAACTTACAAGCTAAGAAAAATCATAAAGCCAAGCTTTATGAACTTTTACTTGATGTGCATAAAATATAGACAAAAGGAAGACAGGAAAAGATGAGGAGAGGGAGAACAGAACTACAATATTCTGTGATTGCTCATAAGACTAATTGGTATGTCTAATTTCTTTCCTCTATTTGCTTTCTAGCCAGGATACCCAGATTCTTTGTCTAGTTCAGTGATTCTCAACTTCCCTAATGCTGTAACTCTTTAATACAGTTCCCCACGTTGTGGTGACCCCCCAACACACCCACACCATAAAATTATTTCCATTGCTATTTCATAACTGTAATTTGGCTACAGGTATGAATCTTAAATGACTGTGTTTTCCAATGGTCTTAGGTGACCCCTGTGAAAGGATTGGTCAACCCCCAAAGGGGTCAGGATCCGCAGGCTGAGAATCTTTCCTTCTGGTAAGTCTAGATCCCCAGTGGTCTTACCTGGATATCTCACTGTCAGGAGATATCCTGAGGATCCTGTGGATTAAAAAACATAGTCCCTCTGGTCTCCTTGTTTAAATACAACACTTGATAAAAATTTCCACTCGATAATCACATAAGTCATTCAGCCAATTAAGTAGGATCTATGGTTGCAAAGTTTCCTGGCATAAAGAATGTCAAATGGCCAGGTGACAATCTCAATTCTCAATGTGTCAAAAACCAATGTCTCATCCTTGGAGAAGTATCCCTCCCATTGGGAACCAAGACTTTCTAACCAGAAGAGCTCAAAGTTCTGGTTATGGAAAGAAACACTTAGAGAGTGGTTTGTTATGAGTAATCATAAGAGGAGATACTGCAGACTGCAGCTCTTAATTCCAGACTCTTACCAATCCTGACCTTGGGGAAGCAATGTTGTATGATAGTCACTAGTTCAAAGTATTATGATGATTTCCTTGGTGAGAAGTGTTGTTACTTGAAGTATTGCAAATACAAACAGATAGCTAATCCAGTAAGTGGGAGAGCCAGCAGAAATATGGCTTTGAAAATAAATCCATGAAAAAGTAAGTTTCTACTAAACTGAAAACAAATTGCTGCCCTTCCAGTGGATGTGATCCAATTTCTGCTGCCAGGTGCCTGGTTGGTCCCCCCAAAGAACTCAACTACATTAGGGGAACTCATTGTTGGTCTTGGTTGAGGGAACATTGAGCGATGGAGCATTGACTATGAAACTATCAGCTGTTTTTAGGAGTCTCATTTATGGATGATTCTCAACCTTGTTCACACCTTTGTAAGAAAGAGCAGTCTAACCTTGAAAGGGAGGGAATTCAAACAGCAAGTAGATTTTTGGAACTTTTACAATTTACTTGAAATAGGTCTAGTGAAAATGGGCGGGGTAGCATTGTGTTCATCTCTGGGGTTAGTTTTGTAGTTCATTCAGTATTTTAAATCCTATGACTAGAAGGAGTCATAGAAATGAATGATTGCCATTACAGAAGAGTTTCTTTTTTAAAATTTATTTATTTATTATGTATACAATGTTCTGCCTGCATATATCCCTTCAGGCCAGAAGAGGGAGCCAGATCTCATTACAGATGGCTGTGAGCTACCATGTGGTTGCTGGGAATTGAACTCAGGACCTCTGGAAGAACAGCCAGTGCTCTCAACCTCTGAGCCATCTCTCCAGCCCCGAGTTTCTTTGTTGTTGTTGTTGTTTATTGTTTTTTTTGTTGTTGTTGTTGTTTTGTTTTTTTTTTTTTTTTGGTTTTTTGAGACAGGGTTTCTCTGTGTAGCTTTGCGCCTTTTCTTTAACTCACTCTGTAGCCCAGGCTGGCCTTGAACTCATAGAAATCAGCCTGCCTCTGCCTCCCGAGTGCTGGGATTCAAGGCGTGTGCCACCACTGCCCGGCTATAGAAGTTTCTTTATCAATTATGTCAAGAAGGTCATGAAAATGGCTTAGTGGTTTAGAGTACATACTGTTCTTACAGAGGACCTTAGTTCAGTTCCCTGCACTCACAATCATGGAGTTCACAACTGCCTTTAATTCTAGTTCCAGAGGAACCAGTGCCTTGGGCCTCCATGGGCACCTGAACTTCTACCTACACACCACATTTTTTAAATGGTCATGAGGACTGTGCATTTGACTTCTTCACTATGAGAAGAGGGAAAACTTGAAAAGAACATTGCCACAGAATTTTTTTTCAGAAGAAAAAATTGGAAAATCCAAATCATAAACTGTAGCATGAATCTTAAAAAGTTCTTATTAATAAAATCAAACCTGAGGCCAGTTATTGGGGTGAAGCTGGAAGATTAGAGAGACAGAACAAGCCAGAGCTACCTCACCTGGCCAACTTCTCAGCTGGTCTTGTTTCCTCAGACTGGAAGCTTCTGTGTCCTCATCCCAATGGCTCTCAGCTGAACTATGCTGCTAGAAGCCTGAAAGCTTAACCAGCCAAATGCTTAACCAGCCAAATGCTTCTAGTTCCTGGTCCTCACGGCTTATATATCTTTCTGCCTTCTACCATCACTCCCTGGGATTGAAGGCTCACTCCCTGGGATTGAAGGCATGTGTCACCATGCCTGGCTCTTTCCAATGTGACCTTGAACTCACAGAGATCCCAGATGGATTTCTCCCTCTGGAATGCTAGGATTAAAGGCGTGAGTGCCAACATTTTCTAGCCTCTGTATCTAGTGGCTGTTCCGTCTCTGACCACAGATAAATTTATTATGGTGCACAATATTTTGGAGAATACAATGCCACCACAATAAACAGACTTGGGGAAAGAGTTACATGTTCTGTATAAAGGCCAATAATAAGGTTGGAAAGCCTGTGCCTTTCTATATCTCCTACTTCTTGCTCATCTTTTATTTGAGTAAATCTATGAAGGATGTGGCTTAAAAGCCTAAAGTGCTAGAATATATGTTTAGATAGACTAACCCACTCTTTCCTATGTAAACATCTACAAAGTGCTTCTTTGTAAATGAAGGCCATTTCCAAATATCCATCTTAAGTTTGAAACTTGGCTTTTTCTTATTTTGTTTTTATTAAAATTTTATTGCAAATTATACTGTTTCTCATGTCTCATGAGAAAGTTCTAACATCATAATCATTATTTATATACTTAAAAATTATAAGAAATTGTCCCAAATCTAGATCAAATACATCTCAACACATTCTATGAAGTCACTATTACTGTGATACCAAGATCAGAAAAAGGTTTTGAAAAGGAAATGAAAACTACAACCCAATAGGGCTCATGAATATATACACAAAAATCCTAAGCAAAGTAGAAACAGAACTAAAAAAAAAATACATAAAAATAATTGTATACCATGATCAAGTGGGCTATATCAAGAAAAGGGTGATTTGTTCAGTAATTAAATACTAATAAACACAATTTTCTAGGCTGATAGACAAAAATTGAAAAGCCATGTCCTAATCTTAATAAGTGCAAAACAAGCATCTGACAGAATCTAACACACATTCCATGACAAAAACTCTCAGTGAACAAAGAACAGAGGGAGAACACCCTTAACTTGTTAAAGCATGTCTACAAAGACCTATGGCTAACACTACACTTCATGAAAAACTGGACACCTTTAATTCCAGTCAGGAGGCAGAGGCAAGAGAATCTCTGTGAGTTTGAGGCCAGCCTAGTCTACGTAGTGAGTTCCAGGCCATCCACTGATATAGTAAGACCCTGTCTCAAAAAAGAACACACAACACACACACACAACACACACACACACACACACACACACGCACACACACACACACACACACGCATGCACATAGCATGAATCTTAAAAGGTCTTATTAATAAAATCAAATCTGAGGCCAGTTATTGGGGTGAATGCTGGAAGATCAGAGAAGCAGAACAAGCCACAGCTACCTCACCTTGCCAGTTCCTCAGCTGATCCTGTTTCCTCAGATGGGATGCCTCTGAGTCCTCAACCAGAATGAATCTCAGCTGAACTGCCGCTCGAAAGCCTGAATGCTTAACCAGCCAAATGTTTCTAGTTTCTGGTCCTCACACCTTATATATCTTTCTGCTTTCTGCCATCACTCCCTGGGATTAAAGGTTCACTTTCTGGGATTAAAGGCGTGTGTCACCATGCCTGGCTGTTTCCAATGTGTCCTTGAACTCACAGAGATCCAGAGGGATTTCTGCCTCTGGAATGCTAGGATTAAAGGTGTGTGCTACCACTGCCTATCCTCTATGTTTAATATTGTGGCTGTTCTCTTCTCTGACCCCAGGTAAGTCTATTATCGTGCACAATATTTTGAGGAACACAATAACACACACACACACACACACACACACACACACACACACACACGGGTGGGAAAATCACTTGGTTATTAAGAGCACTTGCTACTCTTGCAGAGGACTAGGGTTCAATTCCCAGCACCCACATAATAGCTCACAAACATCTGTATCTCTAGTTCCAGAGGATCTGATGCTCTCTTCTGATTTTGCATGGTATTAAGCACTCATGTGGTACACAAACATATATGCAGGGAAAATACTCATATGCATAAAAATAAATAAATCTTTAAAAATTAAAAAAATAAGCAAGAAATGAATCCTAGACATAAAATATAAAGCTATAAAAATTTCAGAAGACAGCAGGAGAATATCTTTGGGACCTGGGACTTGATAAACTCTTAGACATATAATTATAAAAACAATAATAAACTGCACTTGATTGAAATTTAAACCTTTGCTCTAAAAAAAACTGCACTGTTAAGAGTATAATAAAACATGCTACATACTGGGGAAAAAACTTTAAAATTATACAGTCTAACAAAAAGCTATGAAGAGAGCCAGACAGTAGTGGTCATGCTTATAATCACAGTATGTGGGAGGCTGAGACAGGAAAATTGGCATAAGTTCAAGGCGAATGAATGGCTATGGGCTACATAGTGAATACCAGGCCAACCTAGGCTACAAAATGAGACTGTCTCAAAATAAAATAAAAATAAAAAAGCCAATTGGAGAAAGATGTACTAAAACTCAACAGAAAAGAACAAAACTCTAATAACCCAATTAGAAAATAAAGACATAAAGAAATATGTCACTAAAGAGAACATACAAATAAACACATGGAAATGAACATGGAAAATAAATACATGGAAAGATGTTTGACCTGACTATCTGTTAGTGAAGTGTATATTAAATCACAATCTACCAGAATAGCTAAAGTAAAAAATTCATCAGCATCACCACAATGATTTTCTTTTTTTTTTTTCTAAAGATGTATTTATTATGTATACAGAGTTCTGCCTGCATGTTTGCCTGCAGGCCAGAAGAGGGCACAAAATCTCATTACTGATGGTTGTGAGCCACCATGTGGTTGCTGAGAATTGAACTCAGGACCTCTGGAAGATCAGCCAGTGCTCTTAAGCACTGAGCCATCTTTCCAGCCCCTCCCCCACAATGATTTTCTACCTGAAGAATAAGATCATCACAGCAGAAAAATACAAGTGAAAACATCTGGAAGTTCTTCTCACCAAAGTATAAATGATGGCCTTATTAAGCTCCATTTTGGCCTCCACATCTTGGCAAATGTGTCAATTTTGAGTTGAGAATCCAAAATTCTTTGACACGTTCCTCCACTGAGTGATGGGGGCGGGGTGGGGGGGTGGGGTGGGGGAGGAAGAGTCAGTATAACCTGAACAGGCTTTTGTCTGTTTCAACCATAGCATACTAAAAACATGATGCTATGAGACTTCCCAGGCTGTCACAAAAGGTGATGCAATTTTATTCTTCTAACACTCAGTTTTCAAACCTCAAACTACAAAGTGAAAAATCAGACTACTATATGGTCATCCCATGATGGCAAGTCCAAAGCACATGGAAAGTCCTACAAAGTGGGTGCTTCATTACTAGAACCCAGACTTCCAGCTACCCTAGTGCAGACAACAGACATGTTAGGGGTGCAACTTACAGAAGATGATAGCTTATAACTATTCTATCACTGCTAATCCTCAAGTCATCTCAGGCAAGGCCTCAAATATGGATCAAGAGTAACCATTTCCATTGTACCCTGCCTGAATTTGTAGCATGAAGAACTCCTCAGCCCAATGAAATGGTTTCTTAATGTTTCTAAATTTTGTAATGGTTTCTTATGCAGCAGTGGTAACCTAAACTAAGGACATAAATGTTTTCAGGTTGCTGTAAGTTGTGATATCTCAATCTTCCTCTTTCTTGTTTATAAATAGATGATACAGATACAAAATAGTCCTTTTGTATCTATAAGGAATTGATTCTAGAACATACTCACATCCCCCTGTGTATTTAAACAATCTCTGGATCACTTATAATACCTAAAACAACACAAATATCATGTAAATAGTTGTTATACTATACTTTTTAAAGAATAATGACAAGAAAACAAGATCTATACATGGTCAGTAAAGACACAATATTGTCTCAATTATCTTTTAGTCTTCAGACGTGGAATCAATAGATAATGAAGGCCAACTCTATATATCATATTCAGTCTTCAAACTTGTCCTTTTTTGGATCCATGACCCAAATTCCACCTTTCTAATAAACTTCATTTTTGGTTAAGAGACCAGGTGCTGGGGAGCTGTCTCAGTGGGTGAGAATGCTTGTTCTGCAAGCTCAAGGATCTGAGTGGAAATCCCCAGCACTCTTGTAAAAAGCCACACATGCTGTGGATATTGCTCTGTATAAATAAAACACTGATTGGCCAGTAGCCAGGCAGGAAGTATAGGCAGGACAAGTAGAGAAGAGAATTCTGGGAAGTGGAAGGCTGAGGTGGAGAGACGCTGCCAGCCATGGCCATGAGAAGATGTTAAGATACCACTAAGCCACAAGAGATGTGGCAACTTATAGACTAATAGAAATGGGTTGATTTAAGATATAAGAACAGTTAGCAAGAAGCCTGCCACAGCCATACAGTTTGTAAGCAATATAAGTCTCTGTGTGTTTACTTGGTTGGGTTTGAGCGGCTGTGGGACGGGCAGGTGAGAGAGATTTGTCTTGATGGTGGGCCAAGCAGGACTGGGGAAAACTCTAGCAACACACACATGCCTATGTGGGATGGCACAGAGATGGGTGACGCCTGAGAAATTTCTGGCCAACCAGCTTAGTTGAAATGGTGTGCTTCTGATTCAGTGAGAGACCCTATCTCAAAGCAGTAAGGTAAAAAATTATAGAAGAAGATATCTGATGTTCTGTTCTGGTATCTCCATGCATACTCATGAGTGAATGCACCCTCATACTTACATGCATGCACCACACATGAAAGAGCACAATGGAGCTTGAAAATTCCTGTTGCCTAATGATCTCATAAAGCAATGAGTTAACCATGTTTCTGTGGTGATGTTGGTATTAACAGGCATACATCATGGCCAGAGGCATAGAAGTATAGCACAGATATTTACATACAATATATACTTGATAATAAAGGACTTATATATTCACTGTATTACACTCTTAACTGCTGAGGGATGTCTTTCTGTATGGTGTGAATATGTGTTGCTCTGATTGGTTGATAAATAAAGCTGCATTGGCCTATGGCAGGGCAGAATGGAGTTAGGTGGGAAAAATCCAAGAGAGGAGAGAAAAAAGGAGAGTGGGGCAGACACTGCCAGCCTCCACCAGGGAAAGCAAGATGTGAAAATACTGGTAAGCCACAAGTCATGTGGCAAAGTATAGATTTATAGAGATGGGTTAATTTAAGGTATAAGAGCTAGCTAGTGAGAAGCCTGAGCTATCAGACCATATAGTTTAAAGTTAATATAAGCCTCTGTATGTTTATTTGGGACCAAGTGGCTGCAGGATGCGGGTGGGAGAGATTTGTTCCAACCGGGCAGGCAGGAACAGAGAAATCTTCTAGCTACATTTGGCTGCCCAATGTGTTGGCTTGACTTTCCACCTAAAACTTAAGAGAACTTAAAAAGAGATTCAAAACAGAGTTTAAAACAGCTTCCTAGTGTGTCTCTCAGGCCAGCCATGGACTATGGACTTGAGCTACAGTATGGCAGATTTGCAGTGTGTGGGCTTGACCTGAAGCATGGTGGATTCCTGATATGGTACACAGAGGCATCTCCAAGCTGCACAGTACGCTGTATGGTGGATTTAGCTTTTGCTAGTACAGAAAAAAAAGGTTTCTGGGCTACACACTGCTGAATGGAGGCATGGACCCATTGCCTCCCAGAGTCAGGGGAGAGCATGGCTCCCAGAGGTGGAGGTGCATTACCTCTGCAATGTTGAAAAGCTAAAATGGGCAGAGTCAGCAGTCAAGGCTTGCGCTTCAGTACTAGCCATTGCAGTTTAAAGCAATAGATTCACAATAAGGCAGATTCAGATGAAATAAGACTTTAAATAGTCTACAATGTGTGTAAAAATGTACGTAGGCTTGGAAGAGAGAAGAAAACAAATATAGACAGTTATATAAAGAAATAGTTCTAAAAAATAAAGTCTTTATAGAGACAGTAAAGGTAATATAAAAAATAAGCCACGTTCGGGAGGCAGAGGCAGGCGGATCTCTGTGAGTTCGAGGCCAGCCTGGGCTACCAAGTGAGTTCCAGGAAAGGCGCAAAGCTACACAGAGAAACCCTGTCTCGAAAAACAAAAACAAAAAACAAAAAAAAAAAAAATAAGCCACGTAAAGATGGATATTACACAGAGAATCTGGATTGTGTCATCTTTGGGATTTTTAACTGCAGAAATACATTTGATTGTAAAGGCTGCTGAGTTAAATCAATATATATATTTTAAAGACATCAAAATTTGTGTCTAAGGATATGTTGCTTTGAAAAAGAGGTTCTGCTTTTGTTTCCTCAGAAGATGAGAACCTATGGATTGCTTCTAAGCTATAATGGTTTGATCAAGGAAGACCCCCTAAGAGGTCTCCAGATGTCCCAACATCCAGATCAGCTTCAAGGCAACTGGCTCAGACAATGCAGCCTCATAGACTACTCCTGTCAGGACTTGACTGTAATTCTTTTTTTTTTTTTAAGATTTATTTATTTAGAAGATGGCATCAGATCTCATTACAGATATGGTTGTGAGCCACCATATGGGTGCTGGGAACTGAACTCAGGACCTCTGAAAGAGCAGCCAGTGTTCTTAACCTCTGAGCCATCTCTCCAGCTCCTGACCATAATTTCTAATTTTCTCGGGATCCATACAAGAGTGACAGTGCCCCCATTGAGCAAGAACTGGTATGAGAAGCTACACCCAAATTCCCCAAATATTGTTTAAACATGTTTATTTTTATTGAAATGGGGTTGATTATAAATGCAATCTCTTTCTAAAGAAGAAAAGGTGATAGTATAAATATGATAGAATAAAAGGATAGATTATTGAGCCTACTTTTAAAGAGCAACAACTTGTTTAAAATGTTTTACATTGCTATAGATTTTAGTTTCTTACAAATTTAAAGTTAATTTTGTTATACTGTATGTATATTTCTACTCTTGTTTAAGGTATTATGTTTGTGCAGCTCACTTGAAATTGTAGTGTATATTTAAGAAATACAGATTAATAGTCATCTATTATAGTCAAACTTATAGTCATATTTGTTAAGTTTTCTAGGCATACATAGATATATTTCAGTTAGGTAGGTAATCTTCAAACCCTTCAAAGACCTACAGAATATGGCATTTAAAATGTTTTAAAAACTTAGGCTTTCTGGACAGGGAGACATGTCTGCTCCTGTCAGCACTGATTTATTTCAAAGAGAAACATGGGCATCAAAGACACTCTTTATGGAATTTATCTTCTTCTTGGCAAAAATAGCCATTTGGGCAAGAAACTGTTCTTGCCTGGACTACTTGAAAAAATGTTGTATAAACTGGACATGCAGAACCCATAGAAAGGTGACCACTAAACTTTGCAAGACAAGATGATCCTTCAGGTTCCTGCTTCACAGAGGAGACTGCCAGACATTCTACAGGACACAAAGAAAAATAACTGAGAGACTAGGCCTATAGGCTGAAGATGGATGCCCCAGTGTTGCAGAGGAACTTTGGATGACTGTCCAGGCAGGCAGCTATCTCTGTCATTTCCAGAATTTTGGAAGTTGCTTACAATGCATTTCCTGTTTACTTAGGTAATATTATATCCTTCTGAAGTCTTTGATGTATTTGAAGACTAGATAGTTCTAATTATAATTTTCCTTGGTTATGATAAAAAATAAATTAGATATGAAACTTTAGACTCACAAATATAGGATAGAATATTTTCTTTAATTTTGCCAATACAAATAGACTAGATATTGTAACTGTAATTCTTGCTTGATAACTGTTTTGTTATATGTAATTTTACTATGTTAAAGTTAAAACCGTCCTTTTTGATTAGACAGAAAAGGGGAAGTGTTGTGGGATACCATTTTGTATACTGTGAATATATGTTGCTCTGATTGGTTGATAAATAAAATGCTGATTGTCCAGTAGCCAGGCAGGAAGTATAGCAGGGTGAGGAGATGAGGAGAATTCTGGGAAGAGGAAGGGCTGAGTCAGGAGTCACCAGCCAGACAAAGAGAGAGCAAGATGTCAAGGCAGAACTGAGAAAAAGAAACAAGCCACAGGGCTAAACATAGTTAAAACATATGGGTTAATTTAAGTGTAAGAGCTAGTCAGTAATAAGCCTGAGCTAATGGCCAAGCAGTTATAATTAATATGAGCTTCTGAATGATTATTTTATAAGTGGGTCATGGGACTGCAGGGGCCTGGTGGGACCAGAGAAACTTTCCTACTACATTTATCATTATTTTAGAGTGTATACATATTCATTTAAAAAGCTCACTATAGAATTCATTCATCTTAGCTGGGCAGTAGTGGCACATGCCTTTAATCTCAACACTCAGGAGGCAAAGGCAAGACAATCTCTGTAAGTTTGAGGCCAGCCTGGTCTATAGAGCGAGTTCTAGGTCAGCCAGGGATACACAGAGAAACCCTGTCTTGAAAGACAAACAAATAAAAAAAAATTTATTCATCTTGTGATTGCATCAGGAGACTACACTATAACTGACTATACTTCCTAGGTTTAGGCTTGTGTAAGTGCATTTTGTGAAGTTTGTCTAACAGTTAAATCACCTAATGATGAATTTTTTAAGAAACTGTCCCATCAATAAGTAATGATACAATAACCCATTTCTTACTAGTAAAGCATTTAATGCCAGAAGCAGTCATTCATGTTCAGTGATGATTTTTCAAATAACTGTGGGAATATTGTTTTGGAAACTGGCCAGATTGTGGTGAAGACAGTATGTTGAAATACAGTCTGGGATGGGACTCTAATAGCCTGAAGTATATATTAGCAAAACACTTTCTTAAGTCAATGTTTATTGTCAACTGAACTCCACTGTCCCCTTCAGGTAAAGGTCTGGGATAATCAGAATGGCTGTCATCAAAAACATAGATGACAAAAAATGCTGGTAATGACCTGGGGAAAGAGGAACCCTTATTTACTACTGGTAGGAATATAAACCAGTTTCACAACTATGGTGTAGCTAGAGTTTTCCTGCCTTGCCACAGTCAGGACAAATCTCTGTTACCCACCAGTCCCACAGCCACTCAGACCCAACCAAGTAAACACAGAGACTTATATTGCTTACAAACTGTATGGCCATGGCAGGCTTCTTGCTAACTGTTCTTATAGCTTAAATTAATCCATTTCCATAAATCTATACCCTGCCACGTGGCTCGTGGCTTACCAGCGTCTTCACATGCTGCTTGTCCTGGTGGCGGCTGGCAGTGTCTCCTTCTGCCTTCCTGTTCTTTCTTTTCTCCTCTCTGTTAGTCCTGCCTATACTTCCTGCCTAGCCACTGACCAATCAGTGTTTTATTTATTGACCAATCAGAGCAATTTGACATACAGACCATCCCACAGCACTGTGGAGATCAAAAAACTAAAACTAGAACTATCATATAATTCGACTATACCACTCTTGGGAATATAACTAAAGAATCTAATTCATAGCTGGGTAGTGATGGTACAGGCCTTTAATACCAGCACTTGGGAGGCAGAGGCAGGCAGATCTCTGAGTTTGAGGCCAACCTGGTTTACACAGCGAGTTCCAGGAAAGCTAAGGCTACTTGCTACACAAAGAAATTCTATCTCAAAAAAAAAAAAAAAACAAAATAAATAAATAGAAAAAAAGAAAGAAAAGTATCTAAGCATACTCATGTTTATTGTAGCAATATTCATAAAAGTCAAGTTATAGAAACAGCCTATATGTCCACCAACAGATGAATAGATAAAGAAAAAGTGATACACACACACACATACACACACACACACACACACACACACACACACACACACACACACATGCTCAATGGAATTTTACCCAGCCATACGGAATAATGAAATGGAACTGAGGCATTTGCAGAAAAATCAATACAACTGGAGAGCATCATGAGAAACTAGGAATTAGACAGACACCTTTGTTGGCACACAGACAAGGAGAGGAGCCATGGCTAGGCAATAAAGGTGAGGAGCCATGGCTAGGCAATAAAGGTGCAGAATTTCCAAAATGGCCTATTTTCTTCCTCACCTTCCTGACTTGAGACAAAGGCCTGGCAGTTTAAAACAAATGCCTTGCAAGCTTTTGTCTCCCACCAGCAGGCCCCCTGCTGATGGACTGGTTCAACAAGTTCAAGACCTGACCAGGTTATGTTACACAACAGTTGTGGGCCAATGAGCCATACTATATTTCTTCAAACTGACCAACCCTAAGTTAGGGAAGGAACACTCTTCAGAGATTTTAAAACTAATTTATAAAAAGTAAATAAAATATAGAACTTAAAAATTTGTTAAAAGCTGAACATGGTCATGCACTGCTAGTACTTGAAACTGAGGTAAGAGAAGGTTTGTCCCAATAGTCCCCCTTATATTTTCATGCCATGTAAAGTGAGTTCCAGGACAAACAGGGATACACACAGTGAAACTCTGTCTTGAAAAACAAAACAAAACAAAAAATAAAACAAAACAAAAACAAAAAAGAAAAAATATGTAGCAGGAATCTTAAAAGTTCTTATTAATAAAATCAAACCCAAGGCCAGTTATTGGGGTCAATTCTGGTAGATCAGAGAGACAGAACTAGCCACAGCTATCTCACCTCACCAGATCCTCAGCTGGTCTTGTTTCCTCAGACTGGATGCTTCTGTGTCTTCATCCCAAATGGCTCTCAGCTGAACTGCTGCTCGAAAGTCTGAAGCTTAACCAGTTAAAAGCTTAACCAGCCAAATGCCACTAGTTTCTGGTCTCCACGCCTTATATATCTTCCTGTTTTTGCCATCACTCCCTGGAATTAAAGGCTCATTTTTCTGGGATTAAAGGTGTGTGTCACCACTCCTGGCTGTTTCCAATGTGGCCTTGAACTCACAGAGATCCAGAGGGATTTCTACCTCTGGAATGCCAGGATTAAAGGTGTGAGTGCCACCATTTTCTAGCCTTTGTATCTAGTGGCTGTTCTGTCTCTGACCCCAGAGAAGTTTATTAGGGTGCACAATATTTTGGGGAATACATACCACCACAAAAATATCTGTGCACAGAGAACATTTATATAATTGAAATGTCAAGGTTTTTGACCAACAGGAGTAAAAAGATAATTTTAAGTCAGCTAACATATTATTGTAATATAGATGCTAAAGTTGAGGAGATGCTTAGAGGAAGAAGCCTATGGCACAGATTTTATGTTTGAAACAAAGTGTCACTGAATAGTCAAGGCTGATCTCAAACTTGAAACCCATTATTTTGTATGCTAACTAAATTATAAAAATAAATAAAGTACAGAACTTAAAAATTTGTTAAAAACTGAACATGGCCATGCACTGCTAGTACTTAGAAACTGAGGTAGAAGGATTGCTTCAAGTTTGAGTTCAGCCTTGACTACTCAATGACACTTTGTTTCAAACATAAAATCTAGACTACACACAAGATAAAATGTGGTATTTGTTTATAAAACTCAGTGAATTCTTACTATTGTTTTCAAATACAAGTTTTTCTCCTGCAGCTTCTAGCTCGCTAAATTGGTCCTGGGGCAAGGCAGGGGTTAACTCTTTTGCTACAGATGGAAACTGTGGCTGAGATTGTCTGCCTAAAGGGAATGAGCTTTCCCTTCCTTGCTCCATCACTCACTCACTCAAGAAAGGAGCTACCATCAGTTAGACAAAACAACAGAGGCTCAATAGGAGTTAGGGAACCTTCTGACTCCCAATCCTCGAAGTTGCCCTTAATTTCTTGTAGAGAATCAACAGAATTCACTGAATTTTAT
This sequence comes from Peromyscus maniculatus bairdii, assembly GCF_049852395.1. Classification (NCBI taxonomy): domain Eukaryota; kingdom Metazoa; phylum Chordata; class Mammalia; order Rodentia; family Cricetidae; genus Peromyscus; species Peromyscus maniculatus. Next base: position 1,016,865 of record NC_134875.1, on the reverse strand, counting down.
AATTTGGAATAGTGATAGATCAAAATATAAGCAATTCTTGAAATCATGTGCAACTCATAAAGTCTAGGGTTATTGATTGGATTTGTTTTCTCTTCCAGTTGAAGAATTAAAAGGCAGGAAAAATCTGAAGCACCACAGATGGCAGTGGAAAAATCTCATGCACCACAGACAGAATCAGCAATTGAAGAAAGACGTTTATTGGGCATGAGGAAACATACATATGTAGCAGATGCACAGAGGACACAGAGAAAAAGACCCTCTGTAAAGGGGGGTAGAGATCAGGAAATGGAAAAGTCCAGTCTCTTTTCCAGGGCTGACGTTTTTTAAAGCCTCTGAAGACTTTTCCTTGCCTGATTTAGGTAGGGTTGGTTTGAAGAAATATAGGATGGTTGATTGGCCTGTAACTGTTATGAGGCATGTCCTCATCTGGCCTTGAATTTGTTGAGTCAGTCCATCAGCAAGGAGCCTGCTTCTGGGAGACAAAAACCTACAAAGCCTTTGTTTCAGGAAGGTGAGGAAGAAGCTGGCCATCTCAGAAATTTACCACCTTTATTACCTAGCCGTGGCCCCTCTCTAAATCAGTGTGCCTACCAGGGAGTCTGTCTAACTCCTAGTTTTTCACAACCATAACCACGATACCATTTTTAGAACATTTCTGTAATTTAAAAACACCCTAAGTAGAACCAAACATGGTGGCATATGCCTTTGAAGTCAGAGGCAGGCAGATTTCTGAGTTCAAGGGTAGCCTGATCTACAAACCAAGCTCCAGGCTATTTCAGGGCTACACACTAAGACCCTATAACAAACAAACAAACAAACAATAACAACACACACACACACACACACACACACACTGTATTTCATTCCTTTTTATGGCTGAATACTGTTGCAATGTATAGATAAACCTCATTTCATTCATCTACTGATAAAAATTTGAGCTGTTTCCAAATTTTGGCTGTTGTGAATACTTCTATGAACATCTTTTGTGGGGAAATCCAGTTTGGTTCTATTTTGTAAGCCTGAGAATCTTCTAGGAGTTAGGTATATAGGAGTGAACTAACTAAATAAAAATCTCCCTGCATTCATAAAGCTAACATTCTGTGTAAGGACAGCTAATAAACAGCAGAAGGAAGATGTATAAAAGCTCCAAGATGGGGGAGTACCTCTGAAACAGCCAAAGGACATTGTTGCCAGAGTTGGGGTCGAAGCCTGTGTCCCAACAAGGCAAGTTTTGCCACCCATCCTTCATAAGCCAACGAAAACAGCCAAATTAACAGGGAAAAGTAGAAAAATATTTATTCAATATGGCCACATTGGGAAGAGGGACAAAGAGACTCAGTGACTCCTTCTACAGTCCATTTCTGGTTCCTGAGGTGAGATTTAAGTTTAAACAGGGTGCCAGGGGATATGTACATCTAAGCAGTCCCAGTAAAGGTGTGATCCCTGCCTATCAGTTACCTATTACTGTGTAGAATTTAGTTTCATTCTTTAAGGGGGTCTGACAAATTGTCAGGACTGTGTGAAATCTCTTTCTGGAAGAAAAGTTTTACCTCTGGTTAGCCCAGGTTTTAAGTTTTCTCTTCTCTCAGCATGAGATTCCCGGAAGAATTCCACTTTCTTGGGTCCATTGTTGCAATGGCCTCACTGCCAAAGTAAGGGAAACAAGTGTCTGTTTAGAGTATCTTCACTCCTGCCAAGCCGGTTACAGCATCATGGCAGGAAGGGGAGAATAAGACCAAGTGGAAAGACAGGAACTCAGAAGAGAACTATTTGCACAACCCTTGCAAGGATTCTGGCTTTTGCTCCTAGTGAGACGGTTTATGAGTTTCTTAGTATATATTAAGTTACTTAAACCCTAGAAATTTAGTCTTTCACAGCACTGAAGACTAGAAATCTGAAAGTACTCAATCTTTGCCTGTTTTATTATTATTGTTGCAGAGAAGGAGTGAAACAAGGTCTCACTGTGCCCCTAGTCTAGCTTCAAGCTCACATTCTTCTGTTCAGCCTCCTTTCTTCTGTGATGACAGCTGTGCCAGTCAAGTTTGCACTCATTTTCACATGGGATTTTCCTCCTGTGTATCTTTCCTCTTACAAAGACACTTGCTATTGGTTTTCAGGCCCACCCACTTAATACTGGATGACCTTATCTCAGGATTCTTATTTTCACCAGGCAAGGTGGTACACATCTGTAATCCCAGTAATAGGGAGATAAGGGAACATTTTGGTGTGAGTTCAAGGCCATCCCTGTCTCAACCCTATCTTCTTAAAACAAACAAAAACAAAAAACTCCAAATCCTTATTTTCATTATATTTGCATATACCCCTTTTCAAATGAGGTCACATTCAGGGTGGTCTGGAGGTTAGATTGTAGACATAGTTTCACTCTTTTTTTTTTCTCGAGACAAGGTTTCTCTGTATGGTCCTGGCAATCCTGGAATTCACTCTATATACCAGGCTAGACAATGCTGGCCTGAAACTCAGAGATCTGCCTGCCTCTGCCTCTCCAGTGCTGGGATTAAAGACATGGGTCACCACCACTCAGCTTGGAGGGATCATTCTTTAACTCACTATAGAACCCTTAAAGGATCATTTATTTATTTATTTATTTATTTATTTATTTATTTATTTATTTATTTATTTAGCAATATGAGAATCATGCCTAAGGCTTTGGGTATTCTGGGCAAGCACTCCACTGCTGAATCTTATCACCAACCCTTAAAGTATTTTAAGCACAGACAGGACCTGAGTTTAATGGCACTTTCAGGCTGCTGTGTTAAGACAATGTATTTAGGAAAAGTTTAAAAAAAAGGTGGGCCTGCAGGAGGCCACTGGAGAAATAGAGACATTATTTATTTGTGAGACATTATTAATAGTGAGAGAAGGGTGAAGAAAAACTACCAGATTCTGGAACTCTCTGAAAGCAAAATCTTTCCTAAAAGATTTTAGCATAGATATAGGACAAAGATGAAGCCAGTGGACAAATGGAGAATGAGTACTTCAAATTCACTCAGTCAAATATTTACTACTGGGGCATTATAAAACAATAATCCTTAGTTCTAAGGGTTTTATCTGTTAATAGTCAATTCTGATCATCACCATTATTACCAAAATAAATTCCAGAAAGACTAACAATTGGGCAAGGAAACACCGAAATAAGTCACAGTAAAACAAAACTGAAAAAAAAAAAAAGTCTAATCTTGGCAGTGCAGATCAGAAGAAAAGGAACAATTTTTTTGTTGTTGTCAGCAGCAACTAACTGGAAAACTACTGGCAAACGATTCCATTTACAATGAAGTATTAGATAACTAATGATTTATCAAACTCACTAGAGCTAGGTTATGTATCCAGTCAAAAGAATTTACCGAGGTTGAATAGGAAATAGGGTGGAGGATATTCCAGAGATTTAACATGAAATACAGCAGCACAGAGTAACAAACAGAAGAATCTACCAGAAAGTCGGGGCTCAATCCTAGAGCTGTTACTTCCTGGCTGTTACATATTGCAGCCACTAGATCCCGGCTGTGGAGTTAAAACTGAGGCATGTAGTTTAAATGTGAGACACACACTGGAAAAACTTCATGCAGGAAAAAAAGTAAAATATCACATATTGTTACATATTGCTTCCATGTTAAAATAACATTTCAGATGTGCAGGATTATGTAAAATTAACTATTGAGAATCATTTTCATTCTTTTTAGTCTGATGAGGCTGCTAGACAATTTAAAAGTTCACATGGGGCTCGCACTCAATTCCTACTGGCCAATACAGTCATAACTTGATAGGGATTTCAAGAAGTAAACGGCTTTCACTTTCACTCTATTCTTCAACGCTTTTTTTCAACTGAGACTGGAATGGTAATAAACAGAAGATGTCTGTATAAGTTAGCACTAGATAATATTTATAGAGCGCTAGTAGGTGCTGAAGCACAAGATAGATTGAAACCGCGACACTAGTATATGCCCACCCGCTCCAGACTGCCGCTGTAGACGCCTCCTAGAGGTTCCAAAGCGGATACACAAGAGTTGGGAGGAGTTTCCAAGCGCATGCGCAGTCGCACCTCAGTGGGCCAGCCAATGGGATTGAGCAGACAGCCCGCGCATTCCTTGAGACTTCTCCCCACCCCCTCCACTACCCATCCTCCTCGCCACTTCCCTTTGCTTGTCCCATCAAGCTAGGGGCGGTGCAACGGTGGGCGGGTCCTAGCGGCGGCCTGACGGGCCTCAGACGGTAGGAATCTGCAGTTTCTAGCTGTTGGCGGCTTGGGCGGGACCCACGCGGTGCGGTGCAAGATGGCGGATGCAGAAGGTAAGGGTTACGGGTGGCCGTGCTGTGAGACCCCTGAGCTAGTGATAGTGAGGTTGTATTGTGATCCGCGGTTCTGCACTTTCCAGCCCTCACTTTGGCCGCGTCGCCGCTAGGCCCGAGCTCTAGGCGAGTGCACGAGTGCGAGAACCCTCCAGTGCCTAGGCTTCATTAGGTCCGGGCCTCGCGCAAAAGACTACACTCGGTCCCCTTCCATAGGCATCTCAGCCGTGGAGGCGACTGTGTCGTGATAAGGAGACGTGGTAGCATTTCTGCTGCCACTAGACAGGATATGACTAAAATGAGGGTAGCAAAGGAAGGAGTAAAGGAGCCGGGAGCGAGTGTAACTCACACTTGCACGAAAAATTTAAGAGATCACAAGCCCTTACGGACGGTGCAGTGGTTATTTGTGGAACTTTCCAGCCTGTGGACAAGCGCTTCCCTAAGTATATTTGGCCTTGCCACAGCCACGTGGAGAACACGAAGGGAAACCAACACGTGCTAGAGTAATTTACTAGCCAAGCCATCTAGTGCTTGGCCTCACAAACATAAGTTTTCTTCAGTAGTGCTAGTCTTAATATTTTCTTCTGTCTGTCCTGTTTAGACTTAATTTTAAACTTTGGTTTTAGTTTTCAAAGAAATCTCCAAATCTTGAGTTTGTTTCTTGTAGTAATTACTTTCCCAAAGAAGCATAAGAAGAAAAAAGACCGGAAGCCATTACAAGAAGAAGATGTAGCTGTGAGTAGGAAATGTTTTACTTTGCTTTGAGTGAGAGAGATTGAGATAATTCAAACACATTAAAGAGGGAAAATGCTTTAAAAATATTCTCAAGCAATATGTTGGTACTTAGTGGTCATTATGTAGAATCAACAAAACCTGAAATAACACAACTCCCAGAGAAGTTTTCTATCATGCATGGCTTACTAAATGGTGAAATGTTCTCCCTGAATTTTTCTTCCTTATTCCATCAGCAGACTCACAGTTTTGTTAAAATATTGGACTCAACTCACTATCCCTAGAGTTTAGTGAGCTCCTTTTTCAATTCACTTTTAGAGGTCCTATTGACACCCACTTTCAGAAATTTACACCCCTCCTTCCCCTTTTGTTTAAAAGGGTGCACTTCTGTCCTAGTATTGGAATTGCCCAAAGTCAGGTGAGAAGATAATATGTTTCTGCTCTATTGAAGGAAATACAACATGCTGAAGAATTTCTTATCAAACCAGAATCCAAAGTGGCTCAATTGGACACTTCTCAGTGGCCCTTGTTACTAAAGGTATGTGCTGTGTGTATCAGATGAATGCTTGAATTTCATATTTCTAATTAAAAAGCTAATAAAGAATGCTTACTGCTGGGCTGGGCATGGTGATGCATGCCTTTAATCTCAGTGGGCCAGGCCAGCCTGGTTTACATAGAGAGACCCTGTCTCAAAGAAAAAAAAAGAAAGAATGCCTAGTGCCAGCATATTTTACATTTAGAAACCTGCCAAATGATTAAGACAGTCTTTCAATGTATCTGAGATGAAGGACTCATTTATTTAAATTTGTAATTCATCCAATGTTGTTCTGGAATACAGTACATCACCAAAATGTTAATTGCTGTCAGTTTTTAAACAATTGCACATCTGAAATCATGTCTTGTAGAATGTTTCAGTGCCTAAGAACATGAGTTTTGAAGCCAGACACCTTTGAATCAAGATTGTATGTGACCTTAGGCTAGACATTTAACTAACCTCATTGAATCTATTAGTTGCTCATGATATTTTCTCTTTGGATGATGTCCTGGGAGTTACAGCAAGTATTCTATGAAGCATGCTTAACAGTTCCTGATTGCATGTCATAGATTTTATGATTATTATTTAGGGATTTAAATGGTGACATTGAATAATGGGTTGAACTAAAATTTATAATTTTCAGCCGGGCAGTGGTGGCGCACGCCTTTAATCCCAGCACTCGGGAGGCAGAGCCAGGCGGATCTCTGTGAGTTCGAGGCCAGCCTGGGTTACCAAGTGAGCTCCAGGAAAGGCACAAAGCTACGCAGAGAAACCCTGTCTCGAAAAACCAAAAAAAAAAAAAAAAAAAAAAAGAGATGTCTCAGCTTTATAGCTGGTATCCATTTTGTGAAAATTATATATATATATATATATATATATATATATATATATATATTTTTTTTTTTTTGGTTTTTTCGAGACAGGGTTTTCTCTGTGTAGCTTTGCGCCTTTCCTGGAACTCACTTGGTAGCCCAGGCTGGCCTCGAACTCACAGAGATCCGCCTGGCTCTGCCTCCCAAGTGCTGGGATTAAAGGCGTGCGCCACCACCGCCCGGCTCAACTGAGACATCTCTTAACAAAGAGTTTTTTTTTTTTTTAGTTTTTATGGTATTTTGCCTGCATGTATGTCTGTATGAAGATGTCAGACCCACTGGAACTTGGGTTACAGACTGTTGTGAGCTGCTATGTGGGTGCTGGGAATTGAACCTGGGTTCTGGAAGAGCAGCTAGTGCTCTAACCAATGAGCCATCTCTCCAGCCCCAAAGAGGGTCTTTAAATATAAATTTTTATTTCACTTATTAAGAGTGTATGGGTGGCACAGGGGGAGCACACCACACATGACATGCATGTGAAAGTCAAAGAACAACTTGCAGAAGTCCATGCTCAACTACAATGTGAGTTCCAGAAGTTGAACTTGAGTTATCAGGCTTGGCAGCAGGCATCCTTACTCATTGAGCCATCTCACTGGCCTGACCAAGAATTTTTTTTTTTTTTTGGTTTTTCGAGACAGGGTTTCTCCGTGTAGCTTTGCGCCTTTCCTGGAGCTCACTTGGTAGCCCAGGCTGGCCTCGAACTCACAGAGATCCGCCTGGCTCTGCCTCCCGAGTGCTGGGATTAAAGGCGTGCGCCACCAACGCCCGGCCCTGACCAAGAATTTTAATAAACCATATGTATGTATTGGTAAAATAATGAGGTTTGTTTATATCATTTAACCAAGTTGATTTTCTGCTTGATTATAATTCACTATCACTTGAATGGAATCTGTGTTTCTTATGTTGTCCCTGGAAAAATAGCTAGCACACAGAGATGGGAGAGACAATTAAATAAGCATTGCTATTTGTAGTAGGCATACTGAAACTAAATTGATATATCAAGATGGGCTTCAGTTGGTGAATTCTTCCTAACTGGTGGCTAAGCCTTAGGCAGGAGACTGAAAAGGACCAGACAGATAAAGAGCAGTGGTAGGTATCTGGAGCAGAACCAAACTGCTCATGTTGAGGAATGTTGCCAGCCATCTTCAGTTTGGGTGATCTGAGAAAGTCAAAGCTATTTTGTGTTTTATAGTACCCTCAACAGGTCTTTTTAGAGCATTGACTATAAATTCTCAGATTTGTCCTTTTCTCAATAGTATTGGGAGTTTTCCCAGTATATAAGAAGGCTTAATAGTGGTGTTTATAATACGAACAAAACTGTACAATTATGGACTTGAAGGGCTGCCATGCATGGTTGGTGGTGGTACTTACTGACTTGTTTTACTTCTATCGATGTGTTATTAAACTTACGTTATTGCCTTCTAGAATTTTGATAAGCTAAATGTAAGGACAACACACTATACACCTATTCCTTGTGGTTCAAATCCTTTGAAGAGGGAGATTGGGGACTATATCAGGTAAGCATGGTGAAATGGCTCTGTCTAAACTTAAATTATTTTGAAACTGATGCTTTCACATTAGTTATTCATGGAAGTAGTGGCAGCTTAGAACAGCTTTGCCCTGAATATATAGTCTATACATGTGATTTGCTTTTCTTTGTAACTCTTCACACTGTTTTTAGACCACAAGAACAGGTGGTACAATTACTTTTTTTTCTATTCTAGGACAGGTTTCATTAATCTTGACAAGCCCTCTAACCCCTCTTCCCATGAGGTGGTAGCCTGGATCCGACGAATACTTCGGGTAGAGAAGACAGGCCACAGTGGCACACTAGATCCCAAAGTGACTGGTTGTTTAATTGTGTGCATTGAACGAGCTACTCGTTTGGTGAAATCACAACAGAGTGCAGGTGTGTAGAAGAAAGAGTAGGGGGCTATCTCTTTAGTGATTGGAAAACATTCTTTCTGTACATGTTTTACTTCTACATTTTGGCTCTTGGAAACTTTCTTTAGAAAATAAAATCTTAATGCAGGAGTGTCATTTGGTTTCTATATAATAATTCTATTCTCTGTCAAAATCTGGTGGTTCTTTTTTTAAAAGTCCAGACACTAGGCAGGTGTATATTGAACTAACTAGTCCGTTCCTGTTGCTGGGGCATGTCCAATTCTATGCTTGTTGCCGTTGGTTTTTATTGTTTGTTGTTTTGTTTTTGTTTGTTTTTTGAGACAGGGTTTCTCTGTAGACCAGACTGGCCTCAAACTCAAAAGATCTGCCTGCCTCTGCCTCCCAAGTGCTGGGATTAAAAGCATGTGCCACCACTGCCCAGCATGCTTGCTGCTGCTTAACTCTCTGGTCATGCTTCTATCCCAAGTGTCTTTCCATTGTTTTTATTAGAGAAAATTATTGTTAAAGTGCAAAGTGTTTTCTAGTCAGACTAAACAGTAGGTACTCCATCTGCCATCACATTTGGCATTAAAGTGTGTGTATGTTCTTTTTACCTTCCTTTATTTTTTTGAGACAAGGTTTTGCTGTGTAGCTCATGCTGCCTTGGAAACCTGATTCTTCCCATCCTGGCCTCCAAACTGCTGGGTTTAGGTTGTAGGCATGTGCTATGCCTGACCCAAGAAAAAACATCTTCATTTCTCTTCCCTATCTGCAACATGAAATCTGTCAGTATAGATTTTATTGAAACGTGATGTTGGATTCCCTGCTGCTTCTCCCATGTAAAATGGCAATGGTAGAACATAATATAAAACAGAAAACTCAGTGGCCACACCTGACTACTCTTTTGTCATTTTTCAGGCAAAGAGTATGTGGGAATTGTTCGGCTGCACAATGCTATTGAAGGGGGTACTCAGCTTTCTAGGGTAAGTCTATAACTGTAGGGAGGGTGCCTTTGGTGATTTGGGTGTCTGAACTCCTAAATATCTACAAACAGGGAAGTTTTCCTGGTTAGTAGATCTTGTACCCTTTTATGAGTTGTCCTAGCCTCCTGGGTGAAGAACAACCGGTCATATCTTTCCTCAGGAAGAAGTTCTGATTAGCACTGAGCTATAGTGTGAATCCTAATTGGTCTTAATAATAAAAAACCAAGCCAGATTTGGGGGTAAATGCTGAAAGATCAGAGAGACAAAGGAGCAAGCCACAGCCACTTCTTACCTCGCCAACTCCTCAGCATGAAATTACCCCAATATCTGGGCTTTTATTATTAAGACCAATTAGGATTAACACTACGCTGAGCCATCCCTCGATTGAAGAAGAGGAAACTGAACTAAAGGGCCATTAGCTCTTAAGTTATTGAAAGAAAACTTTTATATTTGAATTATGTTCTTAAACTCCCTAAATATGCCCTTTTGTCTTATTTAAAAATGAGCCCACATAATGAATGTTTTTTTTTTTTTTTTGGTTTGTGCTTTGTTCTTAGGCCCTAGAAACTCTGACAGGTGCCCTGTTTCAGCGACCCCCACTTATTGCTGCAGTAAAGAGGCAGCTTCGAGTGAGGACTATCTACGAGAGCAAAATGATAGAATATGATCCTGAAAGACGATTAGGTGGGTCACTAGGCCTAAACCAAGCTGAATTGCTTTAGACCCACAACAGGTGGGAATGCATTCTCAAGGATTCTTTTATGAGTAGAAACTATGAGGAAGTTGTGTAGTTATACACTATTCCCTATGTCTCTTAACTCCAATCTTCTTTTTTTTTTAAATATTTATTTATTTATTATGTACACAGACAAGGGTGCCAGATCTCATTACAGATGGTTGTGAGCCACCATGTGGGTGCTGGGAATTGAACTCAGGACCTCTGGAAGAACAGTCAGTGCTCTTAACCTCTGAGCCATCTCTCCAGCCTAACTCCAATCTTTTTACTTGGTTTAGATAGGGTCTCTCAATTATGTAGCTCTGGTTCGTCTGGAACTTGCTATGTATGTAATCCAGGCTGTCCTTGAATTCACAGAGATCCACTTGTCTCTGAGATTAAAGTTGGGTACCACCATGTCCAGGGTATCTCTAATCATGGTTCAGTTGGAGAGGGGGAATATCATGTGTTTGCTCTAGAAAATAGGTCCTACTTGTTTGTGTGTGTGTGTGTATATTTGTCTTATCTTAGGAATCTTTTGGGTGAGCTGTGAAGCTGGCACCTACATTCGGACACTATGTGTACACCTTGGCTTGCTACTGGGAGTTGGTGGTCAGATGCAGGAACTTCGGAGGGTGCGTTCTGGAGTCATGAGTGAAAAGGTATGCAATTAAGGGACTAGACAGTTTTGGAACTGATTCTTAAGACTGCCCTTGGTAGAACTCTGCTTTACATCTTATGAAAGATTCCAAGGTGTTGAGTTCAGTTCAGGGCAGCTTCCCTGTTCTGTTAATTAAACTTTGGGACATTGAAATTGGCTAAGGGAAATGACTGAATAGAGAGTATTACTCTGTTCATACACTTCCTAGTCTACACCAAGCTTGCTTAGAGCTTGCAGGTGTGACTCAGTGTTAAGAACACTTGGCAAGCATTTACAAACACCACCTGGGTTCCATCCCTAGCAGTACCAAAAATTGGAGTGCCTACCTAGATCTAAGATGGCAACATGTACAAATACCCCAAAGTAGATTCTGAAGTCTCATGATGAGCCTGGACTAGAAAACAATGTATAGTTACATTCAGTTGTCAAAAGTTTAGGGGTCTGATGGATGGATATACAGTATGAAGACACAGAATTTAATATCTGACTGCTTTTCAGGACCACATGGTGACAATGCATGATGTACTCGATGCTCAGTGGCTGTATGATAACCATAAGGATGAGAGTTACTTGCGGCGTGTTGTTTACCCTTTGGAAAAGCTGTTGACATCTCATAAACGTCTGGTTATGAAAGATAGTGCAGTAAGTTATGGATTAAGAGTCCATGTTTGCAGAGAATGTGGCTCCAAAGATGAAATGTTAACATTATAAAGTCATATTTATTGTATTTTTATTTTCCTTGTGGTTACTCTTCCCCCTTTTAGTTGTATAGATTCTCTTTTGTGCCACTAATAGGAAACAGTTATGGCTAGATTTGTTAAATAAGTTAAAACCAGGTATATCACTTTAAAGTAGAATTTCAATAATGTAAATTTAACATTGAAAGAGTCTTTCCCAAGCTACTTTATTCAAGTCCTAAACTATCAATGATATCTAAAAATTTGCCCTCCTTTAATTTGTTGCTCTGTCTGGGCCTAAAATAATCTTGATTTATTTAAGTTACTATAAAAGATTGTTTCAGTAGGTAAAGGTTAGGACTGGAGAGTTTAGAGGTATGCTATTTACCCTGTAGGGACTTCAATGAAATGCTGCTTTCTTCAGTTAAAGTATATTATCATTTTAGACAATATAATCCAGACTTAACTAAGCTGATCATCAGCTCTTATTGTATATTTACTTATTACCTTGTAATTAGAAATGGTCCTAATAATTTAAATATATAGTCATAAGATTTTTTGAAAGACAAATTTCTGTATGTGTAACAGTTTGTGGTTAGATACTTAAGCATATTTAAATCTTAAAATATTTGTAAGTCTTCTGAAAACTTACGTTGTAGCTCATAATAGAGGGGAAAAATTGAAGAGATATATATTAAGGTGTGACACTAACAGGAACTGAGAAAGCTTAACCACATAATTGTATAAATGTACCTTTCTTGTGCTGGGGTCAGACTGTTGGCTTCTGAGTGAATTTAAAGAGAAATTAGAATACGGTCAGCAAGAGATCTAATTGAGTAAAGACAAGATGATAAGAGGTGAAGTGAAATACACGTGCATTGGGGGTCACAGAACTGGAGAAGTGGCCTTAATTTGTACTTATGGGATAATACCATATAGAAATGTGGATGTGATTTAATAGGTCTGGTAGTTTTGTTTGCAAGTTGCTTTGGGTGTTTGTTAATTGCTTCGTCTCTAGTAAATGTACTATTTTGTCCTGACAAAGATTCAAGAGCAGTTCTGTGGAACAGTCTGATAGAAATTTGAGGCAGGTTTTTTTTTTTTTAAATTATGCTTTATTTGTATGTATGTGCATACATATACACGGAGGATGATTGAGGACAACTTGTGAAAATTGGTTCTCTCCTTCCACCACGTGGATTCCAAGGATCAAACTTGGGTAATCAGGCTTCAGGGCAAGTACCTTTACCTGCTGAGCCATTTCTCTGGCACCTAAGACAGGATTTATTTTGTTTTATGTGTATGAGTATTTTGTTTGCATGTATGTCTGTACTACATGCATACCTGGGGCCTACAAAGGTCAAGGACCCTCTTGGACTGGAGTTACATATGTTTGAGAGCCACCGAATGGGTGCTGGGAAACCCAGGTCCCCTATAAGAACAAGCTCTTAACCATCTCTCCAGCCCCTAAGTTTTGGTTTATTATTCTAGATGACAATATTCATGGGTCATGTGATAAAAGTAGAGTCCAATACCCTACTTGTATAGACCAGTGAAGCATTCTAACTTATTTTTATTATGTATATGTTGTGATGTATGTATATGTGTGAACATATGCATACTGTAGTGTCTTTGGAGCTCAGAGTTTAATTTTGTGAAGTCAGTTTCCTCCTTCCATCTTTATGTGTGTTTTAGGATTGAACATGGGCCATCAGACTTGTTGAATCATCTCTAAAGTTTTCTTTAGTATTTTGTAGCATATGTGAAAATTTTAGAGCAGTGCTAGCACATGATAGGTGTTTGTAACTGTTCTGTGTTCTTTCATACTGCATTGTAGTCAGTGAACTATCAGTGCTATTATTCCTATTTTCCACTCTCAGGCTACCTCCCCCCTTGTACTCTTGCTCTGTTCTGGTATGGAAGTAGAACAGGAATAATGGATAACATCTGGCCTTCATGTGATACTGTCTCCATAGGTGAATGCAATCTGCTATGGGGCCAAGATCATGCTTCCTGGTGTTCTCCGATATGAGGATGGCATTGAGGTCAACCAGGAGATTGTGGTCATTACCACCAAGGGGGAAGCTATCTGCATGGGTAAGGAGGGGAGTAGCCCTCATTATTTCTGGAATTGGCTCTGCACCATCAAATCTAGGCTCATTTTAGGCCGGTCCCATGTCATGGTCCCTTAGTTTTATCTAATTATGGTGTCTCCTAGGGTTTGTATGAATAATTTATGGACAGGTTAGTCAGGTACAGATTAAGGAGTGTTGTATGTTTATATGCTCTTGGCTCTAGTGAAATTCCAAGAGTAAGAGTAGTGATGGCTGTCTGTGATGATTAAAGGAGAGATTTTAGTTCACTCCTTGTTTGCTGTCAGGTAACTTGTAGTTAGTATCAGTGACTTTTTTTGGTTTTTCGAGACCGGGTTTCTGTTTTAGACTTGGCTGTCCTGGAACTAGCTCTGTAGACCAGGCTGGTTTTCGACTCAGAGATTCACCTGCCTCTACCTTCTGACTGCTGGGATTAAAGGCGTGTGCCACCACCGCCTGGCACATCACTGACTTTTAATTTGTAAAGGCTTAGCTTCTATTGGATTGATAATCCTTACAATTTACAGTGCTCTGTGGCCTTCTCAGTTAAATCCAGGCTATTTGTTTAATATCCTAATTTGCACCAGAAATAAGTCATATCACTGGGATCCCTTGTCTTAGTTATATGAACAGATGGGGTACCTGTGGGAGGTCCATTCTGATACACAGTAGGAAAGAGATTCTTAAAACTAAATGCTCTATAGACCTGAGGGTGGTATTATACATCATCCCTGTACCTATCCAGAGATACATGCCTTGTTACATTTTCTTCAGTTGCTTTTGTTGAGTGGTTTTTAATTTGGTAAATTTAATACTACTTCAAATGCTTCTTGCAAATGCAAAGAAAAAGCTCAGGATTTAATGAGTTCTAAGAAGGCATAAAACAGTAGAACTCATCTATTACCAAATCATTCTTTTTTTTCTCTTTCTAATGCCTGCAGCTATTGCATTGATGACTACAGCAGTGATATCTACCTGTGACCATGGTATAGTAGCCAAGATAAAGAGGGTAATTATGGAGAGAGACACCTATCCTCGCAAGTGGGGTTTAGGTCCAAAGGTCAGTGACACTAGGTGGTAGCCCTTGCTGGGTTATATTTGTGTTACTAAATACCCACTCAAGCAGCTCTTTGTATATCTCCATTGCCACAGCCTTTTATTATTTGGGGCTGTAGATTATTGATGGTAAGCAGAGGCATGCCCTATCTTGGACTTAAGAGATTCTCAGTCTAGTTGAGGGAAACACTTGGGCATTACTTACGTAAATAATCACAGTTGGGTCGAGAACTATGACTGTCAAGAACATGAAGCTTGGTTCCTAGAATATCCACAGTGAAAGTTCTTTTTCTTCCTGGTTTTTCCAGAAAGGTTTCTCTTGTGTAGCCCTGGCTGTCCTGGAACCTGCTCTGTAGTCCAGACTGGCCTTGAACTCATAGATATCCACCTGCTTCTATGATGAGACCAAAGGCATGGGCCACCACTGCCGGCTAAGTGAAAGATCATAGATCTGGGCAAGGACTTTTACCTTGTGAAGAATAGGTTAGATATTGATGATGATAAGAGGAGGGAAGAATTCAAGACAGTTTTGTAAGGGGCATGAAGCCCTGCTGAGAATACATAAAAATAAACCTTGTAACAGTCTGTGCAGACTGTGTCTAAGCCATGGTGTGTGATAATAATGGCTACTTCTGTATTGATAATAATCTAATGTTTGAAATGCCTCCAGGCAAGTCAGAAGAAGATGATGATCAAGCAAGGCCTTTTGGACAAGCATGGCAAACCTACAGACAACACCCCTGCCACCTGGAAACAAGACTACATTGACTATACGTAAGGATAGGGTTTTCCTAGGACTGGGGTAATGTATACTTACCATTTGGTCATTGATTATAAGTGAGGACAGGAGACTGGATAGCCAAGGGGAGATGGAGGGTTTTATTTGGGGGCAACTGCTAAATGCTAGGCCACAGGTCCTAACAGTGCAGCTCAGTTTTCTTTTCCTTGCTTGGCTCTTAGGCCTGGTCTAGGTAGTAACTACTACTGTACAGGCCTGAGCCTACCTACTAGACAGGGTATGGACTATGGAGAGAATCAATCTGCAAAAACACCTGGTGGGTTCTTAAACCCCTAGACTTTAGGGGTTGCCAAGTATTGAATAACAGGGGACATGACATGATAGGACCACCATGGAAAGCTCTTCCAAGAAATTTAACCTCATATGTGTTTGTCTTTCAGTGATTCTGGCAAGAAAGCACTGGTTGCTGAAGCAGTACAAGCCCCTCAGTTAGCTGGTGAAACAGTTAAAGTCATAAAAGTGAGTGGCATGACCTGTTTGAAATGTGCTTCAAGTCAGGCTAGCCTCTACAAAGTGAGTTCCAGGGTTCCAGGACAGCCAGGGCTACACAGAGAAACCCTATCTCGAAAAACAAAACCAACCACACACACACACACACACACACACACACACACACACACACACACACACACACACACACACACACGTGTGTGTGCTTGGAGACAGAATGCTAAGATACACCAAATGTTTAACAAAGCAGTCCAGCCCCATGTCTTAGCTAGCAAGGCAGGCTTTATCCATGCTGTGGTCCACACACAAATATTGTTTGATACTTGATGCTTATTGGGTTCAGTGGCATTTGTGTTATGTCTGTTGTAGAGGGAGTGTGGGCTTAAAAAGACTGACCTTGGCTCCTACCTCTGACGTGGCAGTCACCTTATATGGAATGTATGTGACACATTTGACTTTACCCTGGGTCAAATGATAGGTAGCATAAGTGTGCTGCAATCAGAGGCCTGGAGGAAACTCAGCAGGGAGCAGAATTGTCAAAAATATCTTCAGACACTGTTGAAAGGAAAAGAGTGAAGCATATGATGGTGACTTAGCTTCCCAAGTTTGGGGGACCACTGTCAGAGCCCCAAATGGTATGTCTGCAGTTATAAATTTGGGTGACTAGTAATAAGCTACGTGGGTGGAATTTGTGATTTGTGCCTGTTTGAGCAGGTTCTTGGAGGTCTTGGAGTTGGTTCACTGACAGTTTCTCAAGGTCTTCTATACCCCAAACTGCTTTGGCACACCCATCATGCCCATGGCCTTCTGTACTATTTAGTGAGATACTGTCTTTTCAAATCTTTAATAAATCAGACACTATTCAAGTTTATAGACACAATTTACTGTTGGGTTTACTTGGAAACTTTCTTGGTAACTTCTCACATTTCTAACTGGATGAATTATTTTTTTAATCTCAGAGGAAGCGGGAAAGTGAGAGTGAAAGTGATGAGACCTCTCCAGTTGTTCCTCAGTTGATGAAAAAGGAAAAGAAGAAGAATAAGAAGAATAAGAAGCCTAAAACCGTGCTAGAAAGTGGGGGCGAGGCTGGAGATGGGGTATGTGTAAACCATGGGTAGCTTTGTGCTGGCTGAGTCTTTGACAGGAATTGTGGTACAGAAGTAGGGTTCTACCATTGCCACTTTTGGTACTGCCCTGTGTTCTGGATTTGCCCTGTCCACTCTCCTTGGACAGACAAGTAGAGACACCCAGCATTTTAGAGCAGTGGATCATGGTTTGAATTATGTTGCTGGTGGGTGGGGAAGATGTATATCTTGATTGCTCAGTGCCCTTTTAAAGTAGATCTCTAGAACTTCACTGAGAAGGTCACAGGCAAAATTTGTTTGACCCCAAATGTCCTTACAGATCCTTGACTGCAATTTACCAGATTTCTTTTGGGAACAGTCATAAATGTTTTGGCAATGGGTATTTTGAACTTACTTTCTCTTTCTTTAGGACAGTGACATCATGAAAAAGAAAAAGAAGAAGAAAGTAAAAGTGGTGGAAAAGATGTCTGAATAGTAAAAGCCACTTGAAGCATTGTGTCCAGCTAGGAGGAGAAATGAAAACCTTATTGAAAAACATTTTGTTGAGGAGTAGAACAGAGGTCCCAAACAGAGTATAGAGTTCTGGTACACTTTAGCCTACACTTGTGACCTCAGTGGTTAGGGTGTGGCCATTTCATCCTATCCTGTCCTGTCCTGTTTTAAGGATATGAGAGATGAAAAGCAGTTTTTGCCACTGACCCCTCTGCTTGCTTGAGTGGGGGAGCATACCTTCAGACATGGCACTGCCTAGTAACTGTCTGCAGCTGTTTACTAATGGCCATTTTAAACAATGCCATAGATAGTTCTCTCCTAGTTTGTTTTTTTTTTAATGTTTGTAAAATTTAAATCTGCTAAATAAAATGGTATAGAACCTTCTGTGAGTAGAAGAATATAAATGAACCATGTTCACTTGGGAAATCTTATCTCCAGTATCTTGTGAGGGCTGCTCTGGTATCAGATATGGGTCTTGCTGGCCTGGTAGTATTCATGGTGTTTGGGCAAGCACTCTGTTGTTGTGTACAACAGGATTTATCCAATTCCATTTGGCTGCTTGTGTTTGTGGGGGAAGCCAAAGCATTCCTATACCCTCCTGTTCTAATGTTTATTTTCTTTTGAAGAATTTGTTCATTGCTAGGAAAAGAATGTGATTTGTAGCTTTTTAAAAGTATTCCTGTTGGGTTTTCTAATTGATAATCTTAGGCTGACAGAACAAAAATGAAAATATTTTTATTAAAAATCTGGGAATCTTTTTTTCCTATTTGAAATTTGCTTTTCCTTTTGCTACTTTTAAATTTCTTGTTTCTGTGTCTTACATTGGCATTGGGGCCTATCACCTGCGGTCGACTGCTCTCAAGGGGGATCATTACAAATCCAGTGTTTGCCAAAACAGAGGGAGAAAGTAGATGTGTTGTAGTGTGCCAGTGGGTCAAATGGGCTTGAGGGTGTCAGGGTTGGGGATATAATTGTTTTGCTGGTGGGAAACTGCCAGTTCTGGTGTTGGCTGCAGGGTGACCAGGGAGAAAAGGGTGGGGTGGAGTGTTAAAAATGATTGCTTAAATATGTGTCCAAAGCCAAGAATACAAGCAGAAGTTTTAAACATTGTGGTGCAGCAAAGGTCTGAGCCTGGGCCTAGGCAGGTATGAAGTGCCTCACCTCACCCCTAAGGTCCTGCTTCTGTGAGATGTATTTTCATTCATTCTAGTATGACTTAATAGGAAGCCTAAAAATGCCCCAAGTGGCTTCTACCTAGAGCAGACAATTTTATGCTCTGTTAACACCATTTCTTAGAGACCTATATTGGCAGTGACAGGTTTTCCAAGGATACTGCTGTAAAAAAACTCACCTGTATGTTAAATCCAGAGAAGCATCTTGCCTGGGCGGTGGTGGCACACGCCTTTAATCCCAGCACTTGGGAGGCAGAGCCAGGTGGATCTCTGAGAGTTCGAGGCCAGCCTGGTCTACAGAGCGAGATCCAGGACAGGCCCAAAGCTACATAGAGAAACCCTGTCTCGAAAAAACCAAAAAAAGAAAGAAAGAAAAGATAACACCCGGCTTTTTTGGGGGATTGTGGTGCAGATGGAAATACAGTTATAAGGCCATTGGCATCTTAACACAGCAGAATTTTTATTGCTTTGGAGGGTTTCTCTAGAGCAGAAATTCTATTGCACAGCTGATTGATTTTGGCATTTTAGAAAGTTTCAGAATATACTTATCCCAGAGTAAAAAACAAGATAGTATAGTTGAAGGTAAAAGAGCTCAGGCATTAGAGGCATGAGGAGAGTTACTTTTTCTGTGCAGCAGTTGTATTTGGATAGTACTTACTGCCAGTTTTCAGAGATCATTTTGAAATCTAAATAGGAAAATTAAACCAGCCCTTTTAGGAGCCTGAGTGAGAAGACTTGAATCCTACTGACATACTTAGGATAGTTGCAGATAGCTAGAAGTTGAAGCAGCCCTGTTTGGATTAAGCAAGGGGGATGGCATTCCAAGTGCTGGGGAGGGGCTGGAACAGGTTCTCCAATTCTGTAAGCTTAGTAAACCCAGGAGACAGGTACCCATTGTGGAGAACTGCAAGCCTGGTCAAAGGCTTCTTGCAATTTCTTAAGAGTTTCATCAACACCATTATTCACCAAAGAGAGGTCAAAGTAGTGAGCATATTGACTACGGATGGCCTCAGAGTCCTTCTGCAGCTGCTGCAGGGCTTCAGTCTGCAAAGAAGAAAGCCATAGCTGAAGCAGCAGCCCCAACTCATAGCAGCCAAGGGGAGATTTTGAACAGGTATTGGTTACATTAACTAGTTCCCTATCTACTATTTTGTTTCCATATTGGGGATCCACAATCAATTAAGAACACTACTTTCTAAAGTAGTGGCTCAACCCTTTATGTTGTGATGACCCCTAAACATAACTGTAATTCTGCTGTTATGATTCATAGTGTAAATTTTTAGATATAAGTATTTGCCAAAGGTGTCGTGACCCACAAGTTGAGAACCACTATACTAAAGGATCCCAAATTAACCCTAATTATAAATAGAGCCCTCTGAAAGGCCAAAAGCAACCTAGCATAGGCTTCACTAGAATTATCCACTTAGTTTCATCTGTTCGTACATGGAAAAGCCATTTTAACAGCTACTAGAGTTGTAATCCCAGGATAAGGACAAAGATTATTGATAATAGGCTTCTGGCTCCAGTGGTCAATAAACTACATAAAAGTAAAAATGTATAGAGAAAAACAGGCTGGGGGGGGTGGTATTTGTAACTGCTTATCAGAGTAAAATACCCAAATACAGAATTCTTATAAATGGATGATAAGATCAAGCCACTGACCCAATGAGCTAAGGACAGCCAGATAAGTCACATTACAAGCAACACAAATAGCTGTTTTGTTTGTGTGGCAATCTCACTAATTTGTTCTGACTGGCTTTGAACTCTAGCCCAGGCTAGCCTCAAATGGTGTTTTGAGACAGTCTTAGGTAGTCCAGACTGGCCTTGAGCTTGCTATGTAACTAACTGGCTTTGGACTCCTGATCCTCCTTTTACCCCTCAAGTGCTGGGATTGTAACTCTGAATAGTAAGTAAACAATCTCTTAGAAATACCACACTTCTAAAATGCTAGCTAAAAAATTAAAAAAAATTAAAATGCAAATGACATGCTATTAGAGGAAAGGAAACAGCTACTCCTAACAGGCAGGCTCCTTTCCCTTTGTAGCCATACTGCACCACATGGTGGATCTGGTGCCACCTCTGTCCTTCATAACTCCCTCTACTCTGTGATGAATCCACATCACATCAGAATCAGGATTTACTCAACTGTCCATCTCAGTTATTAGATCTGTATTATCAGGGACAATGACTGGACCTGACTTGTTTATTAACTATCTCTTGAATGAGTAAAGTATGCATGCCCTTTGTCTTGGCCTTGGAGGAAACAGCTGACCATGATTTAGAACTCTCCACCCACCTTGCATGACCCCTTTCCCACCTGAGTGCCCTGGTCAGTAGGTTCGATGAACACAATGAAAGGTGAAAGCTCAGCTGTTCGAACAATCTTCAGGGTCTAGGAAAAGAGGAAGGAAGAAAAACAAAAGTCCCAGCTGTCTGTCAAAATGTATTCCTTCTAATAAGTGTCACCAATCCCCAATACCACTTTGCATTGTTCCCAGTACTACTGTTCTTGCATCAGGCTGACCCCACTAAAAGTTAGGAAGCAAGCCTGAACTTCCAGGTTTCCAGGAGCTCCCCTTTTTATCACTCCCCCCATTATATGGCTGAACCCATTGTTCCTGCCTTTGTATGCCTACCTACCTGGGGCTCAATGTCAAGGATGGCAATCTTGTCCTGCTTATGAATCTGGTGCACTGTTTCAAATTTGGTGCCAAACATGTTGCCCTGATAGCTGCCAAACTCCAAGAACTCATTGGCAGAGATGTTCCTTGTCATTTCCTCTGTTGAGATGAAGTGATACTCCTTTCCGTCTTCTTCGCTCTTCCTTGGTGGCCGTGTTGTATCTGTGTACAAGGACTCAAATCCTTGATGAGCTCTTGATCCTTGCCATCTATTAATGGCTTGGCCCAAAGTGTCTGTATGGAAACCCTACCCATGTTTGGGGCAGATAATACAGATATTCTTCCCATGAACTCGTGAAGGGCTGATGCTAGGAAGTAGTAGTACAGACCAGAAAATTCTCCATCTACCCAGAATATATTTAAGTTTCAAGAGACAGCCCCATGTAGAATATTCACACTATTCTTCCTACATAAAACCAACAAACCCCAGGAATACTGAAACTCAGAAATGACAGCTAAAATTTAATATAAATCTATGGGCTGTGGTAGAGAATTTATGGAAATTGGTTTCCTTTAAAAAATAGTTTATATGTGTATGTGCATGTGTATTCTGCCCATGGAGGCCAGAAGAAGGCATCAGACCCCTGGATCTGGAGGTACAGGTGGTTATGAACTGCCTAATGTGGGTGCTAAGAAACAAACTCTGGTCTTAAAGAGCAGCAAGCACTCAACCACAAAGTCCTGTTTCTTTTTTTATGACATAGAAAGAAGAACACATTGATTTGGTTTAAACATTTTGTTAAAAAGTTAAAATGTTGGGGCTGGCAATTTCGCAGTAGGTAAAAGCACTTGCCACAGGCCAGACGGCGGTGGTAGTGGTGCACACATCTAATCCCAGCACTCAGGAGACAGAGGCAGGTAGATCTCTGTGAGTTCAAGGCCAGCCTAGTCTACAGAGCGAGATCCAGGAAAGGCACCAAAACTACACAGAGAAACCCTGTCTTGAAACAAACAAACAATAACAACAAAAAACAAACAAGAAACACTTGCCACAGAAGGCTTATGACCTGAGTTCAAGTCCTGGAACCACATATGGAAAGGAAAGAACCAACTCCTATAAATTGTCCTTTGACAGATGCACACACACAGAGTAATAATTCTTTTAAAGAGTTAAAATGTTAAGAATGTTAATTCTTTTAAAGAGTTAAAATGTTAAGAAATAACATTCTAGTGCAGAGATAAATTGTATATTCCCAGCCTCTTCTTTTTATCCTCTGATGAACCATCTCCTTTACCTTCCCCTCAACTTACAATTTCATCTCAGGCGCTTTCTGTTTATTAAAAAAAAAAAAAAAAAAAACTCTAGACTTCCCTGGGACATCTATTTTCTGCTCTACTGGAATGACTCTTACTATGTTCCTAGGAGCAATTCTCAATCAATGATCCATGTGTAAAAAGACAAACAAGTAAAGAATGAAAAAAAAAATCAGGCTCACATCCTTATTTTCTAATTTGATTAGCGGTACCTCTTCTAAGAATATAAAGAACTGTACTGTATAGATTCACCTGATAATGGGAGAGTTATCTACTGGTTTAATTGACCATTGGCTTTATTTTCTTTTATATCTGTCACTGCGATTGATCAGGCCTTCCCTAAGCACTACTCTGGCTTAAAAGACATTCTATGAGCTTTAGAGGCAGCCTAAATATCAAACAATAGTAAAATAGCCAAAAGAACTATAGTGTATCCACTATCTAAATATATTATCTATATAAAAGGACTATAAAATAGCAGACAGTAGAGGACACTGAGAAATTATTTATAAAGTAATACACATAAAATTTAATTCTTGTTTAATATTTTTTTCCTTATTGTTTTTCAAGACAGGGTTTTTCTATGGACCTCTGGCTGTCCTGGAATTCACTTCCTAGACCAGGGTGGCCTTGAACTCACAGGGATCCGCCTGCCTCTGCCTCCCAAGTGCTTAGATTAAAGGTGTGTGCTACTACACCCAGCCTTAATAATTTTTTAAAAATGAGGTTTACTGCAAGTACTGTTATATGGAATAAGAGAATAAGAAAACAAGTTATTTTGTTATTTCAAGCAATTGTAAGTTCATGCTGTGGTGTGTGTGTGTGTGTATGTGATATGCCCTGATGTGCATATGAAAGAGTACAGCCTGTGGGAGTCAGTTTCTGCTACCATGTGGGTTCTAGGGATTCAATTCATGTTGTCATGGTTAGCAGTCTTCTCCCTAGCCCCAAAAGTACGTCTATATTTCCAAATTTTTAGGGTGTGTGTGTGTGTGTGTGTGTGTGTGTGTGTGTGTGTGTGTGTGTGTGTTGGTGCATATACTCATGTATAGAGGACAGAAGACACCCTTGGGTAACATTCCTCAGGTGATGTACACCTCTTCTTTTTTTAAGACTGGATCTTCTCATTGGACTTGAACACTACCAAGAAGGCTATAGATCTTTTATCCCCACCTCTATGAGATTAAAACTGCATGCCACCATGCCAGGCTTCTCAATGTGGATTCCAAAGACTGAAATCAGGACCTCACATTTTCCAAGAACTTTACTGACAGAGTTACCTCCCCAACCCCCAAAATTTCGTTTTTCATAATTGAACATTTAAACTAAACAAGAACAAGACCACACGACATTTCAGAAAAATACTCATGCTAAATTCAGTAACATGACATTGCTGCCTGTTTCTTAGACATAATGTTCCCCTCCAAGGCACCTGAGAAATACTTACATGGGGCAGGGTACACAAACTTCTCTGGATTCTGCCTGAGCAGAGCATTCTTAATATGGCTGCGACCTACCCCACTGGCTCCTGTGTGAGGATAAAGAAAGGCTTCCATTACTTTCACCCAGAGACATTAGTAGGGACAAGATAGGGAATGGGAGATGGATTTCTATATCTCAGTGCTCAAAGTGGGTAGTAGATGAAAACAGTTTGGTGTTGTATCTAGGCTGCAACTAAGTCCTTAGAACCATCAAGAAGATTTGGGGCCACCAAGTAGCTTCAATCATTTGTATCTATTTGGGTGAGAAGTCTTTCTAAGGCCTAAAAGTTAAGATGTAGAACATAATTGCTATTTCTACAAAGGAACCATCTAGTGTGGAGTTTTCTGTTTATTTTGTAAGCCAGTCAAACAGGTGGACAAATAACAAACCTAATCTAAAAGAATTAGATGCTAAGTAGTAGAAAAACTTGTAATGTGAATTGGATCCAGATAGATTACTTATAAGATCCAGAAACTTTATAACTACACTATATGAGGTATGAAGTATCCAAGAGACCACACTTCATTTCTTCCTCACTACCTTTCCTGAAGAAGGGTGGACACATAACACAGGAATGGAAATAAGGACAGAATTGTGCTTTTGAATTAGCAAGCTGTGAAAAGATACCGATCAGCACCAGGGTCTTCCTCTTGAATGCTGGGAGCCGGACAACCTCCTCATATGAAACAACATCCAACTGATCAAAAACTAGAGACAAAGAAAACCAAACCATATTAATTTCCAGAGGTTGGGTGGTAAAGCACTAGCTGGGGCTAAGGAGCTGACACCTGATCCAGCAAGGAGAGAAAGTTGGCATGGTAGTGCAGGCCTGCAGTCCTAGCACTGAGGCCTTTTCTCCAAAAAAGAAAACAAAATACAGGGTGAGAGACAATGGGCATGAAATTAGGGAGGGTTTTCCGGGAGGGATGTTGGATATTTCTATGTGATAAGGAAGTCTGATATATAATAAAGCAAAGCAGAAAGTATCCCCTATGAGAGTTCTGAGGAAAGGACTGACATGAGACCCCATTTAGATTCTCAATGAACTATCTAGAATGTTGGATAAGAAACAAACTGCAGGGGCTGGAATTTAAGCAGAGACTCAGCCACACCAAACTCCAGTTCAACTCCATGCCTCACTGTCTATGTTATGAAAAAAAATCAAAGTCCAAACTTACCAAGGAATGCAGAATGCTTTGCTAATTGGATATGTTAGCACAATGGCTGCAGCAGCTAGAGGAGGTGCTAATAACAAATTGAAGAACAGCATGTGAGAGCAGGCTCGTTCTGTATTACAGATGCACATGCTCCTTTTAGTCCTTGGTTTGATTTTCCCAGCATCCTCCATCTGAACTCTTTATAGGCTCTGTAGGCCAGTCTTTAGGATTCTGATTTTGTATATATATGTTTTATAACTCTATGCTCTCCTCTCTATCCTTCTGACCTGATCTTTTCAGTCTTTTGCAGTCTTAGTAATGTAATGGTTCTTTATTTCCAACACAGATTCCAGCTTTCTAGAACCTGGAACTTGGCTGTCTCATAGGCACTTAGAATGCTATAATATCAGAACCATAACTGTAGTTCTTCAAACATCCCTTATTTTAGGGAACAGAACCAATAGTGACCCAACCACTTAAGATGGAAAAAGAGCTCTTAGGCAAACACTCTTCTCCTTCACAGATGATTAGGCTATGATTTGTTCATGCACTTGTCACTGTCTCAAATGCTCCCAAAAAGATGTAAACATTGAATAAATGGTAGATTAATATTCATTTATTATCATCAACCCATTTGAACTCATGATATTGGAAATATATATTCAGCCTCCATATCTATAAGCCCTGCTTCCTCAGATTCAATCAACCACAAAATGAAATATTTAAAAAAATTTTGCATCTATATTGAACATGTACAGACTTTTTCTTATCATCATTCCCTAAACAGTATAGCATGATTATTTACACAGAAATTGCACTGTATTAGAAAATCAAGATTTTTCTTGAGTTAAGGTCTCACTATGTAGTTCTGCCTTGCCTAGAACTTGCTAAGTAGGTCAGGTTAGACTTGAACTCAGAGGTATGCCTAACTCTGCTTCCTGAGTGCTGAGATTAAAGATGTATGCCTACCACACCCAGGCTACCTATCAAGATGGTTTAAAATTGCACAGGAGGATATGCATAAGTACTATATAAATTCTACACCATTTTATTTGAGAGTATTGAGCAAAAGTGGATGTTGATAACCATGCGGTACTGGGACCAGTCCTCTGTAGATACTAAAGTTGGTGATAAGCAGAATAAAGGTAACTATGGAAAAAAGTCTGGAAGACTTGTTCAGTTGGTTACCTAAGGGATGAGGTGATGAGTAGGAGTGGACAGACCACTAGCCTTCCAGAATAGGCACTGGCATTGTCTCTCACTGCAGTGAGTTTATGAAGATGAAACGAGTAAGGGAAAACCAAAAGAAATGAATACTTTCTATACACTATACATTCCACTGCATATTGCATCCTCACCTCTTTCCTTCTGGTTAAAGAGGTGAGGAAACACTAATGCTAATGGGACCTTGGAGGAAGGGGACACAGAAAACTTACTTGAACTATGCTTAGCCAGATACTTGTCTTTATACTTCTTCTTCTTCCCAAAGGGACTGCAGCTTGGAGCTTCACTTGGAGCAGACTGAGCCACACTTGCCACTCTCCTGTGAGGAACAGATGACCAAAGCTCAGTAGGTCCTTAGTGTAAAAGCCTGTGACAGACTAGGCTACCTCCTTTCTTTTCTATAGTAAATTTTGAGACTGACCTACTTCCTTGACTCTGTAAAATTCTTCAGGCAGAGATGCCCTTACCCACTTCCCTTTCTTCTCTGCAGTTTTATGTGGTCACCCAGGTACCTGGCAGTGGAAATGTTTCCAGGAGGAAAAAATAATTTCTTCACCTTAGTGCAGCCTGACTATTCTTCCACCTTTGAGTTGAGACCTGGAAAATCGGGCTGACACTCACTTCACCATAAGAAATATATTATCCACAACAACTCTAATCTATAAATAAAGCACAGGTATGTACATATAACTACATACATGACTAAAACAATAACTTTAATAACAATACCACCTATTTCTGTGTAATCTATACTGATATTTCTATGCAACATCTTTTGTTTTGAGACAGGGTCTATGTAGCCCAGATGGCCTTGAATCTGCCTCGGCCTTCTGAGCACTCTGAATTACAGACTTGAGATATGATACCTGGCCCTCACTTAAAAAAATACATATTACAGCCTACTAAATTGACTCATGCCTCATTAAGAAGTCATGAGCCACAGTTTCACCTTGTGTTCTCCTGAGCCTTTCTGGGCTATCTGCCTTTCCTGATCTTCCAATTCTCTTCACCAGGTGTTAGTTCTGAAAATGGCCCAGAAGATACAGCATGCTCATGGCTTTGACCAATATCTTCAAGGTCTGCACTGTATTTCCTCTGCTGCTCTAATATTAAACATTTATTGGTGCTATTTATCATCATTGGAAATAGGACCAACCAGAACTCTGTCTTAAAACTAAAGGTCTGTATGTATGTTTGCAGGGCTGACCATTTGATATTTGATAGACAACTGAGCAGGATGCACTCATGTATTTAGGAGTGTGTGTGTGTGTGTGTGTGTGTGTGTGTGTGTGTGTGTATCAACAGTGAAAAAGAGGTCATGAATTTCAAAGAGTATAAAAAGGGATATATGGGAGGTTTGGAAGGAAGAAAGGGAAGGGAGAAATGATGTAATTATATTATAATCTCAAAAAAAAAGGAAATAATTAGTTCTGGTATAGGAACTAACACTCTTTGAGGCAGAAGGTCAACAGTGGATATGGATTTTTCTACCACTGTAAGGGTTATGTGGGGCAGCCTTGCACTAAGTGAGCAATCTGACTGGAGGACAAGAATCTGCATAAAGGACATATACTTAAAATGTAACTGTTTTCAGAAGTTTTCTTACAAACAGTACTGAGTGGTTGAAGGGGTGCAGGAAGCAGGATGAGGGCTCTATAACTGGTGAGAGAGCATTTGAAGAAACAGGCCCATAAAAGGCTCCTTTCCCTGCAACAAATGGCCTTAAAATGAACAGCATCAGCTCCTATGGACCCTTCCTCATCCATTATATAAAGGAAACTAGGACATATGTTTAGGAGATATGGAAAATATACACAAAACAGCAGATTTCTGAAGCTAAGCAATTAGCTACAGCAGGGGCTTTCCATCAGCACAAATGTGGCTCACCATTCCTGCAGCTCAGGAGAAGGGATCAATCCTGCAGACTCCTTGGAGGAGCCTTCCACTCGTCCCTGCCACCAATTGCTGTCATCTTTGTTGATGATCTGGATAATGTCTCCAGTAACAAACTTCAGTCCTGCCTCCTTGCAAGGGATAAGATTGTCCTTTTTGGGATCATAGTCAAACTGTGCTCTCATGAACATCTGTAAAAGAAGGCAAAGAGGACCTCAGGAAAAAACACTGGCACTACAGCATGTACATAAGAAGTCCTGCTGTAAGGAAATGGGAAATGAACAAGCGTGAGGCAAGAATGGTAGGGGAACACCCAAACATGTGCAGCTGGAATGTTCAAATGTTCCTAACTACTTACTGTTGTGTTTGTAGAAGAATCAAAACTGATCCTTTTAATAAGAAGGCATTCCCATGAAATGCCTTTCTGGGTCAACATGTTTCCAGCTATTGAATCTGAGTTGTCCATCTCAGAGTACAGAGCTGCTACCATCCATCTGAAATGGATCTGTTTCCTTGACAAAATACTCTCATGAATATGGTAAAGTTGATAAACATTTCTCTAGAGGACAGTCTAGCAATATAAATGTGCCCATCATCTTCAAATGTTGACATTCTTTGCCTTGATTACTATGCATTTATCTTACATGAAACAGAGCTGCCAGTAATGATTATGTGGATAAGCATGTGTATCACAGCATTATTTATTTATTTATTTATTTATTTATTTATTTTTTTTTTTTTTTAAAGATTTATTTATTTATTATGTAGACAGGAGAGGGTGCCAGATCTCATTACAGATGGTTGTGAGCCACCATGTGGGTGTTGGGAATTGAACTCAGGACCTCTGGAAGAGCAGTCAGTGCTCTTAACCTCTGAGCCATCTCTCCAGCCCCCTTTTTTTTTTTTTTTTTTTTATGTATTTTATTTTCTTTAAGGTATTATGTGTTTGTTTTTTTTTTTTTTTTTTTTTTGGTTTTTTGAGACAGGGTTTCTCTGTGTAGCTTTCCGCCTTTCCTGGATTTCTCTCTGTAGACCAGGCTGGCCTCGAACTCACAGAGATCCATCCACCTGCCTCTGCCTCCCAAGTGCTGGGATTAAAGGCATGCGCCACCACTGCCTGGCTTATCACAGCATTATTTATAAGAGTGAAGTATTGGAAACAATTTAATTTCCTAAGACATTCTTATTTGTCCATGATAAATGGTTAAGTATCTGCTGAGTATATCACCAGTATATAATATATTTTGTAACACAAAAACCCAACTTGTAGAAGAATATCTAATGTCCTTGGCAATCCTGCTGACATTATATGAAATAAGAACATTATTAAACAGAATAATCCTAGAATGGTCAAAATTTTAAAAAGAAATGTTTATTCTAGAAAAAATGACTAGAAGAAATTATTCTAGAATTTAATACTGATTTTCTTGGTTAGTTTTTATCATCAACTTGACACAACCTGGAGTCATCTGGGAAAGGGAACCTCATGTGAAGAATAGCTTCAGAGTGACCTGTGGCCATGTCTGTTATAAATTGTCCTGACTGATGATGATATGAGAGGACCCAGCCTACTATGGACAGCATCATCCTTAGACAAGAAAGCTTGGGTTGTGTAAGAAAGCTAGCAGAGAACAAACAACAGAGCAAGCCAGTAAATGGCATTCCTCCATGTTCCAGCCTCAGATTCCTGCTTTGAGTTCTTACCCTAGCTTCCCTCAATGATACATTGTGATCTGGAAGTGTAAGCTGAAATAAACCCTTTCCTCCCAAGTTGCTTTAAGTCAGAATGTTCTATTATAGCAACAGAAAGCAAACTTGGACACTGGTTATCTGTGGTAGTAACATTAGGGAGCATAAATATAGCTCAAACAAATAAGGAAAGAAATAATAAGGAGCAGCAAGAATTAAAATAGAAAACACCATTTAGAAAACCAAAAAGGGCCAACTGGTTCTTTGAAAAGATTAATGAAATTAAGAAAACAAAGGTTACAAATTACTAGTAAAAAAGCCAGGTGTAGTGGCCCACTCCTTTAATTCCAGCAGTTGGTCTCTGTGAGTTCAAGGCCAGCTTGGTCTACATAGTGAGTTCCAGAACAGCCAGAACTACATAGTAAGACCCTGTTTCCAAAAACAAAATCAAAAAACAATTTACTAGTAAAGATCCTAAAGATATTCAAGAGGTTTTAATAGGATATTGTGATAATTAGGCATGACTGCCCACATCTGTAACCTCAACAGACAGGGACACATAGGTGAATCTCAGAAATTTGCTGGCCTTACTGAAATGGTGAGCTTCAGGTTCAGTAAGAGACCCTGTTTAAAGGGAATATGACATCGAGTGGCAATGCAAGATACCCAGGGTCCTTCTCTGTCTTTGAGAGTACACACAACTTTACACACATGTGCATATGTATACACACACTCAAAAAGTCATCTTATGAGCAATTTCACACCAATACATTTGACAAGACCTGATGGTTTTTCTCTGGTCAAATTTTGAAACAGTTGAAGAAATAGGTTATTCTCACCCAAATACAAATAGCAGAGAATTCTAGAGCCTCCCAACTCATAACCATAATACCAAAATCTAACAAGAGCCTTCCATTCTCTCTGAGGATCAGGGATATAAAAATCCAAAATGAAATAATAAATCAAACACAGCAATTTATCATAAGGATATGAAGTCACAATCAAACAGGATCTAGTTCAGCAACACAAAGTTTGGGACATTAACAAAAAAGAATGGAGAACAATCACATGATCTTGTCACTAGGTACACAGATAAAATTCAACACTCAACCAATATTAAAATTTTAACAAATGTGGAACAGAAGGGAGCTCCTTGTAAGCATCTTGGGGCTGGAGGGATGGTTCAGATGGCAAGTACTGCTCTTCCAGTGGACCTGAGTATGACTTTCAGCACCCATATTAGGTGGCTCACAACCAGCTCCAGGGAAATCTTGATACCTCTGGCCTCTATGAGCACTTGCACTTATGTGCACATACATACAGACACATAATTAAAATAATAAAAATAAACTAAAAAACCTACAGCCAACTGTAGGTGGAAGTTTCTCTCCCGCCTGCCTGTTCCCAAATACCCAGAAACCACTTCCCAAATAATTGACTTGGAGGCTTAATATTACTTATAAGTGCTTGGCCAGTGGCTCAGGCTTATTACTAACTAGCTCTTACACTTAAATTAACCCATGATCTATGTTTAGCCACATGCCTTGGCCCTTTTCTCAGTATGACATTCTCATCTTGCTTCCTCTGTGTCTGGCTGGCAACTTCTGACTCCTCCCTTCCTCTTCCCAGCATTCTTAGTTTGGTTGCCCAGCTTACACTTCCTGCCTGGCTACTTGCCAATCAGCATTTTATTAAACCAATTTGAGTGACAAATCTTTACAGTGTACAACAGCATTATCCCACAGCAGCCAACATACTTTACAATGAAAAAAAGATTTCTCTTCTATACTGAAAAATAGAGAAGGATTCTGCCATTACCATTTCTATTGGGATTTTGTGAAGATGTCTCCTTTCCTAAAAATGATATGGAGATTTAATGCAAGGGTAAATAGACTAATTACACGGAATAGGCCTACATATATGACTTAAGATAGGTGATGGTGCATATAATATGAATAGGATCTTTACTTCAATTAATAGTATTGAGTCCACTGATATCCATATGGAAAAAGTGAACTCTTGACCTCTTACTTTACAATATCACATAAAAAATCCATTTAATTCTACATGGGTTTAGAAGAAAGAGTGTCCTTTTGACCTTGTAGTAAGCAAAAAGAAAACAAAGTACTAATTATATGAGGGAAAAAGGTAGTAATTTTGATTTCATTAAGAATCTTCTTCTACAGCCGGGCGGTGGTGGCGCACGCCTTTAATCCCAGCACTCGGGAGGCAGAGCCAGGCGGATCTCTGTGAGTTCGAGGCCAGCCTGGGCTACCAAGTGAGTCCCAGGAAAGGCACAAAGCTACGCAGAGAAACCCTGTCTCGAAAAACCAAAAAAAAAAAAAAAAAGAATCTTCTTTAGTCATTAATAGTACCATGAAGAAAATAAAAAAGCAAATTTGAGATACATAGGACAAAGTACTCTTTGCTTTAGAAAATATGAGGGATTCCTACAATTTGGTAAGAAAAATTCAAGCTTTACCAAAAAAGTATATTCAAGTAGAAAAAAACATATATAAATAGTAAATGGAGCATTCCCCAAGTATCAGAGAAATACAAATGAGAATCATGATGTAATACTACCCCGATAATGGCCAAACAAACAAAACCAGACAATTCTAAGTTTTGGTGAAAATATGGAATAAGTGTCATACAAGTAAGCACATTTGAGACTATAAAATGGAACAACTACTTTCAAAGACCGCTGGGCAATACTCCTAAAATCAAAACACACCTGTGTCTTAAAATCCATCAATTCTACCCCTCAAAATAAAGGTATAAAACACACATCCAAGAAAGTTCATAGTGACCACCATGCCATGCGGCTGGGCCTGCTGAAGTCAGTTCCAGAGGCAACAGTGTGGTGTGGGCCCCTGGCCCGGGCTGCCAAGATAAACATCCACAATGCCCAGCCCGAGGACCTGATGAACATGCAGCACTGCAACCTGCTCTGCCTGCCGGAGAACTACCAGATGAAGTACTACTTCTACCATGGCCTGTCGTGGCCCCAGCTCTCCTACCTCACCAAGGATGAGGACGGCAAGATAGTGGACTATGTCCTGGCCAAGATGGAGGAAGACCCCGATTATGTTCCTCATGAGCACATCACCTCTCTGGCCGTGAAGTGCTCACACCAGCACCTCAGCCTGGCCCAGAAGCTGATGGACCAGGCCTCACGGGCAGTGATGGAGAACTTCTGCTCCAAATATGTGTCCCTGGACATCATGAAGAACAACAGGGTGGCCCTGCATCTCTATTCTAACACCCTCAACTTCCAGCATTGCTTGTCTACATGTCTCAGCCACATCTATCCTGTGAACGAATGTCTTCCCTGGAGTTACCTCACAGTGTCTCGAATGGCTTCTCATTTTCAACTCTCCATGACCTTCCACATAAAGCTACTGTGATCATGAAGGAATACCTCAGCACAAGAACCTGCTGTACAAGAGCCAAGGAAGCTTGAGGCCTGCCATGAGAGAGCATCCCAGACCTCCTCTCACCATGCTGCCACTGTACTGTTTGCAGTGGTCCTACCTTGGCCTGTGGTCATGCGGCACAGTTGTCTCCTAGAAATGCCAAACAGTAAGCAGGGACAACTCTTGAAACTTCCAGTTTGCAGATTTCGCCTTTATTTATCTGGGTTTCCATCATTAAGAGGGTAGTTGGCACCATCAAGTTAGACCTCATTCCCCCTTCCTCGTCCAGTGCAAGTTGTCTGTTTACTCTCGCTTTCTCTGGAACTCCGTGTCCTGTTCTCTGCCTTCAAGGGGTATTTTTCCCCCTTTCCCAGTGGGAGAATGTGATAACGAAGAGCTCTACTACACCACACAAGCAGAGTATATGGATTTTAAGAAAAGAACAAGCAGTAATTAAACTGGACAATCATCTGCTTGCTCGCATCAGTTGCTTTCTGTCTCTGTGTTTGCTTTCTGTTGTAATGATGTCACTTGCCATTCTTGAGGTCGGAGAGTGCACGTGCAGTGCTACGGCATTTACTAACATGTAATCCTGTGGGTCACCCTGTAAGGTGGGCATTATTAATTATCTCTGTTTTACAGATAAACAGAAGCAGTGCAGCAAATAGCTGTTTGGGACTTCAGCCCAACCTGGCTCCTGTTGCTCCTGTTCAGATTCTGTATTTATGTGCAAAACAATGTTAAAATGTCACAGAAAGGAGACTGCTGTTTAAAACTGTTCAGTGTTGTTGACTTAATATATGACAACCACATGCCAAATGTAAATATTTATCTAATCTTCAATTGTAGTCCCTGTTAGTGACTTAGAAAATATAAGTGAAGGAAAAGGGCTTTGACGCTGCAGAAGTCACAGGTAGATCAATTTAGAACTGAGTAATGTTTTCATGTTCTCTGAATTTTAATTACCAAAATATCTGTTTATGTTTAGATTTTTATGAAACTGGAGTATATGGATTTATATCTAAGCCCTGACATTAACCAGCTGATGGCAAGAGATAAGTCTGTTCTCTGTAATCCATATCAGCCCTGATAAGTACGTCTTACAGATATACCTCAGTATGTGGAGAATGCCTAAGGGTGAAGGATTACCTGAGGCAGAGCTAGAACTCCATTTTGTGTGTCTACCTGGTCCTCTCTGTCTTTCCATTTTCCTTTTTAATTTTCTCCCTTACCTCTTTCCCCTCAAGCATGTGATTATCTCTTTATTTTTAAATATTACCACTTCCTAACATCTGTCTCTAGGGCAGCATAATCTTACTGATGAAACATTCCATGTTTTCCTTGAGCCCTGGGCAATGTCTTCGTGTTAACAGCTCAGCAGATGGAGAAACAGAAGGAGTAGCCTCAGCTTACCTGAGTGATTTCTCTCCAGCTCAGCACCAGCCACATCGAGTCTCTAGTAACCTGATGTTAATCATCGGAGCAATTGGGAAATAAGAAAGGTTTCCAGACATTTGCAGTGCCACTGACTAAAACTATTGGCACATTTCTTTGTTACCAGGGGACAACAGAAACCCAGCAATGCAGCAGTCTACCTAGTTTGGGGTATGCCTGTTTAGATAATAAGAGTAAACAGTATTTAACATTGTTTAGGGCATGAATTAACAAGTTCTGGGTGATCCCACGAGAGCGCTGCTGACTGAGCAGAAGCAGCAGTTTCTCCCAACTCTGGGATGGGTACCTCATGCTGCTTTTGTAACAGCATTGTTCTTTTCAGACAAAAATTATGATTTTTTTTCTGAATAGACTACTTACTTTTTACTTAAGCCTGATCCTAGAGAGACCAAATCAAGGATGTAGAATAGTTCATGGTATGAGTACAGATGTGCCGGCTGTAGAGAATGACTCATACCCCTTCTTAATGTGTGGCTTTACTGAAACTATTGAGTGGACCTGGGTCTGTCAGCAAATTGTTCAAATGTATTACTCACCAGAATGTTAAAGTTTTGTTTAGTTGTGGCATCTACTTGTGAATGAAGCCTGTTAAAAATTTGGTTTTCCCTTTGAGATAAGAGCAATAAGCAAGAGATGATGGAATATGGGAGTGAGTGAGATACATGGAGTAGTGCTGAAAATGGAATCAAAGCTTATAAGCTTTGAAGGATCAAGAAATAAAGAAATTTTTCTAATTAAAAAAAAAGAAAGTTCATATCAGAAACAAAGCTGGAAACCCAAAAGTCCATCAACATCAAAATGGATGAGTAACTGCCCCATATTTATAGAATGAATCAGAGAAACTGAATCATCTACTGCTACAAGTAACCTGGATGACTCATATAAATATAATACTGAATAAATGCAGTGGCATTCAAAAGAATTTCTACTATATAGTTCAATTTATATAAATTTCAAAATGAGGCAAAATTCTTCTCTTATGTTACAAGTCAGGGTTGTGGTGAGCCTTAAAGAAATATGGTGAGGAGTCATAGCTGCTGGACATATTCTGTCTTTTGAATTGGGTGCTATTTAGAAGGATGTGCTTAGTTTATGAATACATAACCAGTTTTATACTTATGATCTATTTACTTTGTTATATGAATGTACACAAACAGCAAAACTTCAATTTAAAAGTTTAAGACTATACTACCATACTACAGGTAACTTATGATAGAAATTTTAGGTTTGATATTTTATTTTATTTTTTTTTTTTGGTTTTTCGAGACAGGGTTTCTCTGTGTAGCTTTGCGCCTTTCCTGGAACTCACTTGGTAGCCCAGGCTGGCCTCGAACTCACAGAGATCCGCCTGGCTCTGCCTCCCGAGTGCTGGGATTAAAGGCGTGCGCCACCACCGCCCGGCAGGTTTGATATTTTAATATTTATTTTTATTTCTGTTTTTACTTATGTGTGTGCATGTACAGTTGCCTGTGGAGGCCAGAAGATCAGATTCCCTAGAGCTAGAGTTATAGACTACTGTGAGGTACCTGATGTGGTTACTGTGAACCAAACTCAGGTCCTCTGCCATTTCTCCAGCCCGAGGTTTGGTATTTAAAAAACTTTTGCACATTCATTTTCCAAGGTCCTGTTCTAGCTATTCCTTAGCTACTAATAACCTGTTTCTATCACCTCCATCAGTGTCTTTTTCCTCAAAGAAAAAGGAATTAAGCGATGAGGAGACTGATCAGTTGAGTTTATAAAGTGTTTGCCTCCCAAGGATGAGGGAATTGAGTTTGATCCTCAGAACTCACATTAAAAAGTTGAGCCTAGTGGCATACACTTATAAACCCAGAGCTGGGAAGGCAGAGACAGAAGGATTCCTGAGGTTCACTAGCCAATCAACCTAACCTATTGATGAGATTTAGACTAGCGTGGGGGTGGGGTGGAACTTTGTCCCTCCCCCCCCCAAATGGAGACTGGTGAGATACCTCAGTTGATAAAGTGCCTACCACACAACTATGAGAACCTGAGTTCAGATCCTCAGAATCCACTAAAAAAGCTAGGCACAATGATGTGCTTCCTGTAATCCTAGTATTAGGGGTAAGAGGATTGAGAAGAAGAGACAGGTGAATCCCTGAAGCTCATTGGCCAACCATTCTAGACAAATCAGTGAATTTCAGTTTCTCTGAGAGACACTGCCTCAAAAACAAAACAAAACAAAAAACAAAGGTGAAGTGAGGTAAATAAAAGACATTTAATATCAACCTCTGGTGTCCACATTCATACACACATATGTACACATGTACATACACACTCATAAGCACACCCCCTACATACACACAAAGATGAATGACACCTGAGGAATAACAACCAAGGTTGTCCTTTGCCCTCCACACATGTGCACTTGAATAGACATGAACAAGCACAAGAGAGAAGAAAAGAAAAGAAAAGAAAAGAAAAGAAAAGAAAAGAAAAGAAAAGAAAAGGATATGAGCTCTTTTATTTTAGTTGAGAGAGTGGATAACAGGATCCTATGCCAAGCAGCTAAACACCTGTGAGAGACTCAGAACTTAAAGTTATAGGATTGTGTCACTTTCAGTACAATCTCAAAGAAAACAAAACAAAAAATGGCATTACATACCTGTAGTGCAGGAAGACGACTCTGTTGATTAGGAATTACTTTTAATGAGATCATTCCTTTGGTTTCCTTCTATTAAAAAAAGAAAAGAAAATGATAGTGTAAAGAAAACTAACTTGGGTGACATGGGGTTTTATAGAATCAGAGCTTTCACTACAGAATCATCTTCATAGTTTGAGATTTTGTCAGATAATACCTCCTGAACCACGAGAGTGTCATATGCTCCCTATACCAGCATTACTGAAGACAAAAATAATAAAGCAAAAGCTCATAACTTTCTCCTCTTTTGCTTTTGGTTCCCAAAGGTCCCCAGAAGTTCCTAAAATGAGCACAAATATACTTTTTTCCACCCCAATAAGAACATTGCAAATATTATAGTTATGTATAAATATGATGCACACATATGTGTTTTTGTGTTTCTTTTGGTTTTTGTTTTTCTGTATAGCTGAGGCTTGCCTTAAAGTATGATCTGTAGTAGTATTTTCTAATCAGGACTGTCAGCCTGCAAATAATGACACAGAGACTTATTAATTATGAAAGCTTGGCCTTAGCTTAGGCTTTTTCCCAACTAGCTCTTATAACTTAATTAACCTGCTCTTATCAATCTATGTTCTGCCACATGGCTTGGTTACCTTGCCTTTGTACCATATGTCCAACCTTTTCAATGTCTTGCTGGCAGCTCTCAAGTGCCTAGATTCATCCCAAGTTCCCCTCTTTTCCCAGAAGTCCTGCCTATTCTCTCCTGCCTAGCTATGGGCAATTCAGCTCTTTATTAAACCAATTACAGTGACACATCTTCATACAATGTAAATATTTCACAATGATCCTTCTGTGTAGTCAGATTTTTCTTTGGGCAACCAGCTCACAAATGACATGGAGACTTATTAGTTATGAAAGCTTGGCCTTAGCTTAGGCTTATCTCACTAGTTCTTGTAACTTAAATTAACTCATTTATTTTAATATACATTCTGTCATGTGGCTCATTACCTCATCTCTCCATACTGCCTATGCTGCTTACTCTGTGTCTGGCTGGCAACTCTGCCTTCTTTTTCCCAGAGTTTCCTCTCTGCCCAGAAGTCCCATCTATACATCCTGCCTAGCTATTGGCCATTCAGCTTTTTATTATGCCAATCACAGCAACACATTTTCACACAGCGTACAAATATCCCACAACATTTCTGCCTCTGGCTCCCAAGTGCTACCACAACTAGAAGTATATACAAGTTTAACTTGTAATTTTTTTTTAAAAAAATATTCATTTTGGTTTTGTTTGCTTGTTTTGAGCCAGGTATCACTCTGGAATATAGCCTGGAACTTACTACATGGCTCAGGCTAGCCTGGAACTCAAGTGATAGTCTGCCTTGGCCTCCTAAGAGCTGTTATTACAGGTATGAGCTATTGCACCCAGCTCAATGATTTATTTTGTAATTTTGTCACCATAACTACAGGTGATCATCCTCTCTTTTTTTCTTGCAATTTGAATAATAAAATACACATAATTATCACATACAAATGTTTTCAAATTATGTATATATTATATAATGGCTAAAAAGTTAATTAAGGTATGTATTACCTCACTACTTATTTTTTTATTTTTTTTTAATATTTATTTATTATGTACACAGTGTTCTGTCTGCATGTGTCCCTGCAGGCCAGAAGAGGGCACCAGATATCATTACAGATGGTTGTGAGCCACCATGTGGTTGCTGGGAATTGAACTCAGGACCTTTGGAAGAACAGTCTGTGCTCTTAACCACTGAGCCATCTCTTTTGTTGTGAGAATACTTGAGATCTACTCTCAGCATTTTTTAAAGAATATAATTCATAGTTATTATAGTAACCATGCGGTACTGCAGAGTTTTAAAATTTTTTTAACCTTTATTTATTTCAAGACTTATTTATTTATTATATATACAGTGTTCTGCCTGCACATATGCCTGCAGGCCAGAAGAGGGCACCAGATCTCATTATAGATGGTTGTGAGCCACCATGTGGTTGCTGGGAATTGAACTCAGGACCTCTAGAAGAGCAGCCAGTGCTCTTAACCTCTAAGCCATCTCTCCAGCCCATCCACAGAGTTTTTTTTAAATGTATTATTCTTATTTATGTGGAATTTTATAACCTTTGACCAACATTCCTCCATGATCCCCACCAATTCCCAGCCTCTGATCAGCACCATTCCACCCTCTACTTCTACAGGTTTGCCTTTCTGGACTCCACATATATATCAGTTTATGTGATGTCTATCTTTCTGTGTCTGGCTTATTCATATAATGTCTTTCTCCTAGTGCACCCATGTTATAACAAGTAATGGGATTTTCTTCTTATATAAGACAGGACAGTATTCCATAGTGTGTATATACCATATATTTCTAATGTATTAGACCATTGACTCCATAGCCTGCCTAGAATGAATTGTGCAGTAGTAATTAAGTATATTTTCAAAAAGTTATTGGCCAATAGCTTTTTGTTTATTTTGCCTGGTTTCCTATTTGCTTATTTTTTCTAATAAAAATTAGATTTCTCTAGAATGATTAGCTCTTTTCTAGTGTACTGTCTTCTCAGCATATGCTCATTTACAAGCAGCCCAATGTCAGAGGCCCACTTAAAGGGCCAATTTTCTGACATCACTCCTGGTACTAACTATGATATTACTGGGGAATCCAGTAATAATTAGGTAGCACATTCAAAAAGGGAGTTTGAAGAGTTTCATGAAGGATGTATTCACACAGGCGTGCATATATTCAGGAAGAACTCTCTCCTTTGCTGGATTTTTTGAGGATGCCCACACCTGTGTGAAACTGGTACCTACAGGAGCAGGTTTGGCAAGTAAGAATAGGGACATAAATACCTTTTCTAACTGCTTGCTGAAGTCCAACTGATATAGACATTACAATCAGCCTGCTGAGGCACAAGACAGAGTCAAGAAAGATGGCAAAGAATCAGGAAGGGCAAACAGGAGAGGCAGCACAAACACCAAGTACAATGCTGCAGATAACAGATTCTGAGAATACAGATTGAATGAAGCTAATTCACCTGTTCAAAGCCATAGAGCAAGAATAAAGATTCAGAAATAGCAATACACACTACAATCTTCAGATGCCCAGCGCAATATTCTAGTCATTTTATGAGATTGATGCTCTCAGTTATTGGCCCTGCTTTGCAGTTTTACTAAATTAAAGCAGAGAAAAATCATTTCTTGGACAGACTATCAGAAGTGATAACAGCCCTCTCAATAAGGTAACCATGCTTTTGCAGAGAAATGAGATAAAATGACACCAGTGCCCATTAACCCTTCATGAACATAGAAGACAATCTTTATTTAGTACAGAAAATACCCACCATTGCCTTCTGCAGCTGGTCTACTGAATGATTAGTCACATTTGTGCCATTGATTTCTAGGATTTCATCCCCCACGTGAAGGGAGCCTGCCATTAAACAAACAAAAAAACTCAATACACAAAAGAATAAAAATTCAAACAAGAGCTGTCAGTATAGCTCAAGAGTACCACACAAAAGAAATCACAATCTAGGACATTTTATAAAATAAATAAAACTCATTCATTAGAAATATTTAATTAAGAGAGATAAAGAACAAATATGGTTCTGAATTCATCTAGGACAGTTCAATACTGCCTCATCCTTCTTGATATTAGTCATCCAAGAGCTTTGTAAAAGCATCTCATCCTTGTATTCCTGGAATTAGAGCAGCTGCCAACCAACCACAGGAGGCTATTATCCAGTGAATTCAATGTTTCTTTGTTATTGTTAAACTAAATCTCCAATGTGTTCTTAAATGGTTAGTCAATGTTAAAATTCTATGTGAAGGCTGGTTACCAAATTCATGTCATGTTACCTTGGATTAAAAAAAAGGTAAAACATAAAAGGGTAAGAATTAATGAGGTAGGAGACTCACTGGAATAGCCATACTCCAACATTAGGAATAGTTTCTAGTACCATATAGGCTATCACCAGCTGCTGAAAATATGCTATATTTTAACTTATTATTCTGTTCTCTCATTGCTCCCTAAAATATGCATCTGAAAATTGCTGGTACTCTAACATTAAGGAAATACAATAGTTAATTATAATTACTTAAATTTGGTTTTCTCATTTAAGCTGTTACTCCAAGAGGGTACAGATACAGATTTGTTTACTGTTACATATCAGTCATATGTAATGCATGCATATAGACATCACTTACTAACTAAATGGGAAAAATATCATTATAAAACAATATAGAAGAAGGTGCAGAGGGCCAGGTGGTGGTGGCAGCTGCACATGCCTTTACTTTTAGTACTCAGGAAGCAGAAGCAGGCAGATCTCTGAGTTCAACACCAGCCTGGTCTACAGAGCGAGTTCCAGGATGGCCAGGGCTTCACAGAAAAATCCTATTTTGAAAAAAAATGAAGGTGCAGAGGGAGATATGGTGGTACTGAGTAGTTCATACTAAGATCTTACCATGCAATTTTCTAAATAAAGGGTCAGTATGGTTTTTTTTTGACAGGTTTTATTTTCTGTGTAGCCCTGGCTGTCCTAGAACTCAGTTTGTAGATCAAGCTGGCCTCAAACTCAGAGATCTGCCTGCTTCTGCCTCCTGAGTGCTGGGATTAAAGGTGTGCGCCACCACACCTGCCTTAAAGAGTCAGTTATTAAGTCACAGGATCTCTTGGCACTCGCAGAAAAATGCTATCAGTTTTGAGGACTATAAGCTTCACGTCCCACACCACTGAACAGAAAGTAAATAATTAATCCCAGGATAAAACTAGACTTAGGACCCCTCCTCCCTGCCAGAGTACCTTGTCTATGAATCATGCCACCATGGAGAATTCTGGCCACAGTACATGACTGTTTTTCATTAAGCTTCAAAGTAATTCCCTGGAATAAAGGCAATGGAACAGTAAGCTTTATTTTAGTCCTTTCTGAGGATATCTTCAAAGCATCTTAATGAAAAATTGCAGGGAAAATCATTTCCATTTATATCAGGGGCAGTTCTCAAGGAGAAAGAGCAGGAAGCTTGCTCTGAAAGAAGCTTGAGATGGGGACAAAGAAACACAGCAGTGAACCTGGCAGAGTGTACAATTCCATGAGTGGCCTTTGGCAGTTTTATGGCCCAATGACTTCACTAGTAGAGTGTAAATGATGAATGACGATAGGACAAGAGATTACCATGGGCTCCTCGGTGATCTTCTCAAACTGTATGAGTCGTACTTTCCTTGCCTCCTGCCCTTTAGCATGGGCAGGGCTACCTGGAACAGTAGACCCATTGGTGTACATGTCCTCAGTGGCAACATTCAACTGGTTCAATGTAGACTGTCAAATGAAAACAAATTAGTGGATAAAGTAAACAGCAAAGGCACATGGTCAGTCAATTATCTGTAATTAGAATCTAAAAGGCTTTGAAAACCCAATTCTTTCATAAGGTTGACATCTACTCTCATTTGAATCCATGTGAAACTATTTTGTAAACTTTACTTATTCAACTTAACACACACATTTCATTAGGCCACTGCAGATAAAGGAATGATTTTTATTAAAATTATTCTGAGGGACTAGAATGCTCAGTGGTTAAGAGCACCAACTGCTTTTTGTGAGAACTTGGGTTCAATTATCATGGCAGCTTACTACTGTCTATTGAGATACAAAATGGTACAGAAACTGCAAAAGGCAAACATAAACACCCATTTATTCTGTGGTTCAGCAATCCTATTCTTAGGGGTTCATTCAAGATGAAAAAAAAATCTGTCCACATAGAAACTTGTATGCAGATATACATAGCAGGTTTGTGTTCCCAATAGAAACAATAAAGATGCTGACATACAGGAAAATACACAAGACAGTTGTTGATGCATACAAGAGCTCAAACTACAAAATAAAAAAGATGAACTCAGAAACCTGTTGAATAAAGAAGTCCTATTAAAAAAGAATATATACAATATGATAAAATTTATGTGATATTTTAGAACAAACAAAACTGTTGTAAATAATTAAAACAGTGGTTTTCTTGAGGGAAAAGGACTGGCATGAGAGAATTAGAATTCTAGTAATATTCTATACTATGATACCGTGTATAATAGCATATTCAAGATTTTTGTATTTTATTGTGTTTAAATTTTACCTTAAAAAGTAACCATAAACAAGCTGGGCAGCGGTGGTACACACCTTTAATCCCAGCCCTTGGGAGGCAGAGGCAGGTGGATTTCTTTGAGTTCCAGGCTAGCTTGGTCTACAAAGAGAGTTCTAGGACAGCCAGGACTGTTACACAGAGAAATGCTGTCTTGAAAAACCAAAGAAAAAGAAAAAAAAAGTAACCATAAATACTGAACTCTAGGCTGTGATATACACACTGAAGCTCTTTGAGGTGAAGTACTCTGACAACTGCAGCTTGCTTTCAAATGCAAAAAAAAGTGGATAGATAGGTGTTTTTAGGTAGATATATGTGTTAAGGCAAACAAAGCAATATGTCAATTATAGAAGCCAGAATGATAATTTTTTTTCATCTTTTCAGTAAGTTTGAATTTTTCCAAATGATATCAGTGAAGAATAGCATTAAGAGAGTAAAAGGGGAAACTGGAGAGATTGCTCAATGGTTAAAAGCACTTGTTGCTCTTGCAGAGGACCTGGATTTGGTTCCCAGCACCCACATAATGGCTCACAACCACCTGTAACTCCAGTTCTAGAGCATCGGATGCCCTCTTTTGGCCTCTGTGCATAAAAGGGGTGCACAGACTTATACATAGGTGAAAACACAACTATAAATAAATATTTTAAAAGAGTGGGAGACTAAAAAGGGAGCTGGGGAGATGGCTCAGTAGGTAAGAGTGTTTGCTGTCTAGGCACAAATACCTGAATTTAAATTCTCAACACCCACATAAAAAGCTCAGCATGACCATCTATAATCCCAGTACTGTATGGGGTAAAGGCAAGAAGACTAGCAGGGCTTACTGGCCACCAGTATAGCTCTAGGTTCAGTGAGAGACCCTGTCTTGAGAAAGTAAGATAAAATGTGATAGGACAGGACACCTGGCCTCTGTGTTAGTGCATGACCGCACACATCTGTATACATGTAT
Organism: Peromyscus maniculatus bairdii; assembly: GCF_049852395.1. Classification (NCBI taxonomy): domain Eukaryota; kingdom Metazoa; phylum Chordata; class Mammalia; order Rodentia; family Cricetidae; genus Peromyscus; species Peromyscus maniculatus. The sequence continues at coordinate 972,416 of NC_134875.1, read as the reverse complement.
ACATACAACACACAAAAAGAGACTAAGCTTTAAAAAAGAGTAAAGAGGCACGCTATTAGGTCTGGAACTGGAACTCTGGTACCTACAGGTAGGCACATAAACTGGGAAAATCATATCGGGGTATCTCTCCATCGATTTTCATTAGAGTTACTTGCACAAGCACAGATGAGAGGTCATTTATTGGAGCAAGGGCAACTTATTAATGACTACACCACCCATTTAGCAATCATTAACTGCCAGTAGACCTACAGGGAGGGTCAAATATATCCACAAAGAAATGCTGGGCTCAATCTTGTATAGGTCTTTTAGTATTGTTTTTTAATGTCATAAAATTTAAAGTTTCAATTATTTGAGAGTAATTTAAAGACCTCATGCCTTTCTTATCCTACAAATATTCATGCGTAAAATATTAAATTGAACCCAACACATCAAGTCAGAGGAGGAAGAACTAATGTCAGGCTGTTATTTGGGTACAAGCTGAAAATGGAGAGCAGGTATATACTAGCCACATCCAGGGGTAGTCCTCAAGGACACTGGGAAGATGAGGAAGGTCTTCTCAATAAGCAGAGCTGTCAATATCTTGCCATTCATTTTTCTGGAGGAAAGAGGAAGTCTTATGTGGGAATGTATATAGCAGTGGGATGAGTTCACTGGCTTGCCCATGGGCACAGAAGGAAAAGGGTAGAAAGAGAGACCTAGAAACTTAGGTCTTGCCTAGAAACTTGAGAGGTTATGTCTTATAACATAGGTATGCTCTTCAAAAACTAAGTCATCTTAACTTACTGCTTCCTTTCTAACTGAAATGACAATGAAGACTGAAGTAGTGTCATTTACTGGGTAATCTCAGATGAGTGAAAGTGTTGCAAAAGAGAAACTGCCTTGTTTTGCAGCTAAAATGTCCAAAATTCACATGACACGGTCATATGGCATTTATGTTGTAACACTGTTGAAAAGGTTGTAATTTGAAAATTAACTTAGAATGCCTGGCAACACAGAACTTCACACAAATCCCAGTTACTCTACAACAAACAATTCAGTAACACTATAGTCACTATGTGGGAAGACACCATGTAGCCATGACAAGGAAGCTCTGAGGTAATTTTGAAACTATCTGTTTATGTGGAAAATAAAACAGTTTCAAGACAATTATGCTATCTTCATCACAAACAGTGAAAAAAATTAATGTATTCACATTTGCTTAGAAACATACAAATAATCTCTGGAAGGAACAGCGATTGTTTCTAGGAAGGAGGAAATTGGTTGGCTACAAGATGGAGTGAGAAGGAAATTGCCTTCATAGGCTAACTTTACTCACCATACCTTCTAAATTATGTACTATGTGTTTGAATTACTTTAAGAAAATAATTTAGAGGCTGGGTGGTGGTGATGCATGCCTTTAATCCTAGCACTAAGGAGGCAGAAACAGGCAGATTTCTGTGAGTTTGAGGCCAGCCTAGTCTATAGAGCTAGTTCCAGGACAGCCAGGACTACACAAAGAAACCCTGTCTCGAAAAATAAATAAATGAATAAATAAATAAAAGAAAATAATTTAGCAAAGTAATATACTAAGTAGAACTTAAATACCTAGAACACACCACTTAACAGAAAAATGCACTGTCTGGGTTAGATTCCTGACTCTTTTACTAATAGCTGGGTAACTTTGGATTCTTAACCTTCTTGCACTTCTGTTTCTTCAACTGTAAAATGAGGATGGTAACAGAATGACTTTACTGGGTTGCAAGCTTAATATAATACTTAAAAGCACTTGGTAAATGTGGGCTATGGTTACTATGCTTCTGTATAGCTCTGTGTTGGGAGTGGTGACATACTAACAATACTGAAAGATGCCTCTAAAGAAAATACTCAGCATTCAAAGCCTCATGTATCCCTCCATTTTTATGTCACAATGATTAATTTCTATTCAGAAAAATGGAAGTCTACTGTTCCCACCAAGCTCTCAAAACCACATTCTTTCCTACAACTGGCAAGATGGAATTTTCTGACATGAGTAGAATTCCTAGTCAAGTTGGCAGCCTAAATACTTACATGGATCTCCTCCTCTCTCACTCCTTAGTCTATCTGTTTGGATCTTTTGAGACAGGGTCTCCTTATGTATCCCAAGGTGGGCTGGAATCACAATCCTCCTGACTCAGACTTCCAAACACAAAGATTATAGGCACAGACTACCACACCCAGGTTTTCAGAGCAAAGTGGGGATAAGAAAAAGAACACACACTTTCCATATCACCCACAGAGAAAACATTAAACATCACCAGGGATAAGAGATTTCATTCAATAACTCTCTAGAAGACAGAAAGTAGGCAAAGGAATAGTTACTGATCACTCAAGTCCTTAGCTGAGAAGGAGGGCCATACTGCTCCATAGATCATCAGCCTGAGGTCAGAAATCCAAGAAGGGAGTCATGGATTGGAAACACATTTTCAAAAGCTGTGACTCTGTGGATCAGCTCAAGGCAAGAAGGCAGAAAGGCCAGGTCAGTTGGACCCAGACCAGAACTTTCCCAGAGGACAGCTTTTCTTGTCTCATTGGCCAGAACTGCAGAACATAGCCACACAACCATCTCAAGCTGCAAAAAAGGCTGGAAAAATAAGAATTTGGTTGGACATCTTGCCATCTCAAGCAGTATCAAGGATCTAGAAAAAGTGTAACATTAGTTCAGCAACCAACTATAGCAAGATAAAAACCACTTACAGACTTTCACATTTTAGAATCCACCCACAGACAAATCTTGAAACTGTTATAAAGAACATATTGTAAATGCAAGCAATGTGACAAATTAAGATATATATGTAATAGAGGCTGAGAAGTTTAAAGAAATGGAGAAGAGTACCTAATCTTGTCCCCTTAGAAAGCTGAGCATCAAAGGTAGTATCTGCACTGCTTGGACAGCTACTCAAAAAATGTATAATTTTCTTTCTTTCTTTTTTTGTTTTGTTTTTGAGACATGGTTTCTTTGTGTAGCCCTGGCTGTCCTGGAACTCACTTGGTAGCCCAGGCTGGCCTCGAACTCAGAGAGATCTGCCTGGCTCTGCCTCCCAAGGGCTGGGATTAAAGGCATGTGCCACCACCGCCCAGCTGTTGTTGATTTTTTTAAAGATTTATTTATTATGTATATAGTGTTTGCCTTCAGGCCAGAAGAGGGCACCAGATCTCATTACAGATGGTTGTGAGCCACCATGTGGTTGCTGGGAATTGAACTCAGTACCTCTGGAAGAGCAGCCAGTGCTCTTAACCTCTGAGCCATCTCTCCAACCCCCTCTTTGATTTGTTTAATTAAAAAAATCAGTAAATTCAGTCCAGGTGACCCAGCTATTGTTCTCCACTTATGCCTAGGATCAGAGGCTGGTGTCAGGGGTCAATAATCCTGTACCTGGGGTATTATTTTTCTTATACATAAGTGGTTTCACTCACCTGGTCTGTTGAAGTTACAGTCAAAGTACCTCTAGACAATTTGGCCTTTTAAAAATTGTAAACATGATCGAAGGGCATAGACCTATCTATGAATAGCAAAACTAATTTTGAAAGAGAAGTGAGAAATATCAGTCTAACCACTTTCAAAATGTATTATATAGTTTCAATAAAGTCTTATTTATAAACTAGGTATGGTAGCACATACCTGTAAACCTAGCACATACGAGGTTGGGGCAGGAGGATAAGTCTGAGGGCAACCTGGAACACAAAGTGATTTTGCAGGAATCCTGGGCTACAAAACAAGACCTGGTATTGTGTTGTCTTCTTGAATTCTGAATTCTGTACTTCTATTTTAACTAACTCCTGGAGTCTAAGGCTTATGATTTTATTGCAAATGGTTGCTAAACATTATTTTTTTGCCTTAAAATATTGGTCACAAAGTAGAGGCAAGAGTTTAATTTTAATCAGCTAGGCCTGGTGGTATAGGTTTGTAATCTCAATTCTCAGGAGGCTGAGACAAGGAGGGCTGCCAAGAGTTTGAAGTCTGCCTAGGCTATATAGTGAGACTCTATTTAAAAAATAAAACAGAACAAACAACAAAAACTGCCAGGCATAGTAGGATTAAAGGTATGCCTTTAATTCCAGCACTCTGGAGGCAGAGTCAGGCAGATCTCTTTTGAGTTTGAGGCCACCCTAGTCTACATAGTGAGTTCTAGGCCAGCTAAGGCTACATAGTAAGACCATATCTTAAAAAACAACAACAACAACAACAACAAATAAACAAGTAATAAAAATAAAGAGAAATAGTTTAATTTAATGAATGATGTTTCATACACAATCTCAACACTGGTCTAATGGCTATGCAGGAACCAAGAGCCAAGTATTTGGAAATACAGTTTGGTGTTCCAGGTGGAATGGAGTTGCTTGTGTTTCCTGTTTTATTTCAGTGAAATAAGAAGCCTATGCATGTGTCCAGAGTGCACTGGGCAGATAAAGCAAATCAGCCAAGGACGTTAAAACATGTGGCCTTTGGATTGATATATTTATTTAGTGCCTGAGAAACAAAGCTCTAGTTAATGTATGATTTTAAGACAACACCTGCCAGAAAATCCTGATTCTTGGGCCTTCCTGTCTCCCCAGCTCTTATCATTTATAGTTAAATAATTCTAATCTCTATACTTCCTTAGGGAATTGTTGGTTTCATGGCTTCTCTAGCTTTTTTGTTTAGTTCCCGCCCCTCCCCCCCAAAGTCAAACAGGTTATGTCCATGTGAGGGGTGGGTACTTGTGGACATCAGATGGGCCCAGCCAGGGGGCTACACAAAGCTGGCAGGTGGTGTTAAGGAGCTCCCAAGCTCTTCTGTATTTAGGGTCACTTCTGTATTTAGGGTTCTCCATGTGGAAGCAGCTGGCAGAGAGCCTAACAGTAAGTTGAACAAATGTTTGTTCATTCCTGTGCTCACTAGTTTACTGTAACTTGTTCTGAAGCCAATTAGTTTAAATAAGAAAGTCAGAGTTGCCCCTGCTCTAATCACCCCCACTACCTCTGCCCCTATCCCTGCCAAGTTATTTTCATCTATTTTTTTATTTCAACTTCCTTTGAGAAACTGTCTCTGCCCTTTGAACTGTGCTGCAGATGTTTCCTCTGAAGGAGGTGTAGGGGGCTGTGAAGCACTGCAGAGTGCCCAGAATTGCTGAAGCCTGCATTTTGTAGAATCCAGGATGTAAGGGGCAATCAGGACTCTAGGCAAAATAGAACAGCCTATGAAGAAGACACTAAGGTTCAATGCCATACATTTCATGTAGAATAGCAGAAAGCAAGTCTTGGCTGAGTCAATAGGGAGCATGGTCAATGAGTCTGCTCCTGATTATCATTTTACCAAAGAAACAGCTCCTTCTTGGGTCTGATTGTCTCATTTGAGAAGGGGATATTTCCATTTAAGATCTGTGTTTTCAGAGAATGTATACTAGAAAATAAATTGTCATTTTCAAATTATTTAGTCTTTGCCCCAGTTTTCTCAGTACCTAGTATGGTCTCTTAGTTTTCTTCCTTCCCTGTCCTTCACTTCCAGGATATTTATGACTTTTATTTTTCAAAACCTGGAAGACTTAGATACCTTACAGATAGGAATCTGGTTTTATTGTAGCCACAGAGGCTTAAGTAGACTAGAGTTTTACCACATTTCTGCTCTTTGCTCTTTATTTGCTAACCTTAAATAAGACACGGAACTAGAATACCAGGGACAGATATTTCTTTCAGCAGTCATGACATTTGGGGGGTCTGATAATTCCTTGCTGTAAAAAATTAAATCCGTCTAGTTGTGACAATTGTCCTGAACTGTGTGGCTTGCTGGCTTATGCCTATAATCCCACCACTCTGGGGGCTGAGGCAGGAGAACTGCCAGGAGTTCAAAGCCAGTTCAGGACAATAAATACAGTGAGTTACAAGCTAGCCTGAACTACAGGGTGAGACCTTGTCTCAAAACAACAAACAAGAAGCAAAATGTCTTCCTACTTGCCAGCAGGAGAGATAAAATTTGCTGACATTTAATTGGTACACAGGTTCTTCTCCTAAGCACTGAATTGCTCTGTCAGGGTTACTAAAAGAGTACTGTGGGTGTGGAGCATAGAAAGGCAAGATTAAATAACTGTATTTCCAAAACTGGCTGGGGGAGGGAAAATGACACCAGAGGTGAGGAAAAGGAAACAAAGCTCCAGAATTGAGGAACCAAAATACAAGTGTCATAACATGGATTTTTTTTCTTACCAATTCTTTACTTTTTTCTTTTTCTTTTCCCTTCATCTAAAAAAGTGATCAAAACACATAACAGGGTTTTTTGCTCAAGATACCATTCCTACAAGGTTTTTGTACTTATTTTTCTCAGTTTCACCTAGTATCATCTTTGAACATTTTGTTTAAGTAACATATGTTTAACCAGCTTGTCACAAAGCCAGCTTTGCTGTATCACAAGCAGCTCCATAAATCTCCCAGGAGAAGGGTCTAGAGAGTAGAGGGAGCAGGGTAAGTAGGTGGGTCAGCATTATAACCTACTGAATTTCGGGGTGGGGGAGAGATATGCTACACAGAATATAATCATAACCTCCTCTGGGGGCCTCTCTGACACCAGAGATTAATAGCTATTTACTGTTTAACACTGGAATATGAAGTCTACCCTAATTTACAAGGTAGCACAAGGGGACCTGCTGAAATGAAATGCAGAGGGACACTGAGTGAGCTTTTTAGAGCACGAAGTTGGGTTTCATAATAATATCTGTGAGACTGAACACAAACGCTCACCAACCAGGCAGATCTTCTCTTGGATGTGTTCCTTAAAGTCTTTTATTTTTCTTCTTAAAGTCTTTCTGTTACTCGACTTTCATCCATGAGCAAGTTTTCTTTGACCTCAGTAAGCATTGGGTCCTGGCCGGCCTCTCGGGATTTTCACCCAAGAAGGCTGCCCCAGGCAACTATCCACCACACCCAGATCTCAGCATGAACCCTGCCCAAAGCTAAGGCCTCCACCCTAGGGACAGGACACTCAAGATCAGGCCGTTCCGGGCAGACGCCTAGGAACAAGGCTACGAATAGGACAAATCCAGAAGTAGACGGAAAGGCCTAGAGCCAAGATCCAACCCCAACCCCGAGGACCCCAGGGGTCCCTCTAACCTCAGGTCGGTTGCGCTTCTGTAGCAAGTGCTCCAGGTAGAGGTCCGAGAGCGCGGTGCGCATGCTGTTGCCACTCTCTCCTTTGCTCGACTTGAGCGTCATCTCGCAGGAGCAGGGACACCGAGACGCTGGAGTCGTAGAGCCTTGAGCCCGGGAACCGCAAACCCAGTTACTGCGGCCTGCTCGGAGGCGTGGGAGACTGGGGCGGCCGAGGTGGCGCGGGCAGTGGAGGAGGAAGGGACCTAGAGCTGCGCCAGCCACAACCCTGCAGGCTCGGAGCCAGGAGGGACGGGTGTAGCAGTACCCACGCTCCGCCTACTTCCCGCCCTGGCCCGCCCATAAGCCCACCCACGCCTTGGCCTTCCTGGTGTCTAGCGATTGGAGAAGGAGTAGCTTAGAGCTGCTTGGAAGCTCCGCTCTTGCCACGCCTCTGCGGGCACTGACGAGATGCGCAGCCTGCATCCCTGAAAGATGGAATTCTGAGACTGGAGCTTCCATCTCGCTTTTACCCGCACGGCCTGTGAACTACTGGAGCAGATTCTGAAACGTTCAGCTACTGCATCTGCCGCCCCTTTACTACCCACGAGTTGCTACGAGCAGGCCCCTGGTTCCTGGCTGAAGCAACCCAGGAGTGGATTTTACATCCAGATAGCTCAGACCATCAGGAATCAGCCAGCTAAAGAATGTAGGGGGTTGACAAGAGTCAAAGCTCTTAAGTCAATGTGGTCACAAGGCCAATGCACCTTTCCAGGTTTAGACTTGTGAAAATGCCTTTATACTCCTGTGCTGCTGGTACCATCATTTACATTGGTGTATGCTGTTCAGTGATGAAAGACGAGATTGCCCTCAAGAGCAAACTGGTTTTATTTACCTTAGGCCATCTCTCCCGCTGATTGCCCTCAAGAGCAAACTGGTTTTATTTACCTTAGGCCATCTCTCCTGCCGTTGATGCCACACAATTTCTAGGAATCAGCGAAAGCAAATGGAACAATCTTTAAGGATCAGAGTAAGATCCCTAAACATCCAAATGTCCTGGATAAGAATGAAAGGCTTTCTGAGCAAAATGAATGTCTACTGGGCCTACAGGCTCCTTGGGAACCCTGTCCTAAAGCCCTGAGTTCACATGATTGATAACTTATACCCTACCCATATCCCTAGAGGAACTAGTTTTAGGTGAAGAGAGAATAAAAGAGGGGAGGGGAGATTGGTTCAGAGAAAGGAGATACATCGAACAATGTTACAGAATAGACAACCCTGTAACACACTTGTGCACATATACAAGGGTACTAAACAATAAAAATGGCTAGGTGAGGAAAGAGAGCCTTTCATTAACTGAAGCTGGAAATGGAAAAGATGAAATTGGAACCTTGCTTTATGTGATATCCAAATAGGGATGAACTTCAGTTGGTGTACTACCTAGCTAGCATGCTCAAACCAACAAAACAAAACCAAAAACCCTAGTAATACACACACTACTCAGTGCATGCCTATTAGTCCTAGCATTTGAGAAGTGGAGGTAAGAGGATCAGAAGTTCAAAGTCATCCTCAGTCACATAGTGAGTTTGAAGGCAGCCTAGGATACTAAGACCTTGTCTCCAAAAACAAAAACAAAAACTAAAAATAAAGGAAAAAGAAGAACGTTTTTTAAAAAACAAAACAAGAGAACCAGGCATAGTGGCACATATCTGTAATCTCAGTACTTGGATGGCAAATACAGGAGGATCTTGAGTTTAAATCCAGCTTTACTACATGGTGAATTGAGGCCAACTTGTGCTGCATCAGACATTTTCTAAAACAAAAACAAGCCCCAAACTATAAGGGAATGGGAAGATGACTCATTGACTAAGATTACTTTCTATTCAAGCATCAGGACCTGAGGTTTTTGTTTTATTCTGGTTCTCTAGTTTTTATTTTTTTTAATTAAATTCTTTTCTCATACATACCTGCTGCAGTTTCCTCTCCCTCCACTACTCATAGTCCCCACCCTACCTCACTTCTCCCCCAGATCCACTCCTTCTCTATTTCTCTTAAAAAAACAAAAAATAAAAAGCAAACAAAAAACACATCAGGTCTCCCAGAGATATCCACCGAATATGACCTAAGACGTTACAATAAGACTAGGCACATAGCTTCATATCAAGGCTGCACAAGGCAATTCAGCAGGAGGAAACTGGCTCCAAAAGCAGGAAAAAGAGTCAGAGACAGCCCCACTCCAACTATTAGGAGTGCCACAAGAACACCAAGCTACATAACCATAATGTATATGCAGAGGACCTAGCTCAGACCCATACAGAGACTATTGTTTCAGTCTCTGTGAGCCCCTATGAGCCCTGGTTAGTTGATTCTGTGAGTGTGTTCTTGGGATGTTTTTGACTCCTCTGCTTCTTACAATCCTCCCCACTCCCCTCTTCTGCAGGGTTCCCCTGGTTGCATCTAGTGTGTGACTGTGGGTCTCTGCATCTGCTCCCATCAGTTGGGGATGATGCCTCTCTGAGGACAATTATCCTAGGCACTGATCTATGAGTATAGCAAAATATCACTAGGAATTATCTCATTGGCTTTTTTTTTAATGCCAGTGATATTTGGTTCTATCCTGGGTCTCTGGGATAACCATCCTCTGATTCCTGGCCATCTATGTAGTGTTGTTATGGGCTCCCTCTCATGGTGTGGGTGGGCCTCAAGTTGGACCAGTCATTGTTTAGCCATTCCCGCAAGTTCTGTGGCACGATTACCCCACTACATCTTTCAGGCAGAACAGATTCTAAGTCGAAGGTTTTGTGCTGGGTTGATGTTCAGTCCCACTGATAAGAGCCTTGCCTTGTCATAGAAGATGGCTGGTTCAGGCTCCATATCCTTCATTACTAGGAGACTTCTCTAGGGTCACTCTTGTAGAATCTAGGGAGTTTCTACTGCACTAGGTTTCTACATGGCTCCCCGAATACCCCCCAATTCCAGTCGTCTCTTCCAGTACTCTTCCCATCCATCACTCCCCTATCACCTGATCCTGCCTATTCACATCCCCACCTGCCCACAGTCCACCCTCAAAATCTATTCCATTTCCCCTTCTCAGGGAGATCCATGTATCTCCCCTTGAACCTTCCTTATTACTTAGCTTCTCTGAGCCTGTGGATTGTAGCATGATTAGCTTTTACTTAACAGCTAATGTCCACTTATAAGTGAGTACATTGCATGTTTGTCTTTCTGGGTCTGGGTTACCTCACTCAGGATGAGTTTTTTCTAGTTCTATCCATTTGCCTGCAAATTTCATAATGTCATTATTTTTTAAACAGCTGAGTATATTCCATTGTGTAAATGCACCACATTTTCTTTATCTATTCTTTGGCTGAGGGACATTTAGGTTGTTTTCAGTTTCTGACTATTATGAAAAAAAGCTGCTATGAACATAGTTGAGCAAGTAACCTCATGGTATGATGGAGCATCCTTTGGGTCTATGTCCAAGAGTGGTATAGCTGTGTAGCTAGAGTTTTCCTGCTTTGCCCACAGTCAGGACAAGTCTTTGTCACCCGGCAGTCCCACAGCCACTCAGACCCAACCAAGTAAGAGACTTATATTGCCTACAAACTGTATGGCCATGGCAGGCTTCTTGCTAACTGTTCTTATATCTTAAATTAATCCATTTCTATAAATCTATACCTTGCCACGTGGCTTGTGGCTTACCGGAGTCTTCACATGCTGCTTGTCATGGCAGCAGCTGGCAGTGTCTCTCTGCCTCAGCCTTCTGCTTCCCAGAATTCTCCTCTCTCCTTGTCCCACCTACTTCCTGCCTGGCCACTGGCCAATCAGTGTTTTATTTATTGACCAATCAGAGCAATTTGACATACAGACCATCCCACAGCATAGCTGGGTCTTGAGGTATATCAATTCCCAATTTTCAGAGGAACTGCAATATTGATTTTCATAGTGGCTGTACAAGTTTGCACTCCCACTAGCAATAGAGGAGTGATTCCCTTGCTCCACATTCTTTCCAACATGAGCTGTCACTTGTGTTTTTTTATACTTAGACATTCTGACAAGTGTTAAGATGGAATCTCAAGGTAGTTTTGATTTGCATATCCCTGATGATAAGGATGTTGAACAATAAGTGTTTCTCAGCAATTTGAGATTCCTCTGTTGAGAATTCTCTGTTTAGATCTGTACCCCATTTTTTTTTTTTTGGTTTTTTCGAGACAGGGTTTCTCTGAGTAGCTTTGCGCCTTTCCTGGAGCTCACTTGGTAGCCCAGGCTGGCCTCGAACTCACAGAGATCCGCCTGGCTCTGCCTCCCGAGTGCTGGGATTAAAGGCGTGTGCCACCACTGCCCGGCCATCCCCATTTTTAATTAGATTGTTTGGTGATATCTAGTTTCTTGAGTTCTTTACAATTTTGGATATTAACCCTCTGACAGATGTGGAGTTGTTGAAAATCTTTTCCCATTCTGTAGGCTGCTGTTTTGTCCTATTGACAGTGGAGGACCTGAGTTTGAATTCCCAGCATCCACTTAAAATGGTGGTCATGGCCACATATACCTATAACCCCAGAGCTATAGGGATAAGATCTGTTGGCTGTCAGCATAGCTCCAGTTTCAGTGAGAGACCTTGTCTTAAGGAAATAGGGTGAAGAGTGATAGAACAGAACACATAGGTCATCCTCCTTTTTCTGTATATGCATGGTGTGTGTGAACCTACACATACATGGGTGCATACACCTCTCTCTTTCTGTATGTCTCTCATACACACATGTAGACACACAAAAGAAAAATTAATAATAAATATATTGACAAAAATGACTTGATATACATTAGCAGAAAATATTTTCAATATGTAAAAGCAACAAAGGATTCCTATCATGAATGTATAAAGATGTTGTGCAGCACTATCCTCTGAGCCAAACAGCTGCCATCTTCATTAATTCATCTGTGTCTGCTAGCAAAAGATCATCATAGTTGGGTGTATTAACTGTATATCTTCGCTCATAGAAGGAGGGCACATGGGAGATCATAGGACGCTCACTTGAGTTTTCAGCCATTCTTCTCAACCAGTTGTACATAATTTTGTCCTAATTGTTCAGGGTCTTGGGGAATGACTAGTGTATATAAACTGAGGAAGATTAACAGAATGAAGCGCTATCTGTGCGGTTATGGAGAAGTCATCATTCATGTGGGATAAAGACTTTCCAGTGTGGGTGCTTTGCTCTAATCAGTAACCCTTCACCCATGCTCTATAAGTAAGCCCAATAAATTCTTTTGTTTCCCAGGAAGAGCATCCACAGACTACAACTTTGGTTTGTTACTGGGGCCTTAATAGGACTGGGAACAAAAGGACTACAAACTAACAAGAACAACAGTCCAGTAAAGAAATGGACAAAAGACATGAATAAACATTTCACAATGGAGGAAACACACACAGCCAGTGGCCTCCATATGTTCATATATTTGAATGGCTAGTCACCAGGGAGTGGAACTTTTTGATAGTATTAGAAGGATTAGGAAGGAAGTGTGGCCTTCCTGGAGTAGGTGCAGCCTTGTTGGAGGAAGTGTATCACTGGGGGTGGGCTTTGGAATTTTAAAAGCTAGGCCCAGTGCCACTCTCTATAGTTCTGTCTACGGATCAGGATATAGCTTTCGGCTACTGCTCCAACACCTGCCCGCATGCTGCCATGCTCCCTGCCATAATGATAATGGGCTAAAACTCTGTGACTATAAGCAAACCCCCAATTAAATGCTTTCTTTCATAAGCGTTCCCTTGGTCATGGTGTCTCTTTACAGCAATAGAACAGTGACTAAGACAGCCAATATATATATGAAGATATGGATTGAATGCAAATTAAGATTATAATGAAATGCTGTTGCACTCCCCCATTCATTACCAAATTAAAAAATTAGCAATATTAAATACTGGAGAGCATGTGAATCCACACAATTTGTTGAAAAAAATATTGTCTTAGTCACTGTTCTACTGTTGTGAAGAGACACCATGACCATAGCAACTCTTATTTTTTTCATAAATGTTCTTTTTTAAAAAAGGTTGTATTTATTTATTTTATGTATATGAGTGCTCTATCTGCATGTGCACCTTTATGGTGGAAGAGGGTATCAGATCCCACTATAGATGGTTGTGAGCCACCATGTGGTTGCTTGGAATTGAACTCAGGACCTCTGGAGCAGCCAGTGTTCTTAACCACTGAGCCATCTCTCCAGCCCCAATGTAGCAACTCTTATAAAAGAAAGCATTCAAGTGAAGCTTGTTTACAGTTCAGAGGTTTAGTCCATTGTCATTCATCATGGTGGGGAGCATGGCAACACTCAGACAGACATGGTGCTGAAGAAGTAGCTGAGAGTTCTACATCTGGAACCACTGAGGTAGCTTTTTACAGTAATAGGGAAAGGATAGTCTCATTGGGTAGTATTAGGCATACTAGGTACTCATATAAAAACAGAAACTGAGACTAATTAAAGGTGAAGCAAATACTGAATCCACACTACTGTAGTTGGAAGAACTGAATACAGAGTGACTCCTTGAGCAAAAATCAGCTGATGTGCTTCCTGGGGCAAAGGTGAGAATGGAAAAGTACTGGAGGGCAAGGTGGCTGACTCAGAGCACAGGATAGGTGCTCACACAGCTGTCTTTCAACATTTCCATGCCTTTTATGGTTGGTCAGCTTCAGTTCAAGGTAGTCATTGTTCAGAATCTGCTCTTGCTCCTTGGAATTTATTGCTTCTTGGAATTTATGACAACTATTTGTTTTTCTTGATTCCTAGAGCTGCCTTTAGGTATAGAAGTTCAGCTCAAAGTTCATGTGTGGAAAATTGTGACTTTCAAAGATATGAAATAATGAAATTGTAGTCATACTACAAAAAAAATCAATTTCAAGTAGTTTAAGGACATAAACATGAAAGGCAAAATTGGAAACTTTCAGAAAAACAATGTTAGAATTCCTCCATGTCTTTGGTGGAGAAAAAATTTTGTAAATACCAAGAGCAACAACTATCACATTAAATACTTCTTATTTAAAAAATATCATGGGGTGGAGCACATACCTTTAATCCCAGCACTCAGCCACAGAGGCAGGTAAATCTATGAGTTCAAGGCCAACCTAGTCCTCAGAGTGTGTTCCAGGACAACCAGGGCTACACAGAGTAACCCTACATGGAAAAACAAAACAAAACAACAACAAAAATAAATAAAAAATAAAATAAAAATGAAAAAAATCATGCCAATAGTGAAAATGTAATCTTCACATTAAATAAAAAAAATTCCTATATACATCATTGTGTGTATGTGTATACACAAATTGCCTTACAAAAGATTAGTATATAGATTATAAAAGGAGTTCATACTGACCAATAAACAAAAGTACTAATCTCAAAAATAAGCAAAGGGGCTGAGGGGGCAACTCAGTAGTTAAGAGCACTTGATGTAGGGGGAAAGGAACCCTCATTCACTGCTGGTGGGAATGTAAACTGGTGCATCCCACTATGGAAATCAGTACAGACATTCCTTAAAAAAACTTGAAATAGAACAATATTCAGATATATCCTTGCAGAGTACATACCCAAATGAATTAACATTAGCATATGTTGTACAGGGGTTTCCTATGAATTGAAACATTATCTTACATAAGGAAGAGGAAGAAAGAAAGTAAAAAAAAACTTTAGAAGACTCAGAAAATTGAAACAAGATTTACAAGGCCCCTCTCTAAGGTTATATAAGCAGCAAACAATTGTTATGGGGGAGAAACTCTCTCACCAGGCTGTCTGCAAGTTTTACAGGGAGCTATTGGGATACAGCTTTTTTTGAGTGATTTCCCATGCTGAAGTGGACTTTTCAGTGATGCACCCACCTTTGAGTTAGCCATACTCCTGTATGTAACCCTTTACCAATTGTGCTACCTAGCCTTATGTCAAGTTGACACACAAATCTGAATTGATGGAATCTTAATTGAGAAAATGCCTCCATGTGATCCAGCTGTAAGGCATTTTCTCACTTAGTGATGAATGGTGGAGGGACCAGCCCTTGGTGGGTGGTGCCATCCCTAGGCTGCTGGTCCTGGGTTCTATAAGAAAGCAGGCTGAGCAAGCCATGAAGAGCAAGCCAGTAAGCAGCTCCCCTCCATGGCCTCTACATCAATCAGCTCCTGCCTCCAGGATCCTGCCCTGTTTGAGTTCCTGTCCTGACTTCCTTTGGTGATGAACAGCAATGTGGAAGTGTAAGCCAATAAACCCTTTCCTCTCCAACTTGGTTTCTGTTCATGGTGTTTTGTTGCTGTAATAGAAACCCTAACTAAGATATCAATACTCCTGTAAGTAATCCCAATAAGCACATTAGTTAACCAAGCTAATGAGGGTGGGATTGTTTCTTTGGTCTGTCGTTGGTGCCTTATCTGGAGTGAATAGATGTTTGTTTGCGTCTCCCCAGAAAACATCACACAACATCACACAATAGAGTTATCTACATACCCATGTTTATTGTGGTACAATTCACAATGTCAAGTCATAGAAGCAGCCTGAGGCATGCCCATGGGTGAATGGAAAAAGAAAATGTGTGACCTATGCACAATAAGGCTTTATTTAGTCATAATCTTGTCGTTTTTTCAGGAAGTGGATGGAAGTGCAGATCATCATATTAAGCAAAATAAGCCAGACTCAGAAAATCAAGTATTGCATGTTTCACTCATGTGAATTGATGTGTGTGTGTGTGTGTGTGTGTGTGTGTGTGTGTGTGTGTGTGTGTGAACTATGTGAACTATTAGGGATATGGAAGTGGACAGGAACAAGAAAAAGGGGGGGTAAGTGTGAGTTGGGGAGTAAATATGATCAAAAGGCCTTATATATATGTGTAATTTCACAGTGATGCCAGGAATTAGTGGTGCATGCCTATAATCTCAGCACTTGGGAAGTAGAAGCAGGTGTTAGAATTCCTAGCCACTCCCCCAGCTACATGACCACACATGTGCTATCCAGTAGCCAGGCCAGATGCTTAGTTATCCCAGGGCCTTACGACCTATGTAATTTGTGTGCTGCATGATCATGTAACTTGCACACAGCGTGATCACATAATCTATGTGCATGTGTGGCATAGCTACGTAAGCCCATATGTGCATGTGCAGGGGAATCTATAAAAGTGGGTTCCACCTATTCCTCCCCCCTCTTCCTGCATGGTCATTCCATAGGCTTATGCACACCTTCTCTATTCCCTTTCCTTAATAAACTCTTATAGTGGGCTTTGTTGTACCTTGTGGCTTCTCTCGCATGGTAAACAGTGCCGCTTAATAAATAACAATGGTGACAAAACAAAGCAGGCCCTCCCAGTGCTCTGTGCCTGGGACCCTGTACTGAGGTTTATTCTACCTACAGCTGCTCACCTTTCCATATGCCTGGCCACCAGAATTCTTCGCACAACACGGACTGCTTCAATTGCTGAGTTTTCCCTTTCCAGCCAGTATAAACAGTCCCCTGGACCCATGGAAATGACTGTAGGTTGTCCGGCATCTTTCTGGTGTCCCAGGGTTTGAGGGAACCCTCATTCATGGCCTTCATTGGCCATGGTTGGTCCCCATCACAGGCTTAAATCTCTAGCTATTTCCCATGACTGCGGTCAGATATTGTTCTTGTTGTCAGACCCTAGTACTCAGGCTGCATAACCCCACCCTCATTCTCTCACTTGATGGAGCATTGAATGACTTGTGCCTGCCACTGTAGGACCCTTGTCCTTGGACTATGTACGCCTTGGCCCTCATTCTCTTGCTTGACAAAAGCATTGAATGACTTGTGTCAATCGCCAGTCCTCACTTGATCTTGGGGACACCTGAGATTGTAGTCTTGGTTCACGTTTGCTTTTTTATTTTTTTCTCTCTGCTATGGCCATGGGAAATAAGGCTTCCAACCCTATTAGTGCCACCTCTCCCCTAGGATGTCTTCTAGAAACTCTTAAGCCTCTCAGCTTAATGCCTTACTTAAAGACCTCTGAGCTTGTCTGCCTTTGCACTAAATGGGCCCTTAGATAACAATAAAAAATGGCTATCTAGTGGCTCCTTGGACCCCAATATCTTATGGGAATTATCTAACTTCTGTCAGTGAATGGGCAAATGGAAAGAGTTCCCTTATATCCAGGCTTTTTTTTAAACCTAAGCTCCAAACCCTGCCTTCTTGCTTCCTCTCTCCTGCCCATGTGCTCCTAGCTATGCAACCTGAACCTGAGGAATCACTGACTACTGCTCAGCTCTTTTTATTAGAATAAAAAGGGGAAATGTGGTGGTATTTTATTCGTGCTGAAATGTGATTTTATTTGTATGTTAATAAATAAAGAATGCCTGAGGCTATAGAGAGCCATAAACAGAAGTCAGGTGGTGGTAGCACATGCCCTTAATCTGATCACATGGCAGGCAGAGTCTCTGTGTGGTCAAGGACACAGCCAAGCATGGTGACACATGCCTTTAATCCCAGTACCAACCATAGAGACCTGGAGGTCTGTATAGACAAGCACCTCTGTCTATCCGACCTCCTGCTCCTGCTCCTCAGGTGTCTGCCCCTTTGGCTCCTCCTCTAGCCCCCTCATCATCTCCTGGGCTGCTCCAACCACCCAACTCTGGCTCCCACCTTCACTCCTCCTGTCACTCATTCTCTAGCTGCTAAGGGACCCAACTCCAACCATGCCAACCCGGCAACCATTCTCCATTTGTGGGAGGTGGCCAGGGTGAATGGACTGGTTAAGGTTCACATCCCTTTCTCTGTAGATGAATTTCTAAACAGTCTTATTAAATAATAAAAACAGAGCCAAATACAGGGGTAGTAGCTGAAGAGATCAGAGAAATAGCAAAAAGCCACTGACTAAGCTTATCTTACTGCCTCACCATAGCTTTCCAAGAGAGAGCTTCTTCTTGTCTAACCTGCACTTTTATTGCCTTCCTGTTCTGCCTTCTCATTGGTTTTAAGCCCACCCACATCACTTCTTTGTCACTGCTTGTCTATACAGACCTCCAGGTCTCTATGGTTGGTACTGGGATTAAAGGCATGTATCACCACGCTTGGCTGTGTCCTTGACCACACAGAGACTCTGCCTGCCATGTGATCAGATTAAGGGCATGTGCTACCACCACCTGACTTCTGTTTATGGCTCACTATAGCCTCTGATCTCCAGGCATTCTTTATTTATTAACATACAAATAAAATCACATTCCAGCACAAATAAAATACCACCACATTTCCCCTTTTTATTCTAATAAAAAGAAAAAAGTTATAACTAATATAAGAAAAACTGTATATAATAAGTACAATAACTATATACAATATATACAAGCAATAAATACCTCAACAATGTCTAGTCCATTTGCACTTGACAAACTCAGAGAAAATATTACATTATTTATCCTATTTTGGTAAGTCCAAAATGTACCTGATTCACTTTTTATTGTAACTTGTATTACCAAGAGAAAACTATCTTATAATGTCTTTCAAATGTATACAATTTATACCTCTTTAGTGAGCTTCTTTTCTGAAATTCTTAACAAGAAAAACTATAACTATGTAATCTTCAACTAACTATAACTATCTAATCTTCAACTCCCTCAGAGATCCAAGAAGGAATAACATTACCTAATAAAACAGGAAGTGCATGCAAGCAGCTTCCAAAAAAAAAAAATGTGAGTTGACAGAAACAGCCAGCTGCCTGGACAGTCACATGAGGTTTCTCCGCAGTGTTGGGGCATCATCTTCAGCCTATAGGCTTAGTGTATCTGACAGACTCATTTGTGAAGTAGGATGTACACAAGGTCAACAGTTCAACCTCACATTCAGTGAGAGTAGTCAATGAACCAGAGCCTCCTTTCTAAAGCAACATATCCTTAGATACGAATTTTGAAGTCAAGGTACCTTTAAAATATACATATTGGTTTGACTGAGCAGTCTTTACAATCATATCTCTTTGCAGTTAAAAATCCCAAAGACAACACAATCTAGACTCTCGGTGTGATATCCACCTTTATGTGGCTTATTTTTATATTACTTTTACTTTGTCTTTAAGGACTTTATTTATTTTAAAACTTTCTATTTCTTTAATATAGCTGTCTATATTCCTTTTTCTCTCTCTTTTAAGCCTATGTACATTTTTTACACACATTGTAAACTATTTCATCTGAATCTGTCTTATTGTGAACCTATTGCTTTAAACTGCAGCAGCTAGGACTGAAGCAGAAGCCTTGGCTACTAGCTCTGCCCAATTTAGCTTTGCAATGTGGTGGAGATAATTCACCACCAGCACTGGGAGCCATGGTGTCTGTTGACTCTGGGAAGGCAGTGGGTCTACGCTTCTATCAAAGCAGCATGTAGTCTAGAAACCTCTTTTTTTGGTAGCAAAACCTATATCCACCATGTACCATGTACCATGTACCATGTTGTGCAACTTGCAGAAACCTCTGTGTAACTTGGTGGGAATGTGCTGCCAACCTGCCATAGAGTAGCTTGAGCATGCAGGCTGCAGCTAACTTGAGAGAGACAACTAGGAAGCTGCTTTCAGCTCTGTTTTAGAATCTTCTTTCTCAGGTTTAGGTGGAAACTCTTGCCCCATGTTCTGGCGCTATTTGTAGCTGGAGTTATCTCCAGTCCTGCCTGGGCCCATAGCCACTCAGACCCAAATAAACACACACAGGCTAATATTATTTAAAACTGCTCAGCCATTAGCTCAGGCCTACCACTGACTAGCTCCTACACTTAAACTCAGCCCATTTCTATTAATCTATATGTTGCCATGTGTTCTGTGTCTTTACCTGTGTGCCATTACATGCTGCTCCCTGGACGGCAGGCTGACTCAGCCTTCTGCTTCCCAGAATTCTCTTTGTCCTGCCTATACTTCCCGCCTGGCTACTGGCCAATCAGCGTTTTATTCATCAATCAATCAGAGCAATACATTCACAGCATACAGAAAGACATCCCCAGCACTCACAGGGAACCCCTGACACTAGGCAAATTCTGTCCTATCTACACCAGCTCTTTCACCCTAATAGTCTTTCTCTGTCTCAATTCATAAAAGCCCACCTGCAGCCCACCTCTGAGGACTTACAGTTCTTAAGATCTATTACTGCCTCTTGTGAGATTTGCCAAAAAACAGACCCCAATACCAAGTACAGAAGTCAACCTTTTCCCACCCACCAGGTTAGAGGTTCCCTTCCAGGGACTGACTGGCAGCTCAATTTTACCCATATGCCCACTGTCAGAAAAGTTAACTATCTCCTCATGATGGTGGACTCATTTTTTAATTGGGTCGAAGCATATCCAGATTCTAATAAGCAGGCTCAGACAGTTGCAGACCTCCTTCTCCAGGAAATTATTCCCCAGTTTGGGGTCCCTGCCTCTCTCCAGTCTGATAATGGTCTGGAGTTCACCTCCCAGATTTCCCAGACACCAGCTAAGGCTCTTAATATTCCTTAGTATTTTTATATCCTCTATCCTCAGTCTTCAGGGAAGGTGGAGCATACCAACGGTCTTTAAAATTCATTTTTGGCTGGGTGGTGGTAGTGCATGCCTTTAATCCCAGCACTTGGAAGGCAGAGCCAGGCAGATGGCTGTGAGTTTGAGGCCAGCTTGGTTTACAGAGCGAGATCCAGGACAGGCACCAAAACTACACAGAGAAACCCTGTGTCAAAAAAACCAATAAATAAATAAATAAATAAATAAATAAATAAATAAATAAATAAAATCCATTCTTACTAAGATGTCACAGGAACTTCACCTTGACTGGGTAAAATTATTGCCTCAAGCTCTTTTTAGGCTCCAGGCCCTTCCCAAGCGGCCCCTTTCAATCTTAACATTTGAACTCATGTATGGGAGACTAGCTCTAACACTGATCCTCCTATTTAAACCTTCATCTCTCCATGATCATACAGGCAAAAATGTTTTTAAATTCTTGTGAGGTAATGTTGTCAGCCATATTACAAGAATTACTCAAAATTTGTTAGTCAGTTTTAAGGTGTAAAATTATCAAGTACTTTTACTTGAAATAAGACGCTGGTTTGCCTATCTTACCTTTCCGTGGTTTGGGGGTGTAGTAGAGCTTTTCAGCCAGCAGGAGGCGTTGGTGTAGCTCCAAAGCAGGTCCTGTTGAATACCTTGGCTGGCGGCAGAGTGAGCACAGGCAGTAGGCAGTTCTTCCAGTGACTCCCTGGAGCTTCAGGGCGTGGAGAGTTCCATGCCGCTCCAAGCCCCTCTCTGCCTCTACAGACAGGAGGTCTGCCAGCAGACATGGCTCCAAGCCCTCTCTGTGCCTCTGTAGGGTGCCCTGCCTGGGACAGTGCCTTGTCTATTTTAACTAGGTGAAACTTTGGAAGCCTCGGGCTAGGGCAGGGAGCCAGCACTCGGGAGGAGGGGGAATGCCTCACTCTGCGATTTTGCTGGTCTGGGGTTGAGACCGGATTAGCTCCTTTTCAGGAATGGAACCATGTAGGTTTTTCCTGGTTTTAAGAAGCTGTGGTACCCTGCAGCTTTAGGTACCCGCCAGCTGGGGAGGAAGCTGAGGGTGGGAGCCACCCAGGCCTTTGGAATTTGCCCCATGTTGGGTGCCAGATATTGGGGAAATTATTAAGGCCATTTTACGTAGTTAAAAGGGAGGTTTATTTTGTGGGGTAACTTACAAGTGAAGGGATAGTTTACAGAGTATGGGAAAGGCATGGCTCAGTCCTGCGGTGTTCTTTGGAGAACTCTGTTTGGTCTAGCTCCAGCGTCCAGGGTCCAGGAACCAAGAGAGCTCATACATCTGGAACCCGGGTCTTTAGCATCCTCTCTCAGCCCCGCCTTGTAGGCGTGACCATTACCGAAGCCTCAATGGGGGTTGGAGCTTCCAGGTCAAAGCTTGAATGGTTACCAACTACAGCCTCTTAACTCCCTTACTCTGTCATCTTTGTTCTCTCCTGTGGAATTTTGCTGACCAATACTTACCTCAGCCATGTGACAATCCATGCCCACACCCAATCCACATTGGGGATCAGGTCCTTCTTTCCCCTCCAGGCCAATGCCCCCCACCCTGTTCCCCTAAATGGTAGGGACCCTTCAAGGTAATTCTTGTAACCCCCGCAGCTGCTAAGCTCAAGGGCTTTCCCCACTGGATTTACCTGTCTCACATGAAGTCTTTTATCTTACCCTCACCCCAGGAGAATTCCTCCTCATACACAGTGACACAGGGCCTTGCACTCTCAAGTCCCAGAGGACACCAGGATCTACTGCCTTGTTACCAATTCCAGAAGAATGAGGTTTCACTCCACAAGTTTTTCCTTCCTGGTTCCCTCTCCTGTCTCTACTGACATATTCTGCTTCATCAGTTTCCCTTTGTGTCTCTAATAACATATTCAAACTTCTAATTAACCACTCAGCTAATTGTTATAGGAACACCATAATGCCAGAGGCCAAGGACCATCAAGTACACCCAGGTGGTAAGGAACAGTAACAGTCCAGGGGTATTTACACCCCCAGACTCAAAAGGGTCTGGACGCTGCAAAAAACAGACTTTAATATAGCAGTCTATCACTGTTAAATGCCCTCAGCAATTGATCACCTATATCTCCTGGATGCTAAACTAATAAAGAAAATAGGTGCCTTGAGGTTTGTCTTGAGATAAGATAAGGCTTATCTCAGGTGAAAATTAAAAGCATATTCCAGGCTTCTCTCTCTCTCTCTCTCTCTCTCTCTCTCTCTCTCTCTCTCTCTCTCTCTCTCTCTCACTAACCAATAAAATTCTGATACCAGAGTACTAAATATTATGATATCATGGCTACCAGCTCAATTTTAAATTCCCTGTGGCTGTTTCTTAATATGTTTAAAAGTTTGTTCAAGCTCCAGAGCCATCTTAAATCTACCTGGACAGGTCAGATCCACTTCAGATAAGTATAATTCAAACTTTCCTGGTCCTGGGACCCCCCTCCCTCGCCCTGGGACCCTGCAGGGACACCCCTTCAAGGTAAAATTTTTTTCTAAACTTCCTCTTCTGCCTCACCAGCACCTTGTCAGACCCAAATAGTTACAGAGCCTGAAGCAGTGGAAGATGATGGACGATTACCAAAGCAGTGGAGGACAATCCATTACCCCAGGACATCCGGTTACCCCCAAAGCCCCCTTTCCTACCCCCCCCAAAATTAACTGACGCCCAACGAGTCAGCCAGAAGCAGTTTCAGGAGACACAGCACCCCCATTTCCTTTCACCTGCCATTCTTTAAATAAAAAACAAAGAGTCTGGAATTTTAGAATTCCTAGCCACTCCCCTAGCTACATGACCAAATGTGAGCTGTCCAGTAGCCAGGCAAGATGCTTAGTCATCCCAGGGCCTTACGTCCTATGTAATTCGTGTGCTACGTGGTCACATAATTTTTGCATGGGGTGTCACGCAATCTATGTGCATGTGTGGCATAGCTACATAAGCCCATATGTGCATGTGCAGGGGAACCTATAAAAGCAGATTCTACCTATTCCTCCCCCTTCTTCCTGCATGGTCATTCCTTAGGCCTATGCACACCCCTTCTATTCCCTTTCCTTAGTAAACTCTTACAGTGGGCTTTGTTGTACCTTGTGGCTTCTCTCGCATGGTAAACAGTGCTGCTTAATAAATAACATTGTACCACTTAATAAATAACAGGAGGATTTCTCCAAAACCAGTCTGGTCTACATAGTGAGTTTCAGGTCAGCCAGGGACTACACAGTGAGACTTCGTCTCAAAAAAACCCTCATATTTTATACAATTAGTATGTCTTACTTAAAAAGGATTATAAAAAAAAACTGGAGGCACTAAGCAGAAAGAAAAATAGCATAATTAATCATGTTTTTAAATCCAGGAATTCCAGGCATTGTGACATGTGTCTACATATCTAGCTACTCAAGAAGCTTAGGAAGGAAGATTATTTGGTCTGTGAGTTTGGGGCACTCTGACAATATAGTGAAATCTGCCCTCAAGGAAAAAAAAAAGCCTGAGTGCAGTGGTCATCCCTGTATTTTCAGCACTCATGAGGCTGAGGCAAGGCATTGCTATGAGTCCAAAGCCAAACTGGTCTACATAGTAAGTTTCACACCAGCCAGAGCTACAAAGAAGTATCTTGTCTTGTACACGAAACAAAACACCAAGGAATTAACACAATATTATTTTTAAGATCTTAAAAAAATTTGCCAGGCGGTGGTGGTGCAGCACTTGGGAGGCAGAGGCAGGTGGATCTCTGTGAGTTCAAGGCCAGCCTGGGCTACAGAGTGAGTTCCAGGACAGTGCAAAGCTACACAGAGAAACCCTGTCTTGAAAAACCAAAAAAAAAAAAAATGCTGGGTGTGTAGCTAGAGTTTTCCTGCCTTGCCCACAGTCAGGACAAATCTTTGTCACCTGCCAGTCCCACAGCCGCTCAGACCCAACCAAGTAAACACAGAGACTTATATTGCTTACAAGCTGTATGGTCGTGGCAGGCTGCTTGCTAATTGTTCTTATAGCTTAAATTAACCCATTTCTATAAATCTATACCTTGCCATGTGGCTTGTGGCCTACCGGCATCTTCACATGTGTCTTGTCATGGTGGCGGCTGGCAGTGTCTCTGACTCAGCCTTCCACTTCCCAGAATTCTTCTCCTCCTTGTCCCGCCTATACTTCCTCCTGCCTGACTACTGGCCAATCAGAGTTTTATTTACTAACCAATCAGAGCAACACATTTGCCATATAGAACATCCCACAGCATGGGTGTAGCAGCACATGCCTTTAATCCAAGAACTTGGGAGGCAGAGGCAGGTGGATTTCTGTAACGTCCAGGCCAGCAAAGCCTATATAGTGAGACACTAGCCCCAAATTATTTTATTTTAATAAAAAATTGCCGGGCGGTGGTAGCGCACACCTGTAATCCCAGCACTTGTGAGGCAGAGGCAGGTGGATCTCTGTGAGTTCGAGGCCAGCCTGGGATGGGATAGAGAGTGAGTTCCAGGAAAGACGCCAAAGAGAAAAACCAAAAAAAAAAAAAAAAAAAAAAAAAAAAGGCTGGGCGGTGGTGGCGTACGCCTTTAATCCCAGCACTTGGGAGGCAGAGCCAGGAGGATCACTGTGAGTTCGAGGCCAGCCTGAGCTACCAAATGAGTTCCACGAAAGGTGCAAAGCTACACAGAGAAACCCTGTCTCGAAAAACCAAAAAAAAAAAGAAAAACAAAAACAAAACAAAAAAAATTATTTTATGTGTATGAGGGTTTTGCCTGAATGTGTTGATATTTTATTTGTGCTAAAATGTGATATTTTATTTGTGCTTTAATAAAGCTTGCCTAGAGATCAGGGGCAAAGGCCAGCCATTTTAAGAAAACAAGAAGTCATGCAGAACACTCCCTTAATCTGATTACTTATCAGGCAGGGTCTTTGTATATTCAAGGCCATATTAGGGAACAGAGCCAAGCGTGGTCGCACACACCTTTAATCCCAGTACCAACCATAGAGGCCTGGAAGTGACAAGGAAGTGAGGTAGCTGGGCTAAGATAGCCAATGAGAGTGCAGAAAAGCAAGGCATATAGACATAGGTAGACAGGAAGTAGTTCACATTTGGAAGCTGCAGAGTTGGTGAAGTAAGGTTAGCTGTGGCTTTCCCTATTTCCATGATCTCTCTAAGGCTTTCACCCCTATATCAGGTCCGTGGTTTTTATTTCATGAGACCGTTTAGAAATTCATCTACACCTGAATTTATGTGTATGTACTATGTGCATCACTGGTGCTGACAAAGGCCAGCAAGAGGGCATTATATTCCTTGGAACTGAAGTTACAGATGGTTGTGAGCCACATTTTTGGTGCTGGGAACTGAACCTAGGTACTCTGAAGAACAGCAAGTGCTCTTATTCTCTAACCATCTCTCCAGTCTAAAATAACATGATCACAATCTCTCTTTCAACAGGTAGGGTCTCATTGTGTAGCCCTGGCTGTCCTGGAACTTACTCTATAGACCAGACTGTCCTCTAACTCAAAGATCCACCTTTCTAGTGCTGGCATTAAAGGTGTGTACTACCATGTCCAGCTAAAATAACATAGTCTTGAGGACACCTTAAGGAGAGCTGAGGGCCTAAAGTAAAAATAGGTACAACCAGTATGTGGAATAATATTTTAAAACCTAATATGATCATGGAATATAACTCAACAATTCTACTTTTAGCAATTTATGTTAAGGAACATAACATAACATTTAGAGTGTCTGGCTGAACCAATCCTCTAATAATAATAGCCAGAGCTAGTATTACCTACTCAGAACAGTGCCTGATTTACAGAAAATATTCAATACACATCCCTGAAATGAATGATTTTAAATTCAACAGCAAGAGGGAAAAAATTAAAATTTAAACTATTACTCGTATTATATTTATAATACCAAATACACAGAAATACCTTAAATACTACATTTGGAGGTAGTTAAATCACATATTATGTTCACTATGTTTAAAAAATCAGTTTATAAAATATTCCTTATTTTATCCTCTGTCGATATTTGTATTATTCTATCAAAGGTTCTTAAAATTTGGGGAGCAAATGATATTTATATGTGAATAATCAAGCATCTCCCAAACCTAATTGATGACAGAGCCCTGTATTTTATAACATTTATTTAAACAGAACTATTGTTTTACAGACTTTGAGAAACAAGTAATATAAATTGATAAAAATCTCAAAAGGAGAGTGGCGCTTTGGATGAAAATGCCTCCCATAGGCTCACAAGGAGTGGCATTATTTGATGTGTGACCTTGTTGGAGGAAGTATGTCACTGTGGGGTGGGCTTTGAGGCCCAGTATCTCTCTTGCTTCCTGCTGCCTGCCAATCTAGATGTAGAACTCCTGGCTCCTTCTTCAGCAACATGTCTGCCTACATGTCACCATGCTTCCCTCCATGATGATAATAGACTAAACCTCTGAAATTGTAAGCCAGCCCCAATTAAATGTTTTCTTTTATAAGAGTTGTGGCAGTCACGATGTCTTTTCACAGTAATAGAAACCTAACTAGGACAAGGAAATACATTAAATTGTTAACAACATTTATTTCTAGGTGCTATAATTCTGAATACCTTTTTATCTTTCTGCGTTTCCTGTAATAAATATTACTTTTATAATAAAATCTGTAGTAAAGCTACTTATGTTTTTTTTTCCTACTTTTTTTTTTTTTTTTTTTTTTTGGTTTTTCGAGACAGGGTTTCTCTGTGTAGCTTTGCGCCTTTCCTGGAACTCACTTGGTAGCCCAGGCTGGCCTCGAACTCATAGAGATCCGCCTGCCTCTGCCTCCCGAGTGCTGGGATTAAAGGCGTGCGCCACCACCGCCCGGCGTCCTACTTTTTTTTTCGAGACAAGGTTTCTCTGTGTAGCTTTGCACCTTTCCTGGAACTCAGTCTGTAGACCAGGCTGGCCTTGAACTCACAGAGATCCGCCTGCCTCTGCCTCCCAAGTGCTGGGATTAAAGGTATGCACCACCACCGCCTGGCCTATTTATGATTTTTAACTGCATCTTTTAAAAGGAAAAATGAAAGCAAAGGTATTTTAAGATGGAAAAAATAATTTAATCTCACTTTAAGCACATAGCACATTCTCCAGCTCTTGGAATCCATTGAGTCAGATACCATACTTTTCCCACTAAGTCTTTCAGTTCTTCAGTGGATTGGTTCACCTACAAAAAAGCTAAGAAAAGAAGATATGATAGTTGATGTTGAACTATTTGCATTCCTATCCACTGTCTTGGTTTCTAGGTTGGCATAGTCATGCTCACCTGTAACTCAGTGCTATAGGGGACAGAGATAAGACTCCTGGGCTTGTTGGTTCCTAGCCTTTGTCTAGATTCAGTGAGAGACACTGTCTCAATGGGAATAAGGTGGACAGTAATACAGTATAACAC
Source organism: Peromyscus maniculatus bairdii (assembly GCF_049852395.1). Classification (NCBI taxonomy): domain Eukaryota; kingdom Metazoa; phylum Chordata; class Mammalia; order Rodentia; family Cricetidae; genus Peromyscus; species Peromyscus maniculatus. The sequence goes on along the minus strand of NC_134875.1, from coordinate 944,476 downwards.
CATGCCCTCCTCTGGTCTAAGGCACACATTCACACATACATGTGCATGAAACACACACACACATACCATACTCACATACGTTAATATAAAGCACACACACACAAATGTACTTGTAGTATGATTCAGAAGTTGTGGTAGAGTATGACCAAATAACTTTATTAATTGAGCCATCTCTGCAGGCCCTACACTTAGTTTTTAATAATAATTTGGTTAAACTGTATGCTTATTATAATCTGTTTGTTTTACTCAATAGTATTTCCACATAAGTATCCTTCCAAATGAACATTATGGTGTCTATATGAATAAATAATGTTTGCTTGCATATGTATGTTTGTGTACTTGCCAGTGCCAGTGACTCCTCTTGGTTGCCAGCACTGCTTCCACAGCACTGGGTGATTTACTAGTTTTCTCAGGTGATTGCTTCAGTTAATGAGCTGATGGCTTAATCATTCATCGTAGCTGCAGCTTGTGGTTAATAGAAATATACAGGATGGGGAAAGGTGCACAAAGATGCTATTGCAGTCCCTATTGTAAAATGTTCTAACAAAGAGTATTATTGAGACTCCATTGTGTGTCCACTACCACGTTCCTTTTATGACTATAGACTCAAAACTTCCTTTATTTCTAGAGTGAAAAAAATTAACTTTGTGGGTTTTTTTATTTCCTAGCTTTTGTTCTCTTCATCAAAGAAATAATGTATCTCCTGTATCTATTACTTTTTCTTTAACATTATTTTTGCTAAACAATTTTTCTCCATTAAAGCTCTGCTTCCTTTTTAAATCATGTGTGCTATATCTTTTATATATTTTCATCAATGTCTCTTGTGTTTTGTGTTTCATTTAAGTGAGGGTTTGCTTTCAGATTGTCATATTTTTCTTGAGAAGAAGGAAAAAGACCTTTCTTACCACTCATTATCTGTTTACTTTTCCTTTCATACAAGGAATACAACTGCCATGTGATACATATGGAAACCTGCCACCCAGATGCTCCCTTGAGAAAAGACTTGTTACTCTAGCTGCTCAGAATATTGTAGGCAGACAGCCTCTAGAGTTAACTCCTTCAAAGCTTGCCTCTGCTGCAGAGATCTGCCTTGTACTTCTTATTGCAACCCCCATTCAATAATGTTCAAAATGGGATTATGATGGTCTTATTCAGGATACTATAGGACAAATATGATGGGGGTCAGCCAAGGCTTGGTGAGACTTGTTTGTAAGGAAGTTCACATACCTCTGTCTGCCTTCTACAGGCATCAATACCTAGTTACAATACCCTACATATCAAATTCCTGTCTCCCTGTGTGCTTCTAGAACATCTGACCTATAATATACCCTTTCCACAAGGCTACAGTTCCTGTCATCCAGTTCAAAGTCCAGAATATCTGGGTAATGCTTGGTTTTTCTAGTATGGGAATGGTTCTGCTTGGTTAAGTGATCTATGAACTAAAAACAAGTTATCTACCCCAGTCACCATACCCTATAACAATGATGGCTTATAAAATGGTAACCATCATAAACATTCCTATTTGGAAAGGGGGAACAATGAGAGACACAAGAGAGTAAGAATTCCGGATTCCTGCTAGGGAGACCTTGATTAGGTTCAGATTCTGTGTTCTAGGAGAACTTTTCTGGCCCATTATCCACTGTCTGGGAGGCTCTTCAAGTCCTTTATTCTCTATGGCTGCCTCCACAGCAACTGTTGAGGAACATACCCTCCTTAGGGGCTTTCAAAGTTGGTGGGCTACTGGAAGATCAAAGTATTTAAGAATTGTTTACAACTGATGGCTCATTTAATGCCAGCTTGTTTTTCCCTTGGCAATAAATTTCTCTCAAAATCATAGCTAATAATAATCAGTGAATTTAAAAGGAATTTGATATGGGCTGGAGAGATGGCTCAGTGGTTAAGAACACTGACTGTTCTTCCAGAGGATCCAAGTTCAATTCCCAGAACCCACATGGCAACTCACAACAGTCTGTAATTCCAGTTCCAAGGGACCCAACAACCATGGCAAAACATCAATGCACATAAAATAAAAATAAGTAAATTTAAAAAAAGTCACTTGACTTTTTTGGCTTTATATTGCTACCTTCTACTCTCATCTATTTAATCTTGAAAACTGGATAATTACTCTCTGGCCTCATCTTTTTTAATACCCTTGAATACTGTCATAGGTTCCTCCTTATGCTCTGACTCTTATCATACACTGAAGATTTTAAAAAGGGCCTTTCAGAGTTTTGCTACCAGAGTGCTTTTTCTTGAAACTCAGCTCTCAGCTCTCAAATGAGCAGCTGATGGGGAGCCTGAGTGTTTCTATCCCTCAACCCCTCACATTTCCTCTCCTTTCATCTCTTCATTGTATAGTAGCTTACGTGAGGCAGCAGAGGATCCCCATTAGTGCTATGGTGACAAAAAAAACAAAAATGGCTGCTAGAGGTATGGAGCTCTTGAAGAAATCTGACAGATGATTTTTTAACTTGCTTATCCGAGACCTCTGGAGTCCTGCAGAAAGAGGATGTGCATTCATTGAGAAGTCAAGGCAATCAAACAGTTGCCTCAGATATTATGGACTTGGAGTTGCCCAGAACACATGATACACACACACACACACACACACACACACACACACACACACACACACACACTCACACACTTTGTTGTGTTGCTTCAAGCTAAAAAACATTATTTTATAAAGGTACTCTCACATGAATATAATTTTATGCCATCAATCAAATGGGAAAAATTATGTTCACCTCAAATATCTGAAGTGCTACTTTGTGAAAATGAAGTATTATCTAAGACAATCTTAATGTGTTTTTATCTAGAGTATGTCTAAAAGTGTTAGAGGAGGCTGAGGGAAGTTAATGTCCCAGAAAGAGAAAGGAGAAAGCCACCAGCCCTGTAGAACAAGAAAGGGTAAAGACAATTGGGAAAAAGAACTTTTAGGAAAGCCCGCTGTTCTACATTAAGCTGGAGATGTTGAGTCTTCCCCTTAGAACATTTGGGGAAGGGGGATTTGATGTGACTCCAAGGAAAGAGTCTGGGGAAAACTAAACTGTCTAGTGCATGAAGTTCAGAAGACACAACCATTTATAGAACTTGAACTTCAGAACAGATCAAATCAGCATGTATGTGTCTGGTGGAAATGGAGCTTTGAGGAGTTCCCACTCTGGATCAGTTGACTATCACTTTTTTAAAAAAACTATTTTACTACCTTTTTGAAACCTTCCCTTAGTCCAACCAGAATAACTTTAGTTGCTCTCTTGTCCTCAGGGAGCATTTGTCAAAACAGTATGAAAGCAATTTTTTTTCCTGACCTGAGACTTGAGTCTTTTGTCTTTCGAAGTCAGGAGCATTCATCCTAAGAGCAAATACACTCACTGCACCTGATTTCAATCCTGCTTTTTCTTTCACTTCAAAGGTAAGTAGAGCTGAAGGAGGAGTAGCTGTCTCTAACAAGAGACAAACCACAGGGCACAACAACGGTCCTACGCAGAACAGCTTCAGAAGCTTCATGGACACCTGCTTTGTCTGAAAAGTCAAAACCACAATTGTTCATTTATTGCAAAAAGCCTCCCGCCTGCCACTCACAAAGGCAATTTGTTGATTTATACCAGTTAATCCTGAACACAGTCTGTGAGTTTCCTGAGCAAAATGTACTCCCCCCCTGCAAAACAATCCCCACAAAACTGTGTTCTGTTGGGTGCCATGCAAATGTATTTTCTCACCTTTGAATCCTATATCTTATCCATCAGAGTAATCCTGTTAGCTTTATGAACTTCAAATGACCCCTCATCATCATCTCTGTTCTTGCTTCCCTTCAACTTTTTCTACAGTAAGCAAGCAGATCTTGTGAGCAGTAGTAAGATTGTCTGTGACCTCATGTCCTACTATGCTTTCCCTTATCACTGTGATTCAGGTCCATGTCTTCTTGAATAAGTTTGAGTTATTCTTACCTTGGAGCTATTTCACTTGCTATCCCCTCATCAAAGAATTCTCCCCAACCCAGACATGTTCATGTCTTATTAACTCACATGTGTTAAGTGCACAAATGCCATTTTTTCATTATATATTTCCTTGGGATTCCTTTATTAAAGTTGTCCTACTTTCAAACAAACCACCTGATCACTTTACCTGCTTGAATTTTTGTTGTGGAATATTATTTTAAGATGTGTTATATTTGTTTATGTGGTGGAATATTTGTTTAATGATGCAAAGATGTGTTGCATTCTTTTGTGTTGCATTTGTTTAACTCTGTGAAGCTGTGTTACTTTGCCTGCCTAAAACACCTGACTGGTCTAGTAAAGAGCTGAACAGCCAATAGTTAGACAGGAGAAAGGATAGGTAAGGCTGGCAGGCAGAGAGAGTAAAAAGGAGGAGAAATCTGGAAAGAGAAGATCAAAGAATGAGAAAAGGAAAAGTAGAGGAGGACATTAGAGGCCAGCCACCCAGATATACAGTAAGCCATGGAGTAAGAAGTAAAGAAAGCCCCAGTCTCTAGGCCCTAGGCCATTAGGCACAAACTGTGGCCCCCTACCCCACCCATTGCAGCCCCAGTATGCAAGATTCCTTCAGGCAAGCCTGATCACCACCACCCATTGGACCCTGTAATCTACAAGCCTCACACCATTCCCCAAACCCACCCATCCCCCAAGACCACAGCTGCTCCCTGAGACACAGACTCCACCAGCTCCAATTGGACCAAGAGGTGAGTGACTGTTCTCTTAGCCAGTCACCCCAGCCCTAGGCCTAGGGGCACAACCCATGCCCATCTACCCTCACCCATTGCAGCCCTAGTTGCAGGTCATCAGGGAAGACTACTGCAGGCCTACTTACCACCCCAGTGGACCCTGTAATCTACCAGCCACACTTTGTCCCCCAAACCCACCTATCACCCGAGACCTCAGCTCCTCCCTGAGACACAGACTCCCCCAGCTCCAATTGAACCAAGAGGCAAGTGACTGTTTTCCAAGCTGGTCACTCCAGTCTCTAGGCCCCAGTCACCCAGGCACAACCCATGCCTCTCTAGCTTCACCCATTGCAGCCCCAGTTGCAGACCAGCAGGCAAGACTCCTGTGGGCAGGCCTTTCCACCACCCCACAATGGACCCTGTAATCTACAAGTCCCACTCTGTCCCACAAACCCACCCATCCCTCAAGATGCCACCAGCTGTATTGGAAACAAACACCACTAGTGCCTGTTGGACTAAGAGCAGCTCCCTGAGACACAGACACCACTTGTACTGATTGGAGGAAGACATAGGTAGATGCCAGTGCAAGAATACATTCAACAACATAAAGAGCAATATGGCACCACCAGAACCTAGTGGTTCTACTACAGTAAGATCTAAACATCCCAACATAGAAGAAGCAGAAGAAAATGACCTTAAAAATGACTTTATGAAGATGATAGAGGCCTTTAAAGAAGAAATGGAAAATTTGCTTAAAGAAATTGAGGAAAAGACAAACAAAAAAATTTGAGGAAATCAATAAACCCCTTAAAGAAAGACAAGAAACACAAGAAAAAACAATCAAACATGTGAAGGAAACTTTTCAAGACTTGAAAATTGAGATGGACACAATAAAGGAGACACAAACTGAGGGAAGGCTGGAAATGAAAAATCTGAGTAAATGAACAGGAACTACAGATTCAAGCATAACCAAATGCAAGAGATAGAAGAGAGAATCTCTGGTGTTGAAGATACAATAGAATAAATAGATTTGTCAGTCTGAGAAAACATTAAAGGCAACAAATTCATAACACAAAACATTCAGGAAATCTGGGACACCATGAGAAGACCAAACTTAAGAATAATAGGGATAGAAGAAGGAGAAGAATACCAACTCAAAGGCACAGGAAATATATTCAACAAAATCATGGAAGAAAACTTTCCCAACTTAAAGAAGGAAATGCCAATGAAGATACAAGAAGCTTACAGAACACCAAATAGACTAGATCCCCCCACCCAAAAGTCCCCTTGCCACATAATAATCAAACCACTAAATATACAGAATAAAGAAAGAATATTAAGAGCTGCAAGGGAAAAGACCAAGTGACTTATAAAGGCAGACCCATTAGAATAACACCCAACCTCTCAATGGAGACTCTGAAAGACAGAAGATCCTGGACAGATGTTATGCAGACACTAAGAGATCACGGATGAAAGCCCATACTACTATACCTAGCAAAACTCTCAATCACCGTAGATGGAATAAACAAGATATTCCATGACAAAACCAGATTTAAACAATACTTTCCCACAAATCCAGCCATACAGAAAGCACTAGAAGAAAAAATCCAACCTAAGGAAGTTAGATGCACTCACAAAAATACAGGCAATAGGTAACCCCACAGCAGCAAGTCCTAAAGAAGGGAAACACACATACACTACCACCAAAAAAAATAAAAGGAATTAACAATCACTGGTCATTAAAATCCTGTAATATAAATTGACTCAATTTGCCTATAAAAAGATACAGGCTAACAGAATGGATATGAAAACAGGATCCATCCTTCTGCTGCATACAGGAAACACACCTCAACTTCAAAGACAGATACTACCTCAGAGTAAAAGGCTGGGAAAAGATTTTCCAAACAAATAGACTTAAGAAGCAAGCTGGTGTAGCTGTCCTAATAGCTAACAAAATAGACTTCAAACTAAAATCAGTCAAAAGAGATTGTGAAGAACATTACATATTCATCACAGTAAAAATCCACCAAGATGAAGTCTCAGTTCTGAACAGTTATGTTCCAAATACAAGAGCACCCAAATATGTAGAAGAAACAGAAATAAAGTAAAAATCCCACATCAAACCCCACACACTAATAGTGGGAGACTTCAATACCCTACTCTCACCATGGACAGGTCTGCCAGACAGAAACTTAACAGAGAAATAAGGGAAGTAACAGATGTTACAACTCAAATGGACTTAATAGACATCTACAGAACATTCCACCAAAACACACAAAAAATATACCTCTTCTCAGCACCTCATGGAACCTTCTTTAAAATAGACCACATACTCAGTCACAAAGCAAACCTCAAAAGATAAAAAAAAAAAATTGGAATAGCCTCCTGTATTTTATTGGACCACCATGGCTTAAAGTTAGAATTCAACAATGTAAACTACAGAAAGCCTACAAACTCATGGAAACTGAAGATTGCTCAACTGAATCACCACTGGGTCAAGCAAGAAATAAAGAAAGAAATTAAAGACTTTCTAGAATTCAATGAAAATGAAAGTACAACATACCCAAATTTATGGGACATTATGAAAGCAGTGCTAAGAGGGAAATTCATAGCACTAAATGCCCACATAAAGAAGATGGAGATATTTCACACTAGTGACTTAACAGTGCACCTGAAAGCTCTAGAAGAAAAAGAAGCAAACTCATCCAGGAGGAATAGACGCCAGGAAATAATCAAATTGAGGGCTGAAATCAATAAAATAAGAACAGAAATAACAGTACAAAGAATCAGTGAAACAAAGAGTTGGTTATTTGAGAAAATCAACAAGATAGACAAACCCTTATCCAAACTAACCAAAAAGCAGAGAGAGAATATCCAAATTAACAAAATCAGAAATGAAAAGGAAGACATAACAACAAACAATGAGGAAATCCAGAGAATCACCAGGTCATACTTCAAAAACCTGTACTCCACAAAATTGGAAAATCTAAAAGAAATAGACACTTTTTTGGATAGGTACCACATACCCAAATTAAGTTAAGACCAGATAAACAATTAAAATAGATCTATAACCCCCATGGGAATAGAAACAGTCATTAAAAGTCATACAACCAAAAAAGCCCAGGGCTAGAAGGTTTCAGCACAGAATTCTACCAGAATTTCAAAGAAGAGCTAATACCAATACTCTTCGAATTGTTCCACACAGTAGAAACAATTTGAAACAGAAGGAACATTGCCAAACTTTTTCTATGACGCTACAGTTACACTGATACCCAAACCACACAAAGATGCAACAAAGAAAGAGAATTACAGACCAATCTTCCTCATGAACATTGATGTAAAAATGATCAATAAAATACTGGCAAACAAAATCTAAAAACACATCGAAAAAATCATCCACTATGATCAAGTAGGCTTTGTCCCAGAGATGCAGGAATGGTTCCACAAATGAAAATCTGTCAATCTGATCCATCATATAAACATATTGAAAGAAACAAAACTACATGATCATCTCATTAGATGCTGAAAAAGCCTTCAACAAAATCCCACAGTGTGGTGATATATTGTATACCTTAATAATTTGCCTGAAGATCAGAGAACAGAACAAGCCACTAGATTAAACATAGAAGGCAGGCAGTGGTGGCATACATCTTTAATCCTAGCACTGTAGATGAATTGCTAAATGGACATATTAAATAAAAAACATGGAGCTAGATATAGGGGTGAAAACCTGAGAGATCAGGGAAATAGGGAAAACCACAGCTAACCTCACCTCACCAATTCCACAGCTTCCAATGACGAGCTACTTCCTGTCTACCCATGCCTATATGCCTTGATGTTCTGCCATCTGATTTGCTCTCTCTGTCCAACTACATCATGTCCTCTTCCTGCCTAGCTTTGTCACTTCCTGTCTCTCTGTGCAGGCCTCAAGACCTCCATGGTTAATTAGTGTTGGAAGTTAAGATCCATGCTACCATGCCTGGCTCTTCACCATTCTGGGAACAGGAAGGCTGAGGCAGGGAGACGCTGTGAGCCGCAGCCAAGACAAGCAGATGTTAAGATACCGGCAAGCCATGAGCCACGTGGCAACTTATAGATTAATAGAAATGGGTTGATTTAAGAAGGACAGTTAGCAAGAAGCCTTCCATGGCCATACAGTTTATAAGTAATATAAGTCTCTGTGTGTTTACTTGGTTGGGTCTGAGCAGCTGCGGGACTGGCAGGTGACAGAGATTTTTCCTGACCATGAGCCAGGCAGGACCAGGAAAACTCTAGCTACAAATGGTGTCCAATGGCTCGAATTTCAACCTAAAACCTGCGAAAGACGATTCTAAAATGGAGCTAAAACAGCTTCCTAGTTGTCTCTCTCAAGTTATCGGCAGCCTACATGTTTGAGCTACTCCATGGCGGGTTTAACCTAAGCTATGTTATATAGAGGTATCTCTAAGCTGCACACTATGCTGTGTGTTGAATATAGTTTTTGCTAGTTAAAAACAAACAAACAAACAAACAAACAAACAAACAAAACACACGCTGCTATGAAAGAAGCATAGACCCACTGTTTCTGAAAATTGATGTCTCCCAGAGCTGGTGGAAAACGTACCACCACCATGTTGGGAAGCTGAGGTGGGTGGAACCAGCAGCCACAGCAGCCATTTCAGTCTTAGAATGCTGCAGTTTAAAGCAATAGTGCTGTGGGATGTTCTGTATGTCCTGTGGGAGCTCGTTCTTGGGTTCCTCATGGCTTTACCCAGCAGGTCCGCATAGAGGATGATTAGGACCACGGGCCTGAGTGCAGGTGTCTGAGATGGTCTGCACTTGGCTGTGCTGGGGGATGGTCTGTATGTCAAGTTGCTCTGATTGGTCAATAAATAAAACTTGATTGGCTGTGGCTAGGCAGGAAGTATAGGCGGAACTAACAGAGAGGAGAAATAAAAGAACAGGAAGGCAGGAGTCACTGCCTGGAGCTGCCGCCAGGACAAGGAAGATGTAAAGTACCGGTAAGCCACGAGGCACATAGCAAGGTATAGATTTGTAGAAATGGATTAATTTAAGCTATGGGAACAGTTAGTAAGAAGCCTGCCACGGCTGTACAGTTTGAAGCAATATAAGTCTCTGTGTTTACTTGGTTGGGTCTGAGTGGCTGTGGGACTGGCAGGAGACAAAGATTTGTCCTGACTGTGGGCAAGGCAGGAAAACTCTAGCTACAAATGGCACCCAACGAGTTGGCAAGAGTTTCTACCTAAAACCTGAGAAAAGATTCTAAAACGGAGCTAAAAACAGCTTCCTAATTATCTCTCAAATGAGTGGCAGCTTGCCGGTTTGAGCTACTATGGTGGGTTCCTAGTGTGTGCGCTCGATCTTCGGTATGGCAGGAATGAGGCCTCTGCAAGTGGCACATTAAGCTGTGTGGTGGATTTAGCTTTTGCTAGTACAAAACAAAAATGGTTTCTGGGCTACACGATGCTTAGATAAAAGCATAGACCCACAATAGCTCCCAGAGCTGGCGATAAAGGCACCACAGCTATGTTGGGAAGCTGAGGTGGGTGGAGCCAGCAGCCATAGCGCCCTTTCAGTCTTACAAATGCTGCAGTTTAAAGCAATAGATTCACAATAAGACAGATTCAGATGGGAAAAACCCTAAACAGCTTACAGTGTGTGTAAAAATGTACATAGGCTTGGAAGAGAGAGGAAAAGGAACATAGACAGTTATATAAAAAAAATAGAAAGTTTAAAAAAATAATAAAGTCTTTAAAGAGAAAGTAAAAGTAATATAAAAAATAAGCCATGTAAAGATGGATATCACACAGAGTGTCTGGATTGTGTTGTCTTTGGGATTTTTAACTGCAGAAAAACATTTGATCGTAAAAGATGTTAAGTTAAACCAATATTTATATTTTAAAATAACTTGACTTTAAAATTTGGATATAAGGATGTGTTACTTTGGAAAGGAGACTCTGCTTTTGTTTCCACAGATAGTCAGAGGCTATGGATTTGTTCCAGATTAAGATACATCAGGTTTGACCAGCCAACACCCCCTGAAAGGTCTCTGATGACACCATGGCCCAGATGATCCAACATCCAGAATGGCTCAGACGATACAGCCTCATGGACTATTCCATAATCCTAAAATTTTCTTTTTTTTTTTTCTTTTTTGTTTTTTTGAGACAGGGTTTCTCTGTGTAGCTTTGCCCCTTTTCCTGGAACTCACTTGGTAGCCCAGGCTGGCCTCGAACTCACAGAGATCCGACTGACTCTGCCTCCCGAGTGCTGGGATTAAAGGCGTGCGCCGCCGCCGCCGCCGCCGCCGCCGCCGCCGCCGCCGCCGCCGCCGCCACCACCACCACCCGGCCTAAAATTTTCTTTGTATCCCCATAAGATACAGCACCCTCCTCCAGCAGGAAGTAGTAAGAGAAGCTACACCCAAATTCCCAAATTATATGTAATTTTACTTTGTTAAGGTTAAAACCTTCCTTTTTTTAAAAAAAAAAGGGGGGGGGAGTGCTGTGGGATGTTCTGTATGTCCTCTAGCTACACAATAGATTCCCAATAAGATAGATTCAGATGAAACAAGACTTTAAATACTTTACAATGTGTGTATAAATATACATAGGCTTGAAAGATAAAAAAGGAATATATACAGTTATATAAACAAATAGATAGTTCTTAAAAAATAAAGTCTTTAAAGAGACAGTAAAAGTAGTATAAAAATAAGCCACATAAAGATGGGTATTACACATAAAATCTGGATTGTGTTGTCTTTGGGATTTTTAACTTCAGAAAAAAATTGATTGTAAAAGCTGTTGAGTTAAGCCAATATGTATATTTTAAAGATACCTTGACTTCAAAATTTGGATCTAAGGATATGTTGCTTTGGAAAGGAGGCTCTGCTTTTGTTTCCACAGAAAGCCAGAGGCCATGGATATGTTCCAGATTAAAATACATCAGGTTTGACCAGCCAAGACCCCCTGAAAGGTCTCCAATGACACCATGGACCAGATGATCCAATATCCAGAATGGTTTCAAGGCAACTGGCTCAGATGATACAGCCTCACAAATTACTCCATAATCCTAAACTTTTCTTTGTGTCCCCATAAGATACAGCACCCCCCCTCCAGCAGGAAGTAGTAAGAGACGCTACGCCCAAATTCCCAAATATACCAAGCTGTCTTTGGAGATGGAATTGGCTCATTCCTTCTCTAAACCCAAGCATATTCCTAAAATAAAAGTTTAAGAGAGTCTTATGTTCCATATCAGAAGAGCCCTCTGGTGTGGGACAGAGAAAAACCAATATTTTTATTTAAATCAGGTTGACTATAATGCAATCTCTAAAGAAGAAAAGGGGATATGATATAGATATAATAGGATGAAAGGGTAGATTAATGAACCTACTTTTAAAGAGCAACAACTTGTTTAAAAATGTTTTACATTGCTATGGATTTTAGTTTATTGATACAAATTTAAAGTTAATTTTGTTATACTGTGTGTATATTTCTACTCTTGTTTAAGGTATTATGTTTGTACAGCTCATTTAAAATTGTAATGGCTAACTAAGAAATAGATTAATAATTAGTCATCTATGATAATCATACTTATAGCCATGTTAGTTAAGTTTTCTAGGTATACATAGATATAATTCAATTAGGTAGGTAATCTTCAAATACTTCAAAGACCTACAGAATATGGCATTTAAAATGTTTTAAAAATTTAGACTTTCTGGACAGTGAGACATGTATGCTCCTGGCAACACTGATTTACTTCAGAGAGGAGGATGGGCATCAAAGACACTCTATATGGAGTTTATCTTTGCCTTGGCAAAAATAGCCATTTGGTCAAGAAACTGTTCTTGCCTGGACTGCTTGATTGACTGGACATACAGGACCCATAGGAAGGTGACTCCTGAACTTTGCTTGACAAAATGGCCCTTCAGGTTCCTGCTTTGCAGAGGAAACTGCCAGACATTCTACAGGACACAGAGAAAAGTGACTGAGAGATTCTAGGTCTGTGGGCGGAAGACAGGTGCCCCAACTTTACAGAGGAACATTAGGTGACTGTCCAGGCTGCCAGCTGTCTCTGTCTACTCTTGCAAGACTCCTGAAAGTTTCTTGTGTCCTTCTTCCATTTCTCAGATAATATATCCTGTAGCTAGAGTTTTCCTGCCTTGCCCACAGTCAGGACAAATCTTTGTCACCTGCCAGTCCCACAGCCGCTCAGACCCAACCAAGTAAACACAGAGACTTATATTGCTTACAAACTGTATGGCCGTGGCAGGCTTCTTGCTAACTGTTCTTATATCTTAAATTAATCCATTTCCATAACTCTATACCTTGCCACGTGGCTGGTGGCTTACCGGCGTCTTCACATGCTGCTGGTCATGGTGGTGGCTGGCAGTGTCTCTCTGCCTCAGCCTTCTGCTTCCCAGAATTTTCCTTTCTCCTTGTCCCACCTACTTCCTGCCTGGCCACTGGCCAATCAGTGTTTTATTTATTGACCAATCAGAGCAATTTGACATACAGACCATCCCACAGCAATATCCTTCTGGGGTCTTTGATGTAGTTGAAGCTTAGAATTATAATTTCTTCAGTTATGATAAAAGATAAGTTAGATATAAAACCTTAGACTCACAAATATAAGATAGATAGGATATCTTCTTTAATATTGTAACTGTAATTCTTCTTTGATAATGGTTTTGTTATCTGTAATTTTACTATGTGAAAGTTAAAAACCTTCCTTTTTGAAAAAAAAGAAAAGGGGAAGTGCTGTGGGATGTTCTGTATGTTAAATGTGTTGCTCTGATTGGTTAATAAATAAAACACTGATTGGCCAGTAGCCAGGCAGGAAGTATAGGCAGGACAAGCAGAGAGGAGAATTCTGGGAAGTAGAAGGCTGAGGCAGAGAGAGCTGCCAGCCACTGCCATAAGAAAATGTTAAGATACTGGTAAGCCACGAGCCACGTGGCAACTTATAGATTAATAGAAATGGGTTGATTTAAGAAAAAGAACAAAAAAAAAGAAAAGAAAAAGAACAGATAACAAGAAGCCTGCCACAGCCATACAGTTTGTAAGCAATATAAGATATAAGTCTCTGTGTGTTTACTTGGTTGGGTCTGAGCGGCTGCGGGACTGGCAGGTGAGGGAGATTTTTCCTGACCATGGGCCAGGCAGGACCAGGAAAACTCTAGCTACAGTTCCCATTGTTGCCTTGAACTCAAAGAGATCCAGACAGATCCCTACCTGCCAAGAAATAGGATTAAAGGCGTGTGCTACCATTGCCTGACTTCTATATAGTGGCTGCCTTTTTTCCTCTGATCTTCAGGCAAGTTTCATTTTATTGGGAGACACAGTATATTGGGGACATAATACATCACCACATAGCACTCAGGAGGCAGAAATCCATCTGTGAGTTCAAAGCCACCCTGGACTGCATGAGATTGACTCAGTCTAGGTGAGAAACAGAGCCAGACAGTTGTGGCACACACCTTTAATCCCAATACTTGGGAGTCATATGCCTTTAATCTCAGCACTAGGAAAGTTGAGACAGGAAATGATATGGGTGGGCATACAAAGGTATATAAAGAATGAGGAGACAGGAACTAAAGTCTTTCAAGCTGAGGAAAGCTTTTCATCCTTAGGAGTTCTAGAGGTAAGAGGTGGCTTGTTCCTTTATTTCTCTGACCTTTCAACATTCACCCCAATATCAGGCTCCATTTTTTTAAATAAAAACACCATTTAGTAATTCATGTTACACAACACCCCTTCATGATAGAGGTCTTGGAGAGATCAGGAATAGGAATACAAGGAACATACCTAAACATAATAAAGGCCATTTATAGCAAACCAACAGCCAACATCATATTAAATGGAGAGAAACTCAAAGTGATTCCACTAAAACCAGCAACAAGACAAGGCTGTCCACTCTCCCCATATTTATTCAATCTAGTACTCAAAGTTCTAGCTAGAGCAATAAAACAATAAAAGGAGATCAAGAGAATACAAATTGGAAAAGAAGAACTCAAACTATTTGCAGATGATATTATAGTATACAAAAATGATCCCAAAAATTCTACCAGGGAAATCCTACAACTGATAAACACCTTCAGTAATATGGTGGGATACAAGATTAAATAAAAAAATCAGTAGCCCTCCTATATACAAATGATAAATGGGTTGAGAAAGAAATCAGAGAAACATCACTCTTTACAATAGCCACAAATAATAGAAAACACCTTGGGGTAACTCTAAGTGAAAGAACTGTATGACAAGAACTTTAAGTCCTTGAAGAAAGAAATTGAAGAAGATATCAGAAAATGGAAAGATCTCCCATGCTCATGGATAGGTAGAACTAACATAATAAAAATGGCAATCCCCCCAAAAGCAGTCTACAGATTCAATACAATCCCCATCAAAATCCCAAAATTCTTCAAAGACCTGGATAGAACAATACTCAACTTCATATGGAAAAAAAACCCAGGATAGCTAAAACAATTCTGTACAATAAGCAACCTCTGGAGGCATCACCATCACTGACTTCAAGCACTACTATAGCGCTATAGTAATAAAAACGGCTTGGTATTGACATAAAAACTGACGTGTGGACAAATGGAATGGAATTGAAGACCCTGATATTAATCCACACACCTATGAACACTTGATTTTTGACAAAGAAGTCAAAACTGCACAATGGAAAAAAGAAACCATGTTCAACAAATGGTGCTGGCATAATAGGACGTCAACATGTAGAAAAATGAAAATAGATCTATATCTATCACTATGCACAAAACTCAAGTCCAAGTGTATCAAAAACCTCAACATAAATCCAGCTATACTGAACCTGATAGAAGAGAAAGTAGGAAGAAGCCTTGAACACATTGGCACAGGAGACCACTTCCTAAATATAACACCAGTAGCACAGACACTGAAAGCAACAATTAATCAGTGGGACATCCTGAAACTGAGAAGCTTATGTAAGGCAAAGGACACACTGTAAATAAGATAAAACAATAGCCTACAGAATAGGAAAAGATCTTCACCAACCCCACATCGGACAGAGGGCTGATCTCCAAAATGTATATAAAAAAAAAACCTCTAGAAACTAGACAGCAAAATACCAAACAATCCAATTAAAAAGTGGGCTACAGAGCTAAACAGAGAATTCTCAACAGAAGAATCCCAAATGACTGAAAGACATTTAAGGAATTGCTCAACATCCTTAGTCATCAGGGAAATGCAAATCAAATCAACACCGAGATACCATCTTATACCTATCAGAATGGCTAAGATAAAAAAACACCAAAGACAGCTTCAAACTGGGGGAGGGATGGAGTGGGAGAGCAGTGAACAAGATGTCTTGATAGAGGGAGACATTATGGGTTTAGGGAGGAACCTGGTGCTAGGGAAATTCCCAGGAATCCACAAGGAGATACTAGTGGAGAGGGTGCCTGAGCTAGCGTACCCTGGTAATCAGATTGGTGAATACCCTACTTGTCATCATAGAGCCTTCATCCAGTAACTGATGGAAGCAGATGCAGAGATCCACAGCCAAGAAACAGGTTGAGCTCCAGGAGTCCAGTTGAAGAGAGGGAAGAGGGATAATATGAGCTTAGCGGGGTCAAGATCATGATGGGGAAATCTACTGAGACAACTGAAACAAACTCATATGATCTCATGAACTTCAGATCAACAGCTATGGAACCTGCATGGGATTGGACTAGGTTCTCTGCATATGTGAGACAGTTGTGTAGCTTGGTCTGTTTGAGGGGCCCCTGGCAGTGGGATCAGGATCTATCCCTGGGGTATGAGCTGGCTTTCTGGACCTCATTACCTATGGTGGGATACCTTGCTCAGCCTTGATACAGGGAGGAGGGTTTTAGTCCTGTTTCAACTGAATGTATCAGGCTTTGCTGACTCTCTCCATGGGAGCCCCTACCATTTTGGATGAGGGTATAGGGAGTAGGTAACAGGGGGAAGGTTGGGGGGAACAGGAGGAGGGATGAGAGGGGATCTGTGGTTGGTATGTAAAATGAATAAAAAAATTCTTAAATAAATAAAAAAGAAGTTAAAAAGGTATACAGAATAGAGAAAATAAAAGCCCAGAGCCAAAACTAGATGGTCTAATTTGAATTAAGAAAAGTTGGCTAGAAACAAGCCAAGCTAAGGCCGAGCATTCATCAGAAAGAATAAGCCTCCATGTGATCATTAGAGAGGTGGTTGGTGGGTCCCCCAAAGAGAAAAGTGTTGTAGAATATTTTAAGGTGTGTAACTTTTGTTTATGTTGCATTTGTTTAACTCTGTGAAGCTGTGTTGCTGTGCCTGTCTAAAACACCTGATGATCTAATAAATAGCTGCATGGCCATTAGTGAGGCAGGAGAGAGAAATAGGTGGGGCTGGCAGGCAGAGAAAATATATAGAAGGAAAAATCTGGGAATGGGGAGGAAAGAGTGAGAGAACAAGGAGAGGAGGATGCCAGAGGCCAGCCACCCAGCTACACAACCAGCCATGATGGAGTAAGAAGGAAAGAAAAGGTATACAGGAATAGATAAAGGTAAAATCCCAGAGGCAAAAGGGTGGATGGGCTAATTTAAGAAAAGTTGGCTAGAAACAAGGCAAGCTAAGGCCGATCATTTATAATTAAGAATAAGTCTCCTTGTGTGATTTATTTGAGAGCTGGGTCACAAGCCTCCCCAAAAGAGCCTAAAGAGTAGAAAAAACAAACAACTGTAAAGAGTAAAAAAGAACAACCAACTACAAATTTTCTTGAACAACTTTATCAGATCTACTTAACCTAATTCACCATTTATTTTATTCTGTGTCCTTCTGAACTATGGCATAAACTCCATGAGTACAGAGGTTTTTTTCCCTCTGTTTTGTTACTAAACATTACCTGTAACATATTCAGGTATTTAATATTTTTATTTCAATCTATTCATTATTGCATGTGTTGTGTAAGTTTGGGAACATATGTGCCATACTGTGCTCATAAGGCCAACTTTTGAGAGTGAGCCAGTTTTCTCCTTGTACTTTGGGATCCAGGGATTAAATTCAGGTTGTTAGGCTTGTGAGGTAAGTGGTTTTATTTGTAGAGCCCCAGCCCAATAAATATTTTTGAGTGAATGAATGGCATTTCTCATGAATGAGGAACAGTTATAAATGATCATGAATGATTTAATAATCATTCACTTTTTACTTTTCATTTCTATATCCAACAGACAAAAGGCTGAAAATTCTTAATCCTTCCTTTCCCAACTAGTCAGCCTTGCTCTAGAAAACCTGTATTGGCCCTGGAAGGCAGCATTGCTGGCAAGAAAAGTCTTGATGAGGTTTAGATGACCTAACAGCTAATCTCACTCAAGATGTGAGGAAGAGCAGCTTCTCATTAACTCAGTAAGAAGTCAGTCATTGGGAGAACTGGAAGCTATGCTGCTGTTTGTGCAAATATAACTCTTCATTTGCATGTTGTAACCATTTTGCAATCCTTTTTTTTTTTTTTTTTTTTTTTTTTTTTTTTTTTTTTTGCTATATAGCCAGGCTGTTCAAGTCATTTTTGAGTAAGCCGGGAAAAACCCATTTTTCATTCCCACTCCCCACTCCCCAGTGTTGCAACATTAGATCTATTCAATAAAAGGCATCCCCAGAATGCAATTGTCTTGGCTACTCATTGCTGGGGATGTCTTTCTGTATGCTGTGAATGTGTTGCTCTGAATGATTGATAAATAAAATGCTGATTGGCCAGTAGCCAGGCAGGAAGTATAGTATAGGCAGGATAAGCAGAGAGGAGAATTCTAGGAGGAGGAAGGCTGAGTCAGGAGATACTGCCAGCCACCACCACCATGAGAAGTAAGATGTAAAGTACCCATAAGCCACAAGCCACGTGGCAACTTATAGCTTAATAGAAATGGGTTAATTTAAGACATACAAACTAGATAGCAAGAAGCCTGCCCAAGCCATACAGTTTATAAGTAATATAAGTCTCTGTGTGTTTACTTGGGCCCTAGCAGGACTGGAGAAAACTCCAGCTACAACTCTATTTTTTATTCTGAGTGAAGTGGAATGAGCTAGTAGTAGTGGAGTATAGAAAAGGTTGTGGGAACAACAGCACAGATGGTGGCAGTGGCAGCAGAGTAGTGACAGAAGTTTAGAGAAGGAAGAGAATGATAGATGAATGACTACAAGTCCTAGTCATTGGAAAAGTTCCTGGGTGCTACCAAACCTTAAAGGTGGAGAAGCTAGACACCCTAAGGCTGGGACTTGTAACATTAACTGCTTCTGTTGACTGCTATTGTCATCAGCTGCTGTTTAAAACTGAGAACTTATAGTAGTTGCCAAGTTATGCAGAACAGTAAAGCCTGAACACCTACAGCTGTAAGTTTCTGGTTTCTAAGACCAGGGGCCATAAGTCTCTGGTTCTCTTGACTTGGCAATATAATCCTCTGATGCGGGTACCTAGCCAATAGGGCTTTGACACTCAAGTGATGAAGACTACTAACACTATAAAACTTTTTCCTCACATACCCACAATTTCTACCCAAGTAGAAGAAAAGGACCCCAGTCACCTCATTGGTAACAAAATTTTGGACTTTCTTAAGATATTTATAACTGGTACATTTATTTACAGTTTTGATAGGGCTTAAAGAGAGGTAGGTCTGTTGTGAAGCCACTTACCTGAAAATTAACTAAGCACAAAGGTAGAAAATGAAGCAGTGGACTTGAACTGTGGTATTCAGAGGCTAAACACCTTCAGAAGAAGCTAAACAGTCATTCTCTTAAGACTCTGGAATTCCAGCTAGAATCCCACCACTCTATGATATCATTAACCATCTTTAACATTCATGTAGGCTCTACTTGGTAGTTAAATGCACAGATACCTTTTTCCCACCTATACATGAACATGTGTGTTGATACTTAAATGAATTCTCACAGTAAATATACTCACTTAGGTGTTAAAAAGTCCAAAATATTTTTTACTACATGGTATTTGCTAGACATTATAATAATGCACATAACAAACTTTAATGAATGGAGATTGTGTTTCATATTATTTAGAGAAATCATTTAATATTTCAGGATTAAGGATTAATAGCTGGGAAATAAGGAGACTTGGGAAAGGAAAGTGACTTTACCCTCATTTAGTTATGATTTACATCTCTTACTAGCTGATATCCAGGAATTTTTATATAACTGACCAGATCACCTGCAAGAATTATTGTAATCTCTTTTCTGAGATATATCACAAAGTTATTAAGCTGGTTAATAAACTATGCCTTAAGTCCAATCTCCTTGTGAGCTGAGTAAATAACAATTGTTGATTAATGATATTTATCTCAACTAGCACTCTTTTCACCAGCTGCTAATCTATATAATGTACCTTAAAAGATTTCTTCTTTTAGGATATAATTCTTTGGAAAAGAAAAATAAATACACCAGCTGCTATGGATATCGCTCTGTATAAATAAAATGCTGATTGGCCAATAGCCAGGCAGAAAGTATAGGCAGGACAAAGAGAGAAGAGAATTCTGGGAACAGGAAGCCTGAGTCAGAAGATGCTGCCAGCTGCTGCCATGAGTTCCAACATGTAAGATACTGGTAAGCCACAAGCCATGTGGCAAGGTATAGATTTACAGAAATGGGTTAATTTAAAATAGAAGAACTAGATAACAAGAAGCCTGCCACGGCCATACAGTTTGTAAGCAATATAAGTAAGTCTCTCTGTGTTTACTTGGTTGGGTCTGGCGGGTGAGAGAGATTTGTCTTGACTGTGGACCAGGCAGCACTGGAGAAAACTTCAGCTACAAATGGTACCCAACAGCTCGAGTTTCCACCTTAAAGCTGAGAATATTTAATAAGCAGATCTAAATGGAGCCCAAACCAGGTTCCTGCTTCATGTCTCATAAGGGCAGCTAGATGCCGCAACATGCAGATTTGAGCTACTATGGCGGGTTCCTGGCATGTGCGCTTGACCTACAGTATGGAAGGAATGAGGCGTCTGCAAGCAGCACATTATGCTGCCTGGTGGATTAAGCCTTTGCTAGTAAACCCCTCCCCCCAAAAAACAAAAAAACAACATCAAAAAAAGAGGTTTCTGGGCTATATACTGCTTTGATAGAAGCATAGACCCACTGTTTCTGAGACTTGATGTCTCCCAGAGCTGGCGGAAAATGTACCAACGACATGTTGGGAAGCTGAGGTGGGCAGAGTCAGCAGCCACAGTGCTGTTTCAGTCTTACAAATGCTGCAGTTTAAAGCAATAGGTTCACAATAAAACAGATTCAGTTGGAATAGTTTACAATTCATGTAAAAATGTACGTAGGCTTGAAAGAGAGAACATATATATACAGTTATATAAAAAAGAGTTTTAAAAAATAAAGTCTTAAGAGACAGTAAAATCAATATAAAAAATAAGCCACATAAAGATGGATATCACACAGAGAATCTGGATTATGCTGTCTTTGATATTCTTAACTGCAGAAAGACATTTGATTGTAAAGCTGTTGAGTTAAGCTAAAATGTATATTTTAAAGGTACCTTGACTTCAAAATTTGGATCTAAGGATATGTTGCTTTGGAAAGGAGGCTCTGCTTTTGTTTCCACAGAAAGTCAGAGGCTATGGATTTGTTCCAGATTAAGATACATCAGGTCTGGGGGCTGGAGAGATGGCTCAAAGGTTAAGAGTACCAATTGCTCTTCCAGAGGTCTTGAGTTCAATTCCCAGCACCCACATGGTGGCTCACAACCATCTGTAATGAGACCTGGTGCCCTCTTCTGTATACATAATAAATAAATAAATCTTTTAAAAAAAAGATACATCAGATTTGACCAGCCAAGACCCTCTGAAAGGTCTCCGATGACACCATGGCACCGATGATCCAACATCCAGAATAGTTTCAAGGCAACTGGCTCAGACAACACAGCCTCACAGACTACTCCATAATCCTAAAATTTTCTTTGTGTCCCCATAAGATACAGCACCCCCCTCTAGCAGGAAGTAGTAAAAGAAGCTACACTCAAATTCCCAAATATACCAAGCTGTTTTTGGAGATGGAATTGGCTTATTCCTTCTCTAAACTCAAACATATTGCTAAAAAGAAAAAAGAAAAAAAATGTTGAGAGATCCTTTTGTCCTACATCAGAAGAACCCTCTGGTGTGGGACAGAGAAAAACCAATATTTTTATTTAAATCAGGTTGACTATAAATGTGATCTCCTTGTAAAGAAGAAAAGGGGATATGATATAGATATGATAGGATGAAAGGGTAGATTATTAAATCTATTTTTAAAGAGCAACTTGTTTAAAATGTTTTACATTGCTATAGATTTTAGTTTATTGATACAAATTTAAACTTAATTTTGTTATACTGTATATATATTTCTATTCTTGTTTGAGGTATTATGTTTATGTAACTCATTTAGATTGTAATGGATAATTAAGAAATACAGATTAATAATTAGTCTTCTATGATAGTCAAACTTGTAGCACGTTAGTTAAGTTTTCTAGGTATATATAGATATATTTCAGATAGATAATCTTCAAAAACTTCAAAGACCTACAGAATATGGCATTTAAAATGTTTTAAAAATTTAGACTTTCTGGACAGTGAGTCTTGTCTACTCCTGACAGCAGGATTTACTTCAGAGAGGAGGATGGGCATCGAAGACACTATATATGGAGTTTATCTTCACCTTGACAAAAATAGCCATTTGGTCAAGAAACTGTTCTTGCCTGGACTGCTTGATTGACTGGACATGCAAGACCTATAGAAAGGTGACCACTGAACTTTGTTTGACAAAATGGTCCTTCAGGTTCCTGCTTCAGAGAGGAAACTGCCAGACGTTCTACAGGACACAGAGAAAAGTGACCGAGAGATTCTAGGTCTATGGGCTGAAGACTGATGACCCAACTCTACAGAGGAACATTAGGTGACTGTCCAGGCTGCTAGCTGTCTCTGTCTACTCCTAAAAGTTGCTTGCATACTTTTCCCATTTCTCAGGTAATAGTATATCCTTCTGAGGTCTTTGGTGTAGTTGAAGACTAGATAATTATAATTTCCTTAGTTATGATAAAAGATAAGTTAGATATGAAACCTTAGACTCACAATATAGGATAGATAGGATATCTTCTTCAATTTTGCCAAATACAAATATACTAGATATTATAAATAGACTAGATATTGTAACTGTAATTCTTGCTTGATAATTGTTTTGTTATCTGTAATTTTACTATGTGAAAGTTAAAACCTTCCTTTTTGAAAAAAAAGAAAAGGGGAAGTGCTGTGGATATCGCTCTGTATAAATAAAATACTGATTGGCCAGTAGCCAGGCAAGAAGTACAGGTGGGACAAGGAGAGTGGAGAATTCTGGGAAGTAGAAGGCTGAGTCAGAGAGATGCTGCCAGCCGCCACCATGAAAAGTGAGATGTAAGGTACTGGTAAGCCATGAGCCACGTGGCAACTTATAGACTAATAGATATGGGTTAATTTAAGATATAAGAACTAGATAGCAAGAAGCCTGAGCCATTAGGCCAAACAGTTTAAATAATATAAGAGTCTGTGTGTTTATTTTATAAGTGGGCTGTCAGACTGCTGTGGCTTGGTGGGAGCTGGAGAGAAGCTCTCCAACTACAATTGACTGTTCAGCTCTTTATTAGACCAATCAGGTGTCTTAGGCAGGCAAGGTAAAACAAGTGCAATACATCTTTATATAATTAAGTGAATGCAGCAGAAACAAAAGTAACACACCTTTACACAGTTAAATATTCTGCAGCAAAAACAAATGCAACACATTTTTACATAGTTAAAATAAATTCTACAACAGGTGACCACTTAGCAGAGGTGACTTGTACTTACATTAATATTCTGATATCACTGTGTTGAAATTTCTAATGATTTTATCATTGACTGTAATTTTTAGGGAAATTTGATGGGGCAATGGAGCACAAACATGAACAGAGTAAATAAATGCAGTATACACGTTCTATTCCATTCTTTGTAACCATTTGTACATGGTGTTCAGTAAGCCCATGAATATAGGAGTTCAGAAAGATTCAAAGAAAGTATGGCACAAGAGACTACTCTGAACCAGGGCAATGGTATTCAGAGACAGTAAACAACTAAAGACACTGTGATTTCCTTTCTTATTTCTGCTACTTCCTTGTATTAACCAGCCATTCATCCTAAAACTAATGATGCAGAAGGAAAGAAAATATTGAGATAGTTAGTAAGTTTCATCACTAATCTAGTAAATACATTTTAACAATTTAATTTATTAGCAGAACTTTACTGTTCAAACTCATTGCAAAGTGTTACTTTCAAATGCAAATACAAGACCAATTAACATACATAAAACTACAGAACTATGCAAATTATGTTTTATACTTTGCACCTACAGGTCTTTCCTTTCATAACAGTGGAAAGGATGAATAAAGATAATTTAAAGTCTTTCAAGTCTTTATATTTCACTTGTTGACATGAGTATATTGCATCAACACTTTCTACCTTGTATATGTGTGTGAATGTTCATGTTTGTGCAAGTGCATGTATGTGTGCTTGTGTATAGGTCATCGTGCAACCTTGAATGTCATTTCTCAGGGACTATCCACCTTAGTTTTTGAGACAGCATGTGCTGTTTGCTGAAACTCACCAAATAGGGTAGGCTGTCTGGCCAGTAAACTTCAGGGATCCTCCTATCCCTACCTCCCAAGCACAGGTTACAAGCCCTTGCCTCTATGTCCAACTTTTTGTTTTCAATGCAAATTCTGGGGATCAAACTCAGATGTTATGCTTGCAAGGCAAGTACTGTACCACTGAGCTATCCCTGCTACCCAATATTCTTGAACTTTTAGGTCAAAAGTTATTTCTTTACAGTACATTGAAGATATTCCACTGTAATCTGGCTTCCATTGTTGCCAATGATATATTAGTCAGTTTTATCTTTTTTTTTTCAGAAGCTATCCTTTCTTCCTCTTTCTCTTTTCTAAATATCAACTTTGTAGTTGGTTGATTTACTCTTTTGGGTGCCTGCCACTCAGCTACCAAATAAATACACACACACACACACACACACACACACACACACACACACACACACACACACACGGAGGCTTATTACTACTTATGACTTCCTGGCCTTAGTTTGGCTCTTTTTTTTTTGTCAGCGTTTCTTAAATTATCCTGTCTATCTTTTGCCTGTGGACTTTTATCTTTCTCTATTTTGTATATCTTTCTTTACTTCTTACTCTGTGGCTTGCTGTGTAGCTGGGTGGCCCCTGATATCCTCCTCCTTTTCTTGCTTCTTGATCTCTCTTGTTGCTTCTTCTATTTATTCTCTCTGCCTTCCAGCCCTGCCTATCCTTTCTCCTGCCTTGCTACTGGCTGTTCAGCTCTTCATTAGACCATCAGGTGTTTAGACAAGCACAGTAACACAGCTTCACAGAGTTAAACAAATGTAGCATAAAAGAATGCAACACATCTTTGCATCATCAAAACAAATGTTCCATAGCATGAACAAATGTAACACATCTTAAATTAATATTCTACAACACAACTTCTCATGTCTCATCTCTCTATAGGCTCTTCTCACAGACACAAGCTCCACTTGTGATTTTATTTCCTCTCATAAATTATATCACACCTTGTTGCAGAATATTTGTTAATACTGCATGAAGGTGTGTCTATGTTTTGTCTCACCTGCCTAGGGAACCTGATTGGTTTAAAGAGCTGAATGACCAATAGCTAGGCAGGAGAGGATAGGCAGGATTTTCTGGGGGAGAGAGGAAGAGGAGATGAATCTGGGCACACAGGGGACACCAGAGAGACATGGAACCAGTCAGTTATACAGAATGGAAGAGAGGTAGAAAAAAACCACATGACAGAACATAGAAGCTATGAGAGCTAGTTGGGAATGAGCCTAAGCTAAGGCCAAGCTTTCATATTAATAAGAATTCTCTGTGTCATTATTGGGGAGCTGGAAGTCTGACAACAAAGACCAATTACATTGGTGCCCAACACACAGCATGTAAATCCACATAGGGCCTGAGAAAGCTGAAAAAAAAAGTTCCGAACACAGTGTTGGATGCGGCTTACTGGTGATTGTGGTCTCTCGGGTGGGCTCTGCTGTCAGTGTACAGAGGTGTGCCTTTTTTAAGAGACCCCTTTAATATATATATATATATATATATATATATATATATATATATATATATATATATATAGCTGAGCTCTTCAGTAGCCTGTGCTACTGGGGTGGGAGACTAGATAGAAATGCCTGCCACCAGACACAACTGCTTCCCAGAGCTGGAACTGTTAGGTGCTGCTGGGATGGTTAGGTATGGCTTGGACAGTTAGGAGTGGCTCCTGCCATTACCTGAGGGCCCAAAGCAGGAAGAGCCAGCTTTCAGGGCCATGTGCTAAGCTGAGCCTTGCAGCATCTGGTGTGGCCATTTCATGTTTGTCTCCCATGGTCAGAGAACAAT
The DNA here is from genome assembly GCF_049852395.1 of Peromyscus maniculatus bairdii. Taxonomy (NCBI): domain Eukaryota; kingdom Metazoa; phylum Chordata; class Mammalia; order Rodentia; family Cricetidae; genus Peromyscus; species Peromyscus maniculatus. The sequence goes on along the minus strand of NC_134875.1, from coordinate 918,334 downwards.
GCAGGCATGCAGTAAAGCCAGGTCCAGATGGAGAAAACTTCTGAACAGGTATAGTATGCTTAAAAAGGTGCTTAAATGCTAAAGAAATAAAAGAAAATGGGCATTGACAGTCATAGAAAAATAGTTAAATAACAGTCTTTAGAAAAATGAATAAAGTAATATAAAAAGAATAATCCACATACAGGTGGGAAATACACAGGGCATCTGGATCCTGTATTGTGTTTTGTTAACTTTGAAAATTTTAAATGCTAATGAGCAAAATACAACTGCTGAGATAGATTGAATTGTAGAAAAGGCTGCTGAATTGAACTAGCACATATATTTTAAGAATGTCTTAACTTCAGAATGGAAGTTAGGTAGTATGCTATGTTTGGGGGAGAGGTTATGCCTTTGTTTCCACAGGAAACAAAAACTATGGATTCCTTCAAAATGAATGATGATCAGATTTGCTTGGGGGGGTGTTTAATATATTGTGCATTCTGGAGGCAGAGATCCGTCTGAATCTCTGTGAGTTCAAAGCCACGCTGGAAACAGTCAGGCATGGTAACACATGCCTTTAATCCCAGGAAGTGATGGCAGGAAGCAGAAAGGTATATAAGGTGTGAGGACCAGGAACTAGAGCCTTTTAAGCTTTTAGCTTTTAGCAGCAGTTCAGCTGAGATCAATTCAAGTGAGTGTGGGAGCCCATTTTCAGGTTTCTAGTGGCTTTACCCAGAAGGTCTGCATAGAGAGAATGACTGTACCACAGGCCTGAGTGCAGGTGTCTGAGATGGTCTGCACTTGGTTGTGCTGGGGGGAGGTTTTTTGCTCCACCCCTTGGCATTTCTATAGATATTTTAGGGCAGAGACAGTCGGGGCCCATTAGAATAGGTTCCAGGCCCTCTTGAGGCTATCCTGTATTTTTTATCTGTTTATCTCCACACTCTAAATCCTTCTATCTAATATTTCCTGCTGCTCTCACTCAAGAAAATCCTGGGGAACTGTGGGGATGGTGGGTAGCTGCCCCACAGAATGGCACCATGAACAGGGACTAAAGACAAAGGAAAATAATAATGGTGATATGAAATTTTATGCAGAGTTTTTGGCAAAAGTGAGAGTATGGCTCTGCCAGTTGAAGTGTCCAGTCCAGTGTTGAAGTGAGTAAAGAAATTAATAAGGGCAGGGGGCTTTACCCTTGAGAGAAAAGGAAAAATGGACTGGAAGTGTATCTGATTTGTGGCAGTGCAAAAAATCTCCTCTATCAAGATTTCTATCTTCTGTCTCTTTCTCAGTTTCTATCTGTGAAAAAATGAATATAAGGTATAGTGTAGTAATATGGTGTAGAAAAAAATTTAAGATAAGTTAGGCAACTAGACAGAAAAACTCTTTAATTTTCTAACTTTGGGGGCTATGAATGCAAACTGGGAAAAATCTATCTTCTTTGAACTTATAGGGCAGAAAAAAGCTCTTCTTTGAGCTTATTGGGCAGAAAAAAAGATTCCCATGAAAGCTTTTTGGCCTAGGGACAGCTGAAATACTAAGTCCAAGCATCAGGAGAAAGTGATTTCTCCCTGAGGCAAAAATGTGGATATAAGAAGCCAAAAAGCTTCAGAAGTTTTAGGGAAAGTTGGTCTTTCTCTCTCGAGGGAAAAAAATCTTTCTCTTAAACTAAAATCTTTTCTTGGAAAATTTGGTAAGAAAATCTCTCTCTAAAAAGCCTTAATCTTTCTATCTTGGGAAAAACTTAATCTCTCTCTAAAAGGCCTTTTAGAGCTTTCTGGTTTCTTTCAGTAAAGTATGAAGGATAAGCATCACCTGAAGATGATGGGAATCACCTGTGATTAGCTCTAATGGAAAACAACAAACCTCTTAAGACAGCAAAACCTCTCTAAGTTCTTTCTTTCAAGCCAGAAAATTCTTCCCTTCAATGAAGGAGGCAGTGCTTAAGTTCCCCAAAACCTCTCTCCTAAGCTCTGTCTCTTCAAGCTAGTAAAAGACAGTGGTTCAGAGTCCCCTGAGGAAATGCTTGGGAGAGTAAGGGCCACAAAGAGCCCAATAGGGCAGGAAACTGTTTATGGTGGGAAAAGCAAAAGGCCAAGCTTTTCAGTTGCAGCTGAGTTGAGGCATCAAGGGTTTTGTTTCTGAGTGAGCACTTGTTGGAATGAAATTGCCCTAATGCAAAGATCCCCTGAAGCAATGAGCTGAAACTGTCTCTGTTAAGTGTTATATCTTCACTTCCAACCAACAACTGAGAGGTGACTAGCCAGAATTCTCCTGCAGCTAGAACTTAGCCATAGACTCTGGAAAGTTGCAGGCACAGAGCTGCAAAGAGCCAAGGCAGATTCTTCCCTGACAGGAGGGGCTGCTGGGGAAAGCAATAAAGCTGAACTGTGTCTGAAGCAGTTGCACTTCAGAGTCAGGAATGCTGTCTGGGGAAAGAGCCCAGCCAGGGCAGAACAGAACTATCCAGGAATAAAGCTTTCTTTTCTGTCAGAGAAAGCATCTCTTTGGAGAAGCTTTGTTTCAACTGACTCCCAGTGAGATGAGGGAGTGTAGCCCTGAGAGGTGATTGCCTCAGGCGATACGCCCTGTCTGAGAATGCAGGGACAAAGGAACACAACCGACTGGGTGACTGGGCCAGGTGAAATGTAGGGAGATACACCTGTCCTAATACAAGCTTAGAGATGGCAAAAACCTCCCTTGTTAAAAAAACAGAAGCTTGATTTTCAGTCTGTATGCAAATGACACAGACCCTGAAAATAGAGACAGACTAAAGCCCCTACCTTCAGAAACAGAAAAGCTGCCACTTGTGGCATTGGAAAATGATTCTGGGGCAGAGGGGATAAACTGAGACAAAACTGGGAACTGTCTGGGAGAAAGACTCTCTGAAGAAGAAATGGAGAAGGGACAGATTCTTCCCTGGAAGGTACAAGGCCTGGGGAAAGCTGCTAGAGTTTGAGGCAGATTCAGGGGGGAAAAGAATCTATCTCCAAAGGCACTAGCAGAGGAATTGAGACACAGCCTGAGATATCTGTAGCTCTGCATCTGGTGGGGAGGAAAAACCGAAATGACATAAATATCTATCAGTGGGAGAAAACATCTCTATAGGAGCTATGGAAAAGCTCTGTTGTAAATGCTTTTGTTTTTCACTGAGTGGCTAAGGAAAAACACAAGCCCCAAGAAAAGTTGCTATCAGAAATGCCCACCTCAAATGCATGCTAATGAGGCAGGTGTGGTTCTGATTCGGGGCTGGTGTGTTGGATGAAGGAGAGACACACACCTATTAAAGCTAGCTCAGAACAGAAATCTCCCAATCTCCTGTAATTGAAAACATAAAATGCTTGATTCAAACCTCCAGGGTGAAAACTCTGAAAGTAAGCCTGGTAAGAGGGCAGAAATCTCCCGATGTCCTGTAATTGAAAATGCAAAAAGTTTGGTTCAAACCTCCTGGGCAAAAACTTTGAAAGCAAGCCCTGTAAAAGAGTATGAGAAGTTGACTCCCAGACCCGAAAAGAACTATGGCAAATGAAGTCCATAAGCTAGCTAGTAACAGCGGACTGATATCAAGAAATGCATTCTGGGAAGGGTAGTTTTTCCACTAAAGATGGATATTTCAGACAGTGCCTGAAAAACTTTTCAGCTCCAAAAGATGTTCATAGTAAACTTAAAATACAGACTTTAAGAGAATAAGAAGAAGGAAAACTGTCTCAGAGTTGGTTGAATATTAGTTCCAAGGAAAAATTGTAAGAGTACAGAACTTGGAGCTTTGCTGTTTTTGGCTCCTTGAGGAAAATACCTTATTTTCCCTAATAGCTGTGCAAGTAATTTTTGCTAAGAGCTTTATGATAGATAGTTCAAGGGGAATTTCACCCTCATCCTGAAGTGAAGTTTTTGTAGAGCAAACTGAAAGTTCCACTAAAACAGAAAAAATTGTCTGAATTATGGCACAGAGAAGATGCTATGAATTTGAGTAAAGGGACAGCTTCTAACTAGAAACCATTTGTCAACAATCCACTTTAAAACCATTTTAAAAAGCAAGGGAAAGCAGTGTGTACGCTGAACACTGTTTTGGATATGAAGAAATTTATGGGCAATTAAAGAGTTCTTTGACTTTTGAACAAACAGCCTGCAATGAATAATTCCTTTGCAAATCTAATAAGGATACAAGGAAACAGGGATTCAAAAAGAAATGACTGCTTTATAGATGGGAAACAAACTTCAGAAAATCTAGCTGTCTTACAAAGTGGAGTCACTTCACACCTGAAAGTTCCTTATATGAAATCAACGCTAAATATCACAGCTGATAACAACAATAACGTCAGGAGTTAAAGCTAATGAAGTGAAAATACTAAATCATGTAGCTAGAGTTTTCCTGCCTTGCCCACAGTCAGGACAAATCTTTGTCACCCGCCAGTCCCACAGCTGCTCAGACCCAACCAAGTAAATTCAGAGACTTATATTGCTTACAAACTGTATGGCTGTGACAGGCTTCTTGCTAACTGTTCTTATAGCTTAAATTAATCCATTTCCATAAATCTATACCTTGCCATGTGGCTTGTAGCTTACTGGCATCTTCACATGCTGCTTGTCATGGCTGCGGCTGGCGGTGACTCCTTCTGCCTTCCTATTCTTGCTTTTCTCCTCTGTTAGTCCCACCTATACTTTCTGCCTAGCCACTGGCCAATCAGTGTTTTATTTATTGACCAATCAGAGCAATTTGACATACAGACCATCCCACAGCAAAATTATGATTATACTCTTCCTCAGAGTAAGCTAATGAAGGATATGTTTCATGAAAGAACATCTATGTTCTTGACTCCTTTGAATAGTAACAGTTTCGGTGAGAATATTGGGCTAATAAAAATCTATCAGAAACATCACCATTGTTAAAGAACTCATGGCAAGCACAGCTTTAAAAAAATTAAGAAGAGGGAAAATTGTATCAGAGTTTGAGTGTAAAAAGCAGCTAAAACAAAGCTCTTGATATTAAGGTTCCATCTTAATATGCAGTCTGGGGATAGTAGTAGTATAAAGAGGCTTCCAGACTGCTGAGGAGTTTGAGACAAGTTTGTAACTAAGTTTCAGCAATGTTTTCAGACCTGCTGAAGGCTGCAGGTCTGGAACCCCACTCCAATTTAGACAACTATCTTCTGTTGGGAAATTGACTGTTGAGTTGCCAGCTCATCAATTCAGAAACAGAATAGTCCTTACAAGGTTTTCATCTCTTTCTTTTTGGGTTTGCTGTAAACTGACATAGCTCTTAACAGAGTTGTTGTAAAACATCTGAAATTTTTAGCAACAAAACTCACTAAATCCCAGAGTTAAGAAAGCCATTAAAGAAATAGAATCTCATTTCAAAATAACTCTCAGAACTATCAAAGCTGATTATAAGCTCTGAACTTTAGAAATGATTTGTGTACTTCCTGTCTAGTTAAGAGAATCTTTCTAATAGAGATAGTGATAATAATTAAGAGTAAGAAGTAGAAAATTATTCTGTTTTGTTAGAAAATTTTAAATCTCTTCTAAGTGTTATGAAATCTTTAGGTGTTTGCTAAGTTAGATATATGCCGAAGAATATAAGCTTGTAAGAAGTATATGCTAATGGTAGCCCTATAGAGTTTGTTTAATAGTATAAGTGTATAAAATAGATCGATAGAATTTTTCAAGATATGTAGTAATAAGTTTGTAAGAAGTAAAACTATGTAGTAAGTGGGCATGATGTAAGTCTAAAGTGTATTTGCTAAGGTACTCTTAGAGAGTTTCCTTAAGGATATAAGTAAACAAGAAGTATATAAATAAGTATTATATGTGAGTTTGTAAAAAAAAAAAGTGTAAATGTTGAGTGTGTCTATCCTTAATGTATATGGTGAAAAACCCTGAGATACAGAAGTTAGTGTCTTAGCAGACTGCAAAGCAGGCAGTCTGAGTAGTTTTAAAAGCTCAGGAAGCCGCTAAGAAGCTAAGAATGGCAGACACCAGAACCAGCACAAGGCATCCGCAGCTGAGATCCATGGAAAATCAACACAACATAGAAAAACCTGAGCTAACAGCAAAAACAGGGCAGTTTAAAATGTTACTGTAACTAAAAAGTTCTCTGGATTGAGAATGAAAGTTGTAGAGACATTTGTTTGAACTAAAATTGTCAACTGCAAAAAGTTTTTGGTTGTAAAATGCTTCTTCATATTTGGTAGTGAAAGTCTGATAACAGAATTTACTTTTGAACTTAAAAAAATGAGGTAAAACTACAAGAGGGTTTTGGTTATGGATTTCTTCATATTTGGAAGGCTGATACCAGAATTTATTATTTAAATTTTGGGACTTAAGAAATGAACAATAGTGATTTCATTGCAATGAGACAATTTTGAATTTACTTATAGTGATGACCTAGGAACTGTTTCTGGAATTATTTGTGTTAAAAATGGAACTGTTGGTACAGGCCTGGCGGCCCACAGAGGTAGACAGGTACAGCAGCGGCAACAAGCAGAGGCAGCAGGCCCAACAGGCAGTGGCCAAAACTCAGTTGCAATAAAGACCAGAAACAGAGCTATTACCCACTGAAGAGCTAGTGAAAACAAACTCTTAATCAAAAGCTTGGAACAGGGACGCCTCTAACCCCAATACCTGGGGAAGAAGCTATCTCCATGGGACGGAACCAGAACGAATCTGAACACTCCTTCTGAGGCCAACCCAGGGCCCAGCTGCTGATCCTGCGAAACCCAACAACTTGGAGGTGTTGGTGAGACTACCCTGCTCAGCTGAAATCCATCCAGGAGAGGATTCAGATCCCTACAGTTTGAAGTCTGAAGAAACAAGATCAGCTGAGGAGTTGACAAATGAACAAAACGTGACCTGAGAACACAGAAGAAGACACTCCCCAGCCACCAAACCAGATCACCAGAATCATAAGTATATACTTCACCGACTGAGATCAGCTGCTCCTGAAGAAACAGCCCAATAGCACCAATTTAACCAAGAACTCCTAGTGAACCAAGACTAAAAATTAAAAGAAGAGAGGCACTCTCAGACACAGACACCACCTGCACCGCATAGAGGAAAAGATGAGTAGACGCCGGTGCAAAAATACAGGCAACAACATAAAGACCTATATGGCAACATCAGAACCTAGTGATTCTACACCTGCAAGACCTGAACATACCAAGACAGAAGAAACAGAAGAAATCAATCCTAAAAATGACTTTAAGAAGACGATAGAGGCCCTTAAAGAAGAAATAAAACATTCCCTTAAAGAGGAAATAAAAAATTCCCTTAAAGAGGAAATGAAAAACACCATTAAAGAGGAAACAAAAACTTCCCTTAAAGAGGAAATGAAAAACTCCATTAAAGAGGAAATAAAAACTCCCTTAAAGAAATGGAAGAAGAAACTAACAAAAAATTGAAAGAAATCAAAGAAAGCCAAGAAAAAGCAATTAAACAGATGAAAGAAACATTCCAAGATCTGAAAAATGAATTTGAGACAATAAAGAAAACACATGCTGAGGGAATGCTGGAAATAGAAATCCTGACTAAACGAACAGGAACTACAGAAACAAGCATAACCAACTGATTGCAAGAGATGGAACAGAGAATCTCTGACACTGAAGACACAATAGAGAAAATAGATTCGTCAGTCAAAGAAAGCACTAAAGACAAAAAAGTCATAACACAAAATGTCCAAGAAATTTGGGACACCATGAAAAGACCAAACCTAAGAATAATAGGGATAGAAGAAGGAGAAGAATACCAACTCAAAGGCACAGAAAATATATTCAACAAAATCATAGAAGAAAACTTTCCTAACCTAAAGAAAGAAATACCTATGAAGATACAAGAAGCTTACAGAACACCAAATAGGCTGCATCCAAAAAAAAAGTCACCTCACCACATAATAATCAAAACACTAAACACACAGAACAAAGAAAAAATATTAAGAGCCGCAAAGGAAAAAGACCAAGTAACATACAAAGGCAAACCCATCAGAATAACACCAGACTTCTCAATAGAGACTATGAAAGCTAGAAGATCATGGACAAATCTTATGCAGACACTAAGAGACCATGGATGCCAACCCAGACTATTATACCCAGCAAAACTCTCAATCACCATAGGCGGAGTAAACAAAATATTCCAGGATAAAACCAGATTTAATCAATACCTGTCCACAAACCCAGCCCTACAGAAAGCACTAGAAGGGAAAATCCAACCCAAAGAAGCTAAACACATCCATGAAAAATCAAGCAATAGATAATCCCACACCAACATTCACCAAAGAAAAAAAACACAACACAACTACAAAAAATAACAGGAATTAACAATCACTGGTCATTAATTATCCATCAATATCAATGGTCTCAACTCACCTATAAAAAGACACAGGCTAACAGAATGGATAAGAAAATAGGACCCATCCATCTGCTGTATACAAGAAACACACCTTAACTTCAAGGACAGACACTACCTCCGAGTAAAGGGCTGGGAAAAGGCTTTCCAAGCAAATGGACCTAAGAAACAAGCTGGTGTAGCTATCCTAATATCTAATAAAATAGACTTCAAACTAAAATCAATCAAAAGAGATCAGGATGGACATTACATAGTTATCACAGGAAAAATCCACCAAGATGAAGTCTTGATTCTAAACATTTATGCTCCAAATACACAAGCACACATATTCATAAAAGAAACACTACTAAAGTTTAAAACACACATTAGTAGTGGGAGATTTTTAACACACTACTCTCACCAAAAGACAGGTCTACCAGACTGAAACTTAACAAAGAAATAAAGGACCTAACAGATGTTATGACTCAAATGAACTTAATAGATATCTACAGAACATTCCATTCTAACACAAAAGAATATACCTTCTTCTCAGCACCCCATGGAACCTTCTCAAAAATTGACATGCTTGGCCACAAAACAAAATCTCACCAGATACAAAAAATTGGAATAACCTCCTGTATCTTATCAGACCACCATGCCTTAAAGTTAGACCTCAATAACAACAAAAATTATAGAAAACCCACAAACTCATGGAAACTGAATAATGCCCACCTGAAATATCAATGGGTCAAGGAAGAAATAAAGACAGAAATTAAAGATTTTCTAGAATTCAATGAAAATGAAAGTACAACATACCCAAACTTATGGGACACTATGAAAGCAGTGCTAAGAGGAAAATTCATAGCTCTAAATGCACACATAAAGAAGATGGAGCAATCCCATACCAATGAATTAACAGCACAACTGAAAGCTCTAGAACAAAAAGAAACAAACTCACCCAGGAGAAATAGATGCCAGGAAATAATCAAATCGAGGGCTGAAATCAACGAAATAGAAAACAAGAGAACAATACAAAAAAAATCAATGAAACAAAGAGCTGGTTCTTTGAAAAAATCAACAAGATAGACAACCCCCTAGCCAAATTAACTAAAAGGCAAAGAGAGAGCACCCAAATTAACAAAATCAGAAATGAAAAGGGAGACATAACAACAGACAACGAGGAAATCCAGAGAATCATCAGATCATACTTCAAAAACCTGTACTCCACAAAAATGGAAAACCAGGAAGAAATGAACAATTTTCTCGATAAATACCACATCCCAAAATTAAATCAAGACCATATAAACCATTTAAATAGACCAATAACCCCTAAGGAAATAGAATCAGTCATCAAAAGTCTCCCAACCAAAAAAGCCCAGGACCAGATGGTTTCAGTGCAGAATTCTACCAGACTTTCAATGAAGAACTAATACCAATACTCTTCAAAGTGTTCCACACAATAGAAACAGAAGGAACACTACCAAACTCTTTTTATGAGGCTACAATTACCCTGATACCCAAACCACACAAAGATGCAACAAAGAAAGAGAACTACAGACCAATCTCCCTCATGAACATTGATGCAAAAATACTCAACAAAATATTGGCAAACCAAATCCAAGAATATATCAAAACAATTATCCATCATGACCAAGTAGGATTCATCCCAGGGATGCAAGGATGGTTCAACATACGAAAATCAGTCAATGTAATACACCATATAAACAAGCTGAAAGAAAAAAATCACATGATCATCTCATTAGATGCTGAAAAAGCCTTTGACAAAATCCAACACCCCTTCATGATAAAGGTCTTAGAAAGATCAGGAATACAAGGAACATTTCTTAACATAATAAAGGCAATTTATAGCAAGCCAACAGCAAACATCAAATTAAACGGAGAGAAACTCAAAGCGATACCACTAAATTCAGGAACAAGACAAGGCTGTCCACTCTCCCCATATTTATTCAATATAGTACTAGAAGTTCTAGCTAGAGCAATAAGACAACAAAAGGAGATCAAGGGGATACAAATTGGAAAGGAAGAAGTCAAACTTTCACTATTTGCAGATGATATGATAGTATACATAAGTGACCCCAAAAACTCTACCAGGGAACTCCTACAGCTGATAAACTCCTTCAGTAAAGTGGCAGGATACAAGATCAACTAAAAAAATCAGTAGCCCTCCTATACACAAATGAAAAAAGGGCTGAGAAAGAAGTCAGAGAAACATCACCCTTTACAATAGCCACAAATAATATAAAATACCTTGGGATAACACTAACTAAACAAGTGAAGGATCTTTTTGATAAGAACTTTAAATCTCTAAAGAAAGAAATTGAAGAAGATATCAGAAAATGGAAGGATCTCCCATGCTCATGAATAGATAGGATTAACATAGTAAAAATGGCAATCTTACCAAAAGCAATCTACAGATTCAATGCAATCCCCATCAAAATCCCAACACAATTCTTCACAGACTTGGAAAGAAAAATACTCAACTTCATATGGAAAAACAAAAGACCCAGGATAGCTAAAAGAATCCTATACGATAAAGCAACCTTGGGAGGCATCACCATCCCTGACCTCAAACTCTACTATAGAGCTATAGTAATAAAAACAGCTTGGTACTGGTATAAAAACCGACATACGGACCAATGAAATCGAATCGAAGACCATGACATTAATCCATGCACATATGAACACCTGGTTTTTGACAAAGGAACCAAAACTATACAATGGAAAAAACAATCTTCAACAAATGGTGCTGGCATAACTGGATCTCAATATGTAAAAGATTACAAATAGATCCATATCTGTCACCATGCACAAAACTCAAGTCCAAGTGGATCAAAGACCTGAAAATAAATCCAGCTACACTAAACTTAATAGAAAAGAAAGTAGGAAACACTCTTGAACACATTGGCACCGGAGACCATTTCCTAAATAAAACACCAACAGCACAGACCCTGAGCACAACAATTAATAAATGGGACCTCTCAAAATTGAGAAGCTTTTGCAGGGCAAAAGACACAGTCAATAAGACAAAAAGACAGCCTACAGAATGGGAAAAGATCTTTACCAACCCCACATCTGACAGAGGATTGATCTCCACAGTATATAAAGAACTCAAGAAACTAGACATCAAAATACTGAACAGTCCAATTAAAAAATGGATTAAAGAGCTAAACAGAGAATTCACAAAACAAGAATCATAAATGGCTGACAGACATTTAAAGAAATGCTCAATATCCCTAATCATCAGAAAAATGCAAATCAAAACGACTCTGAGATACCACCTTACACCTGTCAGAATGGCTACCATCAAAAACACCAATGACAGTCAATGTTGGAGGGGATGTAGTGCAAAGGGAAGACTCCTCCACTGTTGGTGGGAATGTAAACTTGTACAACCACTGTGGAAATCAGTATGGAGTTTTCTCAGAAAATTAGGAACCAAACTACCTCAAGACCCAGCCATCCCACTCTTGGGCATATACCCAAGGAATGCTGCTGATTCATACCATAAAGATACATGCTCAGCTATGTTCATAGCAGCACTATTTGTAATAGCCAGAACCTGGAAACAACCTAGATGCCCGTCAACGGAAGAATGGATGAAAAAAATGTGGTACATATACACAGTGGAGTACTACTCAGCAGAGAAAAACAATGAAAGCATGAAATTTGCAGGCAAATGGAAGGAACTAGAAAAAATCATCCTGAGTGAGGTAACCCAAACCCAGAAAGACAGTCATGGTATGTACTCACTCATAAGTGGATTCTAGATATAAAATAAAGAACAATCAGACCACAACCCATAGAACCATGGAGGCTATATATATATATATATATATATATATATATATATATATATATATATATATATATATATATATATAGCATGGAGGTCCCTAGGACGACTGTGGCTTATAATAAATTTCGGTTTTACTCAATTATTGAAAAAAATAGCCAAACGAATGGAAACACATGAACTATGAACCAAAGGCTGAGGGGCCCCCAGCTGGATCAGGCCCTCTGAATAGGTAAGACAGTTGATTGCCTTGATCAGTTTGGGAGGCAACTAGGCAGTGGGACCGAGTCCTGTGCTCATTGCATGAGTTGGCTATTTGAAACCTGGAGCTTATGCAGGGACGCTTGGCTCAGTCTGGGAGGAGGGGACTGGACCTGCCTGGACTGAGTCTACCAGGTTGATTGCAGTCCTCGGGGGAGGCTTTGCCCTGGAGGAGGTGGGAATGGAGGGTTGGCTGGGGGGAAGGGGAGGGGGTGGGAGGGGGGAGAACAGGGGAACCCGTGGCTGATATGTAGAACTGAATGGCATTGTAAAATAAAATAAAAGGAAAAAAAATGTTTTTAAAAAAATGCAACTGTTTAAAAGAAGAAATTTATTGTTTCTACCTAGACTTAAGATGCAGTTCTGTGTATGCATATATGCCTTATTCTTTGGTGATTTATGAATTGTTTTATGTAAAAATGGAATTACTTATAGAATTGGTTTTGTGTCACAAATGAGCTGTTTAAATGGAAAAATTTGGGTTTTCTAATTAGGCTTAAGATTGTGTTTAAAAAAATTACAAAAAAAGGGAGAAGTAGTATTCCTTAGTATAATTTAAAAAATATTTTCTTGTTATTTGAGTGGATTAATGTTATGCTTTGTTAGTAAGAAATGTAAATGGGTATACTAAGAGATTAATTTAAAGTGTAAACAGTTTTATTAAGAAACTGGTTTTGGAAGTTTTGCTAAAAGTTTTCAAAGTGTTAATGGTTAGATTGAGAATATTGCTTTTCAATATGGGTTTGTAGGAATTGTGTAAGTTTGGGTTTCTCTAACTAGATTCAAGATTTGGTTTAAAAAATTTATAAAGAAAAGAAAGAGTTATGAGTGAATTAAGGTTGAATATATGTTTGCAGAAATTATGTTAACCTATTGATATTAATGCACCCTGGTTTGAAGTTAAGGAAATATTTAAGTTTGATGTGAAAACATCAGAAGTTTTTCCTATGTTCTGTTAGCAAGAAAATTCAAATGGTTCTATTAAGAGTTAAAATTGTAAGACTGAGAAAATTATAACTATATATAGCCGAATTTCTAAACAGTCTTATTAAATAAGAAACACAGAGACAGATACATTTGGCACCATGTGGCAAGAATTTATTAAAAAAACAATTGGTGGCTTTATAGGCCAGGGGTTACAGGTACCAGCTCAGCCTGAGTTTACAGACCCCAGGTTGCACTTGACCATAGCTATAAGTGGTCTGGCTACACACAGCAGGAGCTACTTGTCGCTAGATCTCTAACTCATATGGCCAGAGCTTAAAGGATCTGGAGCTACAAGTGGCTCTGGCCCCAAAAGGCACAAGCTGGAGCACATGGCTGGACTTTAGCTTTTAGCTTTTTTCTCTTCTCCTGGTAGGTAATAGGCTCCCTGCCCCCCCCCCCCCCGTCTTCCTCTTTCTGGATTCCCATGTCAGACGGCAACCATGCTAGGTAGCTGTTTTGAAATTCCCTAGGACTTCCACTGTTCTACACAGACTTGGTAAGTCAATTAAGATATCAGATATCTTAAAGGGAGAAACTAGTTAAAAGAGAAATTTTTTTTTACCACATTAAAAAATGGGAAATATCTTTACAATGGAAGGAAATTGGTCTTTGTTTGATAAAACATTAGGCAGTCTGAAAATGGGACAATTACATGAGAGGATTAATATTGATGGGATGTATGTAACATCAATTATGCATATTATTTGTTTAATTATCCTTATTTTACTATTAAAGATGGTTAATTTAAGTGCCAAGAAAAAGCTTTAGAAAAACCTGTTAAAATGAATTACAGAGAAATTCAGACTCAGACAGAAGAATTTAAGGGTGAAATTATTTCAGGATTGGATTATAAAGTTACAGAGAGACAGTCTGTTTTCAAACAATCAAACTTAATTTATCTGGTAACCATATAGCAACTACCTGATCAAGGGCATGTACAAAATAATTGGACTCCAGTTGAAATGTAAGATTTGAGGAGATTTAAGGAAGCTATAGTATCCTATGGTGTGCATTCTCCACTTGTAAAGCAAATGTTAAACTCGTGGTCAACTCATAATAGGATTATTCCTCAGAACTGTAAAGAATTAATAATGGCTGTCCTGGAACCTGGAGCACAATTGCAGAGGCACATGTGGTATAGAGACGAAGCTGAGACAATAGAAAATCAATGTAGAGTTAGAGGTGTGGAAATTTCCTAGGATCAGCATCTTGGAGAAGGCCAATACGCTGAAATACAAAGACAATATTTATATGATAACCAAACCTTAATTCTATGCCACATGGCAGGCATGAATGCATGGAACAGAATTGAGGAAGCAGAAAAGATAATTGAATCATTCATGAAAGTTATACAGGGCCTGAAAGAATCCTTCACAGATTTCTTTTTTTTTAAGTTAAAAATTCCTTAATTTTTTATTCCTGGTACCACTACCACAATTTACAGGGCGATATACCTGATGTAATGAAAAGAAAAAGAAAAAGAAAAAGCTACAACAGATAAAAGACCTCAGGAATGTACATGTAATTGACACTACATTGCATGAATCAATAGCTGCACTTTTTGAAAAATGTGGCTATGACAGTCCTGTACAAGAAGGGTTTCCTGTTTAAGCTGCAGTAACTTTTCTGACTATGGATCATCGCTCCTTCTGTGGCAGATTTTTACAGTTCCTTTAATGCATTTAGGACGACTGTCTCAAAGTAACCTGCAGCTTTCCTGAAAACTCCTCGCTCTCTCTCCTGCTAAGAACTGTAGCCCTTTTCTGCTTTTTTTTTTTTTTTTTTTAAAAACCTTCTACTACCATATCCACCACTTCCACCACCAGATCCATAGCCACCACCATAGGGACTGCCTGAGCTTCTTCCACCAAAACTGCCCCCTTTCATGGGCCCATAATTTGATTGCTGTTGTCCACTATAATTTCCAAAGTCATTATAAGTTCCCACCACCACCATAGTTACCTCCACCAAAATTTCCTCCTTCATTGTAACCATAGTATCCTCCTCCACCACCACCATACCCACCACCTTGATTTCCGTATCCTGGTCCACCACCACCATAGCCTCCTCTACTACTCTTACCAGGACCACCACCATAGTTGCCACCATCACCTCCAAATCCATTATATCCACCATCACCACCTCCATAACTACCTCTGCTACCACCACCTCTACCACCATAGTTTCCACCACAACCAAAATTACCTCCACCACCTACAAAGTTTCTTCCATGACCCATAAAGTTTCCAGATCCACCTCCATGGATCCTCTCTGTGATCCAGCAGACTGCATCTCTTGTTTAGAAAGGGCCTTTTCCACTTCACAATTATGCCCATTAATAGTGTGGTATTTCTGAACAACAATTTTATCAACTGTGTCATGATCATCAAAAGTTACAAAAGCGAATCCTCTCTTTTTTCCACTCTGCCTGTATTCCATAACTTCTATGGTTTCGATTTTGCCATACTTTTCAAAGTAGGCTCTCAGATTATATGGGCACCAGGCTTTACAGAATCCTCTCTAGAAACAGCTCTCTTGGTTCAACCACACACCCATCAACCTTGTGTGGCTGAGCACACATTGCAGCATCCACCTCTTCAACACAAGAGTAGGTAGTAGCTAGAGTTTTCCTGCCTTGCCCACAGTCAGGACAAATCTTTGTCACCCACCAGTCCCACAGCCACTCAGACCCAACCAAGTAAACACAGAGACTTATATTGCTTACAAACTGTATGCCGTGGCAGGCTTCTTGCTAACTGTTCTTATAGCTTAAATTAATCCATTTCCACAAATCTATACCCTGCCACATGGCTCGTGGCTTACCGGCATCTTTTCATGCTGCTTGTCAGGGTGGCGGCTGGCAGTGACTCCTTCTGCCTTCCTGTTCTTTCTTTCCTCCTCTCTGTTAGTCCCGCCTATACTTCCTGCCTAGCCATGGGCCAATCAGTGTTTTATTTATTGACCAGAGCAACTTGACATACAGACCATCCTCCAGCACAGCCAAGTGCAGACCATCTCAGACACCTGCACTCAGGCCTGTGTTGGTCCTAATCATCCTCTATGCGGACCTGCTGGGTAAAGCCACGAGGAACCCGAGAACGGGCTCCCACAGGAAACACAGAACATTCCACAGCAGTAGGTCACAAAACCAAAGCCCCTGGAACAATTTGTTTGGGGATCTCTCATTACCACACAGTCTGTAAGTGTGCCTCATTTCTCAAAATGTTCTCTTAAGCTATCATCTGTAGTTTCAAAGCTCAGACCACCAATAAATAGCTTCCTCAACTGTTCTGGTTCCTTTGGATCATGGCCCTCCATTTTGAGACTGGACTCGCCTCTTGCAACTCGAGTTCAATATCAATTCCTTCACAGATTTCTTATAAAGGCTGTCTTCAGCAGTAAATAGAATAGTACCAGATTCAGATGCTAGACAGATAATAATTGAATCTTTGGCTTTTGAGAACATGAATGCAGCATGCAAAAGAATAATCAGGCCATTAAAGGCAAGATCTGCACCCATGGAGGACTGGATCAGGGGTACAATTAATGTTGAGTCTCATGGCCATGATGATATATAGATAGGAGAAGCAATTTCAAAAGGTTTGAGGAATGTCGGATGTTTTGGGTGTGGAAAACAAGGTCATTTGAAAAGGGAGTGTAAACAGGGCATTCCCAGAAAGAATATTTATTCCAGGAACAATGGCAACAGAATGCCCCCTGTAGATGTAACCAACCATCTTATTAAATAAGAAACACAGAACCAATGTAAAGAAGAAAGCCAAGAGGTCAGAGGTCAGAGCTAAAACCTTACCCTTCCTCCTGCGGTGGTCCTACCTCTCCGAAAGAGACCTACTTCCTGTGTGTTTGTCTTTATATAGTCTTTCTGTTCTGCCTTCTCATTAGTTGTAAACCCAAGCACATGACCGCCTAGTCACTGCCTGTCTGTACAGACCTCCAGGTCTTCTATGGTATTGAGATTAAAGGCATGTGTCTAATTGCTGCCTGTATCCTTGTCCACACAGAGATCTACCTAGCTCTTCTACCAAGTGCTGGGATTAAAGGTGTGCGCCACAAATGCCCAGCTCTGTTATGGCTTGCTATTAGCTCTGACCTCCAAGCAACTTTATTTATTAACATACAATTAAAATTACATTTCAGTACAAATAAAATACCACTATAGCCCCCCTTTCTGTACTATGCAGAAGGTGTTGTAAGGGCAAACATTGGACCAATGAATGTAGATCAACAAGAGACAGACAAGGTAATCCTTTGTGTCTGTCCTCGGGAAACTCCCAGAGGGGCCTCATGCAGACCCCCACAGCAAACCAAGTTCAGACCTTTCCTGCCATCATAGAAGAAACCCCTACTCAGAGCCATTAAATAACCAAATGCCTATTGGAATAAAACAAGCTGCTTGGGGTGATAGAACAGCTCAGGCAGAGAGAATAGAAAATTCAGGAAAAACGATAAAGCAATTTTTTTTTTTGGCAAACTTCTATAAATGAACAAAGACCAATATTAAAAATACGAATAAATGATGTTTTCTTGGATGGTTTAGTAGACACTACAGATGTGACAATAATTGCACCAGAATTTTGGCATCCAAATTGGCCTCTTCAGGAGGCAAATGTTCAGCTGTTAGCGATTTGAACATTATCTCAAGTGAAATAGAGTACAAGATCACTCAAATGTATAGGTCCAGAAGGACAGAGAGTAAATTAAAACCATATGTGGCTAACATAGCTATGAACTTATGGGGCTGTGATCTATTACAACAATGGAATATTCAGATTAACATTCCTCCAACCTCAGAAACAAATCATAAACTAACACATGTTACTGAGAGAAATATTAAAAGGTATTATTCTAATGAGTGGTCACCAGCCATCCATATTATACAAGAAAAGGGCACAACAACTGATGATCTTCCAAAGACACCAACAGCTCTACCTTTAAAATGGTTAACAGACAAGCCTGTATGGGTTCAGCAATGGCCTTTAATAACAGAGAAACTGCAGGCTTTAAATAAGCTGATACAAGAGCAATGAAATGCTCAGCATATTGAAGAATCAACCAGCCCTTGGAATTCTGTATTTGTTATTAAAAAGAAATCTGGTAAATGGAGAATGGTAACAGACCTAAGAACAATTAACAAAGTAACTCAGCCAATGGGCTCTCTATAACCTGGAATTCCTTTGCCTACTCTGTTACCTAAAGGATGGCCTCTTATAGTTATTGATTTAAAAGACTGTTTCTTTTCAATACCCTTACAAGAAAAAGGCAGAAAGATTTGCCTTCATGGTGCCTACTTACAATAATTCTCAACCAGTTAAAAGATTTCAATGGAGGGTTCTCCCACAGGGAATGTTGAATAGCCCAACCCTGTACCAATATTTTGTACAACAGCCATTGGAAGTGATACATAAAAAAATCCTAAATCTATTATTTATCATTATATGGATGATATTTTACTAGCTGACTCAAATGCAGATACTTTAGAAAGAATGTTTGAAGAAGTAAAGAAAAATTTGCCTTCTTGGGGATTACAAATTACTCCTGAAAAGATAAAAAGAGGAGATTCTAGTAATTATTTAGGATATAAAATATGTCTAAAAAAAATTAGACCCCCAAAGGTGCAAATTAGGAGAGATCGATTACAGACTCTTAATGACTTTCAAAGATTATTTTTGGAGACATTTCCCATCTTTGAACTATTGCTGGGGTAAAAAGTGATGAACTGAGTAATTTGTTCAAAACCTTAGAAGGTGACAAGAACTTAAATAGTCCAAGAGAATTATCAGCTGAAGCTGAGAGAGAATTGGCCTTGGTGGAAAAGAAAGTACAGGAAGGACATGGGTTCATGTGGATCTAAAGCTCAATTGCAGTTTTTTTTTTTTACCCTCTAGGCATTCTCCTATAGGAATTTTAATACAGAGGGAAGATATTATATTGGAATGGATATTTCTACCAAATAAACAGAGTAAAAAATTAAAAAGATCTCTGACTTGATTTTAAAAGGAAAATTGAGACTTTGTCAACTAGCAGGAATGAATAGACCCAGCAGAAATTGTTGTACATTTAACTAAGGAGGACATTGAAAAATTATGGGCAGAAACTGAACTTTGGCAAAGAGGTTGCAATATTTTTTTTTGGAGAGATTAACAGAAAATATCCCAAAAGCACTAGAATTCATCTTATAAAGAGAGCCGATTGGATTTTACCTTATATTGTACCAGAAACACCCATATCTGGAGCTTGTACATTTTATACATATGCAAACAAACAAGGAAAGGCAGGTTACAAATCAGATAATTTATGTAAAGTTGTTCAAAGTCCTTATACTTCAGTTAAAAAATCAGAATTGTATGCTATTCTGTTGGTATAATGGATTTTTCAGAACCTCTCAAAATAGTTACTGACTCTCAGTATGCTGAAAGAGTGGTGTTGCATATCGAGACTGCAGAATTTATCCTAGATGAATCAGAATTAACTTCACTATTTATCCAGTTACAAGATATAATCAGAAATAGGAAGCATGCCTTATATTTAACTCACATCCGATCCCATATGGGTCTGCCAGGCCCTCTAGCACAAGGTAATAATGAGATTGACAAATTATTGATAGGAAATGTGCTGGAGGGCTCAGAATTTCATAAAAAATCATTTCAATAGTAAATGTTTAAAAAAGGATTTTTCCATAACCTGGAAACAAGCCAAGGGAATTATAAGGAAATGTCCTACTGGTTCCTTTTGCAGTCAGACTCTGCTACCAGCAGGATGGTATGTATATGTTTCACTTTGCAGAATTTGAAAAACTGATATATGTACACCATACCATTGACACTTTTTCAGGATTTCAATGGCCATCTGCTTTGAGTTCTGAAAAAGCTGATTCTGTGATCATGCATTTGCTAGAAGTTATGGCCATCATGGGTATACCTGCACAAATTAAAACTGACAATACTCCAGCATGTCTCTAGTAAAATGAAACAGGTTTTTGCTTATTACAATATAAAGCATATTACAGGTATACCACATAATCCTACAGGCCAAGCAGTTATAGAAAGATCAAATCAAACTCTAAAGGATATGCTAAATAAACAGAAAGGGGTAACAAAACCCCCAAGAAATAGATTACATTATGCTCTATTAACTTTGAATTTTCTCAATACTAATGAGAAAGGAACAACAGCTGCAGAGAGACATTGGATAATAGAAAAAACTACAGAATTAAATCAGCCTGTATACTTTAAAGATGTGCTGACCTCAGAATGGAAACCAGGATATGTGTTATATTGGGGATGAGGTTTGACTTTTGTTTCTACAGGAGTAGAAAAGCTATGGATACCATCAAAATTGATAAAGGTTCGATTTGAACAAGAGAGACCTTTAAATTAGAGGAGGTGATAGTTCATCAACCAGCATGAACATCCAATTTAAACTAACTTATGGCTCTCTCCTTCACTAAACCCAAGCATGTTGTTAAAAGGAAAATGCAAAATCTCTGTATCATGCCAGAAGAAAGAGCCATCTTCTGATATGGGACAGAAGAAAACAAACAAAAAAAAAATTAAGGGACTATTCTATTACTACTAATCTCAATTGTTTGGTTCTATTTTGATTCTTTAAACTTTTCTTAAGTTATGAATGTTATATCAAAATTTATAAGATTAATATATATATACTTTAAACTTTTGTTATTATATTAATGGTTATATAGAGTACGAACTCATTCTAGAAAAAAGGCTTCATTTAGCTGCCTACATGTTTTTGTGTTTGAGTCTCCATCAATTTTCTGCAGGGAATCACAACTAGGCCTAACATTGAATTTGAAGTCTCCAGAAAGATGTTGGGGCCCCACAACAATGATTCCACATGGACAATAATAATACCACTAAGCTGAAAAACATCACCCGCATATCAGCTTTGGACTACAAACTGCTCAGAACAATTTTGAAATGGCTAGCTGAGATGATCCAGTTTCACATACTCCCTCATTAACATTGATGTAAAAATACTAAATAAAATACCGGCAAACAGACACCAAGAACACATCAAAACAATTATCCACCATGATCAAGCAGGCTTCAGCCCAGGGATGCAAGGGTGGTTCAACATACAAAATTCTGTCAATGTAATACACCATATAAACAAACTGAAAGAAAAAAAAAACAACATGATCATCTCACTAGACACTGAAAAGGCATTTGACAAAATCCAACACCCCTTCATGATAAAGGTATTGGACAGATCAGGAATACAGGGAACATACCTAAACATAATAAAGGCAATTTACAGCAAGCCAACAGCCACAATCAAATTAAATGGAGAGAAAGTCAAAGCGATTCCACTAAAATCAGGAACAAGGCAAGGCTGTCTGCTCTCCCCATACTTATTCAATATAGTACTTGAAGTTCTAGCCAGAGCAATAAGACAACATAAGGAGATCAAGGGGATACAAATTGGAAAGGAAGAAGTCAAGCTTTCCTTATTTGCAGATGACATGATAGTATACATGAGTGACCCCAAAAATTCTACCAAAGAACTCATACAGCTTATAAACATCTTCAACAACATAGCAGGATACAAGATTAACTAAAAAAAAATCAGTAGCCCTCCTATATACAATTGACAAACAGGCTGAGAGGGAAATCAGAGATACATCACCCTTTACAATAGCTACAAATGATATAAAATACCTTGGGGTAACTCTAACTAAGCAAGTGAAGGACCTATATGACAAGAACTTTAAGTCCCTGAAAAAAGAAATTGAAGAAGTTGTCAGAAAACGGAAAGATCTTCCATGCTCATGGATAGGCAGGATTAACAGTAAAAATGGCAATCTTACCAAAAGCAATCTACAGATTCAATGCAATCCCCATCAAAATACCAACACAATTCTTCACAGACCTAAAAAGAACAATACTCAACTTCATATGGAAAAACAAAAAACCCAGGATAGTCAAAAGAATCCTGTACAATAAAACAACCTCTGGAGGCATCACAATCCCTGACCTCAAGCTCTACTATAGAGCTACAGTAATAAAAACAGGTTGGTACTGGCATAAAAACTGACATGTGGACCAATGAAATCGAACTAAAGACCCTGACATTAATCTGCACACCTATAAACATATAATTTTTGACAAAGAAGCCGAAACTGTACAATGGATAAAAGAAAGCATCTTCAACAAATGGTGCTGGCATAATTGGATGTCAACATGTAGAAGGCTGCAACTAGATCCATATCTGTCACCGTGCACAAAACTTAAGTCCAAATGGATCAAAGACCTCAACATAAATCCAGTTACTCTGAACCTGATAGAAGAGAAAGTAGGAAGTAGTCTTGAATGCATTGGCACAGGAGATCACTTCCTAAATATAACACCAGTAGCACAGACACTGAGAGAAACAATCAAGCAATGGGACCTCTTGAAACTGAGAAGCTTTTGTAGAGCTAAGGACATGGTCAACAAGACAAAGTGACAGCCTACAGAATGGGAAAAGATCTTCACGAACCCCACATCTGACAGAGGGCTGATATCCAGAATATATAAAGAACTCAAGAAATTAGACATCAAAATGCCCAACAGTCCAATTAAGAAATAGGCTATAGAGCTAAACAGAGAATTCTCAACAGAGGAAGCTCAAATGGCTGAAAGACATTTAAGGAATTGCTCAACATCCCTAATCATCAGGGAAATGCAAATCAAAATGACTCTGAGATACCACCTTACACCTGTCGGAATGCCTAAGAACAAAAACACTGAAGACAGCTTATGCTGGAGAGGATGTGGAGCAAGGGGAAGTCTCCTCCACTGTTGGGAATGCAAGCTTGTACAGCCACTTTGGAAATCAATATGGAGCTTTCTTAGAAAATTGGGAATCAATCTCCCCCAAGACCCATCTATACCACGCTTGGGCATATTCCCAAGGAATGCTCAATCATACCACAAGGGCACATGCTCAGTGATGTTCATAGCAGCATTATTTGTAATAGCCAGAATTTGGAAACAACCTAGATGCCCTTCAAGTGAAGAATGGATAAATAAAGTGTGGTACATATATACGATGGAGTACTACTCAGCAGAGAAAAACAATGATATCATGAGCTTTGTACGCAAATGGATGGATCTAGAAAAAAAATCCTGAATGAGGTAACCCAGACTCAGAAAGACAAACATAAGTACTCACTTATAGGTGGATACTAGATGTAAAACAAAGGATGACTAGACTGCTACTCACAACTCCAGGGAGGCTACCTGGAGGACCCTAAGAAAGACACAGATATCGCCCGACAGAGAAATGGATGAGATCTACATGAGCAAACTGGACGTTGTGTGTGTGTGGGGTAATAAAGGTCAAGGGTCGAGGGAAAGAGAGCTTAAGGGAGCAGGAGATCCCAGCTGGATCAAGAACAGAGAGGGAGAACAAGGAAAAAGAGACCATGATAAATGAAGACCATATGAGAATAGGAAGAAGCAGGGTGCTAGAGAGGTACCCAGAAACCCACAAAGATACCTCCACAATAGACTACTGGCAATGTTCGAGAGACAGCCCAAACTGACCTACTCCGGTGATAGGATGGCCAAACACCCTAACTGTTGTGCTAGAAATCTCACCCAATGACTGATGGAAGCAGATGCAGAGAACCTTGGCCAGGCCCCAGGTGGAGCTCTGGCAGTCCAATTGGCAAGAAAGAGGAAGGATTATTGTATGAGCAAGAATTGCTGAGACCATGATTGGAAAAAGCACAGGGACAAATAGCCAAAGTAGTGGAAACACATGAACTATGAACCAATAGCTGAGGAGCCCCCAACTGGATCAGGCCCTCTGGATAAGTGAGACAGTTGATTAGCTTGAACTGTTTGGGAGGCATCCAGACAGTGGGACCAGGTCCTGTCCTCAGTGCATGAGCTGGCTGTTTGGAACCTGGGGCCTATGCAGGGACACTTTGCTCAGCCTGGGTGAAGGGAGGAGGGGACTGGACCTGCCTTGACTGAAATCTACCAGGCTGATCTGAATCTCCAGTGGAGTCCTTGCCCTGGATGAGATGGGAATGGGGGGTGGACTCGGGGAAGGGCGGGGGGGGGCAGGACAGGGGAATCTGTGGCTGATATGTAAAATTAAATTAAATTATAAAATAAAATAAAAAACAAATTTGGAAAAGAAACAAGAGATGTAAAGTGCATAAGGTTGAGAGAAATAAAAGCTTAAGTTGTTTATCTATGAAAATGTTTTTAGCTCTAAAAAGATTTTATATATATATATTGGTTTTTCGAGACCAGGTTTCTCTGTGTAGCTTTGTGCCTTTCCTGCAATTCACTCTGTAGCCTAGGCTGGCCTCAAACTCACAGAGATCTGCCTGGCTCTGCCTCCTGAGTGCTGGGATTAAAGGCGTCCACCACCACCTTCCAGCTTAAAAAGATATTTTTTAGGATGGTAATACAAGTTATGATAGAAAGTGGTTTATGAATAAAACTTTGGACTCATCAAGATAGGATAGATAATAGAGTATTTTCTCCAAAGTTACCAAATACAAATGGACTTGACATTGTAAATGTAATTTTTACTTGATAATTGTTCTTATTATAGTTTTACTGTGTTAGTTAAACCCTTTCCTTTTTATTTAGACAAAAAGGGGGAACTGTTGAAGAATATTTGTGTACACTGTCAAGATGTGTCTTTGCCAAAGGCACCTTCTGATTGATTTGTAAAAAGCTGAATGGCCA
The DNA here is from genome assembly GCF_049852395.1 of Peromyscus maniculatus bairdii. Taxonomy (NCBI): domain Eukaryota; kingdom Metazoa; phylum Chordata; class Mammalia; order Rodentia; family Cricetidae; genus Peromyscus; species Peromyscus maniculatus. The sequence goes on along the minus strand of NC_134875.1, from coordinate 893,245 downwards.
ATATCTAGGCAGGGGACAATAGGTAGGATTTCTAGGGAGAGAAAGGAAGAAGAGGAGGAATCTAGCTAGGCATGCAGATTTCACCAGAGACTCTGAAGAAGTCAAGCATATGGTACAGAACAGAGGTAACCAAGCCATGTGGCAGAATTCAGATTAATAGAGACAGATAAATTTAAGTTATAAGAGCTAGTTGGAAGAAAGCCTAAACTAAGGCTAAGCTTCCATAATTAATATTAAGTCTCTGTGTTGTTATTAGGGAGCTGGCAGTCCCATAAGAGAAAGTCCGACAAGAAAGTTTTCTACAAACAAGTCTAAGATAAGTCCAAGTTTTCATATTAATAAGTCTCTGTGTCATTATTGGGCTGGCGGTTTGACAAAAAAAGACTGATTATACCTTCTTATTCTGGGTTCAATTTAATTGGTGTTACAACAAACAAACAGCATGGACCCCAATAACTCGCCTCAGGTTTGATTTTATTAATAAGAACTTTTAATAACTTTTACATCTGGCGCCCAACGTTCGTGTTACAAATTCATGAAAAAGCTGTGGCCTTGTGAGCCCCAGCTCAGGCCCAAGCTAGACTCAGCCGGTTGTGGTGGCGCACACTGGTAGGATTTGCTGAAGGAGACAGAGGCAGTAGGATCCCGAGTTTGAGCTGGCCTAGGAGGCTTGGGAGAAGCTTTGGCCTGGACTGGGCCACAAACAGTGGTGGGACCATGAAAGCAGTGGCTACTGCTCCACGTTGCCAGCTCCTTCTCATCATGTTGGTGACTGCGGTGATGCTGCTACCTGGGACTAAGGGTTTACTGTTGCTGGTTCAGAGAAGAATTGCCAGGACCATCGTGTTACAAGAAAGCATCGGCAAAGGTCAGTTTGGAAAAGTTTGGCAAGACAAATGGTGGGGAGAAATTGTTGTGAAGATTTTCTGTTCTAGGGAAGAATGTTCATGGTTCCGAGAGACAGACATTTATCAGACTATGATTGCTCCAAACCGCAGCAGAGGAGGCAAAAAAAAAAAAAAAAAAAAAAGTCTGCAGGAAACCATGATCATGCCTAACAGTGACTTTGAAATCTTCAAAAAGATGACAGGATCCTACAACAATGATTCCACATGGACTATGATAAAGCCATTAAGCCGATTAACACCATGGAAAAATCGACTTTGGACTACAAACTGGTCAGAACAATTTCGAGAGGACTAGTTGAGATGATCCAGCCTGACAGACTACTCAAACAAGGACTTGAAACAAGCCCTGAACTTTCCTATTATCCAGAGACTGAACAAACGATACAGGACTTGATGATTAGTCCCAAAATTTTCTTTTCAAGATTCCCTAAAGATATCTTCACCCCTAGAAAGCAAAAAGAAAAAGAGAATATAGATATGAGATAGATCATCGAATCTACTCTGAGAAAAAAGATAAAGAAATAATAGGATAAATAGGTGGATCATTGAATCTACACTGAAGAAAAAGGGGAAGATATAAAAATGACAAAAGGTAGACTACTGAATCTATTATGAAAAAAAAGAGAAAATATGGATATGATAAGATAAAAAGGGAGATTATGGAATCTACTTTTAAAAAGGAACTACTTGTTTTAAATAAGATAAGTAATGAAAATTTTTTGGTCTGAGTTTATCAGATGTTACTGGACTGGACATTGTTAATATATATAATGTAGTTTTTGTCTGGATCTGTCAAATGTTAATGGACTAGACATTGTTAATGTAATCTTGACTGTATATTGCATATACTTATTGAAGATAGTTTTTCTTGTATTAGTTATAAGCTTTTTTAATTTTAGACAAAAAGAGAGGAAATGTGGTGGTATTGTGTTCCCCAAAATATTGTGTACTCTAATAAATTTATCTGGGGTCAGAGAACAGACAGCCACTAGATACAAAGGCTAGAAAATGGTGGCACTCACACCTTTAATCCTAGCATTCCAGAGATAGAAATCCCTCTGGATCTCTGTGAGTTCAAGGCCACATTGGAAATAGCCAAGCATGGTGACACAGGCCTTTAATCCTAGAAAGCCAGCCTTTAATCCCAGGGAGTGGTGGTAGAAAGCAGAAAGATATATAAGGCTTGAGGACCAGAAACTAGAAGATTTTGACTGGTTAAGCATTCAGGCTTTTGAGCAGTAATTCAGCTGAGACCCATTCCAGATGAGGACTCAGAGGCCTCCAGTCTGAGGAGACAAGACCAGCTGAGGATCTGGCAAGGTGAGATAGCTGTGGCTTGTTCTGTCTCTCTGATCTACCAGCATGGACCCCAATAACTCGCCTCGGGTTTGATTTTATTAATAAGAACTTTTAAGATTCCTGCTACACCTCTCTACTATTGAATGTCTTTATTTGTTTTTACATATAATATTTTTACTAATTTTTGAGAATTTCACACATGCACCCAATGTCTTTTGATCATATTCATCCCACACTCCCCCAACTCCTCCCAGGGCCACCCTTACCCTCTTATCCCTTACAACTTCATGTCTTCTCTATTTTTAAAGTATCATTCATTGCATGCATTTTTATTTGTAGTATAAAAACAATTCTCAAAGACATTCATTTGTATGCATCAATGTTTTATTTAACTCATGTCTGAAGACAAAACAATAGATTTCAAGAGCATTTGAGAAATAGAGCTGTATCATCAATGGAAAAGACTGTCAAAATCAGATTATTAAGTTAGATATGAGTGGTTAGAATTTTATAGGAAATAAAACCATATCATCTGCATTTTTGTCAGTTGTGGATTATAACAAATGTGGCAACTGTGTTATAATTCCCAAAGAAGTCACAGAAGGGCCAAGCAGGATTACTAGAAAATGTACTAGGATGAAACAACAACCATATCCATTCTTTTGCCTTTTCTGTGACTGGGACACATTTTTTTTCTCTCCTGTTTTCAAACCATCCTGGGCTGCAAACTTTAAATGCATCCTCTGACTGTTTGGTGGACTATAATTGCTACCATGATGTGTTTGTGCATAATAAAGTGTACAGGTAGAAGAACCAGTGAAACATTCCCAAGCTTCTGGAGAGAATGTGGCAATGCATACTGGAGTATTCACTAATTTTTAACAGTTGAGATTTCTCGTGATTCAATGACAAAGATATAGTATAAAAAGTTCCATTATATTTTTGTTTTAGCAGGAAATTAAGTGAAGGAAGGATTAAAACAAATGCATTAATAGAACTTTAAACTTTATAATTTTCCTGTGGAAATATTAAAATGTCTTTTAGTATTTTAGTATTATTTAGTATTATAATGATAGTATTATCATTAGAGCTGAGTAGCAGTCTATTATATATATATTTGTATATACTAAATTTTTTTTTTTTTTTTGGTTTTTCGAGACAGGGTTTCTCTGTGTAGCTTTGCGCCTTTCCTGGAGCTCACTTGGTAGCCCAGGCTGGCCTCGAACTCACAGAGATCCGCCTGGCTCTGCCTCCCGAGTGCTGGGATTAAAGGCGTGCGCCACCAACGCCCGGCCTGTATATACTAAATTTTTATTATCCATTCATCTGTTGATTCTAATTCTTTGCTATAGTTAATAAGACAGGATAAACATAGAGATACATATATGTCTATGGTAGGGTATGGAGTTTTCTGGGCATATGTCCAGGAATGAAACAGCTGGGTCATATGTTAGCTCTGCTTTTATTTTTTTGAGAAATTTCCAAATTGATTTCCACAATGGCAATATTAATTACCACCAACAGCGAATAAAGTATGCCTTCTCTCCACATCCCCTCCAACATTTCTCATCAGATTTGTTGATAGCTATAATGACTAGGGTGAGGTGGTATCTCAAAATAGTTTGATTTGCATTTCCCTGATGGGTAGGGATATTGAACACTAAAAAATAGTTATTGACCAGTTGTGTTTCATTTTTTTGAAAACTGTGCATTATGTTCATTTGCCTATTAGTTGATTAACAATTTTTAATTGGTATTTAATTTCTGCAGTTCTTTGTAAATTCTGGATATTTATGTTTTCATGATGTGTAGCTGGTAAAGACTTTTCTCTTATTCTGTGGGCTGTATGTTAACTGCTGATTGTTTCTTTTTCTGTACAGAAACTTTTTATTTTCATGCAGTCCCATCTGTTGATACTTGGGGTTAGTTCCTATGCTGTTAGTGTTTGATTAAAAAGTTCTTGACTACTCTGATATGTTAAAGGCTCTCCTCTGTGTTTTCTTCTAAAAGTTTCAGTGCTTCAGGTTCTAAATTAAGGTTCAAATGAAGGTAAAATTACAGGAACATGGATAGACTTCGAATGTATATTATTAAGTGAGGTCATACAATGTCAAAGAAAAAAATCTGCATATAGCTAATAATATATGTATATATGTAAACAAAAATGTACATTTGGGTACAATATAACATGAAGAAAAGAGAACAAGGAAGGCTAAATATAAGGGGGTCAAGAATGCAGCTAATGGTCATGAGTTATTTAAGAGGGTATAAGCTAATTGTTTTTCTAGTTCTGATTCTGTCACAAATTTTTTGGTTTTGGTAGTGCATAAAATATATTTGATACTGAAATTATAAAACTTAGTGTGATTCTTCACAGCTTCCATTATGAATGTTGACACTTAAGTTTTCGGAAAATGCAGAATTAATAATTTGGGAAGCATCAGAATAGAGTCATATATGACTGTATGGTTTTAAATAAAATGATGGTGGCATAATCAGTGTGGGGCAGTATGTATGTGGAAACCTGAGAGGGATGCTGGTCTTGAATTAGTGAGAGAACTTCCTTGTGGTTTGAAAAGAATAGCCCCCATAGGCTCATATATTTGAATTCTCAGTCATCAGGGAGTGGAGCTACAGAGGATTAGGAGGTATGGCCTTGTTGGAGTAGGTATGGCCATGTTGGAGGAAGTGTGTCACTGAGGGTGGACACTGAGGTTTAAAAAGCCCAGCCAGGGCCATTCTCTCTCTCTTCCTGCAGCCTGTGGATTCAGATGTAGAACTCTAAGCTGCTTCTTGAGTACCATATCTGCCTACATGCTACCATACTCTCTACCATGACAATAGACTAAACCTCTGAAATTATAAGCAAGCCACAATTAAATGCTTTCTTTGATAAGAGTTGTCATGGTCATGGTGATTTTTCACAGCAACAACACACTGACTAAGACAATCCTGGAGCTGAAGAAGGAGGCAAAGAGTAACAAGTAGAGGATGCAGAAGCCACCTCAGTACAGCTGCTGGGCCTCACATCCAAGAATCTCAAGCCTCAGGGCAATTTGGTGCTCCCAGACCTGGGGGTGAATTCGAAGGTATCGAGTGAGTAATGGTGGGTCTAGAGAATTCACCGTTGGTGTGGATGAGTCATGATTCCCCTGAAAAACCTGATAAAAAAAGAGGATAGACAGTATTTATTAACTGACTGACAAAAGTACCATTTATACCACCACATTCTTGCTAGAAGCCTCAACTTTAGTTTCTCCCTCTTCTGTCAGTCACTCATCCATGGCTCCTCTTCCTAATGGCCCTTTCCCCTTTTTGCATCTGTCACAATGCTTATAACAACATATGAGTGACTTACTTCAATTTGCTTTTAGCATTTTAATTGAACTCTGGGAGATTGTATGACTCCATGGGCCAAAAAGTTGTTTTGACTTGTAGAATTGAGATCAACCCACTTATCTGCTATGTAGGATTGCTCTAGCTATGCCTTACATCTGAAATATTCTCACCCATGTAAAAAAATCTCAATGAAACAAAATGCTTTGCCTAAGGTCATACACAATATCTGTGTGTCAGGTAATCTGGAGGTGGGAGTTAGGACTCAACTAGTTGACTCCAAAGTCACTGCATTTGTTATTGTAAGATGAGTATATAGTAAACATTCAATAAATGGTAGGTACTGTTATTAGTCATATATACTGTTTTCATACTTTAGTAGCAATACAACAAAGTGTGTAATTTGACTAGAGAGTGTGCAGAACAGAGAAAGTTGGGAGTAGAGTCCAAGATTCAAGGTGTCTTGCCACATTGAGATTTTGGAGGTAGGTCCACTTGTAAGCCAGTCATTTGAGGAAACGAAACTGAATATTCAAAATATGTGGTTCCAGGCAGCTATGAAACTCAGTAGGATGTGTGCAGTGTGTTTTTGTATTCCATGAACTTCATACAGTAGAGGACCAAATCAAAGTTTAAGAGTAATACAGAATCTTAGAGAAACATGAAGTGGTGACACTGTTGTAAGGAATACCTTTGCAAGCACAGACACAATGACATCTGTAAGATATACCCAGGTAGTTTGCATGGAGGGAAAGAGTAGGAACTAGGCCGTTGTCATGGGAAAACTGGCTAAACAACAAAGAAAGGACTCCTGTTTCCTGGGACTATTTAGATGACATTTACCTGCAATCATTCTGTGAACTATATCTTTACAAATTTGGTGTGAGTTTCACTTCAGATTCCAAGTGGAAAGGGACTTTTCTCAGAAAACATGGTAGAAATAATTCTGGTTCTACAGAATTTAACTATAAGAACAAACAAAGTCTAAGGTATGTTCTTTACTTCATTTTCTTTTTAGGTTCCCATCCATGGTTTCCCATGGCTGTTTAATGGAATCACCTAGGGAGCGTCTTAAAACAATTGAGGCTTACTCTAGCTCTTACCCCAGAGATGCCAATTTAACTGATTCTCGTACTTTGGCACCCCTTTTGTGGTGCCTAGAAAAGGCTTCTCAATATGTAAGCCTAGAGGTACCACATTCCTGCTTAAAACCTATGATAGGGCTGGAGATGGCTTGGTGGTTGAGGGCACTAGCTGTTTTTCTAGAGGACCTGAGTTCAATTTCCAGCACCTACATGACAGTCCACAACTGTCTGTAACTCCAGTTCCAAAGAATCTGACACTCTCTTCTGGCCTCCTTGAGCACTGAATTTAAATGGTACAAAGACATACATGCAGGCAAAACACCCATACCTCCATCACTCTCCAAAACAAAACCTTCCATACCACTTAGAATAAGATCCAAACTCATTCTGATCTCCAAGCCTACTCCAAGGCTACTGTTGGCTCTGATCTCACCTCCCACTGCTTTCCCCCCTGTTTTACACTGTAGACACATTTATCTTTTTTTAGTTACTGGACAGTGCCAACTCTTTTGTTGTTGTCATTGTTGTTGTTGTTGTTAATATGAGAACCTTTGTATGTATGATTCTTTCTGCTCAGAAGAAGTCTTTTATCACACTGTTTCCTCATCTTTATCTATTGTTTTTATCCTTCATGTCTCAGTATAAATGTCATATCATTAGAAAACTTTGCCTCCTCTAAAATATGGTTCCTGTTTTTTCTAAATCTGAAATTATTGTTTGTTCATTTGTAATATCTGGAGGTTGTTGACAGAGACATCATCATCACATAGAATATGGAACCTAAAGCACATATAGAAAATTCATCTGAGACAAAACATCTCATCATTCATCATGGAGTGAAACTTGTTAAGACATAGGACCTTCTAAAGAGAGACAAAACAATCTATCCTGCAGGGAAACTTGTTAAGATAAGGAAGTAAACATCTCAATAGCATCAGGAAGTCACTGAAACTGACCAGATTTACTAGGCTTCTCTGTTGGAGTATATAAGTAGAGACTGCTGAGAAGTCAAGCTGTCTGGAAAAGATTCAGGCCAAATGACTACTTAGAAAGACTGCTTTCCAAACTGTTGAGCTGTCTGCAAGCTGTGCAGTGTGCTCCTAGCTTCTAGCTTTCATGAGTTGTCATCTATGTTGGGGTGAGCTTTGATAATACAGCTGTCTTTTGGTCATTCCCGCTCTTGTAAGCTCTCATCCAGATTCCTGTGATTAATTCCAATAAAACTCACAGTTCATAAAGTTGGACTTCAGTGGTATCTTTGGTCTGTCATCAATTCACTATCTGGAATGAGTAGACATTGTTCATATCTCCTCAGGAATAGTGTCACACAACCATACAGCATGGCAAATATACTGTAAATATTTGTTGCATTAAAGTCTGTGTGCTTGATCAAACTTTTGAGAAACATTAAGGTTCCAGATTTGGGATTGTTTTTGGGTACAATTTTACAATATATTTGGAGGTGTTGTCTGTAACACAAACTGCTAAATAGTCTTATTAATTAAAAAAAAACCCACAGAGCCAGATACTGGGGTGAAAACTGAAAGATCAGAGAAAGAGAACAAATCACAGGCAACCTCACCTTGCCAACTCCTCAGCCGATCCTATTTCCATGAATCCTCAGACTGAAAACCTCTGAGTCTTCACCCCTGAGGGTCTCAGTTGAACTGCTGTTTAGTTCCTGTCTCTTCACACCTTATATACTGTTCTCCACCCAGCCATGCCACTTCCTGGAACTAAAGGCATGTGTGCTTTCCTAGCAAAGGCATGAGATCTCAAGTGGGATTAAACGTATGTGCCACCACTGCCTCACTCTGTTCTCAGTGTGGCCTTGAACTCAGAGAGATCCAGATGGATCTCTGCCTCCCCAGTGATAGGATTAAGGGTGTGTGCCACCACTATCTGCTTTTTATGTCTAATCCAGTGGCTGGCTCTGTCCTCTGATCCCAAGATAAGTTTATTAGGGTACACAATATATCATCACCACATTAGTCATCTTTCATTAGATATAACTCTTATTATGTCCTCTTAAACTTTTATTTATAAAAATTACAAGCCTAGAGGAATTAAAAGAATGACATAGTGAACATGCTTAAGACCTTCATCTAGAGTTACCAATTATTAGAATACAGATATTTATATTCTTTCTCCTGTTTATTTTTAAAATATTATTTTATTTAGTTATGTGCATGTGTGCATGTCTGTCTGTCTGTGCACTTAAGTGCAGATGTCCATAGAGGCCAGAAGCATTGGATTCTCTGGAAGTAGAATTATATGTAGTTGTGAACAGCTTGGAATTAGTTCTGGGAATTAAACTCAGATCCTCTGTAAGAGAGCAGTATGCACTCTTAACTGTTAATCCATCTTTCCAACTCCCTCCTTTCCTCTCTCTCTGTCTCTCTCTGTCTCTGTCTCTGTCTCTCTTTCTCCCTCTCTCTCTCTCCCTTCCTCTCTCTATCCCCCTCTTTCTGTACATACACACACACACACAAACACACACACACACACACACACTTTTTTCTGCACAGTTTGGTAGACAATTATAAACATCATGGTATTTTTTCATACTAAACATTTCAGCCTGCAAAACCTAAGAAAGGGGTCATTTTTTGTACATATCATAGACTACCATTATTATGACCAACAAATGTAGCATTAATGTGATATTATCTGATATTTAAAAATTTCAGTTATCAAAATGGTATCCTACACAGTATTTATTTAGAATCTAATAAAAGATCATACATTGTATTTACTTGAATCATTTTAAATTTCCTTAAATCTAAAGTAGGGAGATGAGAGGATGGCTCACTGGATAAAGCATCTGCTGCACAAATGTGAGGGCTGGAGTTCAGATCCCTTGCACTCAAGTAAATGTGAAGTGGATATTTAACCCATCTATAATCCCAACTCCCAGGAGGCAGAGACAGGGTATCTCCAGAGCAAGCTGACTAGCTAGACTAGCCAGAATTGGTTAGGTTATCTCCAGGGAAAGCAAGAATCCCTTCCTCATAATAAAGTGGAGAACAATAAAGGAAGATACTTAATATAAATTTTGGTCTCTGTACACATATACTCCCACACATATGTTCACCCACACATGTGAGCATACACATATACACATAGGCAAAATTAAAAAGAAAATGCAAAATAAATTCATAGTCTTTGCTCTTTTTCATCAGTTGTGACATTGACATCTTTAATAGCCCAGAATACTTGTGGTACAGCATGGTCTGAATTCTCATTAGATAAGTAGAAAATGTGTCCTTTTTGCACTGCATCAAAGGATACTCAATGTGCCAGTCTGTCCCATTATTGATGACCCTAAGTTTGATCACTTTGTTAAGATTGAGTCCACTCAAACCTATTACAAAAGTTATTCTACTTTCTTAACAATCTGCCGGGTAAACTTTGAAACCATGTCAATGTTTTATTTCCCAACAAACCTTTACCCAGTGGTTTTTATTATCCATTCAATTTCTTTACAAGTATTAAATAGTATATGATGGTTCCAAATAAATTTATAATTTTGCTGAATCTTTTACACTTATTAACCAGTATTATTCTGTGTGGAGCAGAAGCTCACTTTCTACTTTTATTTACTTTCTCCTTTTATTTATAGTAAAAAACTGTTACTATGGACTCATGTGTTCTTTCTTTATTATATGCATTACAATCTATTACCATCATTATTCTTTTTGGCTCCTTAGGTCTGGGATTATTGGCATGAGCCAATATACTCTGCCATTATCTTTTTGATAAATTTTCTCCAAGTTGGCTAACAGAAAGCTCTTCAAGTAAACTCCTATGTTCTTTTTTACATGGACCTCATTAGCCTTATATTCTGGCACATGGAGATGTTTCAAGATTTCCAGGCAGTTTCCTTGCTTCAGAAATTAGTCATTTCTCAAATAAGCCCAAACTCCCTTTACTGGGAAATGATAGAGACCAACATCTGGACACGATGTGCTCACTGCTTTTATCATATCAATGTTGCTAGGCTTTCTCAGTGGACAGTGCTATCATACATTTCTTTTAAAATTCTTATTAAAGTTCTTATTGATACTAGAAGTTCAATTCTAGCATTTCTTATACTCATTATACTCACTCTAATGCTGTTAAAAGAAATTATCCCAAACCCTGTGCCTCAAAATGAATGTATTCTCTCAATGTTCTAAAGGCTCAAAGTCTGGAGCCTGAAGGAGAGGCCTGAGAAACTGAGTAAAACACAGTCACATTTAAAGCTTCTATCATATCTACTAACTTACCACTGGCCAAAAAGAGTTGTATGGCCATACCAACAGACAATGAGGTTTTCAGGGAAAGATGGAATAAAAAGTTAAGAACAACACATGAATTCAATATACCTATGTGATATTTTCTGTGAAATTCATTACATTTTCTTCTTCTAACAATAAAGGATAATTTATGTTGGTAAGGGTGAACATTTGGGTGGTTTACTAGATTTCTTAATCCAGGAGTACCCTCTACTAGTAACAAAATGAAATGGAACTTCTTTAATAGCCAGGAAGAAAAGAGGTGTGTAGCTAGTGATTCAGTGTTTTTTGTTTCCACAGCTCACTTAATAATAATCTAACCAGAATAATTTTGAATGAACAAGCCCCAGTTCCATTACCATGATTGAGGCTACAAATGCTACCAAGTTATGTCTTATCTTGAGCCTACAACCTGCCAAAGTAAGTATAAAACAGAGGAGGGACTAAGGTTTGTACTATTACAGGATTCTTATTACTGATGTGTTCTCATGGCCTAGGGCCCACTGGAACCAGTCACAGCTGAGATAGACATTGCATAGACCGAGACTATATGTCTTTTTGCATAGGAGTTATTTCAGAAGCTTCATTGAATATGAATTCCTGGGGATGGGTGGTAGTGGTGGTGGGGTCTTTAGAATCAGCCCAATCTTAGGTTTCACCAGCCTGGTCTAAGGCAAAGTACTGTTCTTATTACTCTGTCCTACCCACAGTGAATGATGTCATACTCTACAATGCTGCTCAACATTGGAGTAGTATTGGTAAAGGTGGTCTTTTGGGCACGAAAGGGATGATAAGATGGGTGGCTCCTTAGAGTCTAACAGTGTCAATAACCTGTACAGTGTCAAGGACAGTCTCAGCCTATATCACCTGCCTGCATCACATTCAGGCTGAAGCTCAAGTCCATCCTACTAATGTACATGTATCCTCTTGGTACTAGACCCAGTCCATAAACTCCATCTGGAAATTCTGGCCTTCATGTAGGGTCTTCAGCATTGGGTTTTATCACAGTGGGTCTGAAAATAAGCTCCAATGTAAATGAATAAATCTTTCCCACCTACCTATTCCCAAATAACCAGTCAGAGGCTTAATATTAATTACAAACTGTTTGGCCCAGGCTTATTGCTAGCTAGCTCTGACATCCTAAATTAACCTATTTCTATTAATCTATATTTTGCCATGTGGCCATGGAATTAACAGTCTGCTGACATCTTGTTCCTTGGGTGGCTGGATGGCATCTGCCATGACTGCACCCTTCTTCTCCCTGTCTCTCTCCTTGGATTTCCTGCCTAGCTCTATCTTGCCTTACCATAGGCTGAAACAGCTTTATTTATCAGCCAATGGGAGCAACACATATTCACAGCACACAGAAAGATCATCCCACAGCACTCCAAGGCAAAGTTAAAAGCTGTGTTAGCTTTCATGCCCTTCTCCTCAGCAGGTGGAGTCTTGCTCCCTATTTGTTACCAAAGGTTGGGAAAGGGGGTTCAAAGAATGGTGAAATTGGTTTCTCTGATGCTGTCCTAACTCAGTTCTAGCATCTCAGAATATGGGTATTGGCCTGGTTGTAGGAGGTGTAAGGTGTTACTCAGCAGCAGATTTCACTCTCAGGCCAGGAATTAGATTGCAAGTTTAAGGCCTGAGCTTAAGTCTTCTCTCTTCCTCAACTCTCTCTAAGCTGTGCTGCTTAAAGTTAAGGGAGGCATGTCAGAGGCAACTCTTTCCTTCCTGCTTTCTTTAATATATCTTGATTTATTTTTTAATAGCAAAAGCAGACATTATAGTGTCTTTCATTTGCTTTCCTTATCTCATATGAAAGTAATTTATATATGAATAACTATTCAACTTGGTGTGCCCAAGTGGAGATGGTTACTGAAACAGCTTACTCAGCCACCATCTTGCTTTGCCTTCCATTTTGATATGTAATGCTTTGTTATTATTCATTTAAAATATATATATATTTTTAGTTTTTCAAGACAAAGTTTCTCTGTGTATCTCTGACTGTCCTGGAGCTCTCTCTGTTGACCAGGCTGGCCTCAAATTCATAGAGATCCATCTGCCTTTGCTTCCTACATGCTGGGATTAGAGGCATGCACCACCACCCAGCTAAGTATTTTCTAATTTATGATTTTTGTGACATAAGAGTTATTTAAAGTTTCTCTATTGCTATGAAGATTTTACAGCTAGCCTTATATTCATATCTAACTTAATAATCAAGTAATTAACACACTTTAATTTTAAAATTCTCTGAAATTTGAGACTGCTTGGTGGGGAGGAGGAAGGAAGATCTTAAGTAAGGTGGAATAGTGAAACACAGGTGATATGAATGAGAAAGTGGAATAATGGTGAGGGAGGTTTAAATGGGGAGAGGGGTGGGAGAGTAGGTCAGAGAAAGAGATAGGAGAGGGATAATTAACACTAAGGATGCTTTAAAAAACTATATGAAAACCTACTATTTTACACATATTCATCTAAAAGAGTTATCTGGACTTATACTATAGAGAAGACAATGTTCCTACAGAAGCCATAAGTGGTGAAATAAAAATTTGAGTGCCAGGTTTGGGATACCTTCCTGTGATGGCTAATCTAGGTTGTCAACTTTACTACATACAGAACCAACTAAAATCCAAGTAGCTGGGCATACATGTGAATGAATTTTCTTTACTGGATCATTTGAGGTGGGAAGACTCACTCTAAATTTGGGGCACGCCTTCTGATGGCAACCTTTTTAAAAGGACATGGAAGAAGGAATCTTTTGCTTTTTGCCTGCTTGCCTTCACTCTCACTAGAAAGTTCATCTGTTCTGCTGCTGAGGCATTTCTTCACTGATGTTAGAACCTACTTCTTCAGGATTCTAATGGAGACTAGAGACCAGCTGAGACACTCAGCCTCAGAGACCAAATGACTACTGGATTCTTGGACTTTGTGTCAGGAAATAGCCATTGTTGGACTAGTAAGACCACAATCTATAAGCCACTCTAATAAATCCACTTTTAATATATACACATTATATATATATATATATATATATATATATATATATATATATATATATATTTGTTCACTCTATCAGTTCTGTTCCTCTAGAGAATACTAATACAGCCACCTTGTTAATCAGGGATGTCTTGGAGACCCCCTAAACAATACAGTCTATTGTTATTGCTCTTGGTTGTCCACCAGAACTTGATGGTAAGTCCCTATTATTAAAGATACCACACATTTTGGTCATAAGCCTTGGAGAAATCAAGTAGGCACTGAACAGGAAGCTTCCTGCCTGCTGGTGTGCTTTCATAGTATCTGAAGTTGCTATGTATGCTACTGGGGAGAAAAAGTCTTACACAGCTATGAACCCCATGGGCTACAATAATGACTAGTATGATAAGATACACTCATGAGTGCAACAGTGGAATAAATGTCAGAAAGGTAACTTTCTGATTGGATTTAAGGCAGATTTAAGTAGGACTTGTATGCCTGGAACTGTAAATCTGGCCAAGAATCCATTGTTGGAGTCACAGGCCCCAGGGGGTGAACCTACTACTATTATTTTGCTAAATAGACATAGTAGCAAACTACCTTCTAAATTCCAATCTCTGTGCCAATAGATTAGTGCAACATTGAGTGCACATCAGATAAACTTCTTTGTGCAGCAAATGGCAGTTAATGCAAAAACTCATAACTGATCAAACTTCAGGGAAGTATTTGTGGAGTGCTCAACCACATTAATATTACCCCATCCCCACCCTTGTCTAAGACTCAGGGACCATATTAGAAGAAGGGGCAGAAAGACTGTAGGGGAAGGTGGCTGAAACACTGTAACAGCCAGAGGTCATGGAAGACTGGAGCAAAATAGTGTTCTGGACATATCAGGACTGTTGCAGTCATGAACCTACAACAGCTGTAGTTGCCTGAAAAAGATCTGTACAAGATCCAGCCAACACTTTAGATGGAGCAGGAGGGGATCACAAGCTCCCACCCAAAACTAAGTGTTAGTCCAGGGCAGCACCCTCGCCAGTGGCAGTGCTGGTGACAATGACAATGTCCTCAACAGAAGGACTTTGGCCGAATAAATGGAAGGATTATTATTGGGTATCAAGGCTAAAGGTGGAAAATCAGGTCTCCTAAGGCAGGTTTCTGTTTACCAGGAACCTCCCTTAATACTTCCCAAAGGTCAACTACCTCAGGAAAGGGTATCTAGTTTCTGACCAATCTCAACAGTTCAAAGATCCCCTACCCTGATAATGATCATATAAAATCTGCTTGCCTTTCTACTATTTTGCTTCTCTTTGTGCCCCACCCCCATCAAGTAGCCTTGACAGTTTGATCCTCAACAACTTTTTTTTCTACCGATGGAGCCATCTAGTTTGATGGTTTCACTACACCCTCCCTTACATTTGGTGCTGAAATGCTGGAGAAGAACACTGAGTTCCTTTCAAAGGGCCTGGCCTCTTCTAACTGAACCAAATTGCTGATTTTAACCCTCCTGGGTGAAGATCACTTGCTTATGCTGGCTCCTGCAACTCACCGTATTCGACTTCAAATTTTAAAGTTTACCTTTCCAGCTATTGCTCTCCTTCACCCACTCTACTCACTCATTTTTCCTTGACTCTCCTCAACACTCATGCGTCCTTGGAGTTGCCTTCTCTGTCTGTCTTTTTAATTGGCTTGTTAGAGCCTGCTGTCTTTCTGTCTCTCTGGAGCCTACTCAACTAAAGTATATTGGTGTCTCAAGCAGCTTCTCTTTTGTTCTACTGGGCACTCATCACATGGAAAGGGACACCTTATCCACTGCAATTCAGGACATCTTTCTGAAAAGTCTCTTTCCCTTTGGGAATGCCCTTCCCTCCCCTCCCCTCCCCTCCCCTCCCCTCCCCTCCCCTCCCCTCTCCTCTCCTTCCCTCCCCTCCCCTCCCCTCCCCTCCCCTCCCCTCCCCTCCCCTCTCCTCTCCTTCCCTCCCCTCCCCTCCCCTCCCCTCCCTTCCCTTCACTCTTTTTTGCCTTATCACCTCCAGCAGCTTATACCTATTCCCATATCGATGGTCTTTTTCTCAGAAAAGTTGTAGGTCCTAATGGACTATTCCATGTACATATCCCTTTTCTATAGCTAATCTCTCCCACATAGAAAAGTACCTTGGTTCTTTCTCTGCTTATCTTTCTAACTTCAGCCAAGAGTTTAAGTGCCCTATCCAAATCTACAGCCTCACTTGGCATGACCTCTGTTATTTTTTTTTCTCGACTCTTACCCGTGAAGAAAATGAGAGGGACTGGACAGTTGCCCAAGCCCATATTCACCACATGTAAACTTCCTATCCCGTGGGAGCTGTGGCAGTTCCCTGGGCAGATCACCACTAGAATTATCGGGTAAATACTGAGAATCAGTGCATTGGCAGAATATCCCATAATAACATGGTTATTTGCCTCTTAACTGGCTTCCAAAAGGACTCCCATAAGGTGGTTAATTTCAATAAACTGAGGTGGGTCACCTAGAGGACAGATGAAAATCCTGCTGAATTCTTCAACCAACTTACATGGGCTCTTCTTCAGTACACAAAACTAGATCCTAATTTGTGGTTGCATTCCTGCTGAACTCCTGATCTGGCTCCAAAGAGTAGCACCTAGCCCTAATGCTTCCTTTGTTTAGCCACACCTTTTGTTTCTCTTATGCCTTTTGTTTCTCTTAATCACCCTATGTGAATCTTGTCTGAGAGTCAAGGATCAGAGAGGCTCCTAAGGATCAAAGAAAGGCCTATGCAAAACTTGATTCAGGAAACCCAGAAAACAATGGTACCTGAGAAATCAAGTAATTTGCACTTGGCATTTTATCTCTGGGAGCTCCTTTCAGGTTGCTTTGAAGGTACAGAAATTAACTAGCTAAACTGTAAATAGAGAGTAAATAAAAATGCCCCAGGTGTAGGGAAAATGCTTCAGTCCTTCGAAGCTGGACCCCCCTGCAGCCACCAAAGGCTAAATTCATTCTTAAGGTGCCTCTGAGCCTTCTTTCCATGTATCTGCATGAACCCACATAACTGTGCCACGACTACAGCTATGTTTGGCACCAATGCGACAGAAGGACAAAGGATCAGCTGAAGGACAGAGGAGTCAACCATCTTAAGAACTGGAGGGAATTGCTCTCAGGGTAAGAGGACTCCAGGATTGGGAGGGCCATGGGAAACTTTCCATCTCAGGAGTAATGGTATATGCAGTTATTAAAATTCCTGTTTCAAGGAACTAAAGTGAAAGTGAAGGAAAAACAGCTTACAGAGATATTGGTATTAATTTAATGGCATTGTCATTGGTTTCAGGCAACTCCTCACATTCAATTGAAACTGAAGGTATGGAAGCAAGTTATTAGAGCTCTGAGGAGAGCTCATCAGAAAAGAGAGCCTGTACCATTAAAAATTTGCTCCTTATGTAATTTAATATCAAGTGCTCTGGAGCCATTAAAGAGTGAGGAATCGCTGAAAGCTGTATTTGAAGTTGACCAGGAAAATAAAAGGAAAGACACTCAGGCTAGAAATTGTCAGTCAGCAGAGGAAAATGTTCCTTCACAGAGAGATAGAAATACTGTTTCAGAGGACAGTGAAAGTGAGGAAAGCCAGGACACTGGAGATGACTCTCCTTCTTCATCAGTTGAAACAGATTCAGAAATTTGAAAGGCTGAAAGGTTAACTGCACGTTTAAAAATACAAGAGCTCCTGAGACAAACATTAAAAAAGGAAAAAGGAAAGTTCCCAGTAAAGGGAAAGTAAGAAAATCTTCCCAGTAGTAAAAAGGGAAGAAGAAAGAATTAAAAGAAAAAATTTCCCAATAGAAGAAAGGGAAATGTTCAATTATGGACCTATGGCTCCACCTTATGATGCATTCGAGGAATGGTTGCCTAGGGTCATAAGGACACCTCCACAGGTGTTCCCAGTTATTATGCACTGAATGTCTGCAAATAATCAACAGTTTCAAGGTTATATTCAGAATGATTGGAGACCTACAGAAATGAAAGATCTGAAAGGATTAAAAGAAGCATGTAGCACATGGGATGCATTCACCCTACATAAGACAGATTTTAAATAACTGGGATACTCAGAATAGAATTATTCCACAAGATTGGAAGGACCTCATGGCAGCTATACTAGAGGCCAGTGCTCAATTACACTGGTTTACTTGGTGGACAGAGGAAGCAGCAGTCATGGAACAGACTAGAGGAATGAATATATTAGGAGAGTGTCCATATGCTAATTTACAAAGACAAATGAAGTTTGATGATGTTACTATAATGCAGTGTTGTCTAGAGGCTTTAAGGACCTGGGATAAGGTCAAGGAGCCAGGGAAAGATCCATATCCTTCACAAAAATCACACAAAGTGCAGGAGAAGGCTACACTGATTTTTTTTTGCAAAGATTAACTTCAGCAGTGCATACAGCAATAGCTGATCCAGATGCTAGAAGAGTTCTAATTGAGTCTTTGGCTTTTGAGAACACTAATACTGAATGCCAAAATGCCATAAGGCCCTTGAAGGCTCAGAGAGCTCCTTTAGAGGAATGGATTAAAGCTACTGCTGATATTGGATCCACAGAATATAATGCTAATATAGTTGGACAAGCTATAGCTAAAGGCTTTAAACCTCAGAATAGAAGATGTTTTAACTGTGGGAAACTGGGACATTTAAGGAAAGATTGTTGTCATTCTGTTACTTAAAAAGATACTTCTTTAGAGGATAATCATAATAGAAAGCCTCAGTCCTCAGGAATTTGTAAGAGATGTGGTAAAGGTAAACATTGGACTAACGAGTATAGATAAAAGAGAGATATGCATGGTAATCCTTTGCCTTTGGGAAACTGGCTGAAGGCATAGCTTGGGGCCCAGTAACAAACAATGAGCTGCCAATTTCTTGTCAGCAATGGAATGGCTCATCAACAGAGCCATCAGGAGAACATAGGCTCAGCATTGGAGAGTTAATGCATGCTAAATTCAGGGAGCACTACTTTAGAATTGGCAATGAGCAGACAACTAACTTTGTCCCCAAAAAATCTTTGTTACAAGATAGCCACTGGGGAATAATTTTTGGTACAAGCAGTCTAACATCTCAGGGACTTATTGTTCACACAGGAATTATAGATGAAGACTTTAGGGAGAAATTAAAATCATGGCTTATATAAAAAGATGCAGATAAGGGCTGGAGATAGAATTGCTCAATTGTTATTACTCCCATATTTAAAAGGCAAAGCAGCTCCAGTGAGCAGGACAGGAGGTTTTGGAAGTACTGGAAGAAAAGTATTTTTGCAAACAATCATTAATGATGAAAGACCGAAATTAAAAGTAAAATTAGATGGGATTGAGACGGAAGGATTACTGGATTCTGGTGATGTATCAATAATTTCACAAGAATCCTGGGATCCCAACTGGCCTCTACAAGAAGTATCCACTCAATTTGTTGGCATTGGAACCTTATCTCAGGTAAAACAGGGTATAGAGTGGATCAATTGTATAGGGCCTGAAGGACAGGTAGGGATGTTAAAGCCTTATGTGGCTGATACAGCTGTAAATTTATGGGTAAGAGATTTGTTACAACAACGAAGAACTCAGATTAATATTCCTACAATTGCAAAAAAAGCTCGGAAATTGGTATTTAAATTGATGTTTAAAGGGACCTCCGGAAAAACTATAAGGGAAGCTCACAGGCTATGCAGGTTGTACAAAGGCAAGAAAGGACAGGAATTGGATATCCATATTTAGAATAGGGCCCCTGCCAATAGCCCAATTGCTCTGACTTTAAAATGGCTAACTAAGAAGCCTATATGGGTAGAGCAGTGGCCCTTAACTAAAGAAAAATTGTAGGCACTTGAAGAACTTGTAAAAGAACAGTTAGATGCTAAGAACAATGAGGAAACTACTAGCCCTTGGAATTCTCCTGTATTTGTAATAAAAAAGAAGTCTAGAAAGTGGAGAATGTTAATTGACCTAAGAGCTATTAGTAAGATAATTCAACCCATGGGATCCTTACAGTCTGGGATTCTGTTACCTTCTTTATTACCTAAAAATTCGCCTATTATAGTTATTGATTTACACGGTTGCTTCTTTACCATCCCTTTACAAGAATAGGATAGAGAAAAAATTGCTTTTACAATTCCTACTTATAATAATGCTCATCCAGTAAGGAGATATCATTGGAATGTCCTCCCATAGGGAATGCTAAATAGCCCAGTCTTGTGTCAATATTTTGTAAATCAGCCACTGGAAGCAGTACATAAACAATTTCCTCAATCTATTATTTATCATTATATGGATGATATTTTATTGGCTGCTTCTGATACAGATACCTTAGGAAAAAATGTTTAATGTAGTATAGAAAAATTTACCCTGTTAGGAATTACAAATATTTTCTGAAAAAAAATACAAAGAGGAGATTCTCTTAGCTATTTAGGCTATAAATTAAGCAAACTGACAATTCAGCCACAGAAGACACAGATTAGGAGAGATTGACTGCATACTCTCAATGATTTTCAAAAAGTATTGGGTGATAGTAACTGGTTATGGCCTACGATTAGATCCTCTACTCAAGAATTAACTAATTTGTTTCAAATTCTGCAAGGTGAATTAGATTTAAATAGTTCAAGACAGTTAACAGCTGAGGCCAAAAAAGAATTAGCCCTGGTATGCTGTGGGATGTTCTGTATGGCAAATGTGTTGCTCTGATTGGTTAGTAAATAAAACACTGATTGGCCAGTAGTCAGGCAGGAGGAAGTATAGGCGGGACAAGGAGGAGAAGAATTCTGGGAAGTAGAAGGCTGAGTCAGAGACACTGCCAGCCGCCACCATGACAAGACACATGTGAAGATGCCAGTAGGCCACGAGCCACGTGGCAAGGTATAGATTTATAGAAATGGGTTAATTTAAGATATAAGAACAGTTAGCAAGAAGCCTGCCACGGCCATAAAGTTTATAAGCAATATAAGTCTCTGTTTACTTGGTTGGGTCTGAGTGGCTGTGGGACTGGCGGGTTAGAGAGATTTGTCCTGACTGTGGGCCAGGCAGGAAAACTCTAGCTATACTTGTAGAATGAAAATTACAAAATGCCTGTGTGGATAGATTAGACCTTATAAAGAGGTGTATTTTAGTAATTTTACTTTCAAATCATTCCCCTACTGGACTCATTATGTAGAGAAAGGATTATATTTTGGAATGGATTTTCTTAGCTCACAGAGTAAAAAATTAAAAACCTATATAGAAATGCTTTCTGAATTAATCATAAAAGGAAGATTAAGACTTCATCAATTGTCAGGTAGGGATTCAGCTGAGATTGTGATATCCTATATCAATACAGAAATTAGGCAATTGTGGGTGATTAATGATGATTGGCAAAGAGCTTGTAGTAATTTCCTGCTCTGGATATGTTCTATATGCTGTGAATGTGTTGCTCTGATTTGTTGATAAATACAATGCTGATTGGCCAGTAGCCAGGTATGAAGTATAGGTGGAACAAACAAAAAAGAGAATTCTGGGAACAGGAAGGCTGAGTCAGGAGTCGCCAGACAGACACAGAAGAAGTGATATGTAAAAGTACCGGTAAGCCACTAGTCACATAGCAACTTATAGATGAATAGAAATGGGTTAATTTAAGATATAAGAACTAGATAACAAGAAGCCTGCCGCAGCCATACAGTTCATAAGTAATATAAGTCTCTGTGTGTTTACTTGGGTCCAATTGGCTGGCCACAGGGACACAGGGGCTGAACAGAACAAGGAAAACTTTAGCCACAATTTCCTAGGAGAAATTAACAACCAATATCCAAAAAGTAAACGAATCTAGTTTATAAAAAGAACTGAATGGATTCTCCCCTGCATAATAAAAAGGGCACCTATTCCTGGGGCTCTTACATTCTATACTGATGCAAATAAACTAGGAATGTCTGGTTATAAGGCAGGGAACATCAGTAAGATTGTTCAAAGTCCATATGAATCAGTTCAGAAATCGGAGTTGTATGCCATTCTGCTGGTTTTATTAGACTTTAAGGAATCTTTCAACATAATTACTGATTCTCAATATGTGGAAAGGGTTGTATTGCATATAGAGACTGCTGAATTTATTCCTGATAATTCAGAACTAACTTTATAATTTGTACAACTACAACAGACAGTCCAAGGAAGTGATTGCCCACCTTACATTACCCATATTCAGTCTCATACTGGGTTGCCTGGGCCGTGAGCAAAAGGAAATGTGGAAATTGATCAATTATTGATATGATCTGTGTTAGAAGCCTCAGAATTTCATAAGAAACATGTTATTAGTAGAGGCTTAAAGAAAAAAATTTCTATTACTTGACAACAAACTAAGGAAATTATAAAAAACTGTCCTGCTTGTTCTTTTTATAATCAAGTCCCTTTACCTGTAGGAACTAATCCTAAAGGTACAGAAAAGAATGAAATTTAAATGGATGTATTTCCTTTAGTAGATTTTGGAAAATTAAAATATTTTCATGATATCATTGACACTTATTCTGGATTCCAATGGGCATCTGCCTTAAGTTCTGAAAAGGCATATTCTATAATTACACATTTATTAGAAGAAATGGCTATAATGGGCATACCAGCACAAATTAAGACTGATAATGCTCTAGCTTATGTTTCCAGTAAAATGAAACATTTTTTTTTGTGCATGACAACATAAAATATGTTGCAGGGATACCATACAAACCTACAGGACAAGCAATTATTGAGAAATATAATAGCACCCTAAAAGAGATGCTTGCTAAATAGAAGGGGGACATGAGAACCCCCAGAGATAGACTGTATAATGCCTTATTAACCTTAAATTTTCTAAATGTTAATGATACAGAGACAACAGCATCAGAAAGGCATTGGACGATAGTAAAATCTACTGACTTAAATCAGTCTGTATACTACAAGGATGCCATGACTTCTGCTTGGCAAAAAGGGGAGGTGTTTCAATGGTGCTGGGGTTATGCTTATGTTTCTACTGGAGATAATACATTGTGGATTCTATCAAAATTGATAAAAACCTGTCATGAGCAAAAGACATCTCCAAGATGCTGCAGATGCAGGAATGCCTCTGCCAAAGTCAAGACACAGGAGACCTTTGCAATAAACAACTAATCCTCCCACCTGGGGACAGCTTAAGAGTTTGTGTGACAAAGATTATACTTCACATGACTCACAAGCCTCTAAATGCTACACTTATTTCTTGCCATGCTTTCCATGGTAACGATGCAGGTAAAAGGGATGAATCATAATTATTGGGCTTATATCCCTAATCCTCCAATTAACATAGCAGTAAGTTCGGGAGATAGGAATATTCCTGTAGTGGTTAATGAATCTTCTTGGCTACCTGGTCCTTATGACAACCGAAATTCTGCTCAGCCAATGGAGGAGGGTCAAGTGTTGACAATTACACCATTGGAGTACAAGGAATTCCTATTTGCAAATGGGAAATAGAATTCAATGCCAAAAATAACCTCTCAAGTATGGCTATCCATAGTCAATACTATCATAATAGGTTTTATATGCTTCATGCATCTGGTTTTAAAGGACAAGAGATTAGTGCTACTAGTTCCATAAATCTACTGTTCTGCAAGATGAGGGTTACCAACAAGGAATCTGACTGGGTACATTGGTAACAGTGTAAGAGTGAGAAACCTCGAGTGCTAATTAATATCTCTCAAGGAGTTGTCATTGATTGGAGCCCTTATAGCACCCCTCAAGGGAAATATTCTTACTCAGAGTTAAGATGGAAATGGTATAATATAAATGGAACTGTGGAAATCAGTGCTTCTATTAATGAACCTATTCGGTGGTATGGAGTTGGAATGGCAAGTCCTCTCCTGCTATTTGGCAATTCAATTCAGACTAACTTGTGGAAATTGGTAAGTGCCTTCCACCCTCTTAAGGTGTGGGAAGGAAAATTAAACATTAAGGATAAGTACACTCTGTCTTGTAGACTAAGTCAAAGCCATCCTACACAAAGGCATGTGCACCACTGCCTTATTTGCTATTAAAGGGGCCTGTACAATGGCACCCAAATATTACAGCATTACTTGTGAACAGTGTACCCTTCATACCTGTGTTAATTCTAGTATGTTTTTAAATTTGACCTTTGAAAGTTTATATATTCTTAGAGCAAGGCCAGCAATCTAGATACCAATAAAGTTGTCGAGGCCAGGCAAGACTCTCCTGTGATAATCCAGAAGCTTGCTGAAAGAATATTAAAAAGAACATGTTGGATGGTTGGACCAGTGGTTGCAGTTATTATGGGAATCATTGCACTGACAGCTATTGAAGGGTTCACAACACGCCCCCACGGTCGCATATGCCAGGCGGACACTTCTGCCTAGCCAGTTCCAGGTCAAGATAACCATTTCTGGGTCAAGGCGTCTTGCATGACCAGGATCCGTGACGTTTCATGGCGACGTAAACGCACAACGTGGCCATGTGATCTACGCACATGTGTGGAGTAGTGACGTGACCTGGCCAAGCCCAGTCTTTAAAAAATGAGCGCCATGTTCCCGGTTCCTTCTTCTTCTCCACACATGTGTCTCTCCCACAGGCCTGCACACTCTCTGTCCCTTTATCTCTAATAAAACTCTTATTAGCAGATTCTGTCATGTTTCGTGACATTTCCTTGCAGGTTAAGAACACAACGCAGCCAAATAACTAAGAGCTATAGCAGCAACAGATGGAGTAGCCCTTCATAAAGAAATCCAAACCGCTGAATTCATTAGAGACTGGCATAGGCATTCAGAAGAACTTTGGACTGAACAAAGCAAGATTGATAATGACATAGTAAATGAATTATCTGAATTAAGGTAAGCTGTTTTACTGTTAGGGGATCAGTTAGAAATTTTGAAGGAGCAGATAAAATTAAAATGTCATTGGAATGTTTCTTGCTATTGAATCACACCCTTAAGATTTAATGAAAGCATGTATGATTGGGAAAAGGTTAAGATGCATTTGTTGGGTTACCCTAATTCTTCTCAAATGGTTTTTGATTTACAGAAAGAAATCAAAGAAACTTTTGCAAAAAAGTTACCTGATATGACGGGAATGGATACTATAGAAAATCTAGCAGATACCAGAGCCTCATTCAATCCTACAAATTACTTTAGTAGATTTCTTATCCTAGCAGGTGTTGCTCTTGTTTTAGCAATAGTAATTTTATTGGCTTTAACACGTGTTTTGGTATACTTGCATAAGATTACAAGACAAATAGAAAGAAGGCTATATTTGCTGTTAAGGCTGCATAACCTTCAAGATAATTTATTTTTTTTATATAAGAAGGGGGATCTGTGGCTGCATTCCTGCTAAGTTCCTGACCTGGCTCCAAAGAGTAGCACCTAGGTCTAATCTTTCCTTTGTTTAGCCACACCTTTTGTTTCTCTTATGCCTTTTGTTTCTCTTATCACCCTATGTGAATCTTGTCTGAGAGTCAAGGATCAGAGAGGCTCCTAAGGATCAAAGAAAGGCCTATGCAAAACTTGATTCAGGAAACCCAGAAAACAATGGTACCTGAGAAATCAAGTAATTTGCACTTGGCATTTTATCTCTGGGAGCTCCTTTCAGGTTGCTTTGAAGGTACAGAAATTAACTAGCTAAACTGTAAATAGAGAGTAAATAAAAATGCCCCAGGTGAAGGGAAAATGCTTCAGTCCTTCGAAGCTGGACCCCCCTGCAGCCACCAAAGGCTAAATTTATTCTTAAGGTGCCTCTGAGTCTTCTTTCCGTGGATCGTCGTGAACCCACATAACTGTGCCATGACTACAGCGATGCTAATTCTCAGGACATGCTTGTCCTCAACTCTCACTTCTCCTTATACCAGAAAAAATTAAGAGCCTAGCTGATGGCCCTAAACTCACTCAGAGAAATCTGTTGAATATAACATTTTAAAGGTGTTTAATGGAGGGGAGGAACAGGAAAATATGGAAAAGGCTTCCTATGATGGACAAATAATAGCTTTGGGCAGCAGCCTTGAGGCCATCTCTAAAGATAGGGCACCAAAAGACTCTACCTGGAGCTTGCTTTAAGTATGGCAACAATGGTCACTTGGCGAAGAACTGCACTTAACCTCACTGTGGGGTGTTTACCCACCAACCCCACAGCTCCCTGGAGTTTTCTTGAGTGTGAGCAGCAGGAAATATTAGATAGAAGGATTTATTGCGGAGAATCTTACGGAGATAAACAGATAGAAAATAAAGGATAGCCTCGAGAGGGCCTGGAACCTATTCCAACAGGCCCTGACTGTCTCTGCCTCAGGGTTTTTATAGAGACGCCAAGGGGTGGAGCAAAAGACCTCCTCCCCCAGCATAGCCAAGTGCAGACCATCTCAGACACCTGCACTCAGGTCCGTGGTCCTAATCATCCTCTATGTGGACATGCTGGGTAAAGCCATGAGGAACCCGAAAACGGGCTCCCACACCTCACCTGCTGCCAGGACCATGCTCAAACAATGGGAAGGCAGGGTAGACTGCCCCACTCCTCCCTCAACAAAGTAGGTCAATTCTTCAAATTCTTCCTCTACAGGAAAATCTCTCAGATCTTCAGGAACTGACAGCTAAAGACCAACACTGTCTTAGGACCTATTCCCCAAACAAAACCACTGAGATTACTGTGGAGGAGTCCAGGGTGACTGTCCAGGTAGCAGGTATGTCTCTGTTATTTTTAATAGATTCTTGAGAGTTACTTGGTCTATATTTCTGGCTACTGGGAAAACTTACCCTTTTCAGACCTCTGTAATGGATGTTGACAGCTGTCCTCACCAGCCCAGAGATAAAGGTCCTCTCCTCTGTTCCCTCTGAGACCACATGATTACTCAGTCCTTCCTCATTATAAGTGGTTTCCCAACTCTGTTATTGGGCAGGGATATGGCTAAATTACTCTTTTCCTTTTCTTTTCATCCAAATCTTTCTGGAATTTTCCCTGTCCTTCCACACCTTGAAGAGTCTCCTTGAGTATTGGTTGACACTAATACTTCACCTTATCCTTTTCCAGACACCCGTGTTGACACAAAAGTATGGAGCACCTCCTTTCCTTCAGTGGCTTCCCATCATATCTCCTATTAATATACTTCTCTACTTATTACTTTACTGTTCTAGACCTTAAGGATGCTTTCTTTACCTTTCCTTTACACCCAGATTAACATGACCTCTTTTCCTTTACCTGGAAAAAATGTGGTGATATTTTATCTGTGTCCCCCAATAAAATTTATCTGAGGATCAGAGGAATAGGAAAAGCCACAAGCCATCCTCACCTTACCGACCCTCAGCTTCCAAAGAGAACTACTTCCTGTATACCCACACCTATATGCCTTTCTGTTCTACTACCTCATTTCCTCTCTCTGCCCAGCTATACACTTCCTATTCCTGCACAGTTCTGTCACTTCCTGTCTGTCTGTACAGACCTCCAGACTTTTATGGTTAACTAATGTTGGAATTTAAGGTGTGTGCCACCACACCTGGCTCTGTTCCCACTGTGGCCTTGAACTCACAGCGATCCAGATGAATCTCTGCCTCCCCAGTGATAGGATTAAAGCATGTACTAACATTACCTGACTTCTATGTTTAATATAGTGGCTGGCTTTTTCCTCTGATCCTCAGATAAATTTTATTAGAGAACACAGATAAAATACCTTGTTGCCTTTCCTATTCCTCTGATCTCTCAGGTTTTAACCTCAATATCTGCCTCTGGATTTTTTATTAATAAGACCTTTAGCAATTCATCTACAATTGGTACTCCAAGGATTGTGGCAGGAATTCACTAAAAAGCCACTTCTGGGCTTACAGTCTCCCTGGCTCAGGCCCAAGTTGCACAGATCAGGCTGGAGCTGCATGAGACCAGATCTCCACCCCACATGGGCTGAGTCTCTTTGGCTTTTTCTCTCCTGGTGGGTGGTGGGTTCTTTTTGGATTCCCATCTCGGACTGCTACTACACTAGGCAGCTGCTTTGAAATTCCTTTGGACTCTTACTGTTCTACACAGTTGGCAGACTTGGTAAGTCAATTAAGATATCTTAAAGGGAAAAATTAATTAAAAGGATTTTTTCCACATTAAAAATGGGAAACATTTTTACAATGGAAAGAATTTGGTCTCTGTTTGATAACACATTAGGCAGTCTGAAAATGGAACAATTAAATGAGAGGATAATTAAGGTTGATGGGATATACATAACATCAGTCATGAATATTATTTGATCATTTTTATTTTATCATTAAAAAGGTTGGTCAATTTGAGTGCCAAGACAAAAGCTTTAGAAAAACCTGTTAAAAATGAATTATAGAGAAATTCAGACTCAGACAGAAGAATTTAAAGGTGAATTTATCTCTGCATTGAATTATATGGTTACAGAGAAACAGCCTCAGGTTATCAGACAGCAAACATTGATCTACCTGGTAACCTTACAGGAACTGCCAAATGCTCAAGGGTGTGTATGAGCTAAATGGATTCCAGTGGAAATGTTAGATTTGAGGAGATTTAAAGAAGCTATAGTATCATATGGAATGCATTCTCCATTTGTAAAGCAGATGCTAAACTCATGGTCAACTTGTAATAGAATTATCCCTCAGGACTGGAAAGAATTGATTATAGCTGTCCTAGAGGCCAGTCCATAGTTACAGTGGAGAACCTGGTGGAAAGAAGAGGCTGAAAGTATAGAACAATGATGTAGGGAGAGAGGTATGGAAATTTCCTAGAATCAGCTTCTTGGAGAAGGCAATTATGCTGATATAAAAAGACAAAGTTTATATGATATCCAAACCCTAATTCTAGGCTGCATGACAGCCATGAATGCATGGGACAGAATTGAGGAAGTAGGGAAAAATTGAGTCATTTACAAAAGTTATACAGAGCCTGAAAGACACTTTCACAGATTTCTTACAAAGGCTGTCTTCAGAAGTAAATAGAATGATACCAAATTTAGAAACTAGACAGATAATAATTGAATCTTTGGCTTTTGAGAATGCTAATCCAGCATGCAAAAGGGTAATTAGGCCATTAAAGGCAAGATCAGCAACCTTAGAGGATTGGATCAGGGACACAATTAATATTGAGTCTCACGACCATGATGATATGTGGATAGGAGAGGTGATTTCAAGAGTTTTGAAGAAAAATAATAATGTCAGATGCTTTAATTGCAGTAAACAAGGTCACCTAAAAAGGGACTGTAAACAGGACATTTCTAGAAACAATGTTTCTTCACAGAATAATGGCAACAGAACACCCTTCCCTTCTGGATTATACAGGTGTGGTAAAGGTAAACATTGGACTAACAAATGTAGATCAACAAGGGACAGACAAGGTAATCCTTTGCCTTTGCCATCGGGAAACTCCCTGAGGGCCCTCTCGCAGGTCCCAATGGCAAATTCAGTTCAGTTCTTTCCTGTCATCCTAGAAGAAACCCCATCTCAGAGTAATTAAATAACCAAATGCCTATTGGAATAAACCAGACTGTTCAGGGTGATAGTAAATCTCTGACAGAGAGAACAGGATATTCAGGAGAAACCATAAAACAAAATTTTCGGCAAACTTCTATAAATGAACAAAGACCAAAATTAAAAATCTGAATAGATGATATTCTCTTGGAAGGTCTTGTAGCCACAGGTGCAAATATCACAATAATTACACTAGAATGTTGGCATCCAAATTGGCCTCTTCAGGAGGTAAATGCTCAGCTGTTAGGGATTGGAACATTATCTCAAGTGAAACAGAGCACAAGATGGCTTGAATGTATAGGAACAGAAGGACAGAAAGGAAAATTGAAGCCATATGTGTCTCATATAGCTATGAATTTATGGTGCTGTGATCTATTACAACAATGGAATACCCAGATTAACATTCCTCCAACTTAGAAACAAACCATAAACTAACACATGTTTCTGAGAGAAATATTAGGAGGTATTATAAAGAGCAGTCACAGCTGGGCTGTGGTGGTACACACCTTTAATCCAGGAAAGGAGCAAAGCTACACAGAGAAACCCTGTCTTGAAAAAACAAAAAACAAAAAACAAAACAAAACAAAAAAACCAAAAACAACAGTCATTGGCTAACCAGATTATACAAGAACAGGGCACAACAACTGCTGATCTTTCAAAGATATCAACAGCTCTACCTTTAAAATGGTTAACAGACAAGCCTGTATGGGTTCAGCAATGGCCTTTAACAACAGAGAAACTGCAGGCTTTAAATAAACTGATACAAGAACAGTGAAATGCTCAGCATATTGAAGAATCAACCAGCCCTTGGAATTCTGTATTTGTTATTAAAAAGAAATCTGGTAAATGGAGAATTGTAACAGACCTAAGAGCAATTAACAAAGTAATGCAGCAAATGAGCTCTCTACAATCTGGAACTCCTTTGATTACTCTGTTACCTAAAGGATGGCCTCTTATAGCTATCAATTTAAAGGACTGCTTCTTCTCAATATCCTTACAAGAAAAAGACAGAGAAAGATTTGCATTCACGGTGCCTACTTGTAATAATTCTCAACCAGTTAAAAGATTTCAATGGAGGGTTCTCCAACAGGGAATGTTAAATAGCCCAACCCTGTGCCAATATTTTGTACAACAGTCATTGGAAGCAATATGTAAACAATTTCTTAAATCCATAATTTATCATTACATGGACAATATTTTACTAGCTGATTCAAATGCAGATACTTTAGAAAGAATGTTTGAAGTAGTAAAAAAAAATGCCTTGTTTGGGATTACAAATTCCTCCTGAAAAGATAAAAAGAGGAGATTCTAGTAATTATTTAGGATATAAAATAGATCTACAAAGTATTAGACCCCAAAAGGTACAAATTAGGAGAGATCAATTATGGACTCTTAATGACTTTCAAAGATTATTCGGAGATATTTCCTACCTACAGACTGTTGTTGGAGTAAAGAATGATGAATTGAGTAATTTGTTCAAAACCTTAGAATGTGAAAAGGACTTAAATAGTCCAAGAGAATTATCAGCTGGAGCTGAGAGAGAATTGGCCTTGGTGGAAAAGACAGTACAGGAAGGACATGGGGATCATGTGGATCCAAAGCTTGACTGCATTTTGGTTATTTTACCCTCTAAGCATTCTCCTACAGGAATTTTAATGCAGAGGAGAGATATTATGTTGCAATGGATATTTCTACCAAATAAACAGAGTAAAAAATTAAAAACTTATGTGGAAAAGATCTCTGACTTGATTTTAAAAGGAAAATTGAGACATTGTCAATTAGCAGGAATAGACCCAGCAGAAATTGTAGTACCTTTAACTAAGGATGACATTGACAAATTATAGGAAGAAAGTGAACCTTGGCAAAGAGCTTGTAGTAATTTTTTGGAGAGATTAACAGAAAATACCCCAAAAGTGATAGAATTCAACTAATAAAGAGAGCTGATTGGATTCTGCCTCAAATTGTATGGGAAACAACCATATCTGTACATTTTATACAGATGCAAACAAACAAGGAAAGGCAGGTTACAAGTCAGAAAATTTAAGTAAAGTGGTTCAAAGTCCTTATAAGTCAGTTCAAAAATTGGAATTGTATGCTATTATGTTGGTATTAATGGATTTTTCAGAATCTCTCAACATAGTTACTGATTCCCCCATATGCTCAAAGTGTGGTCTTACATATTGATACTGCAGAATTTATCCCTGATGAGTCAGAATTAACTTCACTATTCAGTTACAAGATATAATCAGGAATAGGAAGCACCCATATATATAAATCACATCTGATCCCATACAGGACTGCCAGGCCCTCTAGTACAAAGTAATGATGAGATTGATAGACTTTTGATAGGAAATGTGCTGGAGGCCTCAGAATTTCATAAAAAAAATCATGTCAATAGTAAGGGTTTAAAAAAAGATTTTTCCATAACCTGTAAACAAACCAAGGAAATCGTAAGGAAAGGTCCTACTTGTTCTTTTTACAATCAGACTCCACTACCAGCAGGATGTAACCCAAGGGGTACTCAGAGGAATGAAATCTGGCAGATGGATGTGTTTCACTTTGCAGAATTTGGATAACTGAAATATTTATACTATACCATTGATACTTATTCAGGATTTTAATGGGCAACTGCTCTGAGTTCTGAAAAAGCTGATTCTGTAATCATGCATTTGCTAGAAGTTATGGCCATCATGGGTATACCTGCACAAATTAAAACTGACAATCCTCCAGCATATGTCTCTAGTAAAATGAAACAGGTTTTTACTCATTACAATATAAAGCATATTACAGGTATACCACATAATCCTACAGGCCAAGCAGCCATAGAAAGATCAAACAGAACTCTAAAAGATATGCTAAATAAACAGAAAGGGGTAACAAAACACCCCAGAAATAGATTACATAATGCTCTATTAGCTTTGAATTTTCTCAATGCTAATGAGAAAGGAACAACAGCTGCAGAGAGACATTGGATAATAGAAGAAACTACAGAAGAAAATCAATCTATATACTTTAAAGATGTGCTGACCTCAGAATGGAAACCAGGATATGTGTTATGTTGGGGATGAGGTTTGGCTTTTGTTTCTACAGGAGTAGAAAAGCTATGGATACCATCAAAATTGATAAAGGTTCGATTTGAACAAGAGAGACCTTTAAATTAGAGGAGGTGATAGTTCATCAACCAGCCTGACCATCCAATTGAAATTAATTTATACCACTAACAAATGCTTTTCATTTAATCAGATATAAACTTGCCAAAAGGGAACCTTCCCAAAGTTAGGCTTGGGGAAAGGTTTTTGTGTTTGTCTTTCAGGAGAATAAAGGCTAAGGAATCTGAAGAACAATGGACAAATGAGACATCTGAATAAAAGGGACAAATCATCCAGAAAAATATCCCAAGAAAAAGAGTAAATCGGCCTACTGGTATATCACATATAAAATTTTGTAAGTTTTCCTAAATGTTTGTTTCTGCTCTTATCTCTCTTATCTACAGACACTTAACATAAATGGTTTTTATGTAGTCCCAGTTCAATTAAAAATTAAAATTGGCTTTGGATTTGGAGAATGGCTCTGTCCTTCTTTAAACCAAAGCATACTTGTTAAAAGAAAATGCAGTATCATGTCAGAAGAAAACCAAAATTAAGGGACTATTCTATTGCCACTGATCTTAATTATTTGGTTCTATTTTGATTCTTTAAATTTTTCTTAAGGTATGAATATTTTATCAAAGTTTATAAGATATATATATATATATATATATATATATATGCCTTAAATTTTTGTTATGATATTAATGGTCATATAGAGTACTAATTCTAGATAAAAAGGCTTCATCTAGCTTCCTGTACATGTTTTCGTGTTTTAGTCTCTATCAGTTTTCTGCAAGGAATCATGACCAAGCCTAACAGTGAGTTTGAAGTCTCCAATAGGATGTGGGGCCCTGTAATGACAATTCCACATGGACAATAATAATACCACTAATCTGACAAACATCACCCAAAGTCAGCTTTGGACTACAAACTTCTCAGGACAATTTTGAAATGGCTAGCTGAGATGATATAGCCTCACAGACTACTGGAACAAGGACTTGAGATAAGCCCTGCATTTTTCCATTCTGCAGAGCCTGGACAACAAATGATACAGCTACCTTTCCCAGGACTTGAGAGTTAACTCAAATTTTTTCTTTTCAGGATCCCCTAAAGATGCCTTTGCACCCAAACAGCAGGAAATAATTTTAAAAACATGATACCCACATACTCAAGAGGTGGGGTGGGTGGTTTTTGATCTTTCAATGGGTTTTGGATAATTGTCATTGTTTAGGGTGGTTGGTTCCAAGTTGTTATTGTCAATGGTCAGGAAAAATGCTAAACAAAGGAGATTAGATTTAAGGTTCTTGTTTGAAAAAAAGAAAAAGAAAAAAGAGACTATAAATAAGAGGTAGAATATTGAATCTTCTCTGAAAAAAAGATACAGAAATGATAGAATAAAGGGTAGATTATTGAACTTACTCTGAAAAGAAAAAGGAGAGGATATAGATATGATATAGACAAAAAGGTAGATTATTGAATCTACTTTTAAAAGACAACTACTAGTTTTAAATATTTTATATAGGATTGGATTTTTGTATATTATATACAAATTATGTATATTGCTACAAATTTGAGATTGATTTATATAGATATGATAAGAAAAAGGTAGATTATTGAATCTACTTTTAGAAAGCAACTATTAGTTTTAAATATTTTACATTGGATTGAATTTTTGTATATTGATACAAATTTGAGATTGATTTTGAAAGAAAGTACTGTACATATATTTCTAATCTTGTTCAAGGTATTGTACCTATACAGTTCATTTAACAATGTAACACAAACTGCTAGTCCTTGAAAGTTATTATTAACAACTAATTAGGATATAAAGAAATTCAGGTTAGTAGTTAGTCATTACAATCAAACTTGTAGTCATATTAGGTATGTTGTCAAGGTCAAGCAGAGATATATTTTAGATAGACAGGTCATTTTCAAACACTTCAGAGATCTGCAGAATATGGCATTTAAGATGTTTTAATAATGTAGACTTTTTTTCTTTTTTTATGATTATGATACATGTCTCTTACTGGCAGCACCAATCTACTTCAGAAAAAGTGATGGACTTGAAGACACCTCATGTGATTGTACAGGCAGTTGGCTGTTTCTGACATAACTCAGATTTTTTTGGAAGTCGCTTGTTTGCACTTCCTGTTTTACTAGGTAATATTATTTCCTTCTTGGGTCTCTAAGGAAGCTGAAGATTAGGTAGTTATGTTTACAGTTTTCCTTGTTAAGAATTTCAGAAAAGAAACTCAGTAAGAGGTGTAAAGTATATAAATTTGAAAGACATTATAAGATAGTTTTCTGTTTGTAATACAAGATAGAATAGAAAGTGAATCAGGTACATTTTGGACTCACCAAAATAGGATACATAATGGAATATTTTTGCTGAATTTATCAAATGCAAATGGATTAGACATTGTTGATGTACTTATTGTTTGTATATATTATATATCGTTATTGTACTTATTGTATATCATTTTTCTTATATTAGTTATAATTTTTTATATCAGATAAAAAAGGGGAAATGTGACGATATTTTATCCGTGTCACCCAATAAAGTTTATCATAGGAAAAAGCCAGCCACTATAAGTAAACATAGAAGTCAGGCAATGGTAGCACACACCTTTTATCCTATCATTTGGGAGGTAGGGATGTGTCTGGCTCTCTGTGAGTTCAAGGCCACAGTGGGAACAGAGCCAGGCATGGTGGCACACACCTTAAATTCCAACACTAGTTAACCATAAAGGTCTGGAGGTCTGTATAGACAGGAAGTGACAGAGTTGGGCAGGAAGAAGAAGTGGTGTAGCTGGGCAGAGAGAGGAAATGAGGTAGCAGAACAGAAAGGCATATAGGTGTGGGTATACAGGAAGTAGGTCTCTTTGGAAGTTGAGGGTCGGTAAGGTGAGGATGACTTGTGGCTTTTCCTATTCCTCTGATCTCTCAGGTTTGTTTGTTTGTTTTGTGTGTGTGTGTGTTTTTTTTTAAAAATAAGACCTTTAGCAATTTATCTACAGACATGAGAAAGTGTCTCAGCTTACTTGGACTGTCCTTCCCCAGAAGTTCTGAGATATCCCCCATTTCTTCAGCCAGGCTCTGGCTACAAATTTCTTTTCTCTTGACCTGTCTCCTAGCAACTTAATCCAATTATGTAGATGACCTTCTACTATGCAGCCCCTTGCTGGCACTGTCAGGTCAACATACTGCTCAACTTCTTATGATTCTAGGGAAGCAAAGGATACAGATTCTCCCACTAAAGCTCAACTCTCTGTCCTTCATGTCAAGTATCTAGGGTTTCTGTTATCACCCAACAGCTACAAACTCACACTTGATGGAGGACAGTACTTGAAGTCCCTCACACTTCCAATCACCAAATAGATTCTCTTCTTCCTTGGCCTGGTGGGGTACCTTTGAACCTTGATCCCCAACTTGGCTCTTCTTGTTCACCCCCTATATGAAGCAGCTAAGGGTCCCTTAATTGAACCTCTAGGTCCTACTAAGCCAGTCATGCCTGTTTTCTCTTGCTTCCAAGAGGTACTACTACAGGTCTCTGCTCTGGCTCTCCCTAACCTTGACTACCCTTTATCCTGTATACTACTGAAAATGGGGAATGGCTCTGGGGGTTTGGGGACAGAGAGAGGACCCATTTTTGTCCCTATTGTCTATATTTCCAAATAGCTAGATACAAACAGTTAGGGGACGGCAACCTTGCCTACAGGCAGTAGCAGAAACCTCCCTATTGGCACAGGAGGCCTCTAAGCTCATCTTTGGTCACTCTGTCCTTTCACCAGACCAGCTCAAGGGTTTCCTATCACACACAAGACTCTATCTACTTTGTCCCATTCTAAGCTATAACTTTTTCACATTACCCTCCTAGAAAATCCTTATATCTCACTTGATTCCTGCTCTCATCTCAACCTTGCTACTCTCATTTCCAAGACCACAACCCTCTCATTCTTGCCTAGAATGTGAAACCCTTACCTATAAAAACCCACAACTTTCTCTTTCTCCCTTGACATGTCCTGACTATACTTGGTTCATAGGTGGAAGCTCATCTCTTACCTCCACTGGCTCCAGTCAAATGGGCTATGCCATAGTCTTCTCTGACAAAGTTGTAGAGTCTCTTTACCACTAGGCACCGCTTATTAGAAGACAGAGCTCATAGCCCTAACTTGAGCCTTTACTTTAGCATAAGATAAAACCATCAACATATACACAGATTCTAAATATGCGGTCTACATCATACATTATCATGCCTCCATTTGGCAGGAGAGGAGATTCCTTACTACCAAGGGTATATCTATTACCAGTGGGCCTCTAATCCTAAAGCTGCTAGAAGCTTCTTATTTTCCCAAGCAGGTGGCTGTTATTCACTGTTGAGGTCATCAGGCCCCTTTGAAATAGAGCTTTGGGAAATGCTTCCACTGAGAAGCCTGCTAATGAGGTCAGGTAACATCTCTATCTTCCTTCCCATATTCTCCTCTTGGCTCCTCCAAGCTTAACTCCTATTTACTCCGAGTCTCAATGACAGCTCCTCCAGGATATGGGCACCTGTTATGGGTACTCAGGGCTGGCTCCATCTACAGGAAAGGTACTTTATCCCTGATGCTTATGCAAAGCTGTTCCTGAAAGTTATTCACAAATCCTTTCACAATGGGTCTTGATATCTCTACCACTTTCTTCAATCTCTCTTCTTCCATCTCAGCCTTTCTCCCCTCCTTTAGACTATCACCCAGGATTCTATACCTGCACTCAAACATCTACACAGAGGGCCTTTCAACCCCCTCTTCCCTTCAACCCACATAAATTTTGGGGTAATCTTCCAGGGAAGGACTGACAGATGTCACACATATGCCTCCTAACAAGAAACATAAGTATCTTCTTACTACACTTCATCAGGATAGGTAGACGTTTTCTCTACTATAGCTGAGACTGTAGAAGGGTTTGTTTCCATCTCAAATTTAGACTTTCTAGACATATACAATTGAATAACGGCCTACCATTCATCTCTAAAGTTACTAAGTTAGCCTCAAGGGCCTTAGTGGCTCTTGTGGGCTGCAAGAATATATCATAGAGATTCAGCTGTGTATTAAAGCTATACCTTGACCTGCTAAGGGTCTTTTAAGAGGCAAGCCATTTATTATGAATATTTGGTGCTATCCAGCCTTTAATATTCTAGCTGTCTTCTACTATGAAATTCTTGTGTGGCCAAATATTTTCAGACCTGCTGAACTAGGTAACTTCCCTGCTGGAGCCAGTACCTGGATAAGGTCCTGAAAGCAAAGACAAGCTGGCCGGAGATGCATAGCTTTGCTTCTTGTACAAATGAAGCTCAGACCATCCCCTTGACCCGAGGCCTAATGGCTCTCCAGAGCAACTGACTGAGAACAAAAG
The DNA here is from genome assembly GCF_049852395.1 of Peromyscus maniculatus bairdii. Classification (NCBI taxonomy): domain Eukaryota; kingdom Metazoa; phylum Chordata; class Mammalia; order Rodentia; family Cricetidae; genus Peromyscus; species Peromyscus maniculatus. Next base: position 855,438 of record NC_134875.1, on the reverse strand, counting down.
AGGTTGTTTTTTTTTTTTTTTAAAAAAAAAGATTTATTTATTTATTATGTATACAGTGTTCTGTCTGCATGCCAAATCTCATTACAGATGGTTGTGAGTCACCATGTGGTTGCTGGGAATTGAACTCAGGACCTCTGGAGGAGCAGCCAGTGCTCTTAACCGCTGAACCATCTCTCCAACCCCAAAGCTTTTTATATATCAAGGTGAGAGGTAGAATAACATTCCTGAGGAGGCAGAGAACCACCCAGGGAAAGAAAGGGCAGGCATTTTCTGTAGAAAAAGACAGAACAGCATGGGAGAGAGAAGAGAAGAAGACAGAGGTTCCATAGAGGGTAAGCAGGTCTCAGGTAGAGTTTTCTGAGTAGAGAGTAGTGGACATGGAGAATGAGGAAATAGAGGATGAAGATGAGGCTGGTAGCATAGAAGTTTAGTCATGAGCAGGGCAATGAGCTAGGGAGCTGGATGGAACTGAAGCTATGGAAACAGGATTTCATCCCAGAAAAATAAAGTAGATGAGTATAGAGCTTGTTGTATCTAGAGTTATTTCTGCTTTAAATGCCTGATGAAGCTATAGCTGTATTGATAGGATTTTGTCTTAGAGGAATAAAGTTAACAGACATAAGAGCATAGTGTATGTAGATTTTTTTCCTCAGATATCCTATGCTGGATGTAGCTAAACCCCCAGATTCCTGGGTACTCCATAAGTGGCACCTCTGCATTCCCTGCTGTCCCCAGTCCTTAGAAAAGGTAGAAAGGGCTAATGGACCTACTAAGACTCATCTATCAAAGCTGTTTTCTGAGCTTCATCTTTTGTGGACTCAACTCCTACCTCTAGTCCTCACTTGCATTCATGTCATGCCCTGAACCCCCTCCTTTCTCAATCCATTTGAGTTAATGTATGGCAGCTCTTTTCTTCTAGGAAATTTACCTCCTCTGAAACCAACCCAACTTTATGACCATGTACTTTATCTCATTATCTTAAGACACCTTCTTCAGGAACATGTTGACCATGTCCTTTCTCCGCCTTCTACTGATCTTATCACCTAAACCATTTTACCAGGACACAAGTTTATGAAAAAAACCCTTTACCCACAGGCCCTCAAACCACACTGGATGGGTCCATATCTGGTTATCCTCACTATACTAATTACTGCTAAGCTTCAAGGGGTTGCAACTTGGACCCACCTGTCACAGCTCAAATGGCTCTGGATCCCTTTTCTGATAAGTATTCCTGTCAATCAAAGGATGCCTAAAACTTAAATTCTCATCCATTTCTCTGTGTCTTTCTTGGGGTCCCGTTTTCCAGGTAGCCTCACTAGTGATGTGAGTAGCAGTCCAGTCATCCTTGTTCCACATCTAGCATCCTCCTATGAGTGAGTACATACCATATTTGTCTTTCTGAGTCTGGGTTACCTCACTCAGGATGATTTTTTCTAGATCTATCCATTTGCCTGCAAACCTCATGATGTCATTGTTTTTCTCTGCTGAGTAGTAAACATGAACAGCCTGGACATGAGTGGAAGCAATAAAGGGCGAGGGTCGAGGGAAAGAGAGTGGGAGATCCCAGCTGGATCAAGAACAGAGAGGGAGAACAAGGAATAGGAGACCATGGTAAATGAAGACCACATGAGAAAAGGAAGAAACAAAGAGCTAAAGAGGCCCACAGAAATCCACAAAGATACCCCCACAAAAGACTGCTGGCAATGGTTGAGAGACAGCTGGGACTGACCTACTCTGGTGATGGGATGGCCAAACACCCTAATAGTTGTGCCATAAACCCCATCCAAGGACTGAGGAATCTGGATGCAGACATCCACGGCTAGGCCCCAGGTGGAGCGCTGGGAGTCTAATTAGTGAGAAAGAGGAGGGTTTATATGAGCGAGAATTGTTGAAACCAAGGTTGGATAAAGCACAGGGACAAATAGCCAAATGAATGGAAACACATGAACTATGAACCAAAGGCGAGGGGCCCCCAACTGGATCAGGCCCTCTGAATAGGTGAGACAGTTGATTGACTTGATCTGTTTGGGAGGCATCTAGGCAGTGGTACCAGGTCCTGGGCTCGTTACATGAGTTAGCTGTTTGAAACCTGGGACTTATGCAGGGACGCTTGGCTCAATCTGGGAGGAGGGGACTGGACCTGCCTGGACTGAGTCTATCAGGTCGATCCCAGTCCTCGGGGGAGACCTAGATCTGGAGGAGGTGGGAATGGGGGGTGGGCTGGGGGGAAGGGGAGGGGGGTAGGAAGGGAGAGAACAAGGGAATCTGTGGCTATTATGTAGAACTGAATAGTATTGTAAAATAAAAAAAAAACTTAAATTCTCTCTCTTGCCTTCTATGCCTGAGGATTCCTAATATGGGTTCTTCCTACTCTTGCTTGTGTGTGTGGATCCTTTCTTCCTGGCCTCCTAGGCAGAACAACAAATGTAGAAATGTCAGCTGGCTAAGTGAGATCGCTTTCACAGTTCTGCATGTATCCCATCGGCTCCCCATTAGTCACTGAACTCTTAAAACTGGTATTGTAACATTATTACAATGTTTTGTGCCAATTTTATAAACTTTACAGTACAATATGTGTTCCTTTTCTGAGGCAAACCAGTGGTATATTTCTCAAGGTTCTGCTGCTATCAGCAGTGTTGATGGAGGATTTTTTATACATTTGTAATAGATAGAAATAAACCAGAAAAAAAGAAGAAAAAAAAAGTGGTGGAGGAAAAGGTGAACACTGCAAGAATACTCAAAAGGGCTGAGAGTTGCAAACGCCAAGAATGGCTTTGCAGAGTAAATGGAATAGAACAGCTCTGAACTATAGCTTACCTTTCCTGGTTTGGTCTGACAGAATGATTGAATGTTTTTGTACAAAAATCAGAGCCTTAAAAACAAGGATTTGGTGAGATTGTAAAATGGTGTGCCACTTTGGCAAAACAGTCTGGTGGTTGGTCAGAATGCAAAACATTGTTACTCTGTTACTCAACAATTCTACCCTTAGGAATATAACCTCAAACTACTGAAAATGTGCACCTATGAAACATGTACATGAAGGTTTACAGCAGTGTGTTGCTAATAGTAAAAAAGTTAAAACAACTCAAATAGCTATCAAATACTGGAGAGAAGTAAAATGTGGCTTATTCATACAATAGAATATTATTAAGACAAAAATGAATGAGAAACTGACAGATTAAATGATTTTGGTGAACCTTCATAATTTCATTTGTAGATCTTTCCATTTCTAATTTATAAATACATTTGGGGTTATAAATTATAAATGTACTACCTCCTGTCAACATTGTATACTTCTATTTGATGATTTCTGTGTCAAATATTATATGGAAATGTTTCCAAGTATTTTCTGTATTAACTGTGAATGAATAGAACAAAATAAATTGCCTGTGATGGAAAAATAAAATAAAATAAAAAAAAAAAGAAATGTCAGATATATGCTATTCAAACTAATAAAATCCTTGGTTCCTTCCTCTACTTGACTTCCAGCTGCTGCTTGGAGTTTCCTCTGTCTTTCAATTCCAGGCAGCCTATTTCTGTAAACTTGGTAAACTATGGTAGCCTTAATTACCATAATAATGCCAAATATCTTTGTTTTCTCCATGACCAAACAAATCCAGCCTTCATGGATGACCCTCCTGGGATGGGTATCCAAATTGGAGGTGTAAGTACCACTATTATTATAAGCCAGCATGGGGCAAATGGCCTCAACAACTCTGTTGTGGGCTGGCACAATGTATGGTCACCTTCACCATCTGAGATCCTTGGGATAAAAATGGGCCTAGGGGGTTGTGAGACAGATCTACATCTATATGGTAGGGTTTAGACCCTCTCAAAGAGGAATGGTAATATTTAGATCCCTTGAGGAAGCACCAGCCACCCCTATAGACAGTATAGTTGAGGTTATTAGACAATTTGAATCCACACTGCAGTGCAAGTTGTGTGAGATCTCCTTTTAGACTATTCTAAATGAGTCCCCAAGTCTTCTCTGTACCTATGGAAGTAACAATGGGTCACTTTGTGTAACTTCTTGCTTCCTTTGCATTCCTCTACAATATTGCCTCATGATGGCTATCATTCTTATACATGTAACTCTAAACTCCATGCTCTGCAACCCTAAACCCATTTCTTCTTCCTCATTACCACCAACACCTCTTTACTCTTTTGAGACACCAGGTTACCGACGCTTCAACAGCCATTCCAATTCTTGCCGTACAAACATCTCAATTTTGGGAACCATACTTGCCCTAGAGATAAGGTCTTGCTCTGTAACTTGGCTGGCCTGGAACTCACTATGTGGACCAGGCTGGCCTAGAACTCATAGAAATTCATCTGCCTCTGTCTCCCAAGTACTGGGATTAAAGGTGTGTACTACTATGCCTGGCAAATATGACATCTCATCATGCTATTTTTTCCTGCTTATTTTGACCTTTAATGTTTCTATCTGCTTGCTTTTGAGTTTATCCTTTTATATTTTTCTTATGCCATTTAGGGAGTCTTATAACCTTTCCTATAATTGACTGGTTATTCTAGAAAATACAATATGCATTAAATTATCAACATTTAATATTAATCAATACTTTTACCTCCAAATAATACTAGAATTTTATAATTCCTTATTCTATTTCCCTCTACTATGATATTTATGCTGCTGTTGTCATATGTTTTAAATAAACTATCAATCCATCATTATAAGTTGGATATCTCAAGTGGTCGTTATAGTAATGGAAAGCTGACATACCACAGCATGGTTAATTCTTGATTTAAAATATATTACAAACTACTACAGATAATATAAATTTATGGCATAGTAAGTGTAAGTAAATTGATTGCAACTCTGTGGGTTTGGTCCCAGGTTTCAGTACCAACAATGTAAGTAAACTGGTTGCAACAACTCTGGGGAAAAATGTCCCGACTACCTGGGGAGTCAGGCAACACCTTGAGCTGCTTAGGACAGCTCTGATGGTTGAAACTGCAAGGAGACAGTTTAGCCCTAGAGGGCAAGGTGTCCCAGACACCTTGAGCTGCTCAGAACGCTCTTCCCTGAAGGTGTCCTGGACACCTGGAGCTATTTAGCCCAGCTCTGATGGCTGGAACTGCAAAGCAGCAGCCCAACCCTGGAAGGGAAATTTTTCTGACTTCTCGGGGGAGTCAGGCCTGGAACTGCTTCAGCAGGTAAGGGTATCCTGACTCTTTGGGAAAGTCAAGGCATACCTGGTGTGATGGGGGATGTTTTCTCTGCAGGATATAGCAATCCTGCTCCTCTCCTGGAGAGCCTTTACAGCTGAGCTTTGCTCAGCCCCCACTTAAAGGGACTTCTTAGCAGAGCTCTGCTTCTCCAGCCTAAGAGTGCTGTGGATATCGTTCTATATAAATAAAACACTGATGGCCAGTGACCAGACAGGAAGTACAGGCGGGACAAGGAGAGAGAATTGGGGAAACAGGAAGAAGGAGGGAGAGACACTGCAGCCACCGCCAGGACAAGCAGCATGTAAAGACGCTGGTAAGCCACCAGCCACATGACAAGGTATAGATTTATAGAAATGGGTTAATTTAAGATATAAAAACAGTTAGCAAGAAGCCTGCCATGGCCATATAGTTTATAAGTGATATAAGCGTCTGAATGATTATTTTATACATGGATTGTGGGACTGCGGGGCTTGATGGAACCTGGAGAGAAGCCCTCCAGCAACAAATGGTGCCCAACGTGGGGCACAAACCCATGACCCTGAGGTTAAGAGTCTCATGCTCTACCGACTGAGCTAGCCGTTGCTTCTTTTGCTTTACTCTACAAAAGGGGAAACCCCTGAAGAAATGTAGCAATCTCCTCTGGCTCAGGAGAAAGGTGTTACTTTTCAGCTCTCTCTTGCTGTGTGTGTCCACTGAGAAGATCTCAGCAAAGATCTTCTGTTCAGCTGCTCCTTGCTCTGCTCTTTCAGCTCTCCCTTGTTTTGTTCACTGAGGGATGTCTCAGCAAGGATCTTCTCTACACCAGTGAATGATCTTCACACCCAAAACTCTTTTGAGAAAGAGATTTATTTGGGATGGAGGAGTCTAGGAGAGTAGCTGCCTCTACCAGGGTGGAGAGAACAACCTTTTTTTCTAACTGACCAGGCAGGGTGGTTTACACATGATGTCTTGGGGGTGGAGTCAACCAGGGGTTGACTTGGGGCCCAGGGTTCTACTGTCCTGCTCTGTGATTGGTTGGTTTCACAAGTCAGTTGGCCAGGGGCAGAGATGGCTCTGATCTGACTGAACCAAACTGTGTTTCTTTCTGCCCTGATCTGAGCCATCTTTCCCTAGTTCTGGGCTCCAGGGTCAGGGTGGGTTTCTTTAGCCAGCCCCTTTCCCCTACAGTAAGACCTTGTGTTATGCTTGTAATTGGTATGCTTTGATGAATTATCTAGAAAATCCAGATCAAGCTTGAAGAATATATGGACCACTAGAGTTAATAAGGTTTAGGAGTCTAGCCTTGCTAGTGAGCATAAGAGCATCATTAAGCATTTGTCAATAAACAAAAACAAAAATAAAAACAAAACCCAAACCACAACTCTGTCTTTAGCTTTGATTCTTGCCATCATTCTGTATGAGTAGCATGATGATCTGTACTTTTTTTTCCTTTGGAATTTTACTTCCTTACTTGGAGTCGCTGTATTCTCTCAGAATATCATTTACAGTGTTCTGTTAATGTACGTACTTAGTAAAATTTGTCCTGAGAGGGTGGTCATAAATCAGTCTGGTTCTATCTCTAAATGTCAAGAACTAAGACAGGTATTATGTCTTTCATTAGGCCAGGTCTCACTCTGTAACCCAAACTGGCCTTGAACTGAGTGACAGGATTATAGGCTCGAGTCACTATATCCACTGTGCCTTTCTTATGATAACATACCTTTATTTTGCCATTGTGTAAAATGTGAGTCCAGTGATGGCCATCTTGACTGCTGGAGATAAGGAACTCTTTCACAAACATGCTGGTAAAGAGAGATTTCACTCCCTGTGTTATTATTGCAGTGACTTTCATTGTCTTTTGTAAGTCCACTTGCAACCATTCTTTTGGATCATTCACCTGAGGAAAAGATATTGGAATAATATCTCCTTTGTCACTATTTGCTTCCAGAAACCCACAACTCTCTTTTTAACCATATTACAGTACTTATGACCCTACATAATGGTTTGTCTGCCTCCTTTATTTGACTAAGAATCCTGAGGTCCAAATTTTTCATAATTCTTTTCTTTTTTAATCTTCTCGGGTCACCCACTTAATAGGGGCCTAATAAGTGCTGAATGAATCTAGGAACCATATCTACTAGAATACAATGTCTGGCAATGTAGTAGCCAAACTATTTAATTCAAAATAGTAATACTCTGGACTTTAAATTTGTTATATTTATTTGTTCTGGTGTGTGTGTGTGTGTGTGTGTGTGTGTGTGTGTGTGTGTGTGCACTCATGGGCCATAGAGCCTGCGTGGAGGTCTGAAGACAACTTGAAGGAGTTGGTTTCTCTCCTTCCTCTATGTCGATTCCAAGTACTGAACTCAGGTCATCAGGTTTGGTGGCAAGCACCTTTACCTGCTGAGCCATCTCACCAGCTCTGGATTGAACTTTAGTTACCATGATGATTTCACAGATATTAACCTAGTACCAGATACAGAGATTCTTATTCCAGGTAGTTCATTAATGATCATTTCTTTCTTCAGTGAATGCAAAACCACATGGTATATCATCTAAATGCCTGTGGAGCATTGTTAACCTCCCTAAACATTCTTAGGAACAGTGAACAGAAACACCTATGAAAAACAAGGGCTTCGCCTATTTTCCCAGGCTCTGTTGTCTACTTTTATTAGTTAAGTGGTAAATACGTTGCTCTTACCTGAGGTCGCCAGGCATTAGTCCTTCCCTGGAGGTGAAGTCGTGCTTGTGAAGGAGACCAACTGGCAAACATATTGGTGAAGTAGGATGAGGCAGTAATTTGTGTATCTGATATTACTTTATTCTCCATTCCCAATGGTATGCTACAACCTCAAAGAAACAAAATTGCAGTGTTGCCACATGGGTAGGCTGCAGCGTAGGTTTCACTGGGCTGCCTTCAATCCTTTAGGATACTGTCATCATAATTTTCAGGCATCAACTTCTACACAATTTCTGTTATTGCTAAAATGCTCAGATTTTCTGGTCAGTTCTGCTTAGCTATGCTTGATTTTTAATTTCCTTGTTGATAAAAGTATAGGAGATGACTGCTTCTGGAGAACCCTATGGTTAGTATAACTACAGTAACATACTCCTATTTTTTGTTGTTGTTTCAGGACTGTGCTGTGGTTTTGTTTGTTTGTTTTGTTTTGTTTTTTATCACTGACAGTTCTTTATTCTGTGGTAGAAATCCCTCCTCACACTCAGGATAACTAAAACAGTTATTCTATTTATGGTTGAGAAAGAAAAAGAAAATAATATGGGATGACTTGGCACTTACTGTTTAAATCACAGCCAATCAACTCCATTCGAAGAGTACTGCGGATGCTAGAATGAGTGGGGTGCAAACGGATATACCGAGCAATAATTGGAGGATTAAAACTATTGTGCTTAATCCCAGATGAATCCACATTGCCAAAGAAGACCTATTAGAAGAGATTATCAATATGTGGAAAGTAAATACAAAGCATAAAGAAAGTTGTTCTATTACATTTTCTTTATAAATTTGCCTTTGGCATTTTTTTTTCAATATGCTGACTAGACAGATGGTATACCTGAAGATTTTTTTAAAATGCCCCAAGAAGAAGAGTGGAACAAGGTAGTTTAGTGTGGTCTTGGTCAAATGAAATGTTTTTCTACCTTAGGTACCTCACAAAAATTGAGGAGGTCATTAGTACTTTGTAACTCCAGCATAGAGCCATCAGAAAGGCAGTGTTTGAATAATTACACTAGTAAGCTAGTGAAATAAGGGATTCCTAACTCTCATTTCACGGGAACAATAATTTGGCAGACATTATAGACATCTTGGGATGCATATGGGAGTCTGAGAAACACTACAGAAGCACCAAACCAAGTATAGATGTTTGATATCAGCCTGCTGCCTGTAACCCTGGCTATACATTCAGAAGAAGACTACCTTTTGTGGACTCAGATCCAACCCCATTCATGTGTAGTCTTAACACTAGCTCTATCCACCCAAGTACCTTGGAAGGGCCATTTTTTTTTTATCAGTACCTCTAGTAATAGGTAGCTATGGTTTAGATGAGTTTTTTCTTAATGTTTTGTGTGTTGGAGGACTGATACTGAGCGTGGTGGTATTGAAGTGTTATGATAAAGAGGATAAGAAGCTGGCCTGCTTAGTCTTAAATTATTCAATTTGATAAAGCAACAGTCTTGGCCTAAGCTACTCACTTTTGAGTGTAAGAACCAAGAGATAATGACTCTATATCTTGTTTACACAAGTGACAACCACTATTTGACAGAACATTGGGAGGCATAAAGTGACAAATAATTTATTTACACCAGTAAATAATATCCCCAAATGTATTGAATAATATCAGAAACACCATATCAGACCCTATCTAAAAAAAGAAAAGAAATTATGAAAATTTCACAGATAAATGGATGGAGTTGGAAGCAATCATTTTGAGTTGGATAACCTAGATAAAGCATGACAACCATCATATTTTTAAATTTGTGTATTTTAGCTTCAAATCAGATATGTGTGTTCTATATGGAATACCCATGGAGGTCAGGAAATTAGTAAGGGGCTATAGAGGGGCTTTCAAGAGAGGGGAAGTAAAACTCACTAGTATATAGGGTTAAAGGGGAATAATGGAACAGGAAGGGTTAAATTGGGTGGGAATGGGTAAGGCAGATTAGGAGGAGGGAATATGAAGAAGTATAAATAACACTAAAGACATCTTGAATAAGTCATATGAAAACTTGCTACTGTAAAAGGTACTAAAATATACTTATATGGAGAGAGTTAAAACAGAGTTACCTTATAAAGAGACAGCAATATTCCCACTAGGCAGCAGAGGCTAACAAATCAAAAGCCCTCTGACAGGAATGGGTTACATCTTTTGGATTTGTTGGCCAGTGAGTTTACATAGGCTCCCAAACATTACAGGCTTTTTTCCAATGCTGTAAGTTACCCTGCAGAACTTTATGGTAAGGCCCTACTGCTGAAGACACCACACACTTCAGTCATAGAACATAGAAAAACAAAGCTGTCACTGACATAAAAGATTTATCCATATTGGCTAGTTTTTATAGTGATGGAATGTTCTATACACACTTCCAGGGCAGAAAGGTAATCAACAACCTCACCCAGTTATGAACCCTGTGAACTACTATAATGACTGGTTTGGTATGATTTTTTTCACTGGTTTAATAGTGGCATAAATCTTATGAAAGTAATCAACCACTTTCTGCTTTGATCTAAGGCCTGTTCCAGGTGATAAAACCCATGCCTAGTAACATTGTCAGGACAAGAACCTGTTACTAGTGAGGTCATAGGCCCTAGAAGAGAATCCAAATGAATAGTATACTAAATGAAAAGTATTAAACCAACTCCTCATTACTTATTACTATATCCATAGATATAGTAATTTGTCAACCCTCATCAGAGAAGCCTCTCTTTAAAGTAGATGGCGATTAACACAAAGACCCACAACTGGCCAAGGTACAGAGAATAAGAGACTGAAAAATGCTCAGCCCTAAATGGAATATACATACATACATACGTACTATCTATATCTATATCTATATCTATCTATCTATCTATCTATCTATCTATCTATCTATCTATCTATCTATTTATCTATCATTTATCTATTGTGCCCCTCCTCCCAAGCTCAGGGTGGAAGAAGAGGTAGGACAAGTATAAAAGCCGTAGGTGGTGGATGACTGCAAAGAAACAGTATCTTCTGGACACAGCAGGATCAGTTACACATATGAACTCTCAGTGGTTGTGTTAATCTGCACAAGACCTACACAAGCTCAAGTCAGACCAAATTTCATCATGGAGAGGGGAGGTGGGCATGAAGTCTCACTCATAGCCAGGGGACTATTTGTAATTGATAGCTGCTGGGAAATAATAACCTAATTTTTTTAAAAGTGTAGCTTAATCCAAAAGACTACCCAAACAACCTATTGCTATTGCCCTCGGTTGTCCCCAGAAGTGGAAGGTAAGTTGCTATTGCTGAATACAACATGCACATTCAGAAACAGGGCCCAGAGACCCCTAAACTGGAACTGACCTGAATGTGTCCTCCATGAGGACTAGCTTTCATGGTACCAGAAGGCACCATGCAAGCTTCCAAAGAAGGGAGGCAACCAAAAGTGCTACCCAGCTATTATGCCTATGAACTATTTCAGTGACCAAAATGACACAATAACTCTAAGGGTGCAATAGTGGTATGTATACCTTAATGGTAATTAACAGCTCTCTAATTGGATTTAAGACCTTCTCAGCAAGAGGGATACCATATCCATACTGGAAACTAGCTAACTACTCAGTGCTAGTGAAGTATGGTTATTGGAGCAAGAGAATCTATAACCACTACTTATTAAACCAGCATAATACCTAACAACAATCTATAAACATTTTTTCTTATACCCACAGATAAGTGTAGTCTTCACCCCTCATCAAGGAAATTTCTCTATGTAACAGAGAAAACCACAATCAATCAAAATGATATATTGTGTACCCTGATAACCTTGCCTGAGGATCAGAGGACAGAGCCAGCAACCAGATTAGACATAGAGGTTAGGCCGTGATGACACACACCCTTAATCCTATCACTAGGAAGGCAGAGATACATCTGGATCTCTGTGAGTTCAAGGCCACACTGGAAACAGAGCCAGGCAGCAGTGGCACACACCTTTAATCCCAGTACTTGGAAGCACACAGGCCTTTAATCCCAGGAAATGATGTCTAGGCAGAGAAAGATATATAAGGTGTGAGGAAACAGGAACTCACTCTCTTTAAACTGAGGATTTCATAGAGGTAAGAACTAGTTGCTGGCTGCTCTGCTTCTGTGATCGTTCAGCTTTCACCCTGATATCTGGCTCTGGGTTTGAACAACAAATGAAGGCAGTTTTAAGAGGCAAATTCATAGCACTAAGTACCTCCATCAAAAAAAATGGAGTGATTTAATATTAGTAACTTAACAACACACCTGAATGCTCTAGAAAAGCAAGAAGAAATAATAAAAAGAGTAGACAGGAAGAAATAACCAAATTTAGGGCTGAAATCAATGAAATAGAAACAGCATCAGGCTCAGTGCCCTGTGGCCTGGGTGGGCAGAAGCCAGTAGGGTGCGGCACTACTACAATGAACAGGTATGAAGCAGAGAAATGGTAGAGAAGTAGAATGATTCATGCACTGTGGAGAGAAGTGGAAATAAAGATACAATGGCAGTGAGAAACAGGCTGATATGGGTGGTTTACCTTGCAAAAAGGGGCTATGTGATGTCCCAGTATGTTCTGCCACTGAAGGCCATGTCTGGGTCTGTGGATCTACTGCAGCTGGGGTCTGTTAATGTCCGTGGCCAGTGATGATGGATGCCCGTGGTCTGGGCTGTCACCTCAGGCCATGTTGGTGTCAGAGGGCCCTGCTGCCTCCAGGGACATACTGATTTGAGTGGCCTGCGCTGCCATTCAGGGCCATGGTAATGTCTTGACCCAAACTGCAGCAGAGGGCCATGTCTGGGTCCTTGTCCCTATCACAGCAGCTGGGGTCTGTGTTGATGTTTGTGGCCTGTGTTACCACTGGGGGCCATGGGAGAGCTGCCCCATTGGCCTGGGCACCAGAGAACTGGTCCTGACCCACACTGGATGCCTCAGTGGGAGAGTTGCCCTGCCTCCTGGGAGAACTGTCCCTGCTCCCTGCCTGGGGGGGGGGCAGTCCTGGTGGAGACCCAGACTGACCAATTCACCTACCACTCAGGTCCACATCCAGGGCTTTGAATTGGCCCAGCCTAACATCTACCCCATCTATGACCTGTAGCAGCATATGAAGGGACTGGTCCTGCACAGCAATACCTGCAGGATCTCTATGATTCAGGGTAACAGCAGGATATCTGAGAGGAGTTTTGGTGTCCAGTATTGATGGTGTAGCAGAAGCCAGTGGCCTTGAACCAGATGAACAACTCATTACAATGGACATTTGCAAGTAAAGCTGTTTGGGCAAAAGGGTAAACTGCATAACATATTGTAGTTCCCAAAATCACTACGACAAATGAATATGTGATGGAGAGGTGGGAAAGACAGAGGAGTGAAGTGGATTTTGGTTTTGTTTTTCTCACTGACATGTCCCATTCATGTTTTAGACAGGGTTTCTCTGTGTAGCCTTGGCTGTCCTGGAACTTGCTCTGTAGGACCAGGCTGGCCTCGAATTCAGAGATTTGCCTGCCTCTGCCTCGAGTGCTGGGATTAAAGGTGTGCACCACCACCACCTGGCTTTTCTAAAATCTATTTATTTATTTATTTATTTATTTATATTTTCTCTGGGGAGTTACAAGGATGGAGGGTGGACATGGAAGGACTGGGAAATGAGTGGGATTGTGGTGCATGATGTGAAATTTCCAAAGAATCAATAAAATTATGTTAATAAAAAAGAAACAACAGCCGGGCGGTGGTGGCGCACGCCTTTAATCCCAGCACTCGGGAGGCAGAGGCAGGCGGATCTCTGTGAGTTCGAGGCCAGCCTGGGCTACCAAGTGAGTTCCAGGAAAGGCGCAAAGCTACACAGAGAAACCCTGTCTCGAAAAACCAAAAAAAAAAAAAAAAAAAAAAAAGAAACAACAAAACAATAGAAAGAATCAATGAAGTGAAAAATTGGTTCTTTGAGAAAAATCAACAAAATTGGCAAATCTTAAGTCAAATTAGCCAAAAGGAGAGGGAAGATACAAATTAATAAAATTAGAGATGAAAATGGATACATCATATCATTCAACAGGAAAATTCAGGGAATCACAAGGACATGCTTTAGAAATTTTTATTTCATCAGACTTGAAAACCTAAAAGAAATGAATTAATTTCTCAATATATGTGACTTACCAAAGTTAAATCAAGATGAAATATGCAATTTATACAGATCTATAACCCTCAGTGAAACAAAAACAGTCACTAAAAATCTCCCAACCAAAAAAGCCTAGGGCCAGATGGATTCAGTGTAGAATTCTACCAGATCTTGATTTTTTTTTTGTCACACCAATTTTTATATTCAAAATTAAGTTGTTACTAACTTAAAATTTAACAAAATACAGTATGTTGGGGGGGGGAGGGGAGAACAAGGGAATCCGTGGCTGATATGTAAAATTAAATTTAATAAATAAATTTAAAAAATGAAAAAAAATACAGTATGTTGTAGGCCTTACATGTGGCTAATTTATAGAGAGGGGTTTTTACTTTAAGAAATAAGCTCTTACTTGCTCCAATCTAAGCTTATCAGCATGTGTAAGCGGGGATGTCTACCAGATCTTGAAAGATGAATTAACACTAATACTCCTCAAATTTATTCTACAATATAGAAACTGAAGGGACATTTCCAAATTCTTCTTATAAAGCCAGTATTGCCCTGATACCTAAATCACACAAAAACTTCCCCGCAAAGAACATTTTAGAACAATATCCCTTATGAACAGAGATGCAGAAATTCTCACTAAAATAATTGAAAACAGAATTCAAGAATACAACAAGATTATTCACCATGAAAAAATAGGTTTCACCTGCAGATGTAGGGATGGCTCAACATATATAAATCAATAAACATAATCTATGACATAAACAGACTGAAAGACAAAAACCATATGATCATCTCATTGTTTGCAGAAAAGGCCTTTGATGAAATACAGCATTTCTTCATGATAAAAATACTCAACACAATAAAGGCAATTCAGAGCAAGCCCACACTCACAGTCAACCTCAACCTAAATGGAAAGAAACTCAAAGGTCTGAGTGGCTGCAGGACTGCAAGGGCTGCGGGAGCCAGGAAGGACCAGGAAAACTTCAGCTACACATTTCCACTAAAATCAGGAATAAGACAAGGTTGTCCATTTTCTCCATACTTATTCAATATAGTATTTGAAGTCTTAGCTTGAGCAATAAGACAACTGAAGGAGATCAAGAGAATACAAATAGGAAAGGAAGAAGTAAAAATATGGCAGATCATATGATTTTATACATAAAAGACCTTAATGATTCTACCAAGAAATTTCTATTGCTGATAAACACTCTCCATAAAGTACAAATATAAAATTAACACACAAAAATCCATAGCCCTTTTGCTGAATCCCCATTACCCTTTTGGAGGAAGGGGTAGGGGGTGGGTTGGGACAGGAGGCTGGCGGGGAGTGGGAGGACGGATGAGAGGGGGAGCTGTAGTTGGTGTGTAAAATGAATAAACACATTTTTAAATATAAAAAATCTATAGCCTTCCTGTACACAAATGATAAATATAATGATAAAGAAATTATGGAAACTATTTTTCACAGTAGCCTCAAAAAATATCATGAGATAACTCTAACCAAGCAAGTAAAAGATTTGTACAATAATAACTTTAAGATACTGAAGAATGAAACTGAAGACATCTGAAGATGGGAAGATCACCCATGCTAGTGGATGACTATTATGAACATGGCCATTTTATCAAAAGCAATCTACATTAAATGCAATCCTCATCAAAATTCTAACACTTCTTCACTGAAACTGAAAAAAAAATCTTCAACTTCATATATAAATAAACAAACACCCAAGGATAGATAAAACAATTCTAAATAATAAAACAACTGCTGGAGGAAACTTCATGCCAGATTTCAAGTTGTATTACAGAGCTATAATAATAACAAAGCATAGTATTGACATAAAAGCAGATATGTTGATCAATGAAATAAAATAGAAGACCCAGACATAATTCCACACAACTATGGACACCCAATTTTTGACAAAGAAGCCAAAAATTACACACTGGAGAACAGACAGAATCTTCAACAAATAGTGTTGGTCAAACTGGATGGCTGCATAAAGAAGCATGAAAATAGAAGATTCATATCTATCACCCTGCACACAACTAAATTCTAAATGGATCACACAGACTTCAACATAAAGGCCAGATACCCTGAATATGATAGAAGAGAAAGTGGAGAATAAGCTTGACTCAATGGCACAGGAAAGAACTTTCTGAACAGGACACCAATAACACAGACATTAAAACCAACAGTTAATATATGGAACCTCATAAAGCAGAAAGATTCTGTGCAGCAAAAGACACCATCATTCAGGCAAAGCAGCAGACTACAGAAAATTGCCTACAGAATGGGAGAAGTCCTTTATCAATGATACGTTTGATAGAGTGTTATTATCTAAACTATATGAAAAATCCTGAATGCCAAGAAAGCAAATAACCCATTAAAAATGGGATATAGAACTAAGCAGATTTCTTGAAAGAGAAAACGCAAATGGCTGAGAAACACTTAAAGAAATGTTCAACATCTTTAGCCATCAAGGAAATGTAACATAAAACAACTTTGAGATTTCATCTTACACCAGTCGGAATGGGCAAGATCAATAAGGCAAATGGCAGCACATGCTAGTGAGATGTGGGGAAAGGTGAACACTTATTCATTGCTGGTGGAAATGTAAACTGGTACATCCACTACAGAAATCAGTGTGTAGAGGTCCCTCAAAAAGCCAAAAAACAATCTACCTCAAGATTCAGCTATACCACTCCTGGGAACATACCCAAAGGTTTCTAAATTTTACTACAGAGATAGTTGCACATCCATATTTATTGCTGCTCTATTTATAATAGCCAGAAATTGGAAACAGCCTAGATGTCCACCAACTGATGAGTGAAAATGAAGTATGTTTACACAATGGAATATTATTCAGCGGATAACTGATATTAAAGGCATTTTGAAAAACTGTATGGAAATGCACTACTGTAGGAGTTTCCCAAAATATATACATATATGAAAAGAATCTAAATGGAGTCACCATATAATGGGGGAGATAATGCACAGACTAGACTGTGGTGATATATTATGTACCCTAATAAAATTTGCCTGAAGATTAGAGAACAGAAATGTGGTGATATTTTATTTGTGCATCCTAATAAAGCTTATCTGAGGATCAGAGGAAAAAGCCATCCACTATATTAAACATAGAGGTCAGGCAGTGGTAGCACATGCATTTAATCCTAACATTCGGGAGGCAGAGATTCATCCAGATCTCTGTGAGTTCAAGGCCACATTGGGAACAGCCAGGTGTGGTGACACATGTCTTTCATCCCAGCACTAGTTAAACATAGAGGTCTGGAGGTCTATACAGACAGAAAGTGATGGAGCTGGGTGGAGAGAGGAAGTGATGAAGCTCGGCAGATAGAGGAAGAAAGATGGCAGGGCACAGAAAGGTATATAAGGCGTGAGTACACAGGAAGTAGCTCTCTTTAGACTGAGGACTTACTAGAGGTAAGAACTTGTATCTGGCTTGTTCTGCTTCTCTAATCTTTCAGCTTTCACCCCAATATCTGGATCCAAGTTTTCAATTAATAAGACCGTTTAGCAATTTGTGTTACACAGAACAAGCCACTAGATTAAACATAGAAACCAGACAGTGGTGGCACACACCTTTAATCCTAGCACTCGGGAGGCAGAGATCTGTCTGGATCTCTGTGAGTTCAAAGCCACCCTGGACTATATGAGATTTACTAGTCTATGAGAGAAACAGAGCCAGGCTGTGGTGGCACACACCTTTAATCCCAGCACTAAGAAGGAAGTGATATGGTGGGCAGAGAAAGGTATATAAGACCTGAGGAGACACGAAATAAAGTATTTCAGCTAGAGGCCTTTTCAGGCTGAGGAGTCCTAGAGGTAAGACGTGGCAGTAGCTAGTTCCTTTGTTTCTCTGATCTTTCAGCACTTACCCCAATATCTGGTTCTGTTTTTTTTTTATTATAAGACCTTTAAAATTTGAGTTACACTAGACACCTTATGCTAACAAGCAAAACTTCCAATGCCTGGAATCATTGAGTCATTGACCAGAGGGGTCCCATGGATACCCACCACCAAGCATCACAGGCTATTGCCAAGGTTATTGTTTTTTTCTACAACCTTATGGTGAGGCCCTGTTGCTGAGACATTTACTTATGTCACTGAACATGGAGAAGTTGAGCTGGTGACCAAATAGAAGGTTCATTCCTACTGACTAGTGTTCATGATGCTGGAACATACTTTGCACTCTACTGAAGAAGGAAAGTAATCATCAATATCACCCAGCTACATACCCTGTGACCTACAAGTGAGACTGTAAGATATATTGGTGCAATAGTGGCACAAATGTTACATTATTTAAAAATTATATCCAAGGCCCACGCCATGAAATGAAATGGAACCCATACCTAACACGCTAAAGTGGCCAAGAATCCCAAGACTAGACAGGTCATGGGCCTATGGGGAAAATTGAAGTGTGATCCTAGTTAGTCTTAACAATAAAAACCCAGAGTCAGATATCGAGGGTGAAAGCTGAAAGATCAGAAAAGCAGAGCAGCAGCCACTAGAAACTTCTTAACTCTACAAATCCTCAGACTAAGATCCTGTCTCCACCCACCTTATAAACCTGTCTCTACCTCCTGATTATACTTGGATTAAAGGCATGCACTACCACTGCCTGGCTCTGTATCTCTAAGACTGGTTCAATCTCATGTAGCCCAGGGTGGCCTTGAACTCCTGATTTTCCTGATTCCTCCACCCAAGTGCTAGGATTAAAGGTGTGTGCCACCAGGACCAGGCCTCTATGGTTAACTAGTAGAGAGCTCCAGTCTCTGATCTCTAGGTAAGCTTTATTTGTCAGAACACAAACAAAATATCATACAACAGAAAACCTAATATTACTATTCTGCTAAAGGAACATAGCAACAAAATGACTCCTAATGACACACTGCTATACTCATAGATCAGTGCCTTGTTCAAGTCTCATCAGAGAAGCCTCTTCTTGTAGCAGATGGGAACTAACACAAATACACAACTAGACAATGTGCAAAGAGTGAAAGACTTTGGAGCACTTAGTCCTAAATGGAATGTCTTTATCAAACCCCTACTCACAAGGCTCCAGGATCTACATGGAAGAGGAAGGGGAAAGATTGCAAGAGCCAGAGGTGACGGATGACTCCAAGGAAACAGTGTCTTCCAGACACACAGGACTGATGAACATATGAGCTCAAAGAGACTGTTGTTGTAGCATGCACAAGACATTCACAAGTTCAAGCCAGATGTGGTTCCATCACTGATAGGGAGAAGTTGACACAGGGTCCCAACTCTAACCAAGAAGCTATTTGCAATTGATATCTGCTGGCAAATGAAAAGTCAGTTTTCTCCTATGGATTGTCACTGGGTATATCAACTATACTCCAGGGCAGAGCCCATACTCAGGATAAGTTGGCCAACACAAAATGACCTCTATGTTTTTCGTGTGTGTATGTGTGTAAGTGTGTGTACTTTTTTTCATTTTTTTTGTCTTATTGGTTTTACTTTGCTTTGATTTTTTAGAGATAAGGTTTCTCTATGTAGGCCTGGTTGTCCTGGAACTTGCTCTGTAGACCAGGCTGGCCTCAAACTCACAAAGATCTGCCTGCCTTTGCCTCCCGAGTGCTGGGATTAAAGGCATGTGCCACCACCACCCAGCTTTGTTTTGATTTTCATTTTTTTTGTGTTTCTTTTTCAAAGAGAGGGAGAGATAGAGAGGGAAGATAAAGTTGGGTAGGTAGGGAGGTGCGGAGGGTCTAAGAAGAGTTGGGGGAGGGAAACACATGTTCAAAATGTGTTGTATGACCCACAACTTCAGAGAGGCTAGCTAACAGGAAAGACCCTAGGAGGGACACATGGATGATCCTGTGAAGGAGAAGAAAATGAAATCTACATGAGTGGACTTGGCGGGGGATGGCAGAGGGCAAGGAGTGGGGGATGAGAACATAGGGAAATGGGAAGGTCAAGCTGGAACAGGGACAGAGTGGGAGGGCAGGGAGGAAGATACCATGATAGATGAGGACATCATGGGAATAGGTGCTGGGCAGGCTCTCAGGAATCTACAAGGTTGACCCGACCTTGGTATGCTGGCAGTGGTTCAGAGGGTGCCTGGACTGGTCTACTCTGGTGACCAGCCTAGCAAATAACCTAACTGTCATCATAGAGCCTTTGTCCAATGACAGATGGAGGCAGATACAGAGATCCATGGCCAGACACCAGGCTGAGCTCTGGGAATCCAATTGATGAGAGAGAGGAGAGATACTGCAGGTGAGGGACATCGAGCTCATGATGGGAGGACATGCAGAGATGACCGGCCCCACTAGTGGAAGTCCATGAACTGTGGACTGGTGGCTGTGGAGCCCCCATGGGACTGGACTAGGACCTCTGGATACGGAAGATGGTTGTTTGGCTCAAACTGTTTGGGGGGCACCCAGGCAGGGGGATCGGGATCTATCCCTGGTCTATGGGCAGGCTTCTGGAATCCAGTGCCTGTGGTGTGACACCTTGCACAGCCTTGGTGCAGTGGGAAGGGGCTTGGGCCTGCCTAGGCTCAGTGTGCTGGGCTTTGCTGACTCCTCATGGGAGACCTCAATTTGGGGGATGTGGGGATGCTGGGTGGCTTGAGAAAGAGGGCTTGGGGGTGGGAGGAGGGAGGAGGAGGGGTCTGTGGATAGCATGTGGTATGAGTAGAAAATTTCTTAATAAAGAAAAATGAAAAAAATATGTTGTATGAAAAAATAAGGAGGTAAGTGCTCGTAAAGTATTTGATAAAATTCAATTGTAATTACAAACAATATAGAAATAGAAGAATTTTTTTTTGAGATGAAGTCTCACTATGTAGCTCTAGCTGCTCTAGGATTAGTTATGTAGACCAGTCTGGCCTTGAACCCACAGAAATCCAACTGCCTTTGTCTTCCAAGTGCTAGAATTAAAGGTGTGCACTATTATGCATGGCTAGAAGGAAACTATTTATACATGATGAACAGTATTTGTGTAGAACCAACGGGAAACATATTTAACATTGGATATAGTTGCATTTCAAGAACAAAGTAGGCTTATTTGTGTGTATCTCTGTGTGTGAATCACAATACATTAGAGCAATTACTGTTTTCTGTTTACCAGGTCCTGTCAGCATCATGCATATCATCAATATAAGCATCATGCATATCATCAATATAATAGGTACCACTGGGGTGTTTTTGTAGCATATCAAGAGCTATTTTGCATTTGTCAGTAAAACTCTGTAACTCTTTTCCTTAGCTCCTGTGTCATATCTACCTATAGCCTCAGCATATGGATAATA
The DNA here is from genome assembly GCF_049852395.1 of Peromyscus maniculatus bairdii. Classification (NCBI taxonomy): domain Eukaryota; kingdom Metazoa; phylum Chordata; class Mammalia; order Rodentia; family Cricetidae; genus Peromyscus; species Peromyscus maniculatus. The sequence goes on along the minus strand of NC_134875.1, from coordinate 834,138 downwards.
TTATACTGTGATATGAGGGAATGGGGCTTTGCATTGAATTAATAGTCATATAAGTGAAAATGGACAAAATGGGAGGGACACAGAAAGAGAGAATTGGGATACATTTCTGGTGCAGCTAATCAGGGATGTAAAATTAGAGAAGTATAACCAACAATGTTAAGGATTTATGTCTGTTTAATTTCCTCAAGCTTACCTCTAGAGAAGAAATTCCCAAGGTTTTCCCATTCTTTCATATAAATGATCTTAATCTCCATTCACGGTTTTGGCTAATAAACTAAAGTCTTTCATGTACAGACCCCTAAGAAAATTCACATTCTCATAATACAACATGTCTGTATTTATATCATGTATGAAAGTATTAAAACTTTGACTTTTTTGTTTGTATGTCCATAAACATTCATATTACCCATAGGAAGAAAATTCATTTTTGGGAGCTTGTAGACTGTACCATCTGCCAAAAGCTCTTTAAAGTTTTCCTGCCCTCTCATGAAAGAACTAATTACATACCATTAAAGTTCCAGTGGAATTCCCTCGATAACTCAGCCACTTCTTGCCATCGAGACTATACATGATGATAAACTGAGAGATGTAGAGGCTGGAAAATTTCTGACGGGCACCCTGAGTCTTGATGCCATGAATAATCATTGGTGTCAACAGATCTACCTACCAATTAAAACAATTTATTTTAATCTATTTTTAAAGTACATATTACACTCTGAAAACAATTAGTTATTGTTATTAATTATCCACTTAGGAAGACTCTAATTCTACAAATTACCTGGCATGGTCAGGGGAAGCAGGCACCAATGTTGAAATATGAACATGTATGTATTTAAAGCCATGGAACATAGGTAGGAATGAGTAGGAAAGGTACTTATTGAATTATCTATTTCCTGGCAAACCAGATCACTTTCAAATCATTGAGTCATTTCCTCCTCACACACATCCATGGGGCTGCACATATGAACCAGAATGGCCCAATGCTTTAACCAATACTTCTGTACCAGCCAAAACTAATTTCCTCCCTTTCTTAGACCAGCACTATCTCTGTAATACTATCAGGAATAAGTCATTACACTTCTTTCAAATGTTAATTGTAAAAATATTTTTCCTGCTTAGTCTTCCCTGACCCAGACAAATTTAGTACTGCTTTATCTGTGTTTCTACTTCATGTTATATATAATAACTTCATTCTAGCAAATTATTGCACTACATTATAAAGGTGCTTTGCTTGTCTTCTTCTCTTATTGGTCTGAGATCCTTCTTATGTCTCTGTTTATATGTAAAGTGAAGATAATTTTTATCTCAAAAGATTAAAGAGGTAATAGGTATAATATGATGAATCCAGTAACTAACACATACTAAGCAACAAACAAATATTCCCTCTATCTCTGGTATCTAACATGGTAGTATGTAAATGAAGATGCTTAGAAAATGCTTTGGAATGAAAGAGTGAATAATGGCAGAGTGGTAAGAAATGAAAAGTTCCCAAAGAAAGAGAACTGAATGATCAACAGAACAATCAGCCATGTATGCATGGCAAGAGATATAGGTAAATGGCTTCATAAGCAAGTCAGAGTTGACATTTTCATAGATGCTGTGGTGGTTTGAATAAGAATGGCCCCAATAGGCTCATATGATAGAAAGATTAGTCATCAAGGAGTGACACTATTAGGAGGTGTGGCCTTGTTGATGAAGGTATGGCTTTGTTGGAGGAAGTGTATCAATGGAGGTGAGCTTTGGGGTTTCAAAAGCTCAACCAAGCTCCAGTGGCTCTCTCTTCCTGCTGCCTGTGGATCCAGATGTAGAATTCTCAGCTCCCCCTCCACCAACATGCCTGCCTGCTGTCATGCTTCCCCTCATGATCATAAAATACACTAAACTTCTGAAACTGTAAGAAAGCTCCAATTAAATGCTTTCCTTTATAAGAGTTGCAGTGGTCATGTTGTCTCTTCATAACAATAGAACACTGACTAAGACAAAAGACATGACCAAATTGCTATGATCACACAACTTTTTGTTTAATGACACTATCTTCTTGAGTTGAATGTAAATGACATTTATATATCCATTCATTAAAAAAATATTTCTAGTGCTTACTCTGCACAAAACATTGTTTTTGGTATGGTGGTAATTAATGCAGGAAAACAATGAAGTAGAATAGTGAGTCATAGAGTGATCCTATCTTTAGATGAGACATCCTTGCCTTCTCCCAAATTAGTATTTCTGATTGAAGACAGTCTACTTTTCTTCTAAGTACTATGGTATAATCAATAAAAATACCATATTCAAGAATCAACTTTTTTCCAGAATTGGTTATACTATGTCTTTATGTAGAGTATAAAAAGCTTTTGTTTACCACTTGCTAATATATCTTCTAGTGAGTCTAATAAAGTTTTGCCAGTCTACCTACATTCTATGATTAATGGATGCTAGCTTATCTACTTCTACTTTTTTGCTGCGTCTCGTTTAAGCTATAACTGGTACCTTTTATATTTTTAACAGTTTAACACATAAAATGTCAACAACTTCACCTATGTAGGGAGACAGGTATTTCAGTTTGACTGTAATAGATATGTCTCTACTAGGAAGTGAGCAAGGTGTTGCAGTGGGATGTCTTTCTGTATGCTGTAAATATGTGTTGCTATGATTGGTTGATAAATAAAGCTGCATTGGCCTATGGCAGGGCAGGATAAGGTTAGGTGGTACAGTCAAACTGAAGATGAGATGAAGGGTAGAGCCAGGGGAGATACCAGCTGCTGCCAAATGAGCAACAAGATGCCAGCAGACTGGTAAGGCCATGGCCACATGGCAACATACAGATTAATAGAATGGATTAAGTTATAAGCTAGCAAGAAGCCTGACCCATAGGCCATACAGTTTGTTGGTAATATAAGCCTCTGTGTATTTACTTGGGAATGAGCAGATGCAGGACCAGGCAGGATACAGAAAAACTTCTGCCTACAAATGGTGCCCATACATGGTGGCAAGAGTTCCACCTAAAACCTGAGAAAACTTAAAAGGAGATTCTAAAATTAAGCTAAGAACAGCTTCCTAGTTCATGTATGTCATTCCCGGCCATGTCCCCTGGTCTTGGCAGGCTTCAGAAGCAATATGCCAGGCTCCTGTGGTCTCTCACAGGCTGCAATACCAAGAGGCTTCTCCCAGCCACTGCCTTCTGGCTTGGGAGCACAGCTGCAGGCTTAAAAACATAGGTATATTTAATACTACTTCCCAGAATTGGGGAGGTAAGTGTGACTCATTGGTACCTGCGCCATGTTGAAAAACTGAGTGAGGTGGGGCCAGCAGCCAGGGCTGCTGCTGCTTCAGTCCTAACCATGCTACCTACAGTTTAAAGCAATGATCAGAAAATGATTATAGATACATAAAGAGACAGTAAAAATAATATAAAAATTAAGCCATATAAAGATGAAAGTTATACAAAGAATCTGGATACTGCATATTATTATATTGTCTTTGGGATTTTTAACTGCAAAGAGACATTTGATTGTAGGGGCTACTCAGTTAAACCAATATGTATATTTTAAAGGTATCTTGACTTCAAAATTTGTGTCTAAGGATATGTTGCTTTGGAAAAGATGTTCTGCTTTGGTTTCCACAGAAGTTACCTGCTGCCTCACTAGGGGCAGTGCTTCAAGGTCAAAGCTGGAACAGGTACCCACTACAGATGAGAACCTGTGGATTTCTTCCAGGCTAATATGGTTTGATCAACCAAGACCCCCTGAAAGGTCGATACAGCCTCACAGACTATTACAGCCAAGATTTAACTATAATTCTTAATTTTCTCAGGATCCCCATAAGATTGCCAGTGCCCCCAACCAGCAGGAAGTAGTATGAGAAACTACACCCAAATTCCCAAAACATTGTGCATAAATGTTTATTTTCATTTAAAGTATGTTGATTATAAATGCAATCTCTTCCTAAAGAAGAAAAGAGGATGTAGTGGGTAGCTATTCCAGCTTGGATCTGGAAGTTCCAACCCCCATTGAGACTCTGGCAACTGTCACGCCTACGAGGCGGGACCAAGGGAGGCATCTGGAGACTCGAGACCTGGATGGGCAAGCGCTCTCTCTGTTCCTGGACCCTGGACCCTGGACGGTGGAGGTTGACTGAGCAGAGCTCCAGAGAACACCGCTGGATTGCAATACACCTTCCCCAGACCCCCACAACCTATCTATTCCTTCATTTGTAAGTCACCCACTAAATAAATCTTCCTTTTAACTACGTAGAGTGGCCTATATAATTTCCCCATTAAGAGGATAAAGATATGATAGGATAAAAGGGTAGATTATTGAATCTACTTTTAAAAAGCAACAACTCATTTGAAATATTTTACATTGCTATAGATTTTAGTTTACTGATACAAATTTATATTTTTGGTTGTGAGCCTAGCCTTTAACAGCTGAGCCATCTCTCCAGCCCTATTGATACAAATTTAAAGTTAATTTTGTTATACTGTATGTATATTTCTACTCTTGTTTAAGGTATTATGTTTATGCAATTCATTTAAAATTGTAAAATATAATTAAGAAATACAGATTAATAGTCATCTAGAATAATCAAACTTATAGTCATGTTAGTTAAGTTTTTTAGGTAAACATAGATATATTTCAATTAGGTAGATAATCTTTAAACACTTCAAAGACCTACAGAATATGGCATTTAAAATGTTTTAAGAACTTAGACTTTTCTGGACATTGAGACATGTCTGCTCCTGGCAGCACCAATCTAATTCAGAAAATATGATGGGCATAGAAGAAATTAATTATGGAGTTTGCTTTCTTTGTGGCAAAAGCAAGCCACTGGGCAAAAAAAGTGCCCTTGACTTGACTGCTTGACAGGATGCTGTATAACTAGACATGCAGGACCCATAGGAAGGTGATCACTGAACTTTGCAAAATGAAATAGTCCTTCAGGTTCCTGCTTCACAGAAGAAACTACAAGACATTCTACAGGACAAGGGGAGAATGGAAGAAGTGCCTGAGGAACTTTGCCAGAGTGGGCAGAACAGTCCTTAAAATTTCTTGCTTCACTGAAAGTTATGCCAGAGACTGTAGGCCTGTAGGCTGAAGGTAGATGCCCCAACATTACAGAGGAACTTTGAATGACTGTCCAGGCTGCCAGCTGTCCCTGTCATTTCTAGAATTATGGAAGTTGTTTGCCATGCACTTCCTGTTTACTCAGGTAATATTATATCCTTCTAGGGTCTTTGATGAAGTTGAAGACTAGATAGTTATAATTTTCCTTGGTTATGATAAAAGATAAATTAGATATAAAACTTTAGAGTCACAAAAATAGAATAGATGATAGAATATTTCCTTCAATTTTGCCAAATACAAATATTGTAACTGTAATTCTTTCTTGACAACTGTTTTGTTATATATAATTTTGCTATGTTAAAGTTAAAACCTTCCTTTTGATTAGACAGAAAAGGGAAAGTGCTGTGGGATATCTTTCTGTATGCTGTAAATATGTGTGGTTCTCACTGGATAATAAATAAAGCTGTTTGGCCTATGGCAAGAAAGCTTACAGCCAGGTGGGAAATGCAAGCAGAGATACAGAGAGAAGAAGAGTTGAGTGGGGAGAGATGTCAGCCACTGCTGAAGGAGCAACAAGATTCCAGCAGACAGGTATTTGTATGGCCATGTGGTAACATATAGATTAATAGGAATGGGTTAATTTAAGATGAGTTAGCTAGCCAGAAGCTGAAGCCATTAGGCATACACTTAGAAATTAATATAAGGCTCTGAGGGATTATTTTATAAACATCTTCAGGACCACAGGGCCTGGCAGGTCCAGAGAAACTTCCCTCTACAAGGTGTAAATAAATTTCACAGTATACTATGTTAGTTTTCAGGCAACAAACATTGCAAATTTGACAGCTGCATAGCTCCAAGGGGGTGCTAATTACCTGCTGCTGATTGTTTAGTACTTGTTGCCTAGTGCTTTTCAAGCCAGTTCAAGCACTTGTGTACCTATGGGTCATATGTTTTTTACATTTTAGGATGCCTATCTGAACTCCCCTCTTTGTAAACATCTCCCTAAACTCCCACTTTGCTTATCTGTTCTAAGTGGAACAGATGACATCAACTCCCTTAAGATATAGTATTCTGTATCTTAAGAAAGATTGAATGATAATACAATTAAAAGGGATTTGTAACTGGTTTAATTACCACAGTAACCATTGAGAAATGACTATCAAGCTAGAGTGGACATTGTGCACATCATATAATATAATGGTTCACATTAGGGTACAAGAGCCCCGGCACAGATTTTTTTGTGAGTGTGACTTGTAATGCTATGTAACATCTCTGTGCTTTGGTGTTCTTAATTGAAATGATTAGTACTAGCATCTAGTTCATAAGGGATAAGGATTTACTAGCTTGGTTTGTGTTGAATACATACTAAGGAAGTCTGTCTTAATATTTTGATCATGACTTTGCTAGAGTAGTAAAGAAAGTTCACAGATGTATTAAGTAATTGATATGAAATTGAGAAGAACATGAAATACTTTGGGACAAAAAAGCTTGGCCAGTTAAAGTAATGGTCCAGATCTGGTAAATAGAAACTTAACAGAATATATCATTCAGAGTTCACTATTTCCTGTTTGTGGCTCTATAAGGGATCACAACTTGTGTCTGGGCAGAGAGGCTGAGTTGGTACTTCCAAGCTGTCCTCAGCTTCCATGTATCATGGGAAGAGACCCCCCGCCCTCAAAAAAGAAAGATTTTACTTATCTGCCTTTGAAGGAGTCATGGGCCTGATTGATAATAGGATACTGGTATTATTTTGGGGGTATGTTTAGTTAAATAAAATGTCATATTAAGATGAACTTCATGGGCCAGAAACATGGATCATAGAGTAATGTACTTGCTGTGTAGGCATGAAGATCTGAGTTTGGATCCTTAGCACCCATTTAAAACCGAGATATAGAAACTGGTACAATGAAAACAATGTAGAGGTTCCTCAAAAAGTTAGAAATAGACCTTCCAGAACTATCACATGATCTAGTTATACCACTCTTGGGCATATATCCAAAGTTCTCCATTTTATACTATAGAGATGCCTACTGCTCATCCATGCTCATTGCTGCTCTACTTACAATAGCCAGGAAATGGAAATGGCCTAGATATCCATCAGCTGACAAATGGATAAAAAATGTGGCATATTCACAAAATGGAACATTATATAGCTATTATAAAAATGAAATTATGACATACTGAAGCAAATGAATGTAGCTGGAAACAATCATTCCAAGTGAGGTAACCTAGACCAGACAAAAAGGCAGATGTTACTTGTTTTCTAACTTGTGAATGTTAGCTTTGAATATGTAGAAATATGTGTTTCATTTGGGATATTCATAGAAGTTGGGAAGTTACTTAGGGGCCATGGAAGGGGGCTTTCATAGGAGGGGAGATAGAACACATTAGTAAAAGGGTTAAAAGGGAATTATGGAAAAGGAAGGGCTAAATTTGAGTGGGGATAGGAAGGACAGGGAAAAGAGGGTAAATAACACAAAAGGCCTTTGAAAAAAGTCATATGGAAACCTACTGTGATATTTTGAATAAGAATGGCCCCCATAGGCTCATATATTTGAATGCTTGGTCATTAAGAAGTGGCACTACTTGAGAGTCATTAGGAAGTATGGCCTTGTTGGAGTAGGTGTGGCTTTGTTGGAGGAAGTGGGGCTGGGCTTTGAGGTTTCAAAAACCCAAGCTAGGTACAGTGTCATACTTTTCTTGCTATCTGTGGATACAGGTGTAGAACTCTCAGCTACTTCTTCAGAACTAGTATGCCTATATGTTGCCATGCTCCTCATCAAGATGACAATGGAATAAACCTCTGAAAGTATAAGCAAACTCCAATTAAACATTTTCCTTTTAAAGAGTTGCCATGGTCATGGTGTCTCTTCACAGCAACAGAACACTGACTAAGACACCTACTTACTACTGTAGAAGATATACACACATACAGGCAGAGAAAGAGGGAGAAAGGTAGAATAAGTGAGAGATGAACACAGAGAGGGGGAGTATTAAAATGGAATTATCCTACAATGGAGCAACAATGCCACTACTGGATTCCAAAGATAACAAATAAAAAGCCCAGTCCTAGGAATATGTTACTTATTTTGGAGTTCTTAGTCAATGAGGTCACATAGATCCTCCCAAATTATAGGCTATTGACAATGCTATTATTTACCCTCTAGAACTTGGTGGTAAAACCCAGTTGCTGAAGGACACCACACACTTGAGTCATGGAACATGGATAAAATCAAGCTGGCACTGATATGGAAGGTTCATCCACAGTGGCTAGTTTTTGTAGTGCAAAAATTGTCTATGCACACTGCCAGGGGAGAAAAGTAGTCAAAAATCTTATTCAACTATGAACTCTACAAGCTACAATAATGACTGATCTGGCAAGATATGCCCCCTGGTGTAATAATGGCACAAATGTTATTGAAGTGACTGACTACTTTCTGCTTGGATCTAAGACCTGCTCCATGACATGGAACCATATCTGGCACTGTTAAAGGGTCCGAGAACTTGTGATTTGATAAGTTATAGGCCCTAGGGGAGGACTCAATACTATTATTTTGCTAAGTGGACACAGTATTAAAATGATTCCTAATGACTTATTGCTATACTCATAGCTCAGAGTATTTCTCAACCCTCATCAGAGAACTTTCTCCTTGCAGTAGATGGCAATACAGAGACCTCTGTGGTGGTTTGAAAGAAAATGGCCCCAAAAGGGAGTGGTACTATTAGGAGGTGTGTCCTTGTTGGACGAAGTGTGTCACCGTGGGGGCGGGTTTGAGGTCTCTTTTGCTCAAGCTTCCCTCAGTGTGACATTCAGTTGACTTCCTGTTGGATGCAAGATGTAGGACCTATTCCTCCAGCACCATGTTTTCATGCACACTGCCATACTCCCTATCATGATGATAATGGACTGAACCTCTGAAATTGTAAGTGAGCTACCCCAATTATCTCTTTTCTTTGTAAGAGTTGCTATGGTCATGGTGTCTCTTCACAGCAATAAATACCCTAAGAAAACTTCCAACTGGTCAACATGCAAAGAATAAGAGACTGTGGAATACTCAGCCTTAAGTGGGACATACATATCAAACCCCTCCTGTAGCTCATGGATTTTTATGGAAGATGGGGTGGAAAGATAGTAAGAGCCAGAGGTAGTTAATAACAACAAGGGGATAGTGTTTTCCAAATATACAGGGTAGTTACACATATGAACTCAAAGCCATTGTGAACAAGCGCAAGACCTTCACAAGATCCAGCCAGAAAAAATCCCAATATGGGAGGGGGGAATTGCGTGTAAAATCCCACCACTAGCTGATGAGCTTTTGGCATTAAATAACTGCTGGAAGAAGGAAAATCAGAAAATTTCATCTTTTTTTTTTTTTTTTTTTTTTTTGGTTTTTTCGAGACAGGGTTTCTCTCTGTAGCTTTGCGCCTTTCCTGGAACTCACTTGGTAGCCCAGGCTGGCCTCGAACTCACGGAGATCCGCCTGCCTCTGCCTCCCGAGTGCTGGGATTAAAGGCGTGCGCCACCACCGCCCGGCGAAAATTTCATCTTTAATGGAATAATATCTAGTAGGTTGAGCACAAACAGGGAAGGCCCGACTCCCAAGACTAGCTGAATAAATACAAGCTGGACTTGAAATGGAAAGAAAAGGAGAAACCTCAAAAGTTGGGTGGAAAGGTAAGGGAGAGTGGAGAGGGTAGTTATGGAAGGAGATGGGGGTGTGGGTGAAGATGTTCAAAATACATTATATGAAATTCTCAAAGAATTAATAAAATATGGTTTAAAATAATGTGGAAAGTAACAGACAAATACAACTGACATTTACCCCTGGTCTCCACATGTGTTATGCATAGGTGCACATATGCATGTACACACATACATGCATACCACATATATACTCACACAAACATTAAAAATAAAAAGATAAATTTCATGTTCATTTTTATATGGTTACTAGATCATGGAAAATAATACATGTGATTTTAATTTGTTGTGGTGGTATTGTGTTCCCCAATATGCTACAATTTGTGGTACACATCATATTTCCATTGGTCAGGGCTGGTCTAGAGGAAATAGCAAAGTGAGACATCAAAAGACTGTATGCATTTTAAAAAGTTGAGCTAACCTGCCTCAAGTATTACTCCATCCTAGTTTACCATATTGAACTACATTAAGTAGGTATTTCCTAATACCCAAAGGATATAAAATTCCTGAAAGACAGATTTAACTATACAAAAGAAGCTACAATTCAGTTGTTTTTAAGATGAACTACTGAGCTACCCTTTTTGTATAAAAATGCAGAGCATCAGAGGACTCAGGGGCACCTACTTAGTTGGAGATATATTCTCATAGAATACAGAATACATGGTCTTGAAAAATAGTAAATTCAATTATAGAAATCATTGTGATGTTATATTCCAAGTAGAAAGAAATGGGACACATCTGTATATTCAATTCCATTCCCAAGCGTCTTAGTTAAGGTTTTATTGCTGTGAAGAGACACCATGACTATGAAAACTCTTATAAAGGAAAATATTTAATTGGGACTGGCTTTCAGTTCAGAGGTTTAGTCCATTGTTGTCATGGCGAGAAGTATGGTGGCATGCAGGCAGACATGATGCTGGAGAAGTAACTGAGAGTTCGACATCTGTATCCAAAGGCAGCAGGAAGAGAATATCACATTGGGTGTGATTTGAGCATCTGAGACCTCAAAGCTCGCCCCCATTGACACACTTCCTTCAATGAGGCCACATCTACTCCAACAAGACCACACCTCCTAATAGTGCCGCTCTCTGTGAACCAATGGGGGTTATTTTATTCAAACTACCAGAACAAGCATTCATTTGTGAATATTTTTGCACAAATTAATAAGTCATTCTATTATATAGTCTCCTCATATGTTAACTGATGTTTTATAGAAGAGACTGCAGAATAAAAGGGTATGTATAACATTTTGAACTTGTTGAATGATGATATATTTCTCATAGTTTTCTGACCTTGATCCAAGAAAAGGGCTCCTTGGTACTCCAGGCATTGATTGATCCAGAATGATGAAGTCTGGCCAGGTTTGGAGCCCACTGTCCTTTGTCCAAAAAAGAAGAGAGAGATTATATTATTATATATACAAATGTATTTATCTTAAAAACTCTGGAACAATAGTATTATCTAGAGAAAGGTTAATATTAGTTGTGGAAGAGATAGAGAAATGCATAAAAGTTTTAAGTATGATAGCATTGATTACTATCTGAAGAACTTGTTTTTTGATGTTATATCCCATGTTCTATTTTTTTTTAGTGGCAGGACAGTACTGGGAAATGAACTTGGGCCCTTGCATGTGTTAAGCAAGTACTCTACCACTGAGGTATATATGCAATCTACAAGTGATACTATAATATTGCTTTATCATATAATGTACATTTATTATAGAAAAGTCAGAAAATTAAAAAATAGTAAAAATAAAAGAAATAAAAAGCATAGACTTTCTGTCCAGAAACTCTTTAAATAATACTCAAACCTCCTTTTTTTCTTTCTCCTTTAAAGTAGAGGTTTGACAAACTTTTTATGTCAACGGCTAGATAGCAAGTATTTTAAGAATGGCAGATTATTATTGGTGAGGATGTGGAGCAAGGGGAACACTCTTCCACTGTTGGTGGGAGTGCAAAATTGTACAGCCACTTTGGAAATCAGTATGGCGACTTCTCAGAAAATTGGGACTCAATCTACCTCAAGACTCAATGATACCACTCTTGTGCATATACCCAAGGGATGTTCAATCATACCACAAGGACACTTGCTCAACTATGTTCATAGCAGGATTATTTGTAATAGCCAGAACCTGGAAACTACCTAGATGGCCCTCAACCAAAGAATGGATAAAGAAAATGTGGTACATATACACAATGGAGTACTATTCAGCAGAGAAAAACAATGACATCATGAGGTTTGCAAGCAAATGGATAGAAATAGAAAATATCATCCTGAGTGAAGTAATCCAGACTCAGAAAGACAAACATGGTATGTACTCACTCATAAGTGGATAGTAGATGTAAAGCAAAGGATAATCAGACTACAACCCACAGTTCCAGAGAAGCTAGCTAACAAGGAGGATCCTAAGAGAAATGACTGGATCACCCTGGGAAGGGGAAATAGATGAGATCTCCTGAGTAAACTGGGGTTGATGCTGTGAATATATGTTGCTATGAGTGATTGATAAATAAAATGCTAATTGGTCAGTAGCCAGGCAGGAAGGATAGTGTAGGCGGGACAAGGAGAGAGGAGAATTCTGGGAGGTGGAAGGCTGAGGAGAGAGATGCTGCCAGCCGCTATGAGAAGCATGATGTAAGATACCGGTAAGCCACAAGCCACATGGCAAGGTATAGATTTATAGAAATGGGTTAATTTAAGATATAAGAACCGAGCTCCCATCCTGCCCCCGACTTCCCTTCTGGACCAGAGGTGAGTATCCGGGCCCAACCCGGACCCCAACCTTGGGCACCAGCCACTCCGGGAAGACCTGCCCAACTTGGCCCCAGGTTCTGGCCACCGGGCAGGTCCCCTTCTAGCCCCACCAGGAGCGATCCCCTTCTTCAAGTCCCCCGGCAGCCCCTGCAATCTCCATGCCCTGCCCCCACGCCCATCTGCCCGAGACCCCAGCCACTTCCTGAGACTTAGAGACCGGCCCCCAGCTCCCATCCTGCCCCCGACTTCCCTTCTGGACCAGAGGTGAGTATCTGGGCCCAACCCGGACCCCATCCCTGGGCACCAGCCACTCCAGGAAGACCTGCCCAACTTGGCCCCAGGTTCTGGCCACCAGGCAGGTCCCCTTCTAGCCCCACCAGGAGGGATCCCCTTTTCCAAGCCCCCCAGCAGCCCCTGCAATCTCCACGCTCTGCCTCCACACCCATCTGCCCGAGACCCCAGCCACTTCCTGAGACTTAGAGACCGGGCCCCAGCTCCCATCCTGCCCCCGACTTCCCCTCTGGACCAGAGACTTCCGGTCCAGATAAGAGCTTCCATCCTGCCCCGGAGTTCCCATTTGGACAAGAGAACTCCCATCTAGACAAGAGAGAGAGACTTCCTGAATCAGTCAGCTCTTTCTGAACCAAGTACACTGATAAGACCAAGAAGGAACCACAAGGAGATGGGCAGACGTCAAGGCAGAAGTACATACAACAAAATGAAGATCAATACAGCATCACCAGAACCTAGCCCACCTCCAACATCTAGACCTGAACATCAAAAATTGGAAGAAACAGAAGGAAATAGCCTTATGAGTAACATCATGAAGAAGGTAGAGGCTTGTGTAGAGGAAAAGACAAAAAAATGGGAAGAATGCTGTAAACAACTAGAGGAAAGGGCAAACAAACTAGAAGAAAACAATAAAGTCCTGGAAGAAAACAATAAAGTCCTGCAAGAAAACAATGAAGTACTGGAAGAAAACAATAAAGTACTAAAAGAAAATCATGAAAAAGCAATGAAACAAATAAAGGAAACAGTCCAAGACCTGAAAAGGGAAATTGAAAAAATAAAGAAGACACAAACAGAGGGAATGCTGGAAATAGAAAACCTGAGTAAAAGATTGGGAACTTCAGATGCAAGTATAACCAGCAGAATGCAAGAGATGAAAGAGAGGATCTCTGGCATTGAAGATATAGTAGAAGAAATAGTTTCATCAGTCAAAGAAAACGCTAAAGCCAACAAAGTCATGAACCAAAATGTCCAAAAAATTTGGGACACCATGAAAAGACCAAACCTATGAATTATAGAGATGGAAGAAGGTGAAGAATACCAACTCAGAGGCACAGAAAATATATTCAACAAAATTATAGAAGAAAGCTTTCCCAACTTAAAGAAGGAAATGCCTATGAAGATACAAGAAGCCTATAGAACACCAAACAGACTAGACCCCCCAAAAAAGTCCCCTCGATACATAATAATTAAACAACTAAATGTACAGCATAAAGAATATTAAGAGAAGCAAAGGAAAAAGGCCAAGTGACCTATAAAGGTAAACCCATCAGAATAACACCCGATTTCTCAATGGAGACTTTGAAAGCCACAAGGACCTGGACAGATGTAATGCAGACACTAAGAGACCATGGATGTCAGCCCAGACTAATATACCCAGCAAAACTTTCAATCATCATAGACGGAACGAACAAGACATTCAAAGACAAAGCCAGATTTAAACAATACCTATCCACAAACCCAGCCCTATAGAAAGCACTAGAAGGAAAATTCCAACCTAAGGAAGTCAGATACACACTCGAAAACACAGGCAATAGATAAAACCACAACAGTAAACCCCAAAGAAGAGAAGTACACACACACTACCACCAAAAATAACAGGGTTGAACAATCACTGGGCGTTAATATCCCTTAATATCAACGGACTTAATTCACCTATATAAAGACATAGGCTTACAGAATGGATACGAAAGCAGGACCCATCTTTCTGCTGCATGCAAGAAACACATCTCAAATTCAAAGACAGACACTACCTAAGAATAAAAGGCTGGGAAAAGACTTTCCAATCAAGTGGTCTTAAGAAACAAGTGGGGGTAGCTATCCTGATATCCAACAAAATAGACTTCAAACTAAAATCAATCAAAAGAAATCAAGAAGGGCATTACATCCTCATCACAGGAAAGATCCACCAAGATGAAGTTTCAATTCTGAACATTTATGCCCCAAACACAAGGGCACCCACATATGTAAAAGAAACATTACTAAAGCTTAAACCACATATAAAACCCCACACATTAATAGTGGGAAATTTCAACACCCCACTTTCACCACTGGACAGATCTCCCAAATCGAAACTTAACAGAGAAATAAAGGATTTAACTTATGTCATGACCCAATTGGACCTAATAGATATCTACAGAACATTCCATCCTAACAAGAAAGAATATACCTTCTTCTCAGCACCCCATGGAAGTTTCTCTAAAATTGACCACATACTTGGCCACAAAGCAAATCTCAACAGATACAAAACAATTGGAATAACCTCCTGTCTTCTATCAGACCACCATGGTTGAAAGTTAGATTTCACCACCAACAAAAACTACAGAAAACCTACAATCTCATGGAAACTGAATAATGCTCAACTGAATCACCAATGGGTTAAGGAAGAAATAAAGAAAGAAATTAAAGACTTCCTAGAGATCAACGAAAATGAAGACACCACATACCCAAACTTATGGGACACTATGAAAGCAGTGCTAAGAAGGAAATTCATAGCACTAAATGCCCACATAAAGAAGTTGGAGAAATCCTACACTAGTGACTTAACAGCACACCTGAAAGCCCTAGAACAAGAAGAAGCAAAGTCTCCTAGGAAGAATAGACACCAGGAAATTATCAAAGTGAGAGGTGAAATTAATAAATTAGATACTAAGAGAATAATACAAAAAATTAATGAAACAAAGAGTTGGTTCTTTGAGAAAATCAACAACATAGACAAGCCTTTATCCAAACTAACCAAAAGACAGAGAGAGAGAGAATCCAAATCAACAAAATCAGAAATGAAAAGGGGGACATAACAACAGACATTGAGGAAATCCAGAGAATTATAAGGTCATATTTCAAAAACCTCTACTCCACAAAACTGGAAAACCTAAAAGAAATGGACATTTTTCTGGATAGGTACCACATACCTAAGTTAAATCAAGACAAGATAAACTATTTAAATAGTCCAATAACCCCTAAGGAAATAGAAACAGTCATTAAAAGTCTCCCAACCAAAAAAAAGCCCAGGACCAGATGGTTTCACTGCAGAATTCTACCAGATCTTCAAGGAAGAGTTAATACCAATACTCTCTAAATTGTTCCACATAATAGAAACAGAAGGAACATTACCAATCTCCTTCTATGAGGCTACAATTACCCTGATTCCTGAACCAAACAAGGATGCAACAAAGAAAGAGAACTACAGACCGATCTCCCTCATGAACATTGATGCCAAAATACTCAATAAAATACTGGCAAACAGACTCCAAGAACACATCAGAACAATTACCCACCATGATCAAGTAGGCTTCATCCCAGGGATGCAAGGGTGGTTCAACATACGAAAGTCCATCAATGTAATACACCATATAAACAAACTCAAAGAAAAAAACCACATGATCATCTCACGAGATGCAGAAAAGGCATTTGACAAAATCCAACACCCTTTCATGATAAAAGTCTTGGAGCGATCAGGAATACAGGGAACATACCTAAACATAATAAAGGCAATTTACAGCAAGCCAACAGCCAACATCAAATTAAATGGAGAGAAACTCAAAGCAATTCCACTAAAATCAGGAACGAGGCAAGGCTGTCCACTCTCCCCATACTTATTCAATATAGTACTTGAAGTTCTAGCCAGAGCAATAAAACAACAAAAGGAGATTAAGGGGATACAAATTGGAAAGGAAGAAGTGAAGCTTTCCCTATTTGCAGATGACATGATAGTATACTTGAGTGACCCCAAAGATTCCACCCAGGAACTGATAAAGCTTATAAACACCTTCAGCAACATAGCAGGATATAAGATCAACTCAAAAAAATCAGTAGCCCTCCTATATACAATGGACAAAGAAGCTGAGAAGGCAATTAGAGATACATCACCCTTTACAATAGCCAAAAATGACATAAAATACCTTGGGGTAACACTAACCAAGCAAGTGAAGGACCTATATGACAAGAACTTTAAGTCCCTGAAAAAAGAAATTGAAGAAGATGTCAGAAACTGGAAAGATCTCCCATGCTCATGGATAGGCAGGGTTAACATAGTAAAAATGGCAATCTTACCAAAAAGCAACCTACAGATTCAATGCAATCCCCATCAAAATACCAACACAATTCTTCACAGACCTGGAAAGAATAATACGCAACTTCATATGGAAAAACAAAAAGCCCAGGATAGCCAAAAGAATCCTGTACAATAAAACAACCTCTAGAGGCATCACAATCCCTGACCTCAAGCTCTACTATAGAGCTACAGTAATAAAAACAGGTTGGTACTGGCATAAAAACCGACATGTGGACCAATGGAATTGAATTGAAACCCTGACATTAACCCACACACCTATGAACATATAATTTTTGACAAAGAAGCCAAAAGAGTACAATGGAAAAAAGAAAGCATCTTCAACAAATGGTGCTGGCATAACTGGATATCAACGTGTAGAAGGCTGCAAATAGATCCATGTCTGTCACTGTACACAAAACTTAAGTCTAAGTGGATCAAGGACCTCAACATAAATCCAGCTACTCTGAACCTGCTAGAAGAAAAAGTAGGAAGTAGTCTTGAACGCATTGGCATAGGAGATCACTTCCTAAATATAACACCAGTAGCACAGACACTGAGAGAAACAATCAATCAATGGGACATCTTGACACAGAAGCTTTTGTAGAGCAAAGGATATGGTCAATAAGGCAAAGCGACAGCCTACAGAATGGGAAAAGATCATCACCAACCCCACATCTGACAGAGGACTGATATCCAGAATATATAAGGAACTCAAGAAATTAGACATCAAAACGACCAACAGTCCAATTGACAAATGGGCTATAGAACTAAACAGAGAATTCTCAACAGAGGAAACTCAAATGGCTGAAAGACATTTAAGGAATTGCTCAACATCCCTAATCATCAGGGAAATGCAAATCAAAACAACTCTGAGATACCACCTTATACCTGTCAGAATGGCTAAGATAAAAAACACTGAAGACACTTTATGCTGGAGAGGATGTGGAACTAGGGGAACTCTCCTCCACTGCTGGTAGGAATGCAAGCTTGTACAACCACTTTGGAAATCAATATGACGCTTTCTTAGAAAATTGGGAATCAATCTCCCCCAAGATCCAGCTATACCACTCACTCTTGGGCATATACCCAAGAAATGCTCAATCATACCACAAGAGCACTTGCTCAGCTATGTTCATATCAGCATTGTTTGTAATAGCCAAAACCTGGAAACAACCTAGATGCCCTTCAACTGAAGAATGGATAAATAAATTGTGGCACATATACACAATGGAATACTACTCAGCAGAGAAAAACAATGACATCATGAGGTTTGCAGGCAAATGGATGGATCTAGAAAAAAATCATCCTGAGTGAGGCAACCCAGACTCAGAAAGACAAATATGGCATGTATTCACTCATAAGAAGATGCTAGATGTGGAACAAGGATGACTGGACTGCTACTCACATCACCAGTGAGTCTACCTGGAAAACGGGACCCCAAGAAAGATACGGAGAAATGGATGAGATCTACATGAACAGCCTGGACATGAGTGGGAACAATGAAGGGCGACGGTCGAGGGAAAGAGAGCGGGAGATCCTAGCTGGATCAAGAAAAGACAGGGAGAACAAGGAATAGGAGACCATGGTAAATGAAGACCACATGAGAAAAGGAAGAAACAAAGAGCTAAAGAGGCCCACAGAAATCCACAAAATACCCCCACAAAAAGACTGCTGGTAATGGTCGAGAGACAGCCGGGACTGACTTCCTCTGGTGATGGGATGGCCAAACACCCTAATAGTTGTGCCATAAACCCCATCCAAGGACTGAGGAATCTGGATGCAGACATCCACGGCTAGGCCCCAGGTGGAGCGCTGGGAGTCTAATTAGTGAGAAAGAGGAGGGTTTATATGAGCGAGAATTGTTGAAACCAAGGTTGGATAAAGCACAGGGACAAATAACCAAATGAATGGAAACACATGAACTATGAACCAAAGGCTGAGGGTCCCCCAACTGGATCAGGCCCTCTGAATAGGTGAGACAGTTGATTGGCTTGATCTGTTTGGGAGGCATCTAGGCAGTGATACCAGGTCCTGGGCTAGTTGCATGAGTTGGCTGTTTGAAACCTGGGACTTATGCAGGGACGCTTGGCTCAATCTGGTAGGAGGGGACTGGACCTGCCTGGACTGAGTCTATCAGGTCGATCCCAGTCCTCGGGGGAGACCTTGATCTGGAGGAGGTGGGAATGGAGGGTGGGCTGGGGGGAAGGGGAGGGGGGTAGGAAGAGAGAGAACAAGGGAATCTGTGGCTATTATGTAGAACTGAATAGTATTGTAAAATAAAAAATAAATAAAAAAAATTAAAAAAAAAACTAAAAAAAAAAGATATAAGAACCAATAGCAAGCACCCTGCTATGGCGATACAGTTTATAAGTAAGATGAGTCTCTGTGTGTTTACTTGGGGGACATAAATGGGAGAGATTTGTCCTGACGGCCAGCAGGTCAGGACACAAGAAAACTTCAGCTACAGGTTGAGGGGGTGCAATAGAGGGGATGGAAGGGGGGATGAGAACATGAGGGAATGGGATGGTCAAGCTGGAACAGGAACGGAGTGGGAGAGCAATGAAAGAGATACCTTGATAGAGGGAGACATTATGAGTTTAGGGAGAAAACTGGTGCTAGAGAAATTCCCAGGACTCCACAAGGATGACCTCAGCTTAGACTACTAGCAATAGTAGAGAGGGTGCCTGTGCTGGCCTACCACCCAGTAATCAGACCAGTGAATAATACCCTAACTGTCATCATAGAACCCTCATTCAGTAACTGATGGAAGCAGATGTAGGGATCCACAGCAAAGCACCAGGCCGAGCTCCTGGAGTCCAGTTGAGGAGAGGGAGGATGGATTGTATGAGCAAGGGGGGGGGTCAAGATCATGATGGGGAAATCTACAAAGACAACTAAACCAAGCTCATGGGAACTCAGAAACTATAGACCAACAACTGTGGAGCCTACAGGGGATCAGACTAGGCCCTCTGCATGTAGGAGACAGCTGTGTGGCTTGGTCTTGTAACATGAATTGCTAAATGGTCTTATTAATTAAAAAAACCAAAACCCTGGAGCCAGATATTGGGATGAAAGCTGAAAGATCAGAGAAACAGAACAAGCCACAGCCAATGTCACCTTACCAACTGGTCAGCCTCAAGAGAGACTTCCTGTTTACTCACACCTTATATACATTTCTGTGTCCTGCCCTCTTCCTTCCTTCCTAGTGCTGGGATTAAAGTTGTGTGTCCTTCCCAAATACTTGGTAGCAAAGGCATGAGATCTCAAATGCTGGGATTAAAGGCATGTGCCACCACACCTGGCTCTGTTTCCAGTGTGGCCTTGAACTCACAGAGATCCATGCCTCCCAAGTGATAGGATAAAGGGTGTGTACCACCACTGTCTGGCCTCTATGTCTAATCTAGTGGCTGGCTCTGTCCTCTGATCCCCAGATAAGTTTATTAGGGTACACAATATATTGGGGTACATACAATATCACCACATGGTCTATTTGAGAGACCCCTGGCAGTGGGATCAGGATCTATCCCTGGTGCGTGAGTTAGCTTTTTGGAGCCCATTCCCTATGGTGGGATGCCTTGTTCAGCCTTATGCAGGGGGTGGGGGGGTTGGTCCTGCCTCAAATGAATGTACCAGGCTTTGCTGATGCCTCATGGGATGCCTTTCCCTTTCGGAGGAGGGGATGAGGGGTGGATCAAGGTGGGAGAGGACTGGGGGAAGAGTAGGAGGAGGGATGAGAGGGGGATCTGTGGTTGGTATGTAAAATGAATAAAAAATTTCTTAAAGAAATAAAAAAGAAAGGCAGATTATATGGTCTCTGTTTTAGCTACATAACTGCCATTGTAGTTATAGATGCTATGTAAATGAGTGGGTATGACTGTGTTGCAAAATAAGATCTTTTAATGGATACTTCAATTTGAATTTTATAATTTTAACATGTCATGAAACTTTTTTAAAGTCATTTAAAAATGAAAAAGATGGACTAGTGAGATGCCTCTGTAACACAAATCTTAAAAAGTCTTATTAATAGCAAACCAGAACCAGATATTGGGGTGATAGCTGAGAGATCAGAGAGACAGAGCAAGCCACAGCCAACTTCACCTCACCAACTCCTCAGCTAATCCTGTTTCCTTAAACTGGAAGCCTCTGAGTCCTCATCCAAATGGATCTCAGTTGAATTGCTGCTAAAAAACCTAAAAGCTTAAAAAGCCTAAAGGCCTCTAGTTCCTGGTCCTCATGCCTTATATGCCTTTCTGCTTTTTGCCATCACTCCCTGGGATTAAAGGTGTGTGCCACCACACCTGGCTCTGTTTGTAGTGTGGCCTTGAACTCACCGAGATCCAGATGGATCTCTGCCTCTAGAATGCTAGGATTAAAGGCATGTGCTACCATTGCCTGACTTCTATGTTTAATATAGTGGCTGGATTTTTCCTCTGATCCTCAGATAAGCTTTATTAGGATGCACAATATATTGGGGAACACAATATATCACCACATGTTTCAGTGAGTAAAATTGTTTGCCATTAATGTTGATGACTTGAATTTGATCTACATATCAGGAGAGAAAAGACTTATGTAGACTGTCTTCTGACTTCTATATGTGCACACAGACATGTGCATGCACATACACGCATACATAAATAAGGATAATAAATTTTTTAAATGGAAAAGTTAACTATTTGGGAAGAGGAAGCTGACTGGAAAGTGGGAAGAGGAGTATCAGAGGGTAAGAGGTGGCAGTGATTAGAATCAAAGTATATTATATTCAAATAGGAAAACAAAAATGTCACAATGAAATTTATACTTTTAGATAATATACACTAAAAATGAAATATTATTCTTAACTCACATATGAAAATAGTTAATGGGCCTATAGACAATGATCTGCAAATTCTTATTCTAGAATAATGTGTGAGAATTTTCTATAGACTCTATTCAAGCTTTACTACCACTGTTCAGAAGAAAGTGTAGCTTCCTACTATGCACAGTAGAATGAACCCATGGGAGCAGTAGGGAGGATATTTCAGGAGTTAATGTCATTGCCCAGGTAAGAAATAAAAGTGCCTGAATTAAGATGGTCACAGTGGGAAATGGAAAGGGTACAGACTTGAGAGAAATCTACTGAGCAGAAGTAGGGAAAACATGGAGAAGGCTTAAGAGATGACTTAGCAGTTAAGAGCACTTGCTGCTCTTCCAGATGAGCCAGGTTCAATTCCCAGCACCCACAAGGCAGCTCACAACCACCTGTAACTCCAGTTCCAGGGAATTCTATGCCATTATCTGGCCTCTGCGGGCACCAGGCATGCCAGTGGTGCACAGGTGTATATGCAGGGAAATTATATATATAATTTTAAAATAATGTAAAAAAGAGAGAAAAGCATGGAAGGAAGTAGATTGGTTACTTGAAACTCTCCAACAGAAATGAAAAAAAATCAGCTCAGATTCTTATAGCAAGAATAACAGTATTTACCATAGTGTCCAGAAGCTGTAATCTGAAAATCCCTGATGCTTCCAGAAGCCATTCCCAGGGGAATCTGACACCCTGAAATCAAACATAGACGCTAGAAATGACACAGAACCCATGAAAACAAGGATAAACTATAATATTTAGGTAGGTGGTGGTTCTTTTACTTGTTTAAAGTTATATCCCCAAACTCTTCCATGTGAAGTTTGTAAGTTATCTTTGGTTAACTGAATTAAAATTAAGTCCCAAAATCTACTACTGTGAAATTGAAGACTGTTTAACCACCACTTTGTTAAATACCACAGATCCATATTCAAAGGGTCCAAAGCTTCTATCTCCTCCGAGGACTCTGATGGTTTCTACCAGCAACATTCATTTTAAATTTAATAATAATATAAGCTTGTATTTATTTCCTGATAAAGACAACCACTTCAAGCAGGAGGAAAGTTGTGTAGAAATAGACGGACTAGTTTGTGAGCTTCTACCCACAGTTACTCACACTTGTTGTATACTAGAAAAAGAGTGCTCATTCCAGCCTGTAAGTGCTTGCCAATAAGACATTCTACTCGCCAAATTCCAGCTCTGGATGGTAGCATTTCCACTGTCTCAAAAACTCCTTTTAAAATCAAAAGGAACAAAAATTATTTTTCATTAAAAATGAGTATGAAATACATTGGCTTATTTATAATATGTGTCATCACAATGAGCTACCAAATTCAGCTCCATCATTCTCAGACATCTCAAGTGCATCTTTGCTCTGAAAAATTCATGGGAGCACTTCACCAACTGGTCCACATCTCCAAGGCCCCTCTCTGCAATCACAGGAATGGCTTTCCCAATGTTGCATCCTGGCTGGAAAATGCCTCCATTGGGATAAATGTCAACATGTCCTACTAGTTTCTGGATCTCAATACTTCAGCCAGGTGACCCTCTGGTGAATGTGTGTAAGACATCCACGAAGTCTGCATCATCAGAAAAAAGGCGACTGGGGACCTCTGTATACTCAAAGTTAGGCCTGGCTGGATCCAAGCCAGTGATTCTGTTACCTTCTTGTTGGTCAGACTTCCTGCCACCCCAGCAGCGAGGGCTCTGAGGCTATACCCCAACAGGTGGACATTGTCCATGGGGTAGTTAAATTCTTCCTCCATCCAGTTGATGAACCTGGCCACATCATTTCCCACCAGCTTGGTGTAGCCAGCAGACACTGGATAATGTTGCTGGGCCCGATATAGCCAGTCCACTACAATAATGTTGGAGTCAGGTTCTCTCTTGCACAGGGTGGCCACAAGTTTGGGCACCCAACTCTCATACATTCCTGTCACAATCCAGCCATAGATCACCATGAAGGTCTTGCTGCTGTGCTTGAAGTGGCAGTCAGACTCGATTCCTCCTCCTTCTCCCAGGAATTCTGCCCCTTCCAGCTGCCCTGCCCTCCCCCTTTAAAGGCTGACTTGCCCTGTGGAGCTCTACTGTGCTCCAGCCCTCTGGGGCCTCTTGCTCAATCCCTTGCTACTTGGATCGACTCCCTCCTGCTAGCCCGCACCCCGCATTTCCTGCAGCAGAAGGATGCACCAGGAGATGGAGAGCAAAGCCCTGCTCCTGGTGGCCCTGGGAGTGTGCCTTCCATGGAGGGGTGGCTGCAGCAGACAAGGGAAGAGATTTTGCAGACACTGAAAGTAAATTTGCCCTAAGGACCCCTGAAGACACAGCTGAGGACACTTGTCATCTCATTCCTGGAGTAGCAGAATCTGAGTCTGACCTGATGTCGCAGATTTCGTGGATGTCTTACACACATTCACCAGAGGGTCAGCTGGCTGAAGTACTGGGATCCAGAAACCAGTAGGACATGTTGACATTTATCCCAATGGAGGCACTTTCCAGCCAGGATGCAACATTGGGAAAGCCATTCCTGTGATTGCAGAGAGGGGCCTTGGAGATGTGGACCAGTTGGTGACGTGCTCCCATGAACACCCAAGTCCTCTGCAAGAATACTAGCACTCTTAACCACTGAGCTATCTGTCCAGCTTCTCTCCTCCCTCCAACTTCCTACAACTTGAGATCCCTTTACCTAGTACCGTGGATCCAAGATGATCTTACTATGATTTCTCTTCCCCTTAAAGGTTACATATGGCCAATAGTAAAGACACATATAGGATTTTTTGATATAGAAATATAGGATATAGATATGATAGGATGAAAGGGGAGATTATTGAATCTACTTTTAAAGAGCAACAACTTGTTTAAAATGTTTTACATTGCTATAGATTTTAGTTTATTGATACAAATTTAAAGTTAATTTTGTTATGCTGTATGTATATTTCTACTCTTGTTTAAGGTATTATGTTTGTGCAGCTCATTTAAATTGTAATGGATAATTAAAAAATACAGATTAATAGTTAATCATCTATGACAGTCAAACTTACAGTCATGTTAGTTTAGTTTTCTAGGTATACGTACATACACTTCAGATAGATAAGTAATCTTCAAACCCTTCAAAGACCTACATAATATGGCATTTAAAATGTTTTAAAAACTTAGACTTTCTGGACAATGAGACACATCTGCTCATGGCAGCACCGATTTTCTTCAAAGAGAAAGATGGGTGTTCATGGGAGCACGTCACCAACTGGTCCACATCTCCAAGGCCCCTCTCTGCAATCACAGGAATGGCTTTCCCAATGTTGCATCCTGGCTGGAAAGTGCCTCCATTGGGATAAATGTCAACATGTCCTACTGGTTTCTGGATCCCAGTACTTCAGCCAGCTGACCCTCTGGTGAATGTGTGTAAGACATCCACGAAATCTGCGACATCAGGTCAGACTCAGATTCTGCTACTCCAGGAATGAGATGACAAGTGTCCTCAGCTGTGTCTTCAGGGGTCCTTAGGGCAAATTTACTTTCAGTGTCTGCAAAATCTCTTCCCTTGTCTGCTGCAGCCACCCCTCCATGGAAGGCACACTCCCAGGGCCACCAGGAGCAGGGCTTTGCTCTCCATCTCCTGGTGCATCCTTCTGCTGCAGGAAATGCGGGGTGCGGGCTAGCAGGAGGGAGTCGATCCAAGTAGCAAAGGATTGAGCAAGAGGCCCCAGAGGGCTGGAGCACAGTAGAGCTCCACAGGGCAAGTCAGCCTTTAAAGGGGGAGGGCAGGGCAGCTGGAAGGGGCAGAATTCCTGGGAGAAGGAGGAGGAATCGAGTCTGACTGCCACTTCAAGCACAGCAGCAAGACCTTCATGGTGATCTATGGCTGGATTGTGACAGGAATGTATGAGAGTTGGGTGCCCAAACTTGTGGCCACCCTGTGCAAGAGAGAACCTGACTCCAACATTATTGTAGTGGACTGGCTATATCGGGCCCAGCAACATTAACTATGTCAGGTGGCCCACAACTACCTGCAATTACAGTTCCAGGGGTTCTGATGACCTCTTCTGGTCTTCGTGGGCACCAGGCATGTATATGTGCATACCAACAGAGACACAGACACAGACACAGACACACACCCACACACACAGACATACACAAATATACTGTTTAAAAATAAAATTGTATTTTGATCAACACTTTAATTTTTTTAGTATTCAATGTGATATCATTAAATTCTTATATATATATTTTTTTCAATTTTATAATTAATTTAATTTTTCATATCAGCCACAGATTCCCCTGCCCTCCCTCCTCCCACCCCACCGCCCTCCCCCCAACCAAACCCCCCATTCCCATTTCCTCCAGGGCAAGGACTCCCATGGGGATTCAGCTCAGCCTGGTAGATTCAGTTGAGGCAAGTCCAGTCCCCTCCTCCCTTCACCAGGCTGAGCAAAGTGCCCCTGCATAGGCCCCAGGCTCCAACCAGCCAGCTCATGCACTAAGGACAGGTCCCAGTCCCACTGCCTGGGTGCCTCCCAAACAGTTCAAGCTAATCAACTGTCTTACTTATCCAGAGGGCCTGATCCAGAAAGTTCTAGAGAGGTCCCCAGAAATCCACAAAGATACCTCCACAATAGACTACTGGCAATGGTCGAGAGAAAACCTGAACTGACCGACTCTGGTGATGGGATGTCCAAACACCCTAACTGTCATGATAGAACTCTCATCCAATGACTGATGGAAGCTGATGCAGAGATCTATGGCCAGGCCCCAGGTGGAGCTCTGGGAGTCCAATCAGCAAGAGAAAGGATGGATTGTATGAGCGAGAGATGTTGAGACCATGATTGGAAAAAGCACAGGGACAAATAGCCAAACTAGTGGAAACACATGAACTATGAACCAATAGCTGAGGAGCCCCCATGGATCAACACTTTAATTAGTGCCTCACCAATATATTGGTTACATACATAAACAAATCAGTCTTGATAACTACTAGAATTTGAGGGGAAAAATGATAAAAGATTCTTAGGAAAGTACTATATGGTACTTATTCATTTCTAGGAGTTTTTATATACCTAAAATTATCTTGTTCATTTGCTAATTTATTTCTCTCTGTGTACAGGATAAAATTACTTGAAAAAGTAAGGGATTGGGCTGGAGAGATGGCTCAGCACGTAAGCACACTGGCTGCTCTTCCAGAGGTCCTGAGTTCAATTCCCAGCAACCACATGGCATCTCACAACCATCTATAATGGGATCTGATGCCCTCTTCTGGAGTGCAGGTATACATGCAGACAGAGTACTCATATACATAAAGTACATAAATAAATCTTTTTCTTTAAAAAAAGTAAGGGATTTCAGAAAGGAGCTTCTCTGCTTTGTTATTGATTCTATCGTCAGTACTAAGACCATTTAAAGTAAGTATTCAATACATACAGTAGGTAGAAAAAAAAACTATCTCATACCTGGGTAGAGGTTGTACACTGCCATTTTGTACTCCTCTTTTTTCCGTAGAGTGAACACATGTCCACTGAAATGAATAGACTGGATGTTCTCATTGCTGCCCATGCTGAGAAGATACCAACGAATTCTTTGATCTTGAGCCATTACTAAGCCTGGTAGGGTATCCATCACATAACCATTGATTGCTGGAGAAGAACAAAGAGAAAATTATCAAAATGTATCACCAAAGTTTCCTTCCTTTTTATCAACAGAAAATCCTGATATCCATCAGGATTTCACTTCTCATTACTGTTCAAATATCTGGCTCAAAGATCATTTGAAAAAGTACACACTATATTTCATAAAGAATAATATTTATGTATCGATTATGTTACCATGGAAGCGATAATTATTTTTCAAAGTGGGGTCTTCTATCTGGATATTGCAGGGTTTCTTGCAGTTCCTTTCCACATTTTCAGTAAAGTACCAGCTCTTGGTCTCATCAAAGATAGTGAAAAACAGAGCAAATTCCTGTACTGACACTTGTCTTCCATGAGCAGGATTCAGTGTGTTCGTGTGGCAAATCAGAAGGGGTCCAATCAATCCTGAGTGCATATCTCTTTCCTAGAGTTCCCAGGAGGACATTAATTGTATTAGTGTAAGTTCTCTCTTATCAACTTGTATGCCAAAATAGCATTTATTCTCTGCAATGGATTCCAGAGTGATATTTCTTTTTTTTTTTTTTTTTGGTTTTTCGAGACAGGGTTTCTCTGTGTAGCTTTGCGCCTTTCCTGGAGCTCACTTGGTAGCCCAGGCTGGCCTCGAACTCACAGAGATCCGCCTGCCTCTGCCTCCCGAGTGCTGGGATTAAAGGCGTGCGCCACCAACGCCCGGCCAGAGTGATATTTCTAACACAGAAAAATGACATCACTTCCCTCACTTTAAAACTTCTCATTGTGCTTAGGATAAATAACAAAATTCTTAGCATAGAAGATAAAAACCAGGCTGGAAAATGGTTCAGTGGTTAAGAGCACTGGCTATTCTTCCAGAAAATCTGGGTTCTATTCCCAGCACTCACATGGCAGCTCACAACCATTTCTAACTCCAGTTCCAAGGACTCCAAAGCTTTCTTCTGACCTCCAGAAGCACCAAGCATGCACATGATGCACAGATATGCACACAGGCAAAACACCCATATCCATAAAAAAGATAAAAGCCATTTCTTTTAAGTGATAATATGACTATCCCAATAAAGAGCCACTTACAAGATCAACATCAGAGAAATAAGCCCAGGCCTTGCAGTCAAACTCATCTTCTGTGGGTGCCATATGATGTTGTACTTTCCAAAAATAAATTTTTGTTTCATTAGGCTTGACAAAGTTTCTTCTAGGTTCTTCTCCTTGTCTCTGATTTTCCTTATAAGAAATAAGGCTAGAATAGAAGGAGTAGGGGCGAGAGGCCTGGTTTTTGAAAGTTACCTGAAGAGGAAAAAAAAAAAAAACTCAGAAAGAAATTTTTTTTAGAATAATAAAATCCTAAAGAGTTATAAAGTTTTATATTTGTTTCCCTCTATCTTTTGGTCTTTATTCAATTTTTATTACCTTAGACTTTAAGAAGAAAGTTACGAGAAAAATTTAAATTCTAATTTTATAATATAAAAATTATGAAGGAGAAAATTTTTAAGCACTTAAAAGTAATTCAAAAGTAGGGGCTGGAGAGATGGCTCAGCGGTTAGGAGCACTGGCTGCTCTTCCAGAGGTCTTGAGTTCAATTCCCAGCAACCACATGGTGGCTCACAACCATCTGTAATGAGATCTGGTGCCCTCTTCTGGCCTGCAGGCATACATGCAGGCAGAACACTGTATACATAATAAATAAATCTTAAAAAAAAAAAACTATAAAAAAAAAGTAATTCAAAAGTAAACAGAAAATGTCACTATAACTTCAGAAGTGACTACTTAAGATTTGCCATAACAGATACCAAGATGGATGTGTATTATTTTTTAAAAATTTTATTTATTTTAAACAGTTCTTTGAGATTTCCAAACAACGTATTTTGATTATATTTACCTCCATTTTTCTTCCAGATCAAACCCTACATCCTTACTCCCCAAATTTGTGTCTTCTTTAAAAAAATATGCTTTTTAAATTTAAAAACCTATGCATATTTATCATAGAACACATGCAAAGTAAAATAAATTCCAAGTCAGAAAGAAACGTATCTACAATCCCATAGCTTTAGATGCTTCTATATCTTTACTATCAGCCAGCTGGGAAAATAAATGGAATAAAAAACTTTGATCTTTTTCTTAAAGTGCACCAAAAATTACTCACAATTTTACAGGAGTTATTGAGAGATGGTTAAATAATTGAATATAAAAATGAATCTATAAAAAAAATATTTAAAACTCTTCTGGGTAGAGAGAAATTTTTGTGAATATAAAAACAATGAAAATGTCAAAGAGGAAAGTTTTATGAGTTGCTATCTAAAAAACTTATTTTAAAAAAATCATATGAAGTTAAGAGACAGTAAACTTAGGAAAATATTTTCAATTAAAATTATTACTGGTCAGTATCTAATATGTAAGGTAATATTAATAAAATTATCTCCTCCCAAAAGACAAATTTATAGAGGACATTAACAGAGAATTCATAGTTCCTGTATAGTACAGTTCTAGAGTTCTATCCTAGGAAAAGGAAAACAATTATTTATAAATAGAAAAAAACAAAGCTGGGTGTGGTGGTTTGAATAGGAATGGCCCCTATAGACTCATGTGTCTGAGTGCTTGGCCCATAGCGGATGGCATTATTAGGGGTTGTGGCCTTGATGAAGGAAGTGTGTCACTGTGGAGGTGGGCACTGAGGTCTCATATGCTCAAGCTAGGGTTAGTATGTCAGTCTCCTTCTGCTGTCTATGGATCATGATGTAGCTAGCACCCACAGCTTCTACTCCAGCACCATGTGTGCCTGTATACTGCCATGTTTCCCACCATGATGATAATGGACTAAACCTCTGAAACTGTAAGCCAGCCCCAATTAAATTTTTTTTAAAATATTTATTTATTCGTTTATTAATAGATAAATGTTCTGCCTGTATATATCCCTGCAAGCCAGTAGAGGGCACCAGAACTCATTACAGGTGGTTGTGAGCCACCATGTGGTTGCTTGGAATTGAACTCTGGACCTTTGGAAGAACAGCCAGTGTTCTTAACCTCTGAGCCATCTCTCCAGCCCTAAATGTTTTCATTTATAAGAGTTGCTGTGTTTGTGGTTGTACAAGGTATAGTTAAATCATGTTAGGCATAATTATGATCTTGTTAAATATATAATACATTTGCAGTTGTATGTGGGATAGTGATGTTTAGGCATTATGACCTGGTTATTGTTTTCATTTGGAAATTAATCATTACATAAGGAGATATGATTGTGTGTCAAGTTGACAAGGTGTGGACTTGTGATGGCTATTCTTGGTTGTTAACTTGAATATATCTAGAATGAACTACAGTCCAAAAATGGAGGGCACACCTTTGATCTGGATCATGAGGTGGGAGGATAACACACCTTTGATCCAGATCTTGAGGCTGGAAGACATGCCTTTAATCTGGGTCACACCTTCTGCTAGAAGCCTATATAAGGACATGGAAGAAGGAATGTTTGGTTCTTTGTCTGCTTGCCCTCGCCTTGTCAGCACATTCATTCCTTCATTGGCATTGGAGCATACCTCTTTGTGATTCCAGCATATACAGACCAGCTGAGACACTCAGCCTTGTAGGACTAAGCAACTACTAGATTCTTGGATTTTCCATTCACAGTTAACCATTGTTGGATTTGTTGGACTGCAGTTTTAAGTTATTCCAATAAATTCCCTTTATATATAAATTTATATATTCATTCCATAAGTTCTGTGACTCTAGAGAACCTTGACTAATACACTGGGTATGATGGCATTCACTTTTCATCATAATGTTCAAAAGGCAGAGACAGGAGGATCTCTGTGAGTCTGGGGCCAGACAAGTCTACCTAGTGAGTTTCAGGTCAGCCAAGGTGTGGTTGTTCGAATAAAAATGGCCACCATAGTTCCACAGGAAGTGGAACTATTAGGAGTTGTGGCCTTGTTGGGGTAGGTGTGGCTTTGTTGGAGGAAGTATGTCACTACAGGCTGGGCTTTGAGGTGTTAAAAGTCCATGCCAAGCTCAGTGTCTCTTTGCTTGTGGATCAGTATGTAGCTCTCAGCTAACTCTCCAGCACCATGCCTACAAATGCCTGCTGCTATGTTTCCCACCATGATGATATAGAAATAAACCTGTATAAGAAAGCTCCCCCTCAGTTAAATGCTTTCTTTTATAAAAGTTGCTTTGGTCATGGTGTCTCTTCACAGAAACAAAACATTGACTAAGACACAAGGCTACATTGTGAGATACTGTCTCAAAGAAACAAAGAAAAGGAAAAAGGAAATGATCTCAAAGGTTATTAAATGTACATGGTTAAGTAACCTATGGTCCCAACAATTCATGTAATAGAATATCATGTAGTCATTCTTTTTTGTTGTTTTGTTTTTTGAGATAGAGCCTATGTTACCTTGGCTATCCTTAAATTCCCTACATAGACCAGGTTGAACTCAAACTCATAGAGATCCACCTGCCTCTGTCTCTGCCTCCTGAGTGTGGGAGTGAGAGTTGGGGGAGGGTTAAAGGCATATGCAACCATGCCCAGACACATAGTCCTTCTCTCTTACTTAGGAAGTGTTTGAATGATGTAAAATGTTTATTGAATACATAATTAAAAAGAGACAGAATTACATATATTACATATGGTATAATTTCTAATACATAAAGATAAAAATCAGGCAACAGATAAGGAATATACATTAAAATGATAATTAAAGGATTATATTCAACTTCTTTTTTTTTTTTTTTTTTTTTTTGGTTTTTTTGAGACAGGGTTTCTCTGCGTAGCTTTGCGCCTTTCCTGGAACTCACTTGGTAGCCCAGGCTGGCCTCGAACTCGCAGAGATCCGCCTGCCTCTGCCTCCCGAGTGCTGGGATTAAAGGCGTGCGCCACCACCGCCCGGCATATTCAACTTCTTAACTTTTATGTACTTTAATTTTTTTCAGATGGTAGAACACATTATTTTTCCCACTGGTGTATATTAGTTTTCCCATTGGTGTATATTCATTGTACATAGTACTGTGTTACACAAGGGTATTTTCATACATGTACATAATGCAGTTTGAACATATTCATCACACAGTCCTCTACCTTCTCCTTTTCCTCCTCTCTCTCATTAGTTATTTTTGTTCCTATAGACCAGGTGTGTTCAGCCTTTTCACACTATGACATGATGTTATCTACTAACATTCACAATGAAGAATTGTACAACTGAATTTCAAAATAAATGCAAAAAAAACCCCTCCATAATGTTTTAAGTAAATTTGTGATTTTGTGCTAGGACACACATATCTATATTTGGTTGCATGTAGTTTGCAGGCTGTAGGTTGGACCTAGACTAGTGGTTGTCAACTTTTCTAATGCTTTGATCCTTTAATATAGTTCCTCATGCTGTGGTGATCCCCAACCATAAAATTATTTTTGTTGCTACTTCATAACTCTAATCTCACCATGGTTATGAACTGTAATGTAAATATCTGTGTTTTCTGATAGTCTTAGGTGACCCTGTGAAAGAGTCATTATACTTCCCCAAGAGGTCTTGACCCACAGGTTGTGTACCTCTGGCCTAGCCTGTTTAACTTTCATACCATATGTACATATATTATTTTTATAATCAGAAGCAAACTAAATATATAGAATTTTTGTAATTCCATTGTCCTTAACTTACCATAATATTGTCTTCAACTTCTGCTCTTATATATGGTCCCAACAACCCCAAATGTTCATTTAGTTCTCCCCGGTACAAGGGTTGACTAAAGGAGCCATCAGTAAATTCTTGAAAAACTACTTTCTTGAACTGAGGTGCATTGCCACTTTGATGCCTGGAGAAAAAGCAGAAGAAAAGCAGTACTTTGATAGACCCACGAGGAAGGATGCCTCACACTTTTGCTTTCCCTGTATTTGAGATATGCTTAATAAAATTGATGATAGATGGTAAATGCAATGGTGTAGGGAGGAAAGAAAGAGATATGAAAGATAATTTTCAGGAGTGAAGGAGGTGGCTCAATTGGTAGAGTGCTTACCTAGCATGCCAGAAGCCCTGGGTTCCATTTCCGGTACAGCATAAACTGGGTATGGTGGCTGTAACTCCAGCACCCAGAAGGCTGAAGCAGAAGAATCACTACAAGCTTGATCTACACAGCAAATTTGAGAATAGCCTTAGGTACCTAAGTCCCTTTTACAAGAAAAAAAATAATCTTCAGGTTTCTAGTTTGAACAAGTAAGTGTATGGTGATGCAGTTTTTCAAGATGGATAGTGCTTGAGGAGTAGGTTTTGGTTTTGGTTATACACAACACTATGTGTACTGAATTGGCAAATGCCAAATATTTAGAAGTCAGCAGTTTACAAAAATTTATGTCATTATTTTATTAGATAGCTAAGAAATAATTTGCATGGTTGTAGTGGTTTGAAAGAAAATGGCCCCTAAAGGGAGTGGCACTATTAGGAAGTGTGGCCTTGTTGGAGTAGATGTGCCCTTATTGGAGAAAGTGTGCTGTGGGACAGTCTGTATGTCAAATTGCTCTGATTGGTCAATAAATAAAACACTGATTGGCCAGTGGCCAGGCAGGAAGTAGGTGGGACAAGGAGAGAGGAGAATTATGGGAAGCAGAAGGCGGAGGCAGAGAGACACTGCAGCCGCCGCCATGACCAGCAGCATGTGAAGACGCCAGTAAGCCACCAGCCATGTGGCAAGGTACAGATTTGTGGAAATGGATTAATTTAAGATATAAGAACAGTTAGCAAGAAGCCTGCCACGGCTATACAGTTTATAAGCAATATAAGTCTCTGTGTTTACTTGGTTGGGTCTGAGCAGCTGTGGGACTGGTGGGTGACAAAGATTTGTCCTGACTGTGGGCAAGGCAGGAAAAATCTAGCTACAAAAGTGTGTCACTGTTGGGGTGGGCTTTGAGACCTATGCTTAAGCTACATCCAGTGTTACAGTTCACTTCCTGCTGCCTGCTGATCAAGATGTAGAACTGTCAGCTCCTTCTCCAGCACCTTGCTTGCCTGCATGCCACTATGCTCCCTGCCATGATAATAGACTAAACTTCTGAAACTGTAAGCTAGCCTCAATTAAATGTTTTCCTTTATAAAGTTGCCATGGTCATGGTGCCTTTTCACAGCAATTGAATCTCTAGCCAAAATAATGGATAGCCACTCCATCTCCTTTGAAATATTCTCTTAGGACTTTATTTACTTATTTATTTGTTTGTTTGTTTACTTATTTATTTAAATTCCCTAAAAGCAGGGGGTTTTGTCTATTTTGTCTACTGCTTCATTCCCAGTAGTTGGAACAGTATCTAATACAAGGCACATATTCACAATTTATAATGGAATGTTGAATAAATGTAGGCCTCAAAAAAACCCCAAATATAAGAGATACAAGTTTCTATTCTTTGGATCTCTTTTAAAAATTTAAAAATAACAGCTTAAAATTCTGAACTGAAACATACACATAAATGTCTTTCATTGAGAAATGCAGACATCTCCCAGAAAACTATATATCCCTTTCTACTCATACCCTGCTATCTCTCCACTAAAGGTAACCACTCTTCTGATATTTATAATAATCTTATTTCTTTGCTTTTCTATAAATGTATCTCTTCTAATCATACTTTCTTAAAAATTGTTCAGTTTTGCTTGTTTTTTAACTATATAAGGTGCAACAGTATACATATCCTTGTTTTTCTTTCACTAAGCATTATAATTGAGACATTCATCTATGTTGTAGTTATAGCTTATGTATTCTCTGTTATTCACTGTTGTATTCCATAAGATTAACATACTCCAATTATGGGCATATGAGTTATTATTAAATTTGGGACTTGCAAATAGTCCTGCAAATGAACCTTCTGGCATGTCTTTAGTGAACAAATACATGTATTTCCTTTGGTCACACATGCAGGAACTGAATTGCTGACAGGCATATTTTAGGCTTTGTAGATACTGCTACACTGCTTTCTAAATCAGCTGGTTTATTTTCCATTTTTAACAACAATAAAATGTGGAAGTTCCATTTGCTTCAAATTTCCAAAACACTTGACCACACTTTTACATTTCATTCATTCTGGTGGTTGCACAATAGTGTCTCATTGTGGTTTTATTTTACATTTCCATGATCAATAAAGTGGTGTGTTTTTCCATTCTATAGTTAATATCCTCATTCTTTTGGCATACTTTTTGATGCAAAACATCAAGTTCATAATTTTATTCTTTTTAATTATTTTTAAAGATTTCTTTATATTTATGTACATATATGTCCATGTGTGTATGTTATATGCATATCAGTGTCCATGGAGGTCAGGATAGGCTGTCAGAACTCCTGAAACTGGAGTCACAGGCAGTTGTGAGCTGCCATTTGGGTCATAGGAACCAAACTCAGGTCCTCTGCAAAAGCAGCAAGTGCTCATAAATGCTAAGCCATCTCTCCAGCTCCAAGTTCATAATTTTAAAGCAGTGAAATGGATATTACATTGGCTAATTCTTCATGTATCTTGAGTTAATCATTTTTATTTTCCCACCCTGAGATTAATAAATCCTGTTTTCTTTTTTCTTAGATGTTTGTGACTTTATCTGTTCATCTAATGGCTTTGCTCCAAGTGCTTGTTGAGGTAGAATTTTTCCTTATTGACTCTGATGGAAGCATTTTGATGTATTCTGATGTAAGGAGTCAGTTCATTCAGGTAATTTTTCAGTTTTTGTGATAGCACTTCATTCTGTAAACTTCCATTTAGATTAACTGCAGGCTTATATCCATCTAGAAAGGCAAGTCTATTTTATTAAGGCTATATAATAGTTCTTCTGAACCAGCTCATAGAGATATAGAGACAGACAGTAATCAGTTTAGGTGGGGTGTGGAGAACTTAGTCCACCTCCATGAGACATCATCAAGTCTCAGCCTGATGGAGAAGCCTGTGATTTTCTTGTTATTATGTAGTGTTTTGTAATCTGATTTTATGCCCAGTCATCCTCACCTTTCCATTTCACTATATTTTTTTTTTATCTTGTCTAACATTTGAGTACATTTCAAAAATTTGTTTTATGAAAACATATAATGAACAAGATCCTCTGATGGATCAGATCTGAATATGAGGGAAAAGAGGAGTCAGGAATTACTTCAAAATTTGAGGTCTAAATAAATGAAATGAAGGAATGGCCATTAATAACATGATTAGGAGCTGGATAAATGGCTCAGCAATTTAGAATACTTGTTGTTCTTGCAGAGGACCCAAGTTTAAGTCTCTTCCCTAGCACAACCTCCTTTGGCTCTACTAAAATTAAATTATTCATTTTTCTTTTGGATTTCCCATATTTTAGAAAACATCCCTACCTACATCTTCAACTTCTTTACCACACACTTCACTTCTCCCACTTTCAGAGATCTTTCAAAAAAAGATTCCTCTTGCAGCTCATAGGGTTGATGGCACCTAGTAATGCGAAAGGTCACAACAGCATAGAAAAAGCCCCAATAGATACAAACCTATTTTGTAGAACATGAGGAGATGTACTCATCCCATAGTCCCAGAGCCGCTCCACAGCTGCAATAAAATAGTGCCGTGTCTTCTGTTGAAAGCTGCGGGGATCCTGCTTTATATTTTCACCATAAATGTCAAAATCCTCATTTGTTTCAACAGTGATGGAATCATCATAGTCAGTTGCTTCTTGTTCTGACTCAAGAGCATTAAGTTCCCTTTGATGGCGTTTCAAGTGTGGTGGATTTTGAGAGCACAACCTTTGAATCTGACCTTGCTTTACCCAAGAGGCTTCTCTTTGGGGCCAATTTTGTTTCTCATTTCCCACTACTGAATGATTATTTTCATGAGGGTTCAGAGACAAAATAATGTCCTCTCTCTTAGTGGATGTAATTTCTGGTGACTTCTGTTTGGGTTTCCACTTATCTTTTGGCATCTGTGCAGCATCATGGTCCAGCAGTTTAGAGAGAATCTTTTCAGAGCTCTCGCTTGTTTCTTTCAATCTTTCCTCATGTCTCTTTGCTTTATTGGATTTAACAATTTGCTGCTTGTCAAGCTCTGTTTCTTTTAGTGGGAGTCTGAATTGTCCCAAAGCTCGTTTACTACGTCGAGTAATATTATTCTTTTGGCTTGTATAGTTCTTTACCATTTCTCTGGTTTTATTTACCAAACCTTCTGAATTTATTTCCCCGTCCTCCTCTTTTTTAAAGAAATGGGCCATGTGACTCTCTACTGTATTTGTTGAGTTGTTTATTGAGCTGATATCTTGAAGTATTGAAGTATTTCTAGTACCTAGAAAGAAAATGTCTTTCAGGGAGTTCTTAGAGCCAGTTGCTATGTGCACCTGAGGCAAAACTACTTTCTCTTTGATTGATGCTTCCTTCTCTATCTCTTCCTGAATATCTTTTTCTTGATTGTACATATTTTCTTGTACATTAGCCAAGGTGGTAAGAAATATGCTCATGTTGCTTGGAAAAACCCTGTGTTTGAGTCCTGTGTCCTTTGTGAATTCATCCTGTTCTACTATCACTTTATTCTTCTCTGACAAGAAAGTCTGATTTTTCACAGACTTTTCTAAAATTAAAGATACTAATTGCTTTGGACTGGGCCCTTTCTTAGAGTTCAAGGAGTTGTTTCCATTGGTCCGTTTCATCCAATTTGCTGATTCTGGCAAGAATAGCATTTTGAAAAATGGCATGATTGTATTTTCTGTATCTCGGGGAACAGGATCCTCATCTTTTTTAGGAAATATTTCTTTAGTTTTTGATAAGTCAGATCTATTCAGCATATGGTTCAGTCTCAAATATGTAGTATTTTTGCCTGAAAGTGTGCCATCATGAATCAAAGATGTTAATTCTTGAATTTCACTATTGATTTTTAATACAGTATCCTGCAAGATTGCTGTAATAGTCTCACTTGATGTTGGACTGTCAATGTGAGCTTTTCCATTAGTTGTTGAATGATTATATGTCTTGTTTGTTTTCATCAAAGAGATATTATCTTTGAATAAGGTATTATCTTTGTCTAACAAAGCAATTCCATAAAAGCTCTTCTCTTTGAGTAATCTATCATTCTCCATTGATGATATATTATCTCTTAGTGAATTTTCTTGATTAGTCATTAAAGTTGCATCCAACAAGTTGGAATCACTATTTCTTTCACTAATGTTCAGAGGTACATGAGACCCAATAAGGGGATGTAATTTTTTACTAAATGCAGTGGTGCCTAATTTACTAATAAAGTGAACTGGCATATCTGGAGATCCTGAATAATCTATCTTTTCAGAAATTGCTGTCAAATTGTCTGACAGAATTGTTGTGGTCATTAGATTATTTGGCAAACCAGAAACTTGCAAATCAAGTTTCTTCCACTTTACTTCTATAGTTGTCTCCAAATTTTTATTTGATCTTAACTGGAGGCCTGACTCAGGAGTAAATACTATTTTGCCACTTTGATGGAGTTCTGGCCTGACTTGGACAACTTTAGATGGGCCTTCATTGTTGTATATTGCATCAAGGGAATGATCATCAGGAATAGCCTCATAGATGGCTTGTTGGTTATCTGATAAGGATAAGCCATGTGGAGTAGGTTGACTCTGTTCCAAGAGCATCAATAAGTCACTAGAGGAGACACTTTGTATTTTAAGCATCTCTGCTGTCTCTCCAAACTGAGGCTCAATCTTCTCTATATAATTTTTTAGAATTGGGGTGGCTTTGAATTTCTTTTTCCTAGTGTTAGGATGATTTGAATTCTGGAAAAAGCTTCTGGGTGCAATGACATTGTTGTCATTCACCAACTGTGTTGGAATATCTTCATATATTTCTCCATAATAATCACTAGTGCTCTTGTCACAACTAGAAACTTTCAGCAAGGCTGTCATACCTCTCTCCCGAAAGTCAGAATTATGACATCCCAAGACCCATAGACCTGAAAATGAGAAAGAATAAAACCACGGTTACTCAGAACCCAGGTTCTAGGGAAGTTCTGTATCAGGGGTTCTCTCTTATTCCTAGACAAATGAAGAAATGCTAGTCCAGACTATTACATCATAGGTTATTGGGTCAAATTCTCAACATCTAAAATAATTCCACAATTGTGGTAAAATTCATTATTGCATTGCTGCTACTATACTATGGATATTTCTGATCACAAGAAAAGGATATTGAGGACCATTGAGAGAGCTCAGTGGGTAAAAGTGCTTGCTGCCAAGCCTGATGACCTGAATGCAATCCTTAGAATCCACATAGTAAAAGGACAGAATTGAGTCCTGTGGTTGTCCTCTTACCTCTACACTTGTGCTATGGCATATGTGCCCAAACACATACACACACAGTAAAGTAATAAATGTAATAAAAATATTTGCAATGTTCAATTATGTAACATTTAACTATTTCTAATGTAGATATTCTCAAAAAGTGATTATAGATTTTTTTTCCCAACAAAATAGTGGAGTACTGATCAGTTATAGAAACCAGGAACAAGGTTTTAATTCTGAGGTGGAGAAAAGTCCCAAGCTGATAATTCAGACTCAGGTCTAGAAAGAATGAGCCCAGAGTTGAGGACATTCAGAGTATAATATATTATGCTTTCACTCTCTACAGTGTGTGTTTATTTGCGCATGCACATGCCATGATGTATGTTTGTAGGTCAGAGGACAACCTTGGGTGTCAATACATACCTTGCCTCCCACCTTGTTTGAGACAGGGTCTGCCTGTTTTCCTTTG
The DNA here is from genome assembly GCF_049852395.1 of Peromyscus maniculatus bairdii. Lineage (NCBI taxonomy): Eukaryota > Metazoa > Chordata > Mammalia > Rodentia > Cricetidae > Peromyscus > Peromyscus maniculatus. The sequence continues at coordinate 794,150 of NC_134875.1, read as the reverse complement.
TATAGGCCAGGCTAGATGGCCTGCAAGCTTCTGAGGATTCTCCTGTCTTGAATTCCTACCTTGTTGTAGGAGCACCGGGATTATGGACATATGCTACTATGCCTGGCGTTTTCCATGGGTTCTTTCTGGTGATCTATGACAAGTATTTTTTATCACAGATCTATCTCCCTGCTCCAAAGTATCTATTATTTAAAATACTGGATTGATATGTAAGAACTAATAATAATGTTCTTTTTCATTTATATTTAGTCATATTTGTAATGCAAGAAGATGGCTGTATTACAAAAGTTCAGGCAATGTACTTTAACTAAAGACAAAAGTCTCTTCCTCTCTTCCCACTTCTCTCTTATTTTGAGACTGTGCCTGTGTAAGCCCTGGCTGATCTGAAACTCACTGTGTAAACCAGGCTGGCTTCAAACTCAGATATCTGACCCCCTCTGTCTCCCGAATGCAGATTTAAAGGAAGGCAGTAACATGCTCCACCCTTAACCAAAGTATCTCTGGATTAGTATTCTAAATCCATGTTAAAAAAAACTTGTATGTCTGTAATCTCAGAGGGTTGGGATGTAGAGACAAGCAGATCCCTGGTTAATCTATGAACTCCAAGTTCAATAAGAGGCTGTGTCTCAAAAAACAAGGTGGAAATGAGAAGGAAAACCTTATTGGATCTGGAAGACTTATTCTTTGACTAAGAGTATTCATCTAATGGTGGTTTTATAACTGGCTTGGAATAAACTTTGTGAACCAGATGCAAAAACTGAATATTATGAATATTATATGAAATGAAATAAATTTTATAAGTTAACTAAACTGGAAAACTAGGAGGGGAAACAGTAAAAACCAATAAAACAAACAAAAACAATATACATATAGATAACTATAACTCTACAAGGAGAAGAGGGTCAGAAAAAGTACTTTAAAGAGGTAGACAAGTATTTCTCAAAATCGATGAGACACCAAATTACATAATGAGGTAAGAGAACACCACATAAAATAAACTAACCCCCCTCTCCTCTCTCTCTTTCTCTCTCCCTCTCTCCCTCCATCTCCAAGCATAGAAACATAATATTCAAACTATTGAAAATGAAAATAAGGAAAAATGCTTGAAGGTGTACAGATTAAAATAGAGAGCCTACAAAGATATCAGTAAATGAGAACCAAAGATAGTGTTTTCTTAGAAGCCAGAAAAAAAACAGTATTTCAGGAGCAAAGTAACCAACCAACTTCATGGTTGGTACTGGAAGATCTACTAAGTCAAGTTTTAGAAATTATTAGCAAGCTAGAGCCCACTGCTACCATTTAGCAAACATACTTAAAATTATGACTCATGACAGATAAAGAAGTCTTTTTTATTTATTTTTTACAGGAAAGGCTAATTTGCTGCTTTTTTGTTTGTTTTTCAATGTTAAGAATTAAATACAGTAACTTATGTGTAGTAGGCAAGCACTGTAACACTAAGCAACAATACTGAGTTGGTACTGTCATATATTACCAATGCCTACAGTGCCCGGCATATAGAAGATCCTTAATAAATGTTTTAAAAGAATGAATGAAATGTACATTTGAAAGTATTATACATAAAGATTATATACAAAGGTACATATAGCAGTATTATTTATACATACTAATTAAACTTAGAAGAAATATCTTATTTATGTTTATGTGGTTGTCTTTATTGTCAATATCTCAACCAAGTTCTAAGTTCTTTGTTCCTCATTATAATACTTTCCAATCACCAAAGTCACAAATCAAAGTCACTTGAAATATTTACTACCTGTCCAAATACAAGGTAAAAGAACAATGAAACATTCACAGTTGTTAGTGAAATGATAATATAAATAGCGAACCTGGGTTTTCCATCGACATAAAGACAGTTTCTCCTGAGAATGGAAACAGGGTAAGTGTATCTTCATAGACCGTTTTGTGTTTGAAGGTATATCCAGAGAAGAAGATAGATAAGAAGTCTGTCTGTGCTCCAACACTGAGAATGTACCAGTATGCCACCTCATGCAAACAAACTGACAACTGCAAGCTACCAAAAACATAGCCATTGATGCCTACAAAAGAAATGTAGAACAAGAGATTCAGCTATATCTGGATTTATTATTTTGGATTATGATTGTTAGGATACAATTAGAAAATTATTACATGTTATGATCATTACCTTACCACAGAAAATAATTATCAATCAGGTAGATGGTTAATATTTAATCACCCAACTCCAATCCCAAAGTAAGGAAAGAGAGAGAGTCACATAAAGAGAGATTTGGATGTACACTATGTAAAGTTTGATGAGGAACAAAGCATTTATAAAATCTCAAAGCATTTTCCTATAAATTATTAGTTGCATTGAAAAAAAGTAACTTATATAGATAAACTCAAAACAAATAATCAATGTTAGCATTGTATAATGCTCCAGATTCAAAGAAACAAAAGACTAAATACTAAATACTAGGTCTCTGTATCATATGAAGAAAATGCAGTGGCAGTCACAACTAAAATATAGACACCAAAATGTATCATATCAGTGTGAAGTGTCCAGAATTTCATGATACTGGTTATCACAACACATATCTTTATTCAAAGGAAATATATGATGAGTTATTAAAAACAATAGGGGATGATACCTCCAACCTATTCTCAAGTGGAAAATAATTAGTAAGAGTAGAGTGCCAACTCCAGAGAATTGTTCTCAGACCTTCACAAATGTACTGTGGAATCATCATGCCAGCACACATTCAATCTCCCCGTCTCTGTCACTTTCTTTCTTTCTTTTCTCTCATACACACATACACACAAAATAAAATTTAAAATGAATCATTTTTAAAGATTTTTATTTCTACCTATATTTGTGTGGGGGTGTATGTGTGCACAATGTGTACATGATTGCAGCTGCCTGAAGAGGATGTCAGATTCCCTGGAGCTGGAATTACAGACAGTTGTGAGCTGCCCAATGTGGGTGCTGGGACTCAAACTCTTGGGTCCTCTGAAAGCAGAACACCATCTTAACTATTGAGCAATTGTTTTTGTTAGCTTTAATTGTCAACCTGACAAAGTCGATAGTCATCCAAGAGGAGAATCCTCAATTGAGGAATTGCCTAGCTCAGGTTGGTTTGTGGGTGTGATGGCTATTCTTGCTTGTCAACTTGACTACATCTGGAATTAACTAAAACCCAGGAGGCTGGATACACCTGTAAGGGATTTTTTTCTTAAATTATTTGAAATGGAAAGACCCACTTTTAATCTAGATCTTCTAAGGTATCTTTTGAAATGTGAAGATCTACCTTTAATCTGGGCCACACCTTCTGTTGGCAGCCTATATAAAGGACATGGAAAAAGGAAGCTCTTCACTGGCATCAGAGTCTACTTCTTTGGGATTGTGGTATATACTGAAGACCAGATGAGAAATCTAGATTTATGGACTGAACAACTACTAGATTCTTAGATCTTCCCTTGGTAGACAGCCATTGTTTGACTAGCTGGACCACAGCCTGTAAGCCATTCTAATAAATCCCCTTTCTATTTAAAGATTCATTCAATAAGTTCTGTTCTTGTAGAGAACCCTGACTAATACAGTGGGCATATCTGTGAGGGATTGTTTTGATTATGAATTTATGTAAGACGGTCCATTCCACTGTAAGCTGCATGATTCCTCAAGTAGGCAGTCCTAGGATATATAAAAGGCTAGCTATGCATGAGCCAGAGAGTGAGCCAGTGAGGGAGCCAGCAGTCAATGTTCCCCCTTGGCTTCTGTCTTCAGGTTCCTGCTTTGACTTCCATCAGTGGTGGACTGTGGCCTGGAATGTAAGCCAAATAAACCCTATTCTCTCCAAGTTTTTTTTGGTCAGATTGTTTTATCATAGCCACAATATAAAACTAGAATAGCCATCTCTCCAGCTCCCTTAAATGCATTATTAATATAAGCAAATACATCAAACAAATACAAAGTTCAGAAACTGACACAGATATAAGTAGAACTTAAATATATATGAAAAGGGCAGCATCTCAGAAAATAGGTAAAATAATGACCTAGTTGGTAAATGATTATGGAAAATACAACTGTCCATTTGGAAAAATACATTCCACATCATTTTACATCATTTATAAAAGTAGCTTTCACATGGATTAATACATGTCCTTTGTGAACTATGAACAACTGGAGGTGGGGGAATGTTACAACATTAGCCTGCTAGAGATAACAATATACTATAGAGTAGGAGTCTGAAGCCACACAAACATATTTCTCCACAGCTCTCAAGTATATATATATATATATATATGAGAGAGAGAGAGAGAGCGATTCATTTTATAACCAAGAACCTTAATACACCAGTTTTACTTTTTTAGACTCTATGTAACCATCTCTCTCTCTTGTTTTAAACATTGTCTCTATTAAAATAATATACTTTCACTGTCCAGACAGGTGCTTACCCTAATATTTGAAATGAGCTGTAGTAGGAAATAGAGAAGTGATGGATAGAAAAATAAAATCATAGATATCTAGTTTATACTACACTAAGGAAATAAATAAAATGCAATGTTCTGTCAGGTGGGGGAAAAATCAACAACAAAATCATGACCTTGGAATGAAGAGGAAGAAAAAAAATTATGTGTCATCTAAATTAAATACTATGAATCAGACTTTTGACAAAATAATCCATGTCTCTGAGTATATGAAAAATGTAAATGTAATTGAAGGGACTATAAAATGTGGTGATATATTGTTTGTGATCTAATAAATAAAACTTGCCTGGATCAGAGGACAGAGCCAGCCACAGAGTTAGCCACAGAGGTCAGGCAATGGTGGTGCACACCTTTAACCTTAATCTCAAGAGACAGAGATCCATCTGGATCTCTGTGAGTTCAAAGCTACCCTGGACGACTCGAGATTGACTCAGTCTAGGAGAGAAACAGAGCTAGGCAGTGGTGGCATACACCTTTAATTCCAGCACTTGGGATCACACACCTTTAATCCTAGCACTAGGAAATTTGAGACAGGAAGTGATATAGCTGGGCAGAGAAAGAAATATAAGGTGAGAGGAGGCGGGAACTCACACTTTTTTCAGGCAGAGGAGTTGGTGAGGCAATAGGTGGTAGCTGTGGCTGCTCTACTTCTCTGATTTTTCAACTTTCACCCTGATATCTGGCTCCAATTTTTTTTATGAGACCATTTAGGATTCATGCAACATCAAGCACCAAAAGTTTTAGAAGAAGGGAGAATAAAGTACTATGGCTCTAGAATATAATAGGCAACTATTATCAGAAATTCAAATTAAATGTGAGGCACAGCTCAACTTGAAGCTAAGGACTGACATTAGGAGATAAGGGGCATAGAATTCTGATAGAAGGCACATAGTGAAAGGTGAGTATAACCTACAACATAACTTTTAAAGGTTCTGTTCTTAGGCAGCTTTTCCAAGATTTGGTTAGGAATTATAGTTACATTATATGAAATAGACAGGGTGATATGTGCTTATTCCATCCCATTAGGAATCAGGACTTCAAAAGCATATATTTAAAATTTTAATATGGGGGAGAAAGTGGGGGCAGGAGGGGGGAGAACAAGGTAATCCATGGCTGATATTAAAATTAAATTAAATTATAAAATTAAAAAAACTCAAAAAATTTAATATGTAAGGTAGTCTTCAAAAGAACTATTAGTGTTACCTACTAGTACTGTATGACAGTCCCCTTTTACCCATACCCATTAGTAATAATGGTCTCCTGCTTTTGCAATTTGATAGGTATGCCACGTTATCTGTCTCACTGATAGAATCCTTTCCTAGTAGTATAGTAAGATTAAATTTGTACTATGTTTTAGCTATTCAGATATGCATTTATATATAAAAATACACATGAATAATTTATATGCTGAATTGTGTCCCCCCAATTTTCATGTTGATGCTTAAAATTCCAATACTTTCAAATGTGACTGTATTTGGAAATAGGTCTTTAAAGAGAAAATTAGTTCAAATAAGGTTATTAGTGTAGATCCTAAGTTCTTTATAAGAAGAGATGGATACAATACAGAAAGACAGGTACAGAAAGAAGATCATGCAAGGGTATAGGGACAAGACAACATTTAAAAGCTAAAGAGAGACTGAAGAAGAAGCTAAGTCTTCTGACACTTTGATCTCAGACAGTGAAGAGATAAATCTAACATTTTAGAAAGGTTAATACCATGTATGTAGTATATGATTATATAATAATAAGAAAATATTTGGGTCCCCAGGAACCACCACCCAACTCTGCCCCAGTTGCTGGCCAGCAGAGAAAGCTCCTGTGGGAAGCCTCCCTCACTGAAACCCCCCATCGGACCCTGCAATCTACAAGTTCCACACCCTGCCCTGATACCCACCTGCCTATGATCCCAGTAACTTCCTGAGGCATAGAAACCAAACTGCCAGCTCTCATTGGACCAAGAGGTGAGTGAATCATCTCACACCCAGAGAGTCCTGCCCCTGGGACCCAGGCCCTGAGACACAGCCTGCCCCTGGGAACTCCTACCTAACTCTACCCCAGTTGCCAGCCAGCAGGAAAACTCCTATGGGAAGCCCCCCCCCCCCCCCCCCCCCCCCCGCCAAAAAAAATCCCATTGTACCCTGCAATCTACAAGTTCCACACCCTGCCCTGATACCCACCTGCCTGTGACTCCAGTAACTTCCTGAGGCACGGAAACCAAACCACCACCTCTCATTGGAACAAGAGCTCACATTGGACCAAGAGTGGCTTTCTGAGATGTAAAATCTACCAACTCTCATTGGACCAAGAGAGGCTTCCTGAGACACAGAATCTGTTAGCTCTGACTGGACCAAAAGCCCTGATAAGACCAGGAGCAGCTCTGTGATTCAAAGAATCAATTAGCTTGGGTTAGGCCAAGAGCAGCTCCCTGAGATACAGAATCTCCCAGCTCTAATTAGATCAAGAGACCAGATTGGACTCAGAGAGGCCCCCTGAGACACAGACACAACAAGCACAGAGTGGACCAATAGCAACTCGCTCAGATACAGGCACCTCTTATACCTATTAGAGGAGGAGATGGGCAGACATCAAGGCAAAAATACATACAACAAAAAGAGCAATATGGTGTCACCAGAACCTAGCCCTCCTCCAACAGCAAGACCTGAACATCACAAGGTAGAAGAAGCAGGAAAAAAAGCAACCTTAAAAATAGCTTCATGAGGATGCTCAAGGCCTTTCAAGAAAAAATAAAAAATAAAATCGAGGAAAAGACAAACAAAATATTGGAAGAAATTAATAAAGAAATTGAGGAAAAGACAAATAAAATTGGAAGAAATCAATAAATCCCTTAAAGAAATCCAAGAAAATCATGAAAAAGCAATTAAACATGTGAGGGAAACAGTTCAAGACCTGAAAAGGGAAATAGAAACAATGAAGAAGACACAAATAGAGGGAATTCTGGAAATAGAAAATCTGAGTAAATGAACAGGAAACATAGATGCACGCATAACCAACAGAATTCAAGAGATGGAAGAGAGAATCTCTGGTGTAGAGAATACAATAGAGGAAATAGTTTCGTCAGTCAAGGAAAATACCAAAGCCAAAAAAGTCATAACACAAAATGTCTAGGAAATCTGGAAAACCATTAAAAAGCCAAACCTAAGAATAATAGGGATAGAATAAGGAGAAGAATACCAACTCAAAGGCACAGAAAATATATTCAACAAGATCATAGAAAAAAACTTCCCAACTTAAAGAAGGAAATACCTATGAAGATACAAGATTACAGAACATCAAATGGACTAGACCCCCCAAAAAGTCCCCTTGCCACATAATAATTAAACAACTAAACCTACAGAATAAAGAAAGAATATTAACAGCAGCAAAGGAAAAAGGCCAAGTGACTTATAAAGGCAGACCCATCAGAATAACACCTGACTTCTCAATAGAGACTTTGAAAGCCAGAAGGACCTGGACAGATGTAATGCAGACACTAAGAGACTATGGATGCCAGTGCTGTGGATATTGCTCTCTATATAAATAAAACACTGATGGCCAGTGACCAGGCAGGAAGTAGGTTGCCAGGCAGGAAGTAGGTGGGAAAAGGAGAGAGGAGAATTCTGGGAAGCGGAAGGCTGAGGAGACACTGCAGCCACCGCCAGGACAAGCAGCATGTGAAGACGCTGGTAAGCCACCTGCTACGTGGCAAGGTATAGATTTATAGAAATGGGTTAACTTAAGATAAAAGAACAGTTAACAAGAAGCCTGCCACGGCCATACAGTTTATAAGTGATATAAGCGTCTGAGTGATTATTTTATAAGTGGATTGTGAGACTGCGGGGCTTGGGGAACTTGGAGAGAAGCTCTCTAGCAACATGCCAGCCTAGACTAATATAACCAGCAAAACTTTCAATCACCATAGATGGAGAGAACAAGACATTCTAAGACAAAACCAGATTTAAACAATACCTATCTATAAATCTAGCCCTACAGAAAGCACTAGAAGGAAAATTCCAACCTAAGGAAGTCAGATACACCCATGAAAACACAGGCAAAAGATAACCCCACAGCAGGAAATCCCAAAGAAGGGAAATACACACACACTATCACCAAAAGATAACAGGAATGAATAACCACTGGTCATTAATATCCCTTAATATCAGTGGACCTAATTCACCTATAAAAAGACACAGGCTAACAGAATGGATATGAAAGCAGGATCCATCCTTCTGCTGCATACAAAAAAAAAAAACAACAAAACAACTCAAATTCAAAGATAGACACTACCTCAGAGTAAAAGGCTGGGAAAAGTGTTTCCAATCAAATGGTCTTAAGAAGCAAGCTGGTGTAGCTATCCTAATATCCAATAAAATAAAATGAAAATGAATCAAAAGAGACCAAGAAGGACATTACATACTCATCACAGGAAAGATCCACCAAGATAAAGTTTCAATTCTGAACATTTATGCCCCAAACACAAGGACACCCACATATGTAAAAGTAAAACATTACTAACGCTTAAATCCCCACACATTAATAGTGGGAGACTTCAACACCCCACTCTCAACAATGGACAGATCTGCCAGATCCAAACTTAACAGTGAAATAAGGGGCTTAACTGATGTTATGGCTCAAATGGACTTAATGGATATCTACAGAACATTCCACCCTAACAAAAAGAATATACCTTCTTCTCAGCACCCCATGGTACCTTCTCTAAAATCGAACACATACTTGATCACAAAGCAAATCTCAACAGATACAAAAAAATTGCAATAACCTCCTGTATTTTATCAGACCACCAAGACATAAAGTTAGAATTCAACAACAACACAAATTACAGAAAGCCTACAATCTCATGGAAACTGAGTAATGTCCAACTGAATCACCATTGGGTCAAGGAAGAAATAAAGAAATTAAAGCTTTCCTAGAGGGCAATGAAAATGAATGTACTACATACCCAAACTTATGGGACACTATGAAAGCAGTGCTAAGAGGAAAATTCATTGTTCTCCTTCTCTTTTCTTGATCCAGCTAGGATCTCCCACTCTCTTTCCCTCGACCGTCGCCCTTCATTGTTCCCACTCATGACCAGGTTGTTCATGTAGATCTCGTCCATTTCTCCGTGTCTTTTTTTGGGGTCCCGTTTTCCAGGTAGCCTCACTGGTGATGTGAGTAGCAGTCCAGTCATCCTTGTTCCACATCTAGCATCTTCCTATGAGTGAGTGCATACCATATTTGTCTTTCTGAGTCTGGGTTACCTCACTCAGGATGATTTTTTCTAGATCCATCCATTTGCCTGCAAACCGTATGATGTCATTGTTTTTCTCTGCTGAGTAGTATTCCATTGTGTATATGGGCCACAATTTATTTATCCATTCTTCAGTTGAAGGGCATCTAGGTTGTTTCCAGGTTTTGGCTATTACAAACAATGCTGATATGAACATAGCTGAGCAAGTGCTCTTGTGGTATGATTGAGCATTTCTTGGGTATATGCCCAGGAGTGGTATAGTTGGATCTTGGGGGAGATTGATTCCCAATTTTCTAAGAAAGTGCCATATTGATTTCCAAAGTGGTTGTACAAGCTTGCATTCCCACCAGCAGTGGAGGAGAGTTCCCCTAGTTCTACATCCTCTCCAGCATAAAGTGTCTTCAGTGTTTTTGATCTTAGCCACTCTGACAGGCGTAAGGTGGTATCTCAGAGTTGTTTTGATTTGCATTTCCCTGATGATTAGGGATGTTGAGCAATTCCTTAAATGGCTTTCAACCATTTGGGTTTCCTCTGTTGAGAATTCTCTGTTTAGTTCTAAAGCCCATTTCTCAATTGGACTGTTGGTCATATAGGAGACCATGGTAAATGAAGACCACATGAGAAGGGGAGGAAGCAGAGAGCTAGGGAGGCCCACGGAGATCCACAAAGATACCCCCTCAAAAGACTGCTGGCAATGGTCGAGAGACGGCAGGAACTGACCTACTCTGGTGATGGGATGGCTAGACACCCTGATAGTTGTGCCATAAACCCCATCCAAGGACTGAGGAATCTGGATGCAGACATCCATGGCTGGGCCCCTGGTGGAGCATTGGGAGTCTAATTAGTGAGAAAGAGGAGGGTTTATATGAGCGAGAATTGTTGAAGCCAAGGTTGGATAAAGCACAGGAACAAATAACCAAATGAATGGAAGCACAGGATCTATGAACCAAAGGCTGAGGGGCCCCCAACTGGATCAGGCCCCCTGAATGCGTGAGACAGTCATTTGGCTTGATCTGTTTGAGAGGCAGCTGTGTGTCAGTGCCGGGTCCTGGGCTCGTTGCATGAGTTGGCTGTTTGAATCCTGGGACTTATGCAGGGACACTTGGCTCAGTCTGGGAGGGGGGAATGGACCTGCCTGGACTGAGTCTACCAGGTCGATCCCGGTCCTAGGGGGAGACCTTGATCTGGAGAAGGTGGGAATGGGGGTTGGGCTGGGGGGAGGGGGAGGGGGCGAGAGGGGGAGAACAGAGGAATCTGTGGCTATTAGGTTGAACTGAATGGTGTTGTAAAATAAAAAAAAATAAAAAAAGAGGAAAATTCATAACACTAAATACCCACATAAAGAAGTTGGAGAAATCTCACACTAGTGACTGAACAGCACATCTGAAAGCTCTAGAACAAACAGAAGCAAAGTCACCCAGGAGGAATAGACACCAGGAAATAATCAAATTGAGAGCTGAAATCAATAAAATAGAGACAAAGAGAACAATACAAAGAATCAATGAAACAAAGAGTTGGTTATTTGAGAAAATCAACAAGATAGACAAGCCCTTATCCAGACTAACGAAAAAGCAGAGAGAGAACATCCAAATTAACAAAATCAGAAATGAAAAGGGGGACATAACAACAGACACCGAGGAAATCCAGAAAATGTTTAGGTCATACTTCAAAAACCTGTACTCCATAAAATTGAAAAATCTAAAAGAAATGGACAATTTTCTGGATAGGTACCACATTCCTAAGTTAAATCAAGACCAGATAAACTATTTAAATAGACCAATAACTGTAGATGAAATTCTAAATGGTCTTTTTTTTAAATTTTACAATACTATTCAGTTCTACATAATAGCCACAGATTCCCTTGTTCTCTCCCTTCCTGCCCCCTCCCCTCCCCCCATTCCCACCTCCTCCAGATCAAGGTCTCCCCCGAGGACTGGGATCGACCTGATAGACTCAGTCCAGGCAGGTCCAGTCCCCTCCTCCCAGATTGAGCCAAGCGTCCCTGCATAAGTCCCAGGTTTCAAACAGCCAACTCATGCAACGAGCCTAGGACCTGGTACCACTGCCTAGATGCCTCCCAAACAGATCAAGCTAATCGACTGTCTCACCTATTCAGAGGGCCTGATCCAGTTGGGGGCCCCTCAGCCTTTGGTTCATAGTTCATGTGTTTCCATTTGCTCAACGGTCTTATTAAATAAGAAACACAAAGCCAAATAAAGACTTAAAAGCCCAAGAGATTCGAGCACTAGTGAAGAGCCAAGACCACCTTATCTTACCACTCGCTGCTGTCCTTCTTCCTCTGAGAGAGAGAGAGAGACCTTCTTCCTGTGTATCTTGAGTTTTATTGCTTTCCTGTTCTGCCTCCTCATTGGCTCTAAGCCCAGCCACATGACTTCCTCGTCACTGCCTGTCTATACATGCTTCCTGGTCTCTATGGTTGGTACTGGGATTAAAGACTCAAGGGTCACCATGCTTGGCTGTGTCCTTGACCACACAGAGACTCTGCCTGCCATGTGATCAGATTAAAGGCGTGGGCTACCACCACCTGAATTCTGTTCCTGGCTTGCTAATAACCTCTGATCTCCAGGCAAACTTTATTAACATACAAATAAAATCACATTTAAGCACAATTAAAATATCACCAGAAATAATCCCTGAGGAAATAGAAACAGTCATTAAATGTCTCCTAACCAAAAAAAGCCAAGGACCAGATGGTTCTACCAGATCTTCAAAGAAAAGTTAATACTAATGCTCTTTAAATTGTTCCACACAATAGAAACAGAAGGAACATTACCAAACTGCTTTTATAAGGCCACAGTTACTCTGCTTCCCAAGCCAAACAAAGATGCAACAAAGAAAGAGAATTACAGACCAATCTCCCTCATGAACATTGATGCAAAAATACTCAATAAAATATTGGCAAACAGATTCCAAGAACACATCAAAAAATTATCCACCATGATCAAGTAGGCTTCACCTGAGACGCAAAAGTGGTTCAACATACAAAAATCTGTCAATGTAATCTACCATATAAACAAACTGAAAGAAAAAAAACACACGATCATTTCATTAGATGCTGAAAAGGCCTTTGACAAAATCTAACACCCTTTCATGATAAAGGTATTGGAGAGATCAGGAATACAGGGAACATACCTAAACACAATAAAGGCAATTTAGAGCAAGCCAACAGCCACAATCAAATTAAATGGAGAGAAACACAAAGCGATCCCACTTAAATCAGGAACAAGACAAGGCTGTCTACTCTCCCCATATTTATTCAATGTAGTACTCAAAGTTCTAGCTAGAGGAATAAGACAACAAAAGGAGATCAAGGGAATACAAATTGGAAAGGAAGAAGTCAAACTTTCACTATTTACTGATGGTATGATAGTATACATACGTGACCCCAAAAATTTGATCAAGGAACTCTTACAGCTGATAAACACCTTCAGTAATGTGGCAGAATACAAGATTAATTCAAAATACTCAGTAACCCTCCTATATACAAATGACAAATGGGCTGAGAAAGAAATCAGAGAAACATCACCCTTTACAATAGCCACAAATAATAGAAAATACCTTGGGGTAACTCTAACTAAGCAAGTGAAGGACCTGCATGACAAGAACTTTAAGTCTCTGAAGAAAGAAATTGAAGAAGATATCAGAAAATGGAAAGATTTCCCATGCGAATGGATAGGTAGGATTAACATAGTAAAAATGGCAATCTTACCAAAAGCAATCTACAGATTCAATGTAATCCCCATCAAAATACCAACACAATTCTTCACAGACCTAAAAAGAACAATACTCAATTTCATATGGAAAAAAAAAAAAAAAACCCAGGATAGCTAAAATAATTTTGTACAATAAAGCAACCTCTGGAGGCATCACGATCCCTGACTTCAAGCTCTACTATAGAGCTACAGTAGTAAAACCAGCTTGGTACTGGTGTAAAAACTGACATATAGACCAATGTAATCGAATTGAAGACCCTGACATTAATCTGCACATGTATGAATACCTAATTTTCGAAAAGAAGCCAAAAGTATACAATGGAAAAAAGAAAGCATCTTCAACAAATGGTGCTGGCATAACTGGATGTCAGCATGTAGAAGATTGCAAATAGATCCATATCTGTCACCATGTATAAAACTTAAGTCCAAGTGGCTCAAAGACCTCAACATAGATCCAGTTACCCTGAACCTGATAGAAGAGAAAGTAGGAAGTAGTCTTGAACACATTGGCACTGGAGATCACTTCCTAAATATAACACCAGCAGCACAGACACTGAGAGAAACAATTAATAAATGTAACCTCTTGAAACTGAGAAGCTTTTGTAGGGCAAAGGACATGGTCAATAAGTCAAAACAATAGCCTACAGAATGGGAAAAGATCTTCACTAACCCCACATCTGACAGAGGGCTGATATCCAGAATATATAAACGACATCAAAATACCTAACGGTCCAATTAAAAAATGGGCCATAGAGCTAAACAGAGAATTCTCAACAGAAGAATCTCAATTGCTGAAATACATTTAAGGAATTTCTCAATATCCTTAGTCATCAGGGAAATGCAAATCAAAAGGACTCTGAGATACCATCTTACACCTGTCAGAATGGCCAAGATCAAAAACACCAAAGACAGCTTATGTTGGAGAGGATGTGGAGCAAGGGGAACACTCCTCCACTGTTGGTGGGAATGCAATCTTGTATAGCCACTTTGGAAATCGGTGTGGCGGTTTCTCAGAAAATTGGGAATCAATCTCCCTCAACACCCAACTATACCACTCTTGGGCATATACCCAAGGAATGTTCAATCATACCACAAGGACAAATGCTCAACTATTGTCATAGCAGCACTATTTGTAATAGCCAGCACCTGGAAACAATCTAGATGCCCCTCAATTGAAGAATGGATAAAGAAAATGTGGTACATATACACAATGGAGTACTACTCAGCAGAGAAAAACAATGACATCATGAGGTTTGCAGGCAAATGATTGGAACTAGAAAATATCATCCTGAGTGAGGTAACCCAGACTCAGAAGTACAAAGATGGTATGTACTCACTTATAAGTGGATACTAGATGTAAAGCAAAGGATAACCAGACTGCAACCCACAGCTCCAGGGAGAGTAGCTTGTAAGTAAGACCCTAGGATAGATACAGGGATCGCCCAGCAATGGAGAAATGGATAAGATCTACATGAGCAAACTGGGGTAAGGGTGCGTAATGGAGGGCAAGTGTCAGGGGAAAGAGAGCTTAGGGGAGCGAGAGGTCCGAGCTGGGTCAGGAACAGAGTGGGAGAACAAGCAAAGAGATACCATGATAAATGAAGACACCATGGGACTAAGGAAAACCACAGTGCTATGGAGGTCCCCAGGAATCCACAAGGATGACTCCATAATAGACTACAGGCAATGGTCGAGAGGGTGCCTAAGCTGACCTACTCTGTTGATTGGATGGCTGAATACCCTAACTGACATCATAGAACCCTCATCCAGTGACTGATGGAACCAGATGCAGAGATCCATGGCTGGGTCCCAGGTGGAGCTCCAGGAGTCCAATCAACAAGAGAGAGGAGGGATGCTATGAGCAAGAGATATTGAGACCATGATTAGAAAAAGAACAGGCCGGGCGGTGGTGGCGCACGCCTTTAATCCCAGCACTCGGGAGGCAGAGCCAGGCGGATCTCTGTGAGTTCGAGGCCAGCCTGGGCTACCAAGTGAGTTCCAGGAAAAGGCGCAAAGCTACACAGAGAAACCCTGTCTCGAAAAAACCAAAAAAAAAAAAAAAAAAAGAAAAAGAACAGAGACAACTAGCCAAACTAGTGGAAACACATGAACTATAAACCAATAGCTGAGGAGCACCCATGGCATTGGACTAGGCCCTCTGGATAAGTGAGACAGTTGTTTAGCTTGAACTGTTTAGGGGGCCCCCAGGCAGTGGGACCGGAACCTGTCCCTAGTGCATGAGCTGGCTTTTTGGAACCTAGTGCCTATGGTGAGACACTGCACAGCCTTGGTGCAGGGAGGAGGAGCTTGACCTGCCTCAATTGAATGTACCAGGCTCTGCTGACTCCCCATGGGAGACCTTGCCTTGGAGGAGGTGGGAATGGGGGGGGGTTAGGGGAGAAGGCTGGAGGTGGGAGAAGGGGGGACAGGGGAATCCATAGTTGATATGTAAAATGAATAGAAAATCTCTTAATAAAAAAAAGAAAAAGAAATGAGTTATCTTGGTATGGAATAGTTGGTGAAAAGGAGTAATATAAGATAAAATACAAATTAAAAGGCCAGGGTAGCCAAATAAATATTGAAAGGAAAAGTGGTTAGTGGATTTTTAAAATATGCATTATATGGTCACAGTTATTTATTTACAGTCCATTCATAACAGATATTATTTAGACATCAGTTGGGGCTGTCAATTTCCCTTTACCAGATGTGCATTAAATGTAAATGATTCTTTTTTTTTGTTTTTGTTTTTGTTTTCCAAGACAGGGTTTCTCTGTGTATTCATGGCTGTCTTGGAACTCACTCAGTAGACCAGGCTGGCCTGGAACTCAGAGACCTGTTTGCCTCTGCCTCTCGAGTGCTGTGATCAAAGGTGTGTGCCACCACCACCCAGCTATAAGTGATTCTTTACTTACTGTGCATGATGTTGGAGGTCTGGAACTCAGGGTCCTGGGGCTGTGTATCAGCTGCATTGGGGAGGAAGCGTTGCATGTTCTCTGTGATATACCAGCTTTGGTTCTCATCAAACAGAGAAAACAGGATGACATTTCTCTTGTCTGACATCATCTGTTAATAACATATATGAAAAGGGAAAAGGAAATGCCACTCATATTGTAGGTAGGAGCTAGCTGTGCAGGATGGAGGGATGTCATATACTCATCCTTTGGCTCAATTCATTTCCTCTGAACAGTCACTATATGGCATGTCTTGGAAGAGAGATAGGCACTTTGAATGATGAATATATGTTTAGAACTAATGCAACCTCAAGGCAGGAAAGTAGCTGGATCTAGTAAATTTCATTCTTTCTGGACCCAAGATCATATACTGGTACAGTTTATAGCCTCATTTTCTCCATGTTTAATGTAGAGAAATATGGATCTTAAAGATAAGTCATCCAGGTTAAATAAAATCAAACCATTCCTAAGTTCCTATCTTGCAACTATCTTTCCATAAGCCTACCAGCTTATAGTAAACTAAAAATATAAAAAGGAATTCAGATATGACAGGATGAACAATGAATAATACTGATACCTTAAAGATTTTGTTCTAAAAAAAATCATTATCTTAGAATAGCACTTTGTATAGTGAGCCAAATTCATGAGTTTCACCTGCTAATTGAGTATAAGATTTAATGTCTAAATTTCATATGTGTAAATTTCATTTTGTATAACCCATAGTTGCAAAAGCTAAAACGCTGAAGAGAAAATTGGAGAATATCTATGTCAGTCATCTTCCAAAAGATGGTGGGAAAAGTACAATTATGAAACATTCTTTTTTTTTTTTTTTTTTTTTTTTTGGTTTTTCGAGACAGGGTTTCTCTGTGTAGCTTTGCGCCTTTCCTGGAACTCACTTGGTAGCCCAGGCTGGCCTCAAACTCACAGAGATCCACCTGCCTCTGCCTCCCGAGTGCTGGGATTAAAGGCGTGCGCCACCACCGCCCGGCCAATTATGAAACATTCTTAGGACAGATATTTAATCATATCCAAATATTAAGTTCAAAGTCCTACTACTCTGGATTTGTATACCATATGTTATACCTTCACTTAAGTACTTTGATCATTAAACCTATGAAATGCCTTCAACTAGTAAGAATTTATATTACAGCCCAAGGAGACCAGCTCCAAGGGCTGCAGAATAGGGCTCAAAGAAAAAGCTGCATCACAGTGAAACATAGCTTTTTTTTTTTATCTGAGGGGTATAGGAAGAAACATACATGCTCTGATGGTTGTAGCTGCAAGTTTCTGTCTCGCCCAGTCCCACAGCTGTTCAGTCTCAAGTAAACTGAGGCTTTATTAATTACAAACTGTTTGGTCTATGACTTAGGCTTATTGCTAGCTAGCTATTACATCTTAAGTTAACCCATTTCTATTAATCTATATTTTGCCCCATGGCCTTGGCATTACCGGTCTGCTGGCATCTTGTTGCTCCTTGGGCAGCTGGATCATGTCTGCCCCCACTCTGCCTTCCTCCTCCCTGTATCTTTCCTTGGATTTCCTGCCTGGCTATAACCTGTCTTGCCATAGGTCAGAGCAGCTTCTTCATTAACCAATGGTAGCAACACATATTCACAGCCTACAGAAAGACTATCCATGGTAGATGGTAACTTTATTTCTGTGTTTGTTCTCTTTTTTCATCTAGGCTTCTCTGTCTATTTTCTTATGAAGTCTCTCTCTTTATTCTTTTTGTTTGTTTGTTTGTTTTTTGTTTTTTGAGACAGGGTTTCTCTGTGTAGTTTTGGTGCCTGTCCTGGATCTCACTCTGTAGACCAGGTTGGCCTTGAACTCACAGAGATCTGCCTGGCTCTGCCTCCCGAGTGCTGGGATTAAAGGCATGCACCACCACCACCCACTCTCTCTCTTTATTTTTACAGCTATATATATTTAAGAGAAACTTTTATGTTGAATATAGGAGTTACATTTTAAGGTCACAGTTCAGTAAATGATAAGAAACAGAGTCATCCCTATACTTACAAGTCGTAAATCTCAACTTCTTAATTGACTGTAAAGTACAACTGCAGCAGCAAATATATCAGTCATTACATTATCTAACATTTTGTGATTAGCAGAAATGCCGGGCTTTCTAGAAGTGTTTACAGAAAGAGAGCTGTGTCATAAATGCTTTGGTAGGAACTCAGGTTTGCCTTAATATGAGCTCACTAGGACATTCTGCAATAGCACAGTGATAATAAAAGCATTTTTAAATCTTGAAATATATTTTCCTATCTTGTATGTAACTTCTGATTATATAAGAACACCTGTAGCCCTCATTAGGGGCTAGAGTTAAGTTATTTTTTGTAACCTTGACTAGTCAGAATATATTTTTACAAATTGAGGTCAGGAATGGGTGAAAGGACTAAATCATTTGCTAGCTAGTAATAATAGGGCTGTGTTTGTATTTACAACCTAGCTAGGCAGTTCAGCTGTGTGACCTTGTGATAGCAAGGCACCTGGTCTAATCTAAAGCTCTTTTGAAGCTTTGTATAACCTAATGATGTACAGGAAACCTGTAACTGTAATTCTCAGCATAAAGATTAAAGGAATTTAGCTAGTCTAGACTCAACTTTTCTTTTTGGTTTGGTTTTTTGAGACAGGGTTTCTCTGTGTAACAGATGTGGCTGTCCTGAAACTCACTCTGTAGACCAAGTTGGCCTTAAACTCACAGATTCACCTCCTGAGTGTTGGGATTAAGGCATGTGCCATTACTGGCCAGTTTACATAATTTTCTAAAGCAGTGGAAATAGTGCTAACAATGATCAAAATAGTTTTATATTTTTCTCTATTTTATTCAACAAATATTTGCTCCTTACTAAATGTCACATAGTGTTGTAGATGTTACATATGTACTACTTTTGTTTTCTGACAGGGTTTTGCTCATAGGAGAAGCTGGCCTAGAAGTTCCTATGTATTCCAGGCTGTCCCTGAACTCAAAATTCACCTAACTCAGCCCCCCTTTACTGAGATTGGAGGCATATGTCACCTACATGGCTAATTTTAAGGTGCTTTTGATTCATTCATGATGAGATGTTAGGAGAGAAACATAGCCTATAGACATAAATTTGTAGGTTTAAAAAATTACAGAGGTTGGGAGAGTATTCAGTTGGTAGATGTTTTCCTAGCATGCACAAAACAATGGGCCTGATCCCCAGTACTGCACAAACTGGGCATAAATTGACACACACTTGTATTCCAGTATTCAGAAGGTATAGGCAGGAGGACCAGAAGTCAACAACCATATTCAGCTACATAAGTAGTTCAAGGCCAGCTTGGGACACCTTAAACCCTGCCTCAAATAAAATTGGCCATCTAAATGTAGGTGGCAACTGGACAGGTAAAAATGGGCAAGATCCTTGAGGGGAAGCAAAATCCCAGATTGGGACTGAGTATTATAGAAAGAATCTAGTGTCCTGGCTTTTCTGTTTATCCAAAAGGCAAGTTTCTTAGAAAGCTCAATTTAATAAAAGCTAAGTGGAACTCAGCTTAATCACTTTTATTGGGTTATAGTTTCTAGAGGTTATAGAGGTACCTATATTAAGAGAGTATAGGGAATATCTCTAAGTTCATAGGCATTTTATTTCACTTTTAGTTTCAAACTTAATACTTGGTAGGGGAAGATCTCACCTGGTTTCCTCTTTGATCTATAGATTCTTTGTAGCAGATGAGAAGAGGGCCAATGAGTCCTGAAGCTAGATCTCTCTCAGGGTTGATGAAACTTGAATAATAGCGGGTCAGGCATCGTGGATCCGATTTAGTTGGTCCATCTTCTACAGTAACTGTCCATTTATACTTGAATATCTCTCCTGGATGAATTGGCAAATCCTTCACATGCTTTATACCTACCCACATCCAAAATAGAAATAGATCAATTAGAGTATAGCAAGCTATATATATTTAGTAATGTTGAATTAAGTTTGGCCTAAACCTGCCTCTATACGTGTTTCAACTTTGTGTTAAAGGTTCCTGTGCATAGAAACTGCAACCTAACTTGTTATATAAACAATTTTAACTTGGAAGTATACTCTTGTAACAAGTAGCCGAGTCTTAGCAAATCATAACAGCTAAACCTCCAGCCCATTTAAGGCTGAAGCTGTGAAAACACCATATAAGACAACTGCTAGCAGCATTTAATCACGTTATTTCTATGTCATTTTCTGTTCTCTGTCTGTAAATACAGTCTGTGGGTATGTGTGGTGAGGTGGAGCATTCTGAATCATTTGTAGTCCAAAATAAATTAATGAATTATTACTTTTCTCAAGTAAATTCTGTCAAGTTAAATGTATCTAAAGTTCCCCTTTTAACAATAATTATGTTTTTATTTCAAGGGAACTACTAACCCATATGTGAAAATTTTCAGTAAACAGAAAGTAAAATGACACCTACTATAAACTAAAGATTCAAAAAATTATTTTATACAATAAAAATGGGTCCAGGAAATGTTTTTTAAAAAACTTTTTATTGATTCTTTGTGGTTTTTACATCATGCATCTTGATCCCATTCATCTCCTCATCTCTTTGTATCTGCCCTCTGCCCTTGCAAACCCGCCACCCCAAAAAATATAAAATAAAATTTAAGAGAAAAGAAATAAAAGAAAAACTTCATCGTGGAAGCTGTACTGTGACACAGTAAGCCACACAGTATACCCTTTAGTTCATATATCTTTGCTTGCAAGTGTTCATTTCAATGAGTCATTGGTCTGGTTTGAGACCTCTGGTCTCTGCTACACTATCTATACTGGGCCCTCACTGGGACTCCTCTGGGATATCCTGTTGTTGCCTGTGTCATGGAGATCCTGCAGCTTTGGGTCTGCAGGACTGGCCCCTTCACATACTCCAGCAGATCATAAATGGGGTGGATGTTGGGTTGGGTCCTGGTTCTGGGCCTGGGTGGTTGCAGGGTTGGTCAGCTCACCAGCTCTCCCTCATTCTCACCACTGGGGTGGGCTCTCCAGCACTGTCCTGGCTAGTTCACCATATGCAACAAGCAACAAGGGGCAGGACAGGTTCACCTTCAGGCCTGGCTCACACACACCTATACCACCAAGGCCAGCTCTACTGTGTTGCCCAGTTGAGGTGCAGGGCATGCTATCCCAAGTGCTGCAGCTGGTGAGGGACAGGGCCAGCTCTCCTGCTCTCATGATCTCAGGACCTGCTTTCCCACCTGCCACAGGCAACAAAGGGTAGGGAGGGTGAGGGTGAGGATGGGAGGGTTTGGGGAGGCAGGCATTTCTCCCTCACCCATGCCATGTTTTCTTAACATGTTAGTTTGAACAAATTTACCTCTTACTACAAATAACAGAAAAATAAGAATATTTGAATATTCTTGCATATAGAAGAATCTATTTTATTTTAATAACAAAATGATTAGGATTGTGGGCAAGAAAATAACCACAGCATATTACCTAGTTCTATGGTAAATAAATTGATAAAATGACCTTGACCTTGCATTACTAAAATGATACAAATACTATTTTTAGGTTTATTATCTTTAGAATCAATGTTTAGAAAAAGCAAAGAAGAATTATGTAAAATTATTGTAAAAATTGTGTGTCAGGTGGGTGGTGGTGGTGATGGTGGTGGTGCACACCTTTAATCTCAGCACTCGGGAGGCAGAGGCAGGCAGATCTCTGAGAGTTCAAGGCCAGCCTGGTCTACAGAGCAAGTTCCAGGACAGGCTTCAAGGCTACACAGAGAAACCCTGTCTCAAACAACAACAACAAAAAAAATTGTGTGTCAATAGCTGGAGTTGTACATCAAGTGTATCTACATCAAGAAAGACCTATAAACTGAGATACTACTTACCTCTTGGCAATCTCCTTGAGTGTAGAGGGCTGACGTCAGTGATTCCATGAGGGTAAATGTTATATGGTCGGCTTGCTTGATTCTTAAATATAATCTGAAAATATAGGTGAGATATGAGATCAACTTCTAAGATGACTAGGATCAACAAGCAAACTGTAGCCTAGCTCCAGAAAATCAAAAGCTTCCTATATCCACATTACAGGAGTCTGAGCCCTTAATAAAACTCAATATATTCATTCTTTTCATGAAAAGGAAGATTAGGTAGCTGCTTAGTTTTGTTATGATCCTTTCAATTTGAATTACTTCAGTAAGTCTTGCCCACATCTCCTACATGAAGTGAAATTTGGGTGTCTGCTAAGGACATTACTTTTCTTCAGTCTTTCTGTCTTCTTGGCACTTAATTCCTCAACACTGGAGGAAGAGACAGTTGTTCAGGTTATAAGATTTATCACTTAATAAGTAGGTATAACAAGGAAGGCAATAAATAGCCTCAAGCAAGGGTGGCAGGTTATGGTGGTATTTTATTTGTACTGAAATGTGATTTTAATTGTATGTTAATAAATAAAGTTGCCCAGGGGTCAGAGCTATTAGAGCCATAGCAAGAGTGTGGCAGTGGTGGTGCATGCCTTTAATCCCAACACGTGGTAGAAGAGCTAGGTAGATCTCTGTGTGTTCAGGGATATAGCCAGCATTGGAGACATATGCCTTTAAGACCTGGAGGGCTGTACTTACAGGCAGTGACGAGGCAGTCATGTGTTTGGGTTTACAACCAATGAGAAGGCAGAACAGAAAGACTATATTAAAGACAAACACACAGGAAGTAGCTCTCTTTCGGAGAGGTAGGAGCACCGCAGGAGCAAGGGTAAGGTTTTAGCTCTGAGCTCTGACCTCTTGGCTTTCTCTTTTACATTGGTTCTGTGTTTATTTAATAAGACAGTTGGTTACACCTACAGCAGGTGACACTGTCTGATTACAAGAGCTTTAAAGAAGAATAAAAAAGAAAAAAACTGTAACATGGAAATAGTACTGAAGATGTCTGAAGATTACCTCTATATCTGAGGGTATGATTTCTATTTTAAAAGTTAATGAAGGAAAAACATTTAATGGAGAAAGTTTTGGAAGTATATGTATGCATCAGTCTAAATAGTGAGTAGTTAAAAGAAGTTGAGAGTGTGATTGGTCACATTATATTTTTATTCCATATACTCATTAAATATGAGTATATTTTATTTGTGCAACATTCATAATTTTTAAAAGATTCTGTCCATTGGAGATAAGACCAAATTTTGAAGGATCACAGAAACTCAAACCCTTCTAGATTTTTTTAAAAAAAAGATTTATTTTATTTATGCATATGAGTGTTTTGCCTGTATGTATGTATGTGTACAACATGTATTCCTGGTACCCATGGAAGTCAGCAGAGGGCTTTGGATTCCCTAGAACTAGAGTTACAGATGGTTGTGAGCTGCCATGTGAGTGCTGAGAGCTAAACCTAGCTCCTCTGCAAGAATAACAAGTGCTCTTAACTACTGAGCATCTCTCCAGACTTGAAACTTCTCTTTTTCTAAAGCAATCTCTTATTTTCCCTTGACTTACCAACAAAGTGTCTCCAACTTCCCCATAAAGTAAAGGTCCCAAGATTCCTGATTCATGCTGGATAGTTTCACGAGTCTTAAAAGTTTCATCTGTGTATGCTATAAATCTGACTTTTTTGTATTTTCTACCAATCCGATGAGGACCATTGCTCAGATACTGGCTTTTATAATTTCTGTATGAGAGGCAAAAAGGTGAAGTGTAAGGATAAAAAATTTTAGATAGTCAAAAATCCAATTCTAATATGATTTCCTCAAAGCAAAGAGTGAGAGAAGTATAAGTAGTCTTAGGCTTACCTATGCTAACATCTAATGTTCTATGAATCTTCACAGATTGCACATGTACTAAAGACTTAGTCATCAGGATATGGAATTAGTGAGAGGTGATGGAACCTTTAGGAGTTAGAGCCTAGCGACAAGGTCATTGGGGGTATGCCCTTGAATGGATGATATTGGAACCTCAGGCCCCGTTTATCTATTCTTTGTTCTATATATGGAACAGGCCCCTTGCACTGTGCACTTTTATTATGAATTTCTGCACTGTCACAAACCCAAAGCCGTAGTCAAGCAACCATGGACTGAAAATTCTATGAGTCAAACCCATGAGTCAAAACAAACCTTTCCCACGTAAAAGTTGTTAATTTCGGTATTTTGCCACAGTGATGGAATGGTAGCTAGCAAACACCCTTACCATTTGATCCTATGACATATTAACTCTTAAATATGGCTTAAGTATTTGTTGGTTTGAATAAGTAAGAAGAATTTGAGCATAGGGGAGGGTAGTACCAAGAGTCCAAAGGTGTTTACCCATCATTAGAGATGAGAACTGAAGGAGCATAGTCCCAGTCTTCTTCCTCAGCAGAAATATAATGTATCCAAGTTTTAGGGTACTTCTTGGCAACCGAGCGAATTTGGATAAAAGGAGAATTATCATCATCCAGTATGAACATGTCCATTTCTGAATCAAGATCATCATCATAATCTTCCATTTCCTCATTATTTTTCTTTTGCCATTGGGGTTCCTCAGGGCAGCTATCTACTTTGACATAAGCTTCCATGCCATCTGCAGTCAGACAACCCAAACAATGTCAGAAGATTGCTTCTCTCCTTCCTCCCTCTCTCTCTTCCTCTCTCTCTTTTGCCCCTCTGCCATGTGTATCATTTTCCTTTACTGTAACACAGAAAGAAAGCACCTATCAAATGACAATATCTTGATATTGTGTTTCCTGGTCTCTTGAACTGTGTGAGATAATAACTTTGTTTATTATAAATTACCCTATTTCTGATATTCTGTTCTGGCAATATAATAGGCCAAGCCTTAAATGGACATAACTAAGACAGAGTTATTAGGTTGGTTAGGTTGAAAAAGAATATACAAGAAGAAAATGGAAGTAAAAGGATTATCTGATATGAATCTGCACAACTACTACCCAAAACATCATGTGACCAGGAATTGATACTGTAGGCACATTTGTTCACAGGATCTTTGCTCCTTTGCAAAACCTCCATCAAAATAGTCCTTGAAAACATCATGTGACACCTCATTTCCCTATATTTCTCATGAAAACATCTCTTCCCAGATTACTGAAGCCTAGTTAATGGAGTCAGGCTGAGAAACCAATAACATACTCTCCATTTTTCCCATCTCATTCATTCCTAAACTATGTCTCCTCCTTCTGTCACAGATATTTAACTAAAAGCCCACAATACTATTGTACTAACAATAAAGTCCTTATATACTCAAGATAAAAATCTTAACATTAGAAGATTTCAGTTGAAGTCTAACATAATCTTAAACTCTATAACAGCATTTCTGCAACACATTGTATTGTACACTGCCCAGGAAATCTCATTAATATTAGAATAAAATATTTTATAATATTCATTTTTAATATCCAAAATAGTAGTACCATGCTTATGGGAAGAGATATGACAAAATAGCAGGAACTGTCCAAGATCTATCAAGAGTATTTGAGCAGTAAGGAAAGTTATTGGTGATATTTCCAAGGAAGCCTGACGGTGGTTCCTCACGAGAAACGTGTGACCTTCGAGGAATATTGAGTGTACTTCAGGGGTAGTGCCCATTCCAATCACATGCCAGTAGACTGATTTCCTATGGCATCCAATTAGACCTGTAAAATGGGAATGAGACAGCTATGGCAAAGAAATAGGGAACTTGAAACTGAAAGTACTTGCTAGAGTAGGATAGACAAAATGACCCTACAAATTTTACTGCTACCTTAACTTATAAACAAAGTTGCCATGTGGAATGAGTTAGTTTATTTTCAGGACCAAACATTTGTTCATAATAACAAATGAATGTCAAAGAATAGTTTCCATGAATAAAGGTGTTTTTTGCTAAAAACAAAACAAAACAACAACAACAAAACAAAGTTGCCAAGGAAGTTAGTTAGGGCACTACTAAACCAACAGCTT
Organism: Peromyscus maniculatus bairdii; assembly: GCF_049852395.1. Taxonomy (NCBI): domain Eukaryota; kingdom Metazoa; phylum Chordata; class Mammalia; order Rodentia; family Cricetidae; genus Peromyscus; species Peromyscus maniculatus. The sequence goes on along the minus strand of NC_134875.1, from coordinate 767,884 downwards.
TAGTACATATTCAGTGGTTGCTAGAGTCTTCCATAGCTGATAATATTTTCTATTATTCCCCAAAGCTGATTCATCATTTGGCTCTAAATTCTAGCTTGAAAATAATCTTTCCCTTAGATCTCTTTTAAAGATACTATCCTACTCTATTGTCCATCTAATTCCTCTTCTTTTATATATGAACAACTTCTTCCAGGAAAAGCTTCAAGCATCTTATCATTGCACTCCAAATTGTCACAATGATCATTTTGTGTGGAGTTCTGTTTTTGTTTATACTAATAGTGATTTTAATTCTGAATACTAATATCTTTTATTCATTAACATTTCTGTTTTAATTGTTTTTTAAAGTCAGTTTAAAATGTATTCTCTTTTTTGATTTTACTTTATTGGAGATTTTTGTCTATCTACTTGCCATTGTTTGTATTTTGACAATCGTATTTCTAATTTTATGAACACCTACTTGTTCAATTTTTTTTCTCCTTTGGAATTATTTTATTATCTTTGCATATTGCTTTCATGTTTCTAGTTCCTCTTAAATATCTGTTCATCCTGAAAGTCCATTCATTTAAGCAAAAGGAAAGGGCCTTAATTTTTGAGTGACATAAAGAGGATTCAGTTGCTATATTTAAACAAACAAACAAAACAGAGGCTAGAATTTAGTGGGCTTTTTACTTGGATGCAGAACTCTCTGAGAGCTGGAGAAGAGTTATGGTTTTGCTACCCCAATCCCTATGCCCTAAGCCCCAGAGCACATTCTGTGCTCCTTTCCCTCCCACCTCAGCCCCAGCAGCCAGCAGGTAAGAATCCTGTGGGCAGGCCACACCACCACCACTGCCACCCACTGTACTCTGTAACCAAAGACCGACTCTGTTGCCAAAACCCACCGAACTCATCATACTACTCCTGGCCAACCACCCCCCACAAAATCATCAGCCCACACAAGCACCACCTCCACCATTTGGAAGAGGAGCCCTTAGAGGCACAAGCACCACCTGCACCAAGTGGAAGAAGAGCAGCCTCCCTGTGAACAGCCCTCTCCAGCAACATCAGCAGATCCTACAGGCACAGGCACCACCCACACCAGCTGGAAGAACAGGCACAGGCAAAACCCACACCAGCTGGAAGAACAGACCCCATAGGCACAAGTAATGCCCTCACCAGCCAGAAGAACTGGTCAATATGCTAGATCTAGGCACCCAATCCCCCACAAACCTCAGCTGAGACAACCCTATTCAACCTGAATACCAGCCAATCACCAGAACCCTTGGCCATTCAGGCCAAAAGACAATAAAGGAAACAGACAATAAAGGACCCAAAGACCCATCCAACAAAGATACCACAAGAATCAACACCTACTCATATAATTATCCTAAACCCAGATGGCAGTGTAAGTATACATTTAACAACATAAAGAGTAATATGGCACCATTAGGATCTAATAATTCTGCAACAACAAGACCTGAATATCCTAATGCAGATGAAGCAGAATAAAACAAGCTTAAAAACAACTTTATGAAAATGACAGAGGCTGTTATAGAGGAAATGAAGAATTCTCTTAAAGAAATCAAGGAAAAGACAAAAAAGTTGAAGAAATCAATAAATCCCTTTAAGAAAAACAAACAAACAAACAAAAAACAATCAAACAGGTGAATGAAACAGTTCAAGACTTGAAAATTGAAATAGAGGCAATAAAGAAAATACAAACCAAGGGAATTCTGGAAATGGAAAATCTGGGTAAATGAACAGGAAATATAGATGTGAACATAACCAACAGAATACAAGAGATGGAAGAGAGACTTTCAGGCATTGAAAACATGATAGAAGAAAGAGATTCATTGGTTAAAGAAAATATTAAATCCAGCAAATTCTTAACACAAAATATCCAGGAAATCTGAGACACAATGAAAAGACCAAACCTAAGAATAATAGGGATAGAAGAAGAAGAACTCCAGCTCAAAGGCACAGGAAATATATTCAACAAAATCATAGAAGAAAACTTTCCCAACCTAAAGAAGAAAATACCTATGGGGATACAAGAAGATTACAGAACACCGAAAGACTGGACCAAAAAACAAAACAAAACAAAACAACAACAAAAAAAACAAGTCCCCTTGATGCATAATAATCAAACCACTAAACATACAGAATAAAGAAAAAAATATTAAGAGCTGCAAAAGAAAAAGGCCAAGTAACATATAAAGGCAGAGCCATCAGAATAACACCTGACTTCTCAATGGAGACTCTGAAAGCCAGAAGAAGGTACTGGACAGATATTAAGAGACTATGGATGCCAGCCCAGACTACTATACCCAGCAAAACTTTCAATCACCATAGACAGAGAAAACAAGATATTCCATGACAAAACCAGATTTAAGCCACACCTATCCACAAATCCAGCCCTACAGAAAGTACTGGAAGGAAAACTCCAACCCAAGGAAGTTAGCTGCATCCACTAAAACACAGGCATAGATAATCTCACATCAGCAAATTCCAAAGAAGGGAAACACACACTACCAACAACAACAACATAAAAAAAATAACAGGAATTAACAATCACTGGTCATTAAAATCTCTTAATATCAATGCACTCCATTCGCCTATAAAAAGACATAGGCTAACAGAATAGATAAGAAAACGGGATCCTGGGATGGGGATTTAGCTCAGTGGCAGAGCGCCTACCTAGCAAGCACAAGTCCTGGGTTCAGTTCTCAGCTCCAGAAAAGAAAACACGATCCATCCTTCTGCTGCATACAAGAAACAGACTTCAATTTCAAAGACAGACATTACCTCAGAGTAAAGGGTTGGGAAAAGATATTTCAATCAAATAGACCTAAAAAACAAGCTTGTATAGCTATCCTAATATCTAAAAAAAATAGACTAAAATTAAAATTAATCAAAGGAGATGGAGAAGGACATTTTACATTCATCACATGAAAAAAAATCATCAAGATGAAGTCTTAATTCTGAACATTTATGCCCCAAATACCAGGGCACCCATATTTGTAAAACAAACATTACTAAAGCTTAAATCACACATCTAACCCCACACATTAATACTGGGAGACTTCAACACCCCAGTCTCAACAATGGACAGGTCTGCCAGACAGAAATTTAACAGAGAAATAAGGGAACTAAGAGATGTTATGACTCAAATGGACTTAAAAGACAGGTATAGAACATTTCACCCAAACACAAAAGAATATACCTTCTTCTCAGCACCGCATGGAACCTTCTCTAAAACAGACCACATGCTCAGTCACAAAGCAAATCTCAACAGATACAAAAAAAAATTGGAATAACCCCTTTTATCTTATTGGATCACCATGACTTGAACTTAGAATTCAACAACACTAATTATAGAAAGCCTACAAACTCATGGAAACTGCAAAATGTTCAACTGAATCACCACTGGTTCAAGGAAGATAAAGGAAGAAATTAAAGACTTTCTATAATTCAATGAAAATGAATGCACAACATACCCAAACTTACGGGACACTATGAAAGCAGTGCTAAGAGGAAAATTCATAGCACTAAATACCCACATAAAGAAGTTGGAGAAATCTCACACTAGTGACTGAAAATCACACCTGAAAGCTCTAGAACAAAAAGAAGCAAAGTCACCCAGGAGGAATAGACACCAGGAAATAATCAAATTGAGAGCTGAAATCAATAAAATAGAGACAAAGAGAACAATACAAAGAATCAATGAAACAAAGAGTTGGTTATTTGAGTAAATCAACAAGATAGACAAGCCCTTATCCAGACTAACCAAAAAGCAGAGAGAGAACATCCAAATTAACAAAATCAGAAATGAAAAGTGGGACATAACAACAGACAACATGTACATACCTGGCAGAGATCTGTTTACATAGCCATTTATTGTGTGCATTTTAGGCCAGGCTCCATTAGATGTAGAATCCATAGCCTGTGTGAAGGAGTCTTTTGTTTCTGAATGCCAGCTCTTCCCTGGTGAGAGAGGGGGTGGGGGGAAATAAGGCCAACTGAACTGTTTCATGAATTACACTCCCCTTTTTCTTCTTTCTTTTCCTCCTTTGTGACACAGACTATTCACTCTGAATTTTTGTCAGCAGAGTAGGCACAAACTCAGAGTCACTGAGAAGGAAATTACATTTTTTTCAAACCAATTCTTTCTCCCTATATTTGTTCATAATAAAAGTGGGGAAGAACAATGGAAAATGATAACTAGGAGAAGGAAGAATACTGGTTAGTTTGAGCCACAAGAATTTCATTTTGCAAGTTAGATGGTAGATTTAAAAGGATTGTCAGTCCTTGCCCTATCATAAATTGCTTCATCTCATTTTGTAGCAAGGAGACCCCAGGAACTTGAAGGCTTCCCAACCTCCTCTTCAAAACTAACAAAAGCTGAAGCACTGAAACTATTATTTTAGGCAAAAAAAGGGGAAATGTGGTGATATATTGCTTACCCTAATAAACTTTGCCTGAAGATCAGAGAACAGAACAAGCCACTAGATTAAACATAGATGTCCGACAGTGGTGGCATACACCTTTAATCATAGCACTTGGGAGGCAGAGATCCATCTGGATCTCTGTGAGTTCAAAGCCACCCTGGACTACATGAGATTGACTCAGTCTAGGAAAGAAACAGAGCCAGGCAGTGGTGGCCTACACCTTTAATCCAAGTACTTGAGATCTCATGCCTTTGCTTGGGAAGCACACACACCTTTAATCCCAGGGAATGATGGCTGAGTGGAGAAAGGTATATAAGGTATGAGGAGACAAGAACTAGAGGCTCTTTCAGGCTGAGGAGTTGGTGAGGTAAGAGGTGGTGGTTGTGGCCTGCTCTGCTTCTCTGATCTTCAGGTAAATTTTATTAGGGTAAACAATATATCACCACAACTGAAAATTGCTTGGACTACTTTACTAAAAATAGAATGTGAAACACAAAAAGACAGAGACTAGTCAGGATAAAGATGACACAGCCTCAAATAAGAAGATAACAGTGCAAGTGGATAAAAGGGGAGAGGATTATATACCTATTCTGCTACACAATGTTCTAAATTACTTAAGTGAAATCAATTAGTCCCTATAACAATCCTATGAAAAATACTATTATTTCAATTTTAGATGTGAGAAAATAAAGCAGAGAAAGGTAAGTAATTTGCCCAATGTTGAGCACTTAGCAATAGACAATTATTAAAAGAAGTTATTTAGGGGCTAACAAGAATTCTTAGTGGGTAATGGTGCCAGCCACCAAGCTGGCTGACCTGACTGGAACCCACATGGAAAAAGGAAAGAACTGATTTCCACAAGTTGTCCTTTGACCTCCCTATAAGCACCATGGCATGGATACTCCTCCTCTCCCCAAAGTCATATAAATAAATAATTAAAACTTAACAAAAGATTTTAAAAGAAGATATTTAAGAAGTAGAGCCAAAAGTATTTATTACCTAAAACCAAGCTGCTCTATCTTTTTACTTCATATATGCAATTGGAACTTATGTTGCATTTTTGTCTTAGAGTCATTCTCATCCTCCATTTCCTTCACTCTTGAACAGTAATACAGTTTGTGGTCTTCCTATAATCAACATCACCTTTTCTGAACATATATAGCCCACATTCTCCAACATGGGAAAATATACTTGTTACATATTTGACTTCTTTTAGGAATTCAAATATCTGATTGAAGCTCACTAACCTTCATCAAACACAGCAAAAAGTAGTACAAATTGGTGCAACATTGGTGTTCTTTCTTTGGAAAGACTTCCTGAAAAAGAAGTGACAGCATTTGTCTTCCATTTAAAATGCCATTGTAGAAAATTGCCACAAGGAGGAGCCATTTCTTCACAAACCATTTGAGCATTTAAAAAAAAAAAAAAAAAAAAAAAGATTCCTTTGCCTAATGTCAACACTGCTGTGATGTTCTTTGGTGTAAAGTCCTTTAAATTGATGTTTCTAGAATGAAAATCATGGCTATTGAATAAAAAAGAAAATAAAAGGAAAAGAAAGGACATGATTGTTCCTTATGTATGTTGGAGGAGAAAGTTTATTAAAGATATGTGGGAAAACATAGTCAGAGGCAGGGAAACCTGGGAGAGTCCAGAATGGACATGACCAAACTGAGCTGAGCCATGTGGTACAGGGGGGAGGGGGACGTAGAGGAGAGAGTGGAACCAAGTGCATTAGCCAGGAAGCCAAAGGTCCAAAAGGTAAGGATAGCCAAAATGTCTGGATTATATAGGGAAGAACCTCTGGCAGGAAAGTTCTGGGCAAAGGGCGGTGTATGCAAGCCATATCCTGTAACAGGTAGAGACTGAGGGATACTGGGAGAACCTGGATGCCAGGTCCAGTTTGATAAGTTAAAAAGGTACCTCAGCCATTTGAATTGGGTTTGAAACTTAACAGTTATTTATGCAAGTTTCAAATTTCTTCTAAATCATTACTTTTGCAAAATTAAAAAAAAAACTATTGTTAGAAAATGGAATTTAAAATACAAAAATACAAGCCCAAATAAAACACATAGATAGATAGATGATAGACAGACAGACAGACAGACAGACAGACAAATAGACAAATAGATTTCACAGCAGAAAATTACAAAACAGTAAGCATTGTTAATGAGATGTGTATCTGGGCAATTAATATAGGAATCTTCTCTTGCTCTTGTAACTTTTATACTTATGTAATTGCAAATGAGTAAAAGTTATAGGTAAAAAAACAACAAAACTCACACTTTAAACATCTATCAATATTGTTTTTCAATTGTGCATATATGTTTGTGCATGTGTATGTGTGTGTGTGTGTGTGTGTGTGTGTGTGTGTGTGTGTGTGTGTATGTGTGTGCACATTTGTATGTGGGTACAGATATGTTGCTGTGCCTGGCTCTCTCCCCCATTCTCTTAACAGTATATTTCACAAAGCAAAAGTTATTTATTTTGACACAGCTCAGTTTATACATTCACATTTTTTCAATTTGTTGGCAGTTTCATACACGTATATAATGAATTAGTCATTTTTACCCACCACTCCCCTATCTCATCCTCTGTCTGCTACTGATTCCTTTCTTTCCAACAATTTCCCCCTCCCACTTTCATGTTTTCTTTTTGCTGTGACTTTTAATGGCTTTTTGGAGTCAGTTTTTGATCCCCTCTCTTTTCCCAAATAACTAGACTTTCTGTTATGTTTCTTAAAATTTTAAGGTATTGCATTTTACATTTTAAAACTTTAATCTGTTTTGAGTTAATATTTGTATAAGGAGTATGATTTAGGTTGTGATTCATTTTTGCATATGAATGTCCAGTTATTCTAACACCATTTGTAGAAGAAATTACCCTTTCTCCATTGATTGTATTTTACACCAAATCAGTTTTTTGTGGATCTACTGGCCTATCTATCCTGTTTCATTAACTTTTGAGGAATGTGTAATAATAGTTCAGCTGTACAATAAGTTATAAATTAGGGTAGTGATTAATAAACTCTATTCTTTTGTAAAATATGTTTGACTAATTTAGCAACTGACAGTCTAGAAATTTTAGACTAAATCTGTGTATATCAACAAAAGTTAAACTTGAAATCTGACTTGTATTACATTAAATGTGTACATTGGTGAGAACAGATATCTTTACCATGTTGAATTTTGTAGCCCACTGTTACAGTTTGCTTTCTATTGCTGTGATAAACACCATGACCAAAACTAAGTTAGGGAGTTCAGCTTACAGTTGTAGTCCATCACTGAAGAAAGTCAGGGAAGGAATTCAAGGTAGGAACCTTGAGGCAGGAACTGAAGCAGGCAGTATGAAAGAACACTGCTTACTGGCCTGCTCCCCATACTTTATCCAGCCTGCTTTCTCATAGCACCCAGAACCACCTGCCAGTGGTGATACCACTCACAATGGGCTGGGTTCTTTCATATCAATCATTAAGAAAATGCCCTACAGGCCAACCTTATGGAAGCATTTTCTTAACTGAGGTTCCCTCTCTCATATGACTGTTCATGTCAAGCTGACAAAAAAACTAATCAGTATATCATGAGTATAGTGTGTTTCTCCACTTAAGTCATCTTTGATTTCTTTCACCTGCATTTTGTAGTTTTAATTTACATGCAATTGTACATGCTTTGTTAAAAAAACAAGTTTTAAATGTTTGTGTGCAATTGTGTTCTTTTAAAAATTGTTTCTAATTATTCTTTGACAGTATGTTAAGTACAACTAATTTTTATATGTTGATCTTGAGTCCTGCAATCCTCCTAGACTTAGTTATTTATAGTTTTATTTAAAAGTTCTCAGGGATTTTTATACATAATCAATTATGTTTTATGTAAATAGGGACAATAATACTGCTATGTTTTTTAATCTTATGTTATCATAGGCAAGACTGCCAGTGCTGTATCAAATAAAAAGTCAAGAGAATCTTGTTCCAAGTCTTAATAGTGTGAAAGCATTTAGTTTTTCATCACTGAGAGATTAACTCTAGGGTGTTATTGATCTTTTAGAATTTTATTTTTGAGACAAGGCTCATGTACCTCAGGATGGCCTTGAATTTTCTATGTAACAAGGATGCTGTCAATTCCTGATTTGCCTGCCTCCAACTCCTAAATACTGAGCTTCTAGACATATACTACCACTCCTGGTTTAACCTGGAGGGTTTTGTTTTGTTTTGCTTTAAGATATCAGATTGAGAAGTACCTTTCTATTGCTAGTTGAGGGATTTTCTTTCCTTCCCTTCTCCTCTCCCTTCCTCCCTTTTTTTTAACCATAACTCATTGCTTGTTCTAGTTAACTTCTGTGATTAGCTCTGCCATAACCATTCACACACATGGTTTTGTTTGAATATGTTTTTCTGTTCTTTTGTGCTTATATTTAGAAATTATTAGATTATATGGTAATTCTGTTTGTAAAAATTTGAGGAAGCACCAAACCATCTTCTGAAGCAATGTTAGGGTTAAAATTCTCATATCCTCAACATTTACTACTTTTCTTATTTTTTAAAGATTTCATTTTTTAATTATGTGTACTTGTGTGTATATGTGTAATGCAGGTACCCACAGAGTCCAGAAGAGGGCACTGGATCCCTCCAGAGCTGGAGATTCCAGGGATTTGTGAGCTGCTTGACATATGTGCTGGGAACTCCTGAGTCATCTCTCCAGACTTTATCTTATTTTAAAAACGACAGATCCATATTAGTGGATGTGGAGTGCTGTGGATATCGCTCTGTATAAATAAAATGCTGATTGGCCAGTAGCCAGTCAAGAAGTATAGGCGGGACAAGCAGAGAATTCTGGGAACAGGAAGGCTGAGGCAGGAGATGCTGCCAGCCGCTGCCATGAGTAACAACATGTAAGATACTGGTAAGCCATGAGCCATGTGACAAGGTATAAATTTATAGAAATGGGTTAATTTAAGATAGAAGAATTAGATAACAAGAAGCCTGCCACGGCCATATAGTTTATATGCAATATAAGTCTCTGTGTGTTTATTTGGTTGGGTCTGAGCAGCTGTGGGACTGGCAGGTGAGAGAGATTTGTCCTGACCGGGGGCCAGGCAGGACTGGAGAAAACTCCAGCAACAGTGAAGTGATCTCTTATTTTTATTTTTATTTGCTTTTCCTTAATGGCTAATAGTATTAGTGTCTTTTGTGCACTTACTGGCCATTTCTATGTTTTCTGTTTCTTTTATTTATTTTTATTGTGGTGGGGATGTGAACTAGAGCCTTTCACATGTTAGGTAAAGGTTCTACCACTGAGCTAAATATCCAGGGACTATTTGCACCTTTTCTTTGGATACATATCCTTACAGATCTTTTACCTACTTTAAAACTGATTTGTCCTTTTATTATTGACTTTAAGATTTCCTTGCATAATCCAATTATAACTCACTTATCAAATATGATTTGCAAATATTTTCTCCCATTCTAAGCATTATTTTTGTTATTTTCTTGATACACCTTAAAGCTCAAAAGCTTGGTGGATTATTTAAAAAATGATTGCTAAACCTATAGCTATAAAATTTTGACTCTTGTGTTTTCTTTTTTTTTTTTTTTTTTGGTTTTTTCGAGACAGGGTTTCTCTGTGTAGCTTTGCGCCTTTCCTGGAGCTCACTTGGTAGCCCAGGCTGGCCTCGAACTCACAGAGATCCGCCTGCCTCTGCCTCCCGAGTGCTGGGATTAAAGGCGTGCGCCACCACGCCCGGCTTCTTTTAATTTTGTATGTTATAGTATATCTTTGATCCATTTTGAGTTAAATTTTGTATGTAATATGAGGAAAAGCCCAATTTCATTACTTGTTTTTCATGGGTATAGCCAAGTCTTCCAACATCGTGAAGAAGCTAGTGCCTACCAAATCAAATGACTATACATTTATGCGTTTATTTTTGAACTCTCATTTCTATTGCACAGATCTTTATATCTGTACTTATGGCAGTATTACTCTTTCTTGATTGTGTGTTCATAGTATTCCAATTTTCTTTATATCCATATTTGCTTAGTATGACTTTTTTCCATCCTTATGCTTGTAACCTATGCTATTGTTTTTGAAATGTATTTCTTGTAACAAAATATAAAAGTAGTCCTTGCTTTTTATATACAGTGTGATATTTTCTGGTTTTAGTATATTTAGATAATTTACATCTAATATAATAATTTATGTTTAGTTACAAATATATCATCTTTTTATATTTTTTCTTGTAGTTTTGTTCCACTGTCTCCTTTTATGCTTTATTTTAATGTCTTAATTTCTCTATTTTAACTTTATTATATATATTCATATAATATCTTATTGGTTTTTCTAAGTATCAAAAATGTATATTTAAGTTTTCACTGTCTTTTAGATAAGTATATGCCAGTTGGAGACAAATTCAAATTCTTTTGCATACCTTTATGGGTATGAGATCTTTCCTTTTTTCTTTATTTTTTGTGGTAAATATATACACAATTGAGTTTTATTCAGTAACAAAGAAAGAGAATAAAATTCTGTCATCAGCAAGAAGATGGATGCCACTGGAAATAAGCCAGACTCAGAAATGCAAATATTGCATGTTTTCTGTCTTTTGTGTCACATATATATGTATGTGTGTGTATATATATATATATATAATATATATATATAATATATATATATCACAATAATAATCATATACATATATGAAAGCAGAAGCAAAACTATCTGTGGGAGGAAAGGGAACTAGCAGGAGGAGATGGTGAAGGGAGAATGTATAGGGGTCTTTCTTTCTCATCCTTTTATTTTGTAGTTTTCTGAGCTAGAAAGCTCAGATATCTCTTTTTGGTTCCTTAACCAGAAGACGTCAACTGTTACATCTGTACCAGATCCTCTTCCTTTGATTTTAGCTCCTGTAGGCTTCTGTTGCCAGTCATTGTCTCTGCCATGGATATAGCTGGCGCTGGGGCATGAAAGAACGGAGGAAAGGAGTGGAAACTGTTATTTCTCCCTACCCTCTGAGCACTAACAGATACCTTTCCAGTTCCCAGAGGCACAGCATTCATTCCAAGTTTCAAGCCATGCTTTAATACAGGTTAGAGAATCCTACAAGGGAGAAAAAGGTTATGTCCCTATCATTGCTGGTCCTTTGAATTCTGGTGGTTTTCCTTATCTACAGGTTGTTTTACTTACTTTTAAAAATTTCAAAGAACTAGGTTGTAATTTTTGTCAAGTTTTTTTTTTTTTTTTTTTTTTTTTGTCAAATCATTGAATTTGTCAAGGCTAAAGAGTAAAATGTGAGCCAGACAGTGGTGGTGCATGCCTTTAATCCCAGCATTTGAGAGGCAGAGCCAGGTGGATCTCTGTGAATTTGAGGCCAGTCTGGTCTACAAAGCAAGATCCAGGACAGGCATCAAAACTACACAGAGATACCTTGTCTCGAAACCCGACCCCCCAAAAAAGAGTAAAATGGGTTCACTCATGTTATCCAGAACTAGACCTCTAGTGATAATTTAAATCTGTCAAAAACTATATGTTATATATGTTACAATCTTTACATCACACAAGTAACACATTATGGGTCTTTGCTTTGTTATTAATTGTAGCTATAAAACTGAACTCAATATAAGAGAGATCAAGTTTCTAAATAAAGTAATTATAAACTTTAGTCTTCTTCCCCTCCTCTGAAACACATTCATTATTATTCAAAAATGGTGTGTTTCTGGATTCTTTGTCTATCCTCCATAACATAACAGAATGAGTATGTATGACACAACAGAATGAAACAGAATTAGAAATGTAATACATCTTCTGATGGACTCTTTCTTGAGACCATATAAAATGTCTGGATCCCTTGTATTACTTATGCTAAAGACATCATGTGGAGATGATCTCAGTTTAAGTATAGATGTAAGACATACAAAAGACATTTTTCAAGCATAGATATAAAACATATGAAATACTTTTGAGGTGATCTCAGCTCTGAAAACTTTTTTGACTAAAACTGATGTATCCATACACAAGACAACTCCAAATTCCATGGCACTAAAGAAAACTATCAGAAAGAACATATTATTATTGCTCCACAAAATTATGGAGTTATTGAGCAATAGATAACTAGAACAAAGAAGTTCCAATGAAGCTGACATTCCACACAAAATAATTAAAATCAAATTATAATGCTTACTTCTTTAAAAGTATACGCTATTAAATTATAAATTAAATAACAGATGAACAGGATTAAGATTATCTTTAGAATAACAAGTTATGAGTAAATGCATATTTTCTTATATTTGTGTATACCTTTGGTTTACAAAATAAGCACCTGAACCAATCAATATATCACTGATCTCACACACACACAAATATGCTTGTCTCCATGAAACTTAAGAAAATTCCACGTTTTCAAAAAGCAAAAGAATGAAAAAACACTGCTGAGATAGCACACAGATTTCAGGCGGAATATAGAAATTATTTATAAACAGAGACCTAATTCCAGATCTTAGATGTTCTTAAGCTAGAGTTCACTGTACTACATAGAACAAATATTATTGCTTAAAAAACTGGATTATTCTCTTTTTTATGAATATAATTCCAGGGAAAAGAAGCCCTTTTCAGAGAAATGAATTCAAAAGCTCACAGTTACCAACAGATTCTGTTTTGTCCTTCTTTGTTTCATATCAATTCCATTCTTTCATATAGTTACCTTCTTTACATACTAGCAGAGCTCCAATGAGGCCTGAATTCAAATCTTTCACCAGATCCACATGAGAAAGATATGAATAGGTGAGACATGGAGGGTCAGAGGCCATTGGACCATTCTCTTTCAGGACCTGCCAAACATAGGTATGACTTTCACCAGGAAAAACTTTATCGTCTTCCTTCTCCCTTTGGCTTGTCTGATCTTCATATTCAGCTCCTAAAGGAAGAAGGTATAAAACTGTCTTTTTTTTGTGTCTACTGTCAACTCAGAAACATGTTAAGCTCCAATTTGTTATGGATTCTACACAATAAGTAGACTTCCAAGATGTTGAAAGCTCTCACCATAAAGAAATGATAAAATGTTCAAGGAGATAGATATGTTCAAGTTGTTTTAAATATTGCACAATATGTGTCTATATTAAACATCATATATTATACCATTACTATGTACTATATGTATATGATAAAATAACAAGTTTTAAAGCACAGTGTATCAAAACATTACACTGTACCTCCAAAACATATGCAACTTGTTGTGGAATATTAGTTTAAGATGTTACATTCATTTATGCTGTGGAATATTTGTTTAATGATGCAAAGATGTATTGCATTCATTTATGTTGTATTTGTTTCACTCTGTGAAGCTGTGTTACTTTGTCTCCCTAAAATGCCTGATTGGTCTAATAAAGAGCTGAATGGCCAATAGCTAGGCAGAAAAGAGGGATAGGTGAGGCTGGCAGGCAGAGAGAATAAATAGGAGAATGGGAAGAGTGAGGAGTGAAAAAAGTAGGAGAGGAGGACACCACGGTCCAGCTATACAGGACACCGATAGCCATGAAGTAAAAAGGAAAGCAAGATATATAGAATGAAGAGAGATAAAAGCCCAGAGGCAAAATGTAGTTAAACGAAATGGGATCATTTAAGTTAGAAAAGCTGGCTAGAAACAAGGCAAGCTAAAGCTGGGTATTCATAAGTAAGAATAAGTCTCTGTGTATTTATTTGGGAACTGGGTGGTGGGCTCCCAAAAAGTTAAAAAAAAAACAGAACAAAAAAACACCAACTACAGCATCTATTATGTGTCAATAAAAATTCTCTTTATATAAAAAAAAAGTATTAGGATCTGACTTTGATGTCTCAAACTACTGTTTAAAAAAGGGAAGCTCAGCCAGGCAGTTGTAATACATGCTTTTAATAGCAGCACTCAGTAAGCAGAGGCAGGAGGATATCTGAGTTCAAGGCCAGTCTGGTCTACAGAGCAACTTCCAAGACAGCCAAGGCTCATAGAGAAATCCTGTCTCAAAAAACAAAACAAAGCCGGGCAGTGGTGGCGCATGCCTTTAATCCCAGCACTTGGGAGGCAGAGCCAGGCGGATCTCTGTGAGTTCGAGGCCAGCCTGGGCTACCAAGTGAGCTCCAGGAAAGGCGCAAAGCTACTCAGAGAAACCCTGTCTCGAAAAAACAAAAACAAAAACAAAAAAAAAAAAAAAAAAAAAAAGCAAACAAAAATAAGCAAAAAACAAAACAAAACAAAAAAGGTAGGCTGTCACAACCCACAACCACTGTGAATTCATATATGCAACAGCCTTCCTTGTTATCCACTGCCTCTGGCTCTTGCAAGCTTTTTGTTCTTTTTTTGTTCTGAAATGATCCCTGAGCATTGGGTAAAGGGGATGTTTATAGATGAGCATTCCATAGTCTCTCATCCTCTGCACCTTGACCAGTATGGGCCTCTGTGTTAGTAGATATCTACTAAATGAAGAAGCTTCACGAAAGATGCACCAATCTATGGGTATATCAATAAGTCATTAGGAGTAGGTTTAATACTATGCTTATTTAGCAGAATAGTGGTGGATTCTCTCCTAAGGACTACGACCTCTTTAGCACACACATACACTCACATGAACATGCATGCGCATGCACACACACACACACACACACACACACACACACAAAACTTTTTATAACTTCATTTGAAATATTAAAAAGGAGCAGCTATAAATGGGGAGAAACCTTGTATCTTACAGAGGTGCTTGATTACCAATCCTAACATAAGTAATGAAAATTATGTTCTTGTTGAGACCTCTAGATTCTGTTAACCAGTAATATTGCCGCCATTCTTGCATCTTTAGCCTAATTCAACTCAGTTCAATAACAAATATGCCCTGGACACATATATTAAAAATATCTGTTTTAGTTTTTTTTTAATTATTATTATTATTTTACAACACCATTCAGTTCAACATAATAGCCACAGATTCCCCTGTTCTCCCCCTCTCGCCCACCCCTCCCCCCAGCCCACCCCCCATTCCCACCTCCTCCAGATCAAGGTCCGTGTTTTAGTTTTTTGAGATGATAATTATATCATTCCCCTCTTCCCTTTCCTTCCTTCAAATCCTCCTATATATCCTTCCTTGCTATTTTTCAAATTCATGGCCTCCTTTTTCATGAATGCTATTACATACTAGGATGTGATAGAGAGGTTTTTAAAATCAGGTTTTTATTTAGAGGGACAACACTCTATTCGACAAATGACATAGAAATAATATACTGGCAAAAAATTAATTAATGGTTCTGGAGGAGGTTCATCAGATAAGAGTGCTTACTGTTCTCGCAGAAGACCTGGGTTCAGTTTTCAACACCCATATAGTAGCTTACTACTACAGATTACTCCAAATCCAAAGGATCCAATACCCTTTTCTGACCTCTGTGGGTTCCCATGTACACATGGTATACATGCATACACTCAGGCGCACAAGTATAAACAAAATAAATATCTTTAAATTTTCACTCATTTAACTTAAATATTTACTGAGTTTTTGTTCTTTATTAAGCTCATCTACAAGCTGAGAATATAAACAAGTTTATATTGTGGAGCACAGAGATTTTACATGTATATAGAAAAACTATTTCTTGTTTTTGTTGGCAACTAGCAGGCTCCTTCCATGAGGTTTATGCACTTGGGAGTTTCTACACTAATATAGGGAAACATTCAGAAGCATACAAATATATGTCTTTAAAGAGTCTCTTTAAATTTCATCTCTCATTAGGCATTACCAAAGGGTAGGAGGTTTCTTGATTATTTGGCCATATTAGTCTGAAAACTCCCAAGTTAAGGCCTTTCCATTTCAGAATGACAACTTAAAGAGTATATAATATAGAACATATGCATCAATAATTTATTGATGATTTCCTTGATTTGTAAATACTACAGACTATCTTGACAATACTGGAGTCAACTGACATTCCATTCACTCTTTTCCTACACTGTGAGGTTAAACAGAAGCTAGCTGGAGTGGGGGCCAGGGACCAATACATTATTTTAATGATCTCATCTTGATCTTCTGCTAAATGGCTCTTAGCAACATGAAAAGTACTTTCCTTATAAAAGTCAGAGTCTAAAGAAAAAATGAGAATTCCATTTCATTTCCATGCTATGAGATTTGATCTTCCTTTGAAAATTTTCTGGGCAGAGGAAGGCTAACACGATAGGATTTTTTGGACTCTCAGCCTGACTCCACAAGGGAGAACATAGAGGATTAGAATAAAAACAGCAACATGTTGTAGAATATTAGTTTAAGATGTGTTACATTCATTTATGCTGTGGAATATTTGTTAATGATGCAAAGATAAGTTGCATTCTTTTATGTTGCATTTGTTTAACTCTGTAAAGCTGTGTTACTTTGCTTGCCTAAAACACCTGATTGGTCTAATAAAGAGCTGAACGGCCTATAGCTAGGCAGGAGAGGGATAGGCGGGCTGCCAGGTAGAGAATAAAGAGGAGGAGAAATCTAGGGGAAAAAAGAGTGAGGAGTGAGAAAAAGAGAAGGAGAGGAGGGCATTAGGGTCCCGCTGCCCAGCCACACAGCCAGCCACTGAGTAAGAAAGAAAGATATATATATAATAAAGAAAGCTAAAAAGTCCAGAGGCAAAACATAGTTAAAAGGAAATGAGATAATTTAAGTTAGAAAAGCTGGCTAGAAACAAGCCAAGCTAAGGCCAGCATTCATAAGTAAGAACAAGTCTCTGTGTTTTTATTTGGGAGCTGGGTGGCAGGCTCTCAAAGAGTTAAAAAAAATTCTAACTACAGAAACATTATAGTAGTACTGGATGTTTAGCTTACACAATCTGCCCTGGTTAGTTTTCATTATCAGTTTGACCCAGAGTCACCTTTTGTTGTGATAAAATAGCATGAACAAAGGCAAGTTAAGTAAGAGTTTGTTTTGGCTTATGGTTCCAATGGGCTAAATATCAATAATTGAAGGGAAGACATTGACACATATATCTGGAGAAGGTAGTTGAGAGATCACATCTCAATTACACAAAGGAAGTAGAAAGAGCTAACTAGAGGTAGCAGTGATGGTATAAAGCCTCAAAGCCTATTCCCAGTGACATATTTCTTCCAGAAAGGCTCTATGTCCTAACAGTTCCATTACCTCCCCAATCATCACCAATTGGTGATCAAGTGTTCACATACATGAGACTATGGGGGACATTTCTCATTCAAACCATTATAATGTCCATTTGGGGGTCACAAGGAATCCATGAAGAAGTAAGAACTTCACTTTATCCTAAAAGTTACAGGGTTATCTTGTAATAATAGATCCTTTCTCAAAAACTTTGAAGTCCTAAAGGAAGGAATTTCTTTCTTTGTCCTAGCTTAGTTAGGTAAGATACTCATCTCTAGGCCAATTAACTGTGGCCAAGAAGATGGGATACATGGATCAACTGCTTATCTCTAGACCAATCACTGTGACCATGGAGATTTGGGCTTTAAAAAAGTGGCATATTCTGTTTGAAATATATTTAGAAGGGGCATTTTTTTTAAAAAAAATACAGGGTCTTACTTTATAGCTCAGGTTGGCCTATAATTTATAGTGATCTGGCTCAGCCTCAAGAGTGCTGAGATTAGAGGATTAGAGGTATGTACCATCAAGCTTTATTAGAAATACTTTGTCGCTTCTCTGCTCCCAATATTAAGAATACAACATGTGCTAGACAAGAGCTAGACAGTATCAGTGATCTATATCTCTGCTCCCATAAGAAGTAATTCTAATGGAACATATATATTATTAGGAAGAAAAAGCAAATGGTATTTTCTACACCTTTGTTTTACACAGAGCAATGGCTGTATGCTAGGTATTAAGTTATATGCTAGGGAAACAACAAATGTATACAATGAGTCTATCTTGAAATATTTATATTCTAGTAACTTTGAGATACAAATGATAGAACTAACATCAAAGACTGTGAATGCTAGAGGCGGCAATTGAAGATCACTTTGTTTCTTTGTTTCTTGAGTCTTTGCTTTTCTTGGGAACTATTTATAGAAGTTTATATTAATGAAACTCTCTTTCTTGTGTGACAAGACCTTTTCATAGGCAGATTAAATAAGGCTGATGTTCTCCCTCCCTTTATATCTCTTCCATATTGCTCAACATCAAGACATATCGTCATTATCATCATCTCCATCTGTAAAAATCACGTAAGTTTTCAGTGGCTATCTTTGTCATAATGTTAAAGAAGTTTGCCCAAGAATGAAACCAAAAAGAAGGAATACAGAGGAGAAATTGTGAGAAAAATGATGCTGAAGGCGTAAATGAATCCTTGGTCCCAGTCATACCTAGTTCACTTCATGGAACTTTCCAATTATACAAACAAAATTCAACATTATCTATACAAATCTTTGCACTGTAGAACAGTGGTTCATAGAATGTTTTAGGGTTGGATAGGCCTAGTTGTGGACCTGTTTCCACCACTGGCAAGCATATGGCCTTGAACCCAGTCCGTATAAGTAATTACTGCTGCTATTGTTATTAAATTTCAATACATTTATATCCAAGAGAATTGATACAATTCCAAGTGTGATATTGTTATGGTTTAGACATGTCCCTCAAAGTTTCTTGTGCTGGATACTTGGTCCCAATGTAATAGTATTGAGGCATTTAAGAAGGACAGGTTAATTTTGGCTCACTGTTTCAGATGTTTTACATCTATCATCACTTCTTATACTATATGACATGGAGCTGTCACAATAGCTGATGCTCTTAGAACTTAGAACTATTAATTATATAATCCTCTTACCTTGTAAGCTGTTAAGCTAAGTGTTTTATTTTATAGAAATTCAAAGTGGAGTAACATGCCCTTATTACCAATAATATGCTTCTCAGCTTTCTACAACTAGAAAGACAGAACAATAGGAGAGAATTTAACTTACCCTCAGAAGCTTTCCAGTAGGAAACACCAACAGCATGAAGACTGACAGGATGAGAAGCCATGTTTTTAAGTGTAATAACCACAGTGTCATGAACCTCAGTCCAAATGGTAGGACCCAGCAGACCTGTTAAAATGAGATGTCCCTCAAAAGTTACTTGAAGGATAACATACCAGAAAGCCTGTCATTATAAAAGTGAAGGTTAAAGTCACAGAGGAAAAGCATGTTACTTTAAAACTGATGAATAGCAGTTATGCTTTGCACTAACCCTAGTTCAGCCTCAGGGTTGTTCTGAGAAAATATTTCTAAGTCATTCAGTGTTTCATTAATTCAACTATCTAGAACAACATTAAAAGCAAATAAAACAAATGCTAAAGTCTTGATGCAAAAATAAATTTGGCATAGTTGAATAATATGGGTGAAATAATGTGAATGGCCAGCAGAATAATAATAAATAAGATTATAGATATATACAGGGAACATAATATGTAGGACCTTATGGGAGAGAGAGAGGGAGGGAGGGTGGGAGGGAAGGAAGGAACAGAGGGAGGAAAAACAAAGAGAGATCATAGGTGATTCTTATGATTGAATTTAGATTATGACAGATAGTTCATAACACAGAAATCAAGAGGAAATTAAGAGTTATAGTCTGTGGATATTTTTATAAGATGCCTATAAATGATTTATTGAATGAACTGGAGTCAGTGGCATGAAAATATGAAATAGGTTTTGCTGTGGATATTGTTCTATATCTAAATAAAACACTGATGGCCAGTTGCCAGGCAGGAAGTAGGTGGGACAAGGAGAGAGGAGAATTCTGGGAAGCGGAAGGCTGAGGGGAGAGACACTGCAGCCACCGCCAGGATAAGCAGCATGTGAAGATGCTGGGAAGCCACCAGCCACGTGGCAAGGTATAGATTTATAAAAATGGGTTAATTTAAGATAAAAAAACAGTTAGCAAGAAGCCTGCCACGGCCATACAGTTTATAAGTGATATAAGCGTCTGAGTGATTATTTTATATATAGATTGTGGGACTGCGGGGCTTGGGGAACCTGGAGAGAAGCCCTCCAGCAACAAATGGCGCCCAACGGCTCGAGCTTCCACCTTAAACCTGAGAATATTTAATAACCAATTCTAAACAGAGCCAAAACCAGGTTCCTGCTTCTTGTCTCATATGAGCAGCTAGACGGCGCAAAACGCAGGTTTGAACACTGGCGGGTTCCTGGCGTGTGCGTTTGACCGGCAGTATGGCGGAAATGTACACGCTGCTTTGATAAAAGCTTAGACCCACTATTTCTGAGACTTGATGACTCCCAGAGCTGGCGAAAAATGTACCACTGCCATGTTGGGCAGCTAAAGTGGGCGGAGCCAACAGCCACAGCACAGTTTCAGTCTTAAAATGGTACAGTTTAAAACAATAGGCTCAAGGCTCAAGGTAATATAAAAAATAAGCCAAGTAACGATGGCTACCACACAGAGAATCTGGATTATGTTGTCTTTGATATTTGTAACTGAAGAAAAACATTTGATTACAAAAGCTGTTGAGTTATGCCAAAATGTATATTTTAAAGGTACCTTGACTTCAAAATTTGGATTTAAGGATATGTTGCTTTGGAAAAAAAGTTCTGCTTTTGTTTCCACAGAAAGCCAGAGGCTATGGATTTGTTCCAGATTAAGATACATCAGGTTTCAACAGCCAAGACCCCCTGAAAGGTCTCCGATGACACCATGGCCCAGATGATCCAGCATCCAGAGCGGTTTCAAGGCAACTGGTTCAAACAATACAGCCTCACGGACTACCCCATAGGTCTAAAATTTTCTTTGCATCCCCATAAGATACAGCGCCCCCCTCCAGCAGGAAGTAGTAAGAGATGCTACGCCCAAATTCCCAAATATACCAAGCTGGCTTTAGAGGTGGAATTGGCTCACTCCCCCTCTAAACCCAGACATATTGCTTTAAAAAAAAAAATGGTTAGGCAATTCTTGTGTCCCAAATCAGAAGAGCCCTCTGGTGTGGGACAGAGAAAACCAATATTTTTATTTAAAACAGGTTGATTATAAATGTGATCTCTTTCTAAAAAAGAAAAGGGGATATGATATAGATATATAGGAGAATGTGGAGATGATGAGATAAAAGGGTAGATTAATGAACCTGCTTTTAAAGAAAACTTGTTTGAAATGTCTTACATTGGTATAGATTTTAGTTCATGTTTAAAATGTTTTACATTGGTATAAATTTTAGTTTATTGATACAAACTTTAAGTTAATTTTGTTATACTATATATATGTTTCTATTCTTGTTTGAGGTATTATGTTTATGTAACTCATTTAAAATTGTAATGGATAATTAAGAAATAGATTAATAATTAGTCATCTATGATAATCATATTTGTAGCCATGTTAGTTAAGTCTTCTAGGTATACATAGATATATTTCAGATAGATAGGTAATCTTCAAACACTTCATAGACCTGGAGAATATGGCATTTAAATAACTTAGAATTCTGTTGACGTGAGACACAATTGCTCCTGGCTGCACCAATTGATCCCGAGAGAATGTTGGGCTTCTAAGACATTTCCATTTGGAAGTTTGTCTTTTGGCACAAAATGGCCTACTGGGCAAAGAACTGCCCCTGCCTTGATGGCTGACAGTACAAATGCAATGCTCTCCTTTCTGGACAAGCGGGACACAAGGAAAGCGACCACTGTACTCTGCCAAGACAGGGTAAGGTGGTCTTTCAGAAATCCTGCTTCTGAAAATGGTCTGTCAGATACTCTAGGCCTGTAGCCAATTTGAATGCACCAACAATGCTGAGAAACATTAGGTGACTGTCCAGGCTGCCAGCTGTCTTGGTCTACTCTTGCAAGATTCCCGAAAGTTGCTTGCATCCGTCTACCATTTCTCAGGGACCATTATGTTCCTTCTCAGGTCTTTGATGTGGTTGAAAACTAGATAGTTGTAATTTCCTCAGTTATGATAAAAGATAAGTTAGCTATAAAACCTTAAACTCACAAATATAAGATAGATAAGACATCTTCTTTAATATTGTAACTATAATTCTTGCTTGGTAATTGTTTTGTTATATGTAATTTTACCATGTTAAAGTTAAAACCTTCCTTTTTAAAAAAAAGAAGAAAGGGGAAGTGCTGTGGATATTGTTCTATATCTAAATAAAACACTGATGGCCAGTTGCCAGGCAGGAAGTAGGTGGGACAAGGAGAGAGGAGAATTCTGGGAAGCGGAAGGCTGAGGGGAGAGACACTGCAGCCACCGCCAGGATAAGCAGCATGTGAAGATGCTGGGAAGCCACCAGCCACGTGGCAAGGTATAGATTTATAAAAATGGGTTAATTTAAGATAAAAGAACAGTTAGCAAGAAGCCTGCCACGGCCATACAGTTTATAAGTGATATAAGCGTCTGAGTGATTATTTTATATATAGATTGTGGGACTGCGGGGCTTGGGGAACCTGGAGAGAAGCCCTCCAGCAACAAGGTTTGTTTTCCTAGATGACCAGTTTTTTAAGCTGCATTCTGTGGAATTTTTCTTTCTTGTACTTTGATCAAGACTAAATCTTTCCTAGTCATCTTCAAATATTAACAGATGCTAATGTTTTTAGAAGTTAAAAATTTCAGTACCTTTTAATGACAAACTTTTATGTCCTCTGAATCTATTTTTTATTATCCATTTTTTATGTGTGTGTGTGTGTGTGTGTGTGTGTGTGTGTGTGTGTGTGTGTGTGTGTGTGTGTTTTGCTTGCATGCCTATGTGCACCATATGTGTGCTTGGTGCCCAAGGAAGTCAGAAAAAGGTTTTGGATCTAGAAATGTAGTTCCAGATGTTTCTAAACCACCACGTAGGTACTGGGAATGGAACCCAGGTCCTCTGCAAGAGCAACAAGTGCTCTTAACTTCTGAGCAATCTCTCCTGACCTTCTGAGCCATCTCTCCAGCCCGATGTCCTCTGAATCTTAAAGCTCCCTTTATTCTACTGCTATGATTTGAACAGCTCAAAAAAAAAAAAAAACTTCAGCAAGTAAAAGTACTTTTGTTGTCAGTGTCACACATTTCCTGACTTCTTTTCTTAATCCTCCTCAAGTGGCCTCCCTCCCATCTTGGAGTAGAGAACATATCAAAAATGTTTTCCAAAGAAATCCTCAAAAGTAAATCTTATACATTCCTAGCCTTCTTTCATATAGGCTACAGAGGGGTCATGGGCCAGGGGTTGAAGAACCAGTTTATGGCTACTACATGAAAAAAAAAAAACCTTAATCAAGCCTCAGCACTCTCTTTAAATATGAGAGTATTTGTCTCCTATAATTCTCAGCAACAATTCTAAGACAGGTAATGGTGGTTTTGCTCAGTAGGCGAGCACTTGCTTAACATGTACAAGGTCCTCATCTGAATCCCTAGCATTGATAAAAACATTGTTAATGCAATAAATATCTTATGATCTTGTTACATGCTTATTTGGCATCTAAGTGGAGATAAAGAGTTGATTGTAGATGTAACCAACCATCTTATTAAATAAGAAACACAGAACCAATGCAAAGAAGAAAGCCAAGAGGTCAGAGCTAAGAGCTAAAACCTTACTCTTCCTCCTGCGGTGGTCCTACCTCTCTGAACCAGAGCTACTTCCTGTGTTAAAGTCTTTATATAGAGTTTCTGTTCTGCCTTCTCATTAGTTGTAAACCCAATCACATGACCACCTCGTCATGGTCTGTCTGTATAGACCTCCAGGTTTTCTATGATTGGTATTGAGATTAAAGGCATATATATCCAATACTGGCTGTATCCCTGAACACACAGAGACTTACTTAGCTCTGCCTACCAAGTGCTGGGATTACAAGCGTATGCCACCACTGCCCTGCTTTCCTATGGCTTGCTAATAGCTCTGACCCCCAGGCAACTTTATTTATTAACATACAAATAACATTTTAATACAAATAAAATATCACCATAGTTGATATTTAGTAAAAATTAAATATAGAAGTAGAATTATTAAAAAAATAGATGAAAATTTAAAGCTTTAAAACTATAGAAGATAAAACTAGATTGAAGAGAGAAAGAAAAGGAAATAATCCAAGTCCAAGCTTGTAGAAGCCAAGCAGAGGAGACAGAAAGTCCAGCCAGTTTAAGGACACATAATTAAAGAATATAACCTTTGGTAACCACCCTCTGTTAGGGATCTTTGCTAGAAAATGAGGTACCTAGTATCATAATTAGCATTCAATATTGTTTTCATTACCCATCCAGGGTGGCCTGGGCTTGGCAATGTTGAAAAGGTGGTCCATGTACTCTACAAACACAGTCTTTTTGTACATGATGGAGGTGTTGAATGGAAAAGTTGATGGCATTCTAGGAAGAAATCTGGATGAAGAAAACAAAAGGTCATTCATTTTGAAGGACTTTATTTGATCCCACGTCAAAAATCAGCTGGAAGTATTTTCCTTCATCTCACTTTCCTCTATTATCTACAAGAAAAGTAGAACTTGCACATATATCCAGAACTTGCTTCCTTCACTTCCCTATAGTTGTTGATATAGGTGTTGCCCTGCCTCTTCACAATAATTTCCTGCATGCAAAAGAAAGAATAAAAATGAGGAAAATGCAGACAGTAACCTTTGTGTGTTTGTTTCAAAAGCTGTAAAATCAAGATCATCTTTTGTTCAAGAATTTACTTCATCAAGCAGGACCTTAATCCACCCAAAGCTATAAAAATCATATAAAGATGAACAAAAACTATCAGTGTTTTAACTATGTCAGTTGGAAGTGTTTTTTGTCTAGCTTGGTTTGGACAATTTACTGTAAGCTATAAATGCATAGAAACACTAATCCTTAAACTGAAAACTTAAATGCAGCAACTGTATTATACACAAAGCTTGGGAGCAAGGTTATAAGACAGACCTCTTTCATAAAGGGGCTGAAGAGATGACTCAGCAGTTAAGAGCACTTGTTGCTTTGGCAGAGAACCCAGGTTCAACTCCCAGAATCCATAGGGCCACTCTAAACTGTCTATAACTCAAGTTCCAGGGGATCCAACACCCTCTTCTAGCTTCTGTACACATGTGGTGCATATACATACACATTCAGGCAAAACACTCATACAGAAAATAAAAATAAAAGATTTTTAAAAAAGACCTCCTTCATGAGACATACAGATATCTAAACCATGGAGACACAATGGTGACCATGGGAAAATTCATCTGGGCACATAACATTGTAGAACCACTCAGCAGGTCCCTGAGTTTATACCCCAAAGGTGTAAAAATCAATGTGGATGACAGATGTGATGGATGAAGATGTGATGTCTGAACTCTTTTAGCAAAACATAGAACTATGTTCATCTGCCTATAGAACAAACTCTGCCCTGCCCTGCCACACATGTGTGTGCAAGTCCTCTGCAGTTATATACCACAGGAACCATAAGGGATGAAAAACAGAAAGGAGAGAGCCTAAACAGAGACACACCAGACAGAAGGCTGTACCCTCTTAGAGGGAGGCTCTGTGCCTCCTAGTGTGTAAATGTAGACGTAAAAGTTGGAAGTTGTAGCTGAAAGAATGAAGTAGATTTCCTCCTAAGAAAGGTAACTCTGGAAGGAATCTCTCAATGGTGGCCAGCTTTGGTTCCATTCACACAAAGAAAAACCTGTTAGAACAATCCAGTCACAGAGGAAGACTTTAACAGGATCTAGCAGTTAAATAACTGAACTAATACTTTGTTTTTAGAGACCTCTGTCAAGGACTCTGACCAAACAGGGCAAGGTAGAGCTGACCTTATCCCTACCACATTCTGCTGGCCTACTCTTCCACTTAGCCCTGAATTTTAGTCCATTCCAGGGTTTCCAAGATATCTGAGAGCCAGTTGACTGGCTCTGCCAACTGAAGGCCTTGACAAAAGACATTCTATACTGGCTGTGAGCCAAGGGTCAGGGGTTGATAAGGAAGCTCTTCCAGTAAATAGAATTTCCTTGCAGAGAAATGCATGGGGGAACTGCATGGTCAGAGGGCTAAGACAACTATAAAAACAGGGGCCAGGGCCCCCTCTAATCCTCTTTTGCCTCATCACACTCGTGGCCTTGCAGGAGATACCTGATGATGACCAATTTCTGGGGAGAGGCATGTCCCTGGGCTTATATAGATGGATCCACATCATACACTAGTATAAGATAAAAGTTGACAACACATTTGTTGGTGGCATTGATATACAGTGGTAGAGGAAAAAATGCCCCCAATGTGTGAAATTTTAACCAATGCTACTAATTGTTCAATATATTAAAAAGATAAATTGCACCCGGCGGTAGTGGTACACTCCTTTAATCCCAGCACTCAGGAGGCAGAGCTAGGTGGATCTCTGTGAGCTCGAGGCCAGCCTAGTCTACAGAGTGAGATCCAGGACAGGCACCAAAACTATACATAGAAACCTTGTCTCAAAAAAACCAAAAGAAAAAAAGGTAAATTGCACAGGGTTCAGTTATATACAGACTATGCCTATTATATCAGATTATGTTCAGCAACAAATGTCTTGGTTTTTTTTCAGTAGCCTAGTAAGGGGTAGAAGAACAGTGACAAAGATTTCTGGTATAAAGACATATTAGTGAGTGTAAAGAAGAAAGATCTTCATACCACATGTTAATTCTATCAGAAAATTTCCACTGTTGAAGAAACACAAAACAACATAGATAAAATGTCTCACAATCCATGCTAATTTGTTTCCTCCTAACTTTTGAGGATGTTGTTTGTGTTTCCCTTGGAATTTGATATATAAATTCTGCCAAATGTACTTGGCAATAATTATCCCTGACATGAATTGTTCTTTCAATTTTAATCTAAAACCAGTTGGAAAAACCATTATATTTTCTGGCACTTGCTTAGAAGAAGCTGAGCAGCTGCAGGAACAGATAATGTAAATTTGAATTTCCTTAGCTGTTTATTTTAAACCTTGGCAGAGTCTGTCAGGAAGTGTTTAGAGTCAGCTTATTCTGTTGTCAAAATAATCTAGATTATAAAATGTTAACATTAAAACAAAAATCCTGTTTTTTTCTGGTAAATCCATGTGACTTCCTGCTAATGAATTATTTACTTCATTAAATCCATTTTTAGTGTGTGTGGTATAACTTGTGCTCGTGTGTGTGTGTGTGTGTGTGTGTGTGTGTGTGTGTGTGTGAATATGGAGGTCAGATGTTCATATTAGGTGTCTTCTATCTCTCTCCACCTTATTTTTATCTTTATGTGTCTGTGTAAGTATACACCACATGAGTGCAGGTACCTACAAAAGCCATAAGATGGCTTTGAATCCTGTAGACTTGGAGCCACAGGTGGTTGTGAGCCATCATGTGAGTGCTGGGAATTGAATTTGGGTTCTGTGAAAGAGCAGAAACAGCTCAACCACTGGGCCATCTCTTAGGATTCCACCTTACTTTTTTTTTGAGACTTAACCTGGAGCTCATGGATTCAGGTAAGTTCACTGATAGAGTAAGCTCCAGGGATTTGCCTATCTCTGCTTCCCCAGTGTTAGAATCTTTTTGTGGGTGCTGGTGATCTGACCTTAGTTCTTCATGCTTGTAAAGCAAGCACTTTACTGTTTGAGTCATTTCCCAAGCCTCCTAAATAAAATTTTATACCAAAAGTATTATTCATTGTGCCAGGCCACTAGACGTTATAATACAAAGCACTTCTTGATGTATAATCATCTCAATATTAATTGTTAACAAGACCAAACAGACAAGTGGACAACTTTTCAATGAGACACCAGGTACCTGATCCTCTGGGCTGCTACTCAGGGTACTCAACAGCAGGATATATAAACTACAGAATGAACCTTTATCCCTTTTTCACACCATACACAAAAACAAACCACAAGTGAATCAAAGACCTTAATGTAGGAATTAAAAATATAAACTGCTTAGAAGAAAATGAAGCCAAAGATATGGCAACTATTTCTTACATATGATATCAAAAATATGTGTAACTAAGGTAAAAAAAAATTTTGAACTTGAAAGAATACTATTAGAACTCCTATTCATCGCTGGCCCAGTTGCAGGCCAGCAGGAAGATTCCTGAGGCAGGTATCTCTACCAACACACCCCAGTGGACCCTGCAACCTATAAGACCCACTCCCTACTTCAAGGCCACCTTCAAATCCACTCATTCCCCTGAGACCTCGGTGGGGTCCCTGTGACAGAATCTACCAGCTCTGATTGGGCCAAAAGTTGCAGGCCAGCAGGGAAGACACCTGTGGGTGGGCCTCCCCACCAACACCCCCTCATCAGACCCTGTAATGTACAAGATCCACCCCTACTCTAAACCCACTCATCCCCCTGACACTTCAGTGGCTCCCTCAGACACAGAATCTGTCAGCTCTGATTGGACCAAGAATTACAGGCCAGCAGGGAAGACTCCTACAGGCAGGCCTACCCACAAACACCCCCATTGGACCCTACAATCTACAAGAACCTCTCCCTACACCAAACCCACACAGCTCCCTGACACTTTAGTAGCTCCCTGAGACACAAAATCTGCTAGATCTGATTGGACCCAAGAGCAGCTCCTTGAGACACAGAATCCACCAGCTCCAATTAGACTAAGAGCTACGATTGAACCAAGAGTGGCCCCCTGAGACACAGACACAGCAATCACATACTAGACCAAGAGCAGCTCACTCAGACAAAGCACCTCTTGTACCTATTGGAAGAAGAGATGGGTAGATGCCAGTGCAAAAATACAACAACATAAAGAGCAATATGGCCCCACCAGAACCTAGTGGTTCTACAACAGCAAGACCTGAACATCACAATGGAGAAGAAACAGAAGAAAGCAACCTTAAAAATAACTTTATGAAGATGATAGAGGCCTTTAAAGAGGAAATGAAAAAAATCTCTTTGAAATTGAGGAAAAGACAAACAAAAAATGGAAGAAATCAATAAATCCCTTAAAGAAAGCCAAGAAAACCAAGAAAAAGCAATTAAACAGGTGAAGGAAACAGTTCAAGACCTGAAAATTGAAATAGAAACAATGATAAAGACACAAATTGAGGGAATGCTGGAAATAAAAAATCTGAGTAAACGAACAGGAAATACAGATGCGAGCATAACCAACAGAATACAAGAGATGGAAGAGAGAATCTCTGGCATGGAGGATATGATAGATGAAATAGATTCATCAGTCAAAGAAAACCCCAAAGCCAAAAAAGTCATAACACAAAACGTCCAGGAAATCTGGGACACCATGAAAAGGCCAAATCTAAAAATAATAGGGATAGAAGAAGAATAACAACTCAAAGGTACAGAAAATATATTCAACAAAATTATGTAAGAAAACTTTCCCAACTTAAAGAAGGAAATACCTATGAAGATACAAGAAGTTTACAGAATACCAAATAAACTAGACCCCCCCAAAAAAGTCCCCTCATCACATAATAATCAAACCATTAAACATACAGACTAAAGAAAGAATATTAAGAGCAGCAAAGGAAAAAGGCCAAGTGACTTATAAAGGCAGACCCATTAGAAAAACACCCAACTTCTCAATGGAGACTCTGAAAGACAGAAGACCCTGGACAGATGTTATGCAGACACTAAGAGATCACGGATGCCAGCTCAGACTACTATACTAAGCAAAATTTTCAATCACCAAAGACTGAGTGCACAAGACATTCCAAGACAAAACCAGATTTAAACAATACCTATCCACAAATTCAGCCCTACAGAAAGCACTAGAAGGAAAACTCCAACCTAAGGAAGTTAGATGCACTCACAAAAACACAGGCAATAGATAACCCCACAGCAGGAAATCCCAAAGAAGAGAAAAGACACACACACTACCACCAAAAGATAACAGGAATGAACAATCACTGGTCATTAATATCCCTTAATATCAATGCACTCAATTTGCCTATAAAATGACACATGCTTGCTGTGGGATGGTCTACATGTCAAATTGCTCTGATTGGTCAATAAATAAAACACTGATTGGCAGTGGCCAGGCAGGAAGTAGGTGGGACAAGGAGAGAGGAGAATTCTAGGAAGCGGAAGGCTGAGGCAGAGAGACACTGCAGCCGCCGCCATGACCAGCAGCATGTGAAGATGCCGGTAAGCCACCAGCCACGTGGCAAGGTATAGATTTATGGAAATGGATTAATTTAAGCTATAAGAACAGTTAGCAAGAAGCCTGCCACGGCCATACAGTTTCTATGCAATATAAGTCTCTGTGTTTACTTGGTTGGGTCTGAGCGGCTGTGGGACTGGCGGGTGACAGAGATTTGTCCTGACTGTGGGCAAGGCAGGAAAACTCTAGCTACACATGCTAATAGAATGGATACAAAAACAGGATCCATCCTTCTGCTATATACAAGAAACACACCTCAACTTCAAAGACAGACACTACCTCAGAATAAAATGCTATAAAAAGACTTTCCAATCAAATGTAATTAAGAAACAAGCTGGTGTAGCTATCCTAATATCTAACAAAATAGACTTCAAAATAAAATCAATCAAAGAGATCAGGAAGGACATTACATATTCATCACAGGAAAAATGCACCAAAATGAAGTCTCAATTCTGAACATTTATGCCCCAAATTCAAGGGCATCCACATATGTAAAAGAAACAATATTAAAGCTTAAAATGCACATCAAACCCCACACACTAATAGTGGGAGACTTCAACACCCTATTCTCACCAATAGACAGGTCTGCCAGACAGAAACTTAACAGAGAAATAAGGGAGCTAACAGACATTATGGCTCAAATGGATTTAATAGATATCTACAGTACATTCTACCCTAACACAAAGGAATATACCCTTTTCTCAACACCCCGTAGAACATTTTCTAAAATCGACCACATACTTGGTCACAAAGCAAATCTCAACAGATACAAAAAAAATGGAATAACCTCATGTATTTCATCAGACTACCATGGCTTAAAGTTAGATTTCAACAACAATAAAAATTATAAAATGCCTACAATCATGGAAACGGAATAATACTCAACTGACTCACCACTGGGTCAAGGAAGAAATAAAGAAAGAAATTAAGGACTTCCTAGAATTCAATAAAAATGAATGTATAACATACCCAAACTTAGAGGACACTATGAAAGCAGCACTAAGAGGAAAATTCATAGCACTGAATGCCACATAAAGAAGTTGGAGAAATCTCACACAAGCGACTGACTTAACAGTATACCTGAAAGCTCTAAAACAAGAAGAAGCAAACTCATCCAGGAGGAATAGACACCAGGTAATAATCAAATTGAGAGCTGAAATCAATAAAATAGAAACAATGAGAACAATACAAAGAATCAATGAAACAAAGAGTTGGTTATTTGAGAAAATCAACAAGATAGACAAACCTATTGGTGAAATTATTAAGGCCACTCCACATAGTAAAAAGGGAGGTTTACTTTGTGGGGTAACTTACAAGTGAATGGATAGTTTACAGAGTCTGGGAAAGGCGTGGTGCTGTCCAGCAGTGTTCTCTGGAGTACTCTGCTCGGTCTAGACCTCCAGCGTCCAGGGTTCAGGAACTAAGAGAGCCGGCACATCCAGATCTCGGGTCTTCAGGGTCCTCTCTTGGCCCCACTTTGGGCGTGACAGTTACCAAAGCCTCAGTGGGGGTTGGAACTTCCAGATCAAAGCTAGAATGGCTACCCACTACACAAACCCCTATGCAAACTCTCCAAAAGGCAGAGAGAGAGAACATACAAATTAACAAAATCAGAAATGAAAAGGGAGATAACAGCCAATAAGGAAATCCAGAGAATCATCAGGTCATTACTTCAAAAACCTCTACTCTACAAAACTGGAAAATCTAAAAGAAATGGACAATTTTCTGGATAGGTAACAGAAAGCAAAATTAAATCAATATCAGATAAACAACTTAAGTAGACTTACAACCCCTAAGAAAATAGAAACAGTCATTAAAAGTCTCTCAACCAAAAAAAAAAAAAAAAAAAAAAAAGAAAAAGAAAAGAAAAGCCAGGACCAGATGGTTTCAACGAAGAATTCTACCAGAATTAAAAAGAAGAGCTAACACTAATACTCTTCAAATTGTTCCACACAATAAAAACAGAAGGGACTTTGCCAAACTCTTTGAGGCTACAGTTAACCCTGATACCCAAACCACACAAAGATGGAACAAAGAGAATTACAGACCAATCTCCCTCATGAACATTGATATAAAAATATTCAATAAAATACTGGCAAACTAAATCCAAGAACACATCAAAAAACAAATCTACCATGATCAAGTAGGCTTCATCCCAGAGATGCAGGAATGGTTCAACATAAGAAGATCTGTCAGTGTAATCCACCATATAAACAAACTGAAAGAAAAAAACCATATGATCATCTCATTAGATGCTCAAAAAGCATTTGACAAAATCCAACACTCCTTCATGATAAAGGTCTTGGAGAGATCAGGGATACAAAGAAAATACCTACACATAATAAAGGCAATTTATAGCAAGCCGACAGCCAGCATCAAATTAAATGAAGAGAAAATCAAAGTGATTCCACTAAAATTAGGAACAAGACAAGCTCTCCACTCTCCCCATTTCTATTCAATATAGTACTCAAAGTTCTAGCTACAGCAATAAGACAACAAAAGGAGATCAAGGGGATACAAATTGGAAAGGAAAAAGTCAAACTTTTGCTATTTGTAGATGATATGATAGTATACATAAATGGCCCCAAAAATTCTACCAAGGAATGCCTACAGCTGATAAACACCTTCAGTAATGTGGAAAAATACAAGCTTAACTGAAAAAAATCAGTAGCTCTCCTATATACAAATGATAAATGAGATGAGAAAGAAATCAGAGAAACATCACCCCTTACAATAGCCACAAATAATATAATATACCTTGGGGTAACTCTAACTAAGCAGGTAAAAGACCTGTGTTACAAGAACTTTAAGTCTCTGAAGAAAGAAAATATTAGAAAATGGAAAGATCTCCCATGCTCATGGGTAGGTAGGATTAACATAGTAAAAATAGCAATCTTACCAAAAGCAACCTACAGATTCAATGCAATCCCCATCAAAATCCCAACACAACTCTTCACAGACCTGGAAAGAACAATATTCAACTTCATATGGAAAAACAAAAAATCCAGCATAGCTAAAACAATCCTGTACAATAAAGCAACTTCTGGAGGTATCAACATCCTTGACCTCAAGCTCTATTACAGAGCTATAGTAATAAAAACAGCGTGGTAGTGGCATAAAAACTGGCATGTGGACCAATGGAATCGAATTGAAGACCCTGACATTAATCTGCACACCTATGAATACCTGATTTTTGACAAAGAAGCCAAAACTATACAATGGAAAACAGAAAGCACCTTCAACAAATGGTGCTGATGTAACTGGATGTCAACATACAGAAGATTGAAAATAGATCCATATCTATTGCCATGCCCAAAATTCCAGTCCAAATGGATCAAAGAACTCAACATAAATCCAGTTACACTGAACTTGATAGAAGAGAAAGTAGGAAGTAGCCTTGAACACACTGGCACAGGAGACCACTTCCTAAATATAACACCAGTAGCATAGACACTGAGAGCAACAATTAATCAATGGGACATCCTGAAACTGAGAAGCTTCTGTAAGGCAAAGGTCACAGTAAAATGAGACAAAATGACAGCCTACAGAATGGGAAAAGATTTTCACCAACTACACATCTGACAGAGGGCTGATCTCCAAAATATATAAAGAACTCAAAAAATATAGACAGCAAAACACTGAACAATCCAATTTAAAAAATGGGCTGCAGAGCTAAACAGAGAATTGTTAATGGAAGAATCTCAAATGGCTGAAAGACATTTAAGGAATTGCTCAGCATCCTTAAGTCATCAGGGAAATGCAAATCAAAATGACTTTGAGATACCATCTTACACCTGTCAGAATGGCTATGATCAAAAACACTGATGGCAGCTTATGATGGAGAGGATGTGGAACAAGGGGAACACTCCTCCACTGTTGGTGAGAATGCAAACTTGTACAGCAGTAAAAAACAATGACATCATGAAATTTGCAGGCAAATGGATGGAATGAGAAAATATGATCCTGAGTGAGGAAACCCAGACTCAGAAAGACAAAGACGGTATGCACTCACTCATAAGTGGATACTAGATGTAAAGCAAAGGATAACCAAACTACATCCCACAGCTCCAGAGAAGCTAGGTAACAAGAGGACCCTAAGAGGGATGCATGGATCACCCTGGGAAGGGTGAAGTAGATGAGGTCTCCTGAGTAAACTGGGGGTGAAGGGGGATAATTGATGATAGGGAATGGGGGATGAGAACATAAGGGAATGGGATGGTTGAGCTGGAACAGGAATGGAGTGGGAGAGCAATGAATGAGATACCTTGATAGAGGGAGACATCATGGGGTCAGGGAGAAACCTGGTGCTAGGGAAATTCCCAGGAATCCATAAGGATGACCCCAGCTTAGACTACTATCAATAGTGGAGAGGGGGCCTGAGCTGGCTTACCCAGGTAATCAGATTGCTGAATACTCTGTCATCATAGAGCCTTCATCCAGCAACTGATAGAAGCAGATGCAGAGATCTACAACCATGTTCCAGGCCGAGCTCCAGGTGTTCAGTCGAAAAGAGGGAAGATTCTATGAGCAAGGGCACCAAGATCATGGTGGCGAAACATACAGATATAACCAAACCAAGCTATTGGGAACCCATGAACTTTAGAGGAGCCTCCATGGGACTGGAATAGGCCCGTTGCCTAAATGAGACAGTTGTGTAGCTTGATCTGCTTAAGGGTCCCCTGTCAGTAGGATCAGGATCCATCCCTGGTGCATGAACTAGCTTTTTGGAGCCCATTACCTATGATGGGACACGTTGCACAGCCTTGATTCAGGGGGAGGGGCTTGGCACCATGAAGAGAGCCCAAGAGTGGCTTATTGGTGGCAGCCTCATTGCATCAAGGGACCCCATCATTTTTGGAGATGCCAGAACCATGGGATGGTAAATAAGGACAGCAACAGCAGGGGGTGGAGCCAGCCCAAGCCAGTGTTGCAGAGGGCGGAGCCAGAGAAGTGACCCAATCCCTTTGGAGGAGCCCAGAAGATTGTGAGTGGATCCCAGACATTGGATAGTGAGTTATTTATACAGCTGGAATTTGTTTTTGCTTTGATATGATTGTGATGGTGCCCTGGTTCTACTCCCTCTTGAAGTAAGAAAGTATTTAATTATTTTTTGACTTTACAGGAGACCACAGTTGAGAGACTGTGAAGTAAAAAACTTTGGATGTAAAAAGAGACTTTGGATTTTTTTTAAAGAGGCTGAATTTTAAAGTGTTTGAATTTGTAAAGACTGTGGGACTTTTAAAGTTGTAAAATGTTTTATATTGTGATACTGATATTTGTGGTGGTTTGAATGAAAATGGCCCCCTTAGGCCCATAGGGAATGGTACTATTAGGAGGCATGGCCTTTTTGGAGTAGGTGTGGCCTTGTTGGAGGAAGTGTGTCACTTGGGGTGAGCTTTGAATTCTAAGATGCTCAGGACAGTCCCTGTGGCTCACTTTCTTTTCCTTCTGCATACAGATCCAGATGTAGAACTCTCAGCTACCTCTTTAGGGCCATGTCTGCCTACATGCTACCATGGCTCCTGCAATAATGGACTAAACCTCTGAACTGTAAGCCAGCCCCAATTAAATGTCTCCTTATAAGAAAAAAAGAATACTATTAGTACTGTGAAAAGATTACCCACAGCATGGAATAATATAAATCTTATAAAGTTCTAATATCAAGACTATATAAAGAACTTCTAAATCTCAGTATCAAAAAGACAATACAAGCTGGGCGGTGGTGGTGCACGCCTTTAATCCCAGCACTCAGGAGGCAGAGCCAGGTGGATCTCTGTGAGTTTGAGGCCAGCCTGATCTACAGAGTGAGTTCCAGGACAGCCAGAGCTACACAAAGAAACCCTGCCTTGAAAAACAAAAACAAAGCAAAACAAAAAAGACAATACAGGATCTGGGGAGATAGCTCAGCAGTTAAAAGTGCTACTACTCATCCAGAGATCCCAGGCTTGATTCCCAGCACCACATGGCAGCTTACAACCATCTGTAATGCCAGCTCCAGGAGATCTGATGCCTTTTCTGCCTTCTTCAGGCACCAGAAACACACATGGTGCACAGATATACATGCACTTTTACCAATAGCTCTTTTAGGCTCTCTTCATGGTGCCAAGCCTCAATTTCTCTGCATCACTCCTTTAATCCTGGACCTCCTACTGCTAGTGAGGCTGCATCTTCACTAATGGCCTCTCCTGGCACTCACAGTGCTAAGCCTCAGCTGCCTTTATGCCTTCAAAACCAGTACCACCTGTGTGACTTTTGCTCTACCAAGTTCAGCTGTCAGCATGAGGTACAGCTTGGTTGCCTCTAGAGCACAGATTCTGTGTGCTGACTGTCAGGAGACACTTCCCTGATTTTACCTCAATGATGCTGGTCTCTTCCAAATCCCCACTAATTTCTCAGCTCCAGCTAACCAGTATCAATTTCTCAGTAACACAAAGGTTTCACTTTAATGGTGATGGTCTCTTGTTAATCATAGCTGACTATTCAGTCCTAGCTGACCAAAACCACAAATTCTTTTTTTTTTTTAAGATTTATTTATTTATTATGTATACATTGTTCTGTCTATACATATCCCCACAGGCCAGAAGAGGGCACCAGATCTCATTACAGATGGTTGTGAGCCACCATGTGGTTGCTGGAAATTGAACTCAGGACCTTTGGAAGAGCAAGCAGTGCTCTTAACCTCTGAGCCATCTCTCCAGCCCACAAAACCACAAATTCTTAATTCAAGATATGCAACAGTCCCGACAGAGTCTTTATGTGACTCTCAAACTTCCCTCTGCATTTCTCTTAACATCCCCATCTTCCATACTCCCATAGAACAGTTCACCAAGGTCTGAACACTCAGCACCATTTCCAGGCCAAAGTTCCAAAGTCCTTCCACAATCCTCCCCAAAATAACATGGTCAGGCTTGTCACAGCCATACACCACAATTCTGGTATCAATTTGTCTTAGTGTTACTATTGCTATGATGAAATACCATAACCAAAAACAACCTGGGTAAGAAACAATTTATTTGGCTTACAGTTCCACATCATTGTTCATCATTGAAAGAAGTCAGTGCAGGAACTCAAGAGAGGAACTTGGAGTCAGGAGCTGATGCAGAAGCCATGGAGGACTGCTGCTTAGTGGCTTGCCCTTTATGGCTTGCTCAGCAGCCTTCTTATAGAACCTGGAGCCACCAGCCCAGTGACAGCACCACCCACAATGGGCTGGGTTCTCCCCCATCAATCACTAATTAAGAAAATGCTCCACACCCCTGCCCACAGCCCAGACTTATGGAGACATATTCTCAATTGAGGTTCCCTCCTCTCAGATGACTAAAGCTTGTTTCAAGTTGACATAAAACTAGCCAGCACAAGGTCAGAAATCAATGTAACAGAAAATAAGCAGGGGAACAATCCAATTAACAATAGTCTCAAAAATTACCCCGGATGGGGGCTGAAGAGATGGCTCATCAGTTAAGAGCACTGGCTCCTCTTAAAGAGGACCCAGGTTTGGTTCCCAAATCACATGTGGTGGCTCACAACTGACTGGAATTCCAGTCCTAGGGGATCCCTCTTCTGACCTCTGTGGGTATCAGGCACTCAAGTGGTGGATTGACATGCACACGGGCAAAACACTCATACACATAAAATGAATAAAACCATAAATTTGTTTTAAAAATTACCCTGGTATCAATCTAAATAAGGAAGTGAAAGACTTTTACAGCAAAATTTTAAAACACTGAAGAAATTAAAGAAGACATTAGAAGACAGAAAGACATCCCATGCTCAAGGATTGGAAGAATTTGTATTATGAAAATGACTATCCTATCAAAAATAATGTACAGATTCAATGGAATCCCATCAGCATTGCAGCTTTCTTCTTCATAGAAATATAAAGATAACTATCTTAAGTTCATATGCAAACAAAAAGGGTCCCAATAATCAAAGAATCTCAAGCAAAAAGAATACTTACTGTAGGAGCTACTACTATAGATGATTACAAGTTATACTATAGAGACATGGTAAGAAAAACAGCATAGTACTGGCACAAAAAAGACAGGCAGATCAATAGAATTGAATAGAAGGCCCCAATATAAGTCCATGATCCTAAAGCCACCTGATTTTTGGCAAATGGGACAAAAAATATGCACAAGAGAAAAGATAGCATCTTTAACAAATGGTGCTGGACAAGCTGGATATCTACATATAGAAGAAAGAAACAAAATCCTTATCTCCCACCCTCTACAAAATAAACTGTGAGTTCAAGGCCAGTCTACAAAGTGAGTTCCAGGACAACCAGAAGATATGTCTCAAAAAAACAAAACAAAACAAAAAAACAAAAAATAAGGAAGGAAAGAACGAAGGAAGGAAGGAAAAAAGAAAGAGATAGAAAAGGAAAGAAAGAAAACAAAACCATGAAAGTCACAGGTAAATGGGTAGAGCTGGAAACCATCATTCTGAATGAGGTAACCCAGACACAGAAAGACAAATGCCACATGTTCCTTCTTATTTGTGGATTCTAGCTCTGAATCTTAAGGATTGATTGTGTAACTTAGAATAACTGTAGAAGCCAGGAATAAACAAAGGGACTGTTAGTGGAGGGGGAAGAAGGAACTCTAGAAATGGGGATAGCAGGATACAGTGGGAAAGGAAAAACTGAGAGGACTTAACTGGGGAAGGGGAAGAAGAGAAACAGAGGGAAAGGAAGGAAGGAGGGATAAATAACACTAAGGATGTTTGGAAAAAGCCATAATGAAATTTATTACTTTATAATCTTATTTAAAAATGCACATACAGACCGGGCGGTGGTGGCGCACGCCTTTAATCCCAGCACTTGGGAGGCAGAGCTAGGCGGATCTCTGTGAGTTCGAGGCCAGCCTGGGCTACCAAGTGAGTTCCAGGAAAGGCGCAAAGCTACACAGAGAAACCCTGTCTCGAAAAAACAAAAAAAAATGCACATAAAGTCAGGCAGTGATGGTGCATTTAATTCCGGCACTTGGAAGGCAGGAGCAAGTGGATCTCTGAGTTTGAGGCCAGCCTGGTCTACAGAGTGAGTTCCAGGACAACTACGGCTGTTACACAGAGAAACCCTGTCTCAAAGAAAAAAATTCAGAAAGAAAAAAAGTACATACAATACATATGTGCTCTCTCTCTCTCTCTCTCTCTCTCTCTCTCTCTCTCTCTCTCTCTCTCACACACACACACACACACACACACACTACCTTTTAATGCAGTTACCTTACACAGTGAAATAATATTTCCTGGGAGCTATAGTCTATCTAATAAAAACCCATGTGTTAGTGGGTCAGGCAAAGGATATCTCCTTTCAAGCTGTTGGGAGGGGTCCCAGATACACCCCAAAACAATATAGGCTATTGTCATTGCTCTTGTCTATCTGCCAAAATATGAAGATAACATCCTATTGTTGAATACATCACACACTTTGGTCATGTACGCACTATGTAGTCAAACCTGGACTGAACTCTTGATTTTTCTGCTCTCATATTCCTGTCTCTGTTTACAACTTTATAGTACACATTTAAAGAAACACAATGAAAGCCTAGTGTGGTGGTACATGCCCTTAATCCCAGCACTTAGAAGGCAGAGACAGGATGATTCTGTGAGTTCAAGGCCAGCCTGGTATACAAAGTGAGTTCCATGACAGTCAATACAACAAAGTGAGATCCTGTTTCAAAGCAAAACAAAAAAATTACAAAATAAGCCAGGTGGTGGTGGCCCCCACCTTTAATCCCAGCACTCGGGAGGCAGAGGCAGGTGGATCTCTGTGAGTTCAAGGCCAGCCTGGTCTACAAAGTGTGTTCCAGGACAGCCAGAGCTATTACACAGAGAAACCTTGCCTGGAAAAACAAAACAACAACAAAACAAAACAACCACAGTGAAATGTAAAATAAGTAATTTCAGCATTCAACTTGAGAAAAAGAATAACAAAGTGATCCAAATAAAATTAGAAAGAATTGATTAATGAAATTAAAAAGCAGAAACTGAAGTAATAGAAAGAAATTGACAAATCAACCCAAAAGATAATTACTGACAAAAACCAATAAAATCAGGAAATGTCCTGTAAGTATTATTTTTAAAAGAAGGGAGAGAAAAAGAGAGAAGGACGTAGAGGGAAAGAAAGATCAAGAATGACAAAGGAGATATAAGTACAGACAGTACTTTAGCAAAATCAGAGACTAGTATATAATTCAGTTTCAATACTTTATCAAATCAAGGTGTAATAGATTTAAGAAGAGGAAAAACTGAAATAAGTCAATGACCACTATAATACTGAGGAGCTCATTTAATGGTCTAAT
The DNA here is from genome assembly GCF_049852395.1 of Peromyscus maniculatus bairdii. Lineage (NCBI taxonomy): Eukaryota > Metazoa > Chordata > Mammalia > Rodentia > Cricetidae > Peromyscus > Peromyscus maniculatus. The sequence goes on along the minus strand of NC_134875.1, from coordinate 727,160 downwards.
CTCATTAGATAAACAAAATCCCTTCCTAAAGATGAAAAGCTTCTAATGCCATGGCAAATATCATATAAAAAGTCTATCATATGCATACTCCTGAGAATTTCACTGTTCCAGTTCTTTCTATGGAAGGTTAGGTTAGGCCAAAGGAAATTCTACTTTCTCTCCCATGCTCCTTGCCTCTTCACTCTCCTTGTCTCTAAATCACAGTGGCAGCATGCAACAAAGAATCAATGAGCAAACAACAAAAATCAATGAAAAGCTTAGGTCCATGAGAAGGAATGGCAAGCAGCATGGTGCAAATAATCAGACTGCATGCACACATTACCTGCAAATGTTTGAAGGACTTAACTATCAGCTATCCACCCTTGCCTAGTGTCTGCACCTTCTTCTAGTTGAAGTCATATCCTCACAATGTTACACTCAACAGAGCATTTTTACCTTGTGTCCGTATGCAGCACATTGAGCAGGTCACTCTGCCTATAGTTCCAGTATAGTTCCACTGCACCCAGGTAATATCTTCTGGTGGCACTAGAGCAGAAATAGAAAAGGCTCAGAAAGGAGCAAGTGAAAAGTGCTATTTGCATGGCTTTTATTACTAGAAAATGTTCAACTAGAGAAGTGAAAAATTAACTCTTCTGTAAAATATCTTTAGCTCTCAAGAAGAAAAAAATGTAAAATTTTTAAGATTTAGTGAAAACTCCTAAATATTTTGCAGAGGATTTTATGGAAGTTTATCTTCTAAGAGTGACAGTAGCATTAGCACTAAGCAGAACTGAAAGGATTGCTTCCTTTTTGACAGTAGGAAACAGGCACAGGAAAAACTGGAACAGGAAAAGGGTGGCTGAGCTAAGGCTTAACCCATTCCCCTCTGAGAGCATCCTCCCAAGTTTGAATACTTGAGAAAGCAACAGAATGCTGAAGAAGAGGTTTCAATTGTACTCAGATTCCTAGCCTGTTCTAAACGTCTCTTCCTCAGTACCAGCAGCAAAGAAACTATAGATGGTGAAGATTCCAGAATCTGAATGAAATGTATAAACTTCTCTGTAGCAGCCCCCTTTGGGATACACCAGATCCCAGCCTGATTTCCCCACAGAAATTCTCCAGCTGCCCACATGACCTAGAGACCCAGGTAAGATACTTGTGTCCTCTGTCCTGTTTGTTGTTGTTACTTTGTCAACTTAACATAAACTAGAGTTATTTGTGAAGATGAACATCAGTAGGAAAAAATGTCGCCATCAGGTGGCCTGTGGAAAGTCTGCTGGACATTTTCTTATTTAATGATTAATATGGGAGGCCTCAGGTCTCCACAGGCAAAGCCACCCTTGGATAGGTGGTCCTGAGTTGTATAAGAAAGCAGCTGATCAAGCTATAAGGAGCAGTGTTTCTCCATGATCTCTGCTTCAGTTCTTGCATCCAGGTTTCTGCCCTGCTTGAGTTTATGCCCTGTCTTCCATCAGTGATGGATTGTTATCTGGAAGTATAAGCTAAAATAAACCCTGTCACCTCCACATTGCTTTTGGTCATGGTATTTTATCACAGCAATAGAAACCTTAACTAAGACACCCTCCCTCTCCAAAAAGCTAGAAACAAACTTACCATACGACCCAGCTTAATCACTCTTGGGCATACATCCAAAAGGACTCTATATCCTACTATAGGGACACTTGTATATCCACGTTACTTGCTATTACATTCACAATACCCAGGAAATGGAAAGAGCCTGGGTGTTCATCAACTGAGGAATGGATAATGAAAATGTGGTACATTCATACAATGGTATATTATTCACCTGTAAAGAAAAATGAAATTATCACATTTATAGGTAAATGGATAGAGGTGGAAATAATCATTCTCAGTCAGGTAGCCTAGACCCAGAAAGACAAATATCTCAGGTTCTCTCTCATATGTGAATGTTAACTCTGAATCTTTAGATATGTGTTTTTAAATTGGAGTATCCATAGAGACCAGGAAACAAGGCCAGGGCCAGCAAGGGAAGGCAGATTTCAATGGAAGTGAGATAGACTGCAGGTGATAGGAAAAGAGAAGAGGACTAATTGAACACGAAGGGTTAAGTGAGGGTTAGGATGGAAGGGCCAGATAGAGAAGGGAGTATGGGGAGTGATTACTAACACTAAAGATATTTGAAAAGGTCATATGGAAACCTACTACTGTAGCTTTCTAAAATATACATGTATATATACATAAGAGTTCATGGGCGGTGGTGGCGCACGCCTTTAATCCCAGCACTCGGGAGGCAGAGGCAGGCGGATCTCTGTGAGTTCGAGGCCAGCCTGGGCTACCAAGTGAGTTCCAGGAAAGGCGCAAAGCTATACAGAGAAACCCTGTCTCGAAAAACCAAAAAAAAAAAAAAAAAAAAAAAAAAGAGTTCAAACGGAGTTTCCCCTACAACAGGGTGACAATGCCCGTACTAAACACAAGCTAATAAATATAATGCCCAGTGCCAGGAATGGGTTAACTCCTTTGGAGTTAAAGGCCCCATAAAAATCCAAACATTATAGGCTATTGCCAACATTACTGGCACTTATTCTACAGAACTTGATGGTAAGACCCTATTGCTGAAGATACAACATACCTGGGTCATAAAACATGGGGAAATCAAGCTGACACTGACCTGGCTAACAAAAATAGATACCGGGTGGGGGAGAAAGACAGAAAAAAAAAACAAACAGCTTTACCCCTACTGACAAGATTTCACAGTGCGGTAAGGTTATATGCATGCTATTTGGGGAGATAAGTTACCAACAGTCTTATGCAACAGCTATGAACCCTGTGAGCTACGATAATGTCTGGCATGGCAAGATACTCCCAATCACTTTATGGTTGTATTTAAGGCCCACTCAACAGGATAGAACTCATACCTGTTACGGGCCAAAACTCCATGGCTACCTAAGTCATAGGGAAGAACCTAATACTACTGCTTTCCTAAATGAACACAGAAATAAAGTGCCCCGCCCCCAATTTCTTACCATTAAACCCACAAAATAGGGCATCTTTCAACCCTCATCTGAGAAGCTTCTTTTTGCAAAGACTCACAACTCGTAAGTGTACAGAGAATAAGAGGACCATGAAGATCTCAGCTCTAATTGAGATATCTATATCACATCCCTCTCCAGTTCTAGGGGATCCTATGCCCTCTTTTAGCCTCTGTGGGTACTGCACACACATGCTGCACAGACATATATGCAGGCAAAACATCCATATACATAATATAAAAATAATTCTCTTTAAATATATATAAGCTTGAAAGAGGGGCAAGAAGCAGCCATTATAATACAAGTGTACTTTATTAATGTACCTGGAATGCTTTAAAAATGTGTAAGATATGTTTTCCAGTGCTGAAACAGCGTTGGAACCAGTGCCGGAATTATGTAAGCTCACTGCTTACGTAAATACGCACAATCTAAAATAAATGAATAAAGCAAAAATAAACCCTGTCATCCCTAAGGCGAAAAGGCTTTCTGCTGGATAGTAAGCATTCCTCTGCGCGTGCGTGGGACTGCAGCTGAGATTGGTGAAGCAGCTGCTCCGGGACAGGAAAGCTGTTTCATTGTGCTAGGCCCGCCCTCTTTTTCCGCCAGGGGACTGGAAATACATGCCTCACCTGCCAGAAGCCAGCTGCGGATGACTAATGCCTGTCCTTGGTCTCGCGATCTGCAGCTGTGTCCTCGCGATACTAGTTCCCCCAAAATGGCCGCGACCAGTCAAGGTAAAGGCGGGAGCGCGCGTGGAGGGGCCAGGGTGGAATCACCTTCCTGGCTTAGGATGAGGGATGGCCGAGGGCCTGCAGCATTCTTTCTGCCGCGGGGAGCCTCAGTAGCGTCCGGACAGGATGGCTCGGAGACTTTTCCGGTGGGTGCTCTGGGGCCTGGCCAAGGTCATGCTCAGGGTAGTAGCAGAGCTGTCCTGAGATGTTATCTCTGCTCAGCTCCTCCAGCCAGCTAGCACCTCCCCTACCGAGGTATCCTATAGAGATTCAGTTCCTGTTCTCAAGCGATTTGGCTTCCTGATACAAGCGTGTTTGTCGCTTAGGATGTGCCTCTCAAATGCCTGGCAGTCCTCATTTTCGTTGGTGCTTTCCTAATTGTATTATTGATGTTTTTGAAAATAGTAGAAGGTATAGGATGGTACCTTTAGTCGGCCTACTCAAGAGAAAACTCCAGTGGAGCACTTCATTTAAGTTATGCTTCTTACTCTAAATTTGGTTATTGTTAAATCAGTCAGTTCATTAACCAGCGCATCTGATGCAATTGCTAAAGAGAGTACCTAGGAATTTTTGAGAAATCTTGAGGTTTACATGAATTGTAGTGCTTATAGTAATTATCATTGTTTTCCTGGGCCCATAGACAAGACTTGTAAATTTTGTTTAGCAGTGTTTAGTGAGCGAGTGATGAAATTGAGTGGGCTAGAGGGCATTCCTATTTTTATCCACCCCACCTCACCCACCAACAGAGAATTTTGAGTAGACCAGTCTGGCTTCAAACTCAGCAATCCTCCTGTCTCACTCAGCCTCAGTGTTGGCATTACAGGCACATGGCACTACACCCAACTTAAATCCCATTTTTAACTGGAGCCATCTACTGAGTGAATGGGCTTGATAAAATTACATTAAAAAATCTTTTGTTTTCAGCGATATTTTCTAAAACATAGTGGTGATATGTTACTGTTATGTTACATAGATTGTTTTATTGTGTATGATGTAAGATAGACCCTTTCTTTAGAAAAAAAATGAATACTGCTTCTAACACAACTGAGAAGACTTGCTTTCTACTGTAGAATTACCTTACTGTACCTTGTTAGAAAAAAATCATGTAATAGTATGTATAAATCTATTTCTAGGCTTTTGTCTTCAATTAATATTTTTGTGTATACTTGGGTCAATGTAACACCTTATTGAATATTGTAGCTTTATAAATCTTTAAATTAAATGGCTCTATGCCATACTGTAGTTTTGTAAGTTTTGAATGCATTTAAACTTTCTCCCTAAGATTATTGTGGCCATGTATCATATAGAAGATTATATTTTCCCACATGGCCTGTTTTAAGTAGGACTTTGATATTCCCCTCCCAGTAAGAATTGGAGTCTATATTCCTTATTCCTGAATCTGGATGGGAACTACTCTAGCCCAGTTTGACTTCCAAGGCTAGGATTTAAAATGATGACACAGTTTTTTTTTCCAGGTCCTTGATCTTTCCTCCACTTAAGAGGAACCTAACTACAATGGTATTAAGGAAGCCCACTCTAGCCTCTTAGAAAAGTAGTCTGTACATGTGACTATAGACTTCTCAGATTATTCCAGACCCTGCCCCTATAAGTTTTCTAGCTAAAGCCTCAGATATCACAGAATAATAAAGAAGTCTTAATGCTGTGATTAAATTTCACATGCAAATAACTGGAGACCATAGACAAAATAGCTTTGTTTCATGATGTTTGGAGGGCAGTTTGTTGTACAGCTATTGTAACTGGAACACTATTATTGGTCCTTTGCCTATCTATATAAATTTTAGGATCCTTAACCCAGTGGTTCTCAACCTTCCTAATGCTGTAACCTTTTAGTACAGCTTCTCATGTTATGGTGACCCCAACCATAAAATTATTTTCATTGCTACTTTATAACTATAATTTTGCTACTGTTATGAATCATAATGTAAAGATCTAATATGTAGGATATCTGATGTGTAACTTTCCCCAAAGGGATTGAGAACATTTGCCTTAACCTGTAATGGACATATTTTTTTCTTTTGCTAAGGACTATATTATAAAGAAAACGAACATCTTAATATTGAAACTCAGGCAGGAGTGTAGCTCATAGGCTTGGCTTTCTTAATCTACATAAATTTAGGAGGGGAGGGTATTCCATAGTTTTTACCATTTTTTATTTTGCCTGCTGATAATTTGGAAATCACTTGTTTAATTTTATGTATATTTTAAGTTTTACAAGCTACTTTAGGTATTGTTTTATACAATAACATTCATTTGTATATCAACCTGAGTACTCCTTCAAGTACCCTTCATTCCCCTGTTCATTTCTAGAGTTCCACTTGGCATTTATTTTATTTATTTTATTTTTTTGAGACAGGGTTTCTCTGTGTAGCTGTGGAGCCTGTCCTGGAACTCGCTCTGTAGACCAGGCTGGTCTTGAACTCACAGAGATCTGCCTGCCTCTGCCTCCTGAGTGCTGGGATTAAAGGTGTGTTCCACCACCACCCAACCCACTTGGCATTTCTTGCTTGAGTCACATCAACATGCCTCTTGAATGTTACTTCTCTCCTATTCCAGTAATCTTCTTGGACTCCAATTTTATATATATATATAAAACCTTCTGAACATTTTTGCTTAATTTAATATCTTGGATCATCTCTGATTTTGCCTCTATTTTCTAAATGACAATTCTTGGCTTTTTCTTTTGTTTGTACACAGTCTTGGATAGTAAGTTTTTGACATTTATTGTCTCAGTGCAGTATGTTTCCAGGGAAGGACTGGACAGAGTAGGTAAACCCAAGATGATCTTTGTACAAACAAGGGGATTAGACTTTTTGTTGGCTTGTTTTCCTTTCCTGGTCTAAGCATTACGTTCCAAAGCTTTGTTTCCTGTTTACAAAGTGGGATTAATAAGTGGTACCTACCTTTTTCTTTGCATTTGATTAGTTTGTTATTAAACATATTGTCTAGTAAATTAGTAAGCTCTTAGTCAAATGTTGTTTGCTTTATTCACTGGAGATCTGTATAATACAGAAAATTGGTTTGTAGGTGGCTCCTAAAGAGATAAATTAAAAATATTTATATTTAGAATGCTTTTATCCAATAGTACTTGCTTTTTCTAGGTCAGTTTAATTGTGTTTAAATTTGAGAGGAAAAACAATAGAAGTCCAATAATTTATTTTAGTCAGATTTTCCAAAATTCTAACTATTTAAAATAGAATATTTGTGTATTCTGTATTCCTTAAAAATCTCTTAATCTAGTTAAGAATGGTGGTAATTTATTATAAAAGTAAATATTTTCTTATTTTAGTTCTTTTTTAGTTTTTTATTAGTATATATTAATCATAAGCAATGATGGGTTTTATTATGACTTTTCATACATCTTTTCATTGCATATCTTGATTCTCTTATAGGAAGCTTTGATGGAAAACTTGAGGCACTGGATCTTGCAGAGTTAACTAAAAAGCAACCATGGTGGCGTAAGCTGTTTGGGCAGGAATCTGGGCCATCAGCTGAAAAGTATAGTGTAGCAACTCAGCTGTTAATTGGAGGTGTTACTGGATGGTAAGTGGTGTTAAAAATTTTCAGTTCTTTTGTGCCTGATTTAGTAGCGTAGTTATAGAAGCTGTCTAATTAGTTAAAACACACTGACTTCACTGAAATTGATCAACACATGTAGTGAACCATCAAATTAAAGGACTGTTGGTATTTATGCGTGCTACTGTCAAACCCAAAGGACACTCCAATTCTCAAAACTCCAAAAGATGGTCCAAATATACAGAAATGAACTTGACCTGAACTATAGGAGGATTTCTGGTGGCTAGATAAAGGCTAGCATTCCTCAGGAACTTGTGAAGTTGGTTCTCTTCTGCCAAAAGGAGTCATTTCCCTTACTTCTGACAAAAGAGACATATGGCTGTCCAATTAACATATATTAGGGGCACCTATCAACATATCAAGGTCCATGCTAGCCCCCAGGGTCCCTCAGTCCTTTACTCTCAAGTACTTGTTATATATATTTCCAAACCCTCACGCCTATCTCTTGGCCTTTCTTTCCCTTCCTCCAACTACTCACCCTTCTTATAATCTGGCTATTCTAACTATTCTCTGATCTTGCTGTTCTTACTATGCTCTCTTTATTCTCTATCCCCTGCTATTCTCCTCTCTCTAGATAGCCTTAGCCATGTCCAGTCTGCTGGCCATATTTAATTTAATCTACTCCTCTTTCTGCTCTAGACTCTTTGAAATGCCTCTGGCTGTTCTTTCTCTCATATCTACAATAAATAATGTCCCCTTAACCATACCATGGAATGGTTCTGTCTGGTGCCAAAACCCTTGCATGCAGGTACTTGGTACAAGTCAGGCACTATTTTAAGTTTATATATAGATATCTCATTTCCTTTTTAAAAATGACTCTGAACTTAGTACTTTTAATATCTATGCTTTTTGTAGAAACTGAGGCTCAGAATGTTTATCTAGAATCTAGATTTTAGATCAAGGCTACACAGTCAGCAAGTGGTAGATTAAGAAGCTATCCACTTATATTATCTGTGTCAGATGTTAATGTGTCAGTTTTCATTTTTTGATATGTTTATCATGATAGTAGCCAGTTTAGTGAGTGGATAACCAATCCATCAATCTCAGAAACTCCATTTGAAAAATCTTATTGTAATACAAATACACAGAACAGTGTCTATGTGGAATAGTTGGAGAACAAACTCCCATTTAACAACCACTGAGGCTAAAAAATACTGCTAGTATCCCCCAGAACTCTAAAAGTTGTTGGGGAGTTGTTTCTTTGCCTTTATGATTTTAATAATTTATTGTAGTTTTGAATTTTGAATAAACACAATTACTATGAATTCTTTTGGTTCTTGCATTTTTGATGTTTCCTATATTCAACCATATCATATGAAGCTGTAATTTCTTACTGTCATTTGTATTTAGAATTCCATTATATGAATATAATATAGGATATTTTTGCCCAGTTGATGTCTGATATTGACCATTTTCAATTTTTGAGTAATGCAGACAATGCTGATATGAAATTTTTTTGCGTGTGACAGGGTTTCTCTGTATAGTCCTCATTGTCCTGGAACTAGCTTGGTAGACCACACTGTCCTTGAACTCAGAGATCCGCCTGCCTCTGCCTCCAGAGTGCTGAAATTAAAGGCATGTGCCACCACCACTTGGCAAAATAAAATTCTTATACAAATTTCCTATTGAGCATGGGTACATATTTCTTTGGTGTATGTACCTAGTAGTTGTTAAGTCTTTTTTTGTTTTTGTTTTGTTTTTTTGTTTTGTTTTGTTTTTTTGAGACAGAGTTTCTCTGTGTAGCTTTGTGCCTTTCCTGGAACTCACTCTGTAGCCCAGGCTGGCCTCAAACTCACAGAGATCCGCCTGGCTCTGCCTCACGAGTGCTGGGATTAAAGGCGTGTGCCGCCGCCACTGCTGCCACCACTACCACTGCCACCACCACCACCACCGCCCAGCTTAGTAGTTGCTAAGTCATTGGGTGTATATATCTTCAACTTGATGAGGTGTCAGACTGCTGCCCAAAAGTGGCTACACTTGTCAACAAGGACCAAGTGTATCTGTTGCACTACATCCTTGACCATGTTTTTTGTTGCCATCCTGGTAACTTCTTGCCAGCCTTTAAAGATAGTGGTGTTCTCATTGTGATCTTTGCATTTTCCCAAATAGGGGTAAAACTGAAAAGTTTTACATGTATTTATTTACCACTTAGATTTGTATTTTATTAAATTCTGTGTTTTCCCCCTGTGAAGTTGTCAATTTTTTTATAGTATTGAGTTTTAAGAGGCTTTTTTGTGTGTTTTGGTTTTGTTTTGTTTTGCAATGGGATCTATGGCTCAGCATGGCCCAGAGCTCTTTCCTCTATCTCCCAAGTGGTATGGTATACCACCAAACTTGTAGTATGCTTCAGCCATACTATTTATTGGCACTTAAACAAGTAAATGAAAGCAGATGCTTATACAGAAATTTTCACACAAATGTTCCTAGTTTTATTTATTTATTTACCTGAAAGTAGAAACATTATAAACAATACATGAAAAGGGAATGGAACAGGGTGTGCTCTAATCCCATGTCTTTATACTTGTATTAAAAATCAATTTACCATCTGTGCATTAAATTGATCTGTCTTTTGGCCAACATAAAGCTTAGTGGGTAAAGGCACTTACCATCAAGCCTGAGGACCTGAGTTCAATTGCAGGGACCCACATTGTAGAAAGACAGATCTGACTTACACAAGTTGTCCTTTGACTTCCACATGTATGCCATGACAAGTTACACATGTATACACATATGCATATGATACACCCCCTAAATAAAATACTTAAAAAATAAAAATCATTTAAAAATTGATTTGTCTTGGTGCCAGTATCGTATTATTCTGATCACTATCACTTTATTTTCTTTGATTTTTTTCAGCTTTGTAGGTTATATACAATCTATTGATATGAGATCAATATATCACAATATATAATCAACATAGATTTTTAAATATCTATAAGTATTTCATCTTTTGATGTTATTGCAGGTTAAAATTTTCATTTCCTGTTATTTATTACTTGTATGTGGAAATGCGATTTCCTAAAGTCATTTATTGGGTTGCAGAGTTTGAGAATCCTCAAGATATTCTTGTGTTTGATAATATTCTAGGATGATGGTTCTCAACCTGTGGGTCATGACCCCTTTGGGAGTAGGATAACACTTTGTAAATTTTTTAATTTTAATTTTTCTATTAATTAAATTTTTTTCATTTTATTTTACATACTGACTACAGTTTCCTCTCTCTCTTCTCCCATTCCCTCCACTCCTCCATCTCCAGTAGAACGACCCTTTTATAGGGGTTGCCTAAGACCATTGTGAAACATAGACATTTACATTATGATTCGTAGAAGTAGCAAAATTACAGGTATGAAGTAGCAATGAAAATAATTTTATGGCTGGGGGTCAGCACAACATGAGGAACTGTATTAAAGAATCACAGCATCAGGAAGGTTGAGAACCACTGCTCTGGGAAAACTCATAGAACTCAGAGCTGTTCTACTCAGGGTTACAACTTCATAACAAAATCAGGCAAGAAAAGAAGCACACAGCACAGCAGCCAGCAGAAACACATGAATGAATTTCCCACTTGTCTTTTCTGGAGTCTTTTATTTAAAGTAGGTTTCATGTATATAGCATATAGACAGATTTTACTCTTTTATTTCTTTTTCTTTATTAAATTTTCTACTCACTCTACATACCACCCACATATCCCTCCTCCTCCCTCCTCCCACTCTCCAGCCCTCCCTCCCAAGCCACCCCACATCCCCACATCCCCCAAATCAAGGTCTCCAATGGGGAGTCAGCAGAGTCTGGCACACTGAGCCTAAGCAGGTCCAAGCCCCTCACCAGTGCACCAAGGCTGTGCAGGACATCACACCACAGGCACCAGGCTCCCAAAAGCCTGCCCATGCACCAGGGATGGATCCTGATCCCCCTGCCTGGGTGCCCCCCAAACAGTTTGAACCAAACAACCGTCTTCCATATCCAGAGGGTCTAGTCCAGTCCAATGGGGGCTCCACGGCCACTAGTCTACAGTTCATGGGCTTCCACTAGTGTGGCCGGTCATCTCTGCACGTCTTACCATCATGATCTTCACATCCCCTGCCTGCAGAATCCCTTCTCTTTCTCATCAATTGGATTCAGCCTGGTGCCTGACTGTGGATCTCTGCATCTGCCTCCATCAGTCACTGCACAAAGGCTCTATGATGATGGTTGGAGTATTCACTATACTGGTCACTAGAGTAGACCAGTCCTGGTACCCTCTAGACCACTACCAGCACTCCAAGGTGGGATCATCCTTGTGGATTCCTGAGAGCCTCCCCAGCACCCTGCTCTTCCTATTCCCATGATGTCCTCATCTGTCATGGTATCTCCCTCCCTGCCCTCCCACTCTGTCTCTGTTCCAGCTCAACCCTCCCATTTCCCTATGTTCTCATGCCGCACTCCTTGCCCGCCACCCCACCCCGCCCCACCCCACTCCCAGTCTGCTCATGTAGATCTCCTCCACTTCTCCTTCAATGGGCCATCCATATGTCCCTGTTAGCTAGCCTCTCTGGAGCTGTGGGTTGCAGTCTGGCCATCCCTTCCCTCACATCTAGTGTCCACTTATGAGTGAGTACATACTATGTGTGCCCTTCTGAGTCTAGGTTACCTCACTCAGGATGATATTTTCTAGTTCCATCCATTTGTCTGCAAATTTCATGATGACATTGGTTTTTTACTGCTGAGTAGTACTCCATTGTGTATATGTGCCACATTTTCTTTATCCATTCTTCAGTTGAAGGGCATCTAGGTTGTTTCCAGGTTTTGGCTATTACAAACAATGCTGATATGAACATAGTTGAGCATGTGTCCTTGTGGTAAGATTGAGCATTCCTTGGGTATATGCCCAAGAGTGGTATAGCTGGATCTTGGGGGAGATTGATTCCCAATTTTCTAAGAAAGCGCCATATTGATTTCCAGAGTGGCTGTACAAGATTGCATTCCCACCAACAATGTAGGTGTGTTCCCCTTGCTCCACATCCTCTCCAACATAAGCTGTCTTCAGTGGTTTTGATCTTAGCCATTCTAAAAGGTGTAAGATGGTATCTCAGAGTTGTTTTGATTTGCATTTCCCTGATGACTAAGGATGTTGAGCAATTCCTTAAATGTATTTCAGCCATTTGAGAATCTTCTATTGAGAATTCTCTGTTAAGCTCTGTAGCGCATATTTTAATTGGATTGTTCAGTATTTGAAGTCTAACTTTTCGAGTTCTTTATATATTTTGGAGATCAGCCCTCTGTCAGATGTGGGGTTGGTGAAGATCTTTTCCCATTCTGTAGGCTGTCGTTTTGACTTATTGACCGTGTCTTTTGCTCTACAAAAGCTTCTCAGTTTCAGGAGATCCCATTTATTTAATTGTTGCTCTCACTGTCTGTGCTACTGGTGTTATATTTAGGAAGTGGTCTCCAGTGCCAACGCATTCAAGACTACTTCCTACTTTCTCTTCTATCAAGTTCAGTGTAACTGGATTTATGTTGAGTTCTTTGATCCACTTGGACTTGAGTTTTGTGCATGGCAACAGATATGGATCTATTTGCAGTCTTCTGCATGTTGACATCCAGTTATGCCAGCACCATTTGTTAAAGATGCTTTCTTTTTTCCATGGTACAGTTTTGGCTTCTTTGTCAAAATTCAGGTGTTCATAGGTGTATGGATTAATGTCAGGGTCTTCAATTCGATTCCATTGGTCCACATGTCGGTTTTTATGCCAGTACCAAGATATTTATTTTTATTACTATAGCTCTATAGTAGAGCTTGAAGTCAGGAATCATGATGCCTCCAGAGATTGCTTTATTATACAGGATTCTTTTAGCTATCCTATGTTTTTTGTTTTTCCATATAAAGTTAAGTATTGTTCTTTCCAAGTCTGTGAAGAATTGTTTTGGGATTTTGATGGGGATTACATTGAATCTGTAGATTGCTTTTTGGTAAGATTGCCATTTTTACTATGTTAATCCTGCCTATCCATGCACATGGGAAATCTTTCCATTTTCTGATATCTTCTTCGATTTCTTTCTTTAGAAACTTAAAGTTCTTGTCATGCAGGTCCTTCACTTCTTAGTTAGAGTTACCCCAAGGTATTTTCTATTATTTGTGGCTATTGTAAAGGTTGATGTTTCTCTGATTTCTTTCTCATCCCATTTATCATTTGTATATAGGAGAGCTGCTGATTTTTTTTAGTTAAAGTTGTATGTTGCCACCTTACTGAAGGAGTTTATCAGCTGTAAGAGTTCCCTGATAGAATTTTTGGGGTCACTTATGTATACTATCATATCTGTAAATAGTGAAAGTTTGATTTCTTCCTTTCCAATTTGTATCTGCTTGATCTCCTTTTGTCGTCTTATTGCTCTAGCTAGAACTTCAAGTACTATGTTGAATAAGTATGGGGAGAGTGGACAGCCTTGTCTTGTTCCTGATTTTAGTGGAATTGCTTTGAGTTTCTCTCCATTTAATTTGATTGTGGCTGTTGGCTTGTTCCTTGTATTCCTGATCTCTCCAGCCTTTATCATGAAGGGGTGTTGGGTTTTGTCAAAGGCTTTTTGAGCATCTAATGAGATGATCATGTTTTTTTTTTCTTTCAGTTTCTTTATATGGTGTATTACATTGGCAGATTTTCGTATGTTGAACCACCCTTGCATCTCTGGAATGAAGCTTACTTGATCATGATGGATGATTTTTTTTTTTGATGTGTTCTTGGATTCTGTTTGCCAGTATTTTATTAAATATTTTTGCATCAATATTCATGAGGGAGATTGGACTGTAATTCTCTTTCTTTGTTGCATCTTTGTGTGGTTTGGGTATCAGGGTAACTGTAGCCTCATAAAAAGAGTTTGGTAATGTTCCTTCTGTTTCTGTTGTGTGGAACAATTTGAAGAGAATTGCTATTAGCTCTTCTTTGAAAATCTGGTAGAATTCTGCACTGAAACCATCTGGTCCTGGGCTTTTTTTGGTTGTGGGACTTTTAATGACTGTTTCTATTTCCTTAGGGGTTATTGGACTATTCAAATAGTTTATCTGGTCTTGATTGAACTTTGGTATGTGGTACCTATCCAGAAAATCATCCATTTCTTTCAGATTTTCTAAATTTGTGGAGTAGAGGTTTTTGAAGTATAATCTGAGGATTCTCTGGATTTCCTCATTGTCTGTTGTTATGTCTCCCTTTTCATTTCTGATTTTGTTAATTTGGATGCTCTCTCTCTCTCTGCTTTTTGGTTAATTTGGATAAGGGCTTGTCTATCTTGTTGATTTTCTCAAAGAACCAACTCTTTGTTTTATTGATTCTTTTATTGTTCTCTTTGTTTCTATTTTATTGATTTCAACCCTCAATTTGATTATTTCCTGGAGTCTCTTTCTCCTGGGTGAGTTTGCTTCTTGTTCTAGAGCTTTCAGTTGTGCTGTTAAGTCACTAGTGTGAGATTTCTCCAACTTCTTTATGTGGGTATTTAGTGCTATGAATTTTCCTCTTAGCACTGCTTTCATAGTGCCATAAGTTTGGGTATGTTGTACATTCATTTTCATTGAATTCTAGGAAATCTTTAATTTCTTTCTTTATTTCTTCCTTGACCTATTGGTGATTCAATTGGGCATTATTCAGTTCCCATGAGTTTGTAGGCTTTCTGTAATTTTTGTTGTTGTTGAAATCTAACTTTAAGCCATGGTCGTCCGATAAGATACAGGAGGTTATTTTAATTTTTTTGTATCTGTTGTGATTTGTTTTGTGACCAAGCATGTGGTCAATTTTGGATAAGGTTCCTGGGGGTGCTGAGAAGAAGGTATATTCTTTTGTGTTAGGGTTGAATGTTCTGTAGATCTCTATTATGTCCATTTGAGTCATAATGTCTGTTAGTTCCCTTATTTCTCTGTTAAGTTTCTGTCTGGTAGATCTGTTCATTGGTGAGAGTGGGGTGTTGAAGTCTCCCACTACTAGTGTATGGGTTTGATGTGCAATTTAAGCTTTAGTAATGTTTCTTTTACAAATGTAGGTGCCCCTGTATTTGGGTCATAAATATTCAGAATTGAGACTTATCTTGTCAGATTTTACCTGTGATAAATATGTAATGTCCTTCCAGATCTCTTTTGATTGATTTTAGTTTGAAGTCTATTTTATTAGATATTAGGATAACTACACCAGTTTGCTTCTTAAATCCATTTGATTGGAAAGTCGTTTCCCACTCTTTTATTCTGAGGTAGTGTCTGTCTTTGAAGTTGAGATATGTTTCTTGTATTCAGCAGAAAGATGGGTCCTGTTTTCGTATCCATTCTGTTAGCCTGTGTCTTTTTATAGGTGAATTGAGACCATTGATATTAATGGATATTAATGAGCAGTGATTGTTAATTCCTGTTATGTTTTTGGTGTTGTATGTTTTCCTTCTTTGGTGTTTGTTGGTGTGGAACTATCTATTGCCTGTGTTTTCATGGAAGTATCTAACTTCCTTAGGTTGGATTTTTCTTTCTAGTACTTTCTGTAGGGCTGGATTGTTTAAATCTGGTTTTATCATGGAATACTTTGTTTACTTTGTCTATGTTGACTGAGAGTTTTTCTGGGTATAATAGTCTTTGTTGGCATCCATGGTCCCTTAATGTCTGTATAAGGTCTGTCTAGGACCTTCTGTCTCCATTGAGAAGTCAGGTCTTATTCTTATAGGTCTGCCTTTATATGTTACTTGGCCTTTTTCCTTTGCAGCTCTTAATATTTTTTCTTTATTCTGTATGTTTAGTGCTTTGATTATTATGTGGCAAGGGGACTTTTTGGGGGGGGGCAGGGGAATCCAGTCTATTTGGTGTTCTGTAACCTTCTTGTATCTTTATAGGCATTTCCTTCTTTAGGTTGGGAAAGTTTTCTTCTATGATTTTTGTTGAATATATTTTTTGTGCCTTTGAATTGGTGTTCTCCTTCTTCTATCCCTATTATTCTTAGGTGTGGTCTTTTCATGTTGTCCCAAATTTCTTGGTCATTTTTGTTCATGACTTTGTTTCCTTTAGAGTTTCCTTTGACTGATGATTCTATTTCCTCTATCATATCTTCAACGCCACAGATCCACCCTTCCATCTCTTGCATTCTGTTGGTTATGCTTACATCTGTAGTTCCTGTTCATTTACTCAGATTTTTCACTTCCAGCTTTCCCTCAGTTTGTGTCTTCTTTATTGTCTCGATTTCAGTTTTTAAATCTTGAACTGTTTCCCTCACTTGTTTAATTGCTTTCTCTTGGCTTTCTTTAAGGGATTTACTGATTCCTTCCCATTTTTTGTTTGACTTTTCTTTGAATTCTTTAAGGAAATTTTTCATTTCCTCTTTAAATATCTCTATCATCTTCTTAAGGTTATTTTTAAGGTCGATTTCTTTTGTTTCTTCTGTGTTGGGATGTTCAGGTCTTGCTGATGTAGGTTCTGATGGAGCCATATTGGTTTTTATGTTGTTGACTGTATTTTTGCACTGGTGTCTACCCATCTCTTTCTCTACTTGGTGCAAGCAGTGTCTGTGTCTGAGGGAGCCTCTCTTGGTCTGATTGATACTCTTGGTCCAGTGGGAGCTCTTGGTCTAATCGGAGCTGATGGACTCTTTGTCTCAGGGAGCAGGTCTTAGTCCAATCTGGTGCTTGTAGGCTCAGTCTCAGGGAACACTTGCAGTCTCAGTTGGGGGGGATTGGAGGAGGTGGGACTTGTGGGTTACAGGGTGTGGTGGAGGATGGTAGTAGTCTGACCTGTGTGCAGGAGGCCTGCCTATTGGTTTGAGACTGGGACTGCAATGGGTGGCGGTGTGGGGGCATAGGGTTGTGCCCCTGCACCCAAAGCCTAGGGGCTGGGGTGTTTGGATATGAGTGCTGGCGGGCTCTGTCTCAGGGAACAGTTGCCTGATTTTACTCTGTTAAAGCACCCACTTTTATATGTGTTCTATGGATTTGAACTTAAGTCCTCATGTGTATACAGCAAGTACTTTATTCACTAAACTATCTTTTCAGCCTGAATCTTTTAAAAGTCCAGTTTGAAATCTTTTTCTTTTGAATAGTATTTAGACTATTTGCATGTAATTTTTTTTGAGACAATATCTCTCTACATAGCCCTGGCTGTCTGGAACTCTCTATGTAGACTAGGCTGGCCTCAAACTGATAGAGATCCACCTGCCTCTGCCTTCTGAGTGCTGGGATCAAAGATCTGCCTCACTATGCCCAGCTTGCATATATGTTTTTAATTGATGAGTTTCATATGATGGTACATGCATGCATTCTTAGTATATGTGAAGGGTGCAGTAAAGAAACCATTGAAATGGCCACTCCATGGTTGGGGGTGGAGGAGATTTTTATTGTGGATAAGCGAGAGAAAGAACATCTACAGCCATCTATCTGAAAACGTCTAGCTCCAAGAGAAAAAGATGAGAGAATAGTGGAGATGGCAAGGAGAGATCGTAGATCAGTCGGAATAGTTAAAACAGGGGAAACAACATGGCCCATATAGAGAACAAAGGGGTGTATAGGAGGAGGGAAAACTTGTTAACTGAAACAGCCTGGGGGTTTAGGGTAGAGGGGGAGGTGAGATGGGCGGGGATGCTAGTGTGGACTTTGAAATGTATAATGGGTAATTATGAATAGGAACTGTAGGAGTCTGGAGGCTAGCATGGCCTTCTATTTCTATAGATGGTAGGAAGGAGCTAGATCATCTCAAAGTAAGTAGAATATGAGCATTGTCAGAAGTTTCAGTTTGTGTGCATCTGATAGCCTGTCACTTTGTCTAATATTGGTTTGATTTCACAGGTGCACTGGTTTCATATTCCAGAAAGTTGGAAAATTGGCTGCAACAGCTGTAGGGGGTGGATTCTTTCTACTTCAGGTTTGTCTATTAAGTTTCCTAGTTTGGAAATTCCACTTGCCCATTAACATATTGTGAGAAATTGTAGCCTTGGCTGTAATGCCCTAAAATAGTCTATACATTTGTTTTTGTGTACTATTTTGAATGCTACTAACCACTGAGTGAAATCTTAATCATTAGTGTCATTTTATTTCACATTTATAAAGGTAAGAGCCACTATGTGGGTGCTGAGAATTGAACCTGGATCCTCAGGAAGAGGAGCCAGTTCTCTTAACCACTGAGCTATCTCTCCAGCACAGATGTTTTTCTTTTTCTTGATTTCTATAAGAACTTCATTGATTATGACTGATAATGTTTTACTTATGATATATACATATTTTCTCCATTTTATTTGGTAACTAATTCAAGAAAAAACTCTTATAGTTAGAAGGTTTCTTGGTCCTGCCAAGCCCTTACAGTCCTGCAGCCCACTTATAAAATAATCACTCAGAAGCTTGTATTAATTGTAACTGCTGGGCCATTAGCTTAGGCTTATTACTGACTAGCTCTTACACTTAAATTAACATATAATTCATATCTGTGTTTAGCCACATGGCTTGGTACCTTTTCTCAGTTCTGCCTTGTCATCTTGCTTCCTCTGTGTCTGGCTGGTGACTCCTGATTCTGTTCTTCCTCATCCCACAATTCTCTTTGTCTGCTCACCCCGCCTATATATCCTGCCTGGCAGGTCTCTGAGGGACTTGAAGATTAGATAGTTGTAGTTACAGTTTTCCTTGTTAACAATTTCAGAAAAGAAACTCACTAAGAGGTTTAAAGTGTATAAATTTGAAAGACATCATAAGATAGTTTTCTGTTAGTAATAATATAAGTTAGGATAGAAAGTGAATTAGATATATTTTGGACTCACCAAAATATGATAGATAATGGAATATTTTTGCTGAAATTGTCAAATGCAAATGGACTAGACATTGTTGATGTATTTATTGCTTGTATATATTGTATCTAGTTATTGTGCTTATTGTATATGGTTTTTCTTATATTAGTTACAACTTTTTTTAATAGACAAAAAAGGGGAAATGTGGTGATGTATTATGTCGTCCCAATATACTGTGTCCCCCAATAAAATTTATCTGAGGATCAGAGGGAAAAGCCAGCCACTATAAGTAAACATAGAAGTCAAGCAGTGGTAGCACACACCTTTAATCCTATCACTTGGGAGGCAGGGATCTGTCTGGATCTCTGTGAGTTTAAGGTCACACTGGAGAACAAAACCAAGCATGGTGACACACACCTTTTAATCCCAGCACTAACCATAAAGGTCTGGAGGTCTGTACAGACAGACAGGAAGTGACAGAGCTGGGCAGGAAGAGGAAGTGATGTGGCTGGGCTGAGAGAGCCAATGAGAGAACAGAACAGAAAGGCATATAGGCATGGATATACAGGAAGTAGCTCTCTTTGGAAGCTGTGGAGTTGGTGAGGTGAGGTTAGCTGTGGCTTTCCCTATTCTGATCTCTCAGATTTTCACTCCTGTATCTGGCTCCATTTTTTTATTTAATAAGACCATTTAGCAATTCACTTACAGACTCTAGATAGAAAGATGGAGAGTTTCAATTTTAGATATAACATCAAAATTTTTATAGGAAAAAAATCGATATTGATGGAGGGTTGATTGATGGACTATAGTCATTCTCTTTATTAGTTGGATAATCCTAATTTATCAGAAACAACATACTTGAATCAATTTCATTTTATTCACAATTCCTTGAAAAATTGTTTATTTTTTTAATTTAAAATTTTTATTTTTGAAAAATTGAACTTAGTACATTGACTTTTATTTTACCATCTTATTTTATAATCATACTTAAAACTTTGTAAAGAAAAGTTCAGCATATACATTAAAGGATTGCCAGCAATTGAGGACAGTTGTTTATTTCCATTACCAAGCATGGAACCTTGAATATAGTATGGACATTTTGCCTGAAGATCATTAAAACAAACAAACAAACAAATAAAAAAACAAATAGCAAATGTCTCCAAAAACAGAAAGTTAGAAGAATTTTGATTACCTACTTCATGATTTATCTTGACAAAAAAAATACCAAAGACTGAAATAGTTTCTCATTTCTTTTTATCACTGTTAAAATTGTAGCTGGCAAACCATACTGGGTACATCAAAGTTGACTGGCAACGAGTAGAGAAAGACATGAAGAAAGCCAAAGAGCAGTTGAAGATTCGTAAGAATAACCAAATACCAACTGAGGTTAAGAGCAAAGCTGAGGAGGTAAGACTTGCCTTGTTCAGATTTAGTATATCATAAGTACAAGCAGTTTTGTATACAAAATGGGATACATAATTGTCTCAGCAGTATAAAAAGCTTTATGATTACAAAGACTTGGAGCAGTGAGACAAAAACTATATTCTGTATGTCAATCTTAGAATATCGTTAATGTAGAAACAATTTGTAGGGGGAAAAGTCTTAAATTCCTGTCTCAACTTCTTGAGTGCTAGCATAATAATCATGGGCTACCTCACCCAACTCATGAAGGCATTTTTTATTAAGAAATTTTTTATTTATTTTACATACCAACCACAGATCCCCTTCTCATCCTCCCTCCAGCTCCTTCACAGCCCTCTTCCCCAACCCACCCCCCATCCCCTCCTCTGAAAAGGTAAGGCCTCCCATGGGGAGTCTGGTACATTCAGTTAAGGCAGGTCCAAACTCTTCCCCCTGCATCAAGGCTATGCAAGGTGTCCCACCATAGGTAATGGGCTCCAAAAAGCCAGCTCATGCACCAGGGATAAATCTGATTCCACTGCCAGGGCCCCTTGAACAGACCAAGCTACACAACTGTCTCACTTAGGCAGAGGGCCTAGTCCAGTCTCATGCAGGTTTCACAGTTGTCAGTCTAAAGTTCATGAGTTCCCACTAGCTTGGATCGGTTGTCTCTTTAGGTTTCCCTATCATGATCTTAATGCCCTTTGCTCATACAATCCTTCTTCCCTCTCTTCGATTGAACTCTTGGAGCTCTGCCTGGTACTTGGCTGTAGATCTCTGCATCTGCTTCCATCAGTTACTGGATGAAGGCTCTGTGATGACAGTTAGGGTATTCACTGGTCTGATTACTGGGTAGGCCAGCTCAGGCCCCCTCTCCACTATTGCTAGTAGTCTAAGCTGGGGTCATCCTTATGGATTCCTGGGAATTTCCCTAGCACCAGGTTTCTCCCTATCCCCATGATGTCTCCCTCTATCAAGGTATCTCTTTCATTGCTCTCCCACTCCATTCCTGTTCCAGCTCGACCATCCCATTCCCTTATGTTCTCATCCCCTATCCCCTACCATCTATTATCCCCCTTCACCCCCAGTTTACTCAGGAGATCTCATCTATTTCCCCTTCCCAGGGTGATCCATGCATCCCTCTTAGGGTCCTCCTTGTTACCTAGCTTCTTTGGAGCTATGGGTTGTAAATCTGGTTATCCTTTGCTTTACATCTAGTATCCACTTATGAGTGAGTACATACCATCTTTGTCTTTCTGAGTCTGGGTTACATCACTCAGGATGATATTTTCTCATTCTATCAATTTGCCTGTAAATTTCATGATGTCATTGTTTTTCTCTGCTGAGTATACTTCATTGTATATATGCACCACATTTTCTTTATCCATTCTTCAGTTGAAGGGCATCTAGGTTATTTCTAGGTTCTGGCTATTATGAATAATGCTGCTATGAACATAGTTGAGCAAGTGTCCTTGTGGTATGATTGATGGGAGAATGTCTTTCTGTATGCTGTGAATATGTGTTGCTCTGATTGGTTGATAAATAAAGCCATTTGGCCTATGGCAAGACAGCTTAGAGGCAGGTGGGAAATTCAAAGAGAAAGACAGGAAGAAGGTGGGCAGACACACCAGTTAGCCGCCAAAGGAGCAACATGTAATGGGAACGCAGGTAAAGCTATAGAACATGTGGTGATACATAAATAGTTAAATAATTTAAGTGTAAGAGCTAGTCAGTAATAAGCCTGAGCTAATGACCAAGCAGTTATAATTAATATAAGCCTCTGTGTGTTTAATTGGGGGACACGGTGGGAGAGATTTGTCCTGGCTGACAGCCAGGTGGGACACAGGAAAACTTTCAGCTACATATAATTGAGCTTTTCTTGGGTATATGCCCAAGAGTGATATACCTTCGTCTTGAGGAAGATTGATTCTCAATTTTCTGAGAAACTGAAGAAGGCATTTTTTGTTAAAAAAGATTTTACCTTATTTTTTTATGTGGTGTTTTGCCTACATATATATCTATACACCATGTATGTACCTGGTGCTTGAAGGGACAAGAAGAAGGTATCAGGTCTGCCGGAACTGGAGTTACAGATAGTTGTGAGCTGCCATGTGGGTGCTGGGAATTGAACCCAGGTCCTCTGGAAGAAGATCTGGTGTTCTTAACTACTAAACTGTGTCTCCAGCCTCTTGTAAAGCTTTGTAATTGAAATATTTGGTCACCTTTGTCAGTGAATGAGAATACAAAGGAAATGAAGATAGTAGTTGTGTTAACTATTTTCTTTTTTTTCCTTTGGTTTTTTGAGACAGGGGTTCTCTGTGTAACATCCCTGGCTATTCTAGAACTTGCTCTGTAGACCAGGTTGATCCTAAACTCACAGAGATCCACCTATCTCTACTTCCCAAGTGCTGGGATTAAAGGCATGCACCATCACCACCTGGCATGTTAACTAGTTCTTATAGGAACAAGGGGTACCATCGTGGGTGGGGTGTACTGCCAATGTGAACATTTTGAGTTACATTTTATCTCTATGCCTGCTTATCTTTGAAATAGCCAAACTCTGTTTGTTCTGCACATGACTAATAGAAATGCTTAAATAATGGGTTGGTAGACTTTTTCTGAAGATAGCCAGATGGTAAATATTTTTAGTTTTTGAGTTATGGTCTCTGTCACAATAATCAGACTTCCTCATATAGAGTGAAAATAGCCATAGATGATATGTGGCCTCTGTGCACATGAATGTGCACTCATATATACATATTTCCCCAGATACACATAAAAAATGTAAGTAATTTTCCTCTGGTAGTACTTTGTTTAAAGAAATGTGGGAGTCATGGAAAGTTAAAGGCTGCAGTGGAGGTGAGGCAAGGAGACATAATGTCCTAGATTCCTTTTTGTTTCTAGGATAAAATATTCTGACCAAAAGCAATTTAAGGGAGGAAAAGGTTTATTCAGCCTACAGTTCCAGGTTCAGGCCATTGTTGAGGGGAAGTCAAGGCAGGAGCTTGGGCAGCTAATCACATTAATCCTAAATCGAGAGCAGAGAGAAACGAATGTATCTTTGCTGCCTGCTTGCTATCCCACACAGCATTACCTCTGACTAAGAAACTTAATTCACAACCAGAGACCATGTGGCAAGAACCACATAAAATGCTGTTTGCTGGTTGGCAGATGGGCTTTTGCTCAGCTAGCTTTCTTGTACAGTTCAGGATCACCTGCCTAGGTAACAGTGCTGCCCACAGTATGATGGGCCCTCCTACATCAACTAACAATCAAGACAGTCCCCTACACACATGCCCAGATCAATATGATCTAGGTCAGTGTTTCTCAATGTTCCTAATGCTGCGACCCTTTAATACAATTCCTCGTGTTGTATTGTCGTGGTGACCCCCAACAATAGAATTATTTTTGTTGCTGCTTCATAACTAATTTTGCTACTGTTATGAATCTTAATGTAAATATCTGTGTTTTCTTATGGTGTTGGATGACTCATAACCCATAGATTGAGAACTGCTGATCTAGGCAATTTTTCAATTGAGATTCTCTTCTCAGATAATTGTAGGTTGTGTCAAGTTGACAGTTAAAGCTAACCAGGACCTCTAAATACAGTGGTAGTAAAGACTCTGTGGACTTTGCATAATGGTGCAAGGAAGATGGACAGTGATGGAAATGTAATGGTGCAAATGGCTTAATTAGTTGGAAAATGAAGACACTGTTCTTAAGTTTAAGAAATGACTTGGCCAGGTCTGGGGATATGGCTTAGTTGGTAAAGCGATTGCCATGCAAGTCTAAAGACCACAGTTTTGGATCCCCAGCACTCATGTACATGCCAGGTGAGTATGATGGCTTCTCTTTAGTCCCAGGGCTATTGCAAAAATCACCAGAGCAAGCTGGCTAGCCACACTAGGCCAAATGGTAATCTCTAGGTCCAGCAAGAGAGCCTGCCTCAATATATAAGGTGGGAGTGAACTAGGAAGACACCTTTCAATCTTGGCCCTCAACATGTATGTGCACATGTGTTATTTGCTATATATTCATGTGCACACACATACCACATAATGCAAAAATAAAAAGAAATGATTAAGCCAGAATGTAAGATATAATATTTCACATTTACTTTGTAAGGGAAATGGTCAGGAGAGATAATAAGTTGATAAGAGAGCTATACAGGGTGCTTATCCATGTATGCACCAAACCTTAGATAAATAGAAACTTTTGCAGGAAGGTGGTAGCTTTGGAAAATAAGGAAATAAGACTATACATACAGTCATTAGTAATGGAAATGGTCAACATCCTTAGCAAAATAACTCATTGTATCAAAATCTTCTGTTTTTCAGGTTGTGTCATTTGTAAAGAAGAATGTTCTAGTGACTGGAGGATTTTTTGGAGGCTTTCTGCTTGGCATGGCATCCTAAGAAATACAACTTCATTTTATTTTTTTTCTTGCCAGCAGCTTCTACACTCAAACATAGGATAATCTACACTCCTCTTCCTCCCCTCCTCCCATGGCTTCCTCCCTGTTGTAGCAAATCTGAATGGCTTCCATAGGCTTCTTCTGGTACAAGGTTAATATAGGCCTTCTCATGAACTTGACATGTTGGAAAAGACACTAGATGTTAACTCTCCCAGTATACTCCTCACTACTTGGTCAATGAGTAGCTTAATAAGAATGTTCCCTTTCCTCTATGTAAGATCCTTTTCCTAACTTGATTTGGAAAAGCAGCATGTAATTACTTTAGTATGTGTTACATGGAAAGGAACCAAATACATTTGCCTTTAAGCATGAAAAATTTTGGTATCTTGGTATGTGCTTTCTTTTTCAGTTTATTTTAGATTATACTAAGAGGTTATTTTTTGTTGTTGTTTTGTTTTTATTTTTTTCGAGACAGGTTTTCTCTGTGTAGCCCTGGCTGTCTTGGATCTTGCTCTGTAGACTAGGCTGGCTTCAAACTCACAGAGAGATCCGCCTATCTCTGCCTCCCAAGTGCTGAGATTAAAGGCGTGTGCCACCACCGCCCGGCAAGAGAGGTTTTTTATGCTTGCTGTAATTATCCTGCCAAAATGACAGTATAAATACTATAACTAAAAAGATTGAATATGAAATGAACTTCTGATAAAGATGTATGAAGTAATGTAGGTAGTAATTTGATAAGTGGGTCTTTATGGAAACCAACTGCTAGAAATTCATTATTGGATGGTCAGATGAGTCATTTTTTGGTATTAAGATCCAGTCCAGAAATGTTTTCCACCATTACCACATACTGCATCTCATGTCATGGCTGTTTTCAAGTGATTTAGGTGGGAAAAGGAAGAAACTGTTAAATATTTATTTCATAGAAAGGTTTCTGTGCTTTGAAATTTGAAATATTCTTCACATTTGTTAAAATATTAGGGGTAGCAGTATTCCTCTATGGAAATACTGTTTCTTTATCCAGTTAGTATGAAATAAAACAAACGTATAAGCCAGAATTTTAAAGAGATGTTCCAGGCACTCAGAATTTAGAAAGACAATGATAGTTTATGTGAAATAAATTATTTCCATCAAATGCATTCTCCATCAGAATTATTCTTTAAAATAAAAGTCTGCATGCACTTCAGATTTTGCTATAATGCCTATTACCATGATCTCAACTCCAATTAGGAAATCATCTTCCAAAAGCTAAGTCTCCTGTCATCTTCATTGTACCCACAGGGCCTATCACTTAATAGATTTCAAGTGTTTATTGAGTATATTTATTTGTATTAAGAAAACTCTTCCCTGTTAAAGATTAGGTTTACCCCAAATGAATTCTTAGATATGTCGATGATCCCATGTGCAATAGTGTGTTTTTAAGGTCATATATTAAAGATAATTACTTTTTGACATACCTTAACAATGACATATTGAATTTTAAAATTGAAATTACCACTGGATGTGTAAAGCTATTTAGGATTCACCTATTTGTATTTCCTCATTACATTTTGGTATTATTTAAGCCAATGTTACTTATTCTACTTGTAATATATATTGATAACTGTGAGATATCATCTGTTTTATAGTTCTCTGTATCATTCTTGGAGTTGTGCCATTTATGGTGATTCTGGCTGTAGCTCATGTTACTCTCCCTATGTCTCACCCACATCAATGGTATGGTGACAGCAAAAGCTATTGCAGTGCCCCTTTGGATATGTGGTGGGGAATGGTCATTGACTACTTCTTTGGATTGGTAGCTAACTTCTGGTCCATCTTCTTTCTTTGTGATTATTTGTGATTATAATCAAGATTATCAGGTTGGAGTTCCTTTGAAACGTTGTAATAGGTAATAGTCTAGAGGCAGATTCTACCCTCATTGTCTGAAATAAGATCTATGGGTCTCTGGGTGGTGGTGGTGGTGGCGGCGGCGGCGGCGGCGGCGGCGGCGGCGGCGGCGGCGGCGCATGCCTTTAATCTCAGCAGTTAGGAGGCAGAGCCAAGCGGATCTCTGTGAGTTCAAGGCCAGCCTAGTCTACAGAGCGAGATCCAGGACAGGCACCAAAACTACACAGAGAAACCCTGTCTCGAAAAACAAACAAACAAACAAATAAAAATCTATAGGTCTGTCTTGAAGTTTGGTCAGGGTCCATGTGGTCACTTGTATTTGTGTAGAGCTGGTATAGAAGGTGATTAGTCACAATGTGCACATGTCAAGTTCCAGTTTAGCTCAGTGGTCACTTAAGTAGCCTAAAGCACTTTGGGGAACCTTTATTGATGCCTCATTGTGTCAGCATCTTTGCTTCATCTTAAATAGGAGATTACTTGGGATATAGCTCAGTGATAGAGCATGTGTGAGGCCCTGGGTTCAATTCCCAGTATTGCAAGAAAAGAAGAGCTAAGCAGGCCTGACTTTAAATGGTAGATTAAGATTTTTGGAAAAAGCAGCTGTCTTTCCATGCACAACCTAAATGATAACAGGTTAGGCAGTTACACCGTTAAATGTATTTGTTTTCATTTGATTAGCAAGACCTATTTGGAAGGACACATGATTTGTCTCAAGTGCCCAGAGTCAAATAACATGATAGCCTCTTTACCAGAGGTTGTGGAATTGATTTTCTTTGATGGAGAGGTTGATCACTGTCAATATATAAGGCACTGAGAAGCTTGGTGTTTGACAATGTGTTGGTATTTTTGTTTCCCCTACTGGCAGAAATGCAGGAACAGTGCATTCCATCAGTACCCTATTGCCCCTGGTTCGCTTCTGATCCCCCACAGGGGCACTATGGCTCTGCCCTGCATCCTTACTACTCTGGACAACCATTTGACCAAGGGTGCCTCCCACAAGGGACAGGATAGGATGAGGATGCTGCTGCAGTTA
The DNA here is from genome assembly GCF_049852395.1 of Peromyscus maniculatus bairdii. Classification (NCBI taxonomy): domain Eukaryota; kingdom Metazoa; phylum Chordata; class Mammalia; order Rodentia; family Cricetidae; genus Peromyscus; species Peromyscus maniculatus. The sequence continues at coordinate 699,414 of NC_134875.1, read as the reverse complement.
TAATGTTTATGATATTCTCCATCAGACAGAAGGCCAGGGGGGAGAGGCAGAGGCACTCTTTTTTCTGGCATGCCTGTGTAGGCTCAATAGATAAATTTCAACATTTCCACTCTACCCAAGGCTCTGTGAAACTTTTTTTTTAACCAGGAACCCAGGGGATGCCTACCTATGTAAGAGCAGCCCACTCATTGCTATAAGTGTCATCATTCTGATAACATGCTAACAAGACGTCCCCCATATGAACCTTTATTTGCCTTGACCTCTTACCACTATAGACACTGGTAAACAGTTTGAGCTTTTTGACTCCCCCATATGACCCATCACTTGGGCCAGAGCCCATGCTTCTGGATCTTTGAGGTTAATGTCTCATGAATTGTGGCAGGCCATACATAATTCGAGTGGAAGAATCTAATGGTTCAGCAAAGAATAAGCTGTATGATTCTAGGTACTGTAGTTTTTAAGGTGTATGCTTGTGATTTTTTGAAGGCAGAGGTCCTCTGTAGTTAATTATTAAGAATGTCTTCTTTATTCTTTCATATTTGCCAGAAAGGTGGACATAACTAAGGGTTAAGCTCTTATTTGAAAGCTGTATTTTTATAGTTGGAAAAATACTACAAATCTCTTCCTGGAAAAGTGATATGCAAATGAATTTGAAATTTTTTGTGTACCATCAGTGTTTGTTTCATCTGAGAGGAAAGCTCTTATCTAGCCATCCTTGCAGGGAAATGAATCTGCTGCCTAAATTAGCAGTTTCCTTTCTTTTTTGTCATGAGAAGTTGATTTTGTGAAATAGAGTATTTAAAATAGGCTCTTTGTTCAGTTAATCAGATAACCATGAGCCATTGGAGAAAACTTTTAGTTCTGAACCTGATTTCCCAGAAACCATGCCGTGTGGTTCAGATCTGTGGTGTTTTTATCCTTAGGAAATGGAGAATTTGAAGAAAAGCTAGGCTTCTTCCTTCATTCTTTCCCTCCTTTCCCTCCTCCCACTCCTTTCTGTTCCCAATGCCTCTTTTCACATTTTTGCTGTATCAAAACTATCTACTTTTTCCAATATTAAAATGTTAAGAAATGATGTGATTACTAAGGGCAGCAGTTCTCATCCTTGTTTACACAAGGGAATCACCTTTGGAATTTTAAATGTTGATTTGTGGCTGTTATACTAAGGGTTTTGACTTCACTGGTCTAGGATGCCATTGTGGTAGGTTGAGGCTTCACATATCTCAGATTTTCTTGATGAGCAGTGAAGATAGAGAACAATGAAGGAGTTGGAAGTAGGTGCTAATAAAATTACAATTCTGTTAACAAGTGAATACTTTTTAAATTTTATTTTAAAATTAACTTGAGATGATTTCTGGATACGGAACACAAATATAATACCACAATTTACTGATTACATTGTAAGGAAGAAAGGTGTATTATAACAAAATGGAAATGGGGATTTTTGCCATCAGTATATGCTGAAATTACTGAATAAAAGGCTGTAGAGTAATGGAATGTTCACTTGCTGCCCAAATGTCACCCTACAATTGATTTACCCATTGCTATTGAAAAGTAGCATCCTTGCTAAGGTCTGTCAATCACCAACCAAGTGATTATCTTAGAATCACTAATAGCTACTTGGAGGGTTTTGTATTTCTAAAATGAGAGGTGAGACCATAGTTGTCACAAGAGTTCTTCCCCGAAGACTATGTTTCAGTGTTAGTCTTGGTCAGTGTTACATAAAAAATACTCATTTTTCTGTGTGCCATAATAGCTAAAGAGAATAAGATTTAAGTCAATGTCTTTCAGTAGATCTGTTGACTTAAACTAAGAAAGGATAGTTTAAAGAAAGGAACAAATACTTGGAAGCTTTTGAAACTCAAAATAAGGCAGTATACTTTAGGAGAGAGAGACATATAAAATGTTTTAAAGTAAACATAACTAATAAAACAGAAAAAGCAATTATTTGATTTTGTGAGTCATATGTAAGTCCTAAGCAATCACTGTCAAATGTTATTTTAAGTGCAATTTAGATTCATAGGTGATATACACATTATAATTGTAAAGTGCTTTATTAAAATGGTTTTACTATTAATGAGAGTTCACTTAAATTACTTCATGGGAATTTAGAATTGTTACCCTCCTTTGTGGACCAAGTATCTCTCAGATAGCATATTTCCAGAAAGTCTCTTTGGAGGAAAATCACTCAAAGAAATGCTTGTCTACAAAAGAGGTTCAGTTTCGTAACAGGATAATACTACAAAGAATTGTATCTCATATTAACATATGAAAAACTAAACTCTGGCAGGAAACTAACCATTTACATGTGTCTAGACTAGCATTCTTCAAGTATTTAACCACAGAAGAAGCCTTTTTGTTTCATTTTTACAGTGATTCCTAGGAATGCTTTAGAAAAAAATGTTGCTTTGAAGAAAAGAATTGAATTGGGGAAGGTCTGTGGAGGGGAGCATGTGGTAGTTTGAAAGAAAATGGCCCCCAAAGGAAGTGGCACTGTTAGGCGTGGCATTGTTGGAGGAAGTATGTCACCGTGGGGGTGGGCTTTGAGGTTTCTTAAAGGATACTGCCCAGTGTGTCGGTTGACTTCCTGTTGCCTGCAAGATGTAGCATTCAGCCTCTTTGCCGCCTCTCTGCCTCTAAAGAAAAGAAGGGAAAAAAAGATGTAGCATTCAGCTCCAGCACCATGTTTGCCTGCAGGCCTCCATGCTGGCCACCATGATGATAGTGGACTGAACCTCTGAAACTAAGCAAGCCATTTCAATGAAATGTTTTCTTTATAAGAGTTGTCATGGTCATGGTGTCTCTTTACAGCATTAAAAAATCCTAACTAAGACAGAGGGTTAGGCAGAATTCACCAGGCTGTACCATTGTGGGATGAGAACTTCCAAATGTGCACCATGGTAGGCAGACACTCCTGACTTGAGATTAAAGTCTGGCAGCTTAATACAAGCCTCCCCTGGTGATGAACAGTTACTGAACAGTTGTGGGCCAATGAGCCATCCTATATTTCTTCAAACTGATGAACCCTAAATTAGGGAAGGAATGCTCTTCAGAGATTTAAAATCCCAAGCCCCCAAGAAGAGACTGGATTTTTTGTCTTCCCAAGGCCTCACTCTGCTTTGCAAAGGTCCTTTTTCTGTGTGTCTGTTGTATGTATATGTTCCCTCACAACAAAAGCCTTTCTTCAACTGCTGATTCTCTCTGTGGTGGTTGTAATTTTCCTGCTGCCACCTGTTGCCCTTGAGATTTTTCATGCCTTTCAATTCTTTAAGTGGCAGAGGAAATGAACTCAATCAAGACCCTAGATTGTATCAATGGTATGCACATGACTGCAGTCATATCACACAGACACTTAAAAGAAAAAAAAAAGATTTGTTATCAAATAATGGTATTTGGACATCAAGGAACTACCAGAATTTTCTTGCTCACATTCTTACAAAGGCATCTTTTTCCTTTTTTTTTTTAAGACAGGTCATACATAGTCTTGGCTACTCTCTATGTAGCTGAGGATAGCCTTGAACTCCGATCTTCCTGACTTCATCTGAGTGCTGGGATTACAGGTTTGTATCATTATGCCAGGTTTATGAAGTGCTACGGGTCAAACCCTGGGCCTTGTACACATTAACTAAGTACTCTACCAACTGAGCTACATCCTCAGCTCCAAAAGGCATTTTTCTTTTTGGGGGGCGAGGGACAAGTAGAACTAACATCTATTTGAGGAAAGCAAATGGATTTAAAATAGTTACCAGCTATCAACAGGTTTCCTTTGGCAGTTTTGTTTCAATATTATCTGGATCTACTACAATAGGTTTTGGTTATAAGGAAACAAAGAATAGATTAATCACCTAAAATTCTTACTTCCTTTGCTGCCTGCCTGACTGTTCTATAACAGTTTCCTCTGAGATTGAAACATTCCATCCTGCAGGGAAGCTCCTTAAGCAGGAAGGTAAACAACTCAAAATAGCTTCAGGAAGTCCCTAAAATTGACCAGATTCAATAGGCTCCTCCTTCCCAGAGCAAGAAATAAAACCACAAAGAAGACACTCAGACCAGCCAAACTGCAAAGAAGATCCTAAGACCAGACCAGCTTCCTGGAAGAATCAGAAACCAGCTGGACGACCTGGAAGAGGTTTAAATCAAATGAGTCACTTGAGATACTCAAGCTGTTAAACTGCCTGCAGGCTGTGCAGTGTGCTCCAGATTCCCAGCGTTGTGAGCTGTCACCTGTGCTGGAGTGAGCTTTGTAGATGCAGCTGCCTTTGAGTTGTTTCTGCTCCTTATTTACAATTAACTCCAATAAAACTCATTGGTTCTCCAAGTTGGACTTTGGTGGTATCTGTACTTTGGTCTACTGTACTTTGTACAACATAAGTAGCATGGACTACTTATGTTGAGTGGATATGTATGTTGCATCTCACCAGGAAAAGTTTTGTCACACAGTGCTGACTGTAAGGCTTTCTTTCCCAAGATGGTCTTGCTGAAGACACCACCTGGGTGGGACCTGGCCCCTTCAGAAGAAATAGAAATGGAACATTCTACATGTGTCAGAAGTCATCTGACTATTAGCAGAGCAGCTTGACTACAACACTCTGTTTTCCTAACAAAGTCCCCTTGTTCATATCCTTATGACCAGAAGTACCCCCACAAATATTTTTTTTTGCTTACAGCAGTTTCTTTTCACACAATGCTCCCTCACCCAACTAAGACCACCCTATAAAACCCCCAACTCCCTTTTTTGTGGGGTTGCTCTCTCTTCACTTGGAGACAACTTGGCAGTTCATGCCTTGAATAAAAACTTTTTAGTTTCAGTGCAGCTCTGATAGTTTGGTTCTCATTAGGCCTCACACTGACTTGCAATGGAAGTGTTTCTTCCATTCCTTCATGATTAAATTTGGGATCACTGAACATTAGAAGACTGTGTAGGTTAACTGTAGGGTAAAAAGTCCATGCTCATGTCTGGGTTTTGAAAACCCACCAATCCCTGAATTTGAAGTCCCACAATCCCCACCTTGGAAATCTAAAACCGCCCCCAAGAAACCCTATATAAAGCCTGTCTCCCGTTTTCTTCTTTGCTGCTTCTCTCCTAAGCAGAAGGCACCACCCTCTTGTATCTTTCCCAATAAATGTGTGAGGTTTGTTGTGTGGAGTGACTTTGTAGTTGGCTCCCAACTGCCAAGATGCCTTTTCCTTCTGAGAGTTGTAACACTTGAACTGGGGAAAAAGTTTCCCCTCAGAGCTGTAACACTTGTACTGGGGAAACTTTTCCCCTTACAGCTGTAACACAGTAACAGGCCAGTGAAAATTCACCCTGCCCCTCTCTGCTCCTGTGACTCTGTTAATAGCCAAGCAATACTTCTAACCACACTGTACTTTCCCATTAGTTCACTGTGCATGCTTCAAAGACCCTTCAAAAGGCTGCCCCTCTACCCAGCCCATTGTTGTCTGTTTCCCATTAGAGGCAGCTGCCATTCTGTGTCTCTCCCCTATAAATCTCTTGTGTGAGGTTTGTTGCATGGTATGACTTTGTGGTATTCCTTGGCTCCCAACTGCCAAGATGCCCTTGCCAGGGAAAACTTTCACTATGTGCTTTTCCTATCACTGAGAAAATATTAAGTATCTGCGGCTAGGCATTGTGGTGGGGATGCAAAAGAACAATGTTCCTACTGGCATTTGGAAGGAAACTGAATTATTGGTATTGAGTTAGGTTAAAAGAAACTTTAAAATAATGTAGCATGTAATCTATGAAAGGTAATATGATTCTAATGCTGGAGGGCCTCATGCAACTTAGGTTTTATCACGGACACTACTGATCTTGTTAAATAGCTAGTTATGTATTATCAGGCTTGAAGTTTATTGAGGATGGCTTCCATAATCAGCAGTTTGTAAAACCAGGAACTGAAACTGTGGGACTTTGATTACTGATCCAAAGAATGGGATCTGAGTACCTTTGGCTGTGGGTAGATTATATTCTGAACTGTTGGGAAGGTCATAAGATTACTATGTAGCCATAAGAACAAAGCTATAACATTGTTCCCTCATTCTTACAAATTAATCCAAATGAATTATCAGTTACCTAAACAGGAAAACACCCCTGAGAAAGCTGCCTGTTCTAGAAATTTAGAAAATAGTATACAATAAGGGCTGGAGAGACTGCTCAGGGGTTAAAGCAATGGATGCTCTTCCAGAGCTTCATTTCCCAGCACCCACATGGCAGCTCACAACTATCTGTAACTCCACTTCCAGGAGATCCAATACATGGTATAGAAACACACATGTAGGCAGAATACCTATTCACATAAAGGTTAAAAAACAAAAGAATATAGTATACAAGCTACCTCTATTGGTCAGAGACCATTATCCACTTACTCGTCAGAGTATTTCATGTTATTCTGTAATAAACTCAATGCTCTGTATCTCATTGTGGGAGCCCATTCTTGGGTTCCTCATGGCTTTACCCAGCATGTCCGCATAGAGGATGATTAGGACCACGGGCCTGAGTGCAGGTGTCTGAGATGGTCTGTACTTCGCTCTGCTGGGGGAGGAGGTCTTTTGCTCCACCCCTTGGCGTCTCTATAAAAACCCTGGGGCAGAGACAGTCAGGGCCCGTTGGAAAAGGTTCCAGGCCCTCTCGAGGCTATCCTTTATTTTCTATCTGTTTATCTCCACAATATTCTCTGCAATAAATCCTTCTATTAAAGGCACACGCCTTTAATCCCAGCACTCGGGAAGCAGAGCCAGGCAGATCTCTGTGAGTTCGAGGCCAGCCTGGTCTACCAAGTGAGCTCCAGGAAAGGTGCAAAGCTATGCAGAGAAACCCTGTCTCAAAAAAAAAAAAAAGAAAAAAAAGAAAGAAAATATTGCTTTTCAATATGGGTTTGTAGGAATTGTATAAGTTTGGGTTCCTCTAACTAGGTTTGAGATTTTGTTTAAAAAATTATAAAGAAAAGGAGGAGTTATGAGATTGAATTATGTTTGCAGAAACCTATTGATATTAATACACCCTGGTTTTGTGGAGTTAAGGAAATATTTAAGTTTGATGTGAATACATCGAAGTTTTTCCTATGTTCTGTTAGCAAGAAAATTCAAATTGAGTTAAAGTTGTAAGACAGAGAAAATTGTTAACTATATATAGCACCATATATGCTAATTCAAATGGCTCTGTTAAGAGTTTGCTTTGAGTTGTAAGATTGAGAGAATTGTGACTGTGTATAGCAATATTTATGTTAACCTGTTAATGGTAATGATGAAGCTAAGGGATTCTTTAAGTTTGTAGTCACCTTAAGAGTTTTTGGTTTAGAAAGGGCTTGAGGCAGCTAAGACTGCTGTAGTCGTCACCTTGGACCTAATTCAAAAGAGAAATGACATCTTTATCATCCTCTACTCCCATATTGGGAGGTGTAACAGTTATAGAAATTGCTGTAAGCCATTAATAGTTATTTTTTATATATTAAGAAAGGAGGACCTTTGGGAGCCTGTACTCGGGTTCCTTGTGGCTTTACCCAGCAGGTCCACATAGAGGATGATTAGGACCATGGGCCTGAGTGCAGGTGTCTGAGATGGTCTGCACTTGGCTGTGCTGGGGGAGGAGGTCTTTTGCTCCACCCCATGGCGTCTCTATAAAAACCCTGGGGCAGAGACAGTCACGGCCCATTGGAATAGGTTCCAGGCCCTCTCGAGGCTATCCTTTATTTTCTATCTGTTTATCTCCGCAATAAATCCTTCTATGTAATATTTCATGCTGCTCATACTCAAGAAAACTCTGGGAAGCTGTGGGGTTGGTGGGTAAACGCCCCACATCTCATCTATATTCAACAGAGATCCAAGATTTGGCAAACAAGGTCAAGATACAGATAACGGTCTGATTTCAGGAATTAAAGAATTCATTAATACCTGAATCTAATAGTCTCTTAAAATACATTCAGTAACCAAAATTTTCACGTAAAACAGGTTTATTTTAGCAGCTCCCTTTTACATTACACATATTTATTTTCTAACATAGGTTAATTTGGTCTATTTTGCATAGATGGCATATTTGCTAACTCTTACAATTGACTTTTTCATTTGCTATTTGCTGCTACCTGGCATGGAGAAGGGGTAGTAAATAAAACATTCTTAAGGGAAACATGAAGCAGAATTTAACTTCTCAACACAACTTTACTTGGATCCAGACTTTAGTGTCAGGTTTTCTTCTTCTTTCTCAAATCCTGAGCAGACAAGAGATCTTCCCTTGGGATATCGAGCACAACACTTACGAAGTTCTTGGATGACAGCCTGACACTTCGATTCCATATAGTTGTTGGCTGAAAAACAGGCAAGTTTTATTAATGATCTCATAGAACTAAGAAGGTACAAGGTAATTAAGCATTTTCCAACACTTTTCACTTAGCACCTAGAAGATATACCCAACTCTATTGAATTCTTTCTGATTTACAAATCTGTCAACAGGTCAAGAAGTAAAAGGAGAATTCATTAATAACTATCTAAAGGTCTAATAGGAAGAAAATCACAATTTATAAGTGGTTGAATGCTATTTTAATATATAATTTCCGTTTTAGTTAAGTGCCTTTGGCAGTAGTTTTCGATATGATTAGTGGCCACTAGTCCGATTTTGTAATGTGATAAATTAGAAAAAATGCATATAACCCACATTTTCATAGTTTCATAGCAAACTGAAGCTTGAATGCCAAATTTAATCCCCCTTCTTTAAAAATAAAAGTAGGAGCTAACAATTTTTTTTTAGGTTTTGAAAGGGTTATAAAACATAAAGGTAAGGTGTTCATGGCGTGTGGTTTACTATGGGTTCTAAGGCTGAGAGTGCCAAGACCAACACCTGTGGATTGCTTAGTTCCTGCATCCCTCCACCCCCAGCTCAGAACTCAGAGGCACTGGGGATATAGTATGTGGCTAGGCCATTTGTCAGTCTCCCAGCTACATAGACTGAGGGCCTCAAGTGAATCCTCACTTGGCCACATAGAAACATGGACTAGTGGTGGCTCAGGCTGGCTATATATACAAAAAGTTCTTGGAATGGGGAATAACATACCCTTTAGCCAGCCATCCTGATCTATCTTGGAGAAAGTTCCATAAGCTGATGAAGATAATATGTATTCTGCTGCTGTTAGATAGTATATTCTCTAGAAGTCTGTTAAGTCTATTTGATCTATAGTGCATTTTAACTCACAATTTATAAGTGCCCATATTTAAAAAATTAGATCTCATATAAATACCTAAGAATGTATCTCAAAATTTCAGAAAAAAAACAAGAGCAATCCAAACTCAAAAGTAATAGATGGAAAAAAAATAAAAATCAAGTAGAAAATTAATGGAGAACACAAAAAATACAAAGAATCAATGAAACTGTTGACTTTTTAAAAGGAAACAAAATTGACAAATAAGCTAATCAAAACAAAGAAGACTCAGATTCAAATTCATAAAATTAAAATCCAAGCCCAGTGGCATGGAGCTATAACCCTAAAATACTCAGGAGGCTGAGGCAGGAGGATCTCAAGTTCAAGACCTACCTGGGCTGTTTAGTGATTTCAAGGCTAGACAGGATAACTTCAAAATTTAAAAAGTAACAAGAGACATGAGAATATAACTCATTGGTAGAATGTTTGCACAAGGCCCCAGGTTCAACTTCCAGTACAACAACAATAGCAGCAGCAACAATAATAATAATAATAATAATAAGCAATAATAATAATAGGAGACAAAAGGAATATTACACTAAAAACAACTGAAATAATTAATGAATATTTTGAAAAATGATATGTCAATTGGAAAGTCTAAGAAAATGGACAAATTTCTGCATATATGACCTATCAAAATTGAATTCCCAAATATGAAATATCTAAATAAATCAATAGCAAGCAATGAAACTGAAAGTAAAATAAAAACAAAAACAAAACAAAACAACAACAACAAAAAAAACCCTCCCATCAAAGAAAAGCACAGATCCTGACATATTTGTGGTAGTAGAGATTGAAGTTAGGGCTTTGTGCATGCTATGCAGATGGTCTACAACTATTATTTTGAAAACAAAAACAAAAACAAAAAATTAACACCAATGGTCCTCAGACTAGACCATAAAATAGAAAGGGAAAGAATGGAGCTGGAGAGATAAGTCAGCAGTTAAGAGCACTGGCTGCTATTCTAGAGGGCCTAGGTTTGATTCATAGTACACATATGATGGCTCACAACTGTCTGTAGCTCCAGTTCTAGGAAATTCAAAACCCTCCTTTGGCCTCTATGGGCACCAGTCACACATGTGATGCACAGACATATATGCAGGTCAAATACCATATACAAAAAAATAAAATAAAGGGAAAGAATTCTTCCAAATTTATTTATAAAACCAATATTGTTGTGGAATATTATTTTAAGATGTGTTACATATGTTTATGCTGCTGAATATTTAATGATGCAATTTTTTTTTCATTTTTCTTTATTAAGAAATTTTCTACTCACTCTACATACCACCCACAGATCCCACCTCCTCCCTCCTAATGATGCAAAATGTGTTGCATTCTTTTTTGTTGCATTTGGTTAACTCTGTGAAGCTGTGTTACTTTGCCTGTGTAAAATACCTGATGGTCTAATAAAGAGCTGAATGGCCAATAGTGAGGCAGGAGAAAAGATAGTTGGGGTTGGCAGGCAGAGAGAATAAATAGAAAGGGAAATCTGGGAGGAGAATAAAGAGCAAGAGAACAAGGAGAGGAGGACGGTAGGGGCCAGCCACCCAGCCACACAGCAAGTCACAAGATTTATACAAGTAAGAGAACAAGAAAAGCTCAGTTGCAAAAAGTAGATGGGATAATTTAAGTCAAGAAAAGCTGGCAAGAAACAAGCCAAGCTAAGGCTGGCCATTTATAATTAACAATAAGCCCCCATGTGTAATTTACTTTGGAGCTGGGTGGCGGGCTCCCAAAAGAACAAAGAGTCAAAACAGTAAAAAACATACAACATCAAAGATCCTTTAACAAACATACATGTAGAAAGCCTAAGTTAACGACTTTAAAACTTAATTCAGTGATACCAACGAAAAGAGTTGGTTTTGTTTCAAGGATGCAAATATGGTTCAACATACATAAATCAATAAATACAATATATAAATAGAGTCAAAACAACCACACTAACACCTCAATAGATGTAGGAAAAAGGCCTTCAATAAAATTTAACATCCTTTCATGTAAAATAACCCTGAAGAAACTAGGTATAATAGGGTTGTATCTTCACAGAATAAATGCTAAATATAACCTGTTGCTAATATCATAGTGAATAAGGGAAAACTGAAGGCAACTTTTTCCTCTAGAAAAGGGTTTCCATTCTCTCTACCTTTACTTAATATAGTACTTGAAATGTTCAGCAGAGAAATCAGGCAAGAGAAAGAAATAAAATAAATACAAATAGGAAAGCAGGAAGTCAAATTATTTATGTTTATAAATATGATTCTATACTTAGAAAAGCCTAAGGCTCCATGAAAACCTTTAGAACTTATAAAGTCAGCATACTATGAGTAAACCACACAACTATAGCCACCTGAGTTTTGACACAGATGCCCCATATCCTCAACTCCAAACTAGTCTTTTCATAGAAGGACTTTGCTTAGCTCAGTAATTCTTTTTTCCTTTCCCTTTTTTTTTTTTTTTTTTGGTTTTTCAAGACAGGGTTTCTGTTTAGTCCTTGCTGTCCTGGAACTCACTTTGTAGACCAGGCTGGCCTTGAACTCGGAGATCCGCCTGCCTCTGCCTCTCGAGTGCTGGGATTAAAGGCGTGTGCCACCACAGCCTAGCTAGCTCAGTAATTCTTAGCTGGGGTTGTGCATTAAAATCACTTGGTTAGGTTTGTAAAATGATTCCTGCTCAGACCCTACCTCCAGGAAGTCTGCTTTAAGTGTGTTAAACAAGTTTTAAAGTTCTCCAGGTACATTTGGGAGGCAGACGCAGGGGACCTCTGAGTTAGAGGCCAACCTGGTCTACAAAATGAATTCCAGGGCAGCCAGGGCTGTTACATAGAGAAACCCTGTCTCAAAAAACAAAACAACAACAACAACAAAAAAAATGTTAGGTAATTCTAATGTACAATGGAACTCAATAACCCATAGCTTAAATGAAATCACTTTTTTGTGTAAATGTGGTGCTGAGGATAGAACCCTTGGGGCACATGTTAGGCAAGTGCTCTACCACTGAAGACAGCCTCCCATTCCCTACATAACAACTCTTTTAATATTCTAAACATTTCATAATACAAAGAAGAAAAGATTCATAATTACTTAATTAAAGTTAATGAAAGTTGCTGGTAATATCATTAGTTTCTTACAGTTAGTTGATAAAGTTTAAAAATATTTTTTTAAAAAAATCTATATACTACCTTGTAAACATTTCTGTATTTCACAGGCTTGTTTCTGGCATGGATCCTTTTGTGGCATATCCAGAAAACTAAAACAAAAAAAATATTAAAATGTTACTTTTTTTATTTATAAAGACTTTGAAGCCTATCTACATAGAATTTTATTCTGGGGCAAGTCAAATGACCTTACAATTGTTAAAAAAAACAGTTGCACTAAAAATACTCTTTCTCAATTCATATGATAAATTAACTATATTTTTATATTTCCATCTCAAGTATGGAAGATATAGACATGAAAAAATTCAGTCTACTCATTTTGAATATTGTAAGCAAATGTCAGAATGACACCACTGTTTTAAAGGCCTGGCCCAATGCCTGATTCTATGATTCACAAAAGAAACCCTTGGTAAATGATTACACTTGAACATTTTTTTTTCACTATTCATGTCAATAGGAATTATACGTACCTCAAGGAACTGATGGAAGAACTAAACATGATAAAACATATAAAGTGCACAGAATAGTAACTGGAAAGTATCAAGAACTCAATACACAGTAGCTATTATACCCAAGTGCTTTTTTGTTTAAGACAGAGCCTCATTATGTTTCTTAGGCTGGCACCAAACTCCTTGGGTGAAGTGATCCTCCTGCCTCAGTCTTCCAAATAGCTGGGATTATAGACATGCACCATTGCTCTGGACCCAAGACATATTTTAAAAAGCAAAATCTTACTTTAATGTACATAAACTGTCACAACTGCTTTAATTCAGGAAAATTTTTACAAGTAAAAGAAACACTTTCCCTGGAATTAGCAATGTTAGTTGCTATTACCTCTTGAGAAAAGTGCCAATTAAAGTTAACATTATCTATTGAGGTCAAATGGAAGCCAAATATATAAAATATTTGTAATCAAAGAATTTAGATTCACAAGATTTTGATGAGAAACTTGTAAAAACAATTCAAAGACACAGGTTTCAGAAAGAAGAAAGGCACAGGAGCCTTTGAAACTAATTTTATCAGTCAGTACAAATAACCTTTTCCTCCCAGAACTCCTTAAGTTCTCAGTAGATCCAAATTAGGTCAGTACTGGGATGGGAAACACTAGAACAAAACCTCAGATATTTACAGGATGGAAGAAGGAAAGGCAGGTGATTTGCTGCAGGGGAAATAAGCAACAAATACATGTTGATGCTGCTAGAGGCTGCTCTCTTCTCTCTAAATAAGTACCAAGTCCTTGGTGATGAGGGCATCTGTTCTGTAGCATGTGCTGATTTTTGTGGGATTCACCAGATCCCAGGTTCAACCGATGAAGTCCATTAAACGTTCTATGCCAATTTCCAGAGGAGTCAATTTCAAGTTACATTTCCTGACTAAATGTTTTTGTTGGCTTGATTTCTGCCCGGTGTAACCCTCTCTCTGTAGTGTCACTGGCAGTGTTCTTCATGACCCTTCCTAAACTTCTGTAGTTTTTCAAACTACTCTCTCCCCACCCAGACCCAAGGGTAGGAGCACTGTAGTGGTGAATGATGTGAATAGAACAGAGGAACATATCTTCCTAGAATTCCAGCACCTGAAAAAAAAAATCATTCAAATTATTACAACTGAATAGAGTGAAAACAAAGAAGGGGAAGAAGGAGAAAAAAAATAGAAATACATACCAGGTTAATCATCAGGCAAAAGTTTAAGCAGTAGTTCCTGTACTCCCCTCACCTATCAGAAAAAAAAAAGTTTATAAAGCACTCCATTGTAAGATCCCCAGTATAAGGGAAAATGATTGAGCAAAATGTGTACCATTAAATGATGCTGAATCTGCCACAAGCGAGAGTTGTTATCCATGTAGCGTTCCTCTGGGTAGAGTTGCCACATGAGAGGTAGTTGGGAAGTAAGAAGGTGACTTGGCCTAGTTGCATCACCTAAGGGAACCTGAACTTGCTGGACTCGAGCCTTTAGGAAACTTGTCTCCTAATAGGAATGATCAAAGATAAAACCAAAGACATCAGAATATTGAGACTAGATAGAAGCCAGGTTACTTAAAAGCAAAAGCAAAAAAAAATTTTTTTTTTAAATTAAAGCAGTTACCTCTTCCACCACAGCTACCCATGTGCGCTGATATTCGTCGCGGTAGACACCTTCTTGGTGAACCCAGAGATGATCGGGTGGAGCCCCCACATCCTCTCTTGCCATTCTGGGCTTTGGGTTCCAATTCTAGCCCTGCTTTTCTCCACCTAAGCCTGCAGCATCCGCGCACAGGACACAGGTGTGACTTTTGAGGTTTGTATGAACTCACTAGTGAGCAAGGTGACCTGGGACTAGCAACCACCAACCAGAACCAAACCTCATACATATCTATTTGTAAACCTACACATATCAAATGGCATCTTAAGTTTTCTGAAAATGAAACTGAAGTGACACTCAGGCAAAGCCTAGGTAATGCAAACTTTCTATGGCAAAGCACTCAAGAATTCTAAGTTCATTCTGTGGGGAGATGAGATGAGAACTGCAGGAGGCTGGGCATTGGTTTTTCTCTCTTTTGCATCTACAAAGCAGTATTCAAAGGTAGTGTGTTAGCAATAGAAAATGCGCAAAAGTGTACCTAAGGATACATGTTTTTGGCAGGAAAGTAGTGAAACAGACACATGCATGCCATATTCCTCAGATAAAAGCCACTCCCAAGCAGTTTACATTTTTAAAAAGATTCTCAATGATGTATATGGCTTTCTAAAATGAGACTAAGTTTGTTACAAGGGCAAAAGAAATACCTGTCTTTTTATATTAAAAGTTATTTATAACTAGTGAGGCTTATCCAGAAAGGGATTTTCATTTTAGGAAAAATATTTAGTGTAGTTTCATGACTTTCTGAAAGCAAACAACAGCCATCCATCTAGCTCCCTGTTTCACTTAAGTAGGATGTCACAGAAGCCTGTTTTTCTAAGAGGCATAGTTGTAAACTTTTACTCTACAAACTAGGTCAAAAATATCTCTCTGCTCTTTAAAAGATGTAAATAAAGTACAGTTCTCAGAGTTTGGAGTGGCAAGGAAACTCTCCATAATAGTCCTATGTCCAGCTTTAGATCTCATAACTTCAGATGCATTTTTCATGAACAGAATCTCATGGGAATCACTCATAGTATCATGATGCAGATTCACTGTATTTCTATCTTTTACAGAGCACAAATACATCAGTGGGTATCTGTCCCATAATAGAGAACCCTCCCCCATTCCCAATAAGTAGCTATTAATGGGAAAGGAAATGAAGCATAGTTTGGGAGATTGTTAGAGTCCTCAACGTGATACTATCCAGAGCAAACCAGATGTCAATCATGATGTGGAATGAGAAGCCAGAAATAAAGGAATGATGCTAAGCCTAGCTCTTCTTTCTTTCAAGGATACCATCCTGAATCTGATTTCCCCCCCTTAACACTGTTTTTCTGCCTATCCCCTAAAAGGAAATTAGTAATAAAAACTATTGTCTCAAAATGGGTATGTTGGTGCATGCCTGCAATCTTAGCATGCCAGAAGCTGAGCAAAGTTCAAGCCAGCCTGGGCTATATATATAGTAAAATTAAGGCCAACTAGTATATTATAGCTAAGCCCTAGGTTAACTACATAAGGAGACCCTGTCTCGAGAGAGAGAGAGAGAGAGAGAGAGAGAGAGAGAGAGAGAGAGAGAGAGAGAGAGAGAGAGAGAGAGAGAGAATATGGTCACATTTTTGTGACAAATCAATAGGTATGATAGTTATCCATTTATTTCCTGAGTGATTATGATTCTGAACCTTTCACATGTTCCCCTTTTCATCTGGATGTACTCTCTCATTTCCAACTTATTTATGTTAGTATCCTTTTCTCCTTAACCAAACTCTACTTTCTGTATGGCAATATCAACTCTTCTGTACACTCAAAAACTATGGGTTATCTTGAATTTCTTCTTCTCATTCAGTTGCTACACCCTATATCACCAGTTCCAGCAAATATCACCATTACCACTGTATTCAAACCAAAATTTCTTTCAAATACCAGGGTTGTTTCAAGCTGCATACCCTTGCTCTTCCTTTCTATCTGCCTAAAATGCATGAGTCTCTATATATACATTTGTAAGCCATTTTTTCATTTAGCAAATACAAGTGTTCTTCCTCTCTTGAAGAGCTTTAGACATACACACAACACCCCCAGTAAATTCCAATACAAAAATAAAAATGAGAGTGTGTGCGCGTGCACGTGCACGCATACACATACACACACACACACACACACACACACACACACACACACACACACACAGAGCATTTTTTTAAGCAGGAGCCAACTGTTAAGGGTTTCAAGACCATCTCAACTTCATAGATATAGATAGGTCCTAGATATAGATATAGATAGGTCCTAGCAACAACCAACATGTTGACATTTAAATTTCTTTTGAATAAAAACAAAACTTTATTGGTCATACCGACATTGGAAGGAAATAATTCCAGTGGAAGAAAAGGCAGATAGATTGTAATATTCTAAATTACTATGAGGCACTACAAAATATTCTCAGAAGAAAAGCAGTATAGTGTGCTGCTGTGACCTCCAAAGGTTAACAGGCTGGGCACTGACAAGATGAGCCTGGGAACAACACTCTGCATGTTAGCCTGGATTTCTGTGTCCTATTATTCAGAGCATAAGGGCCCAGAGAAAGGCAACAGCAGTGATCAAGAGACTGATAAGCCACCACATAACTATGAAAACATCAACACCCTCAGTAGATAAATGCAAAGGCTGAGCAAAAGGCATTTAGATCAAAGTCTATAAAAATAACATGTTGGATGAATGGAACATCATTTCCATAAGTGTGATTCTTTAGAACCCTTGATCCCAACATTTTCCTTGGTCAAGTATGTTTGGGAACATTGGAGATCATAAAAGCATATTAGTATAGTAAAAACTCCAACTAAGTTATACTGTACAGAGATTTTTATATAGTTTAACATTTCCCAAACTTATTTGACTAGAGAACATTTTTTTTGGCATATGGTATTTGTTCACAAAATACAGGGTTCTCCAAACTAAGGAATATCTTAAAACTACAGGATAAATTTAGTTACAAATTTAGTACAATACAATACATGGAATATAAACCTATGCAATTTAACTTAAAAATACTACCGGTTTCAGATACAAATGCATCCCAAAATATGTTTGCATAACTTTACAGCTATAGCATCCACTAAAAGAGATGACCTCCATAGAAGTTGCCTTGATTCCAAAAGCCATATTGACGTAGACACATTATTTTAGACACTTTGTAAATTAGGTTTTAAATGAATTTCAGAATATAGAAGAGCTTCCTTTTGTTGTAATTTAAATAAAACCATCTTTTTTTCCTTTACAGGAAGAATGGTTTTGTATTTTTTTCTTTACAAGAGTACGATTTGCTTTATTTTGAGGTATTTGAGTTTTTAAATGGCATCAATAAGTTGAATGTGCTAATTATTTGAAGCCATTTAATATTCTCATCCAATTATGATTTCAGCTGCCAAAGAACATAGGTCCAGGTATCAGCTTGGCTGATTAATGCATCCTGCTTGTGCCACTTAGAAGCTTTGTGACCCTCAGACAACCTAATCTTTCTCTACCTCAGTTTTCCTGAGGTGTAAAATTATGAACATATTGACTGCAATCATACTTATTAAACACTTCTCATATGTTTAACATATGTTTAGGTGCTGGGTGGTGGTGGCGCACACCTTTAATCCCAGCGCTCGGAGGCAGAGGCAAGCCGACCTCTGAGTTCAAGGCCAGCTTGGTCCACAGAGAGAGTTCCAGGACAGCCAATCCTGTCTTGGAAAATTAAAAACAAAACAAACAAAAAACAGAAACAAAAACATATGTTTAGGTACATTGACCCATTTGATCTTCATGGGATGTTATGAGATGGGCATTGGTATTATTCCCAATTAAAGGTAATGAAAGTAAGACACAGAGAAATTAGATAACCATTCCAACTAGTTAACACAGCTAGAAATTTCAGAGCCTGATTCCAGTTGAAGCAGTTTATACACACTATGTATGTAAATTCTTAGTAGAATCTTTAGCATATAATAAGCTTGCTATAAATGTTAATCAGTATTTCCCTCTCTGGTCAAATGTTTGGAGCTGTAAAAGGTAGCATGAACATTCTAGAATATGAGACTGACTAAAAAAAAGTATTTTTCTTCTTGAAGGCAGCTAAATGAATTGATAAATTAAAAAATATCCCTTAAGCAAATGTAATAAGATGAGCAGTTCTTGCTGTCCCACCAAGGCAGGACATGTTAGCTATGAACAGTAACTGAAAATAACATAAGACATAAATTTGAAACTGCAGCTAGGTCCAACTACACCCCTGCAGTTTCTCCAACCTTTATCATTATGAAACTTAATCATGGAAAGATGTGACATAAGCATAAGGTAAAAAGAGAGGTTGTTGGCATATATATTGCACCACAGTGCCCTGGATTTGGGACAGTATTTGTGGTGAGACTTGGGTTGGAACTGACTTGGGAGAGAAGAGCAAAGCATCAACACCTCTTCAAGTAGTGCCTTTAATAGGTTCCCTTCCAGTACTGCCATATCTGTCTGGCTTCAGAATTTAAAAAGGAGTTTTAAAAAACAAATTCAAACAAAAGCATATCAGCTGTGGAGGCTGAGTGGCATATATTTTGCTTTAATTTATAATCAATACTAAATCCCTTGTGTAATTGGTAAACTTGTAAATTGGAAGGAAGGTTTGTACATTTATCCCTTAGTTCATTGGCATATTTTAAAATAAAGTAAGTTTTACATATAAGTTAATCATGTCTGACACCAGGAAAGAGATCAGGTGAAATTTGTAATTTCCTAGAATTAATTACTTGATGTGATACATTCAAACCCGAATAAAAAGTTAAGTCTCTCCCTCAATCCTTCTTTTCCTGTATCAAACAAATATATATCTAAAAGCTTTTGTAAAAAGTAACAGCAAGCAAACTGGACTTACTTTTTCAGACACAGTAAAACACTGTTTCTGTAAAAGGTTACTCACATGTATATAATGTTTCTTGGACTAATTACACCTTCTCCGGAACAGCTAGGCTAAAACTTCCAGGTCTCCCACCCCGGGACACTCAAGCAGGGATCGCGATGCAAGCCCAAGGCGAACCAAGGGACATCCAAGGCCGAGGTCACTAGAACCGAAGTTAGGAGGTCAGGCCAGCATCAGGACGTGGTCCAGAGAGATTCAAGAGCTGTGACTTGGAAATAAAACAAAATAAAATAAAACCTTAACTGTTTTAGGACCAACTTTCAAAAGAGACCGTTGTTCGTGGCGATGTCACCTCAAAGCGCTGTCCCTGACGCGTGTAGGCCGCGCAGAGTTCTCCTCAGCGGGCGGGCAAAATGGGCTCCAGCACTGTGGAGGCGTCTGCCCTTGCGCCTGGGAGCTGCTCACAGCCCACGTCCGCCCTGGCGGAAAAACACCGCCTCCCTGCCACCCAGCCACCCAGTGGCCCGTACTGCCCTGCAGACTGCCTTTGTCAGCCACCACCAGTGTCCCACTGCTTCTCCAGCCCAGACCGACCAGTGAGTCTCCCAGGTGCTGTTAGGAGGGCACCGCCTCCGCGCCCCAGGCTCCGCCTCTGAAAACCGCGCCGCTAGGCCAGGCCTGGGCGGAGCATCAAGCGGCCGGTTGGGAAGGTTGCGTCGGAGTACGTGGTTGGCCAGGCTGCTGTGGGCGGTAGGCGGACGTGTGGAACCGACAAAGATGGCGGTGCAGGTGTTGCAAGCTGTTCAAGCGGTTCATCTTGAGTCTGACGCTTTCCTAGTTTGTCTCAACCATGCTCTGAGCACTGAAAAGGAGGAAGTGATGGGTCTATGTATAGGGGAGGTGAGTAGGTCGGCCAACCTGGCTGAAACTTTGCTGATCAGTAGTACCCAGTGGTACCTGAAGCGGCTGGGAGGCCACAGGAACGCGATTTAGGTCCTTTGCGTTTTGTAATGCTGTCGCGGGGTCCTTTTCCTCTGGCCCTGTGATCCATGCTTATGTTCCTGCAAACCCTCAGCGGTCTGCATGAGCCCACGGGGGTGGGAGTTGTCACACCAGTGACCAAAGCCGAAAATCAAGCCAGAAACACATTCTGGTATAATGAGGATATCGAGGTATTAGGAAACAAGCAGACCACGGTTAAAACTTCTCGTCTCGCTACCAGTTTTCTCTATGGGAAGCAGAACTATCACTAAAGCATTTTAAAGTAGGGCAAAGTATTCAGGTCAGAAGGGTTTTGTGGACTCTAAAGTCTGTTGTGGTTAAATGTTACAGAGGTGTGTAAGTAGATGAAATACAGTGTAGTTGTAAAGTGCTCAGATTGAATTTTCCAGTCTTTCATGCTGTTGTGTATGAACATATGACCTAATTTTCATGTAAACTTGCATCCCTATAACTTAATAAACAATGTGTCAGTAATGTTTTCTGCTCTTTCCTACTCCAGTTGAATGATGACATAAGGTAAGACTATATTTGTTTACTTACATCATATTATAATCTCTAAACTGATTCTTAGTGAAGAACTGCAACAATTTTGGTAATAGTGTGTACATGTTGTATCTTAACATTTACAGAACAGAGCTCCCTCAACAATACAATCTGAATTCTACCACAGCCCTAAAGATTCATTTTAACCTTGTATTATAGCATGATTTTTATTTGAGACATTTATGCTCTCATGTGGAAAAATCTGGCTGAAGGAACCAACATCATAAGTAAACCTGTAAAAGTTCTTATAAATAGAATTTTGTTGGAGCTCCAGGAGCCCAATTGGCTACTGCATGATAGGTACACGAATAGAACTTTGTTGACTGAAATAAAGGCAGCTTATTAAAAATGACTATCAATATACTTGACATTTGGCTCTATTGCTTTCCATTTCCTTGCTTTGTATTTTACATTCTCTCTTCCCTGAAATGTCAGGGATATATATGCCAGTAACTTTCATTGTAGCAGATAATATCCACACATTGAGAGGCTTTTCCCTTGTTGATCTATTCCTCCATCTAAATCATCAGTGGATTTCTGACCCGTTCCACCCCCACCCCTGTGAACCCTACAGTACTCCTAGAGGTTACTAGTACCTTAAAAGCTTGAGAGATGGTAAAACTTTTGGGTCTCCTTTGTTTAAACAGCAAAGCATAGCTTATTGTTTATCAAGTCCCCTCCTTAATACCTGGAGTCTACTCTGTTCTCTTTCCCTACTCTTTTGTTTCAGCTAAGGTTACAGTGCAAGAACTGTTTATCTTATTTTCCCTTGACTCCTTTTTCTATTCCAAACCCTAGTTCCCCCCTTTTCTAATCTATCTCCAATAGGAATGACTCCAAATTTACATACACTGGAACTGAAATGCGCACAGTTGCAGAAAAGGTATGTATGATAAAAATTTTGCATGATGGAAATTTTCAGCTGGGGAGGAATTTCTGCAGTCTGTTTGATGACTTCAGCCAGGATATTAATCCACTTTGTAATTGTGCAGCATGTATTTTTTTTCTACTAAAATTAGATGAAAAATCTCACTACAATGGGACCTAGTTAGTTTCTGTTCTTTGTAGGAACTTCACTTGATCAATAGAAATAATCTGATCAACATTACCCTGTTCCTCTGCTTGCTGTCACTGCCTGTTTTCTATCTAGGCTTTCTCCTACTTTACTTAAGACTTTGAGGTTTGGTTCATATTCTTGTTACCTTATTACCTAGTCCCAGTAGTCTATACTTCTTATAAGCAATTTATTCATGGTGTCATGATTTTTAGCCCACTCTGGCTTGTCTCATGAGTGTGCACGCCCACCCCACTTTTCATGCCATTCTCTAAGCTACTTGTATAAAACCAGCTAGATTTTCCTTCAATATAACAAAAGCTAATGATTCTGTAAACTGCAATAAAAATAATTGTTTCTAATCCTTTCTCCAAGCTATTAGGCCTTAAAGCATCTACTTATTATCTTTATATACAAACTCCTTTACCATAACAACTTAAGCTGCCTTTCTTCCTGTGTTAAAGTTTTCCAGAGGAACAGAAACAATAGAATAGAGATCTCTTTCTTTCCCTCTCTATGATACTTGTTATAAAAGGCAATTTATAGGATTTCTTACCCAGTTGGAGGACTGGTGGTCCAAAATTGACTTTCTGTATAGTGGAGAATAGGATAATTCAGTTCAGAGCAAAGAGGACAAATGATGCAGCCCCAATCCAGGCCTGGGAGCTCCCTGGAGCATAGCTGCTGTGCATCTTCATTGGACAGCTGGAGGCTCTGGAATCTGGTGGCCGTGGGCGATGGTGACAGTGCTACATGCACTAGCTCAGGAAGGATGGAGCTAGGCTACCCTGGCAGGCTGTCTCTTATTTTTCTTTAATTCTGCCTGGGCTACTGTATGGAGTATCCACATGCAGGATTACTGTGAATCAGTCTTCTCTGAAAATGATGCTGTAACAGGCACACCAGAAGTGAGCTTCCCTAATCTCACTCCAGGCATCTTGTCAATCCAGCCGAGTTGACAACCCAGATTAACCATAACACTTCACCTATTAAAAAAAAAAAAATGTCACAGGGGTGAAGGATAGCTCCATGGTTAAGAGCACTGGCTGCTCTTCCAGAGGTTATGAGTTCAATTCCCATCACTCACTACCATATATAACTGTAGTCCCATGAGATCTGATGCCCTCTTCTGGTGTGAAAATGTACATGCAGACAAAAACCCATATACATAAAGTATATATAATAAATAAATCTTTTTTAAAAAAGTTACATTAGATTACAAATACTATACTTAAGTCACTCTCATTTTCTTTTTTTTAAGATTTATTTATTATGTATATGGAAGAGGGTACCAGATCTCGTTACAGATGGTTGTGAGCCACTATGTGGGTGCTGGGAATTGAACTCAGGGCCTCTGGAAGAGCAGTCAGTGCTCTTAACCTCTGAGCCATCTCTCCAGCCCCTGTCACTCTCATTTTCAAGAAGAAAACCTAATTATTAATTCTATATTTTCCTTTACTCACTACTCTTTTGTAAAGTTTTTTTCTTGTTTTTAGCATGTCTGTATACCAATATTTATAGCTCTTTTTAGCAGCATATAAAAATCCAGTCTGATGATCTTTTTATTTGGAGTTTGTTATTTTTAGTATTTACTAATATGTATGACTTACGGTTACCATTCTTTTGCTTTCTATTTAATCCACTTTTTATTTTAAATTACTTGTTCTCTTTTCTTGCCTTCTTTTGTGTTAATCAAATATATTTTATTATTCTATCTTGAACCTCCATTTATTATAATAGTCTTTTATGTTTTTAGTGGTTTTCCTACATATTGCATTATGTATTCTTCATTTTTTACAGTTTAATACAACTATTTTTGCCATCTCTCCAATAATACAATTTGTTATATCTTGAATAAATTCATTGTAAGTTGAAAATATAGACCAAACATCCTAGCACACTGTGCATTATCCATTTTTTATCTTCATGATTGTATAGCTTACTGAAACCTGCAGCTCAGCATTGCAAAAGTCTATTATGCTACATGTTTATCATCAACCCAGGAAAAGATTTAAATTTGAAGTATAATTTCTGCTGAATATATACCACATCCCCATCAGTGTAAAGTTTAAAAATTCCTTGGTTGAATAATTGTCAGTTGGGGAGTATTTGTACTAAAACTTTTGAACATTTTTTATTTTAATTTATTCCCTTCTACCTTTTGGATTATTGCATACATTTTAATCCTATATGTATTTTGAGCTTTATTTAACATTGATATTACTTTTTTGTTCACCCTGTATTCATTGTGTTTATCCAAATATTTTTATGGCATATAATCATTCCTTCATTTTTTGGAATTATTTTTCTGTCTGAAGAACTGTAACATTTCTGTCCTGATAATAGATTCCCTCCATTATGCATCTGAAGATGTCCTTATTTTGTCTGCAGTTTAAAGGATATATTCTTAGAGTATAGAATTATTGGTTTGCATGTATTTTATTTTCGTTCTCTAAGATGTAATCTTTGGGACTTCATAGATCCTGTTGAAAAGTCAGTTATTTGTCTCATCATTCTTTGAGAGGGGATGCATCTGTCTCTGTTTCTAATTTTATTTTTCATCTACACTATGCCCGGCACACATTGTATTAGTTGCTGGTAAGAAAGTCATAAATGAAATATGGTCCCTGCTTTGAGAAGCTTGTATTCTAGTACAAGAGAAAAGTATGAAAATAAATAGAACACAATGTGTGTTCTAGCAGAAATAAGTGTTTATCTATTATGAAAGAATATATATGAGAGTAAAATGATTAGGTATTTATAGTATGGTCAGGAACTTAATATGAAAGAGATTACCAAGTGAAAATATTTACACAGAAGGGAGACTATGTGAAAAGCCACATAAAATAGAAACACATGATTTATAGGAACACTAAGTAACTGAATAATATAAAAGCATAACAACCTTCTGAGATATAAGCCCTCTAGAGCTATCTGTGTTTTCAACAAATTATAAAGCCAAGTGGCTCACATCTGTAATCTCAGCACTCAAGAGGCCAGGCAAAGGATTTTTGTGAGTTTCAAGCTAACCTAAGCTACATAGTAAGTTGCAGGCCATTTTGGGCTGTAAAGTAAGACCTTGTCAAACAACAACAATGAAAAGAACAGGTTATCCCTTAAGCAACATTTTATTTATTAAAAGAATAGTCAGTATTTGTTATGCAATTGATACCTTGTCTTGACTTTTGTCTATTCAGGATAGGTTTTCATACCAAAATACTTTTAACTATATTCACATTTTCTTTAATAAGTAGCTACAGCCAAAGGATGTAAATAATGTTAATATAAGGGTATATTTTATTTGGTTTTATTATATAAAGTATTATTTCAATATGTAGTCAATATTTAAGAAATGTTGAGATATTTCACATTCTTCCCCCTCCCCTTTTTTGAATTAAGCCTTTTATTTACAGTGAGCATCATATGTTTCATTTAAAATCAGACAACATATTTTAAGAGCTGTGCCATTGTACAGTAGGGAGATCATAGCTTATGTCAAAAACTTCCTCTCAGATTTCATCTTTATCTTGCCACTTCTGTCATTGAAAGCCAACTGCCCCACCTCAATCCCAAACTCGAACCATTTCATTGTTTCTTATGTCTTCTTTGTCTTTCTTCTCCTTTTTACTCTACACTATTCTAAATGTGGGCACCCCTCTTGATTTAGGCCCAGACCTCTGGCCCCATTCTCCATACATTTTTTGTTACTTCATGAAAATTTTGTTGATGGTTTCTAAACTGATTCTGTTTGAGCCAAAGCTTAAATACTACCAGAAAAACATTGCCATATTTAATTTCCTTCTAGTTCATCCTGAAATCTACTACATGATATTAGAAACTTTGTACATCCTTTCATTCTGTCTTTTCTTAGCCTTACTATCTTCCATTCCACCTCTAGCTATACAACTATATCAGTTAACCAACCTGTCTCCCAAACATTTTACTCACACTTTACCTCTTCTGTAGCTTATATACCTACATGGCAACTGTAGGAATTCTGTATGTCCATGCACAGCAATCAACAAATACGAACATTTACCTACCTTCTCTATGATTAATTTTTTTCTAATGTAAGTCACTCTTATGATTTCCTCTAACATTGATTTTCTCCATTATTTTAGTGTAGTTTCATGTACAATATTTTCTCCTCAACCATATTATTAGCATTTGAATAGTTTTATATTCCTTCATATGATAATGCATTTTGCACATCTTAGATGATTATTCAAAAAGCACATCCTTGATCTAAATGCTATTGAAATATGTATCTTGATTGGGATATGGTATATTGAAAACATTTATTAACTACAAATACTGATGCATGCCTGTAATGCCAGCACTTTGGAAGTACAGGCAGGAGGATCAGGAGTTTAAGCCCAGCTCCAGCTACACAGCAAGTTGGAGGCCAACCTAGACTACACGAAACTCTGTCTCAAGAATACAATATAAATTTAAATATATATATAATATTGCATCATTAATAAGAAAAGCATCAGTTTTCAAAACTGAAATTCTCTACTGCTACTTTAATAATAAAATGTAATCCTAAACAGGAAAT
The DNA here is from genome assembly GCF_049852395.1 of Peromyscus maniculatus bairdii. Lineage (NCBI taxonomy): Eukaryota > Metazoa > Chordata > Mammalia > Rodentia > Cricetidae > Peromyscus > Peromyscus maniculatus. Next base: position 672,933 of record NC_134875.1, on the reverse strand, counting down.
TGGAGAAAGAAATGTAATTGGCCAGAGAGAGAAATAACCATTTCTTTGGATTTTCCTTTAGATGGATACCATCAGAATTGTTCACATCCATTCTGTCATCATCTTGCGACGTTCTGATAAGAGAAAGGACCGTGTAGAAATTTCTCCAGAGCAGTTGTCTGCAGCCTCAACAGAGGCAGAAATATCCTTACTATTAGATGCTTTGTGTGCTGTGGGGCTTGTGGGCCACACTGATGCAATTGCTAGAGTCATCTTACTTTAGGTGGTTTCATAAATTTTCTCCTTAGTGAATGTTCTCTGGTTTTCATATTGACGTTTTAGATCTAATTCATATTCTCTCTCTCTCTCTCTCTCTCTCTCTCTCTCTCTCTCTCTCGTGTGTGTGTGTGTGTGTGTGTGTGTGTGTGTGTGTGTGTGTGTGTGTGTATGTATGTGTATGTGTATATTCGGGTATTGTTTCTTAAACACTTTCTACCATTAAAAAAGTTGTACTTTACAAAGTAGCAAGTTTCCACATATTTTCCTACATGCTTACGTTCAGTTTACCCTCCCTCCATTCCTTCTGCTCCACCATCTCCTTGCCCCCCACCCCCACTTAAACCTCTCCTCAGTATTTTCTTTCTGTTTCCACATATGTTCTATTACCCTCCTCATTGTGCTTCCTTAAAGCCCTATTCCTGCCCCTCATAAACCTCTTTCTGGTTTCCTCACTTCTACATACATGTATTCCTCATTCATTCCCACAACAATACACATATATAAAAATTAAAAGCTAGGATCAACATATGAAAAAGAACATATGCCATTTGTCTTTCTGGGTCTTGGTTACCTCACTCAATATAATATTTTCTTGTACATGTAACCGTCTTGTTAAATAAGAAACACAGAGTCAATGCAGAGATGAAAGCCCAAGAGGTCAGAGTAATAGCTAAGAGCTAAAAACCTTACCCTTCACTGCTGCTGTTGTCCTTCCCTCCACAAGAGAGCTCCTTCCTGTGTCTCTGTCTTTATATAGACTTTCTGTTCTGTCTTCTCATTGGTTGTAAACTCAACCACATGACCTCCTCATCACTGCCCATCTATACAGACCTCCAACTCTTCTATGGTTGGTATTGAGATTAAAGGCGTGTGTCTCCATGCTGGTGTGATCAGGATTAAAGGCATGTACTACCACTGCCAGACTTCTGCTATGGCTTGCTATTAGCTCTGACCCCCAGGCAACTTTATTTATTAACATACAAATAAAATCACATTTCAGTACAAATAAAATATCACCATATTTCCCCTTTTCTATTTTAATAAAAAGAAAAAAGGAAAAAAGGAATAACTAATATAAGAAAAACTACATACAAAAGTACAATAACTATATACCATATATACAAGCAATAAATACCTAAACAATGTCTAGTCCATTTGTATTTGACAAATTCAGAGAAAATAATTCTATTATCTATCCTATTTTGGTAAGTCCAAACTTTATCTAATTCACTTTCTATCCTAACTAATCTTCAGCTATAACTAACTAATCTTCAACTCCCTCAGAGACCCAAGAAGGAAATAATATTACCTAACAAAAATAAAAACAGGAAGTGCATGCAAACAACTTCCAAAAAAAATGTGAGTTGACAGAAACAGCCAGCTGCCTGGACAGTCAATCAAGGTTTGTCCACAGCGTTGGGACATCATCTTCAGCCTATAGGCTTAGCGTATCTGACAGACTCAATGGTGAAGTAGGATGTACACAAGGTCAACAGTTCGACCTCACATTTGGTGAGAGCAGGCCATGTAGCAGAAACACCTGAATTCCACTAGTGTCATGTCATGATTCATGATTTTAAATTCTGGAAATTGTTGATGTTTTTTTAATTCAGCTGTCCATTCTTCTTGGCTATGTGTGTGTGTGTGGCTTCATCTCAGCATCCCGTTTTTCTCCATATCCCTCTATGAAATGCCAGTCTACTATTGAGAGGTATGAGTTTAGTTACTCTTCAAGAAGAACTGTTTCAGCTGCCGTTCCACTGCACCTCATAAGCCATCTGCCCACTGCCTGTTCAGCTGCCTTCGAAGAAAAGGGCACTGTACCTTTTCTGGATTGTGAAGGCCACTTCAGGGATGGTGCCATATTGTCCTGGCCTCAGAAGATGCCTTTTGTTAAAGCCACAACCACACTTGTCTTGGCAAGAATCGGTAGTCCTTTGTTTCGTGTCCTGTCTGTCCTGTTGTCAGCAGTTGATTCGAGGATACTTTGTTGTCCAGTGGCTAACTTTTGCCACAATGAAAGTTAACTCCATATGCAGTTTCTTCAATGCCCATATTCTCTCTGAAGTAGATTGGTACTGCCAGGAGCCAACATGTCTCATAGTCATAACAAAAAAGAAAAATGTTCTAAGTTATTAAAACATTTTAAATGCCATATTCTGTAGATCTCTGAAGGGTTTGAAGATGACCTATCTATCTAAAATATATCTGCTCAATCTTGAAAACATACCTAATATGACTACAAGTTCTATTGTAATGTCTAACTACTAACTTTCATTTGTATATATCCTAATAGTTGGTAATAATAACATTCAAAGATCAGCAAATTGCATTACATTGTTAAATGAACAGTATAAGTACAATATCTTGAACAAAATTAGAAATATACATATAGCATTTTCTAACAATATCAATTTCAATATATATGATTTGTATAAAATATAAAAAATCCAATCCAATGTAAAGTATTTAAAACTAGTAATTGTCTTTTTCTTTTTTCTCTCTTTTTTTTAAACAAGAACCTTAAATCTACTCTCCTTTGCTTAGTCCTTTTCCAAACCCTTAATAACTTGTAACCAACCCTCCTAAACAATGAAAATTATCCTAGACCCAAAACCCATTAAAAGACCAAAAAACCACCCGCCCCACACCACCTCTTTGGGAATGTGGGCATCGTATTCTTGAAATTGCTTCCTACTGGGTATGGGTGAAGGTATCTTTATTCTGAAAAGAAAAATTTGGGGTTAATTGTCAAATTCTAGGAAAGGTAACTATATCCTTTGTTATCCAGTCTGTGTATAATGCCAAAGTTCAGGGTTTATCTCAAGTCCCTATTCAAGTAGTCTTTGAAACTGGATCATCTCAGCTAGCCCTCTCAAAATTGCTCTGAGCACTTTGTAGTTCAAAGCTGATCTATAGATGTTTGTCAACTTAGTGATATTATTATTGTCCACGTGGAATTATTGTTGTTGTGGGGCCCCATCTTCTTCCTGGAGACTTCAGTTGATGTTAGGCCTGGCTGTGATTTCCTTCAGAAAACTGATAAGAGACTTGAACACAAATATATGTATAAGCAGCTAATTGAAGCCTTTTATCTAGAATTAGTTAGTACTCTATATGACCATTAATATCTTAACAAAGTTTAAAATGTATATATATGTATATATATATTAATCTTGAAATTTTGATATAAAATTCATACTTTAAGAAAAGTTTAAAGAATCAGAATAGAATCAAAGAATTGAGATTAGTAGTAATAGAATAGTCCCTCAATTAATTTGGTTTTTCTCCTGTCCCATATCAGAAGATGGCTCTTCTGGCATGATACAGGGAGTTTGTATTTTCCTTTTTTTTTTGGTTTTTCGAGACAGGGTTCCTGGAACTCACTCTGTAGCCCCAGGCTGGCCTCGAACTCACAGAGATCCACCTGCCTCTGCCTCCGGAGTGCTGGGACTAAAGGCGTGCGCCACCACCGCCTGGCTGTATTTTCCTTTTAACAACATGCTTGAGTTTAAAGAAGGAGAGAGCCATTCTCCAACTCCAAAGTCAGCTTTAAATTTTAATTGAACTGGGACTACAAGAAGACCAATAGTGTTAAATTTCTTTAGAGAAGAGCAGAAACAAACATTTAGGAAGACTTATGAAATTTTATAGATGATATACCAATAGGCCATTTTACTCTGTTTCCTGGGATAGATGAATTGTCTTTTTCTTCAGTTGTCTCATTTGTCCAGTGTTCTTCAAATTCCTTAGCCTTCATTCTGCTAAAAGACAAAAACAAAAAACTTTCCCCAAGACTAATTTTGGGGAGGTTCCCTTTCGGCAAGTTATTATCTGATTAAATGAAAAGGCATGTGTTACTGGTATAAGTTAGTTTAAATTGGATGGTCATACTGGTTGATGAACTATCACCTCCTCTAATTAAGAGGTCTCTCTTGTTCAAATTGAACCTTTATCAATTTTGATGGTGTCCACAGCTTATCTTCTCCTGTAGAAACAAAAGCAAAACCTTGTCCCCAATGTAACATGTATCCTGGTTTCTATTCTGAGGTCAGCACATCCTTAAAGTATATAGGCTGATTTAATTCTGTAGTTTTTTCTATTATCCAATGTCTCTCTGTAGCTGTTGTTCCTTTCTCATTAGCATTGAGAAAATTCAAAGTTAATAGAGCATTATGAAGTCTATTTCTGGCGTTTTTTGTTACCCCTTTCTGTTTATTTAGCATATCCTTTAGAGTTCTGTTTGATCTTTCTTTTTTTATTTATCTATTTATTTATTATGTATACAGTATTCTGCCTGCGCATATGACTATAGGCCAGAAGAGGGCACCAGATCTCATTCTAGATGGTTGTGAGCCACCATGTGGTTGCTGGGAATTGAACTCAGGACGTCTGGAAGAACAGCCAGTGCTCTTAACCTCTGAGCCATCTCTCCAGCCCCTGTTTGATCTTTTTATAACTGCTTGGCCTGTAAGATTATGTGGTATACCTGTAATATGCTTTATATTGTAATAAGCAAAAAACTGTTTCATTTTAACAGAGACATATACTGTAGCATTGTCAGTTTTAATTTGTGCAGGTATATCCATGATGGCCATAACTTCTAGCAAATGCATGATTATAGAATCAGCTTTTTTTCAGAACTCAAAGCAGTTGCCCATTGAAATCCTGAATAAGTATCAATGGTATGGTGTACATATTTCAATTTTCCAAATTCTGCAAAGTGAAACACATCCATGTGCCAGATTTCATTCCTCTGAGTACCCTTTGGGTTACATCCTGCTGGTAATGGCGTCTGATTTTAAAAGGAACAAGTAGGACATTTCTTTATAATTTATTTGGCTTATTGCCAGGTTGTGGAAACATCCTTTTTTAAACAGATAGATGACTGTAAGCCACTGTGTAAGTGCTGGGAACTGAATCTGGATCCTCTGCAAGAGCAGCAAGTAATCTTAACCACTGAGCCATCTATCCAGGCCTGTTATTCGTTTACTTGATGATAGCCATTCTGACTAGGTTATAAATTCTGGGGATGGAACTCAAGAGCATGCACTAAAAAAGTAAGTACTTTGTAAACTGAGCCATTTCCTCATCCCAGGTTAATCAGAATTTCTTTTCTTACTGTTTCTTTTATTGGAAGAAATAAAAATTTTGGATAGTCATACTTGTAAATGTCCACAGGACCTAGGGTAAAACACTCTACAGTGAGCTCTATATGTAGTATCTTTTGCCTCCCATCATACTTTCTACACATTGGCTCCATTCCTTCCTGCCCTTCCAGTTTTTCTAATTTCTAGGTTGTTTACTATCTTGGTCTCTATCCCTGAAAAGATTAGTTTGTGAACCTTTCCCTCAGAAAATGTCATGAAGAGAACTGAACACATTATGCCATGTTAAAGATAACCAAAGAATTATTTGTTTCCTGTAGTCTGAATTCCATACCTTATCTATGGCAAGTTAACTTTATATTAGTGCCTCCAATGGTTTATTGTTTTACCAGATTAAGTTAATCTTCTCTTGGTCCTGTCTGTGCATAGATGGAGAAAATGAATTTTAAAATACATATTATACTTTTTAATTTGGGGCTTTTTAAGAGAAGGTCTTATTCTGTAGCCTTGTCTAGTCTGGCCTCCACTTCTTGAGTGCTGGGATTGCAGATATCAGCTGCATCAATCCTGGCTCCTTTGTATACTTTTAAAGTTAACACTATGCATACATACTATTTATATCAAATTTTATGATTTATATTTAAATTTTACAGTCTTTGCTATCTATAGGTCCATTTTGTTTTGGGGGGATTTTTATTTGTTTGTTTGTTTGTTTTTCAAGACAAGGTCTCTCTGTGTAACGGCCCTGGCAGTCCTAGAACTCACTTTGTAGATCAGGCTGGCCTTGAACTCAACAGAGATCAGCCTGCTTCTGTCTCCTGAGTGCTGGTATTAAAGGCGTGTACCACCACCTCTTGGCTGTAGGTCCATTTTGTAATAAATTGTTTATATATTGAATGTAACATATTTCTATGTTAACAATTCATTGGAAATCAATAACAAAATATATTTATTTATTTTTTGGTTTTTCAAGACAGTTTCTCTGTGTAACCCTGGCTGTCTTTAGAACTCACTCTGTTGACCAGGCTGGCCTCAAACCTGCCTCTGCTTCCCAAGTGCTGGGATTTAAAATGTGTGCCACCATCAGCTGGCCTAACAATATGTTCTTATTACTTGGAGTATAGTCTCCCAGTCAGACAGGAAATACAAAAGCAATAAAGTTACTTTCTTTTTCCTGTGTTTAGATTTTAGAATTTGAAGTTTTTATATGTATTTATAGTATTTTGTTGATGTTTCATCAAGTTTTTCTCTATTAAATTTTGCATTTTGTAATATAAATAAGGCATAGAATAATCTAGTTTATATACAACCTTTTAAAAATACTAATACTTTTTTCAAAGAGCATGGATTGATTATATGTAAAAATATATCTCCTTACTAGCCATATAATATTTCATATTCAAGTATATTTATATGCTTTGTGCATTTAATTACTTTTGAGCCAAGTTTTAGCTTATAGTAGAATTACACAAATTTCTTAAGTATTTTCATGACTAGATAAAATAGTCATGAAAAATGCTACTATAGCTTTTTCAAAAAGTTGTATTTGTTTTTATTTTAAGTTTATGAAGCTGGGCGGTGGTGGCGCACGCCTTTAATCCCAGCACTTGGGAGGCAGAGGCAGGCGGATCTCTGTGAGTTCCAGGCCAGCCTGGTCTCCAAAGCGAGTTCCAGGAAAGGCGCAAAGCTACACAGAGAATCCCTGTCTCTAAAAACCAAAAAAAAAAAAATAGCTTAAGTTTATGGGCATTTTGCCTGCATGTATATGTACCACATGTGTGCCCGGTACCCAAGGAGGCCAGAAGAGGGTGTGATATCCCCCTGAAACTGGAGTTTATGAACCTGGGTCCTCTGGAAAAGCAGCTAGAGCTCTTAACCAGTTAGACATCTCTTCAGTCCCTCCTATAGCTTTTTTCATATTTCCTTTTATATATTTTCTGTCCACCATGAAATCTCCTGTTCCTTTAGGAAATCGATAGGTTTTTATCTTGGCAATATCATCACTGCTGCTTTCTTATCCTGGTGTACCTGTCAATCATTACAGGATTTCTGAACACAGTAGTCACTCTGCTGTATAAGTTGGAGCACTGAAATCTGATAGCATTGGTATTCATCATTTCTGGATATTTTAACTGCAGGGCCATCTTATTTGCCACTTCTAAAGAATTTGTTAGAGTCTAAAGCATCTTTACTTATGTCAACAAAATATAGTTTACTTAATTTTATATCACGATGACATTTGTAAATCAACAATCTTAAAATATATAATTTTACAAATATATATCTTTAAATATATAAATATAAATTATATATATTATTTTATGTGTGAGTATATATACCACATGTGAATGCAGGTGCCTGAAAAGTTCAGAAGAAGACATTGGATCCCTTGCAGCTGGGGTTACAGGCAGTTGTGAATGTGGGTGCTGGGAAATAAACCCATATCTTCTGCAAGTACAGTATAGATTCTTAACTACTAAGCTGTCTCTCCAGATCCTAATGTAGCAACCTTGTCACCAGAAAATGTAAGTCTTAACTACCAATCAAAATCTTATATTAGTATGGGAAAATTATCAACAGATTCTCCTAACATGGCCTGCTTGGTTTCATCTTCCCTACCTTTCAACCTTTGCTTGATCCTTATTGAGGAAATTAATTCAAGAATTCGACTCTCCAATTGTTGAGATACTTCTTCATCATGTACATTTTTACCAACCAATGTTTTGAAAACTTTGCTAACATTTTCTAGAGTATGCACTTATACACACATTCTATTGAATCCCAAACGGTGTGATGATCTCTATAGAGAACATAAACCTGACCACAAATGCTATTAATTACTTTATGAAAAACTACAAAGCAAACTAGCTGTCAGCTTGTAGAGCTACTGCACATTTCAAGGTTATATCTCTGTGTGAAACTGGGGCATTAGTGGCATGACAGGGCCCCAAATGTGATGCCTCATCTAAATGATTCTTCTGTGTTTCACTATTGCTAATCTGCCTAGGAAAATAATTTGTCAGCGGGTATGATGGCACATGCCTGTAATCCCAGTACTTACCAGGTAGAAGCCAGCCTAGAGTATGTAGTGAGACTCTGTTTCAATAATAAAATAGTTTTATTTCTTTCAACTTTTTTTTTCATGTTTTTTGAGACAGTGTCTCAATATGTAGCTCTATCTGTACTGTTCCTCACTTATATTTTTCTTATGAGTAAACTTGGGTTTTTTGTTGTTTTGCTTTATTTTGTTGTTGTGTTTTCTTTTCTTTCTTTCTTTTTTTTTTTTTGAGACAAGGTCTCAGTATTTAACTCTTGTTGGCCTAGAACTCACTGTGTAGACCAGGCTGGCCTCAAACTCACAGAGAGCCGTCTACCTCTGCCTCCTGAGTGCTGTAATAAAAAGATATGTTTCATTACATGTAGCTTAAAGTTAGGTTTTCATTTTTTTAAGAGTTGATAATATTTTTTACTAAATTTTCTGTTTATTTAATTTGTTTTTCTATAGGTTTGAAAACCTTTTATTTTTCAAGAGGATTTTTATAAATTATAAAAATTATCTTTTTGAAAGAAGGGTAGTGATTTTTTTTCCTCTTTACTTGGAAATGTGTTTACTGTTATATGTGCTCCCTAATATAATTATAGTTCTTTTTATATTTTCTTATTGATTTATTAATCCTGACTGTTTGTCCTTTACATTTTTAAAAATTCTGTTTCTGAAATATTTGTAAATCCATTAGGAATTAAAAAGTAATACAGAAAAGTCTTTGTAACCTTGACCCAGTTTGCCTGTAGGCTATATCATACAAAATTATAGCATAAAAAGAAACCAGGAAATTGACAGTGACAGAATATTTATAGTTCTATGCTACTTTGTCACATGATATAAATAGCCACCTAAATAGTCAACTTTTAAAACTGGGGACCAATGAGATAGTTCCATGGGCAATGGTACTTTCCACAAAAGCCTAGTGACCTAAGTTCTGTCCCTGGAACCCACTTAAAGGTAGAGAATTGACTACAAAAAGTTGTTCTTTGATTTCCACATGCTCACTGTGGCACATTGCTTCTGTACAAACAATACACATAATATAATAAAAGTTTTAAAGATATAAAACTATTTTCTTATGCTACCTTTTCATAGTCACACCCAATGTTTCCTTGTCACACTTAACCCCTGACAGTTACAAATGTGTTCTTCATCTTCTTACTTTACATTTGCAGCTACTTTGTATCCTGGCCATGTGGGCTTTAATGTCACAGTCTACCTTTTCCTTATTTTCTGTATTGCTATACAGACCCATGAGCTGGCTTCTAGGATTCTGTTGAGCAACTTGGAGAGCATCTGAGCCTTTTCAGGGTGAACTGTGTAGAGCAGAGCAACTCTGAGTATAGGAGGTTTTCGTCACTACTAAGATAGGACCCTTCTAAGCACTCTTTCCCCCTGCCTCCTATCTACCTTGGCAGGGTATGTGTAGGGGGAAAAAACTGCTGGTCCCCATCCTGCTTCTCCAGCCAAGTAGTTCCTTACCATTACCCTTGTAACGGGTAATTACTTTTTCTTAGGCCTCAAGTCCTTCCCTCACACACTTGTGTTCCTCTGTGCCCTGTGGAGTACTCAAATGGGACCCACTGGACATATCTAGGGTTCTGTCTCTTTGAAGATATTCTCTGCCCTGAAAGCTACTAGACTTAATGATTCACTTAAGCTCTAAGTAGTTCACCCGGCTTGTCTTTTGTTTTCCTTCCCTATTCTTGTGTGGTCTGGAAGTCATCTCATATGTTCACTTTATCTGTTTCCTATCCAGTGAACATTGTTACTTCATATATTTTAAAAACAAAGAGAATTAACTGCCCTAACAAAAATTCCTATAGTTCTGGCCGGGCAATGGTGGCGCACGCCTTTAATCCCAGCACTCGGGAGGCAGAGCCAGGCAGATCTCTGTGAGTTCAAGGTCAGCCTGGGCTACCAAGTGAGTTCCAGGACAGGCACAAAGCTACACAGAGAAACCCTGTCTCAAAAAACAAACAAACAAACAAACAAAAAATTCCTATAGTTCTGAAAATCATGGTTTTTTTTTCATTGAGATTACTTGTTATATTCAAGTGGAAACCAACCCATTCCCAAACAGGTAATGGCTGGGTACACGACTATACCATTACAACTACGATTTGTCCAGCACTTACTGGGAGCCAGGCACAACTTACACAGAGTGCTGCATCTACTCTTCACTACCATGTGAAATATTCTTCCCTATCTACAGTTAAAGAGATAGGTTAAAAGAATAAGCAATTTTTTCTTGTTGTTTGAACATTAAAATCACATTTAAGCAAGGTGTGGTGGTTCTACCTGTAATTCCAGGTTGTGGGAAGTGGAGGCAGGAGGATTGCAAATTTGAGGCCTGCCTGACCTATATAGTGAGATACTATCTCAAAAAGTGTACTTTTCCTCAAACTTAGTTGTATAAAATGTATTGTGTGTGTGTATTTAATTTTATGTATATGGACATTTTGCCTGCATATGTGTGTGTGTATTTGTGTGTGTGTGTGTGTGTTTGTGTGTGTGTGTGTGTGTGTGTGTGTATTTGTGTGTGTGTGTGTGTGTGTTTGTGTGTGTGTGTGTGTGTGTGTGTGTGTGTGTGTGTGTGTGTGTGTGCCTGGTGCCCATGAAACTAGAAAAAGGTAACGGATCTCCTGGAACTGAAGTTACAGATGGTTGTGAGCTGCCCTGTGGATGCTCAGAATCGAACCTGGATTCTCTAGGAAAGCAGCCACTAAGCCATCTCTCCAGCCCATACATACATAGAATGGGAGAAAATATTTGCTGGCTATACTTCAGACAAGCAGTTAATATCTAGAATGTATAAAGAATTGCAAAAATTAAACACCAGAAAACCCTGCCAATCAATATATGCACAATGAACTGAATAGACAGCGTACTTTTTAAAATTAAATAACTATTCTAATTAGCTCACAAATAAAAACAGCTAGTTTAACCTAGCCACTCAAACAATTGCCCAGGCCCAATACAGTTAGAATGGCCATTCTGAAGCAGTGGAGCTTCACTTAGGTTTTTTTACTTTCATTATCAATTACATGGGTGTTTTGCCTGAATGTTTGTCTATGTACTATGTACATACTATGCCTTGGAGGACAGAAGAGGGCATCAAATCCCCTGGCACTCTGCCATGTGGGTGCTGGGAATTGAACCCAGATTTTCTGGAAGAGCAGCCAGTACTCTTAACCTCCTCAGTTCCTCAATTACATTTTTATTGACTTATCTATACAAAAAGAAGAAACTCTGAGTTGAAACTAGGAAAAAAATAGCATTAAATTCTCTTTCATGATTCATGTTCTCAAAAGAAACATCTGGGCACCTGGCATGCACATGGTACATACATACATGCAAGTAAAACACACAGATAAAATAAAAATAAATAGACCTTTTTTAGAAGAAGAAGCATGACTAGCCAATAAATATTTCAAAAGTGTTTAACATCCAGCCATCAAGGATATGTAAATCAATTATGTTATGATCCCACTTCACTTCAGTCAAAATGGCAATCATTGGTTGTGTTTTAATATAGGTAATTTGTAGGAAAATTAAGCAGCATTTTACAGGACGTGGGAAATTGAACTGTGGACTTTATGTGGCCTGCAACTACTTTACTTTGCTGTTTTTAACATTTGACAGCCTACTATAGAGAAATCAAATAAATTATTATGGCTTGAAGTATACTTCCTTAGGGGTAGATCACTTGCCTAGCATGCCTGTTCCATCCTACAGTGCACACATATCAGCATATATGGTTCTCAACCTGTGCATCATGACACCTTTGGCAAACCTCTGGCTCCATAAATATTTACATTATGATTCATAACAGCAACAAAATTACAGTTATGAAGTAGCAATGAAAATAATTCTATGATTGGGGGTCACCATAACATGAGGAACTGTATTAAAGAATCACAGTATTAGGAAGGTTGTGAAACAGTGGATATGAATATACATGTGTGCTTGCACACACACACACACACACACACATTTATTTTTTTACTGAAAATGGGAGTAGACAGGACAGAAGATTCTCAAATTGAGAATATAAATGAATTCTGAAGATTTAAACAAGCTTTTTTGTAGAGAATGTAACAATTTGAATGACCAAACATTTGCACAATTGGAGTAAGACGATGTAATAGAAATATGAGTTATATTTAAAGAAAAAACTGACTTTAGTGAATAACATTGAAAGTTCTGAGCATTGACCCTAATTATGTTTTTTGAGCTTTTATTATAAGCATCAGGTTTTTCTTATTTTGAAAATACCTTGACAAACATACAGGTTGGCTGAACTAACAGGCCGTCCGATGAGAGTTGTTGGCTGGTATCATTCCCATCCTCATATAACCGTTTGGCCATCCCATGTTGGTAAGTGTTATAAGGTTGCAGTGTTTGTTTATTTCCCTCAAATGAATATAATTTTTCCTCCATTACATAGCATGGTCATCAAAAGGATTTCCTTCTAAGAAAAAGCCTATCTTCTAGTCTAGAGAAAATTATCAAGTCTTAGGGATAGCTGAAATTTTCAATTTTTTTTCTATGCTACATTTTGTGGTAGGGCTACTCTTGGGTTAAGCACCTGGAGTTACTACTTAATAGCAAACTTTTCATAATATTCTTTAACTTGGCAAAATACCTTCTGACATTCATATTATCATTACAGTATCTCTGTTTTACCTGTAGAATATGAATGTTGACAAGATAACCAATAATTAGTCACTACTGTTATCTCTAAATAAAGTCTGTTAAATATAAGTTATTAACAGAATATTTTTATTTATATTTCAGATGTTCGTACACAAGCCATGTACCAAATGATGGATCAAGGCTTTGTAGGACTTATTTTTTCCTGTTTCATAGAAGACAAAAACACAAAGGTATTGTATGTATAAGTGTATGTGTGTACATATACCGTTTGGCCATGTATGTGTGTGTGTTTGTGCACAGAATAGATACAGAATAGAGAAAAATCTCCTTGCAATTTTAATAGGATGGCCAGGGAAGTTTTCAATGGAAAGGGTTATTGAGTCAAGATTAGAAGAAGGTAAGGGAGCAAGTCTTGAGTATTTCTTAGGGGAAGATCATCCTTGACAGAGGAAATAGCAAGTGCAAGCACCCTAAGGTGAGTGTGGCATTTTCAGGTAACGTTAAGGAAGTTGGTCTGGCTGCAGTAGAGAGAAAACCATGACAATATATTCCAATTTGCCTCAGTCTTAATTTTTATACTTACTTTGCAATGCCCTATTTCACTAGCCTTTTTATCTCTTGGAAATATTCTGATTTGGTCATCCTTAAAGAGGCCCAAAATGTAATGGGAACTAGTTTTTGTAAGGCCTTTACTTTGCCTCTGAGTTGGGAAGCCATTACAGGGTGACTTTATGTCTTAATAGAATTATTCTAGGTATTATATTGCTAATGGACTGGACAGGATTGGAGTGGGAAGGGTGAAATTAATGGCATCAGAGAAACCAGTTAGGAAGATATTGCCAGTAATCTAGGCAAAAGATAATACAGCTTTGATCATGGTGTGAAGACTGAATATTTTCCATAAAGTCATTGTCTTCTAGAAACACTAGATTTCAATATTTGGAACTTTATAATTATTTTTGAAATGCTTTTGGTTTTTTCACTTTTAATTTGCTTATTGTCATCATAAATAATAAATGAGGTTAATCACTTTCCTGGTTCTCATATTTATTAATAATTCTATCTTATGAGAAGATGTTTGGCTGGACTTGTATTGATTGTGTATATGGTTTTTCTCACAGAAATTGATTTATTTATGGCATATTCTATAATCTTTAGAATCTCTTGTAGCCTAATATGTCCATAAAAGCCTTTGAGTTTTAAGTTAGAGTCTACTAAATTGCTATGAAATTTCCAACACAAAAATGATTACTGGTACACCAGGTGGTGGTGGCTCATGCCTTTAATCCCAGCACTCAGGAGTCAGAGGCAGGTGGATCTCTGAGAGTTTGAAGCCAGCCTAATCTAGAGATCGACCTCCAGGACAGACAAGGGTATACCTTTTTGTCTCAACAAACAAAAAAATGATTAATGGTTAAACACAGAAATGCTTGTTATACTGAGTCAATTATTACACATTGTATATTTATATTGAATACTATAATGTACTCTGTAAAGACATCCAGATATAATGTCTCAAGAAAAAAATAACAACAAAATGAATCCTTTTGTGTATGACATTTCCTTTCTATTTTTTTTTTTTTAATAGACTGGTCGGGTACTCTACACTTGCTTCCAATCCATACAAGCCCAAAAAAGCTCAGAGTAAGTATGACAGAGAAGTTATTATTGAGGGACTAATGCCTAGTCATGGAATTGATTGTTCTGTTTCATTTAATTTTTTTCATTAGTAAGACACTAATAGTACTATATTTCTACTCTTACCTACTAACATTTCTAAGAAAAATTAGAATTTCTTCACCAGTTTGGGTATTGTAAAAGTGTAGGAAGCTTGAGCCAGATACACAGTTTCTTTGTTATAGCTATATCACCATAGTCTTGGTCTACATTTCCCAAATTGTGTTGTACTACTAGTTTCCCTTTCTCTGGGGTATTCTAAACAAAGATCAAATGTGAAGAAATTTAGAGATTTTTGTAGATACTTCTCTGTTGCTACATAAACATTTTCAGTGTTGTTAAGGATGGAACCTGGGGCCCCATTAATACTAGGCAAACATTTACCATGGAAATGTAACTCTTGCCTTCCTGCCAAAAAAATAATTTCAAAATTATAATATTTCATTTAAAAGTTTGTATAGATTAATTTTCTCATTAAAATATAGTAAGCAGGTGTAGTTAGAGTTTTCCTGCCTGGCCCACAGTCAGGACAAATCTCTCTCACCTGCCAGTCCCACAGCCGCTCAGACCCAACCAAGTAAACATATTGCTTACAAACTGTATGGCCATGGCAGGCTTCTTGCTAACTGTTCTTATATCTTAAATTAATCCATTTTTATAAATCTATACCTTGCCACGTGGCTTGTGGCTTACCGGCATCTTCACATACTGCTTGTCATGGTGGCGGCTGGCAGTGTCTCCTCCCACCTTCCTGTTCTCTCAATTCTCCTCTCTGTTAGTCCCGCCTATACTTCCTGCCTAGCCACTGGCCAATGAGTGTTTTATTTATTGACCAATCAGAGCATTTGACATACAGACCATCCCACAGCAAGCAGGGGCTGGAGAGATGGCTCAGTGGTAAAGAACACTAACTACTCTTCCATAGGACCCAGGTTCAGTTACTAGCACCCACATGGCAGCTTATAGCTGTCTGTAGCTCCAGTTCCAGGGGATCTGACACTCTTGCACAGACATACATGCAGGCAAAACACAAAAAACAAAATATAATAAAAAAACAAACAAAAAACCCATAGTAATCTATTGCTGGGCATGGTGGTGTGTGCTTTTAATCCCACCTTCCCACTCAGTATGGAGGAAGCAGAAGCAGGTGTATCTCTGTGAGTTCCAGGCCAACTAGGGCTATATAGTAATATCCTGCCTCAAAAAACAAAAAATAAAACAAAACAAACAACCTAAACTCTACCTACTGTTATTATTTTTGTTTTATCTTGCTGTCACAAATAAAGGTGATGGTCACTGATACCATCCCACTTCCATTCACCAAAATGTAGCTACTATTTTTTTCATTTTTTTCTGATCTCTAATGGTTTGCTTCTTTTTATTTTTGTGTTTTGAGACGGGGTCTTATGTACTCCAGTCTGAGCTTGTAATCCTGCTGCCTGTGCCTCCTCTGTATTGGGCTTTTCAGACCCACCTGAAGTTTGCCTTTGTATTGTATTAACAATTGACATTAGACAATACTGATTTGGCTCTTCATGATTACTAAATTTTCATAGTTACAAACATCTGTGCTCAAGATTATAATCATAATTTCATTGTATATGTTTTGTATATTGATTAATTATAATAAAAAATAAATTTCATCATTGTACTTAGGTAAATATTATTCAACTAACTAATGTCAACTAGTATACTATGATGATTCTGCTTTTTTCTGCGTAGGTTTTGTTTTTTGTTTTTTGCTTTGCTTTTACATGATGTTTTGAATAGATTTTCTCCCTCATTTTTATCACTTCCTTGAGTTCTAAACTCTTAGAAATAATATGAAAACACTTGGAATCCCTACATTTTAAGGATTACTCCATGAAACCATCCTATCCTCATCTGACATCTCCCTTAGGCTTGTTGCTCAACTGATATTCAGGGTGATGGGGGCCTGGTTTCTTTACTCCTGAGTTTTATCTATTATAGTTTGTATTCTTTTTTTTGGTTTTTCGAGACAGGGTTTCTCTGTGTAGCTTTGCGCCTTTCCTGGGACTCACTTGGTAGCCCAGGCTGGCCTCGAACTCACAGAGATCCTCCTGGCTCTGCCTCCCGAGTGCTGGGATTAAAGGCGTGTGCCACCACCGCCCGGCAAATAGTTTGTATTCTTGAGTCATTGTCATTTTGCTGAAGAGATCCTCTAGTAAGTTCCTAAGAATGGTGATACATTTTTTGAATCCTACTTGTCTGAAATGTTTTATTCTTAATAATAGTTATGAGAATTGAGGTAGAAGTCCTGAATTCAAGGTTAGCATGACCTTATAGTTAGCAGAAGCAGATCCATCAACAGCATCATCTTTACAGCTTTCTCTTCCTTAGTAGAACACATGTCAAATACTTTTTTCCACATCCCTCTCTAATTCCTCCCTCTCTCTGTAGAGAACTAGAAATAGAAGGGAACTTCTACAACATTTATGGGCATTTATTAAAACTATAAATTAGCTGTTATACTCATTGTTGACAAATAAGTTTGTCACATAACAACAGAAATAGAATAAACATTTGCCACTGTTCTTCAGCATTGAACTCATAGTTCTATCGAGAGCAACAAGGTTCAGCATCAAAGTTAGGCAAGCAAAGTTTCATGGTTCATGTTCAAAGCACAAAATCAGTTTTTATTTATTAGCAGTACACAAAAGGAAAATGGGAAAACAATTCCATTTAAAATAACATTAAATTTAGTAAAATATGTAAGAGAAAATTTAACCAAGGCAAGGAGAAACTTGATCCATTAAAACTAGAAAGTACTTAAAGAAATAAAAGAATATACATATATACTTATATGTATATGTATATGATTGATTGAGTTTGCTTCTTTGTTTCAGTGATAAAACAATGACAAAAACAGTTTGGGGATGAACTGGTTTGTTTCACCTTATATCTTGCCGTCTATTATTGAAGGAAAGTAATGCAGAAATTCAAGATAAGAACCTAGAGCAGAACTGGTGCAGAGGACATGGAGAAGTGTGGCTTACTGGCTTTCTCAGCCTGTTTTCTTATAGCACCAAGGACTACCTGCCCAGGAGTAGTATCATCCACAGTGGGCTGGGTCATCCCACATCAATCATTAATCAAGAAATTGCTTCCACTGATATTCCCACAGGCCAATATGATGAATGCAGTTTTTTGATTAAGGTTCCCTCTTCTCAGGTTACTCTAGTTTTTTATCAAGTAAACAAAAACTAACACAATGATATACTGAAAGACTTGATATTGTTAAATGAAAATACTCTACAAAGATATCTAGAGTCAATGAAATACTTACATAATTACAAAGGTCTTTTTGTTGCAGACATGGAGAAGATAATTATAAAATCTAAGAGGCATGGAATAACCAATATTGATAAAAAGACCAAATCAGAGAAATAAGTTTTTAAAACTTACATAGTGTGAAACTAGAATATAGATACGGACCAATGGAACAAACTGAGAGACCCAAAATAAAATCAAATCAGCTTTCAGCAAGGGTGTCAATGTCATTGAACAAGAAGCGAATATTTTCTTCTGAGTGGTGCTTTGACAACTCTATATACAGAACAGTTAAGTTGGACCCCCCATTTCATAGCATATATAAAAATTGACTACAGATAAACCAGTGAACTAAATGTATAAGCTAAAACCATGAACACTTAGAAGAAAACATAGGTTAAATCTTTATGACATTTGAGTTTTGCAATATGACAAGTTTTCATAAATGTGACAGCAAAACATGAATAACAGAATAGATACATTTGCAAAACATAAAACTTGTGTGTGAAAAGATATTAAGAAAGTGAAAAGACAGCCTATAAAGTTGAAAATATTTGCCAATTTTATAACTGATGAAGATATACTATCTAGAATATTATGAAAGAAATCTTAGCATTGGACATGATAGTTCATTCCTGTAATCCAAATACTTAGGAGGCTGAGTTTGGAGGATTGCAGTGAGTTCAAGGAAAATCTCAGTTACATAATGAGTTATGGTCCAGCCTAGGCCACACCATGAGATCATTGCCAAACCCTGACTCAAACAAGTCTTAATACTGGATTTGGTGGTAAATAACTATATTCTACCAGTATTTGGCAGGTAGAGGCAAGAGAATCAGAAGTTCAAGATTACCCTGGCTGCAAAGCAAGTTCAATGCCAATCTGGGCTACATGGGATCCTGTCTCAAAAAGTCAAAAACAATAAAGACAAATTATCATTAAAAAGATGAGTGAGCCAGACATGGTGGTGCACACCTTTAATCACACACTCAGAAGGCAAAGTTAGGTGCATCTCTGGGAGTTCAAGGCCAGCATAGACTACATAGCTACCCAGTGGGACTCTGTCTTGGAAAAGAGATGAGAGACATGAATTACCAATATAATATAATAATGAAATAGTTGACATGACTTTAGATTTAGAGATAGTAAAATAAAAATTAAAAAAAAAATAATAAGGAACTGGGGGATGCCTCCATAGCAAAATGGATAATTCTCTTATCCAGAGAATAGAAGACCAAGATTATCAAGAATATCATGGACTAGAATTGATTAGTGGTATCAAAGTGGTTCTAATCAGTGATCCCACCACAGACAAGTCATCAGCAGTACTTGTGAACATAGATTCATTTGTCAGACTCTCCAAATATTCCTGGCTTAAGTCACTTTTTTGAACATATGCTGTTTGGTAAATATCCTAAAGAAAACGAATATAGTCAGTTTCTTAATGAACATGGTGCAAGTCAAAATGCCTTTTCTAGTGGAGAGCATGCCAATTACTATTTTAATGTTTCTAATGGACACTTAGAAGGAGCAATAAACAGGTTTGTTCAGTTTTTCCTGTGCCCCTTATTTGATTCTAGTTGTAAAGACAGGTGACTGCAGTTGATTCAGAACATGGGAAAAATGTGATGAATAACACCTGGATACTCCTCCAGTCAGAAAACGCTATAGAGAATTCCAAACACCCTTTAACAAGTTTGGGATGGGTAACAATATATTGTAGAATCTTGACCCAATCAAGAAGGCATTGACATAAGACCAAGAACTACTGAAATTCCATTCTACTGACTCATTCATTCTGATGGCTATTTCTTTTTAGGTCAATGGAAGAAGTCTTCAAATGTTTCATAGAAAATTGTTTTTTTTTCCATTTTGACCTTTTTATAAAATATTAGAAAGAAATAAGGTAGAAGTGTTTATCTGCTCATACTCATCTGCAGATGAGTTTCAATTTTAACTGGCTATGTTCCAACAAAAAGTTGAGATGGCTGTAAGTGGAGAAGTGAAGAACATATGAATTACTGATAGGTTTTCTAAGTATATAACATCAAAGGAATTGTGCATGGTGGGAGATTGACAGGTTTGACCATATAACAATTCAAAAATCTTCAATTGAAATGAAAGCATGGATGACAGTAGATGGCAGAAATTATTTGTTAAAACAAAGGTTTTATTTTTAAGCTATAAATTAGTGATAACATGTTGCTTTCCCTGTCAAGTTGTCGTAGTTTTATTTTAGTTTTGCTTTAAGTAATGATCAGTTTGGATGTGGCTGCTGTTCTGTATTGCTGGTGGTAAATGGGACTCCCAGCTGCTCTAGTCTTTCTGAAGGACAATTTATTTTATTGCTATTTAAAGCCAGGTCTTACTGTATAGACCAGGCTGGCCTCAAACTTGTGACAGTCTTCCTGATCCTGCTTCCTGAATGTTGAGATTATATATACAAGCCTGGCCCAAAATTATGTTATATTTGTGTTGGATACAAGACAGAATGGAAACAAAAATTTATGAAAATGGGTTGCAGCAATTATAACTCACACTCTGTAGTCCAGCAACCTGACTTTGAAGACTAAATATACAGTCTACTTATCCCTGTGGCTATGAATTATCAAAGTTAGTGCAGTTTTCTAAACATCTGATTTTTTTTTCTTGAGACAGTGTCTCACTGTGTAACCCTTTGCTGTCCTGGAACTCAAAATGTAGACCAGGCTGGCCTCAAACTCACAGAGATCAATCTGCCTCTGCCTCTGCCTCTCCCTCCCAAGTGCTGGGATTAAAGGTATGTGCCACCATACCCAGCTAAACATCTGATTTTTGTATTTGTAAAAGAGGTAATGGACTGGAGAAGTGGATCAGTAGTTAAGAGCACTTGCTGCTCTTGTAGAGTAGCTAGGTTCAGTCTCCCAACACTTACACAATGGCTCACAATCATCTGCTACTTCAGTTCCAGGGGATCTGATGCTCTCTTATCACCTCTGTGGGTACCAAGTACACTGTGGTGAACAGACATTCATGCAGGCAAAATACTCAGACACATAAAAAAAATCTTTAAGGCGCAAAGCTACACAGAGAAACCCTGTCTCGAAAAACCAAAAAAAAAAAAAAAAATCTTTAAAAGTAAAAAATAAGAGATAAATAAATAAACATAGGTGGTATTGCATGCATGTTGTGAGACTTAATTGAGATAATGCAGATCAAATATTTACCATTATTTGTATTTGGCACATGCCAGTGTTCCATAAATGGTAGTGACTCTGGCACCCCATAATCATGAGTATATGGGTAATTATTGTCATTTATTAATTTATTTATTTGTAAGTATGGAACGCTTCATGAGTTTGTGTGTCACCCTTGTGCAGGGGCCATACTAATCTTCTCTGTATTATTTAGTATATGTGCTGCCAAAATGAGCACTTTTTTGTCTTATTTATTAATTTATTTTTGTTATTAATACTTTTGTAATTAGAAGTTAACCATGCTGAGCTGAGTGTGGTGCGGTGGCTGATACTTAAAGTCCCAGCATGTGGCAGGCCAAGGCAAATGTATTGCCACAAGTTTGAAACTGGGCTACAGAGTGAAACTCTTGGAAAAGAGAGAAAGAAGGGAGAAGAGATGAACTGTATTTTAATTTGGTAGTAGTAACTAAGATATAAAATGTATTCAAAACGTGAGGCCAATTTAAAAAAAAGAATTCTTGGGCCAGTGAGGTGGCTCAGTGGGTAAAGGTACTTGCTGCTAAGCCTAGCATCTTGAGTTTGATCCCTGGGACCCATGTGGTAGAAGGATAGAACCAGCTCATGCAAGTTGTCTTCTGATCTCTGCACAAATACACACACAGACACACAGACACACAGACACACACACACACACACACACACACACACACACACACACACACACACGTAATTTAAAAAAAGAATCCTTTATAATACTGCGTACTAAAGATATGTTGGTCTAGAATACTTAGTAGTATTGGATATGTAGAACCTAGTCCTTGAAAATAGGTACATAAAGGCTATGTTGTATTTCAGATAAAAAACCAAACATGATTTCTGTAAGTATTTGTTAGATAAATAATAATGGCACTAACTGAATCAAATAATTAGCTTTGTTCTCAACATTCTTGATCGGAAGGGACAGAATAATCATCTAAAATATCAGATGTTTCACTCCCAACTTGACTGGCTCCTGCACTGAGTTCAGTAGAGTTGAGGGGTCTGGGAGAGATGTTTTTACATTACAGAGGTGTAAGGAGGGCATATCATTTTTATATGATTAACAGATAATTCATTCATTCATTCATCCTTTTGCCTAAACCTTCCAATGTGCTGGGCTAACAGGCATGTGCTACCACTGGTGATTTATGCAGTGCTGGGAATCAAATCCAGGGCTTCATACACATTAAGCAAGTACTCTATCAACTGAGCCACATCTCCATTCCCCTTTTGAAATTTTATTTTGAGACAGAGTTTTGCTAAGTTGCCCAGGAGGAACTTGAATTTAAGAGCTGTCTCTCCTTCTCAAGTAATTGGGATTACAGAAATGAGACACTGAACCTGGTTCTAATCATTTTTAAAAGGTTACTTTTTAAAAGGTTATTCATTTGGTCTGTTTACAATTTCACTAGTGCCTTGTCTTTGGAAATCGTTGGTGGAGGGTTCATACAGAATCCAGGTCTCATAGTGAATGTCTGCTGACTCCACCATTGACCATTCTCATCACATGACTTGATGGAGAATTCAATGTGTCTTGGTTCCAGAAAGACACTAATTATGGGGACAGAGTAAGGACCATTATATTTAAAGTTCAAGTGTGTCTTCAAAAATTATATTTGAGTGTTCAGAAATTGGTACCTCAGTTAACTACACAGATAACTACTATTTCCTCATGAAATATTTCCTCAACATTTAAGTAAACCAAAAAACTAGGGGTTGGACAGATTGCTCAGTAGTTAAGAGCACTTGCTGCTCGTCCAAAAGACTGGGGTTTGATTCCCAGCACCCACATTGTGAGTTGGCTCACAACTGTCCGTAATTCCAGTTCCAAAGATTCATCAATTTATTCTGGCCTTCATGGTTACTTCACGCATGTGGTACACAGATATTTATGCAGGCAAAACACACATAAACATAAAATAAAATAAATAAAAATAAAAGTTTAAAAAAGAACAATAAACTTTTTAAAGTTTGATTTATTTATTTTATGTATATGAGTGCTCTATCTGCGTGTATTCCTTTATGCCAGAAGAGGTCATATGATCCTACTATAGTTTGTTATGAGCCACCATGTGGTTGCTGGAAATTGAACTCAGGACCTCTGGAAGAGCAGGTAGTGCTCTTAACTGTTGAGCCATCTCTCCAGCCTGAACAATAAACTTTTTTTTTATTACAGAGAATTATGTTACAGTTGTTATTCAATTTATTGGTATACAATTGTTTATAATATTCACTTATAGTCCTTTTTATTTCATTGGCATTTAAAAGGATTTATTTATTTATTTATTTTTGGTTTTCTGAGACAGGGTTTCTCTTGTGTAGCTTTGCGCCTTTCCTGGAACTCACTTGGTAGCCCAGGCTGGCCTCGAACTCACAGAGATCCGCCTGCCTCTGCCTCCCGAGTGCTGGGATTAAAGGCGTGCGCCACCCCCCACCCCCACCCCTGGCCCAGATTTATTTATTTTTATGTGTATGAGTGTTGTGCCTGAATGCTTGCCTATGCACCATGTGTGTGCAGTGCCCACAGGGACCAGAAGAAGTTGTTGGATCCCCTACAACTGTAGTTACATGTGGTTATAAGCTGCCATGTGGGTACTGGGAACTGAAATGAGTTCCTTGTGCTGGTTAGTTTTATGTCAACTTGACACAAACTATAGTCATTTGAGAGGGAACTTCAATTAAGATAATGTCTCCATAAGATCCAGCTGTAGGCAGGCCTGTAAAACATTTTCTTAATTAGTGACTGGATGGGGGTGGGCCCAGCCGGTGGTGAGTGGTGCCATCCCTGGGCTGGTGGTCCTGCGTTCTGTAAAAAAGCAGGCTGAGCAAGCCAGGAGGAGAAAGCCAGTAAGCAGCTCCCCTCCATGGCCTCTGCAACAGCTCCTGCCTTCAGGATCCTGCTCTGCTTGAGTTCCTGTCATGGCTTCCTTCACTGATGAACAACAATGCTGAAGTGTAAGCCAAATAAACCCTTTCCTCCATAATTTGCTTTTTGTCATGGTGTTTTGTTATAGCAATAGAAACCTAACTACAACAGTCCCCTGCAAGAGCAGCCACTGTTCTTAACTGCTGAACCATCTCCTGAGCCTCATCATTGCCACTGGTTTTAATTATCCTTTCCAACTCTAATTTTAGTTATTTGAATAATCCTTCCTTTCCCCCTTAGTGTACCTTGCTAAAATTGTGTTGGTTTTAAAAAGCAAATTTTTGTTTCCTTCTGTTGATTTTATGTTCTCTGTTCTATTTTATCTACTATTTATTATCCATTTCTTTCTGCTTGGTTTAGGTTTAGTCAAATTTTTCTCTTTGAGGTATGAAATTGGGTTGTTGGCTTATTTTCTTGTTTATTATTACTGTATTTGTATATGTGGTGTGTGTACACACATGGCATGGTACACATGGCATGCAGGTCAGAGAACAAGTTTTGGGGGTCAGTTCTCTTGTTCTACTGTAGTTTCCATGCATTAAATTGAAATTGTCAGAGTTTCATGACAAGTGCTTTTACCCTCTGAACCATCCTAGTCTCACCAGCCCTAATCTCTATTTTAATGTTCTTGAATCTTTGTTTTGTTTTCAGACAGGGTCTTAAATAGATAAATTTCTGGAGCTCATTATCTGCATCTGTAGCAAAGTAGATTTCTTTTAAAATTTCATTTATTTATTTATTTAGGTTTTTGGTATGGGGTTTCTTTATGTAGGTTTCTCTGTGTAGCCCTGACTGTCCTGGAACTTGCTCTGTAGATCATGCTGGCCTTGAACTCAAAGATCAACCTGCCTCTGCTTCCCAAGTGCTGGGATTAAAGGTATGCACCACCATGCTCAACTTTAAAAAATATTTATTACATGTGTGTGCTTTTGCATGCACATGTGCATGATGTGTGGAGGTGTGCTATGACATGATATACATGTCAAGGTTAGAGAACAACTTTCTGGAGTTCTCCTTCTACTGTTTGGGTCCTGGATATCTGATTTAGGTCATTATGCTCGTGCAACAAATACCTTTACCCACTAAGCCATCTTGCTTTTCTTATTCTTTTTCAGTGTACATATTCATGCCTATAAATAATCTGTGTTGACTTTCTTCATCAGAAAATCTTTTGCTTCATCTTATCATAGATTAACTATGTTTTCATTTTCATTTGTCTCAGGGTTTCTTTTCATTTCTCTTATGAGTTCTTTATCCCATTTGTTGTTTAAGAGTATCTTGTTTAATTTATTTATCTGTGGATTTTCTATTTTTCCTCATGCCATTCATTTCTAGTTTCCTTATGCTGTAATCAGAAAAAATACTTTTAAATTTTGCTAGGTACCTATGGTCTAACATGTGGTGTATGCTGGGGAGAGAGTTCCATGTACATTTGAGAATAGATATGAGCCAGAAATTATAATGCAGGCCTGTAATCCCAACACTAGAAAGGCTGAAACTTTGTTTCACACGTTAGAGACCAGCCTGAGATACTGAGTGAGTTCCAGGTTTGCTTGAACTATATCAAGAGGCCCTGTCTAAAATTTTAAAAAAAGAATTAGTTCATTATTAATTGAAGTATTTTATATAAAATTTAAGGCTTATTTCTATCCATTCAGAAGTTAATTGAGTCAGAACTATATCCCAACTTTATTTTTTAATTCCTTTTTTTCCTTTTTTCTTTTCATTTCCTATCTATCTATATATCTACCCACCTACCTACCTACCTATCTTTATTGCTATGATATGAGCACAGGGTGACAACTGCCCAATGGTCATCACAGTTCCCATGTATAGCGTGAATTTTAGATCTAAGAAATATGAAATACTGAAGATCACTCTGCTTTTCAGCCCAAATCTTATTCCCATGTTCTTAGTAAAGCTTGTGGCTTAATTTTTTTTATTTTATAATATAACTTAATTTTACATATCAGCCATGGATTCATTCCCCTGTCCTCCCTCCTCCCGCCCTACCCATCCTCCCCCAGCCCACCCCCATTCCCATCTCCTCCAGGGCAAGGACTCCCCTGGGGATTCAGCTCAGCCTGGTAGATTCAGTCCAGGCAGGTCCAGTCCCCTCCTCCCAGGCAGAGTAAAGTGTCCCTGCATAGGCCCCGGGCTCCAAACAGCCAGCTCATACACTAAGGACAGGTCCTGGTCCCACTGTCTGGATGCCTCCCAAACAGTTCAAGCTAATCAACTACCTCACTTATCCAGAGGGCCTGATCCAGTTGGGGGCTCCTCAGCTATTGGTTCATAGTTCATGTGTTTCCACTACTTTGGCTATTTGTCCCTGTGCTTTTTCCAATCATGGTCTCAACAATTCTCTCTCATACAATCCCTCCTCTTTCTTGCCGATTGGACTGCCGGAGCTCCACCTGGGGCCTGGCCAAGGTTCTCCGCTTCCATCAGTCATTGGATGAGAGTTCTACCATGACAGTTAGGGTGTTTGGCCATCCGATCACTAGAGTTGGGAATCAGTCTCTCCCAAGACCCAGCTATACCACTCTTGGGCATATTCCCAAGGAATACTCAATCATACCACAAGGGCACATGCTCAGCTATGTTCATATCAGCATTGTTTGTAATAGCCAGAACCTGGAAACAGCCTAGATGCCCTTCAAATGAAGAATGGATAAATAAAATGTGGTACATATACACAATGAAGTACTACTCAGCAGAGAAAAACAGTGACATCATGAGGTTTGCAGGCAAATGGATGGATCTAGAAAAAAATCATCCTGAGTGAGGTAACCCAGACTCAGAAAGACAAACATGGTATGTACTCACTCATAGGTGGATACTAGATGTAAAACAAAGGATGACTAGACTGCTACTCACAACTCCAGGGAGGCTACCTAGAAAACAGGACCCTAAGAAAGACACAGGGATCACCCAACAACAGAGAAATGGATGAAATCTACATGAGCAAATTGGACGTGAGGGGAGGTAATGAAGGGCAACAGTTGAGGGAAAGAGAGCTTAGGGGATCGGGAGATCCCAGCTGGATCAAGAACAGAGAGGGAGAACAAGGAAAGAGCGCCCATGATATATGGGAATAGGAAGAAGCAAAGTGCTAGAGAGGTCCACAGAAATCCACAAAGATACCTCCACAATAGACTACTGGCAATGGTCAAGAGAAAGTCCAAACTGACCTACTCTGGTCATCGGGTGACTTAAATTTGATTGTGGAGTTGAATCAATTCTGTTTAAGGCTTCTACATGTTTCAGTCTATCACATACACCTGCATAATTACAAGCCCTGTTCATTTCTCCTTACTCCCAGCAAAGTTAAGCTTTAGGCAAAGCCCTATCATTTACCTTTCTCTGTCTCAAATGAGAAGAGTGATCACTGTTCTCTACCTATAATCTATTCATTGTTCCTTTCTAGAACATAATTTATTTGAAATTACTTTTGTAGTCATACTTAAAAGATATTTTCTTTTATATTTTATTACCTAATATTTTCTATAGTAAGAGAAAGGGTTTTTGTGGCTTTCTATATTCTAGCTAGTAGAACTTTGTATTTAGTTAGGAATTGAGATAATTCAAGTTTAGGCTTCTAGTCCCTATATTAGTTAGGGTTTCTATTGCTGTGACGAAATACTATAACTGTGGTGATATTGTGTTCCTCAAAATATTATGCACCCTAATAAACTTATCTGGGGTCAGAGAACAGAACAGCCACTAGCCACAGAGGCTAGAAAATGGTGGCGCACACACCTTTAATCCTAGCACTCCGAAGGCAGAGATCCATCTGGATCTCTGTGAGTTCAAAGCCACACTAGAAACATCCAGGCATGGTGACTCACGCCTTTAATCCCAGGAAGTGATGGTAGGAAGTAGAAGGGTATATAAGGCATGAAAACCAGGAACTAGAGCTGGTTGAGCTTTTAGGCCTTTGAGCAGCAGTTCAGCTGAGATTCATTTGGATGAGAACTCAGAGGCTTCCAGTCTGAGGAAACAGGGTCAGCTGAGGAATTGGCAAGGTGAGGTGGCTGTGGCTTGTTCTGTTTCTCTGATATTTCAGCATTCACCCCAATACCTAGCTCCAGGTTTGTTTTTATTAATAAGAACTTTTAAGATTCATGCTACATCTGGCGCCCAATGTTCATGGTACGAATTTGAGAAAAAGCCACTTGCCTATGGCCTTGTGGGCCCCAGCTCAGACCCGAGCTACATGTTGCCAGTTGTGGTGGCACACTGGTTGGATATACTGAAGAAGGCAGAGGCAGGAGGATCCTGAGTTTGAGGCCAGCCTGGGAGGCTTGCTACAAAGAAGCTGTGGCTGTGGCCAAGCCACAAATGGTGGCAGTGGGACCATGGAGGCAGCAGCTACTGCTCCGAGTTGCTGGCTCCTTCTCATGTTGGTGACTGCGGTGATGCTGCTACCTGGGATGAAGGGTTTACTGCTGCTTGTTCAGAGAAGAATTGCCAGGACCATCATGTTACAAGAAAGCATCGGCAAAGGTCAGTTTGGAAAAGTTTGGCAAGACAAATGGTGGGGAGAAATTGCTGTGAAGATTTTCTGTTCTAGGGAAGAACATTCATGGTTCCGAGAGACAGACATTTATCAGACTGTGATTGCTCCAAACCACAGAGGAGGCACACACACAAAAAATCTGCAGGGAACCATGACCACGCCTAACAACAACTTTGAAATCTTCAAAGAGATGATGGGACCCCACAAAGATGATTCCACATGGACTATGGTAAAGCCATTAAGCTGATTAACACCAAGGAAAGATCAGTTTTGGACTACAAACTGCTCAGGACAATTTCGAGATGATCCAGATTCACAGACTACTCAAGCAAGGACTTGAAACAAGCCCTGCACTTTCCCATTATGCAGAAACTGGACAAATGATAACAGGACTTGACAATTAACCCCCAAATTTTCTTTTCAGGATCTCCTAAAGATGTCTTTGCCCTCAGAAAGCAGGAAGTAATTTTAAGAAAATGATGCCCACATTCCCAAGAGGTGGAATGGGTGTTTTTTTGGTCAATCAATGGCTTATGGATAATTGTCATCGTTTATGCTGGTTGGTTACAAGTTGTTAATTGTTAATGGTCAGGAAAAAAAGCTGAACAAGGAGATTAGATTCAGAGTTTTTGTTTGAAAAGAAAGAAAAAGAATATAGATATGAGGTAGATCATTGAATCTACTCTGAGAAAAAAGATAATAAGATAAATTGGTATATCATTCATTGAATCTACTCTAAAAAGAAAAAGGCAAAGATATAAAAATGACAAAATGTAGATTGTTGAATTTATTATGAAAAGAAAAAAGAGTACGGATATGATAAGATAAAAAAGGGAGATTATTGAATCTACTTTTAAAAAGGAACTACTTGTTTTAAATAGGATAAATAATGAAAATTTTTATCTGAATTTGTCAAATGATAATGGACTAGACATTGTTAATGTATATAATGGAGTTTTTTGTCTGAATCTGTCAAATGTTAATGGACTAGACATTGTAGTGTAATCTTGACTGTATATGTTGTGTATACTTATTGGATATAGTTTTTTTTGTATTAGTTATAAGCTTTTTTAAAATTTTAGACAAAAGAGGAGAAATGTGATGATATTGTGTTCCCCAAAATATTGTGTACCCTAATAAACTTGCCTGGGGCCGGAGAACAGAACAGCCACTAGATAGAAAGGCCAGAAAATGGTGGCACACACGCCTTTAATCCTAGTATTCCGAAGGCAGAGATCTGCCTCGATCTCTGTGAGTTCAAAGCCACACTGGAGACATCCAGGCATGGTGACTCACATCTTTAATCCCAGGAAGTGATGGTAGGAAGCAGAAAGGTATATAAGGCATGAAAACCAGGAACTAGAGCTGGTTAAGCTTTGGGCTTTTGAGCAGCAGTTTGGCTGAGGTTCATTTGGATGAGAACTCAGGCTTCCAGTCTGAGGAAACAGGATCAGCTGAGGAATTGGCAAGGTGAGGTGGCTGTGGCTTGTTCTGTTTCTCTGATATTTCAGCATTCATCCCAGTACCTGGCTCTGGGTTTGTTTTTATTAATAAGACTTTTAAGATTCATTCTACATATAACCAAAAAGCAAGTTGAGGAGGAAAGGGTATATTTGGCTTATACTTCCAGATCATAGTTCATCATTGGAGGAAGTCAGGACAGGAACTCAAACAGGGCAGGATCCTGGAGGCAGGTGCTGATGCAGAGGCCATGGAGGGGAGCTGCTACTGGCTTGCTCTTCATGGCTTGCTCAGCTTGCTTTCTTATAGAACCCAGGACCTCCCTCCACCCCAGGAATAGCACCACCCACCATGGGCTGTCCCCTCCCCTATTGATCACTAATTAAGAAAATGACTTACAGCTGGATCTCATGGAGGCCTTTCCATAACTGGAGCTCCTTCCTCTGATGACTTTAGCTTGTGTCAAGTTGACACACAAAACCAGCCAGTACAATACTATATAGATCTCTTTTTGTTCCTAGTATGTTTACCATCATATGCCTGAGAACAGTTTGCAGAGCTTCTCTACCCTTGTATGTCCTCAGCTATAATTTTGTCATTCTGAACTCATCAGTACTTTTGAAAACTCTTTGGAACTTCTTTCCTATAAGTTTCCTCATTTAGAATCATATTTTTCTGGGAAAACTGGATCTAACTGTGAGGCTCATCTCTGAAATTTTCTCCCTCTTTAGTTGTTGGCTCTGTCATTACTTACTGTTTTGGTAGCTCTCCAGTGACTTCTGTCAGACAGTTATTTCTTTAAGTGAGTTTTAATTGTTTTTAGTAGGAAGATTGACTAGAACAACTAGTTCATTATCAGAGGCAGAATCTCTGTTATAAGCTTTAGATATCTATGGTTTACCTTGGTTCTAGGATTTCAGTTTTGGTCAACTAACAGAAACTCTGCAGTTTCTTCAATGAATTTAAGGAAATGTATGTTCAAATATGGTATACTGTTGGGACCATTTATGCATATACATCCAGCAAATTTAGTTGGAAACCTTGATAAGAGAACTAAGAGTAGCAGACTGACTTCTTTAGTGTTTCTGGACTCATCATTAATAATAATCACTGTGTTTTACCCCCACAAAGTAGCCTTCTTCAAAGGCCACTATTGTATATTGTTTCATTAACTCTCTCCTGATTATGTAAATATGGATAAGTGAAGGATATTTGTAATCTCCTATTATGTATGTTTCATCTAAGTTATGATATAGGACCCAAAGACACTTTGGTGGGTAGGAAGAGAAAGCAGCAGAGAACTAGATCTTATTCTACTTTACTACCATGTACCCATGGATTTCATAATGTAGAAGGCTCCCAGACTGGATCATCCACTGACCCCACTGTTAATGTAGAGTTTAGGTATATTGTGAGTGAGAAATATATACAGGTGGCTTGATTGGACTTAGAACAAGCTTGTCCGTACCTTCCATTCTATCATGGAATGGGAGTATATATAAATATCTTATGTAGTTTTATCTATAGAAGAGAACAAAAATTGAGGGGTGCTAGTTATTTATGTGAATAATTCCATCTACAAAATGCATCCGATAGAGTCACTGCATTGGAGTCAGTTTATTCAGCTTCATGCAACTTATTGACTAAAAGCATTGTTAGTTGTTTCTTTTATTTGGACAGTTGGTCATATTGATTTTGAATTCCTAAACGTTTCTGTTAAATTTGCAGAAATGGATTCAAATTCACTAAGGGACTAGAGAATGAGTGTACAAATAGACTTCTAATTTGCTCTCCATTAAAGCCCAATTTGAACTCTCTCCACTGTCAAATTGAGCAACTTAATGAATTATAGTAATATGTAATCTTTGAAGCACTCCATATTCCAAAGTCGTTAAAGTTAAAGAGAACTTATTCTAATTAAGGGATAAAATGTGACCTAAATTGGTTGCCTTGCAGGTATGAAAGAATTGAAATCCCAATCCATATTGTACCTCATATCACTATTGGGAAGGTATGCCTTGAATCAGCAGTAGAGCTGCCAAAGATCCTGTGTCAGGAAGAACAGGATGCATATAGAAGGATTCACAGGTAGCAACTCTTATTGTTTCTCTTGTTAACTTCAGTGAAGACCCTTTATCTAACAGCTCAGCTCTTGAATCCCCTTTCCTTCTACCTATCTGGGAGAGAGCTTCACAGCAGCTTCAAATCATGTTTCTCACACCATATTGTAATGATCTCTTTGACATTACTATCTTGCCTCATATGTTTTGGATCCTTCAAGTCAAAACACATTTCTTTTTCTGGTTGTGAAAATAAACCACAACATCCTAGTGGTCCCATTGTGTAGTACTGGGCCTTGTCTACTAAATGTGTAGTGTATCAAGAGCTTTAGTGAGAGATAGTAATTTCATAATTATGTCTTGAATTATCTTTTGAATTTTTAAATAAAACCATATCCCCAAAATAAATTTAAAATGAACAATGGTGGGAATTCAAATCATTGTGTTCATCTAATCCAATTGGCAAAGGTCTGATGTAGGTTATTAAATTTTATTAAACACCTGACCATTTTGATTCTGCTTCATTGCTAACATAAAGTACCTTATCCCTTTAGCCTTACACATCTGGACTCAGTAACCAAGATCCATAATGGCTCGGGTAAGCTTTTTTTTTTTCTGGAGTATATGAAGTGATCTCTGACATATTCATTTTATAGAAGCAACTTTAGTTTATTTTGGAGTTTTCTTCTCAAAAATTTAACTAATCTTGCTCCTTACATTTCTTTGAAACCCTACAGACCCTTAAATACTATAAATGTAGCTTTATGATAAGACAGAAGGAAAACCAGAAAAGCTTTTTTATAGACTAGCTCAGTGTTGTGCTCGTATATGTTTAAATACTACCTCTTAGGGAACCCCAGTTCCTGCAGTATTCCATAGCATGGATGCTCAGTAACTTCCAGAAATTTTAGCAATGTACCATTATGAACTGGTTTTATCACATTACTACCAACCTTTTGTATTAAGAGTTGGAAGAGATAGTCAGATAGAGGAAAGGGAATACATGAGGCAGGAAGTTTTCCATATGAATAAGTAGAGGAGGAATTCCTGGGTAAGTCTAAGGAGCAAAAAACTCTGTATTAGTATACGTACCAATTTACTTTTTTCAACATACACACATCCCTAGCTACACTTATTATTCAGCTAACCCAGATTTCCCAATTTAATGACTAATCAAGGTGTGGTGTTGTATGTCTATAGTACCAGCTCTTAGGGGGCAGAGGCAAGAGGACTACCATAAGTTTGAGGCCAACCTAGTCTTCACAGAGAGTTCTGGAATAAAACCTGGCTACTGAGTGAGACCCTGACTTTAAAAAAAGTAAAACTAAAACAAAAACAGCAACAACAAAACATTTATAAACTAAGTCACTGGTGAAGAACAGTGGAAAGCTTTCTTTTCTATTTTGTTTGTTTGTTTGTTTGTTATTTTGAGACAGGGTCTTTCTGTGTAGCCTGGGCTGTCCCAGAACTCACTATGTAGACCACCCTGTTCTCAAATTCACAGTGATCTGCCTGCCTCTGCCTCTAAAGTGCTGGGCTTAAAGGCATGCACCACAACAACCAGTGGAAAGATTTCTGATTGGTAGGAAACTTCTTTGTGAAGACAAGAAAGGAAGCATGGCTTGGTATATCCCATCATTTTTATCTCAATATAACATGACAAAGAGTTAAGATTGGTAATGTATGGCATACAACCATACTCTAAAATCACAATGATTTAAAAAATGTAGTAACAGCTCAAAAGTAGAAAAACTGATCAGTGTACCTGGGCAGTGCCTAGAGACAGGCACTTATATATGAAATAATTCATATTTAATAGAAAATTTTAAATTAGTGATAGATAGGTTAGTTACTAAATAGCATCCATTCATTTGTTTATTCATCAAAAAAAAAAGTTTTAAGTACCTTTTCTCTGCCAGATAGCTTTCTAGGCACAAGACTCTAGTGCTGATCAAAAGAGACAAGCTTAACTTCCATAGGCTTAATTCTATTTCCATTTGAGGAGACAGTAGAGTCCTGCTGGAAAAGGGAATTCTTCTGTGCTTTCTTAGCCCTTTCACTTGAAGAAATGAAGAGCTGGCCATTTTTCTCCTTTTTTTTAAATTTAATTTTATTTTTTTACATAATTAGATTTCTATTTGGCTTATGGATCTAGGGCTTCAGAATATGTATCTGCTTTGCTCAGCTCTTTTCCCTCTAGTTGACTACTGAAAATCATTTACCAGTCCTACTTATTATACTTTAGAAACTTGTTTCTCCAATTCCTTTTTCCTGTGCCCAAAACTAAGGTATTGTTGGTAGTATAGTAGGAGCATGCCAGTGAGTAGTAGTTTTCATAGTTATCTCATAGTTATCTGTTTTTTTTCTTTTCCTATTGAAGTGTTTACCAAGAATTTGTGCAGCCAGATGTCAGCAGTCAGTGGGCCTCTACTACAGTGGTTGGAGGACAGATTGGAGCAAAACCAGCAGCATTTGCAGGAGTTGCAACAAGAAAAGGAAGAGCTTATGGAGGAGCTGTCTTCCCTAGAATAAAGCAAGAGGACAAAAGTGTGGTAATATTTCAGTTTGTGTGCTGAATATCGTTGAAAACTATGTATAACTCCTATGTAGACAGATAATTCTGGAGTACTTTTTATATCCCAATAAATAGTTTTATATATATAAAAATACAAGTTGTGTTCCTAAAATTTCCCCAGAGTTTATAGAATCCTCTTACCTGTAGCTGCTGTTTTCTTTTACAGGAATATGAAAGTTTTTAAGCAGAATATGAAAATTATTTTGTAAGGGGTATAGGAAGTACATTAGCAAGGAATATCTGGAAATAAAATGTCTGATAAGTTTATTTTAAAACTTAAAAGTACTTATTCTCTCTTTTTTTTTTTTTTGAGGCAAAGTGTCAATGTGTATCCCTAGCTGCCCTGAAACTCACTATGCATACCTCACTAAGCTGCCCTCAAACTCAGAGATCCACCTGCCTCTGCCTCTGTAGTGCTGGGATTAAAGGCGTGCACCACCTACCATGCTTGGCATTAAATGTTTATTCTCAATGAAAATACCCAGCATAAACTTTTTTTTTGAGACAGTGTCTCATTAGGTGGCTGTGGCTGGTCTGGAACTCACAGAAATCCACTGGCCTCTGCTTCCTGAATGGTGGGATTAAAGATGTGCAGCAGCAACATAAACTTTTTAGAATTTGAAGCCTTGGTTTTTATTTTCAGATATATCCATCCTATATAATAAGATAAAGGAAGAACACTTGCTATTTCTATTTTATAGTTTGATGTTTTTGCTAGGCAAGTGAATCATAAGTACTGTAGGATTAATGGGAAAGATGTGCAGGTGGCTCATTGGCACTCACATCTGTTGATTATTCTCAATTAGAATCATGTGTCAGGATTTCCTTCTTGATCTCTAAATACATATTATGAGATTACATAAATTTGGATCTGTGTGGATCCTTTTTTAAGCAAACAATTGAGTTCTAGCTTATCTGAGTCTAAAGCAAATTCTTAGTGACCCTGTCTAAGAATTCAATTATAATATGACCATGATTTTTTTTAGGATTTAGGTTATAATAGAAATCATACTTCAAAAAATATAATGACTGTATTTTATTATTCATTCATATGTAGCCACTAATTGATATGTGTCTTCAGAAAAAAAATTGAGCCTGTTGCATCCTGGAAACTGAAGTGGGAATTGGAAAAAGAATACAAAGAAAGAAAACAGTATCAGTCCCAACCACAGTAATAATTGGAGGTTTTGGGTTGTCTCATTTTTGCCTAGATTGTTGTTTTTCAAAATCTCAGAACCACTTGCACCAGAATCAGTTGAATTTCAAAGTTCAAATTCAATCTTTGAGGCTAAAACCCAGAAATCTATATGACCTACTTTGCTGATTCTGAGGCATACTTGTATTTGAAAATAAATATTCTTAGGGAATATGAAATGTAAATACTGTATTTTCTCTAATTTCCTTCCACCACAATTGTTCTTTATTCATTTTCTTTTTTATAGGGCAGCTGAAAATACCGGGTATACAATTTATTAAACTAAATCAATTTTGAAAAATATAAAGTTGGAGGACCCACATTTTATAACTTCAAGACTTAAATAACTTCAAGACTTACTATGAAGCTGCAGTAATCAAGATACTATGATATTTGCAGAAGAACAGATGTATAAATCAATGGAACAGGAAATAAAATTCAGAAATAAACACACAATAACATGCTTAACTAATTTTGAAAAAGTACAAAGTGATCAAGAAGAAAGGGCAGTCATTTCAACAAATTGAATTTCCACAAGCCAACAAAATACATTCTAAAAGTACCTCAAAATGTGTCATGTATTTAAATGTAAGGTGGAAAACGTTAAGAAAAATCATTCAAGAAAAATTTTCAGGAGTCAGGTACTTAATCTTCAACTCAAAAGCACAGTCTACAAGAAAAAAGTAAATATTTAGACTTCATCAAAATTAAAACTTTTTATTCTGCAAAGTATTAAGAAGAGGAAAGGCAAGAAATTACTTCCAACCCATGTAATATCTGATCAATGGAAAAGATATGCTCAAAACTCAAAAATAAACAATTCCATTAGAAAATAAAAGAAGACATAAACATTGTCACTAAAGAGGACAAATAGAAGTAATTATGTGAAAATATATTAACCCTCATAAGTCACTGGGAAGTGCAAATTAAAACTACAGTGTGGTATGGTATATACTTATCAGAATTGCTAAAGAGAAAATAGTAAAAATGCCAAATACTGTTGAGGATGTAGACTAGATTTGTCACACAATGACAGGATTGTAAAATACAGCTACTGGGTAGAAGAGTTTGGAAATTTTTATAAAGTTAAGCATATACTTAACATGACCCAGCAGTCACACTGTTTTTGCACAAAAACTTTTACAAAATTTTTCTTGGCAGCTTTATCTGTGGTAACTGCAAATTAGAAACAACCCAAATGTTCTGTAGTGGGTAGATGGCTAAATAAGCCATTCTTACCATGGAATACTACTCTGTAGTGGAAAGGAACACATTGCTAATATCTGTATAATTTAGATGAGCCTTGGGGCATATAGTAAATGAAAGAAAAGCAAGTCTTAAAAGGTCACTTACTGCCAGGCAGTGATGGCATACACCTTTAATCCCAGCACAAGAGGCAGAGGCAGGCGGATCTGAGTTTGAGGCCAGCCTGGGCTACAGAGTGAGTTCTAGAAAAGGCTCCAAAGCTACACAAAGAAACCCTGTCTCAACACACCCCCCCTCAAAAAAAAAAAAGGTCACTTACTGTATGGTTGTATTTCTATAGCATTGTTGAAATGTTAGAATTAATGAAAAGGAAGAACAGATTTCCAGAGTCAGGGACTGGACATTGTATAGCATATGGAGTATTATTGGAGTGTGACATAAGAGTTCATTTAGGCTGATGAAACAGTTTTATATCTTAAATTTAGTGTTTAGTACACAAATCTGTTCCTGTGCTAGCATTTTATAGATTTATATATAGAAAAATCAATGCATGTAAAATCTAGTAGAAGTGAATAAAGTCTGTAGCCTACTTAGCAGTATTATACCATTACCATAATATTGGTTTTGAAGTTCTACAGTTGAAGATCTTACTAGGACAAACCATTCCTCCTAAAGTCACCAATAACTTCCACATAGTCAAACTTACATTCTTTTTTTGAAAATTGCCATTAATAAATCTCTGGCTTGACACAGTTAGTCATTTTTCCAAATATACCACTTTGTTATCATTTATTTTATTATTTCCTATCTGTTCCTTCTAAAACTCATTCATAAGCTTCTCCATGCAGTTACAAACAAATCCATTTCTCTCTCTACATCTCTGAACTCCAGACTTAGATTTCTAACTGCCCATTATATATATCCACT
This sequence comes from Peromyscus maniculatus bairdii, assembly GCF_049852395.1. Classification (NCBI taxonomy): domain Eukaryota; kingdom Metazoa; phylum Chordata; class Mammalia; order Rodentia; family Cricetidae; genus Peromyscus; species Peromyscus maniculatus. The sequence goes on along the minus strand of NC_134875.1, from coordinate 634,807 downwards.
AGGCAGTCTTATTACCACATTGAATTTGATAAATCTAAATTTTAACATGTTTCTGGCCCAACCTATATTCTTTTATATTTCTTACCTTAGTGAAGGGAAGCATACATGTGCCCAAATTGGAATTCAAACAGGCAACCTCAACATTTTTGTCACCTTTTAAACTGTTTGCACTGTTACAGAATTATAGCAATTTGGATTTTTTAAAATAATTAATTAGAGTTGGAATGTATAGAATAGGTATGTGTGAGGAGAAATGGGCAGATGGGGTATCATGGTGCCTAGTGTCTGGAGTTACTTTATGAAGGCATAAGAGTTCTTAGCCTTGTAGCAACAGGGCAAGAACAAGATTTAGTGAAAGTTGTCCTGTGTCAGTACCCTCACAGTGAAGCAGAGACAATGATCCCTTGCATTAAATAAAACGATTGAGCAAATAAGTAAAGGCATTGAGGAATATTGGAGCTAGTTTTTTCATGCTTGAGACTTCTTTACAGATATGTAAAAAGGAAAGATAAAATTACCCCCCATGATGTTAAATGGAAATAGAAAGTTAACATGATTGTTTTAAAAGGGAATTATGTGTATCGATTAAGAGAATGATCATTTTATTTGTATACCTCCAGTTCTTACCTCTGCCCATTAAGAGGGAATAGAAATGGTACTTCAGTAGCTAATGAGCACACCTGCTACCAAGATGCTAGACTTCAAATACTGTTCTCCACTAACAGTGAATCGAATTGACTCCAGAAATGAATGCATATGTATATGATAAACTGATTTTTTAACAAAAGTACTAAGATAGTTGAATGGGGGAAACCATAGTCCTTTCAACAGCTGGTGACTTGTCAACTAAATATCTGCACAGAATAATGAAGGTGAACCCCTACCCCATATCATGTATGAGTGTTAATTAAAATGTATTAAAGATTTAAATGTAAAAATTTGTGACTATTAAAATATTAGAACATCTTTATTACTTTGGTTTTAGCAATGGCATTTTAGAAAAAAAACACAAAAAGATAGTTGTTAGACCTGATAAAAATTTAGAAATGTACATCAAAAACATTAAAAAAATGAAAACTCGGAAAATAGGCCAAAACATTTATAAACAACATATCTAAGAATCTAGTGTCCAGAATATATAAAGAGCTCAGACAACAACTGCAAAAAAGCAACCCAATTCAAAAGTGGACAAATACCACTTGATACTTACATAGAATAAAAGTGTATAACGAGTCTTCTGGAAAAATAACAGAATAGTAGCTGTGTGACCTAATGAAGATGAGTGAGAATAAAATAAAATAACTATTTCAACAAGAGGAACGGCTTTAGAAATCCACAAAGTTAGCAATCTTAAAAATTGGAAAGGAGATGGGTGTTGCACTGGAAAGAAGCCAAGCTGAATGCAGCTCCACCTCATTACTCTGACAGGGGGAAGAGAAGCAGAAGCCTCCTTCAACAGGTAATCTAGGTCACATTGAGGAAAATAGATGGGTAGTTCTCCCTTCAGAACACTCCTATATAGCCCTTGCAAACCTCAAATACTGTTGTAGGTTTGGTGAGACAGTGATTCCTCTGTTGGATGGGTCAGCAGTAGAGAGGAAAGCTATTTTGCCACTTGGTAAGACTTCAGAGCAGTAGCCTAGTGCTATCTTAAGAAAACTTAAAAACTGAGCTACCCTGTGGGCAAGAGAACAGGAAGCAACCACAAACCAGGGATCCTAAATTTAACATGCCTCAGCTCCAGAGAGAGAGACAGCTTTTGGAGGCAGTTGCATGGAGTGGAATGTCTGGATACTAACAAGTCAAAAAGGACAAGAAGCTCTCATCTCAGTAAATTTCATAGGAAAAAGTATCTTCCCCCTCAGTGGCCAAGAACAGACCTCACCTGTGAATAACCTTGGAGTATGATAGTTCTGAGGTGCAGGTGAGTGGATAAAACAACTTCTAGGACCACATACCGCCATTCACTGCTATAGAGTCTGAGAATTCAGAAGCTCCAGGGGTCTACTTGAAATTCATGGCTACATCCCTTCATCAGGGTGAGATGTAGGGAGTCTTAAAAGCACAAAGACATATCTTTCTCCCTGTAACAGATCTTAGTGCTGTACCTGTTTCCTATACTTCTAACAAACTTGAGAGACATTCTCTAGGTAGAAAATTAGTCATTCCAGAAATTACAATCTGAGGAGTATTGGGCAGGTGGAAGAACCTGTCCAGCCCACAAATTGTAAAGTTAAGAGTGGCCAGCCAAGAACCCTATTATACAACAAAGAAATGCTACTAAAATGAAAAAACTGTTTTCAAATATTAAGAAAGTCCAATATAATTTTAATAGGAGCAAAAAACCACAGGAATGATAAAAGATCACATGTTCAGCTGATACCACCTGCCTAATACTCCCCAAATTGTACCCTTTCATATTCATCTTATTTTGTTTGCACATATTTTTCATTATTGAACAATGTTTTTCTTTCCCTTTTTCCTTTCTGACCTCTGTGCTTCGTACCTTTTTTTTTCCATTCTACTATACTCTTGTAGTACTATGACTTTGCTTATTGGTTTATTTTTCAAACTCTTTATTTACTGTGTATGTATGAGTGTACATGATGACTGTGGGTACACATGTCACAATTCATGTGTGAAGGTCAGAGAACAACTTTATAAAAATGGCTGTCTCCTTTTACCTTTACATTCCAGGGACTGACCTTGAGCTTCCAGGAAGATGAAGACTCATTTTTGCAATTTTGTTCATTGATTTCTGGTTGATTGGATTGTTTGTTGTTTTCTTTCTCCCCTATTAGTATTTGGGGGTTGCTTGTTTGCTTAAGGATCACCTGATCATTTCAATAGATGCATAAAATGCTTTTTAAAAAGTTCAATATCAAAAAAAAAACCTTCAATAACTACTCATGATAAAATTCCCTGAAGGAACTGGGAATAGAGTGAACATAATTTGACATGGTAAAGGCTTTATACAATAAGCCTATAGCCACCATGATATTAATGTTGAAAACCAAAAGCACTTCTGCTAAAGTAAGGAATAAAACAAGGGTGCTCACTCTTCACTGTTATTCAATATAACAGTTAAAGTCTTAGCTAAAGCTGTAAGATAAGAGAATAAAAAGAATACAAATAGGAAAAATGAAATTATTCATATTTGCAGATAACATGATTCCATTTTTCAAAAACCCTAAGTACATCACTGCAAAACTCTTAGAACCAATAAATATTTTCTGCAAAGTAGTAGGGCACAAAATATGCTGGATTGTTTTATGTCAGCTTGACATGAGATAGGATCATTTAGGAAGGAATCCTCAATCAAGAAAATGCCCCTACCAGATTGACCAGTGGGTAAGGCTGTGGGGCATTTTCTTAATTAATGGTTGATGTTGGTGGGCTCATCCCACAGGAGATAGTGCCACCCTTTGGAGGGTGGTCCTTGATAGTATAAGAAAGCAGGCTGAACAAACCATGAGGAGCAAACCAGTAAGCAGTGTTCTGCCATGGTTTCTGCCTCAGTTCCTGAATCTAGGTTCCTGCCTTGAGTTCCTGTCCTGACATCCCCCAGTGATGGAGTATGGCTTGGAATTTGTAGATGAAATAAACCCTTACTTCCCAAGCTAATTTTGGTCATGGAATTTTTTTTCACTGCAATGGAAACCCTAACACAAAATGAACACACAAAAATCAGTAGTTATTCATATACCTTTGATGAACCTGTTGAGAATGAAGTCAGTCTGGAAAAATCTCATTCAATATACAAAAAATGAATAAGTAAGAAATATAAACATAAACCAGGAGGTAAAACATGATGAAAATTTTGTCACTGAGGAAAGAAATTGAAGACAAAAGTAGAAGATGAAAAGACTTCTCATGCTTGTGTATTGTCAGAATTAATATTGTGAAGATGGCTGTGTCTTTGAAAGTGGTCCATAGGATTCAACAAAATCTCTATCAAAGGTCCTATGCTATTCCTCACAGAATCAAGAAATGAAAGAGAGAGAGAGAGCAATCTTATGTTCAACTGTCAACACTGAAGGGGAGGGGGAGCTGGAAAAGCTCAAGTCCTTTTAGAACTGAATGTACTTGCTGATGTCTGTAATCCCAGCATTCAGAAAACTGATGTAGAGGGATTATTGTTGAGGCCAGCCGGAACTACAGAATGAGATCCTGTCTTAGTTTTTGTTTGTTTGTTTGTTTTAAGAAGTCCTTACACTGTTTGGAAAAACTTGCAGTAAAAGTTGTTTTAAAATTAGATCAACATTTTAAGTGTTACCTGTACTCATACAGTGTTAGAGTTTACCTCTGATGTTAATATTTTCACTGTAATGACAAAGTTTTGCCTACTGTCTTAATCTTAATGATTATAGTTGCCACTACCTAATAACTAAGCCCCAACAAAATTGGGGTGGCTACTTGCCAAGGAACATTTCCTAAAACAGTAGGGTAAATGTTTTGTGCTTCAAAGAAAAGTGACTCTTTTTCACAAGAGGAAAAAAATTTACTTGGTTTAAAAAGAAGATAAAACTTTTGCCAGATTGGGTCATTTATTTTAGAAGAATGAAGCTTTATCATGCTTTTGAGTTCTTGGACTACTGGTGGTGCCTCACTGTGATTAAGACTTTTTCATGTTTCAATATTGCTATTTCAGTGTCATTTGCTCACTCTATACATAAAATTGAGGTCTTTGAAACTCCTCTTTAGTATACTTTTGTGTGGGAAATATCCTTTATACCCTTGTGCTTATGCTAAATGTACTTAATGAATGTTATATTCTCAAAGGGAGATCCTCATGGCCAGCTATGTGATGTCTGAAAAGTAGTTTTAGATGCTGGAGAAATAGGCCCCACTCTGCTGATGAAGCTAATAAAAACGGGAGTGCTTAAGAAAACTAGTTAGCATGAAGTCATAGATTTTGGCATTCCTGTTTCTATCAGCACTTTTGTAACATGATCTTTATCGCCCCCTTCTCTTTCCTGGGGACTTTGTTACATTGATGTTTCTACACATACTTGGGCCTGGTTTAAAGATAGCTTAGCTTACTTAAGAACATTGGGTATGTAACCCTCTCTCAACATGATTAAATAGTTTATGTAATTGAGAGGTATATTTTCAGAGAATGGTCATATTTAAAATCTAAATTGTCTTCTTTAAGTAAGTGTTACACTAGGATATAGTCTCCATAATCCAGTAATCTTTTTTCAGTACTAGGCTGCACAGTTGTAGCAGCCTATGCAAAAAGTAACTCTGTTAGCTGGGTGGGATTATTGCAGTACTTACCTCATATGACCACACCCACTAGCACCATCAAATGCACCTTTATTTCATTTTCTCTGCCTCATGGACAGTAGCCCATAGTGAATTCTGCCATTTGACAGCAGGATGACTATCAAGTTTCATTCTCTATGGAGTTAACATTATAGGAGGAGACTGCACTAAGCATATAAGTATCCCTCTTTTTGTGAGTTTTCTCCTTGGATAACAAAGACTCATATTCCAGTATATCATATATGTATGATAGTCAGTTTGATATATAAATGTGATTCTACAAAATACTTTCTGTCAAAGTAAAATGTGCAACTTTCAATATTTCTTATTTTGTCTGCATTAATGAAATATTGAACTGGTTTGACTCCAGTTGGGGAGCCTGACCCAAGTGTATCCTTCAACTGATTACAATACTTAAAGAGTCATAGTGACTGTCATTCTTGTTCTGTTGCCTAAAACAATATATTTGGTAGATTTCCTATAAGTAGAATTTACTAGACTATATTTGATGGAGTGCCCCCATATTCCTGAGACTTTATAGCTCAATATTTGAAAACCAAGGGCATAGAAAATGGACCTGATATGGCTGCCCTATGACCTTGCAAGCATGTGTCCATGCATACATAAGCTGAGTTGTAACTCTAGTCTTTATAGAATGTCTTCTACTCCTGGAAAGCAAGACAATGTTAGGTTTGTGAGGTATTGCTTCAAGGACACATTTTTCTAACCTTATCTCTTCTGGGATGCTGCCATGAGACAGTTTCTCATTTTCTGGACTCTTAAGAGATTGAGGCTTTCTGCTTGGCTCTACTCAGCATACGATACAAAAGAACACTGCTAGCTATATTCTTAAAGGGATACTTCAACAAGAAAGTATCTCAAAACTGGTGCAGCATTCATTCAGGCTTTCTTATGTCAGTATTTCCCTGACTGGTGTTTGAGAAAAGGATATAGGAAGTTGAAATCCTTGCCTCCTCTTATTGTATATGCCGATAACAAACTGAATCATTCTTAAAATTGACCTCCTGCTTGACAGTGTTGTGGGTTCAAGAGTGTTCTTGTTTTTAAAACTATCACACCTAAATATTTGGAAATAATACATAATGTTTACAGCTTGCTTTCAATTAGTTCATAAAAAGCCCAAATGATAATGGTGGGACATACACAGACAGTCACATCACACAGATTTAAGAAATTAACAATTGAACAGTTTCACACATTTGTGAAATAATTGAGCTATCTCAGTGAAGGTTATATAGGACTTTGTACTGCTTTTTAATTTATTATATTTAAATTTTTATTATAACAAATTACCTTTTAAAATCTGCATCTAATGAGAGACAAGCATTCTCCCACAGGGAATGCCTGTAATACCAGAACTCAGGGAAGTGGAGGCAAGAGGATCAGAAATTCAAATTCAACCCCAACTAGTTAGTGAATTTGAAGTCAACCTAGGATATATGAGACTGTCTCAAAGCAAAAAATTAATCAATCAATAAAAGTAAAACTTACATATGCAGTGTCTTGAAGATTTCATAAGAACTTGCTTCCTCTGTTGCCTGAGGTTTAAGTCATAGCAAAAGTCTTATTGTGAGCTTATTTTACACTTCTGTAATCTCTATTTTGAATCTGTACATGATCATCTATTATTTCCTAAATACAAAATTAAAATGTCCAATTTTAAAAACAAAAAATCATATTAAAGGAAACTTGAGAATATTAAGGGAAAACCTTATATCATCATCATAATAACTATCATTTTTCATAATCGATTGTTAGCTTTCTATTTTAGTTTTTATTCAGTACTAGCATTAGTGGATCTTATAGTTTTGTATGTGAGTTCCTTTTTAAAAAAAAACATCATTTTTAAAGATTACTTTCCTATTTATTTATTTATTTATTTATATAGCAGCATCTCACTATGTAGTTCTGGCTGTCTTGGAACTTTCTGTGTAGATCAGGCTGGCCTGAATAATAATAATAATAATTTATTATTATTATTATTGTTATTATTATTATTATTAGTGTGTGTATACTTTTGGAGACAAAAAGAAGACATCAGATTCCCTGGAGCAGTTATAGGCAGTTGTGAGCCATCCATATGAATGCTGAGAACTGAACTTAGGACATATTTAAGAGTATATACTCTTAACTGTTAAGCAATCTCTCCAGCCCCATATGACCTTTATTGAATGTAATCCTAAAAATTTTACAGCTGTATTGTTTTCATAATTGTTGTCTTAACTATAACCTTGCTATCTTATGTGATGGCAGTATCATGATTTGCTCAATCACTAATTATAACAAACAAAATCAGATCCTGGGAAGAAGGGCATCTGATTTTTAGAGTCACCACTTTGTGGCATTCTAAATTTCCCACTTTTAACATACAAAGTATGTTAGAAAGTACATCTCACTGAAAGAAAGGAAGGAGGAAGAAGAGGAGAAGAGAAGAAACAATAAATGTGTTTTGTGAAACATCCTTTATAGTCTCAAATGCCTGAATATTTAGTCTCCAGATGGAGGTGCTATTTGAGAAAGTTGTGAAACTTTTAGGCATACTCTTGCTAGAGGAAGTGGGTCAGAGTTTAGGCTTGAGGTTCTATAGCTCAGTCTCAGTTCCTCTCTTCTCTCTGCTTTCTAACTGCTGGTGCGATGTAACCAAGCACACTATGCTCTTGCAGCAGGTCTCCCTCATCATGCTGGACAGTATTCCTTCTAATAAACTCTTATTTCCTTAAGTCACTTTTGTTAGGTATTTTTATCAAAGCAATGAGGAAAATAGCTTATACACTGTCCTGAACAACAGGCTTTGGATTTACCAGAAAAATGATTCAAATCAACAGTTGTAAACCTACTGAAAAAGCAAAAGGAAACCATGGATAACTAACTGGAGACAGCAGTTAGTGTGCTGGATAGTTTTATGTCAATTTAACATAAGATAGACTCTCAATTGATAAAATGCCTCCATAATACTGGCCTATTGGCAAATCTGTAATTCATTTTCTTAATTAGTGATTTATGCGGAGGATCCTGTAGCAGGAATCTTAAATGGTCTTATTAATAAAATCAAACCTGGAGCCAGGTATTGGGGTGAATGCTGGAAGATCAGAGAAGCAGAACAAGCCACAGCTACCTCACCTTGCCAGTTCCTCAGCTGATCCTGTTTCCTTAGATTGGAAGCCTCTGAGTCCTTATCCAAATGAATCTCAGCTGAACTGCTTCTCGAAAGCCTGAATGCTTAACCAGGCAAAAGCTTCTAGTTTCTGGTCTTCACACCTTCAATACCTTTCTGCCTTCTGTCCTCACTTCCTGTGATTAAAGGTTCACTTCTTGGGATTAAAGGCGTGAATCACCATGCCTGGCTATTTCCAGTGTGACCTTGAAGTCACAGAGATCCATGCCTCCAGAAGGCTAGGATTAAAGGTGTGAGTGCCACCATTTTCCAGCCTTTGTATCTAGTGGCTATTCTGTTCTCTGACCCCAGATAAGTTTATTAGGGTGCACAATATTTTGGGGAACACAATACCACCACAGGATCCACTCCATTGTGGATAGTGCCACCCATTGGCTGGTGGTCCTGGGTGCTATAAGAAAGCAAGCTGAGCAAGCCAATAAGCAGCATTCCTCCATGATATATGCATCAGTTCTTGCCCTGACCTTTATGATCGACTACAATCCCTTAGGGTTTCTATTGCTGTGAAGAGACACCATAACCAGGGCAACGCTTATAAAGGAAAACATTTAATTGGGTGGCTTACAGTTTCAGAGGTTTAATCCATTATTATCTTAGTGGGACATGGTAGCATGCAAGCACGAACATGGTGCCGGGAAGGAGCTAAGAGTTAATACATCTTGATCCACAGGCAACAGGAAGTAAACTGAACTACTGGGCATGGCTTGAGCATGTATGAGACCTCAAAGCCTATCTCCACAGTGATATACTTCCTCCAACGAGGTCATACCTACTCCAACAAAGCCACACTTCCATTAGTGCCACTCTCTATGAGCTTATGGGAGGCAATTACATTCAAACTACCACAGTCATGGTGTTTTATCACAGCAATATAAACTCTTAACTAAGACAGTTGGGGATGTATCTCAGTGGTAGTGCACTTGCCTAATGTGAAAAGCTCTGGATTTGATCACACACTGAAGGGGAATAAGGTAAAAACTAAAGACAATGTTTTTAAAAGGAAGAAAATAGACAGTTGGAGATGAAAAGTATAAGTGACATGAAAACTACATTTGAGAAACTCAATAGTGGACTTAAACATTCAGAAGAATAATTAAACTTGAAGGGTCAGTGTGTTAGCTTTACACTTCTGTTGCAAAAAATACTGATAAAATCACTTTAATGGAGGAAAGCTTTATTTTTGCTCCTAATTTCAGTTGCTTGGATCCATTGCATTTAGAGCCACAATAAGGCAAAAACTCATGGTAGAACACAGCTTATCACCACAGGATGACCAGGAAGAAAAGAAAGAGAGGAAAGTTCCAGAGACTAAAAATATCCTTCAAGATCTATTCCATGAGGAGACCATGGTAAATGAAGACCACATGAGAATAGGAAGAAGCAAAGTGCTAGAGAGGCCCACAGAAATCCACAAAGATACCTCCACAATAGACTGCTGGCAATGGTCGAGAGATAGCCCGAACTGACCTACTCTGGTGATGAGATGGCCAAACACCCTAATTGTCATGCTAGACACTCCATCCAATGACTGAGGGAACTGGATGCAGAGATCCATGGCCAGGCCCCACGTGGAGCTCCAGGAGTCCAATTGGCAAGAAAGAGGAGGGTTTATATGAGCGAGAATTGTTGAAACCAAGGTTGGATAAAGCACAGGGACAAATAGCCAAATGAATGGAAACACATGAACTATGAACCAATGGCTGAGGGGTCCCCAACTGGATCAGGCCCTCTGAATAGGTGAGAGAGTTGATTGGCTTGATCTGTTTGGGAGACATCCAGGCAGTGGGACCGGGTCCTGTGCTCAGTGCATGAGTTGGCTGTTTGAAACCTGGGGCTTATGCAGAGGGATTGGCTCAGCCTGGGAGGAGGGGACTGGACCTGCCTGGACTGAGTCTACCAGGTTGATCTCAGTCCTCGGGGGAGTCTTTGCCCTGGAGGAGATGGGAATAGGGGGTGGGCTGGAGTGAAGGGAAGGGGGACGGGAGAGGGGAGAAAAAGGGAATCCGTGGCTGATATGTAGAATTAAATTATATCATAAAATTAAATTAAAAAAGAGCTATTCCATGACCTAATTCCTCCAACAGTCCAACTTCTGAATTTGCCACCACTTGTCAATATCTATTAAATTATGCATCTATGAATATATTGATCCATATATGATTAATCGCTCTTTTTATATAATTTATTTTTATTTTATGTGCATTGGTGTTTTGCCTGCATGTCTGTCTGTGTCACCAGATCTTGGAGTTACAGACAGGTGTGAGCTGCCATGTGGGTGCTGAGAATTGAACCCAGGTCCTCTGGAAGAGCTGCCAGTGCTCTTAGCCACTAAGCCACCTCTCCAGTCCCTGATTAATCACTCTTGTGGCACAATTGGCATCATGATCCAAACATCTTCCAATGATCCCACCTCTGAACAATGCTGCATTAAAGATCAAACCTCTACTACATGAGCTTTTCAGAGTAATTTAAAGTCCAAATCATGGCAATATATCACATGAGTTTGAAAATATGAAAGAAAAAACAATAAATGTTGGGGGATATTTGATCACGCTATGAACCCTGAATTTGCATTTGTGTTAATTAAATAAAATTAACCTTGGGTCAGAAGGCTAAGTTAGCAACTAGTTGACAGAAAGTAATCATAAAGCATCTGAGGGCATCTGGAAGAGATAAAGAGGTGCACTGGTAATAGGGAGGGGTTTTGAGTGGTGAGGCTTGTTCTGTTTTTGGTGGATCAGAAGGATGGGCTTTTGGGGAGATGCTAGCAAGGAGAGAAGGTTAGCTATGTGCTATTCAACCTCCCTGAGCTAGCAGATTTTCTCCCCAGCCTCTGAGTCTCAAGTTTTATTTATAAATAGAATGATAGAGAGATTTAATTAAAGCTACCTTTTGCTATGGAATAATCCTTTTGTACACTGTGAAGATTTGCCAATTGCATTGGTTTAATAAAAAGCTGATTGGCTGATAGCCAGGAATTATAGGCAGGACAACCAAAGTAGGAGAATGATGGGAAGAAGAAGGGTGGAGTCAGGTGAGAGACCAGCCAGCCACCAAGGAAGCAGGATGTGTTTGCCACATGGCAAAGCATAGATAAGAAATATATGGGTTGATTTAAATGTAAGAATTAGCTAGTAACAAGCCTGGGCTATTGATTGAGCATTTATAATTTACATTAAGTCTCTGAGTCAGTTATTTGGAAAGCTGCCAGAATGGAAAACTACAAATGGCAGCCACCACCTGGAGTAGATCCACATAAGACATGAAAAAATCTTTAAAAAAGGTTCTAACACATAAAAATGGAGCCAAATGCAGCTTTCTAGTCTCACAGTCTCATGCCAGCCACAGTGCTCCCAACAGCTTCTCAAACATAAAACAAAAAATCATTATTGGCTGACTTGTGTACAATGCAAAATCTATACTTCTGTTGATGCAGATATGTGTGTTACCTTTAAAAGTTTATGTATTTTCAGAGAAAGGAGACCAAACAGGCGATCCAGTATTTCAAAATGCCTCTGTTACAGTCTTCTCAAAATTCTACATCCAAAACATCTTTAAGGCTGCTGGCTGAGATGGCCCAGCCTCATAGACTACTCCAGCTGGAACTTCATTATTACCCCAGTTTTCTCAAGATTCCCCAAAAGATGTAAATGCCCCCAAACAACAGGAAGTAGTCTAGAAAACTATGCCCACATTCCCCCAAAAATTGTTATGGATGTTTGTTATCATTTAAAGGGGGGTTAGTTACAAGTTATTATTGGTAATGGTCAGGAAAAAAGCTGAACAAAAGAGATTAGATTCAAAGATATCTTTCTGAAAAGAAAAAGGGGGATATAGAAATGATAGAATAAAAGGGTAGATTATTAAACCTACATTAATCCAAAAAACAACTATTAACCTTAAATATTTTACATTGGTATAGATTCTTGTTTATTGATACAAATTTAATTTCTTTATACTGTATGTATATCTCTACTCTTGTTTAAGGTATTGTGCTTATGCAGCTTATTCAAAAATGTAATGTATAGTTGGAGAGATGGCTCAGCGGTTAAGAGAACTGGCTGCTCTTTCAGGGGTCCTGAGTTCAATTCCCATCAACCACATGGTGGCTCACAACCATCTGTAATGAGATCTGGTGCCCTCTTCTGGCCTGCAGGCAAACACAGAACACTGTATGCATAATAAAAATAAATCTTAAAAAAATGTAATGTATAATAAAAAAATACAGATTAGTTAGTCATCTATACTAGACAAATTTATAGTCATGTTAGGTATGTTTTGAAGGTCTTACACAGATATATTTAGACAGGTCTTCAAACACTTCAACAACCTAAGGCTTTTCATGACAGTGAGAAATGTCTGCTCCTGGCAGCACCAATCTACTTCAGAGAAGATGATGGGCATCAAAGAAACTCCGTATGGAGTTGTTTTCTTTATGGCAAAAGCTATCCATGTGGGCAAAGAAACTGCCCTTGCCTCAATTGCTGACAGTTACTGTCCAAACTGGGCCAGCAGGACACAAGAAAGGCAACTGCCGAACATTGCCAAGACAAGGTAGGACAGTCCTTCAGAATTCCCTGATTCTCAGGAAAGTCTGTCAGCTATGCTAGGCCTGTAGGCCATAGCTGGATGCCTCAACATTGCAAAGGAACTTTGGGTGACTCTTCAGGAAGCCTAATGTCCATTTCATTAGGTAATATTTCATCCTTCTGGGGTCTTTGATGGAGTTGAAGACTAGCGAGTTATAGTTTTCCCTAGTTATGATAGAAGGTAAATTAGGTACAAAATTTTGGAGTCACAAAAACAAGATAAATAATAGAATATTTTCTCTAATTTTGTCAAATATAAATGGACTTGATTCCACTAGTTTGGCTATTTGTCCCTGTGCTTTTTCCAATTATGGTCTCAATATCTCTTGCTCATACAATCCCTCCTCTCTCTCGCTGATTGGACTCCTGGAGCTCTGCCTGGGGCTGGGCCATGGATCTCTGCATCTGCTTCCATCAGTCATTGGATGAGAGTTCTATCATGACAGTTAGGGTGTTCAGCCATCTGATCATCAGAGTAGCTCAGCTCAGGCACCCTCTTGACCATTGCCAGTAGTCTATAGTGGAGGTATCTTTGTGGATTTCTAGGGACCTGTTTAGCACTTTGCTTCTTTCTATTCCCATGGTGTCTTCATTTATCATGGTATCTCTTTCCTTGTTCTCCCACTCTGCTCCTGATCCAGCTGGGACCTCTTGCTCCCCTAAGCTCTCTTTGCCCTCCATTACCCTCCCACCCCCAGTTTGCTTATGTAGATCTCATCCATTTCTCTGTCATTGGGTTATCCCTGTGTCTTTCTTAGGGTCCTCTTTACTAGGTAGCCTCCCTGGAGTTGTTAGTTTCAGTCTGGTTATCCTTTGCTTTACATCGAGTATCCACTTATGAGTGAGTACATACCATGTTTGTCTTTCTGAGTCTGGGTTACCTCACTCAGGATGATTTTTTCTAGATCCATCCATTTGCCTGCAAACCTCACGATGTCATTGTTTTTCTCTGCTGAGTAGTACTCCATTGTGTATATGTACCACATTTTATTTATCCATTCTTCAGTTGAGGTGCATCTAGGTTGTTTCCAGGTTCTAGCTATTACAAACAACGCTGCTATGAACATAGTTGAGCATGTGTCCTTGTGGCATGATTGAGCATTCCTTGGGTATATGCCCAAGAGTTGTATAGTTGGGTCTTGAGGGAGGTTGATTCCCAATTTTCTAAGAAAGTGCCATATTGATTTCCAAAGTGGCTGTACAAGTTTGCATTCTGATCAACATATAGTGCTATGGGATGGTCTGTATGTCAAATCTGTTGCTCTGATTGGTCAATAAATAAAACACTGATTGGCCAGTGGCCAGGCAGGAAATATAGGCAGGACTAACAGAGAGGAGAATTAAGGCAACAGGAACGGAAAGGGAGTCATTGCCAGTTGCCACCACAACAAACAGCATGTGAAGATGCTGGTAAGCCACAAGCCATGTGGAAAGGTATAGATTTATAGAAATGGATTAATTTAAGATATAAGAACAGTTAGCAAGAAGCCTGCCATGGCCATACAGTTTGTAAGCAATATAAGTCTCCGTGTTTACTTGGTTGGGTCTGAGCATCTGTGGGACTGGCAGGTGACAAAGATTTGTTCTGACTGTGGGCAAGGCAGGAAAACTCTAGCTAAAGTATAGGAGTGTTCCCCTTGCTCCACATCCTCTCCAACATAAGCTGTCTTCAGTGTTTTTGATCTTAACCATTCTGATGGATGTAAGATGCTATCTCAGATTCGAACTAGTGGAAACACATGAACTGTGAACCAATAGCTGAGGAGCCTCCATGGAACTGGACCAGACCCTCTGGATATGGAGACAGTCGATTAGTTTGAACTGTTTAGGAGGCCCCCAGGCAGTGGAACCAGGACCTGTCCTTGGTACATGAGCTCCCTTTTTGAACCTAGGGCCTATGTTGCTCAGCCTTGGTGTAGGGAGGAGGGGACTGGACCTGCCTCAACTGAATCTACCAAGTTGGGCTGACTCCCCAGGGGAGACATTGCCTTGGAGGAGGTGGAAATGGGGGTTGGATTGGGGAGGAAGGCTGGGAGGTGGGAGGAGGGAGGACAGAGGAATCTGTGACTGATATGTAAAATTAAATTAATTATAAAATAAAAATCTTTTTAAAAATGGACTTGATATTATAACTGTAATTCCTAGTTAATAACTGTTTTTGTTGATATAATCTGCTATGTTAAAGTTAAAACCTTCCTTTTTAGTTAGATAAGGAGGGGAGAAATTCTGTGGAATAATCCTTTTGTACACTGTGAAGATTTGTCACTCGGATTAGTTTAATAAAAAGCTGATTGGCTGGTAGCCAGGCAAGAATTATAAGCAGGCTAACCAAAGTACAAAAATGATGAGAAGAAGAAGGACAGAGTCAGGGGAGAGGTCAGCCAGCCACCAAGGAAGCAGGATGTATAGAAAATGAGGTAACAAGCTATGAGCCACATGGTAAAGCATAGATAATAAATATGGGTTAATTTAAATGTAAGAGTTAGTGTAACATAAATTGCTAAATGGTCTTATTAATTAAAAAAAACTAGAGCCAGATATTGGGGTGAAAACTGAGAGATCAGAGAAATAGGACAAGCCACAGCCAACCTCACCTCACCAACTCCTCAGCCTCCAGAGAGAGCTACTTCCTGTATACTCATGCCTATATACCTTCTGTCCCTGCCCTCTTACTTCCTCTCTCCTCCTAGCTACATCACTTTCCTCTTTCTGTCCAGCTCTATCACTTCCTGTCTGCCTTTCCAGACCTCCAGACCTCTATGGTTAACTAGCACTGGGATTAAATGCATGTGCCACCATGCCTGGCTCTATTCCCAGTGTGGTCTTGAATTCACAGAGATCTGGGTAAATCTCTGCCTCCCGAATGCTAGGATTAAAGAAAGGCATGTGCTATCACTGTATGACCTCTATATTTAATATATTGGCTGGCTTTTTCCTCTGATTCCCAGATAAGCTTTATTGGGGTGCACAAATAAAATATCACCACAAGTTAGCTAGTAACAAGCCCGAGCTATTGGCTGGGCATTTATAATTTATATTAAGTCTCCAAGTCAGTTATTTGGGAAGCGGCTGCCAGTTATTTGGGAGCAGGCAGTTGGGACAGGAAAACTCTGCCTACAACCCTTAGTGGCAGTGGCAGAGACAGTGCCTGTGGGAAAAGAATTCCCAACAGGCTGTGACCTCAGTGGGTAGACCACTGGCAGAGAAGCAGGCTGGTAACTGCAGAGTCGCAATTGCTGGCTGAAATAGCTGTGGATTAAGGCATAGTCACTGTGCTGAAGATAAAACAACAAATAAATACAAACAGAGCCCCAGCAACCTCTGAGATACCATTAAGTATAGCAACATCCACATAATGGAAGTTCTAGTTAAGAGAAGAAGAAAGGCATAAAAAATGAAAACATTCCAAATTTGAGAAAAGCTATGAATACATGCATTCAAGAAACATAAATAAATAATAAAAGAATTCCAAGTATAGCCGGGCGGTGGTGGCGCACGCCTTTAATCCCAGCACTCGGGAGGCAGAGACAGGAGGATCTTTGTGAGTTCGAGGCCAGCCTGGGCTACCAAGTGAGTTCCAGGAAAGGCGCGAAGCTACACAGAGAAACCCTGTCTCGAAAAACCAAAAAAAAAAAAAAAAAAAAAAAAAAAAAAAAAAAAAAAGAATTCCAAGTATAATATATCAAAAGGGATCTTCATCTAGACATTCAAAATACTTAAACACAATGAAAGAGTATCAAAAGGGAAATGATGTATCATATACAAGGGACCCTCAGTAAATACTCACAAATCAATTGTCATCAGAAACTACAGAGGCCAGGATGCAGTGGGATGGTACATGTGCTGGGGGAAAAATATCAATGAAGAATTTTATATTTAGGAAAATTATTCTTCCAAAATGAAGATTAGAAGATATTCCCAGAAATAAAATTAGAGAGCTTGATGTGATTGTCCACACTTGTAGTCCCAACTACTTGAGAGGCTGAGGAGGACTGCTTAAGTCCAGGACTTCTGAGTTATGTCAATCAGGTGTCCCTACTAAGTTCATGACATGTTTTTATCCTACTCAGAAAACAGATACATAAAGAAATAATTATAGAATGTGTTTATGGACATTTACTATATGTATACATACATACAAAATATGTAATTTTATGTATAACAATAATGGCAAAAAAGTGAGGCATGGAATAGAGATATATTTGAACAGTTTTTGTAATACTATTGAAATGATATTTGAATCAAAGCTAAAGG